>NC_059134.1:2738904-4108356 GCF_020740605.2 Lemur catta
ACCTTAACCCTAACCCTAACACTATCCTAGGGCTGATGCTAACCCTAACCCTAACACTATCCTAGGGCTGATGCTAACCCTAACCCTAACCCTAACACTATCCTAAGTCTGATGCTAACCCTAGAGCTCACACTATACTAGGCCTGATGATAACCATAACCCTAACCTTAACACTATCCTAGGGCTGATGCTAACCCTAACCCTAACCCTAACACTATCCTTGGGCTGATGCTAACCCTAACCCTAACACTATCCTGGGCCTGATGCTAACCCTAACCCTAACCCTAACACTATCCTAGGGCTGACGCTAACCCTAACCCTAACACTATCCTTGGGCTGATGCTAACCCTAACCCTAACCCTAACACTATCCTAGGGCGGATGCTAACCCTAAACCTAACCCTAACACTATCCTAGGGCTGATGCTAACCCTAACCCTAACCCTAACACTATCCTAGGGCTGATGCTAACCCTAACCCTAACCCAAACACTATCCTAGGGTTGATGCTAACCCTAACCCTAACACTATCCTAGGGCTGATGCTAACCCTAACCCTAACCCTAACACTATCCTTGGGCTGATGCTAACCCTAACCCTAACACTATCCTGGGCCTGATGCTAACCCTAACCCTAACCCTAACACTATCCTAGGGCTGACGCTAACCCTAACCCTAACACTATCCTTGGGCTGATGCTAACCCTAACCCTAACCCTAACACTATCCTAGGGCGGATGCTAACCCTAAACCTAACCCTAACACTATCCTAGGGCTGATGCTAACCCTAACACTAACACTATCCTAGGGCTGATGCTAACCCTAACCCTAACCCTAACATTATCCTAGGGCTGATGCTAACCCTAACCCTAACTCTAACACTATCTTAGGGCTGAGGCTAACCCTAACCATAACACTATCCTACGGCTGATGCTAACCCTAACCCTAACCCTAATACTATCCTAGGGCTGATGCTAACCCTAACCCTAACACTATCCTAGGGCTGATGCTAACCCTAACCCTAACACTATCCTAGTTCTGATGCTAACCCTAACCCTAACCCTAACACTATCCTAGGGCTGATGCTAACCGTAACCCTAACACTATCCTAGGCCTGATGATAACAGTAACCCTAACCCTAACACTATCCTAGGGCTGATGCTAACCCTAACCCTAACCCTAACACTATCCTAGGGCTGATGCTAACCCTAACGCTAACCCTAACACTATCCTTGAACTGATGCTACCCCTAACCCTAACCCTAACACTATCCTAGGCCTGATGATAACCCTAACCCTAACCCTAACACTATCCTAGGGTTTATGTTAACCCTAACCCTAACACTATCCTAGGGCTGATGCTAACCCTAACCCTAACCCTAACACTATCCTAGGGCGGATGCTAACCCTAACCCTAACCCTAACACTATCCTAGGGCAGATGCTAACCCTAACACTAACACTTTCCTAGGGCTGAAGCTAACCCTAACCCTAACCCTAACACTCTCCAAGGGTTGATGCTAACCCTAACCCTAACCCTAAGACTATCCTAGGGCTGATGCTAACCCTAACCCTAACACTATCCTAGGGCTGATGCTAACCCTAACCCTAACCCTAACACTATCCTAGGGTTGATGGTAACCCTAACCCTAACACTATCCTAGGGCTGATGCTAACCCTAACCCTAACCCTAACACTATCCTAGGGCTGATGCTAACCCTAACCCTAACACTATCCTAGGGCTGATGCTAACCCTAACCCTAACCCTAACACTAACCTAGGGCTGATGCTAACCCTAACCCTAACACTATCCTAGGGCTGATGCTAACCCTAACCCTAACCCTAACACTATCCTAGGGCTGATGCTAACCCTAACCCTAACACTATCCTAGGGCTGATGCTAACCCTAACCCTAACCCTAACACTATCCTAGGGCTGATGCTAACCCTAACAGTAACACTATCCTAGGGCTGATGCTAACCCTAACACTAACCCTAACACTATCCTAGGGCTGATGCTAACCCTAACCCAAACACTATCCTAGGGTTGATGCTAACCCTAACCCTAACACTATCCTAGGGCTGATGCTAACCCTAACCCTAACGCTAACACTATCCTTGGGCTGATGCTAACCCTAACCCTAACACTATCCTGGGCCTGATGCTAACCCTAACCCTAACCCTAAAACTATCCTAGGGCTGATGCTAACCCTAACCCTAACACTATCCTTGGGCTGATGCTAACCCTTACCCTAACCCTAACACTATCCTAGGGCAGATGCTAACCCTAACGCTAACCCTGACACTATCCTTGAACTGATGGTAACCCTAACCCGAACACTAACACTATCCTTGGGCTCATGGTAACCCTAACCCTAACACTATCCTGGGCCTGATGCTAACCCTAACCCTAACCCTAACACTATCCTAGGGCTGATGCTAACCCTAACCCTAACCCTAACACTATCCTAGGGCGGATGCTAACCCTAACCCTAACCCTAACACTATCCTAGGGCTGAGGCTAACCCTAACCCTAACACTATCCTACGGCTGATGCTAACCCTAACCCTAACCCTAACACTATCCTAGGGCTGATGCTAACCCTAACCCTAACACTATCCTAGGGCTGAAGCTAACCCTAACCCTAACCCTAACACTATCCTAGGGCTGATGCTAACCCTAACCCTAACACTATCCTAGTTCTGATGCTAACCCTAACCCTAACCCTAACACTATCCTAGGCCTGATGATAACCCTAACCCTAACCCTAACACTATCCTAGGGTTTATGTTAACCCTAACCCTAACACTATCCTAGGGCTGAAGCTAACCCTAACCCTAACCCTAACACTCTCCAAGGGCTGATGCTAACCCTAACCCTAACCCTAACACTATCCTAGGGCTGATGCTAACCCTAACCCTAACACTATCCTAGGGCTGATGCTAACCCTAACCCTAACCCTAACACTATCGTAGGGCTGATGCTAACCCTAACCCTAACACTATCCTAGGGCTGATGCTAACCCTAACCCTAACCCTAACACTATCCTAGGGCTGATGCTAACCCTAACAGTAACACTATCCTAGGGCTGATGCTAACCCTAACCCTAACCCTAACACTATCCTAGGGCTGATGCTAACCCTAACCCTAACCCAAGCACTATCCTAGGGTTGATGCTAACCCTAACCCTAACACTATCCTAGGGCTGATGCTAACCCTAACCCTAACCCTAACACTATCCTTGGGCTGATGCTAACCCTAACCCTAACACTATCCTGGGCCTGATGCTAACCCTAACCCTAACCCTAACACTATCCTAGGGCAGATGCTAAACCTAACGCTAACCCTAACACTATCCTTGAACTGATGTTAACCCTAACCCTAACCCTAACACTATCCTAGGCCTGATGATAACCCTAACCCTAACCCTAACCCTCTCCTAGGGTTTATGTTAACCCTAACCCTAACACTATCCTAGGGCTGATGCTAACCCTAACCCTAACCCTAACACTATCCTAGGGCGGATGCTAACCCTAACCCTAACCCTAACACTATCCTAGAGCTGATGCTAACCCTAACACTAACACTATCCTAGGGCTGATGCTAACCCTAACGCTAACCCTAACATTATCCTAGGGCGGATGCTAACACTAACCCTAACCCTAACACTATCCTAGGGCTGATGCTAACCCTAACACTAACACTATCCTAGGCCTGATGCTAACCCTAACCCTAACTCTAACACTATACTAGGGCTGATGCTAACCCTAACCCTAACACTATCCTAGGGCTGATGCTAACCCTAACCCTAACCCTAACACTCTCCAAGGGCTGATGCTAACCCTAACCCTAACCCTAACACTATCCTAGGGCTGATGCTAACCCTAACCCTAACCCTAACACTATCCTAGGGCTGATGCTAACCCTAACCCTAACAGTATCCTAGGGCTGATGCTAACCCTAACCCTAACCCTAACAGTATCCTTGGGCTGATGCTAACCCTAACAGTAACACTATCCTAGGGCTGATGCTAACCCTAACCCTAACCCTAACACTATCCTAGGGCTGATGCTAACCCTAACCCTAACCCAAACACTATCCTAGTGTTGATGCTAACCCTAACCCTAACACTATCCTAGGGCTGATGCTAACCCTAACCCTAACCCTAACACTATCCTTGGGCTGATGCTAACCCTAACCCTAACACTATCCTGGGCCTGATGCTAACCCTAACCCTAACCCTAACACTATCCTAGGGCTGATGCTAACCCTAACCCTAACACTATCCTTGGGCTGATGCTAACCCTAACCCTAACCCTAACACTATCCTAGGGCAGATGCTAAACCTAACGCTAACCCTAACACTATCCTTGAACTGATGTTAACCCTAACCCTAACCCTAACACTATCCTAGGCCTGATGATAACCCTAACCCTAACCCTAACACTATCCTATGGTTTATGTTAACCCTAACCCTAACACTATCCTAGGGCTGATGCTAACCCTAACCCTAACCCTAACACTATCCTAGGGCTGATGCTAACCCTAACACTAACACTATCCTAGGGCTGATGCTAACCCTAACCCTAACCCTAACATTATCCAAGGGCGGATGCTAACCCTAACCCTAACCCTAACACTATCCTAGGGCTGATGCTAACCCTAACACTAACACTATCCTAGGCCTGATGCTAACCCTAACCCTAACTCTAACACTATCCTAGGGCTGATGCTAACCCTAACCCTAACACTATCCTAGGGCTGATGCTAACCCTAACACTAACACTATCCTAGGGCTGATGCTAACCCTAACCCTAACCCTAACACTCTCCAAGGGCTGATGCTAACCCTAACCCTAACCCTAACACTATCCTAGGGCTGATGCTAACCCTAACCCTAACACTATCCTAGGCCTGATGCTAACCCTAACCCTAACCCTAACACTATCCTAGGGCTGATGCTAACCCTAACCCTAACACTATCCTAGGGCTGATGCTAACCCTAACCATAACTCTAACACTATCCTAGGGCTGATGCTAACCCTAACCCTAACACTATCCTAGGCCTGATGATAACCCTAACCCTAACCCTAACAGTATCCTAGGGCTGATGCTAACCCTAACCCTAACACTATCCTAGGGCTGATGCTAACCCTAACCCTAACCCTAACACTATCCTAAGTCTGATGCTAACCCTAGACCTCACACTATACTAGGCCTGATGATAACCATAACCCTAACATTAACACTATCCTAGGGCTGATGCTAACTCTAACCCTAACCCTAACTCTATCCTAGAGCTGATGCTAACCCTAACCCTAACACTATCCTAGGCCTGATGATAACCCTAACCCTAACCCTGACACTATCCTAGGGCTGATGCTAACCCTAACCCTAACACTATCCTAGGGCTGATGCTAACCCTAACCCTAACCCTAACACTATCCTAGGGCTGATGCTAACCCTAACCCTAACACTATCCTAGGGCTGATGCTAACCCTAACCCTAACCCTAACACTATCCTAGGGCTGATGCTAACCCTAACAGTAACACTATCCTAGGGCTGATGCTAACCCTAACACTAACCCTAACACTATCCTAGGGCTGATGCTAACCCTAACCCAAACACTATCCTAGGGTTGATGCTAACCCTAACCCTAACACTATCCTAGGGCTGATGCTAACCCTAACCCTAACGCTAACACTATCCTTGGGCTGATGCTAACCCTAACCCTAACACTATCCTGGGCCTGATGCTAACCCTAACCCTAACCCTAAAACTATCCTAGGGCTGATGCTAACCCTAACCCTAACACTATCCTTGGGCTGATGCTAACCCTTACCCTAACCCTAACACTATCCTAGGGCAGATGCTAACCCTAACGCTAACCCTGACACTATCCTTGAACTGATGGTAACCCTAACCCGAACACTAACACTATCCTTGGGCTCATGGTAACCCTAACCCTAACACTATCCTGGGCCTGATGCTAACCCTAACCCTAACCCTAACACTATCCTAGGGCTGATGCTAACCCTAACCCTAACCCTAACACTATCCTAGGGCGGATGCTAACCCTAACCCTAACCCTAACACTATCCTAGGGCTGAGGCTAACCCTAACCCTAACACTATCCTACGGCTGATGCTAACCCTAACCCTAACCCTAACACTATCCTAGGGCTGATGCTAACCCTAACCCTAACACTATCCTAGGGCTGAAGCTAACCCTAACCCTAACCCTAACACTATCCTAGGGCTGATGCTAACCCTAACCCTAACACTATCCTAGTTCTGATGCTAACCCTAACCCTAACCCTAACACTATCCTAGGCCTGATGATAACCCTAACCCTAACCCTAACACTATCCTAGGGTTTATGTTAACCCTAACCCTAACACTATCCTAGGGCTGAAGCTAACCCTAACCCTAACCCTAACACTCTCCAAGGGCTGATGCTAACCCTAACCCTAACCCTAACACTATCCTAGGGCTGATGCTAACCCTAACCCTAACACTATCCTAGGGCTGATGCTAACCCTAACCCTAACCCTAACACTATCGTAGGGCTGATGCTAACCCTAACCCTAACACTATCCTAGGGCTGATGCTAACCCTAACCCTAACCCTAACACTATCCTAGGGCTGATGCTAACCCTAACAGTAACACTATCCTAGGGCTGATGCTAACCCTAACCCTAACCCTAACACTATCCTAGGGCTGATGCTAACCCTAACCCTAACCCAAGCACTATCCTAGGGTTGATGCTAACCCTAACCCTAACACTATCCTAGGGCTGATGCTAACCCTAACCCTAACCCTAACACTATCCTTGGGCTGATGCTAACCCTAACCCTAACACTATCCTGGGCCTGATGCTAACCCTAACCCTAACCCTAACACTATCCTAGGGCAGATGCTAAACCTAACGCTAACCCTAACACTATCCTTGAACTGATGTTAACCCTAACCCTAACCCTAACACTATCCTAGGCCTGATGATAACCCTAACCCTAACCCTAACCCTCTCCTAGGGTTTATGTTAACCCTAACCCTAACACTATCCTAGGGCTGATGCTAACCCTAACCCTAACCCTAACACTATCCTAGGGCGGATGCTAACCCTAACCCTAACCCTAACACTATCCTAGAGCTGATGCTAACCCTAACACTAACACTATCCTAGGGCTGATGCTAACCCTAACGCTAACCCTAACATTATCCTAGGGCGGATGCTAACACTAACCCTAACCCTAACACTATCCTAGGGCTGATGCTAACCCTAACACTAACACTATCCTAGGCCTGATGCTAACCCTAACCCTAACTCTAACACTATACTAGGGCTGATGCTAACCCTAACCCTAACACTATCCTAGGGCTGATGCTAACCCTAACCCTAACCCTAACACTCTCCAAGGGCTGATGCTAACCCTAACCCTAACCCTAACACTATCCTAGGGCTGATGCTAACCCTAACCCTAACCCTAACACTATCCTAGGGCTGATGCTAACCCTAACCCTAACAGTATCCTAGGGCTGATGCTAACCCTAACCCTAACCCTAACAGTATCCTTGGGCTGATGCTAACCCTAACAGTAACACTATCCTAGGGCTGATGCTAACCCTAACCCTAACCCTAACACTATCCTAGGGCTGATGCTAACCCTAACCCTAACCCAAACACTATCCTAGTGTTGATGCTAACCCTAACCCTAACACTATCCTAGGGCTGATGCTAACCCTAACCCTAACCCTAACACTATCCTTGGGCTGATGCTAACCCTAACCCTAACACTATCCTGGGCCTGATGCTAACCCTAACCCTAACCCTAACACTATCCTAGGGCTGATGCTAACCCTAACCCTAACACTATCCTTGGGCTGATGCTAACTTTAACCCTAACCCTAACACTATCCTAGGGCAGATGCTAAACCTAACGCTAACCCTAACACTATCCTTGAACTGATGTTAACCCTAACCCTAACCCTAACACTATCCTAGGCCTGATGATAACCCTAACCCTAACCCTAACACTATCCTATGGTTTATGTTAACCCTAACCCTAACACTATCCTAGGGCTGATGCTAACCCTAACCCTAACCCTAACACTATCCTAGGGCTGATGCTAACCCTAACACTAACACTATCCTAGGGCTGATGCTAACCCTAACCCTAACCCTAACATTATCCAAGGGCGGATGCTAACCCTAACCCTAACCCTAACACTATCCTAGGGCTGATGCTAACCCTAACACTAACACTATCCTAGGCCTGATGCTAACCCTAACCCTAACTCTAACACTATCCTAGGGCTGATGCTAACCCTAACCCTAACACTATCCTAGGGCTGATGCTAACCCTAACACTAACACTATCCTAGGGCTGATGCTAACCCTAACCCTAACCCTAACACTCTCCAAGGGCTGATGCTAACCCTAACCCTAACCCTAACACTATCCTAGGGCTGATGCTAACCCTAACCCTAACACTATCCTAGGCCTGATGCTAACCCTAACCCTAACCCTAACACTATCCTAGGGCTGATGCTAACCCTAACCCTAACACTATCCTAGGGCTGATGCTAACCCTAACCATAACTCTAACACTATCCTAGGGCTGATGCTAACCCTAACCCTAACACTATCCTAGGCCTGATGATAACCCTAACCCTAACCCTAACAGTATCCTAGGGCTGATGCTAACCCTAACCCTAACACTATCCTAGGGCTGATGCTAACCCTAACCCTAACCCTAACACTATCCTAAGTCTGATGCTAACCCTAGACCTCACACTATACTAGGCCTGATGATAACCATAACCCTAACATTAACACTATCCTAGGGCTGATGCTAACTCTAACCCTAACCCTAACTCTATCCTAGAGCTGATGCTAACCCTAACCCTAACACTATCCTAGGCCTGATGATAACCCTAACCCTAACCCTGACACTATCCTAGGGCTGATGCTAACCCTAACCCTAACACTATCCTAGGGCTGATGCTAACCCTAACCCTAACCCTAACACTATCCTAGGCCTGATGCTAACCCTATCCCTAACCCTAACACTCTCCTAGGGCTGAGGCTAACCCTAACCCTAACCCTAACACTATCCTTGGGCTGATGCTAACCCTAACCCTAACACTATCCTGGGCCTGATGCTAACCCTAACCCTAACCCTAACACTATCCTAGGGCTGATGCTAACCCTAACCCTAACACTATCCTTGGGCTGATGCTAACCCTAACCCTAACCCTAACACTATCCTAGGGCAGATGCTAACCCTAACCCTAACCCTAACACTATCCTTGGGCTCATGCTAACCCTAACCATAACACTATCCTGGGCCTGATGCTAACCCTAACCCTAACCCTAACACTATCCTAGGGCTGATGCTAACCCTAACCCTAACACTATCCTTGGGCTGATGCTAAGCCTAACCCTAACCCTAACACTATCCTAGGGCGGATGCTAACCCTAACCCTAACCCTAACACTATCCTAGGGCTGATGCTAACCCTAACACTAACACTATCCTAGGGCTGATGGTAACCCTAACCCTAACCCTAACATTATCCTAGGGCTGATGCTAACCCTAACCCTAACTCTAACACTATCTTAGGGCTGAGGCTAACCCTAACCCTAACACTATCCTACGGCTGATGCTAACCCTAACCCTAACCCTAACACTATCCTAGGGCTGATGCTAACCCTAACCCTAACACTATCCTAGGGCTGATGCTAACCCTAACCCTAACCCTAACACTAACCTAGGGGTGATGCTAACCCTAACCCTAACACTATCCTAGGGCTGATGCTAACCCTAACCCTAACCCTAACACTATCCTAGGGCTGATGCTAACCCTAACCCTAACACTATCCTAGGGCTGTTGCTAACCCTAACCCTAACCCTAACACTATCCTAGGGCTGATGCTAACCCTAACAGTAACACTATCCTAGGGCTGATGCTAACCCTAACCCTAACCCTAACACTATCCTAGGGCTGATGCTAACCCTAACCCTAACCCAAACACTATCCTAGGGTTGATGCTAACCCTAACCCTAACACTATCCTAGGGCTGATGCTAACCCTAACCCTAACGCTAACACTATCCTTGGGCTGATGCTAACCCTAACCCTAACACTATCCTGGGCCTGATGCTAACCCTAACCCTAACCCTAAAACTACCCTAGGGCTGATGCTAACCCTAACCCTAACACTATCCTTGGGCTGATGCTAACCCTTACCCTAACCCTAACACTATCCTAGGGCAGATGCTAACCCTAACGCTAACCCTAACACTATCCTTGAACTGATGCTAACCCTAACCCTAACCCTAACACTATCCTAGGCCTGATGATAACCCTAACCATAACCCTAACACTATCCTAGGGTTTATGTTAACCCTAACCCTAACACTATCCTAGGGCTGATGCTAACCCTAACACTAACACTATCCTAGGGCTTATGCTAACCCTAACCCTAACCCTAACACTATCCTAGGGCGGATGCTAACACTAACCCTAACCCTAACACTATCCTAGGGCTGATGCTAACCCTAACCCTAACCCTGACATTATCCTAGGGCGGATGCTAACCCTAACCCTAACCCTAACACTATCCTAGGGCTGATGCTAACGCTAACACTAACACTATCCTAGGCCTGATGCTAACCCTAACCCTATCCCTGACACTATCCTAGGGCTGATGCTAACCCTAACCCTAACACTATCCTAGGGCTGATGCTAACCCTAACACTAACACTATCCTAGGGCTGATGCTAACCCTAACCCTAACCCTAACACTCTCCAAGGGCTGATGCTAACCCTAACCCTAACCCTAACACTATCCTAGGGCTGATGCTAACCCTAACCCTAACTCTAACACTATCCTAGGGCTGATGCTAACCCTAACCCTAACACTATCCTAGGGCTGATGCTAACCCTAACCCTAACCCTAACACTATCCTAAGTCTGATGCTAACCCTAGACCTCACACTATACTAGGCCTGATTATAACCATAACCCTAACCTTAACACTATCCTAGGGCTGATTCTAACCCTAACCCTAACCCTAACACTATCCTAGAGCTGATGCTAACCCTAACCCTAACACTATCCTAGGCCTGATGATAACCCTAACCCTAACCCTGACACTATCCTAGGGCTGATGCTAACCCTAACCCTAACACTATCCTAGGGCTTATGCTAACCCTAACCCTAACCCTAACACTATCCTAGGCCTGATGCTAACCCTATCCCTAACCCTAACACTCTCCTAGGGCTGAGGCTAACCCTAACCCTAACACTATCCTAGGGCTGATGCTAACCCTAACCCTAATCCTAACACTATCCTTGGGCTGATGCTAACCCTAACCCTAACACTAACCTGGGCCTGATGCTAGCCCTAACCCTAACCCTAAAACTATCCTAGGGCTGATGCTAACCCTAAACCTAACACTATCCTTGGGCTGATGCTAACCCTAACCCTAACCCTAACACTATCCTAGGGCTGATGATAACCCTAACCCTAACAGTATCCTAGGGCTGATGCTAACCCTAACCCTAACCCTAACAGTATCCTTGGGCTGATGCTAACCCTAACAGTAACACTATCCTAGGGCTGATGCTAACCCTAACCATAACACTAACACTATCCTAGGGCTGATGCTAACCCTAACCCTAACCCAAACACTATCCTAGGGTTGATGCTAACCCTAACCCTAACACTATCCTAGGGCTGATGCTAACCCTAACCCTAACCCTAACACTGTCCTTGGGCTGATGCTAACCCTAACCCTAACACTATCCTGGGCCTGATGCTAACCCTAACCCTAACCCTTACACTATCCTAGGGCTGATGCTAACCCTAACCCTAATCCTAACACTATCCTTGGGCTGATGCTAACCCTAACCCTAACACTAACCTGGGCCTGATGCTAGCCCTAACCCTAACCCTAAAACTATCCTAGGGCTGATGCTAACCCTAAACCTAACACTATCCTTGGGCTGATGCTAACCCTAACCCTAACCCTAACACTATCCTAGGGCTGATGATAACCCTAACCCTAACAGTATCCTAGGGCTGATGCTAACCCTAACCCTAACCCTAACAGTATCCTTGGGCTGATGCTAACCCTAACAGTAACACTATCCTAGGGCTGATGCTAACCCTAACCCTAACACTAACACTATCCTAGGGCTGATGCTAACCCTAACCCTAACCCAAACACTATCCTAGGGTTGATGCTAACCCTAACCCTAACACTATCCTAGGGCTGATGCTAACCCTAACCCTAACCCTAACACTGTCCTTGGGCTGATGCTAACCCTAACCCTAACACTATCCTGGGCCTGATGCTAACCCTAACCCTAACCCTTACACTATCCTAGGGCTGATGCTAACCCTAACCCTAACCCTAACACTATCCTAGGGCGGATGCTAACCCTAACCATAACCCTAACCCTAACACTATCCTAGGGCTGATGCTAACCCTAACACTAACACTATCCTAGGGCTGATGCTAACCCTAACCCTAACCCTAACATTATCCTAGGGCTGATGCTAACCCTAACCCTAACCCTAACACTGTCCTTGGGCTGATGCTAACCCTAACCCTAACACTATCCTGGGCCTGATGCTAACCCTAACCCTAACCCTAACACTATCCTTGGGCTGATGCTAACCCTAACCCTAACGCTAACACTATCCTAGGGCGGATGCTAACCCTAACCCTAACCCTAACACTATCCTAGGGCTGATGCTAACCCTAACACTAACACTATCCTAGGGCTGATGCTAACCCTAACCCTAACCCTAACATTATCCTAGGGCTGATGCTAACATTAACCCTAACTCTAACACTATCTTAGGGCTGAGGCTAACCCTAACCCTAACACTATCCTACGGCTGATGCTAACCCTAACCCTAACCCTAACACTATCCTAGGGCTGATGCTAACCCTAACCCTAACACTATCCTAGGGCTGATGCTAACCCTAACCCTAACCCTAACACTATCCTAGGGCTGATGCTAACCCTAACCCTAACACTATCCTAGTTCTGATGCTAACCCTAACCCTAACCCTAACACTATCCTAGGGCTGATGCTAACCGTAACCCTAACACTATCCTAGGCCTGATGATAACACTAACCCTAACCCTAACACTATCCTAGGGCTGATGCTAACCCTAACCCTAACCCTAACACTATCCTAGGGCTGATGCTAACCCTAACGCTAACCCTAACACTATCCTTGAACTGATGCTAACCCTAACCCTAACCCTAACACTATCCTAGGCCTGATGATAACCCTAACCCTAACCCTAACACTATCCTAGGCCTGATGATAACCCTAACCCTAACACTATCCTAGGGCTGATGCTAACCCTAACCCTAACCCTAACACGATCCTAGGGCGGATGCTAACCCTAACCCTAACCCTAACACTATCCTAGGGCAGATGCTAACCCTAACACTAACACTATCCTAGGGCTGAAGCTAACCCTAACCCTAACCCTAACACTCTCCAAGGGTTGATGCTAACCCTAACCCTAACCCTAACACTATCCTAGGGCTGATGCTAACCCTAACCCTAACACTATCCTAGGGCTGATGCTAACCCTAACCCTAACCCTAACACTATCCTAGGGTTGATGCTAACCCTAACCCTAACACTATCCTAGGGCTGATGCTAACCCTAACCCTAACCCTAACACTATCCTAGGGCTGATGCTAACCCTAACCCTAACCCTAACACTATCCTTGGGCTGATGCTAACCCTAACCCTAACACTAACCTGGGCCTGATGCTAGCCCTAACCCTAACCCTAAAACTATCCTAGGGCTGATGCTAACCCTAAACCTAACACTATCCTTGGGCTGATGCTAACCCTAACCCTAACCCTAACACTATCCTAGGGCTGATGATAACCCTAACCCTAACAGTATCCTAGGGCTGATGCTAACCCTAACCCTAACCCTAACAGTATCCTTGGGCTGATGCTAACCCTAACAGTAACACTATCCTAGGGCTGATGCTAACCCTAACCCTAACACTAACACTATCCTAGGGCTGATGCTAACCCTAACCCTAACCCAAACACTATCCTAGGGTTGATGCTAACCCTAACCCTAACACTATCCTAGGGCTGATGCTAACCCTAACCCTAACCCTAACACTGTCCTTGGGCTGATGCTAACCCTAACCCTAACACTATCCTGGGCCTGATGCTAACCCTAACCCTAACCCTTACACTATCCTAGGGCTGATGCTAACCCTAACCCTAACCCTAACACTATCCTAGGGCGGATGCTAACCCTAACCATAACCCTAACCCTAACACTATCCTAGGGCTGATGCTAACCCTAACACTAACACTATCCTAGGGCTGATGCTAACCCTAACCCTAACCCTAACATTATCCTAGGGCTGATGCTAACCCTAACCCTAACCCTAACACTGTCCTTGGGCTGATGCTAACCCTAACCCTAACACTATCCTGGGCCTGATGCTAACCCTAACCCTAACCCTAACACTATCCTTGGGCTGATGCTAACCCTAACCCTAACGCTAACACTATCCTAGGGCGGATGCTAACCCTAACCCTAACCCTAACACTATCCTAGGGCTGATGCTAACCCTAACACTAACACTATCCTAGGGCTGATGCTAACCCTAACCCTAACCCTAACATTATCCTAGGGCTGATGCTAACATTAACCCTAACTCTAACACTATCTTAGGGCTGAGGCTAACCCTAACCCTAACACTATCCTACGGCTGATGCTAACCCTAACCCTAACCCTAACACTATCCTAGGGCTGATGCTAACCCTAACCCTAACACTATCCTAGGGCTGATGCTAACCCTAACCCTAACCCTAACACTATCCTAGGGCTGATGCTAACCCTAACCCTAACACTATCCTAGTTCTGATGCTAACCCTAACCCTAACCCTAACACTATCCTAGGGCTGATGCTAACCGTAACCCTAACACTATCCTAGGCCTGATGATAACACTAACCCTAACCCTAACACTATCCTAGGGCTGATGCTAACCCTAACCCTAACCCTAACACTATCCTAGGGCTGATGCTAACCCTAACGCTAACCCTAACACTATCCTTGAACTGATGCTAACCCTAACCCTAACCCTAACACTATCCTAGGCCTGATGATAACCCTAACCCTAACCCTAACACTATCCTAGGCCTGATGATAACCCTAACCCTAACACTATCCTAGGGCTGATGCTAACCCTAACCCTAACCCTAACACGATCCTAGGGCGGATGCTAACCCTAACCCTAACCCTAACACTATCCTAGGGCAGATGCTAACCCTAACACTAACACTATCCTAGGGCTGAAGCTAACCCTAACCCTAACCCTAACACTCTCCAAGGGTTGATGCTAACCCTAACCCTAACCCTAACACTATCCTAGGGCTGATGCTAACCCTAACCCTAACACTATCCTAGGGCTGATGCTAACCCTAACCCTAACCCTAACACTATCCTAGGGTTGATGCTAACCCTAACCCTAACACTATCCTAGGGCTGATGCTAACCCTAACCCTAACCCTAACACTATCCTAGGGCTGATGCTAACCCTAACCCTAACACTATCCTAGGGCTGATGCTAACCCTAACCCTAACCCTAACACTAACCTAGGGCTGATGCTAACCCTAACCCTAACACTATCCTAGGGCTGATGCTAACCCTAACCCTAACCCTAACACTATCCTCGGGCTGATGCTAACCCTAACCCTAACACTATACTAGGGCTGATGCTAACCCTAACCCTAACCCTAACACTATCCTAGGGCTGATGCTAACCCTAACAGTAACACTATCCTAGGGCTGATGCTAACCCTATCCCTAACCCTAACACTATCCTAGGGCTGATGCTAACCCTAACCCTAACCCTAACACTATCCTAGGGCTGATGCTAACCCTAACCCTAACACTATCCTGGGCCTGATGCTAACCCTAACCCTAACCCTAACACTATCCTAGGGCTGATGCTAACCCTAACCCTAACACTATCCTTGGGCTGATGCTAAGCCTAACCCTAACCCTAACACTATCCTAGGGCGGATGCTAACCCTAACCCTAACCCTAACACTATCCTAGGGCTGATGCTAACCCTAACACTAACACTATCCTAGGGCTGATGGTAACCCTAACCCTAACCCTAACATTATCCTAGGGCTGATGCTAACCCTAACCCTAACTCTAACACTATCTTAGGGCTGAGGCTAACCCTAACCCTAACACTATCCTACGGCTGATGCTAACCCTAACCCTAACCCTAACACTATCCTAGGGCTGATGCTAACCCTAACCCTAACACTATCCTAGGGCTGATGCTAACCCTAACCCTAACCCTAACACTATCCTAGGGCTGATGCTAACCCTAACCCTAACACTATCCTAGTTCTGATGCTAACCCTAACCCTAACCCTAACACTATCCTAGGGCTGATGCTAACCATAACCATAACACTATCCTAGGGCTGATGCTAACCCTAACCCTAACCCTAACACTATCCTAGGGTTGATGCTAACCCTAACCCTAACACTATCATAGGGCTGATGCTAACCCTAACCCTAACCCTAACACTATCCTAGGGCTGATGCTAACCCTAACCCTAACACTATCCTAGGGCTGATGCTAACCCTAACCCTAACCCTAACACTAACCTAGGGGTGATGCTAACCCTAACCCTAACACTATCCTAGGGCTGATGCTAACCCTAACCCTAACCCTAACACTATCCTAGGGCTGATGCTAACCCTAACCCTAACACTATCCTAGGGCTGTTGCTAACCCTAACCCTAACCCTAACACTATCCTAGGGCTGATGCTAACCCTAACAGTAACACTATCCTAGGGCTGATGCTAACCCTAACCCTAACCCTAACACTATCCTAGGGCTGATGCTAACCCTAACCCTAACCCAAACACTATCCTAGGGTTGATGCTAACCCTAACCCTAACACTATCCTAGGGCTGATGCTAACCCTAACCCTAACGCTAACACTATCCTTGGGCTGATGCTAACCCTAACCCTAACACTATCCTGGGCCTGATGCTAACCCTAACCCTAACCCTAAAACTACCCTAGGGCTGATGCTAACCCTAACCCTAACACTATCCTTGGGCTGATGCTAACCCTTACCCTAACCCTAACACTATCCTAGGGCAGATGCTAACCCTAACGCTAACCCTAACACTATCCTTGAACTGATGCTAACCCTAACCCTAACCCTAACACTATCCTAGGCCTGATGATAACCCTAACCCTAACCCTAACACTATCCTAGGGTTTATGTTAACCCTAACCCTAACACTATCCTAGGGCTGATGCTAACCCTAACACTAACACTATCCTAGGGCTTATGCTAACCCTAACCCTAACCCTAACACTATCCTAGGGCGGATGCTAACACTAACCCTAACCCTAACACTATCCTAGGGCTGATGCTAACCCTAACACTAACACTATCCTAGGGCTGATGCTAACCCTAACCCTAACCCTGACATTATCCTAGGGCGGATGCTAACCCTAACCCTAACCCTAACACTATCCTAGGGCTGATGCTAACGCTAACACTAACACTATCCTAGGCCTGATGCTAACCCTAACCCTATCCCTGACACTATCCTAGGGCTGATGCTAACCCTAACCCTAACACTATCCTAGGGCTGATGCTAACCCTAACACTAACACTATCCTAGGGCTGATGCTAACCCTAACCCTAACCCTAACACTCTCCAAGGGCTGATGCTAACCCTAACCCTAACCCTAACACTATCCTAGGGCTGATGCTAACCCTAACCCTAACTCTAACACTATCCTAGGGCTGATGCTAACCCTAACCCTAACACTATCCTAGGGCTGATGCTAACCCTAACCCTAACCCTAACACTATCCTAAGTCTGATGCTAACCCTAGACCTCACACTATACTAGGCCTGATTATAACCATAACCCTAACCTTAACACTATCCTAGGGCTGATTCTAACCCTAACCCTAACCCTAACACTATCCTAGAGCTGATGCTAACCCTAACCCTAACACTATCCTAGGCCTGATGATAACCCTAACCCTAACCCTGACACTATCCTAGGGCTGATGCTAACCCTAACCCTAACACTATCCTAGGGCTGATGCTAACCCTAACCCTAACCCTAACACTATCCTAGGCCTGATGCTAACCCTATCCCTAACCCTAACACTCTCCTAGGGCTGAGGCTAACCCTAACCCTAACACTATCCTAGGGCTGATGCTAACCCTAACCCTAATCCTAACACTATCCTTGGGCTGATGCTAACCCTAACCCTAACACTAACCTGGGCCTGATGCTAGCCCTAACCCTAACCCTAAAACTATCCTAGGGCTGATGCTAACCCTAAACCTAACACTATCCTTGGGCAGATGCTAAACCTAACCCTAACCCTAACACTATCCTAGGGCTGATGATAACCCTAACCCTAACAGTATCCTAGGGCTGATGCTAACCCTAACCCTAACCCTAACAGTATCCTTGGGCTGATGCTAACCCTAACAGTAACACTATCCTAGGGCTGATGCTAACCCTAACCCTAACACTAACACTATCCTAGGGCTGATGCTAACCCTAACCCTAACCCAAACACTATCCTAGGGTTGATGCTAACCCTAACCCTAACACTATCCTAGGGCTGATGCTAACCCTAACCCTAACCCTAACACTGTCCTTGGGCTGATGCTAACCCTAACCCTAACACTATCCTGGGCCTGATGCTAACCCTAACCCTAACCCTTACACTATCCTAGGGCTGATGCTAACCCTAACCCTAACCCTAACACTATCCTAGGGCGGATGCTAACCCTAACCATAACCCTAACCCTAACACTATCCTAGGGCTGATGCTAACCCTAACACTAACACTATCCTAGGGTTGATGCTAACCCTAACCCTAACCCTAACATTATCCTAGGGCTGATGCTAACCCTAACCCTAACCCTAACACTGTCCTTGGGCTGATGCTAACCCTAACCCTAACACTATCCTGGGCCTGATGCTAACCCTAACCCTAACCCTAACACTATCCTTGGGCTGATGCTAACCCTAACCCTAACGCTAACACTATCCTAGGGCGGATGCTAACCCTAACCCTAACCCTAACACTATCCTAGGGCTGATGCTAACCCTAACACTAACAGTATCCTAGGGCTGATGCTAACCCTAAACCTAACCCTAACATTATCCTAGGGCTGATGCTAACCCTAACCCTAACTCTAACACTATCTTAGGGCTGAGGCTAACCCTAACCCTAACACTATCCTACGGCTGATGCTAACCCTAACCCTAACCCTAACACTATCCTAGGGCTGATGCTAACCCTAACCCTAACACTATCCTAGGGCTGATGCTAACCCTAACCCTAACCCTAACACTATCCTAGGGCTGATGCTAACCCTAACCCTAACACTATCCTAGTTCTGATGCTAACCCTAACCCTAACCCTAACACTATCCTAGGGCTGATGCTAACCGTAACCCTAACACTATCCTAGGCCTGATGATAACACTAACCCTAACCCTAACACTATCCTAGGGCTGATGCTAACCCTAACCCTAACCCTAACACTATCCTAGGGCTGATGCTAACCCTAACGCTAACCCTAACACTATCCTTGAACTGATGCTAACCCTAACCCTAACCCTAACACTATCCTAGGCCTGATGATAACCCTAACCCTAACCCTAACACTATCCTAGGGTTTATGTTAACCCTAACCCTAACACTATCCTAGGGCTGATGCTAACCCTAACCCTAACCCTAACACGATCCTAGGGCGGATGCTAACCCTAACCCTAACCCTAACACTATCCTAGGGCAGATGCTAACCCTAACACTAACACTCTCCTAGGGCTGAAGCTAACCCTAACCCTAACCCTAACACTCTCCAAGGGTTGATGCTAACCCTAACCCTAACCCTAACACTATCCTAGGGCTGATGCTAACCCTAACCCTAACACTATCCTAGGGCTGATGCTAACCCTAACCCTAACCCTAACACTATCCTAGGGTTGATGCTAACCCTAACCCTAACACTATCCTAGGGCTGATGCTAACCCTAACCCTAACCCTAACACTATCCTAGGGCTGATGCTAACCCTAACCCTAACACTATCCTAGGGCTGATGCTAACCCTAACCCTAACCCTAACACTAACCTAGGGCTGATGCTAACCCTAACCCTAACACTATCCTAGGGCTGATGCTAACCCTAACCCTAACCCTAACACTATCCTAGGGCTGATGCTAACCCTAACCCTAACACTATCCTAGGGCTGATGCTAACCCTAACCCTAACCCTAACACTATCCTAGGGCTGATGCTAACCCTAACAGTAACACTATCCTAGGGCTGATGCTAACCCTATCCCTAACCCTAACACTATCCTAGGGCTGATGCTAACCCTAACCCTAACCCTAACACTATCCTAGGGCTGATGCTAACCCTAACCCTAACACTATCCTTGGGCTGATGCTAACCCTAACCCTAACCCTAACAATATCCTAGGGCAGATGCTAACCCTAACCCTAACCCTAACACTATCCTTGGGCTCATGCTAACCCTAACCATAACACTATCCTGGGCCTGATGCTAACCCTAACCCTAACCCTAACACTATCCTAGGGCTGATGCTAACCCTAACCCTAACACTATCCTTGGGCTGATGCTAACCCTAACCCTAACCCTAACACTATCCTAGGGCGGATGCTAACCCTAACCCTAACCCTAACACTATCCTAGGGCTGATGCTAACCCTAACACTAACACTATCCTAGGGCTGATGCTAACCCTAACCCTAACCCTAACATTATCCTAGGGCTGATGCTAACCCTAACCCTAACTCTAACACTATCTTAGGGCTGAGGCTAACCCTAACCCTAACACTATCCTACGGCTGATGCTAACCCTAACCCTAACCCTAACACTATCCTAGGGCTGATGCTAACCCTAACCCTAACACTATCCTACGGCTGATGCTAACCCTAACCCTAACCCTAACACTATCCTAGGGCTGATGCTAACCCTAACCCTAACACTATCCTAGTTCTGATGCTAACCCTAACCCTAACCCTAACACTATCCTAGGGCTGATGCTAACCGTAACCCTAACACTATCCTAGGCCTGATGATAACACTAACCCTAACCCTAACACTATCCTAGGGCTGATGCTAACCCTAACCCTAACCCTAACACTATCCTAGGGCTGATGCTAACCCTAACGCTAACCCTAACACTATCCTTGAACTGATGCTAACCCTAAACCTAACCCTAACACTATCCTAGGCCTGATGATAACCCTAACCTTAACCCTAACACTATCCTAGGGTTTATGTTAACCCTAACCCTAACACTATCCTAGGGCTGATGCTAACCCTAACCCTAACCCTAACACTATCCTAGGGCGGATGCTAACCCTAACCCTAACCCTAACACTATCCTAGGGCAGATGCTAACCCTAACACTAACACTATCCTAGGGCTGAAGCTAACCCTAACCCTAACCCTAACACTCTCCAAGGGTTGATGCTAACCCTAACCCTAACCCTAACACTATCCTAGGGCTGATGCTAACCCTAACCATAACACTATCCTAGGGCTGATGCTAACCCTAACCAAAACCCTAACACTATCCTAGGGTTGATGCTAACCCTAACCCTAACACTATCCTAGGGCTGATGCTAACCCTAACCCTAACCCTAACACTATCCTAGGGCTGATGCTAACCCTAACCCTAACACTATCCTAGGGCTGATGCAAACCCTAACCCTAACCCTAACACTAACCTAGGGCTGATGCTAACCCTAACACTAACACTATCCTAGGGCTGATGCTAACCCTAACCCTAACCCTAACACTATCCTAGGGCTGATGCTAACCCTAACCCTAACACTATCCTAGGGCTGATGCTAACCCTAACCCTAACCCTAACACTATCCTAGGGCTGATGCTAACCCTAACAGTAACACTATCCTAGGGCTGATGCTAACTCTAACCCTAACCCTAACACTATCCTAGGGCTGATGCTAACCCTAACCCTAACCCAAACACTATCCTAGGGTTGATGCTAACCCTAACCCTAACACTATCCTAGGGCTGATGCTAACCCTAACCCTAACGCTAACACTATCCTTGGGCTGATGCTAACCCTAACCCTAACACTATCCTGGGCCTGATGCTAACCCTAACCCTAACCCTAAAACTACCCTAGGGCTGATGCTAACCCTAACCCTAACACTATCCTTGGGCTGATGCTAACCCTTACCCTAACCCTAACACTATCCTAGGGCAGATGCTAACCCTAACGCTAACCCTAACACTATCCTTGAACTGATGCTAACCCTAACCCTAACCCTAACACTATCCTAGGCCTGATGATAACCCTAACCCTAACCCTAACACTATCCTAGGGTTTATGTTAACCCTAACCCTAACACTATCCTAGGGCTGATGCTAACCCTAACACTAACACTATCCTAGGGCTTATGCTAACCCTAACCCTAACCCTAACACTATCCTGGGGCGGATGCTAACACTAACCCTAACCCTAACACTATCCTAGGGCTGATGCTAACCCTAACACTAACACTATCCTAGGGCTGATGCTAACCCTAACCCTAACCCTGACATTATCCTAGGGCGGATGCTAACCCTAACCCTAACCCTAACACTATCCTAGGGCTGATGCTAACGCTAACACTAACACTATCCTAGGCCTGATGCTAACCCTAACCCTATCCCTGACACTATCCTAGGGCTGATGCTAACCCTAACCCTAACACTATCCTAGGGCTGATGCTAACCCTAACACTAACACTATCCTAGGGCTGATGCTAACCCTAACCCTAACCCTAACACTCTCCAAGGGCTGATGCTAACCCTAACCCTAACCCTAACACTATCCTAGGGCTGATGCTAACCCTAACCCTAACTCTAACACTATCCTAGGGCTGATGCTAACCCTAACCCTAACACTATCCTAGGGCTGATGCTAACCCTAACCCTAACCCTAACACTATCCT
Source organism: Lemur catta (assembly GCF_020740605.2). Classification (NCBI taxonomy): domain Eukaryota; kingdom Metazoa; phylum Chordata; class Mammalia; order Primates; family Lemuridae; genus Lemur; species Lemur catta. Next base: position 2,761,995 of record NC_059134.1, read on the forward strand.
AAGTCTGATGCTAACCCTAGACCTCACACTATACTAGGCCTGATTATAACCATAACCCTAACCTTAACACTATCCTAGGGCTGATTCTAACCCTAACCCTAACCCTAACACTATCCTAGAGCTGATGCTAACCCTAACCCTAACACTATCCTAGGCCTGATGATAACCCTAACCCTAACCCTGACACTATCCTAGGGCTGATGCTAACCCTAACCCTAACACTATCCTAGGGCTGATGCTAACCCTAACCCTAACCCTAACACTATCCTAGGCCTGATGCTAACCCTATCCCTAACCCTAACACTCTCCTAGGGCTGAGGCTAACCCTAACCCTAACACTATCCTAGGGCTGATGCTAACCCTAACCCTTATCCTAACACTATCCTTGGGCTGATGCTAACCCTAACCCTAACACTGACCTGGGCCTGATGCTAGCCCTAACCCTAACCCTAAAACTATCCTAGGGCTGATGCTAACCCTAAACCTAACACTATCCTTGGGCTGATGCTAACCCTAACCCTAACCCTAACACTATCCTAGGGCTGATGATAACCCTAACCCTAACAGTATCCTAGGGCTGATGCTAACCCTAACCCTAACCCTAACAGTATCCTTGGGCTGATGCTAACCCTAACAGTAACACTATCCTAGGGCTGATGCTAACCCTAACCATAACACTAACACTATCCTAGGGCTGATGCTAACCCTAACCCTAACCCTAACACTATCCTAGGGTTGATGCTAACCCTAACCCTAACACTATCCTAGGGCTGATGCTAACCCTAACCCTAACCCTAACACTGTCCTTGGGCTGATGCTAACCCTAACCCTAACACTATCCTGGGCCTGATGCTAACCCTAACCCTAACCCTAACACTATCCTAGGGCTGATGCTAACCCTAAACCTAACCCTAACACTATCCTAGGGCGGATGCTAACCCTAACCCTAACCCTAACACTATCCTAGGGCTGATGCTAACCCTAACACTAACACTATCCTAGGGCTGATGCTAACCCTAACCCTAACCCTAACATTATCCTAGGGCTGATGCTAACCCTAACCCTAACCCTAACACTGTCCTTGGCCTGATGCTAACCCTAACCCTAACACTATCCTGGGCCTGATGCTAACCCTAACCCTAACCCTAACACTATCCTTGGGCTGATGCTAACCCTAACCCTAACGCTAACACTATCCTAGGGCGGATGCTAACCCTAACCCTAACCCTAACACTATCCTAGGGCTGATGCTAACCCTAACACTAACACTATCCTAGGGCTGATGCTAACCCTAACCCTAACCCTAACATTATCCTAGGGCTGATGCTAACCCTAACCCTAACTCTAACACTATCTTAGGGCTGAGGCTAACCCTAACCCTAACACTATCCTACGGCTGATGCTAACCCTAACCCTAACCCTAACACTATCCTAGGGCTGATGCTAACCCTAACCCTAACACTATCCTAGGGCTGATGCTAACCCTAACCCTAACCCTAACACTATCCTAGGGCTGATGCTAACCCTAACCCTAACACTATCCTAGTTCTGATGCTAACCCTAACCCTAACCCTAACACTATCCTAGGGCTGATGCTAACCGTAACCCTAACACTATCCTAGGCCTGATGATAACACTAACCCTAACCCTAACACTATCCTAGGGCTGATGCTAACCCTAACCCTAACCCTAACACTATCCTAGGGCTGATGCTAACCCTAACGCTAACCCTAACACTATCCTTGAACTGATGCTAACCCTAACCCTAACCCTAACACTATCCTAGGCCTGATGATAACCCTAACCCTAACCCTAACACTATCCTAGGGTTTATGTTAACCCTAACCCTAACACTATCCTAGGGCTGATGCTAACCCTAACCCTAACCCTAACACGATCCTAGGGCGGATGCTAACCCTAACCCTAACCCTAACACTATCCTAGGGCAGATGCTAACCCTAACACTAACACTATCCTAGGGCTGAAGCTAACCCTAACCCTAACCCTAACACTCTCCAAGGGTTGATGCTAACCCTAACCCTAACCCTAACACTATCCTAGGGCTAATGCTAACCCTAACCCTAACACTATCCTAGGGCTGATGCTAACCCTAACCCTAACCCTAACACTATCCTAGGGTTGATGCTAACCCTAACCCTAACACTATCCTAGGGCTGATGCTAACCCTAACCCTAACCCTAACACTATCCTAGGGCTGATGCTAACCCTAACCCTAACACTATCCTAGGGCTGATGCTAACCCTAACCCTAACCCTAACACTATCCTAGGGCAGATGCTAACCCTAACAGTAACACTATCCTAGGGCTGATGCTAACCCTATCCCTAACCCTAACACTATCCTAGGGCTGATGCTAACCCTAACCCTAACCCAAACACTATCCTAGGGTTGATGCTAACCCTAACCCTAACACTATCCTAGGGCTGATGCTAACCCTAACCCTAACGCTAACACTATCCTTGGGCTGATGCTAACCCTAACCCTAACACTATCCTGGGCCTGATGCTAACCCTAACACTAACCCTAAAACTATCCTAGGGCTGATGCTAACCCTAACCCTAACACTATCCTTGGGCTGATGCTAACCCTTACCCTAACCCTAACACTATCCTAGGGCAGATGCTAACCCTAACGCTAACCCTAACACTATCCTTGAACTGATGCTAACCCTAACCCTAACCCTAACACTATCCTAGGCCTGATGATAACCCTAACCCTAACCCTAACACTATCCTAGGGTTTATGTTAACCCTAACCCTAACACTATCCTAGGGCTGATGCTAACCCTAACACTAACACTATCCTAGGGCTGATGCTAACACTAACCCTAACCCTAACACTATCCTAGGGCGGATGCTAACCCTAACCCTAACCCTAACACTATCCTAGGGCTGATGCTAACCCTAACACTAACACTATCCTAGGGCTGATGCTAACCCTAACCCTAACCCTGACATTATCCTAGGGCGGATGCTAACCCTAACCCTAACCCTAACACTATCCTAGGGCTGATGCTAACGCTAACACTAACACTATCCTAGGCCTGATGCTAACCCTAACCCTATCCCTGACACTATCCTAGGGCTGATGCTAACCCTAACCCTAACACTATCCTAGGGCTGATGCTAACCCTAACACTAACACTCTCCAAGGGCTGATGCTAACCCTAACCCTAACCCTAACACTATCCTAGGGCTGATGCTAACCCTAACCCTAACTCTAACACTATCCTAGGGCTGATGCTAACCCTAACCCTAACACTATCCTAGGCCTGATGCTAACCCTAACCCTAACCCTAACACTATCCTAGGGCTGATGCTAACCCTAACCCTAACACTATCCTAGGGCTGATGCTAACCCTAACCCTAACCCTAACACTATCCTAGGGCTGATGCTAACCCTAACCCTAACACTATCCTAGGCCTGATGCTAACCCTAACCCTAACCCTAACACTAACCTAGGGCTGATGCTAACCCTAACCTAACACTATCCTAGGGCTGATGCTAACCCTAACCCTAACCCTAACACTATCCTAGGGCTGATGCTAACCCTAACCCTAACACTATCCTAGGGCTGATGCTAACCCTAACCCTAACCCTAACACTATCCTAGGGCTGATGCTAACCCTAACAGTAACACTATCCTAGGGCTGATGCTAACCCTATCCCTAACCCTAACACTATCCTAGGGCTGATGCTAACCCTAACCCTAACCCTAACACTATCCTAGGGCTGATGCTAACCCTAACCCTAACACTATCCTTGGGCTGATGCTAACCCTAACCCTAACCCTAACAATATCCTAGGGCAGATGCTAACCCTAACCCTAACCCTAACACTATCCTTGGGCTCATGCTAACCCTAACCATAACACTATCCTGGGCCTGATGCTAACCCTAACCCTAAAGCTAACACTATCCTAGGGCTGATGCTAACCCTAACCCTAACACTATCCTTGGGCTGATGCTAACCCTAACCCTAACCCTAACACTATCCTAGGGCGGATGCTAACCCTAACCCTAACCCTAACACTATCCTAGGGCTGATGCTAACCCTAACACTAACACTATCCTAGGGCTGATGCTAACCCTAACCCTAACCCTAACATTATCCTAGGGCTGATGCTAACCCTAACCCTAACTCTAACACTATCTTAGGGCTGAGGCTAACCCTAACCCTAACACTATCCTACGGCTGATGCTAACCCTAACCCTAACCCTAACACTATCCTAGGGCTGATGCTAACCCTAACCCTAACACTATCCTAGGGCTGATGCTAACCCTAACCCTAACCCTAACACTATCCTAGGGCTGATGCTAACCCTAACCCTAACACTATCCTAGTTCTGATGCTAACCCTAACCCTAACCCTAACACTATCCTAGGGCTGATGCTAACCGTAACCCTAACACTATCCTAGGCCTGATGATAACACTAACCCTAACCCTAACACTATCCTAGGGCTGATGCTAACCCTAACCCTAACCCTAACACTATCCTAGGGCTGATGCTAACCCTAATGCTAACCCTAACACTATCCTTGAACTGATGCTAACCCTAAACCTAACCCTAACACTATCCTAGGCCTGATGATAACCCAAACACTAACCCTAACACTATCCTAGGGTTTATGTTAACCCTAACCCTAACACTATCCTAGGGCTGATGCTAACCCTAACCCTAACCCTAACACTATCCTAGGGCGGATGCTAACCCTAACCCTAACCCTAACACTATCCTAGGGCAGATGCTAACCCTAACACTAACACTATCCTAGGGCTGAAGCTAACCCTAACCCTAACCCTAACACTCTCCAAGGGTTGATGCTAACCCTAACCCTAACCCTAACACTATCCTAGGGCTGATGCTAACCCTAACCATAACACTATCCTAGGGCTGATGCTAACCCTAACCCTAACCCTAACACTATCCTAGGGTTGATGCTAACCCTAACCCTAACACTATCCTAGGGCTGATGCTAACCCTAACCCTAACCCTAACACTATCCTAGGGCTGATGCTAACCCTAACCCTAACACTATGCTAGGGCTGATGCTAACCCTAACCCTAACCCTAACACTAACCTAGGGCTGATGCTAACCCTAACCCTAACACTATCCTAGGGCTGATGCTAACCCTAACCCTAACACTAACACTATCCTAGGGCTGATGCTAACCCTAATCCTAACACTATCCTAGGGCTGATGCTAACCCTAACCCTAACCCTAACACTATCCTAGGGCTGATGCTAACCCTAACAGTAACACTATCCTAGGGCTGATGCTAACCCTAACCCTAACCCTAACACTATCCTAGGGCTGATGCTAACCCTAACCCTAACCCAAACACTATCCTAGGGTTGATGCTAACCCTAACCCTAACACTATCCTAGGGCTGATGCTAACCCTAACCCTAACGCTAACACTATCCTTGGGCTGATGCTAACCCTAACCCTAACACTATCCTGGGCCTGATGCTAACCCTAACCCTAACCCTAAAACTACCCTAGGGCTGATGCTAACCCTAACCCTAACACTATCCTTGGGCTGATGCTAACCCTTACCCTAACCCTAACACTATCCTAGGGCAGATGCTAACCCTAACGCTAACCCTAACACTATCCTTGAACTGATGCTAACCCTAACCCTAACCCTAACACTATCCTAGGCCTGATGATAACCCTAACCCTAACCCTAACACTATCCTAGGGTTTATGTTAACCCTAACCCTAACACTATCCTAGGGCTGATGCTAACCCTAACACTAACACTATCCTAGGGCTTATGCTAACCCTAACCCTAACCCTAACACTATCCTAGGGCGGATGCTAACACTAACCCTAACCCTAACACTATCCTAGGGCTGATGCTAACCCTAACACTAACACTATCCTAGGGCTGATGCTAACCCTAACCCTAACCCTGACATTATCCTAGGGCGGATGCTAACCCTAACCCTAACCCTAACACTATCCTAGGGCTGATGCTAACGCTAACACTAACACTATCCTAGGCCTGATGCTAACCCTAACCCTATCCCTGACACTATCCTAGGGCTGATGCTAACCCTAACCCTAACACTATCCTAGGGCTGATGCTAACCCTAACACTAACACTATCCTAAGGCTGATGCTATCCCTAACCCTAACCCTAACACTCTCCAAGGGCTGATGCTAACCCTAACCCTAACCCTAACACTATCCTAGGGCTGATGCTAACCCTAACCCTAACTCTAACACTATCCTAGGGCTGATGCTAACCCTAACCCTAACACTATCCTAGGGCTGATGCTAACCCTAACCCTAACCCTAACACTATCCTAAGTCTGATGCTAACCCTAGACCTCACACTATACTAGGCCTGATTATAACCATAACCCTAACCTTAACACTATCCTAGGGCTGATTCTAACCCTAACCCTAACCCTAACACTATCCTAGAGCTGATGCTAACCCTAACCCTAACACTATCCTAGGCCTGATGATAACCCTAACCATAACCCTGACACTATCCTAGGGCTGATGCTAACCCTAACCCTAACACTATCCTAGGGCTGATGCTAACCCTAACCCTAACCCTAACACTATCCTAGGCCTGATGCTAACCCTATCCCTAACCCTAACACTCTCCTAGGGCTGAGGCTAACCCTAACCCTAACACTATCCTAGGGCTGATGCTAGCCCTAACCCTTATCCTAACACTATCCTTGGGCTGATGCTAACCCTAACCCTAACACTAACCTGGGCCTGATGCTAGCCCTAACCCTAACCCTAAAACTATCCTAGGGCTGATGCTAACCCTAAACCTAACACTATCCTTGGGCTGATGCTAACCCTAACCCTAACCCTAACACTATCCTAGGGCTGATGATAACCCTAACCCTAACAGTATCCTAGGGCTGATGCTAACCCTAACCCTAACCCTAACAGTATCCTTGGCCTGATGCTAACCCTAACAGTAACACTATCCTAGGGCTGATGCTAACCCTAACCCTAACACTAACACTATCCTAGGGCTGATGCTAACCCTAACCCTAACCCAAACACTATCCTAGGGTTGATGCTAACCCTAACCCTAACACTATCCTAGGGCTGATGCTAACCCTAACCCTAACCCTAACACTGTCCTTGGGCTGATGCTAACCCTAACCCTAACACTATCCTGGGCCTGATGCTAACCCTAACCCTAACCCTAACACTATCCTAGGGCTGATGCTAACCCTAAACCTAACCCTAACACTATCCTAGGGCGGATGCTAACCCTAACCCTAACCCTAACACTATCCTAGGGCTGATGCTAACCCTAACACTAACACTATCCTAGGGCTGATGCTAACCCTAACCCTAACCCTAACATTATCCTAGGGCTGATGCTAACCCTAACCCTAACCCTAACACTGTCCTTGGGCTGATGCTAACCCTAACCCTAACACTATCCTGGGCCTGATGCTAACCCTAACCCTAACCCTAACACTATCCTTGGGCTGATGCTAACCCTAACCCTAACGCTAACACTATCCTAGGGCGGATGCTAACCCTAACCCTAACCCTAACACTATCCTAGGGCTGATGCTAACCCTAACACTAACACTATCCTAGGGCTGATGCTAACCCTAACCCTAACCCTAACATTATCCTAGGGCTGATGCTAACCCTAACCCTAACTCTAACACTATCTTAGGGCTGAGGCTAACCCGAACCCTAACACTATCCTACGGCTGATGCTAACCCTAACCCTAACCCTAACACTATCCTAGGGCTGATGCTAACCCTAACCCTAACACTATCCTAGGGCTGATGCTAACCCTAACCCTAACCCTAACACTATCCTAGGGCTGATGCTAACCCTAACCCTAACACTATCCTAGTTCTGATGCTAACCCTAACCCTAACCCTAACACTATCCTAGGGCTGATGCTAACCGTAACCCTAACACTATCCTAGGCCTGATGATAACACTAACCCTAACCCTAACACTATCCTAGGGCTGATGCTAACCCTAACCCTAACCCTAACACTATCCTAGGGCTGATGCTAACCCTAACGCTAACCCTAACACTATCCTTGAACTGATGCTAACCCTAACCCTAACCCTAACACTATCCTAGGCCTGATGATAACCCTAACCCTAACCCTAACACTATCCATGGGTTTATGTTAACCCTAACCCTTACACTATCCTAGGGCTGATGCTAACCCTAACCCTAACCCTAACACGATCCTAGGGCGGATGCTAACCCTAACCCTAACCCTAACAATATCCTAGGGCAGATGCTAACCCTAACACTAACACTATCCTAGGGCTGAAGCTAACCCTAACCCTAACCCTAACACTCTCCAAGGGTTGATGCTAACCCTAACCCTAACCCTAACACTATCCTAGGGCTGATGCTAACCCTAACCCTAACACTATCCTAGGGCTGATGCTAACCCTAACCCTAACCCTAACACTATCCTAGGGTTGATGCTAACCCTAACCCTAACACTATCCTAGGGCTGATGCTAACCCTAACCCTAACCCTAACACTATCCTAGGGCTGATGCTAACCCTAACCCTAACACTATCCTAGGGCTGATGCTAACCCTAACCCTAACCCTAACACTAACCGAGGGCTGATGCTAACCCTAACCCTAACACTATCCTAGGGCTGATGCTAACCCTAACCCTAACCCTAACACTATCCTAGGGCTGATGCTAACCCTAACCCTAACACTATCCTAGGGCTGATGCTAACCCTAACCCTAACCCTAACACTATCCTAGGGCTGATGCTAACCCTAACAGTAACACTATCCTAGGGCTGATGCTAACCCTATCCCTAACCCTAACACTATCCTAGGACTGATGCTAACCCTAACCCTAACCCAAACACTATCCTAGGGTTGATGCTAACCCTAACCCTAACACTATCCTAGGGCTGATGCTAACCCTAACCCTAACGCTAACACTATCCTTGGGCTGATGCTAACCCTAACCCTAACACTATCCTGGGCCTGATGCTAACCCTAACACTAACCCTAAAACTATCCTAGGGCTGATGCTAACCCTAACCCTAACACTATCCTTGGGCTGATGCTAACCCTTACCCTAACCCTAACACTATCCTAGGGCAGATGCTAACCCTAACGCTAACCCTAACACTATCCTTGAACTGATGCTAACCCTAACCCTAACCCTAACACTATCCTAGGCCTGATGATAACCCTAACCCTAACCCTAACACTATCCTAGGGTTTATGTTAACCCTAACCCTAACACTATCCTAGGGCTGATGCTAACCCTAACACTAACACTATCCTAGGGCTGATGCTAACCCTAACCCTAACCCTAACACTATCCTAGGGCGGATGCTAACCCTAACCCTAACCCTAACACTATCCTAGGGCTGATGCTAACCCTAACACTAACACTATCCTAGGGCTGATGCTAACCCTAACCCTAACCCTGACATTATCCTAGGGCGGATGCTAACCCTAACCCTAACCCTAACACTATCATAGGGCTGATGCTAACCCTAACCCTAACACTATCCTTGGGCTGATGCTAACCCTAACCCTAACCCTAACAATATCCTAGGGCAGATGCTAACCCTAACCCTAACCCTAACACTATCCTTGGGCTCATGCTAACCCTAACCATAACACTATCCTGGGCCTGATGCTAACCCTAACCCTAACCCTAACACTACCCTAGGGCTGATGCTAACCCTAACCCTAACACTATCCTTGGGCTGATGCTAACCCTAACCCTAACCCTAACACTATCCTAGGGCGGATGCTAACCCTAACCCTAACCCTAACACTATCCTAGGGCTGATGCTAACCCTAACACTAACACTCTCCTAGGGCTGATGCTAACCCTAACCATAACACTAACATTATCCTAGGGCTGATGCTAACCCTAACCCTAACTCTAACACTATCTTAGGGCTGAGTCTAACCCTAACCCTAACACTATCCTACGGCTGATGCTAACCCTAACCCTAACCCTAACACTATCCTAGGGCTGATGCTAACCCTAACCCTAACACTATCCTAGGGCTGATGCTAACCCTAACCCTAACCCTAACACTATCCTAGGGCTGATGCTAACCCTAACCCTAACACTATCCTAGTTCTGATGCTAACCCTAACCCTAACCCTAACACTATCCTAGGGCTGATGCTAACCGTAACCCTAACACTATCCTAGGCCTGATGATAACACTAACCCTAACCGTAACACTATCCTAGGGCTGATGCTAACCCTAACCCTAACACTATCCCAGGGCTGATGCTAACCCTAACCCTAACCCTAACACTATCCTAGGGCTGATGCTAACCCTAACGCTAACCCTAACACTATCCTTGAACTGATGCTAACCCTAACCCTAACCCTAACACTATCCTAAGCCTGATGATAACCCTAACCCTAACCCTAACACTATCCTAGGGTTTATATTAACCCTAACCCTAACACTATCCTAGGGCTGATGCTAACCCTAACCCTAACCCTAACACTATCCTAGGGCGGATGCTAACCCTAACCCTAACCCTAACACTATCCTAGGGCTGATGCTAACCCTAACCCTAACCCTAACACTATCCTAGGGTTGATGCTAACCCTAACCCTAACACTATCCTAGGGCTGATGCTAACCCTAACCCTAACCCTAACAGTATCCTTGGGCTGACGCTAACCCTAACAGTAACACTATCCTAGGGCTGATGCTAACCCTAACCCTAACACTAACACTATCCTAGGGCTGATGCTAACCCTAACCCTAACCCAAACACTATCCTAGGGTGGATGCTAACCCTAACCCTAACACTATCCTAGGGCTGATGCTAACCCTAACCCTAACCCTAACACTGTCCTTGGGCTGATGCTAACCCTAACCCTAACACTATCCTGGGCCTGATGCTAACCCTAACCCTAACCCTAACACTATCCTAGGGCTGATGCTAACCCTAACCCTAACACTATCCTTGGGCTGATGCTAACCCTAACCCTAACCCTAACACTATCCTAGGGCGGATGCTAACCCTAACCCTAACCCTAACACTATCCTAGGGCTGATGCTAACCCTAACACTAACACTATCCTAGGGCTGATGCTAACCCTAACCCTAACCCTAACATTATCCTAGGGCTGATGCTAACCCTAACCCTAACTCTAACACTATCTTAGGGCTGAGGCTAACCCTAACCCTAACACTATCCTACGGCTGATGCTAACCCTAACCCTAACCCTAACACTATCCTAGGGCTGATGCTAACCCTAACCCTAACACTATCCTAGGGCTGATGCTAACCCTAACCCTAACCCTAACACTATCCTAGGGCTGATGCTAACCCTAACCCTAACACTATCCTAGTTCTGATGCTAACCCTAACCCTAACCCTAACACTATCCTAGGGCTGATGCTAACCGTAACCCTAGCACTATCCTAGGCCTGATGATTACACTAACCCTAACCCTAACACTATCCTAGGGCTGATGCTAACCCTAACCCTAACCCTAACACTATCCTAGGCCTGATGCTAACCCTAACGCTAACCCTAACACTATCCTTGAACTGATGCTAACCCTAACCCTAACCCTAACACTATCCTAGGCCTGATGATAACCCTAACCCTAACCCTAACACTATCCTAGGGTTTATGTTAACCCTAACCCTAACACTATCCTAGGGATGATGCTAACCCTAACCCTAACCCTAACACTATCCTAGGGCGGATGCTAACCCTAACCCTAACCCTAACACTATCCTAGGGCAGATGCTAACCCTAACACTAACACTATCCTAGGGCTGAAGCTAACCCTAACCCTAACCCTAACACTCTCCAAGGGTTGATGCTAACCCTAACCCTAACCCTAACACTATCCTAGGGCTGATGCTAACCCTAACCCTAACACTATCCTAGGGCTGATGCTAACCCTAACCCTAACCCTAACACTATCCTAGGGTTGATGCTAACCCTAACCCTAACACTATCCTAGGGCTGATGCTAACCCTAACCCTAACCCTAACACTATCCTAGGGCTGATGCTAACCCTAACCCTAACACTATCCTAGGGCTTATGCTAACCCTAACCCTAACCCTAACACTAACCTAGGGCTGATGCTAACCCTAACCCTAACACTATCCTAGGGCTGATGCTAACCCTAACCATAACCCTAACAGTATCCTAGGGCTGATGCTAACCCTAACCCTAACACTATCCTAGGGCTGATGCTAACCCTAACCCTAACCCTAACACTATCCTAGGGCTGATGCTAACCCTAACAGTAACACTATCCTAGGGCTGATGCTAACCCTAACCCTAACCCTAACACTATCCTAGGGCTGATGCTAACCCTAACCCTAACCCAAACACTATCCTAGGGTTGATGCTAACCCTAACCCTAACACTATCCTAGGGCTGATGCTAACCCTAACCCTAACGCTAACACTATCCTTGGGCTGATGCTAACCCTAACCCTAACACTATCCTGGGCCTGATGCTAACCCTAACCCTAACCATAACACTATCCTAGGGCTGATGCTAACCCTAACCCTAACCCTAACACTATCCTTGGGCTCATGCTAACCCTAACCATAACACTATCCTGGGCCTGATGCTAACCCTAACCCTAACCCTAACACTACCCTAGGGCTGATGCTAACCCTAACCCTAACACTATCCTTGGGCTGATGCTAACCCTAACCCTAACCCTAACACTATCCTAGGGCGGATGCTAACCCTAACCCTAACCCTAACACTATCCTAGGGCTGATGCTAACCCTAACACTAACACTATCCTAGGGCTGATGCTAACCCTAACCATAACCCTAACATTATCCTAGGGCTGATGCTAACCCTAACCCTAACTCTAACACTATCTTAGGGCTGAGTCTAACCCTAACCCTAACACTATCCTACGGCTGATGCTAACCCTAACCCTAACCCTAACACTATCCTAGGGCTGATGCTAACCCTAACCCTAACACTATCCTAGGGCTGATGCTAACCCTAACCCAAACCCTAACACTATCCTAGGGCTGATGCTAACCCTAACCCTAACACTATCCTAGTTCTGATGCTAACCCTAACCCTAACCCTAACACTATCCTAGGGCTGATGCTAACCGTAACCCTAACACTATCCTAGGCCTGATGATAACACTAACCCTAACCGTAACACTATCCTAGGGCTGATGCTAACCCTAACCCTAACACTATCCTAGGGCTGATGCTAACCCTAACCCTAACCCTAACACTATCCTAGGGCTGATGCTAACCCTAACGCTAACCCTAACACTATCCTTGAACTGATGCTAACCCTAACCCTAACCCTAACACTATCCTAAGCCTGATGATAACCCTAACCCTAACCCTAACACTATCCTAGGGTTTATATTAACCCTAACCCTAACACTATCCTTTGGCTGATGCTAACCCTAACCCTAACCCTAACACTATCCTAGGGCGGATGCTAACCCTAACCCTAACCCTAACACTATCCTAGGGCTGATGCTAACCCTAACCCTAACCCTAACACTATCCTAGGGTTGATGCTAACCCTAACCCTAACACTATCCTAGGGCTGATGCTAACCCTAACCCTAACCCTAACAGTATCCTTGGGCTGACGCTAACCCTAACAGTAACACTATCCTAGGGCTGATGCTAACCCTAACCCTAACACTAACACTATCCTAGGGCTGATGCTAACCCTAACCCTAACCCAAACACTATCCTAGGGTGGATGCTAACCCTAACCCTAACACTATCCTAGGGCTGATGCTAACCCTAACCCTAACCCTAACACTGTCCTTGGGCTGATGCTAACCCTAACCCTAACACTATCCTGGGCCTGATGCTAACCCTAACCCTAACCCTAACACTATCCTAGGGCTGATGCTCACCCTAACCCTAACACTATCCTTGGGCTGATGCTAACCCTAACCCTAACCCTAACACTATCCTAGGGCGGATGCTAACCCTAACCCTTACCCTAACACTATCCTAGGGCTGATGCTAACCCTAACACTAACACTATCCTAGGGCTGATGCTAATCCTAACCCTAACCCTAACATTATCCTAGGGCTGATGCTAACCCTAACCCTAACTCTAACACTATCTTAGGGCTGAGGCTAACCCTAACCCTAACACTATCCTACGGCTGATGCTAACCCTAACCCTAACCCTAACACTATCCTAGGGCTGATGCTAACCCTAACCCTAACACTATCCTAGGGCTGATGCTAACCCTAACCCTAACCCTAACACTATCCTAGGGCTGATGCTAACCCTAACCCTAACACTATCCTAGTTCTGATGCTAACCCTAACCCTAACCCTAACACTATCCTAGGGCTGATGCTAACCGTAACCCTAGCACTATCCTAGGCCTGATGATAACACTAACCCTAACCCTAACACTATCCTAGGGCTGATGCTAACCCTAACCCTAACCCTAACACTATCCTAGGCCTGATGCTAACCCTAACGCTAACCCTAACACTATCCTTGAACTGATGCTAACCCTAACCCTAACCCTAACACTATCCTAGGCCTGATGATAACCCTAACCCTAACCCTAACAGTATCCTAGGGTTTATGTTAACCCTAACCCTAACACTATCCTAGGGATGATGCTAACCCTAACCCTAACCCTAACACTATCCTAGGGCGGATGCTAACCCTAACCCTAACCCTAACACTATCCTAGGGCAGATGCTAACCCTAACACTAACACTATCCTAGGGCTGAAGCTAACCCTAACCCTAACCCTAACACTCTCCAAGGGTTGATGCTAACCCTAACCCTAACCCTAACACTATCCTAGGGCTGATGCTAACCCTAACCCTAACACTATCCTAGGGCTGATGCTAACCCTAACCCTAACCCTAACACTATCCTAGGGTTGATGCTAACCCTAACCCTAACACTATCCTAGGGCTGATGCTAACCCTAACCCTAACCCTAACACTATCCTAGGGCTGATGCTAACCCTAACCCTAACACTATCCTAGGGCTTATGCTAACCCTAACCCTAACCCTAACACTAACCTAGGGCTGATGCTAACCCTAACCCTAACACTATCCTAGGGCTGATGCTAACCCTAACCATAACCCTAACACTATCCTAGGGCTGATGCTAACCCTAACCCTAACACTATCCTAGGGCTGATGCTAACCCTAACCCCAGCCCTAACACTATCCTAGGGCTGATGCTAACCCTAACAGTAACACTATCCTAGGGCTGATGCTAACCCTAACCCTAACCCTAACACTATCCTAGGGCTGATGCTAACCCTAACCCTAACCCAAACACTATCCTAGGGTTGATGCTAACCCTAACCCTAACACTATCCTAGGGCTGATGCTAACCCTAACCCTAACGCTAACACTATCCTTGGGCTGATGCTAACCCTAACCCTAACACTATCCTGGGCCTGATGCTAACCCTAACCCTAACCCTAACACTATCCTAGGGCTGATGCTAACCCTAACCCTAACCCTAACACTATCCTTGGGCTCATGCTAACCCTAACCATAACACTATCCTGGGCCTGATGCTAACCCTAACCCTAACCCTAACACTACCCTAGGGCTGATGCTAACCCTAACCCTAACACTATCCTTGGGCTGATGCTAACCCTAACCCTAACCCTAACACTATCCTAGGGCGGATGCTAACCCTAACCCTAACCCTAACACTATCCTAGGGCTGATGCTAACCCTAACACTAACACTATCCTAGGGCTGATGCTAACCCTAACCATAACCCTAACATTATCCTAGGGCTGATGCTAACCCTAACCCTAACTCTAACACTATCTTAGGGCTGAGTCTAACCCTAACCCTAACACTACCCTAGGGCTGATGCTAACCCTAACCCTAACACTATCCTTGGGCTGATGCTAACCCTAACCCTAACCCTAACACTATCCTAGGGCGGATGCTAACCCTAACCCTAACCCTAACACTATCCTAGGGCTGATGCTAACCCTAACACTAACACTATCCTAGGGCTGATGCTAACCCTAACCATAACCCTAACATTATCCTAGGGCTGATGCTAACCCTAACCCCAGCCCTAACACTATCCTAGGGCTGATGCTAACCCTAACCCTAACACTATCCTAGGGCTGATGCTAACCCTAACCCTAACCCTAACACTATCCTAGGGCTGATGCTAACCCTAACCCTAACACTATCCTAGTTCTGATGCTAACCCTAACCCTAACCCTAACACTATCCTAGGGCTGATGCTAACCGTAACCCTAACACTATCCTAGGCCTGATGATAACACTAACCCTAACCGTAACACTATCCTAGGGCTGATGCTAACCCTAACCCTAACACTATCCTAGGGCTGATGCTAACCCTAACCCTAACCCTAACACTATCCTAGGGCTGATGCTAACCCTAACGCTAACCCTAACACTATCCTTGAACTGATGCTAACCCTAACCCTAACCCTAACACTATCCTAAGCCTGATGATAACCCTAACCCTAACCCTAACACTATCCTAGGGTTTATATTAACCCTAACCCTAACACTATCCTAGGGCTGATGCTAACCCTAACCCTAACCCTAACACTATCCTAGGGCGGATGCTAACCCTAACCCTAACCCTAACACTATGCTAGGGCTGATGCTAACCCTAACCCTAACCCTAACACTATCCTAGGGTTGATGCTAACCCTAACCCTAACACTATCCTAGGGCTGATGCTAACCCTAACCCTAACCCTAACAGTATCCTTGGGCTGACGCTAACCCTAACAGTAACACTATCCTAGGGCTGATGCTAACCCTAACCCTAACACTAACACTATCCTAGGGCTGATGCTAACCCTAACCCTAACCCAAACACTATCCTAGGGTGGATGCTAACCCTAACCCTAACACTATCCTAGGGCTGATGCTAACCCTAACACTAACCCTAACACTGTCCTTGGGCTGATCCTAACCCTAACCCTAACACTATCCTGGGCCTGATGCTAACCCTAACCCTAACCCTAACACTATCCTAGGGCTGATGCTAACCCTAACCCTAACACTATCCTTGGGCTGATGCTAACCCTAACCCTAACCCTAACACTATCCTAGGGCGGATGCTAACCCTAACCCTAACACTATCCTAGGGCTGATGCTAACCCTAACACTAACACTATCCTAGGGCTGATGCTAACCCTAACCCTAACCCTAACATTATCCTAGGGCTGATGCTAACCCTAACCCTAACTCTAACACTATCTTAGGGCTGAGGCTAACCCTAACCCTAACACTATCCTACGGCTGATGCTAACCCTAACCCTAACCCTAACACTATCCTAGGGCTGATGCTAACCCTAACCCTAACACTATCCTAGGGCTGATGCTAACCCTAACCCTAACCCTAACACTATCCTAGGGCTGATGCTAACCCTAACCCTAACACTATCCTAGTTCTGATGCTAACCCTAACCCTAACCCTAACACTATCCTAGGGCTGATGCTAACCGTAACCCTAGCACTATCCTAGGCCTGATGATAACACTAACCCTAACCCTAACACTATCCTAGGGCTGATGCTAACCCTAACCCTAACCCTAACACTATCCTAGGCCTGATGCTAACCCTAACGCTAACCCTAACACTATCCTTGAACTGATGCTAACCCTAACCCTAACCCTAACACTATCCTAGGCCTGATGATAACCCTAACCCTAACCCTAACACTATCCTAGGGCGGATGCTAACCCTAACCCTAACCCTAACACTATCCTAGGGCAGATGCTAACCCTAACACTAACACTATCCTAGGGCTGAAGCTAACCCTAACCCTAACCCTAACACTCTCCAAGGGTTGATGCTAACCCTAACCCTAACCCTAACACTATCCTAGGGCTGATGCTAACCCTAACCCTAACACTATCCTAGGGCTGATGCTAACCCTAACCCTAACCCTAACACTATCCTAGGGTTGATGCTAACCCTAACCCTAACACTATCCTAGGGCTGATGCTAACCCTAACCCTAACCCTAACACTATCCTAGGGCTGATGCTAACCCTAACCCTAACACTATCCTAGGGCTTATGCTAACCCTAACCCTAACCCTAACACTAACCTAGGGCTGATGCTAACCCTAACCCTAACACTATCCTAGGGCTGATGCTAACCCTAACCATAACCCTAACACTATCCTAGGGCTGATGCTAACCCTAACCCTAACACTATCCTAGGGCTGATGCTAACCCTAACCCTAACCCTAACACTATCCTAGGGCTGATGCTAACCCTAACAGTAACACTATCCTAGGGCTGATGCTAACCCTAACCCTAACCCTAACACTATCCTAGGGCTGATGCTAACCCTAACCCTAACCCAAACACTATCCTAGGGTTGATGCTAACCCTAACCCTAACACTATCCTAGGGCTGATGCTAACCGTAACCCTAACGCTAACACTATCCTTGGGCTGATGCTAACCCTAACCCTAACACTATCCTGGGCCTGATGCTAACCCTAACCCTAACCCTAAAACTATCCTAGGGCTGATGATAACCCTAACCCTAACACTATCCTTGGGCTGATGCTAACCCTTACCCTAACCCTAACACTATCCTAGGGCAGATGCTAACCCTAACGCTAACCCTAACACTATCCTTGAACTGATGCTAACCCTAACCCTAACCCTAACACTATCCTAGGCCTGATGATAACCCTAACCCTAACCCTAACAGTATCCTAGGGTTTATGTTAACCCTAACCCTAACACTATCCTAGGGCTGATGCTAACCCTAACAGTAACACTATCCTAGGGCTGATGCTAACCCTAACCCTAACACTATCCTAGGGCGGATGCTAACCCTAACCCTAACCCTAACACTATCCTA
This sequence comes from Lemur catta, assembly GCF_020740605.2. Taxonomy (NCBI): domain Eukaryota; kingdom Metazoa; phylum Chordata; class Mammalia; order Primates; family Lemuridae; genus Lemur; species Lemur catta. The sequence continues at coordinate 2,780,869 of NC_059134.1, forward strand.
GGGCTGATGCTAACCCTAACACTAACCCTAACAGTATCCTAGGGTTTATGTTAACCCTAACCCTAACACTATCCTAGGGATGATGCTAACCCTAACCCTAACCCTAACACTATCCTAGGGCGGATGCTAACCCTAACCCTAACCCTAACACTATCCTAGGGCAGATGCTAACCCTAACACTAACACTATCCTAGGGCTGAAGCTAACCCTAACCCTAACCCTAACACTCTCCAAGGGTTGATGCTAACCCTAACCCTAACCCTAACACTATCCTAGGGCTGATGCTAACCCTAACCCTAACACTATCCTAGGGCTGATGCTAACCCTAACCCTAACCCTAACACTATCCTAGGGTTGATGCTAACCCTAACCCTAACACTATCCTAGGGCTGATGCTAACCCTAACCCTAACCCTAACACTATCCTAGGGCTGATGCTAACCCTAACCCTAACACTATCCTAGGGCTTATGCTAACCCTAACCCTAACCCTAACACTAACCTAGGGCTGATGCTAACCCTAACCCTAACACTATCCTAGGGCTGATGCTAACCCTAACCATAACCCTAACACTATCCTAGGGCTGATGCTAACCCTAACCCTAACACTATCCTAGGGCTGATGCTAACCCTAACCCCAGCCCTAACACTATCCTAGGGCTGATGCTAACCCTAACAGTAACACTATCCTAGGGCTGATGCTAACCCTAACCCTAACCCTAACACTATCCTAGGGCTGATGCTAACCCTAACCCTAACCCAAACACTATCCTAGGGTTGATGCTAACCCTAACCCTAACACTATCCTAGGGCTGATGCTAACCCTAACCCTAACGCTAACACTATCCTTGGGCTGATGCTAACCCTAACCCTAACACTATCCTGGGCCTGATGCTAACCCTAACCCTAACCCTAACACTATCCTAGGGCTGATGCTAACCCTAACCCTAACCCTAACACTATCCTTGGGCTCATGCTAACCCTAACCATAACACTATCCTGGGCCTGATGCTAACCCTAACCCTAACCCTAACACTACCCTAGGGCTGATGCTAACCCTAACCCTAACACTATCCTTGGGCTGATGCTAACCCTAACCCTAACCCTAACACTATCCTAGGGCGGATGCTAACCCTAACCCTAACCCTAACACTATCCTAGGGCTGATGCTAACCCTAACACTAACACTATCCTAGGGCTGATGCTAACCCTAACCATAACCCTAACATTATCCTAGGGCTGATGCTAACCCTAACCCTAACTCTAACACTATCTTAGGGCTGAGTCTAACCCTAACCCTAACACTACCCTAGGGCTGATGCTAACCCTAACCCTAACACTATCCTTGGGCTGATGCTAACCCTAACCCTAACCCTAACACTATCCTAGGGCGGATGCTAACCCTAACCCTAACCCTAACACTATCCTAGGGCTGATGCTAACCCTAACACTAACACTATCCTAGGGCTGATGCTAACCCTAACCATAACCCTAACATTATCCTAGGGCTGATGCTAACCCTAACCCCAGCCCTAACACTATCCTAGGGCTGATGCTAACCCTAACCCTAACACTATCCTAGGGCTGATGCTAACCCTAACCCTAACCCTAACACTATCCTAGGGCTGATGCTAACCCTAACCCTAACACTATCCTAGTTCTGATGCTAACCCTAACCCTAACCCTAACACTATCCTAGGGCTGATGCTAACCGTAACCCTAACACTATCCTAGGCCTGATGATAACACTAACCCTAACCGTAACACTATCCTAGGGCTGATGCTAACCCTAACCCTAACACTATCCTAGGGCTGATGCTAACCCTAACCCTAACCCTAACACTATCCTAGGGCTGATGCTAACCCTAACGCTAACCCTAACACTATCCTTGAACTGATGCTAACCCTAACCCTAACCCTAACACTATCCTAAGCCTGATGATAACCCTAACCCTAACCCTAACACTATCCTAGGGTTTATATTAACCCTAACCCTAACACTATCCTAGGGCTGATGCTAACCCTAACCCTAACCCTAACACTATCCTAGGGCGGATGCTAACCCTAACCCTAACCCTAACACTATGCTAGGGCTGATGCTAACCCTAACCCTAACCCTAACACTATCCTAGGGTTGATGCTAACCCTAACCCTAACACTATCCTAGGGCTGATGCTAACCCTAACCCTAACCCTAACAGTATCCTTGGGCTGACGCTAACCCTAACAGTAACACTATCCTAGGGCTGATGCTAACCCTAACCCTAACACTAACACTATCCTAGGGCTGATGCTAACCCTAACCCTAACCCAAACACTATCCTAGGGTGGATGCTAACCCTAACCCTAACACTATCCTAGGGCTGATGCTAACCCTAACACTAACCCTAACACTGTCCTTGGGCTGATCCTAACCCTAACCCTAACACTATCCTGGGCCTGATGCTAACCCTAACCCTAACCCTAACACTATCCTAGGGCTGATGCTAACCCTAACCCTAACACTATCCTTGGGCTGATGCTAACCCTAACCCTAACCCTAACACTATCCTAGGGCGGATGCTAACCCTAACCCTAACACTATCCTAGGGCTGATGCTAACCCTAACACTAACACTATCCTAGGGCTGATGCTAACCCTAACCCTAACCCTAACATTATCCTAGGGCTGATGCTAACCCTAACCCTAACTCTAACACTATCTTAGGGCTGAGGCTAACCCTAACCCTAACACTATCCTACGGCTGATGCTAACCCTAACCCTAACCCTAACACTATCCTAGGGCTGATGCTAACCCTAACCCTAACACTATCCTAGGGCTGATGCTAACCCTAACCCTAACCCTAACACTATCCTAGGGCTGATGCTAACCCTAACCCTAACACTATCCTAGTTCTGATGCTAACCCTAACCCTAACCCTAACACTATCCTAGGGCTGATGCTAACCGTAACCCTGGCACTATCCTAGGCCTGATGATAACACTAACCCTAACCCTAACACTATCCTAGGGCTGATGCTAACCCTAACCCTAACCCTAACACTATCCTAGGCCTGATGCTAACCCTAACGCTAACCCTAACACTATCCTTGAACTGATGCTAACCCTAACCCTAACCCTAACACTATCCTAGGCCTGATGATAACCCTAACCCTAACCCTAACACTATCCTAGGGCGGATGCTAACCCTAACCCTAACCCTAACACTATCCTAGGGCAGATGCTAACCCTAACACTAACACTATCCTAGGGCTGAAGCTAACCCTAACCCTAACCCTAACACTCTCCAAGGGTTGATGCTAACCCTAACCCTAACCCTAACACTATCCTAGGGCTGATGCTAACCCTAACCCTAACACTATCCTAGGGCTGATGCTAACCCTAACCCTAACCCTAACACTATCCTAGGGTTGATGCTAACCCTAACCCTAACACTATCCTAGGGCTGATGCTAACCCTAACCCTAACCCTAACACTATCCTAGGGCTGATGCTAACCCTAACCCTAACACTATCCTAGGGCTTATGCTAACCCTAACCCTAACCCTAACACTAACCTAGGGCTGATGCTAACCCTAACCCTAACACTATCCTAGGGCTGATGCTAACCCTAACCATAACCCTAACACTATCCTAGGGCTGATGCTAACCCTAACCCTAACACTATCCTAGGGCTGATGCTAACCCTAACCCTAACCCTAACACTATCCTAGGGCTGATGCTAACCCTAACAGTAACACTATCCTAGGGCTGATGCTAACCCTAACCCTAACCCTAACACTATCCTAGGGCTGATGCTAACCCTAACCCTAACCCAAACACTATCCTAGGGTTGATGCTAACCCTAACCCTAACACTATCCTAGGGCTGATGCTAACCGTAACCCTAACGCTAACACTATCCTTGGGCTGATGCTAACCCTAACCCTAACACTATCCTGGGCCTGATGCTAACCCTAACCCTAACCCTAAAACTATCCTAGGGCTGATGATAACCCTAACCCTAACACTATCCTTGGGCTGATGCTAACCCTTACCCTAACCCTAACACTATCCTAGGGCAGATGCTAACCCTAACGCTAACCCTAACACTATCCTTGAACTGATGCTAACCCTAACCCTAACCCTAACACTATCCTAGGCCTGATGATAACCCTAACCCTAACCCTAACAGTATCCTAGGGTTTATGTTAACCCTAACCCTAACACTATCCTAGGGCTGATGCTAACCCTAACAGTAACACTATCCTAGGGCTGATGCTAACCCTAACCCTAACACTATCCTAGGGCGGATGCTAACCCTAACCCTAACCCTAACACTATCCTAGGGCTGATGCTAACCCTAACACTAACACTATCCTAGGGCTGATGCTAACCCTAACCCTAACCCTGACATTATCCTAGGGCGGATGCTAACCCTAACCCTAACCCTAACACTATCCTAGGGCTGATGCTAACGCTAACACTAACACTATCCTAGGCCTGATGCTAACCCTAACCCTATCCCTGACACTATCCTAGGGCTGATGCTAACCCTAACCCTAACACTATCCTAGGGCTGATGCTAACCCTAACACTAACACTCTCCAAGGGCTGATGCTAACCCTAACCCTAACCCTAACACTATCCTAGGGCTGATGCTAACCCTAACCCTAACTCTAACACTATCCTAGGGCTGATGCTAACCATAACCCTAACACTATCCTAGGCCTGATGCTAACCCTAACCCTAACCCTAACACTATCCTAGGGCTGATGCTAACCCTAACCCTAACACTATCCTAGGGCTGAAGCTAACCCTAACCCTAACCCTAACACTATCCTAGGGCTGATGCTAACCCTAACCCTAACACTATCCTAGGCCTGATGCTAACCCTAACCCTAACCCTAACACTATCCTAGGGCTGATGCTAACCCTAACCCTAACACTATCCTAGGGCTGATGCTAACCTTAACCCTAACCCTAACACTATCCTAAGTCTGATGCTAACCCTAGACCTCACACTATACTAGGCCTGATGATAACCATAACCCTAACCTTAACACTATCCTAGGGCTGATGCTAACCCTAACCCTAACCCTAACACTATCCTAGAGCTGATGCTAACCCTAACCCTAACACTATCCTCGGCCTGATGATAACCCTAACCCTAACCCTGACACTATCCTAGGGCTGATGCTAACCCTAACCCTAACACTATCCTAGGGCTGATGCTAACCCTAACCCTAACCCTAACACTATCCTAGGCCTGATGCTAACCCTATCCCTAACCCTAACACTCTCCTAGGGCTGAGGTTAACCCTAACCCTAACACTATCCTAGGGCTGATGCTAACCCTAACCCTAACCCTAACACTATCCTTGGGCTGATGCTAACCCTAACCCTAACACTATCCTGGGCCTGATGCTAACCCTAACCCTAACCCTAAAATTATCCTAGGGCTGATGCTAACCCTAAACCTAACACTATCCTTGGGCTGATGCTAACCCTAACCCTAACCCTAACACTATCCTAGGGCTGATGCTAACCCTAACCCTAACAGTATCCTAGGGCTGATGCTAACCCTAACCCTAACCCTAACAGTATCCTTGGGCTGATGCTAACCCTAACAGTAACACTATCCTAGGGCTGATGCTAACCCTAACCCTAACCCTAACACTATCCTAGGGCTGATGCTAACCCTAACCCTAACCCAAACACTATCCTAGGGTTGATGCTAACCCTAACACTAACACTATCCTAGGGCTGATGCTAACCCTAACCCTAACCCTGACATTATCCTAGGGCGGATGCTAACCCTAACCCTAACCCTAACACTATCCTAGGGCTGATGCTAACGCTAACACTAACACTATCCTAGGCCTGATGCTAACCCTAACCCTATCCCTGACACTATCCTAGGGCTGATGCTAACCCTAACCCTAACACTATCCTAGGGCTGATGCTAACCCTAACACTAACACTCTCCAAGGGCTGATGCTAACCCTAACCCTAACCCTAACACTATCCTAGGGCTGATGCTAACCCTAACCCTAACTCTAACACTATCCTAGGGCTGATGCTAACCCTAACCCTAACACTATCCTAGGCCTGATGCTAACCCTAACCCTAACCCTAACAGTATCCTAGGGCTGATGCTAACCCTAACCCTAACACTATCCTAGGGCTGATGCTAACCCTAACCCTAACCCTAACACTATCCTAGGGCTGATGCTAACCCTAACCCTAACACTATCCTAGGGCTGATGCTAACCTTAACCCTAACCCTAACACTATCCTAAGTCTGATGCTAACTCTAGACCTCACACTATACTAGGCCTGATGATAACCATAACCCTAACCTTAACACTATCCTAGGGCTGATGCTAACCCTAACCCTAACCCTAACACTATCCTAGAGGTGATGCTAACCCTAACCCTAACACTATCCTCGGCCTGATGATAACCCTAACCCTAACCCTGACACTATCCTAGGGCTGATGCTAACCCTTACCCTAACCCTAACACTATCCTAGGGCAGATGCTAACCCTAACGCTAACCCTAACACTATCCTTGAACTGATGCTAACCCTAACCCTAACCCTAACACTATCCTAGGCCTGATGATAACCCTAAAGCTAACCCTAACAGTATCCTAGGGTTTATGTTAACCCTAACCCTAACACTATCCTAGGGCTGATGCTAACCCTAACAGTAACACTATCCTAGGGCTGATGCTAACCCTAACCCTAACACTATCCTAGGGCGGATGCTAACCCTAACCCTAACCCTAACAATATCCTAGGGCTGATGCTAACCCTAACACTAACACTATACTAGGGCTGATGCTAACCCTAACCCTAACCCTGACATTATCCTAGGGCGGATGCTAACCCTAACCCTAACCCTAACACTATCCTAGGGCTGATGCTAACGCTAACACTAACACTATCCTAGGCCTGATGCTAACCCTAACCCTATCCCTGACACTATCCTAGGGCTGATGCTAACCCTAACCCTAACACTATCCTAGGGCTGATGCTAACCCTAACACTAACACTCTCCAAGGGCTGATGCTAACCCTAACCCTAACCCTAACACTATCCTAGGGCTGATGCTAACCCTAACCCTAACTCTAACACTATCCTAGGGCTGATGCTAACCCTAACCCTAACACTATCCTAGGCCTGATGCTAACCCTAACCCTAACCCTAACACTATCCTAGGGCTGATGCTAACCCTAACCCTAACACTATCCTAGGGCTGAAGCTAACCCTAACCCTAACCCTAACACTATCCTAGGGCTGATGCTAACCCTAACCCTAACACTATCCTAGGCCTGATGCTAACCCTAACCCTAACCCTAACACTATCCTAGGGCTGATGCTAACCCTAACCCTAACACTATCCTAGGGCTGATGCTAACCTTAACCCTAACCCTAACACTATCCTAAGTCTGATGCTAACCCTAGACCTCACACTATACTAGGCCTGATGATAACCATAACCCTAACCTTAACACTATCCTAGGGCTGATGCTAACCCTAACCCTAACCCTAACACTGTCCTAGAGCTGATGCTAACCCTAACCCTAACACTATCCTCGGCCTGATGATAACCCTAACCCTAACCCTGACACTATCCTAGGGCTGATGCTAACCCTAACCCTAACACTATCCTAGGGCTGATGCTAACCCTAACCCTAACCCTAACACTATCCTAGGCCTGATGCTAACCCTATCCCTAACCCTAACACTCTCCTAGGGCTGAGGTTAACCCTAACCCTAACACTATCCTAGGGCTGATGCTAACCCTAACCCTAACCCTAACACTATCCTTGGGCTGATGCTAACCCTAACCCTAACACTATCCTGGGCCTGATGCTAACCCTAACCCTAACCCTAAAACTATCCTAGGGCTGATGCTAACCCTAAACCTAACACTATCCTTGGGCTGATGCTAACCCTAACCCTAACCCTAACACTATCCTAGGGCTGATGCTAACCCTAACCCTAACAGTATCCTAGGGCTGATGCTAACCCTAACCCTAACCCTAACAGTATCCTTGGGCTGATGCTAACCCTAACAGTAACACTATCCTAGGGCTGATGCTAACCCTAACACTAACACTATCCTAGGGCTGATGCTAACCCTAACACTAACACTATCCTAGGGCTGATGCTAACCCTAACCCTAACCCTGACATTATCCTAGGGCGGATGCTAACCCTAACCCTAACCCTAACACTATCCTAGGGCTGATGCTAACGCTAACACTAACACTATCCTAGGCCTGATGCTAACCCTAACCCTATCCCTGACACTATCCTAGGGCTGATGCTAACCCTAACCCTAACACTATCCTAGGGCTGATGCTAACCCTAACACTAACACTCTCCAAGGGCTGATGCTAACCCTAACCCTAACCCTAACACTATCCTAGGGCTGATGCTAACCCTAACCCTAACTCTAACACTATCCTAGGGCTGATGCTAACCCTAACCCTAACACTATCCTAGGCCTGATGCTAACCCTAACCCTAACCCTAACAGTATCCTAGGGCTGATGCTAACCCTAACCCTAACACTATCCTAGGGCTGATGCTAACCCTAACCCTAACCCTAACACTATCCTAGGGCTGATGCTAACCCTAACCCTAACACTATCCTAGGCCTGATGCTAACCCTAACCCTAACCCTAACACTATCCTAGGGCTGATGCTAACCCTAACCCTAACACTATCCTAGGGCTGATGCTAACCTTAACCCTAACCCTAACACTATCCTAAGTCTGATGCTAACTCTAGACCTCACACTATACTAGGCCTGATGATAACCATAACCCTAACCTTAACACTATCCTAGGGCTGATGCTAACCCTAACCCTAACCCTAACACTATCCTAGAGGTGATGCTAACCCTAACCCTAACACTATCCTCGGCCTGATGATAACCCTAACCCTAACCCTGACACTATCCTAGGGCTGATGCTAACCCTAACCCTAACACTATCCTAGGGCTGATGCTAACCCTAACCCTAACCCTAACACTATCCTAGGCCTGATGCTAACCCTATCCCTAACCCTAACACTCTCCTAGGGCTGAGGTTAACCCTAACCCTAACACTATCCTAGGGCTGATGCTAACCCTAACCCTAACCCTAACACTATCCTTGGGCTGATGCTAACCCTAACCCTAACACTATCCTGGGCCTGATGCTAACCCTAACCCTAACCCTAAAACTATCCTAGGGCTGATGCTAACCCTAAACCTAACACTATCCTTGGGCTGATGCTAACCCTAACCCTAACCCTAACACTATCCTAGGGCTGATGCTAACCCTAACCCTAACAGTATCCTAGGGCTGATGCTAACCCTAACCCTAACCCTAACAGTATCCTTGGGCTGATGCTAACCCTAACAGTAACACTATCCTAGGGCTGATGCTAACCCTAACCCTAACCCTAACACTATCCTAGGGCTGATGCTAACCCTAACCCTAACCCTAACACTATCCTAGGGCGGATGCTAACCCTAACCCTAACCCTAACACTATCCTAGGGCTGATGCTAACGCTAACACTAACACTATCCTAGGTCTGATGCTAACCCTAACCCTATCCCTGACACTATCCTAGGGCTGATGCTAACCCTAACCCTAACACTATCCTAGGGCTGATGCTAACCCTAACACTAACACTCTCCAAGGGCTGATGCTAACCCTAACCCTAACCCTAACACTATCCTAGGGCTGATGCTAACCCTAACCCTAACTCTAACACTATCCTAGGGCTGATGCTAACCCTAACCCTAACACTATCCTAGGCCTGATGCTAACCCTAACCCTAACCCTAACAGTATCCTAGGGCTGATGCTAACCCTAACCCTAACACTATCCTAGGGCTGATGCTAACCCTAACCCTAACCCTAACACTATCCTAGGGCTGATGCTAACCCTAACCCTAACACTATCCTAGGCCTGATGCTAACCCTAACCCTAACCCTAACACTATCCTAGGGCTGATGCTAACCCTAACCCTAACACTATCCTAGGGCTGATGCTAACCTTAACCCTAACCCTAACACTATCCTAAGTCTGATGCTAACTCTAGACCTCACACTATACTAGGCCTGATGATAACCATAACCCTAACCTTAACACTATCCTAGGGCTGATGCTAACCCTAACCCTAACCCTAACACTATCCTAGAGGTGATGCTAACCCTAACCCTAACACTATCCTCGGCCTGATGATAACCCTAACCCTAACCCTGACACTATCCTAGGGCTGATGCTAACCCTAACCCTAACACTATCCTAGGGCTGATGCTAACAATAACCCTAACCCTAACACTATCCTAGGCCTGATGCTAACCCTATCCCTAACCCTAACACTCTCCTAGGGCTGAGGTTAACCCTAACCCTAACACTATCCTAGGGCTGATGCTAACCCTATCCCTAACCCTAACACTATCCTTGGGCTGATGCTAACCCTAACCCTAACACTATCCTGGGCCTGATGCTAACCCTAACCCTAACCCTAAAACTATCCTAGGGCTGATGCTAACCCTAAACCTAACACTATCCTTGGGCTGATGCTAACCCTAACCCTAACCCTAACACTATCCTAGGGCTGATGCTAACCCTAACCCTAACAGTATCCTAAGGCTGAGGCTAACCCTAACCCTAACCCTAACAGTATCCTTGGGCTGATGCTAACCCTAACAGTAACACTATCCTAGGGCTGATGCTAACCCTAACCCTAACCCTAACACTATCCTAGGGCTGATGCTAACCCTAACCCTAACCCAAACACTATCCTAGGGTTGATGCTAACCCTAACCCTAACACTATCCTAGGGCTGATGCTGACCCTAACCCTAACCCTAACACTATCCTTGGGCTGATGCTAACCCTAACCCTAACACTATCCTGGGCCTGATGCTAACCCTAACCCTAACCCTAACACTATCCTAGGGCTGATGCTAACCCTAACCCTAACACTATCCTTGGGCTGATGCTAACCCTAACCCTAACCCTAACATTATCCTAGGGCAGATGCTAAACCTAACGCTAACCCTAACACTATCCTTGAACTGATGTTAACCCTAACCCTAACCCTAACACTATCCTAGGCCTGATGATAACCCTAACCCTAACCCTAACACTATCCTATGGTTTATGTTAACCCTAACCCTAACACTATCCTAGGGCTGATGCTAACCCTAACCCTAACCCTAACACTATCCTAGGGCGGATGCTAACCCTAACCCTAACCCTAACACTATCCTAGGGCTGATGCTAACCCTAACACTAACACTATCCTAGGGCTGATGCTAACCCTAACCCTAACCCTAACATTATCCTAGGGCGGATGCTAACCCTAACCCTAACCCTAACACTATCCTAGGGCTGATGCTAACGCTAACACTAACACTATCCTAGGCCTGATGCTAACCCTAACCCTAACTCTAACACTATCCTAGGGCTGATGCTAACCCTAACCCTAACACTATCCTAGGGCTGATGCTAACCCTAACACTAACACTCTCCAAGGGCTGATGCTAACCCTAACCCTAACCCTAACACTATCCTAGGGCTGATGCTAACCCTAACCCTAACTCTAACACTATCCTAGGGCTGATGCTAACCATAACCCTAACACTATCCTAGGCCTGATGCTAACCCTAACCCTAACCCTAACACTATCCTAGGGCTGATGCTAACCCTAACCCTAACACTATCCTAGGGCTGAAGCTAACCCTAACCCTAACCCTAACACTATCCTAGGGCTGATGCTAACCCTAACCCTAACACTATCCTAGGCCTGATGCTAACCCTAACCCTAACCCTAACACTATCCTAGGGCTGATGCTAACCCTAACCCTAACACTATCCTAGGGCTGATGCTAACCTTAACCCTAACCCTAACACTATCCTAAGTCTGATGCTAACCCTAGACCACACACTATACTAGGCCTGATGATAACCATAACCCTAACCTTAACACTATCCTAGGGCTGATGCTAACCCTAACCCTAACCCTAACACTATCCTAGAGCTGATGCTAACCCTAACCCTAACACTATCCTCGGCCTGATGATAACCCTAACCCTAACCCTGACACTATCCTAGGGCTGATGCTAACCCTAACCCTAACACTATCCTAGGGCTGATGCTAACCCTAACCCTAACCCTAACACTATCCTAGGCCTGATGCTAACCCTATCCCTAACCCTAACACTCTCCTAGGGCTGAGGTTAACCCTAACCCTAACACTATCCTGGGGCTGATGCTAACCCTAACCCTAACCCTAACACTATCCTTGGGCTGATGCTAACCCTAACCCTAACACTATCCTGGGCCTGATGCTAACCCTAACCCTAACCCTAAAACTATCCTAGGGCTGATGCTAACCCTAAACCTAACACTATCCTTGGGCTGATGCTAACCCTAACCCTAACCCTAACACTATCCTAGGGCTGATGCTAACCCTAACCCTAACAGTATCCTAGGGCTGATGCTAACCCTAACCCTAACCCTAACAGTATCCTTGGGCTGATGCTAACCCTAACAGTAACACTATCCTAGGGCTGATGCTAACCCTAACCCTAACCCTAACACTATCCTAGGGCTGATGCTAACCCTAACCCTAACCCAAACACTATCCTAGGGTTGATGCTAACCCTAACACTAACACTATCCTAGGGCTGATGCTAACCCTAACCCTAACCCTGACATTATCCTAGGGCGGATGCTAACCCTAACCCTAACCCTAACACTATCCTAGGGCTGATGCTAACGCTAACACTAACACTATCCTAGGCCTGATGCTAACCCTAACCCTATCCCTGACACTATCCTAGGGCTGATGCTAACCCTAACCCTAACACTATCCTAGGGCTGATGCTAACCCTAACAGTAACACTCTCCAAGGGCTGATGCTAACCCTAACCTTAACCCTAACACTATCCTAGGGCTGATGCTAACCCTAACCCTAACTCTAACACTATCCTAGGGCTGATGCTAACCCTAACCCTAACACTATCCTAGGCCTGATGCTAACCCTAACCCTAACCCTAACAGTATCCTAGGGCTGATGCTAACCCTAACCCTAACACTATCCTAGGGCTGATGCTAACCCTAACCCTAACCCTAACACTATCCTAGGGCTGATGCTAACCCTAACCCTAACACTATCCTAGGCCTGATGCTAACCCTAACCCTAACCCTAACACTATCCTAGGGCTGATGCTAACCCTAACCCTAACACTATCCTAGGGCTGATGCTAACCTTAACCCTAACCCTAACACTATCCTAAGTCTGATGCTAACTCTAGACCTCACACTATACTAGGCCTGATGATAACCATAACCCTAACCTTAACACTATCCTAGGGCTGATGCTAACCCTAACCCTAACCCTAACACTATCCTAGAGGTGATGCTAACCCTAACCCTAACACTATCCTCGGCCTGATGATAACCCTAACCCTAACCCTGACACTATCCTAGGGCTGATGCTAACCCTAACCCTAACACTATCCTAGGGCTGATGCTAACCCTAACCCTAACCCTAACACTATCCTAGGCCTGATGCTAACCCTATCCCTAACCCTAACACTCTCCTAGGGCTGAGGTTAACCCTAACCCTAACACTATCCTAGGGCTGATGCTAACCCTAACCCTAACCCTAACACTATCCTTGGGCTGATGCTAACCCTAACCCTAACACTATCCTGGGCCTGATGCTAACCCTAACCCTAACCCTAAAACTATCCTAGGGCTGATGCTAACCCTAAACCTAACACTATCCTTGGGCTGATGCTAACCCTAACCCTAACCCTAACACTATCCTAGGGCTGATGCTAACCCTAACCCTAACAGTATCCTAGGGCTGATGCTAACCCTAACCCTAACCCTAACAGTATCCTTGGGCTGATGCTAACCCTAACAGTAACACTATCCTAGGGCTGATGCTAACCCTAACCCTAACCCTAACACTATCCTAGGGCTGATGCTAACCCTAACCCTAACCCTAACACTATCCTAGGGCGGATGCTAACCCTAACCCTAACCCTAACACTATCCTAGGGCTGATGCTAACGCTAACACTAACACTATCCTAGGTCTGATGCTAACCCTAACCCTATCCCTGACACTATCCTAGGGCTGATGCTAACCCTAACCCTAACACTATCCTAGGGCTGATGCTAACCCTAACACTAACACTCTCCAAGGGCTGATGCTAACCCTAACCCTAACCCTAACACTATCCTAGGGCTGATGCTAACCCTAACCCTAACTCTAACACTATCCTAGGGCTGATGCTAACCCTAACCCTAACACTATCCTAGGCCTGATGCTAACCCTAACCCTAACCCTAACAGTATCCTAGGGCTGATGCTAACCCTAACCCTAACACTATCCTAGGGCTGATGCTAACCCTAACCCTAACCCTAACACTATCCTAGGGCTGATGCTAACCCTAACCCTAACACTATCCTAGGCCTGATGCTAACCCTAACCCTAACCCTAACACTATCCTAGGGCTGATGCTAACCCTAACCCTAACACTATCCTAGGGCTGATGCTAACCTTAACCCTAACCCTAACACTATCCTAAGTCTGATGCTAACTCTAGACCTCACACTATACTAGGCCTGATGATAACCATAACCCTAACCTTAACACTATCCTAGGGCTGATGCTAACCCTAACCCTAACCCTAACACTATCCTAGAGGTGATGCTAACCCTAACCCTAACACTATCCTCGGCCTGATGATAACCCTAACCCTAACCCTGACACTATCCTAGGGCTGATGCTAACCCTAACCCTAACACTATCCTAGGGCTGATGCTAACCCTAACCCTAACCCTAACACTATCCTAGGCCTGATGCTAACCCTATCCCTAACCCTAACACTCTCCTAGGGCTGAGGTTAACCCTAACCCTAACACTATCCTAGGGCTGATGCTAACCCTAACCCTAACCCTAACACTATCCTTGGGCTGATGCTAACCCTAACCCTAACACTATCCTGGGCCTGATGCTAACCCTAACCCTAACCCTAAAACTATCCTAGGGCTGATGCTAACCCTAAACCTAACACTATCCTTGGGCTGATGCTAACCCTAACCCTAACCCTAACACTATCCTAGGGCTGATGCTAACCCTAACCCTAACAGTATCCTAAGGCTGATGCTAACCCTAACCCTAACCCTAACAGTATCCTTGGGCTGATGCTAACCCTAACAGTAACACTATCCTAGGGCTGATGTTAACCCTAACCCTAACCCTAACACTATCCTAGGGCTGATGCTAACCCTAACCCTAACCCAAACACTATCCTAGGGTTGATGCTAACCCTAACCCTAACACTATCCTAGGGCTGATGCTAACCCTAACCCTAACCCTAACACTATCCTTGGGCTGATGCTAACCCTAACCCTAACACTATCCTGGGCCTGATGCTAACCCTAACCCTAACCCTAACACTATCCTAGGGCTGATGCTAACCCTAACCCTAACACTATCCTTGGGCTGATGCTAACCCTAACCCTAACCGTAACACTATCCTAGGGCAGATGCTAAACCTAACGCTAACCCTAACACTATCCTTGAACTGATGTTAACCCTAACCCTAACCCTAACACTATCCTAGGCCTGATGATAACCCTAACCCTAACCCTAACACTATCCTATGGTTTATGTTAACCCTAACCCTAACACTATCCTAGGGCTGATGCTAACCCTAACCCTAACCCTAACACTATCCTAGGGCGGATGCTAACCCTAACCCTAACCCTAACACTATCCTAGGGCTGATGCTAACCCTTACCCTAACCCTAACACTATCCTAGGGCAGATGCTAACCCTAACGCTAACCCTAACACTATCCTTGAACTGATGCTAACCCTATCCCTAACCCTAACACTATCCTAGGCCTGATGATAACCCTAACCCTAACCCTAACACTATCCTAGGGTTTATGTTAACCCTAACCCTAACACTATCCTAGGGCTGATGCTAACCCTAACACTAACACTATCCTAGGGCTGATGCTAACCCTAACCCTAACCCTAACACTATCCTAGGGCGGATGCTAACCCTAACCCTAACCCTAACACTATCCTAGGGCTGATGCTAACCCTAACACTAACACTATCCTAGGGCTGATGCTAACCCTAACCCTAACCCTGACATTATCCTAGGGCGGATGCTAACCCTAACCCTAACCCTAACACTATCCTAGGGCTGATGCTAACGCTAACACTAACACTATCCTATTCCTGATGCTAACCCTAACCCTATCCCTGACACTATCCTAGGGCTGATGCTAACCCTAACCCTAACACTATCCTAGGGCTGATGCTAACCCTAACACTAACACTCTCCAAGGGCTGATGCTAACCCTAACCCTAACCCTAACACTATCCTAGGGCTGATGCTAACCCTAACCCTAACTCTAACACTATCCTAGGGCTGATGCTAACCCTAACCCTAACACTATCCTAGGCCTGATGCTAACCCTAACCCTAACCCTAAGACTATCCTAGGGCTGATGCTAACCCTAACCCTAACACTATCCTAGGGCTGATGCTAACCCTAACCCTAACCCTAACACTATCCTAGGGCTGATGCTAACCCTAACCCTAACACTATCCTAGGCCTGATGCTAACCCTAACCCTAACCCTAACACTGTCCTAGGGCTGATGCTAACCCTAACCCTAACACTATCCTAGGGCTGATGCTAACCTTAACCCTAACCCTAACACTATCCTAAGTCTGATGCTAACCCTAGACCTCACACTATACTAGGCCTGATGATAACCATAACCCTAACCTTAACACTCTCCTAGGGCTGATGCTAACCCTAACCCTAACCCTAACACTATCCTAGAGCTGATGCTAACCCTAACCCTAACACTATCCTCGGCCTGATGATAACCCTAACCCTAACCCTGACACTATCCTAGGGCTGATGCTAACCCTAACCCTAACACTATCCTAGGGCTGATGCTAACCCTAACCCTAACCCTAACACTATCCTAGGCCTGATGCTAACCCTATCCCTAACCCTAACACTCTCCTAGGGCTGAGGTTAACCCTAACCCTAACACTATCCTAGGGCTGATGCTAACCCTAACCCTAACCCTAACACTATCCTTGGGCTGATGCTAACCCTAACCCTAACACTATCCTGGGCCTGATGCTAACCCTAACCCTAACCCTAAAACTATCCTAGGGCTGATGCTAACCCTAAACCTAACACTATCCTTGGGCTGATGCTAACCCTAACCCTAACCCTAACACTATCCTAGGGCTGATGCTAACCCTAACCCTAACAGTATCCTAGGGCTGAAGCTAACCCTAACCCTAACCCTAACAGTATCCTTGGGCTAATGCTAACCCTAACAGTAACACTATCCTAGGGCTGATGCTAACCCTAACCCTAACCCTAACACTATCCTAGGGCTGATGCTAACCCTAACCCTAACCCAAACACTATCCTAGGGTTGATGCTAACCCTAACCCTAACACTATCCTAGGGCTGATGCTAACCCTAACCCTAACCCTAACACTATCCTTGGGCTGATGCTAACCCTAACCCTAACACTATCCTGGGCCTGATGCTAACCCTAACCCTAACCCTAACACTATCCTAGGGCTGATGCTAACCCTAACCCTAACACTATCCTTGGGCTGATGCTAACCCTAACCCTAACCCTACCACTATCCTAGGGCAGATGCTAAACCTAACGCTAACCCTAACACTATCCTTGAACTGATGTTAACCCTAACCCAAACCCTAACACTATCCTAGGCCTGATGACAACCCTAACCCTAACCCTAACACTATCCTATGGTTTATGTTAACCCTAACCCTAACACTATCCTAGGGCTGATGCTAACCCTAACCCTAACCCTAACACTATCCTAGGGCGGATGCTAACCCTAACCCTAACCCTAACACTATCCTAGGGCTGATGCTAACCCTAACACTAACACTATCCTAGGGCTGATGCTAACCCTAACCCTAACCCTAACATTATCCTAGGGCGGATGCTAACCCTAACCCTAACCCTAACACTATCCTAGGGCTGATGCTAACCCTAACCCTAACACTATCCTAGGCCTGATGCTAACCCTAACCCTAACCCTAACACTATCCTAGGGCTGATGCTAACCCTAACCCTAACACTATCCTAGGGCTGATGCTAACCCTAACCCTAACCCTAACACTATCCTAGGGCTGATGCTAACCCTAACCCTAACACTATCCTAGGCCTGATGATAACCCTAACCCTAACCCTAACACTATCCTAGGGCTGATGCTAACCCTAACCCTAACACTATCCTAGGGCTGATGCTAACCCTAACCCTAACCCTAACACTATCCTAAGTCTGATGCCAGCCCTAGACCTCACACTATACTAGGCCTGATGATAACCATAACCCTAACCTTAACACTATCCTAGGGCTGATGCTAACCATAACCCTAACCCTAACACTATCCTAGAGCTGATGCTAACCCTAACCCTAACACTATCCTAGGCCTGATGATAACCCTAACCCTGACCCTGACACTATCCTAGGGCTGATGCTAACCCTAACCCTAACACTATCCTAGGGCTGATGCTAACCCTAACCCTAACCCTAACACTATCCTAGGCCTGATGCTAACCCTATCCCTAACAATAACACTCTCCTAGGGCTGAGGCTAACCCTAACCCTAACCCTAACACTATCCTTGGGCTGATGCTAACCCTAACCCTAACACTATCCTGGGCCTGATGCTAACCCTAACCCTAACCCTAACACTATCCTAGGGCTGATGCTAACCCTAACCCTAACACTATCCTTGGGCTGATGCTAACCCTAACCCTAACCCTAACAATATCCTAGGGCAGATGCTAACCCTAACCCTAACCCTAACACTATCCTTGGGCTCATGCTAACCCTAACCATAACACTATCCTGGGCCTGATGCTAACCCTAACCCTAACCCTAACACTATCCTAGGGCTGATGCTAACCCTAACCCTAACACTATCCTTGGGCTGATGCTAACCCTAACCCTAACCCTAACACTATCCTAGGGCGGATGCTAACCCTAACCCTAACCCTAACACTATCCTAGGGATGATGCTAACCCTAACACTAACACTATCCTAGGGCTGATGCTAACCCTAACCCTAACCCTAACATTATCCTATGGCTGATGCTAAACCTAACCCTAACTCTAACACTATCTTAGGGCTGAGTCTAACCCTAACCATAACACTATCCTACGGCTGATGCTAACCCTAACCCTAACCCTAACACTATCCTAGGGCTGATGCTAACCCTAACCCTAACACTATCCTAGGGCTGATGCTAACCCTAACCCTAACCCTAACACTATCCTAGGGCTGATGCTAACCCTAACCCTAACACTATCCTAGTTCTGATGCTAACCCTAACCCTAACCCTAACACTATCCTAGGGCTGATGCTAACCGTAACCCTAACACTATCCTAGGCCTGATGATAACACTAACCCTAACCCTAACACTATCCTAGGGCTGATGCTAACCCTAACCCTAACACTATCCTAGGGCTGATGCTAACCCTAACCCTAACCCTAACACTATCCTAGGGCGGATGCTAACCCTAACCCTAACCCTAACACTATCCTAGGGCTGATGCTAACCCTAACCCTAACCCTAACACTATCCTAGGGTTGATGCTAACCCTAACCCTAACACTATCCTAGGGCTGATGCTAACCCTAACCCTAACCCTAACAGTATCCTTGGGCTGATGCTAACCCTAACAGTAACACTATCCTAGGGCTGATGCTAACCCTAACCCTAACACTAACACTATCCTAGGGCTGATGCTAACCCTAACCCTAACCCAAACACTATCCTAGGGTTGATGCTAACCCTAACCCTAACACTATCCTAGGGCTGATGCTAACCCTAACCCTAACCCTAACACTGTCCTTGGGCTGATGCTAACCCTAACCCTAACACTATCCTGGGCCTGATGCTAACCCTAACCCTAACCCTAACACTATCCTAGGGCTGATGCTAACCCTAACCCTAACACTATCCTTGGGCTGATGCTAACCCTAACCCTAACCCTAACACTATCCTAGGGCGGATGCTAACCCTAACCCTAACCCTAACACTATCCTAGGGCTGATGCTAACCCTAACACTAACACTATCCTAGGGCTGATGCTAACCCTAACCCTAACCCTAACATTATCCTAGGGCTGATGCTAACCCTAACCCTAACTCTAACACTATCTTAGGGCTGAGGCTAACCCTAACCCTAACACTATCGTACGGCTGATGCTAACCCTAACCCTAACCCTAACACTATCCTAGGGCTGATGCTAACCCTAACCCTAACACTATCCTAGGGCTGATGCTAACCCTAACCCTAACCCTAACACTATCCTAGGGCTGATGCTAACCCTAACCCTAACACTATCCTAGGGCTGAAGCTAACCCTAACCCTAACACTAACACTATCCTAGGGCTGATGCTAACCCTAACCCTAACCCTGACATTATCCTAGGGCGGATGCTAACCCTAACCCTAACCCTAACACTATCCTAGGGCTGATGCTAACGCTAACACTAACACTATCCTAGGCCTGATGCTAACCCTAACCCTATCCCTGACACTATCCTAGGGCTGATGCTAACCCTAACCCTAACACTATCCTAGGGCTGATGCTAACCCTAACAGTAACACTCTCCAAGGGCTGATGCTAACCCTAACCCTAACCCTAACACTATCCTAGGGCTGACGCTAACCCTAACCCTAACTCTAACACTATCCTAGGGCTGATGCTAACCCTAACCCTAACACTATCCTAGGCCTGATGCTAACCCTAACCCTAACCCTAACAGTATCCTAGGGCTGATGCTAACCCTAACCCTAACACTATCCTAGGGCTGATGCTAACCCTAACCCTAACCCTAACACTATCCTAGGGCTGATGCTAACCCTAACCCTAACACTATCCTAGGCCTGATGCTAACCCTAACCCTAACCCTAACACTATCCTAGGGCTGATGCTAACCCTAACCCTAACACTATCCTAGGGCTGATGCTAACCTTAACCCTAACCCTAACACTATCCTAAGTCTGATGCTAACTCTAGACCTCACACTATACTAGGCCTGATGATAACCATAACCCTAACCTTAACACTATCCTAGGGCTGATGCTAACCCTAACCCTAACCCTAACACTATCCTAGAGGTGATGCTAACCCTAACCCTAACACTATCCTCGGCCTGATGATAACCCTAACCCTAACCCTGACACTATCCTAGGGCTGATGCTAACCCTAACCCTAACACTATCCTAGGGCTGATGCTAACCCTAACCCTAACCCTAACACTATCCTAGGCCTGATGCTAACCCTATCCCTAACCCTAACACTCTCCTAGGGCTGAGGTTAACCCTAACCCTAACACTATCCTAGGGCTGATGCTAACCCTAACCCTAACCCTAACACTATCCTTGGGCTGATGCTAACCCTAACCCTAACACTATCCTGGGCCTGATGCTAACCCTAACCCTAACCCTAAAACTATCCTAGGGCTGATGCTAACCCTAAACTTAACACTATCCTTGGGCTGATGCTAACCCTAACCCTAACCCTAACACTATCCTAGGGCTGATGCTAACCCTAACCCTAACAGTATCCTAGGGCTGATGCTAACCCTAACCCTAACCCTAACAGTATCCTTGGGCTGATGCTAACCCTAACAGTAACACTATCCTAGGGCTGATGCTAACCCTAACCCTAACCCTAACACTATCCTAGGGCTGATGCTAACCCTAACCCTAACCCTAACACTATCCTAGGGCGGATGCTAACCCTAACCCTAACCCTAACACTATCCTAGGGCTGATGCTAACGCTAACACTAACACTATCCTAGGTCTGATGCTAACCCTAACCCTATCCCTGACACTATCCTAGGGCTGATGCTAACCCTAACCCTAACACTATCCTAGGGCTGATGCTAACCCTAACACTAACACTCTCCAAGGGCTGATGCTAACCCTAACCCTAACCCTAACACTATCCTAGGGCTGATGCTAACCCTAACCCTAACTCTAACACTATCCTAGGGCTGATGCTAACCCTAACCCTAACACTATCCTAGGCCTGATGCTAACCCTAACCCTAACCCTAACAGTATCCTAGGGCTGATGCTAACCCTAACCCTAACACTATCCTAGGGCTGATGCTAACCCTAACCCTAACCCTAACACTATCCTAGGGCTGATGCTAACCCTAACCCTAACACTATCCTAGGCCTGATGCTAACCCTAACCCTAACCCTAACACTATCCTAGGGCTGATGCTAACCCTAACCCTAACACTATCCTAGGGCTGATGCTAACCTTAACCCTAACCCTAACACTATCCTAAGTCTGATGCTAACTCTAGACCTCACACTATACTAGGCCTGATGATAACCATAACCCTAACCTTAACACTATCCTAGGGCTGATGCTAACCCTAACCCTAACCCTAACACTATCCTAGAGGTGATGCTAACCCTAACCCTAACACTATCCTCGGCCTGATGATAACCCTAACCCTAACCCTGACACTATCCTAGGGCTGATGCTAACCCTAACCCTAACACTATCCTAGGGCTGATGCTAACCCTAACCCTAACCCTAACACTATCCTAGGCCTGATGCTAACCCTATCCCTAACCCTAACACTCTCCTAGGGCTGAGGTTAACCCTAACCCTAACACTATCCTAGGGCTGATGCTAACCCTAACCCTAACCCTAACACTATCCTTGGGCTGATGCTAACCCTAACCCTAACACTATCCTGGGCCTGATGCTAACCCTAACCCTAACCCTAAAACTATCCTAGGGCTGATGCTAACCCTAAACCTAACACTATCCTTGGGCTGATGCTAACCCTAACCCTAACCCTAACACTATCCTAGGGCTGATGCTAACCCTAACCCTAACAGTATCCTAAGGCTGATGCTAACCCTAACCCTAACCCTAACAGTATCCTTGGGCTGATGCTAACCCTAACAGTAACACTATCCTAGGGCTGATGCTAACCCTAACCCTAACCCTAACACTATCCTAGGGCTGATGCTAACCCTAACCCTAACCCAAACACTATCCTAGGGTTGATGCTAACCCTAACCCTAACACTATCCTAGGGCTGATGCTAACCCTAACCCTAACCCTAACACTATCCTTGGGCTGATGCTAACCCTAACCCTAACACTATCCTGGGCCTGATGCTAACCCTAACCCTAACCCTAACACTATCCTAGGGCTGATGCTAACCCTAACCCTAACACTATCCTTGGGCTGATGCTAACCCTAACCCTAACCGTAACACTATCCTAGGGCAGATGCTAAACCTAACGCTAACCCTAACACTATCCTTGAACTGATGTTAACCCTAACCCTAACCCTAACACTATCCTAGGCCTGATGATAACCCTAACCCTAACCCTAACACTATCCTATGGTTTATGTTAACCCTAACCCTAACACTATCCTAGGGCTGATGCTAACCCTAACCCTAACCCTAACACTATCCTAGGGAGGATGCTAACCCTAACCCTAACCCTAACACTATCCTAGGGCTGATGCTAACCCTTACCCTAACCCTAACACTATCCTAGGGCAGATGCTAACCCTAACGCTAACCCTAACACTATCCTTGAACTGATGCTAACCCTATCCCTAACCCTAACACTATCCTAGGCCTGATGATAACCCTAACCCTAACCCTAACACTATCCTAGGGTTTATGTTAACCCTAACCCTAACACTATCCTAGGGCTGATGCTAACCCTAACACTAACACTATCCTAGGGCTGATGCTAACCCTAACCCTAACCCTAACACTATCCTAGGGCGGATGCTAACCCTAACCCTAACCCTAACACTATCCTAGGGCTGATGCTAACCCTAACACTAACACTATCCTAGGGCTGATGCTAACCCTAACCCTAACCCTGACATTATCCTAGGGCGGATGCTAACCCTAACCCTAACCCTAACACTATCCTAGGGCTGATGCTAACGCTAACACTAACACTATCCTAGGCCTGATGCTAACCCTAACCCTATCCCTGACACTATCCTAGGGCTGATGCTAACCCTAACCCTAACACTATCCTAGGGCTGATGCTAACCCTAACACTAACACTCTCCAAGGGCTGATGCTAACCCTAACCCTAACCCTAACACTATCCTAGGGCTGATGCTAACCCTAACCCTAACTCTAACACTATCCTAAGGCTGATGCTAACCCTAACCCTAACACTATCCTAGGCCTGATGCTAACCCTAACCCTAACCCTAAGACTATCCTAGGGCTGATGCTAACCCTAACCCTAACACTATCCTAGGGCTGATGCTAACCCTAACCCTAACCCTAACACTATCCTAGGGCTGATGCTAACCCTAACCCTAACACTATCCTAGGCCTGATGCTAACCCTAACCCTAACCCTAACACTGTCCTAGGGCTGATGCTACCCCTAACCCTAACACTATCCTAGGGCTGATGCTAACCTTAACCCTAACCCTAACACTATCCTAAGTCTGATGCTAACCCTAGACCTCACACTATACTAGGCCTGATGATAACCATAACCCTAACCTTAACACTCTCCTAGGGCTGATGCTAACCCTAACCCTAACCCTAACACTATCCTAGAGCTGATGCTAACCCTAACCCTAACACTATCCTCGGCCTGATGATAACCCTAACCCTAACCCTGACACTATCCTAGGGCTGATGCTAACCCTAACCCTAACACTATCCTAGGGCTGATGCTAACCCTAACCGTAACCCTAACACTATCCTAGGCCTGATGCTAACCCTATCCCTAACCCTAACACTCTCCTAGGGCTGAGGTTAACCCTAACCCTAACACTATCCTAGGGCTGATGCTAACCCTAACCCTAACCCTAACACTATCCTTGGGCTGATGCTAACCCTAACCCTAACACTATCCTGGGCCTGATGCTAACCCTAACCCTAACCCTAAAACTATCCTAGGGCTGATGCTAACCCTAAACCTAACACTATCCTTGGGCTGATGCTAACCCTAACCCTAACCCTAACACTATCCTAGGGCTGATGCTAACCCTAACCCTAACAGTATCCTAGGGCTGAAGCTAACCCTAACCCTAACCCTAACAGTATCCTTGGGCTAATGCTAACCCTAACAGTAACACTATCCTAGGGCTGATGCTAACCCTAACCCTAACCCTAACACTATCCCAGGGCTGATGCTAACCCTAACCCTAACCCAAACACTATCCTAGGGTTGATGCTAACCCTAACCCTAACACTATCCTAGGGCTGATGCTAACCCTAACCCTATCCCTAACACTATCCTTGGGCTGATGCTAACCCTAACCCTAACACTATCCTGGGCCTGATGCTAACCCTAACCCTAACCCTAACACTATCCTAGGGCTGATGCTAACCCTAACCCTAACACTATCCTTGGGCTGATGCTAACCCTAACCCTAACCCTACCACTATCCTAGGGCAGATGCTAAACCTAACGCTAACCCTAACACTATCCTTGAACTGATGTTAACCCTAACCCAAACCCTAACACTATCCTAGGCCTGATGACAACCCTAACCCTAACCCTAACACTATCCTATGGTTTATGTTAACCCTAACCCTAACACTATCCTAGGGCTGATGCTAACCCTAACCCTAACCCTAACACTATCCTAGGGCGGATGCTAACCCTAACCCTAACCCTAACACTATCCTAGGCCTGATGCTAACCCTATCCCTAACCCTAACACTCTCCTAGGGCTGAGGTTAACCCTAACCCTAACACTATCCTAGGGCTGATGCTAACCCTAACCCTAACCCTAACACTATCCTTGGGCTGATGCTAACCCTAACCCTAACACTATCCTGGGCCTGATGCTAACCCTAACCCTAACCCTAAAACTATCCTAGGGCTGATGCTATCCCTAAACCTAACACTATCCTTGGGCTGATGCTAACCCTAACCCTAACCCTAACACTATCCTAGGGCTGATGCTAACCCTAACCCTAACAGTATCCTAGGGCTGAAGCTAACCCTAACCCTAACCCTAACAGTATCCTTGGGCTAATGCTAACCCTAACAGTAACACTATCCTAGGGCTGATGCTAACCCTAACCCTAACCCTAACACTATCCTAGGGCTGATGCTAACCCTAACCCTAACCCAAACACTATCCTAGGGTTGATGCTAACCCTAACCCTAACACTATCCTAGGGCTGATGCTAACCCTAACCCTAACCCTAACACTATCCTTGGGCTGATGCTAACCCTAACCCTAACACTATCCTGGGCCTGATGCTAACCCTAACCCTAACCCTAACACTATCCTAGGGCTGATGCTAACCCTAACCCTAACACTATCCTTGGGCTGATGCTAACCCTAACCCTAACCCTACCACTATCCTAGGGCAGATGCTAAACCTAACGCTAACCCTAACACTATCCTTGAACTGATGTTAACCCTAACCCAAACCCTAACACTATCCTAGGCCTGATGACAACCCTAACCCTAACCCTAACACTATCCTATGGTTTATGTTAACCCTAACCCTAACACTATCCTAGGGCTGATGCTAACCCTAACCCTAACCCTAACACTATCCTAGGGCGGATGCTAACCCTAACCCTAACCCTAACACTATCCTAGGGCTGATGCTAACCCTAACACTAACACTATCCTAGGGCTGATGCTAACCCTAACCCTAACCCTAACATTATCCTAGGGCGGATGCTAACCCTAACCCTAACCCTAACACTATCCTAGGGCTGATGCTAACCCTAACCCTAACACTATCCTAGGCCTGATGCTAACCCTAACCCTAACCCTAACACTATCCTAGGGCTGATGCTAACCCTAACCCTAACACTATCCTAGGGCTGATGCTAACCCTAACCCTAACCCTAACACTATCCTAGGGCTGATGCTAACCCTAACCCTAACACTATCCTAGGCCTGATGATAACCCTAACCCTAACCCTAACACTATCCTAGGGCTGATGCTAACCCTAACCCTAACACTATCCTAAGTCTGATGCCAGCCCTAGACCTCACACTATACTAGGCCTGATGATAACCATAACCCTAACCTTAACACTATCCTAGGGCTGATGCTAACCATAACCCTAACCCTAACACTATCCTAGAGCTGATGCTAACCCTAACCCTAACACTATCCTAGGCCTGATGATAACCCTAACCCTGACCCTGACACTATCCTAGGGCTGATGCTAACCCTAACCCTAACACTATCCTAGGGCTGATGCTAACCCTAACCCTAACCCTAACACTATCCTAGGCCTGATGCTAACCCTATCCCTAACAATAACACTCTCCTAGGGCTGAGGCTAACCCTAACCCTAACCCTAACACTATCCTTGGGCTGATGCTAACCCTAACCCTAACACTATCCTGGGCCTGATGCTAACCCTAACCCTAACCCTAACACTATCCTAGGGCTGATGCTAACCCTAACCCTAACACTATCCTTGGGCTGATGCTAACCCTAACCCTAACCCTAACAATATCCTAGGGCAGATGCTAACCCTAACCCTAACCCTAACACTATCCTTGGGCTCATGCTAACCCTAACCATAACACTATCCTGGGCCTGATGCTAACCCTAACCCTAACCCTAACACTATCCTAGGGCTGATGCTAACCCTAACCCTAACACTATCCTTGGGCTGATGCTAACCCTAACCCTAACCCTAACACTATCCTAGGGCGGATGCTAACCCTAACCCTAACCCTAACACTATCCTAGGGATGATGCTAACCCTAACACTAACACTATCCTAGGGCTGATGCTAACCCTAACCCTAACCCTAACATTATCCTATGGCTGATGCTAAACCTAACCCTAACTCTAACACTATCTTAGGGCTGAGTCTAACCCTAACCATAACACTATCCTACGGCTGATGCTAACCCTAACCCTAACCCTAACACTATCCTAGGGCTGATGCTAACCCTAACCCTAACACTATCCTAGGGCTGATGCTAACCCTAACCCTAACCCTAACACTATCCTAGGGCTGATGCTAACCCTAACCCTAACACTATCCTAGTTCTGATGCTAACCCTAACCCTAACCCTAACACTATCCTAGGGCTGATGCTAACCGTAACCCTAACACTATCCTAGGCCTGATGATAACACTAACCCTAACCCTAACACTATCCTAGGGCTGATGCTAACCCTAACCCTAACACTATCCTAGGGCTGATGCTAACCCTAACCCTAACCCTAACACTATCCTAGGGCGGATGCTAACCCTTACCCTAACCCTAACACTATCCTAGGGCTGATGCTAACCCTAACCCTAACCCTAACACTATCCTAGGGTTGATGCTAACCCTAACCCTAACACTATCCTAGGGCTGATGCTAACCCTAACCCTAACCCTAACAGTATCCTTGGGCTGATGCTAACCCTAACAGTAACACTATCCTAGGGCTGATGCTAACCCTAACCCTAACACTAACACTATCCTAGGGCTGATGCTAACCCTAACCCTAACCCAAACACTATCCTAGGGTTGATGCTAACCCTAACCCTAACACTATCCTAGGGCTGATGCTAACCCTAACCCTAACCCTAACACTGTCCTTGGGCTGATGCTAACCCTAACCCTAACACTATCCTGGGCCTGATGCTAACCCTAACCCTAACCCTAACACTATCCTAGGGCTGATGCTAACCCTAACCCTAACACTATCCTTGGGCTGATGCTAACCCTAACCCTAACCCTAACACTATCCTAGGGCGGATGCTAACCCTAACCCTAACCCTAACACTATCCTAGGGCTGATGCTAACCCTAACACTAACACTATCCTAGGGCTGATGCTAACCCTAACCCTAACCCTAACATTATCCTAGGGCTGATGCTAACCCTAACCCTAACTCTAACACTATCTTAGGGCTGAGGCTAACCCTAACCCTAACACTATCGTACGGCTGATGCTAACCCTAACCCTAACCCTAACACTATCCTAGGGCTGATGCTAACCCTAACCCTAACACTATCCTAGGGCTGATGCTAACCCTAACCCTAACCCTAACACTATCCTAGGGCTGATGCTAACCCTAACCCTAACACTATCCTAGTTCTGATGCTAACCCTAACCCTAACCCTAACACTATCCTAGGGCTGATGCTAACCGTAACCCTAACACTATCCTAGGCCTGATGATAACACTAACCCTAACCCTAACACTATCCTAGGGCTGATGCTAACCCTAACCCTAACCCTAACACTATCCTAGGCCTGATGCTAACCCTAACGCTAACCCTAACACTATCCTTGAACTGATGCTAACCCTAACCCTAACCCTAACACTATCCTAGGCCTGATGATAACCCTAACCCTAACCCTAACACTATCCTAGGGTTTATGTTAACCCTAACCCTAACACTATCCTAGGGCTGATGCTAACCCTAACCCTAACCCTAACACTATCCTAGGGCGGATGCTAACCCTAACCCTAACCCTAACACTATCCTAGGGCAGATGCTAACCCTAACACTAACACTATCCTAGGGCTGAAGCTAACCCTAACCCTAACCCTAACACTCTCCAAGGGTTGATGCTAACCCTAACCCTAACCCTAACACTATCCTAGGGCTGATGCTAACCCTAACCCTAACACTATCCTAGGCCTGATGATAACCCTAACCCTAACCCTAACACTATCCTAGGGTTTATGTTAACCCTAACCCTAACACTATCCTAGGGCTGATGCTAACCCTAACCCTAACACTATCCTAGGGCGGATGCTAACCCTAACCCTAACCCTAACACTATCCTAGGGCTGATGCTAACCCTAACACTAACACTATCCTAGGGCTGATGCTAACCCTAACCCTAACCCTGACATTATCCTAGGGCGGATGCTAACCCTAACCCTAACCCTAACACTATCCTAGGGCTGATGCTAACGCTAACACTAACACTATCCTAGGCCTGATGCTAACCCTAACCCTATCCCTGACACTATCCTAGGGCTGATGCTAACCCTAACCCTAACACTATCCTAGGGCTGATGCTAACCCTAACACTAACACTCTCCAAGGGCTGATGCTAACCCTAACCCTAACCCTAACACTATCCTAGGGCTGATGCTAACCCTAACCCTAACTCTAACACTATCCTAGGGCTGATGCTAACCCTAACCCTAACACTATCCTAGGCCTGATGCTAACCCTAACCCTAACCCTAAGACTATCCTAGGGCTGATGCTAACCCTAACCCTAACACTATCCTAGGGCTGATGCTAACCCTAACCCTAACCCTAACACTATCCTAGGGCTGATGCTAACCCTAACCCTAACACTATCCTAGGCCTGATGCTAACCCTAACCCTAACCCTAACACTATCCTAGGGCTGATGCTAACCCTAACCCTAACACTATCCTAGGGCTGATGCTAACCTTAACCCTAACCCTAACACTATCCTAAGTCTGATGCTAACCCTAGACCTCACACTATACTAGGCCTGATGATAACCATAACCCTAACCTTAACACTCTCCTAGGGCTGATGCTAACCCTAACCCTAACCCTAACACTATCCTAGAGCTGATGCTAACCCTAACCCTAACACTATCCTCGGCCTGATGATAACCCTAACCCTAACCCTGACACTATCCTAGGGCTGATGCTAACCCTAACCCTAACACTATCCTAGGGCTGATGCTAACCCTAACCCTAACCCTAACACTATCCTAGGCCTGATGCTAACCCTATCCCTAACCCTAACACTCTCCTAGGGCTGAGGTTAACCCTAACCCTAACACTATCCTAGGGCTGATGCTAACCCTAACCCTAACCCTAACACTATCCTTGGGCTGATGCTAACCCTAACCCTAACACTATCCTGGGCCTGATGCTAACCCTAACCCTAACCCTAAAACTATCCTAGGGCTGATGCTAACCCTAAACCTAACACTATCCTTGGGCTGATGCTAACCCTAACCCTAACCCTAACACTATCCTAGGGCTGATGCTAACCCTAACCCTAACAGTATCCTAGGGCTGAAGCTAACCCTAACCCTAACCCTAACAGTATCCTTGGGCTGATGCTAACCCTAACAGTAACACTATCCTAGGGCTGATGCTAACCCTAACCCTAACCCTAACACTATCCTAGGGCTGATGCTAACCCTAACCCTAACCCAAACACTATCCTAGGGTTGATGCTAACCCTAACCCTAACACTATCCTAGGGCTGATGCTAACCCTAACCCTAACCCTAACACTATCCTTGGGCTGATGCTAACCCTAACCCTAACACTATCCTGGGCCTGATGCTAACCCTAACCCTAACCCTAACACTATCCTAGGGCTGATGCTAACCCTAACCCTAACACTATCCTTGGGCTGATGCTAACCCTAACCCTAACCCTACCACTATCCTAGGGCAGATGCTAAACCTAACGCTAACCCTAACACTATCCTTGAACTGATGTTAACCCTAACCCTAACCCTAACACTATCCTAGGCCTGATGATAACCCTAACCCTAACCCTAACACTATCCTATGGTTTATGTTAACCCTAACCCTAACACTATCCTAGGGCTGATGCTAACCCTAACCCTAACCCTAACACTATCCTAGGGCGGATGCTAACCCTAACCCTAACCCTAACACTATCCTAGGGCTGATGCTAACCCTAACACTAACACTATCCTAGGGCTGATGCTAACCCTAACCCTAACCCTAACATTATCCTAGGGCGGATGCTAACCCTAACCCTAACCCTAACACTATCCTAGGGCTGATGCTAACCCTAACCCTAACACTATCCTAGGCCTGATGCTAACCCTAACCCTAACCCTAACACTATCCTAGGGCTGATGCTAACCCTAACCCTAACACTATCCTAGGGCTGATGCTAACCCTAACCCTAACCCTAACACTATCCTAGGGCTGATGCTAACCCTAACCCTAACACTATCCTAGGCCTGATGATAACCCTAACCCTAACCCTAACACTATCCTAGGGCTGATGCTAACCCTAACCCTAACACTATCCTAGGGCTGATGCTAACCCTAACCCTAACCCTAACACTATCCTAAGTCTGATGCCAGCCCTAGACCTCACACTATACTAGGCCTGATGATAACCATAACCCTAACCTTAACACTATCCTAGGGCTGATGCTAAACCTAACCCTAACCCTAACACTATCCTAGAGCTGATGCTAACCCTAACCCTAACACTATCCTAGGCCTGATGATAACCCTAACCCTGACCCTGACACTATCCTAGGGCTGATGCTAACCCTAACCCTAACACTATCCTAGGGCTGATGCTAACCCTAACCCTAACCCTAACACTATCCTAGGCCTGATGCTAACCCTATCCCTAACAATAACACTCTCCTAGGGCTGAGGCTAACCCTAACCCTAACCCTAACACTATCCTTGGGATGATGCTAACCCTAACCCTAACACTATCCTGGGCCTGATGCTAACCCTAACCCTAACCCTAACACTATCCTAGGGCTGATGCTAACCCTAACCCTAACACTATCCTTGGGCTGATGCTAACCCTAACCCTAACCCTAACAATATCCTAGGGCAGATGCTAACCCTAACCCTAACCCTAACACTATCCTTGGGCTCATGCTAACCCTAACCATAACACTATCCTGGGCCTGATGCTAACCCTAACCCTAACCCTAACACTATCCTAGGGCTGATGCTAACCCTAACCATAACACTATCCTTGGGCTGATGCTAACCCTAACCCTAACCCTAACACTATCCTAGGGCGGATGCTAACCCTAACCCTAACCCTAACACTATCCTAGGGCTGATGCTAACCCTAACACTAACACTATCCTAGGGCTGATGCTAACCCTAACCCTAACCCTAACATTATCCTATGGCTGATGCTAACCCTAACCCTAACTCTAACACTATCTTAGGGCTGAGTCTAACCCTAACCATAACACTATCCTACGGCTGATGCTAACCCTAACCCTAACCCTAACACTATCCTAGGGCTGATGCTAACCCTAACCCTAACACTATCCTAGGGCTGATGCTAACCCTAACCCTAACCCTAACACTATCCTAGGGCTGATGCTAACCCTAACCCTAACACTATCCTAGTTCTGATGCTAACCCTAACCCTAACCCTAACACTATCCTAGGGCTGATGCTAACCGTAACCCTAACACTATCCTAGGCCTGATGATAACACTAACCCTAACCCTAACACTATCCTAGGGCTGATGCTAACCCTAACCCTAACACTATCCTAGGGCTGATGCTAACCCTAACCCTAACCCTAACACTATCCTAGGGCTGATGCTAACCCTAACGCTAACCGTAACACTATCCTTGAACTGATGCTAACCCTAACCCTAACCCTAACACTATCCTAGGCCTGATGATAACCCTAACCCTAACCCTAACACTATCCTAGGGTTTATATTAACCCTAACCCTAACACTATCCTAGGGCTGATGCTAAACCTAACCCTAACCCTAACACTATCCTAGGGCGGATGCTAACCCTAACCCTAACCCTAACACTATCCTAGGGCTGATGCTAACCCTAACCCTAACCCTAACACTATCCTAGGGTTGATGCTAACCCTAACCCTAACACTATCCTAGGGCTGATGCTAACCCTAACCCTAACCCTAACAGTATCCTTGGGCTGATGCTAACCCTAACAGTAACACTATCCTAGGGCTGATGCTAACCCTAACCCTAACACTAACACTATCCTAGGGCTGATGCTAACCCTAACCCTAACCCAAACACTATCCTAGGGTTGATGCTAACCCTAACCATAACACTATCCTAGGGCTGATGCTAACCCTAACCCTAACCCTAACACTGTCCTTGGGCTGATGCTAACCCTAACCCTAACACTATCCTGGGCCTGATGCTAACCCTAACCCTAACCCTAACACTATCCTAGGGCTGATGCTAACCCTAACCCTAACACTATCCTTGGGCTGATGCTAACCCTAACCCTAACCCTAACACTATCCTAGGGCGGATGCTAACCCTAACCCTAACCCTAACACTATCCTAGGGCTGATGCTAACCCTAACACTAACACTATCCTAGGGCTGATGCTAACCCTAACCCTAACCCTAACATTATCCTAGGGCTGATGCTAACCCTAACCCTAACTCTAACACTATCTTAGGGCTGAGGCTAACCCTAACCCTAACACTATCGTACGGCTGATGCTAACCCTAACCCTAACCCTAACACTATCCTAGGGCTGATGCTAACCCTAACCCTAACACTATCCTAGGGCTGATGCTAACCCTAACCCTAACCCTAACACTATCCTAGGGCTGATGCTAACCCTAACCCTAACACTATCCTAGTTCTGATGCTAACCCTAACCCTAACCCTAACACTATCCTAGGGCTGATGCTAACCGTAACCCTAACACTATCCTAGGCCTGATGATAACACTAACCCTAACCCTAACACTATCCTAGGGCTGATGCTAACCCTAACCCTAACCCTAACACTATCCTAGGCCTGATGCTAACCCTAACGCTAACCCTAACACTATCCTTGAACTGATGCTAACCCTAACCCTAACCCTAACACTATCCTAGGCCTGATGATAACCCTAACCCTAACCCTAACACTATCCTAGGGTTTATGTTAACCCTAACCCTAACACTATCCTAGGGCTGATGCTAACCCTAACCCTAACCCTAACACTATCCTAGGGCGGATGCTAACCCTAACCCTAACCCTAACACTATCCTAGGGCAGATGCTAACCCTAACACTAACACTATCCTAGGGCTGAAGCTAACCCTAACCCTAACCCTAACACTCTCCAAGGGTTGATGCTAACCCTAACCCTAACCCTAACACTATCCTAGGGCTGATGCTAACCCTAACTCTAACACTATCCTAGGGCTGATGCTAACCCTAACCCTAACCCTAACACTATCCTAGGGTTGATGCTAACCCTAACCCTAACACTATCCTAGGGCTGATGCTAACCCTAACCCTAACCCTAACACTATCCTAGGGCTGATGCTAACCCTAACCCTAACACTATCCTAGGGCTGATGCTAACCCTAACCCTAACCCTAACACTAACCTAGGGCTGATGCTAACCCTAACCCTAACACTATCCTAGGGCTGATGCTAACCCTAACCCTAACCCTAACACTATCCTAGGGCTGATGCTAACCCTAACCCTAACACTATCCTAGGGCTGATGCTAACCCTAACCCTAACCCTAACACTATCCTAGGGCTGATGCTAACCCTAACAGTAACACTATCCTAGGGCTGATGCTAACCCACACCCTAACCCTAACACTATCCTAGGGCTGATGCTAACCCTAACCCTAACCCAAACACTATCCTAGGGTTGATGCTAACCCTAACCCTAACACTATACTAGGGCTGATGCTAACCCTAACCCTAACGCTAACACTATCCTTGGGCTGATGCTAACCCTAACCCTAACACTATCCTGGGCCTGATGCTAACCCTAACCCTAACCCTAAAACTATCCTAGGGCTGATGCTAACCCTAACCCTAACACTATCCTTGGGCTGATGCTAACCCTTACCCTAACCCTAACACTATCCTAGGGCAGATGCTAACCCTAACGCTAACCCTAACACTATCCTTGTACTGATGCTAACCCTAACCCTAACCCTAACACTATCCTAGGCCTGATGATAACCCTAACCCTAACCCTAACACTATCCTAGGGTTTATGTTAACCCTAACCCTAACACTATCCTAGGGCTGATGCTAACCCTAACACTAACACTATCCTAGGGCTGATGCTAACCCTAACCCTAACCCTAACACTATCCTAGGGCGGATGCTAACCCTAACCCTAACCCTAACACTATCCTAGGGCTGATGCTAACCCTAACACTAACACTATCCTAGGGCTGATGCTAACCCTAACCCTAACCCTGACATTATCCTAGGGCGGATGCTAACCCTAACCCTAACCCTAACACTATCCTAGGGCTGATGCTAACGCTAACACTAACACTATCCTAGGCCTGATGCTAACCCTAACCCTATCCCTGACACTATCCTAGGGCTGATGCTAACCCTAACCCTAACACTATCCTAGGGCTGATGCTAACCCTAACACTAACACTCTCCAAGGGCTGATGCTAACCCTAACCCTAACCCTAACACTATCCTAGGCCTGATGCTAACCCTAACCCTAACCCTAACACTATCCTAGGGCTGATGCTAACCCTAACCCTAACACTATCCTAGGGCTGATGCTAACCCTAACCCTAACCCTAACACTATCCTAGGGCTGATGCTAACCCTAACCCTAACACTATCCTAGGCCTGATGCTAACCCTAACCCTAACCCTAACACTATCCTAGGGCTGATGCTAACCCTAACCCTAACACTATCCTAGGGCTGATGCTAACCTTAACCCTAACCCTAACACTATCCTAAGTCTGATGCTAACCCTAGACCTCACACTATACTAGGCCTGATGATAACCATAACCCTAACCTTAACACTATCCTAGGGCTGATGCTAACCATAACCCTAACCCTAACACTATCCTAGAGCTGATGCTAACCCTAACCCTAACACTATCCTAGGCCTGATGATAACCCTAACCCTGACCCTGACACTATCCTAGGGCTGATGCTAACCCTAACCCTAACACTATCCTAGGGCTGATGCTAACCCTAACCCTAACCCTAACACTATCCTAGGCCTGATGCTAACCCTATCCCTAACAATAACACTCTCCTAGGGCTGAGGCTAACCCTAACCCTAACCCTAACACTATCCTTGGGCTGATGCTAACCCTAACCCTAACACTATCCTGGGCCTGATGCTAACCCTAACCCTAACCCTAACACTATCCTAGGGCTGATGCTAACCCTAACCCTAACACTATCCTTGGGCTGATGCTAACCCTAACCCTAACCCTAACAATATCCTAGGGCAGATGCTAACCCTAACCCTAACCCTAACACTATCCTTGGGCTCATGCTAACCCTAACCATAACACTATCCTGGGCCTGATGCTAACCCTAACCCTAACCCTAACACTATCCTAGGGCTGATGCTAACCCTAACCCTAACACTATCCTTGGGCTGATGCTAACCCTAACCCTAACCCTAACACTATCCTAGGGCGGATGCTAACCCTAACCCTAACCCTAACACTATCCTAGGGATGATGCTAACCCTAACACTAACACTATCCTAGGGCTGATGCTAACCCTAACCCTAACCCTAACATTATCCTATGGCTGATGCTAAACCTAACCCTAACTCTAACACTATCTTAGGGCTGAGTCTAACCCTAACCATAACACTATCCTACGGCTGATGCTAACCCTAACCCTAACCCTAACACTATCCTAGGGCTGATGCTAACCCTAACCCTAACACTATCCTAGGGCTGATGCTAACCCTAACCCTAACCCTAACACTATCCTAGGGCTGATGCTAACCCTAACCCTAACACTATCCTAGTTCTGATGCTAACCCTAACCCTAACCCTAACACTATCCTAGGGCTGATGCTAACCGTAACCCTAACACTATCCTAGGCCTGATGATAACACTAACCCTAACCCTAACACTATCCTAGGGCTGATGCTAACCCTAACCCTAACACTATCCTAGGGCTGATGCTAACCCTAACCCTAACCCTAACACTATCCTAGGGCGGATGCTAACCCTAACCCTAACCCTAACACTATCCTAGGGCTGATGCTAACCCTAACCCTAACCCTAACACTATCCTAGGGTTGATGCTAACCCTAACCCTAACACTATCCTAGGGCTGATGCTAACCCTAACCCTAACCCTAACAGTATCCTTGGGCTGATGCTAACCCTAACAGTAACACTATCCTAGGGCTGATGCTAACCCTAACCCTAACACTAACACTATCCTAGGGCTGATGCTAACCCTAACCCTAACCCAAACACTATCCTAGGGTTGATGCTAACCCTAACCCTAACACTATCCTAGGGCTGATGCTAACCCTAACCCTAACCCTAACACTGTCCTTGGGCTGATGCTAACCCTAACCCTAACACTATCCTGGGCCTGATGCTAACCCTAACCCTAACCCTAACACTATCCTAGGGCTGATGCTAACCCTAACCCTAACACTATCCTTGGGCTGATGCTAACCCTAACCCTAACCCTAACACTATCCTAGGGCGGATGCTAACCCTAACCCTAACCCTAACACTATCCTAGGGCTGATGCTAACCCTAACACTAACACTATCCTAGGGCTGATGCTAACCCTAACCCTAACCCTAACATTATCCTAGGGCTGATGCTAACCCTAACCCTAACTCTAACACTATCTTAGGGCTGAGGCTAACCCTAACCCTAACACTATCGTACGGCTGATGCTAACCCTAACCCTAACCCTAACACTATCCTAGGGCTGATGCTAACCCTAACCCTAACACTATCCTAGGGCTGATGCTAACCCTAACCCTAACCCTAACACTATCCTAGGGCTGATGCTAACCCTAACCCTAACACTATCCTAGTTCTGATGCTAACCCTAACCCTAACCCTAACACTATCCTAGGGCTGATGCTAACCGTAACCCTAACACTATCCTAGGCCTGATGATAACACTAACCCTAACCCTAACACTATCCTAGGGCTGATGCTAACCCTAACCCTAACCCTAACACTATCCTAGGCCTGATGCTAACCCTAACGCTAACCCTAACACTATCCTTGAACTGATGCTAACCCTAACCCTAACCCTAACACTATCCTAGGCCTGATGATAACCCTAACCCTAACCCTAACACTATCCTAGGGTTTATGTTAACCCTAACCCTAACACTATCCTAGGGCTGATGCTAACCCTAACCCTAACCCTAACACTATCCTAGGGCGGATGCTAACCCTAACCCTAACCCTAACACTATCCTAGGGCAGATGCTAACCCTAACACTAACACTATCCTAGGGCTGAAGCTAACCCTAACCCTAACCCTAACACTCTCCAAGGGTTGATGCTAACCCTAACCCTAACCCTAACACTATCCTAGGGCTGATGCTAACCCTAACCCTAACACTATCCTAGGCCTGATGATAACCCTAACCCTAACCCTAACACTATCCTAGGGTTTATGTTAACCCTAACCCTAACACTATCCTAGGGCTGATGCTAACCCTAACACTAACACTATCCTAGGGCTGATGCTAACCCTAACCCTAACCCTAACACTATCCTAGGGCGGATGCTAACCCTAACCCTAACCCTAACACTATCCTAGGGCTGATGCTAACCCTAACACTAACACTATCCTAGGGCTGATGCTAACCCTAACCCTAACCCTGACATTATCCTAGGGCGGATGCTAACCCTAACCCTAACCCTAACACTATCCTAGGGCTGATGCTAACGCTAACACTAACACTATCCTAGGCCTGATGCTAACCCTAACCCTATCCCTGACACTATCCTAGGGCTGATGCTAACCCTAACCCTAACACTATCCTAGGGCTGATGCTAACCCTAACACTAACACTCTCCAAGGGCTGATGCTAACCCTAACCCTAACCCTAACACTATCCTAGGGCTGATGCTAACCCTAACCCTAACTCTAACACTATCCTAGGGCTGATGCTAACCCTAACCCTAACACTATCCTAGGCCTGATGCTAACCCTAACCCTAACCCTAAGACTATCCTAGGGCTGATGCTAACCCTAACCCTAACACTATCCTAGGGCTGATGCTAACCCTAACCCTAACCCTAACACTATCCTAGGGCTGATGCTAACCCTAACCCTAACACTATCCTAGGCCTGATGCTAACCCTAACCCTAACCCTAACACTATCCTAGGGCTGATGCTAACCCTAACCCTAACACTATCCTAGGGCTGATGCTAACCTTAACCCTAACCCTAACACTATCCTAAGTCTGATGCTAACCCTAGACCTCACACTATACTAGGCCTGATGATAACCATAACCCTAACCTTAACACTCTCCTAGGGCTGATGCTAACCCTAACCCTAACCCTAACACTATCCTAGAGCTGATGCTAACCCTAACCCTAACACTATCCTCGGCCTGATGATAACCCTAACCCTAACCCTGACACTATCCTAGGGCTGATGCTAACCCTAACCCTAACACTATCCTAGGGCTGATGCTAACCCTAACCCTAACCCTAACACTATCCTAGGCCTGATGCTAACCCTATCCCTAACCCTAACACTCTCCTAGGGCTGAGGTTAACCCTAACCCTAACACTATCCTAGGGCTGATGCTAACCCTAACCCTAACCCTAACACTATCCTTGGGCTGATGCTAACCCTAACCCTAACACTATCCTGGGCCTGATGCTAACCCTAACCCTAACCCTAAAACTATCCTAGGGCTGATGCTAACCCTAAACCTAACACTATCCTTGGGCTGATGCTAACCCTAACCCTAACCCTAACACTATCCTAGGGCTGATGCTAACCCTAACCCTAACAGTATCCTAGGGCTGAAGCTAACCCTAACCCTAACCCTAACAGTATCCTTGGGCTGATGCTAACCCTAACAGTAACACTATCCTAGGGCTGATGCTAACCCTAACCCTAACCCTAACACTATCCTAGGGCTGATGCTAACCCTAACCCTAACCCAAACACTATCCTAGGGTTGATGCTAACCCTAACCCTAACACTATCCTAGGGCTGATGCTAACCCTAACCCTAACCCTAACACTATCCTTGGGCTGATGCTAACCCTAACCCTAACACTATCCTGGGCCTGATGCTAACCCTAACCCTAACCCTAACACTATCCTAGGGCTGATGCTAACCCTAACCCTAACACTATCCTTGGGCTGATGCTAACCCTAACCCTAACCCTACCACTATCCTAGGGCAGATGCTAAACCTAACGCTAACCCTAACACTATCCTTGAACTGATGTTAACCCTAACCCTAACCCTAACACTATCCTAGGCCTGATGATAACCCTAACCCTAACCCTAACACTATCCTATGGTTTATGTTAACCCTAACCCTAACACTATCCTAGGGCTGATGCTAACCCTAACCCTAACCCTAACACTATCCTAGGGCGGATGCTAACCCTAACCCTAACCCTAACACTATCCTAGGGCTGATGCTAACCCTAACACTAACACTATCCTAGGGCTGATGCTAACCCTAACCCTAACCCTAACATTATCCTAGGGCGGATGCTAACCCTAACCCTAACCCTAACACTATCCTAGGGCTGATGCTAACCCTAACCCTAACACTATCCTAGGCCTGATGCTAACCCTAACCCTAACCCTAACACTATCCTAGGGCTGATGCTAACCCTAACCCTAACACTATCCTAGGGCTGATGCTAACCCTAACCCTAACCCTAACACTATCCTAGGGCTGATGCTAACCCTAACCCTAACACTATCCTAGGCCTGATGATAACCCTAACCCTAACCCTAACACTATCCTAGGGCTGATGCTAACCCTAACCCTAACACTATCCTAGGGCTGATGCTAACCCTAACCCTAACCCTAACACTATCCTAAGTCTGATGCCAGCCCTAGACCTCACACTATACTAGGCCTGATGATAACCATAACCCTAACCTTAACACTATCCTAGGGCTGATGCTAAACCTAACCCTAACCCTAACACTATCCTAGAGCTGATGCTAACCCTAACCCTAACACTATCCTAGGCCTGATGATAACCCTAACCCTGACCCTGACACTATCCTAGGGCTGATGCTAACCCTAACCCTAACACTATCCTAGGGCTGATGCTAACCCTAACCCTAACCCTAACACTATCCTAGGCCTGATGCTAACCCTATCCCTAACAATAACACTCTCCTAGGGCTGAGGCTAACCCTAACCCTAACCCTAACACTATCCTTGGGATGATGCTAACCCTAACCCTAACACTATCCTGGGCCTGATGCTAACCCTAACCCTAACCCTAACACTATCCTAGGGCTGATGCTAACCCTAACCCTAACACTATCCTTGGGCTGATGCTAACCCTAACCCTAACCCTAACAATATCCTAGGGCAGATGCTAACCCTAACCCTAACCCTAACACTATCCTTGGGCTCATGCTAACCCTAACCATAACACTATCCTGGGCCTGATGCTAACCCTAACCCTAACCCTAACACTATCCTAGGGCTGATGCTAACCCTAACCATAACACTATCCTTGGGCTGATGCTAACCCTAACCCTAACCCTAACACTATCCTAGGGCGGATGCTAACCCTAACCCTAACCCTAACACTATCCTAGGGCTGATGCTAACCCTAACACTAACACTATCCTAGGGCTGATGCTAACCCTAACCCTAACCCTAACATTATCCTATGGCTGATGCTAACCCTAACCCTAACTCTAACACTATCTTAGGGCTGAGTCTAACCCTAACCATAACACTATCCTACGGCTGATGCTAACCCTAACCCTAACCCTAACACTATCCTAGGGCTGATGCTAACCCTAACCCTAACACTATCCTAGGGCTGATGCTAACCCTAACCCTAACCCTAACACTATCCTAGGGCTGATGCTAACCCTAACCCTAACACTATCCTAGTTCTGATGCTAACCCTAACCCTAACCCTAACACTATCCTAGGGCTGATGCTAACCGTAACCCTAACACTATCCTAGGCCTGATGATAACACTAACCCTAACCCTAACACTATCCTAGGGCTGATGCTAACCCTAACCCTAACACTATCCTAGGGCTGATGCTAACCCTAACCCTAACCCTAACACTATCCTAGGGCTGATGCTAACCCTAACGCTAACCGTAACACTATCCTTGAACTGATGCTAACCCTAACCCTAACCCTAACACTAT
This sequence comes from Lemur catta, assembly GCF_020740605.2. Classification (NCBI taxonomy): domain Eukaryota; kingdom Metazoa; phylum Chordata; class Mammalia; order Primates; family Lemuridae; genus Lemur; species Lemur catta. The sequence continues at coordinate 2,823,791 of NC_059134.1, forward strand.
CCTAGGCCTGATGATAACCCTAACCCTAACCCTAACACTATCCTAGGGTTTATATTAACCCTAACCCTAACACTATCCTAGGGCTGATGCTAACCCTAACCCTAACCCTAACACTATCCTAGGGCGGATGCTAACCCTAACCCTAACCCTAACACTATCCTAGGGCTGATGCTAACCCTAACCCTAACCCTAACACTATCCTAGGGTTGATGCTAACCCTAACCCTAACACTATCCTAGGGCTGATGCTAACCCTAACCCTAACCCTAACAGTATCCTTGGGCTGATGCTAACCCTAACAGTAACACTATCCTAGGGCTGATGCTAACCCTAACCCTAACACTAACACTATCCTAGGGCTGATGCTAACCCTAACCCTAACCCAAACACTATCCTAGGGTTGATGCTAACCCTAACCATAACACTATCCTAGGGCTGATGCTAACCCTAACCCTAACCCTAACACTGTCCTTGGGCTGATGCTAACCCTAACCCTAACACTATCCTGGGCCTGATGCTAACCCTAACCCTAACCCTAACACTATCCTAGGGCTGATGCTAACCCTAACCCTAACACTATCCTTGGGCTGATGCTAACCCTAACCCTAACCCTAACACTATCCTAGGGCGGATGCTAACCCTAACCCTAACCCTAACACTATCCTAGGGCTGATGCTAACCCTAACACTAACACTATCCTAGGGCTGATGCTAACCCTAACCCTAACCCTAACATTATCCTAGGGCTGATGCTAACCCTAACCCTAACTCTAACACTATCTTAGGGCTGAGGCTAACCCTAACCCTAACACTATCGTACGGCTGATGCTAACCCTAACCCTAACCCTAACACTATCCTAGGGCTGATGCTAACCCTAACCCTAACACTATCCTAGGGCTGATGCTAACCCTAACCCTAACCCTAACACTATCCTAGGGCTGATGCTAACCCTAACCCTAACACTATCCTAGTTCTGATGCTAACCCTAACCCTAACCCTAACACTATCCTAGGGCTGATGCTAACCGTAACCCTAACACTATCCTAGGCCTGATGATAACACTAACCCTAACCCTAACACTATCCTAGGGCTGATGCTAACCCTAACCCTAACCCTAACACTATCCTAGGCCTGATGCTAACCCTAACGCTAACCCTAACACTATCCTTGAACTGATGCTAACCCTAACCCTAACCCTAACACTATCCTAGGCCTGATGATAACCCTAACCCTAACCCTAACACTATCCTAGGGTTTATGTTAACCCTAACCCTAACACTATCCTAGGGCTGATGCTAACCCTAACCCTAACCCTAACACTATCCTAGGGCGGATGCTAACCCTAACCCTAACCCTAACACTATCCTAGGGCAGATGCTAACCCTAACACTAACACTATCCTAGGGCTGAAGCTAACCCTAACCCTAACCCTAACACTCTCCAAGGGTTGATGCTAACCCTAACCCTAACCCTAACACTATCCTAGGGCTGATGCTAACCCTAACTCTAACACTATCCTAGGGCTGATGCTAACCCTAACCCTAACCCTAACACTATCCTAGGGTTGATGCTAACCCTAACCCTAACACTATCCTAGGGCTGATGCTAACCCTAACCCTAACCCTAACACTATCCTAGGGCTGATGCTAACCCTAACCCTAACACTATCCTAGGGCTGATGCTAACCCTAACCCTAACCCTAACACTAACCTAGGGCTGATGCTAACCCTAACCCTAACACTATCCTAGGGCTGATGCTAACCCTAACCCTAACCCTAACACTATCCTAGGGCTGATGCTAACCCTAACCCTAACACTATCCTAGGGCTGATGCTAACCCTAACCCTAACCCTAACACTATCCTAGGGCTGATGCTAACCCTAACAGTAACACTATCCTAGGGCTGATGCTAACCCACACCCTAACCCTAACACTATCCTAGGGCTGATGCTAACCCTAACCCTAACCCAAACACTATCCTAGGGTTGATGCTAACCCTAACCCTAACACTATACTAGGGCTGATGCTAACCCTAACCCTAACGCTAACACTATCCTTGGGCTGATGCTAACCCTAACCCTAACACTATCCTGGGCCTGATGCTAACCCTAACCCTAACCCTAAAACTATCCTAGGGCTGATGCTAACCCTAACCCTAACACTATCCTTGGGCTGATGCTAACCCTTACCCTAACCCTAACACTATCCTAGGGCAGATGCTAACCCTAACGCTAACCCTAACACTATCCTTGTACTGATGCTAACCCTAACCCTAACCCTAACACTATCCTAGGCCTGATGATAACCCTAACCCTAACCCTAACACTATCCTAGGGTTTATGTTAACCCTAACCCTAACACTATCCTAGGGCTGATGCTAACCCTAACACTAACACTATCCTAGGGCTGATGCTAACCCTAACCCTAACCCTAACACTATCCTAGGGCGGATGCTAACCCTAACCCTAACCCTAACACTATCCTAGGGCTGATGCTAACCCTAACACTAACACTATCCTAGGGCTGATGCTAACCCTAACCCTAACCCTGACATTATCCTAGGGCGGATGCTAACCCTAACCCTAACCCTAACACTATCCTAGGGCTGATGCTAACGCTAACACTAACACTATCCTAGGCCTGATGCTAACCCTAACCCTATCCCTGACACTATCCTAGGGCTGATGCTAACCCTAACCCTAACACTATCCTAGGGCTGATGCTAACCCTAACACTAACACTCTCCAAGGGCTGATGCTAACCCTAACCCTAACCCTAACACTATCCTAGGCCTGATGCTAACCCTAACCCTAACCCTAACACTATCCTAGGGCTGATGCTAACCCTAACCCTAACACTATCCTAGGGCTGATGCTAACCCTAACCCTAACCCTAACACTATCCTAGGGCTGATGCTAACCCTAACCCTAACACTATCCTAGGCCTGATGCTAACCCTAACCCTAACCCTAACACTATCCTAGGGCTGATGCTAACCCTAACCCTAACACTATCCTAGGGCTGATGCTAACCTTAACCCTAACCCTAACACTATCCTAAGTCTGATGCTAACCCTAGACCTCACACTATACTAGGCCTGATGATAACCATAACCCTAACCTTAACACTCTCCTAGGGCTGATGCTAACCCTAACCCTAACCCTAACACTATCCTAGAGCTGATGCTAACCCTAACCCTAACACTATCCTCGGCCTGATGATAACCCTAACCCTAACCCTGACACTATCCTAGGGCTGATGCTAACCCTAACCCTAACACTATCCTAGGGCTGATGCTAACCCTAACCCTAACCCTAACACTATCCTAGGCCTGATGCTAACCCTATCCCTAACCCTAACACTCTCCTAGGGCTGAGGTTAACCCTAACCCTAACACTATCCTAGGGCTGATGCTAACCCTAACCCTAACCCTAACACTATCCTTGGGCTGATGCTAACCCTAACCCTAACACTATCCTGGGCCTGATGCTAACCCTAACCCTAACCCTAAAACTATCCTAGGGCTGATGCTAACCCTAAACCTAACACTATCCTTGGGCTGATGCTAACCCTAACCCTAACCCTAACACTATCCTAGGGCTGATGCTAACCCTAACCCTAACAGTATCCTAGGGCTCATGCTAACCCTAACCCTAACCCTAACAGTATCCTTGGGCTGATGCTAACCCTAACAGTAACACTATCCTAGGGCTGATGCTAACCCTAACCCTAACCCTAACACTATCCTAGGGCTGATGCTAACCCTAACCCTAACCCAAACACTATCCTAGGGTTGATGCTAACCCTAACCCTAACACTATCCTAGGGCTGATGCTAACCCTAACCCTAACCCTAACACTATCCTTGGGCTGATGCTAACCCTAACCCTAACACTATCCTGGGCCTGATGCTAACCCTAACCCTAACCCTAACACTATCCTAGGGCTGATGCTAACCCTAACCCTAACACTATCCTTGGGCTGATGCTAACCCTAACCCTAACCCTACCACTATCCTAGGGCAGATGCTAAACCTAACGCTAACCCTAACACTATCCTTGAACTGATGTTAACCCTAACCCTAACCCTAACACTATCCTAGGCCTGATGATAACCCTAACCCTAACCCTAACACTATCCTATGGTTTATGTTAACCCTAACCCTAACACTATCCTAGGGCTGATGCTAACCCTAACCCTAACCCTAACACTATCCTAGGGCGGATGCTAACCCTAACCCTAACCCTAACACTATCCTAGGGCTGATGCTAACCCTAACACTAACACTATCCTAGGGCTGATGCTAACCCTAACCCTAACCCTAACATTATCCTAGGGCGGATGCTAACCCTAACCCTAACCCTAACACTATCCTAGGGCTGATGCTAACCCTAACACTAACACTATCCTAGGCCTGATGCTAACCCTAACCCTAACTGTAACACTATCCTAGGGCTGATGCTAACCCTAACCCTAACACTATCCTAGGGCTGATGCTAACCCTAACACTAACACTATCCTAGGGCTGATGCTAACCCTAACCCTAACCCTAACACTCTCCAAGGGCTGATGCTAACCCTAACCCTAACCCTAACACTATCCTAGGGCTGATGCTAACCCTAACCCTAACACTATCCTAGGCCTGATGCTAACCCTAACCCTAACCCTAACACTATCCTAGGGCTGATGCTAACCCTAACCCTAACACTATCCTAGGGCTGATGCTAACCCTAACCCTAACCCTAACACTATCCTAGGGCTGATGCTAACCCTAACCCTAACACTATCCTAGGCCTGATGATAACCCTAACCCTAACCCTAACACTATCCTAGGGCTGATGCTAACCCTAACCCTAACACTATCCTAGGGCTGATGCTAACCCTAACCCTAACCCTAACACTATCCTAAGTCTGATGCCAGCCCTAGACCTCACACTATACTAGGCCTGATGATAACCATATCCCTAACCTTAACACTCTCCTAGGGCTGATGCTAACCCTAACCCTAACCCTAACACTATCCTAGAGCTGATGCTAACCCTAACCCTAACACTATCCTCGGCCTGATGATAACCCTAACCCTAACCCTGACACTATCCTAGGGCTGATGCTAACCCTAACCCTAACACTATCCTAGGGCTGATGCTAACCCTAACCCTAACCCTAACACTATCCTAGGCCTGATGCTAACCCTATCCCTAACAATAACACTCTCCTAGGGCTGAGGCTAACCCTAACCCTAACCCTAACACTATCCTTGGGCTGATGCTAACCCTAACCCTAACACTATCCTGGGCCTGATGCTAACCCTAACCCTAACCCTAACACTATCCTAGGGCTGATGCTAACCCTAACCCTAACACTATTCTTGGGCTGATGCTAACGCTAACCCTAACCCTAACAATATCCTAGGGCAGATGCTAACCCTAACCCTAACCCTAACACTATCCTTGGGCTCATGCTAACGCTAACCATAACACTATCCTGGGCCTGATGCTAACCCTAACCCTAACCCTAACACTATCCTAGGGCTGATGCTAACCCTAACCCTAACACTATCCTTGGGCTGATGCTAACCCTAACCCTAACCCTAACACTATCCTAGGGTGGATGCTAACCCTAACCCTAACCCTAACACTATCCTAGGGCTGATGCTAACCGTAACACTAACACTATCCTAGAGCTGATGCTAACCCTAACCCTAACCCTAACATTATCCTAGGGCTGATGCTAACCCTAACCCTAACTCTAACACTATCTTAGGGCTGAGTCTAACCCTAACCCTAACACTATCCTACGGCTGATGCTAACCCTAACCCTAACCCTAACACTATCCTAGGGTTGAAGCTAACCCTAACCCTAACACTATCCTAGGGCTGATGCTAACCCTAACCCTAACCCTAACACTATCCTAGGGCTGATGCTAACCCTAACCCTAACACTATCCTAGTTCTGATGCTAACCCTAACCCTAACCCTAACACTATCCTAGGGCTGATGCTAACCGTAACACTAACACTATCCTAGGCCTGATGATAACACTAACCCTAACCCTAACACTATCCTAGGGCTGATGCTAACCCTAACCCTAACACTATCCTAGGGCTGATGCTAACCCTAACCCTAACCCTAACACTATCCTAGGGCTGATGCTAACCCTAACGCTAACCCTAACACTATCCTTGAACTGATGCTAACCCTAACCCTAACCCTAACATTATCCTAGGCCTGATGATAACCCTAACCCTAACCCTAACACTATCCTAGGGTTTATATTAGCCCTAACCCTAACACTATCCTAGGGCTGATGCTAACCCTAAGCCTAACCCTAACACTATCCTAGGGCGGATGCTAACCCTAACCCTAACACTAACACTATCCTAGGGCTGATGCTAACCCTAACCCTAACCCTAACACTATCCTAGGGTTGAAGCTAACCCTAACCCTAACACTATCCTAGGGCTGATGCTAACCCTAACCCTAACCCTAACACTATCCTAGGGCTGATGCTAACCCTAACCGTAACACTATCCTAGGGCTGATGCTAACCCTAACCCTAACCCTAACACTAACCTAGGGTTGATGCTAACCCTAACCCTAACACTATCCTAGGGCTGATGCTAACCCTAACCCTAACCCTAACACTATCCTAGGGCTGATGCTAACCCTAACCCTAACACTATCCTAGGGCTGATGCTAACCCTAACCCTAACCCTAACACTATCCTAGGGCTGATGCTAACCCTAACAGTAACACTATCCTAGGGCTGATGCTAACCCTAACCCTAACCCTAACACTATCCTAGGGCTGATGCTAACCCTAACCCTAACCCAAACACTATCCTAGGGTTGATGCTAACCCTAACCCTAACACTATCCTAGGGCTGATGCTAACCCTAACCCTAACGCTAACACTATCCTTGGGCTGATGCTAACCCTAACCCTAACACTATCCTGGGCCTGATGCTAACCCTAACCCTAACCCTAAAACTATCCTAGGGCTGATGCTAACCCTAACCCTAACACTATCCTTGGGCTGATGCTAACCCTTACCAAACCCTAACACTATCCTAGGGCAGATGCTAACCCTAACGCTAACCCTAACATTATCCTTGAACTGATGCTAACCCTAACCCTAACACTAACACTATCCTAGGCCTGATGATAACCCTAACCCTAACCCTAACACTATCCTAGGGTTTATGTTAACCCTAACCCTAACACTATCCTAGGGTTGATGCTAACCCTAACCCTAACACTATCCTAGGGCTGATGCTAACCCTAACCCTAACCCTAACACTATCCTAGGGCTGATGCTAACCCTAACCCTAACACTATCCTAGGGCTGATGCTAACCCTAACCCTAACCCTAACACTAACCTAGGGCTGATGCTAACCCTAACCCTAACACTATCCTAGGGCTGATGCTAACCCTAACCATAACCCTAACACTATCCTAGGGCTGATGCTAACCCTAACCCTAACACTATCCTAGGGCTGATGCTAACCCTAACCCTAACCCTAACACTATCCTAGGGCTGATGCTAACCCTAACAGTAACACTATCCTAGGGCTGATGCTAACCCTAACCCTAACCCTAACACTATCCTAGGGCTGATGCTAACCCTAACCCTAACCCAAACACTATCCTAGGGTTGATGCTAACCCTAACCCTAACACTATCCTAGGGCTGATGCTAACCCTAACCCTAACGCTAACACTATCCTAGGGCTGATGCTAACCCTAACCCTAACACTATCCTGGGCCTGATGCTAACCCTAACCCTAACCCTAAAACTATCCTAGGGCTGATGCTAACCCTAACCCTAACACTATCCTTGGGCTGATGCTAACCCTTACCCTAACCCTAACACTATCCTAGGGCAGATGCTAACCCTAACGCTAACCCTAACACTATCCTTGAACTGATGCTAACCCTAACCCTAACCCTAACACTATCCTAGGCCTGATGATAACCCTAACCCTAACCCTAACACTATCCTAGGGTTTATGTTAACCCTAACCCTAACACTATCCTAGGGCTGATGCTAACCCTAACACTAACACTATCCTAGGGCTGATGCTAACCCTAACCCTAAACCTAACACTATCCTAGGGCGGATGCTAACCCTAACCCTAACCCTAACACTATCCTAGGGCTGATGCTAACCCTAACACTAACACTATCCTAGGGCTGATGCTAACCCTAACCCTAACCCTGACATTATCCTAGGGCGGATGCTAACCCTAACCCTAACCCTAACACTATCCTAGGGCTGATGCTAACGCTAACACTAACACTATCCTAGGCCTGATGCTAACCCTAACCCTATCCCTGACACTATCCTAGGGCTGATGCTAACCCTAACCCTAACACTATCCTAGGGCTGATGCTAACCCTAACACTAACACTCTCCAAGGGCTGATGCTAACCCTAACCCTAACCCTAACACTATCCTAGGGCTGATGCTAACAATAACCCTAACTCTAACACTATCCTAGGGCTGATGGTAACCCTAACCCTAACACTATCCTAGGCCTGATGCTAACCCTAACCCTAACCCTAACACTATCCTAGGGCTGATGCTAACCCTAACCCTAACACTATCCTAGGGCTGATGCTAACCCTAACCCTAACCCTAACACTATCCTAGGGCTGATGCTAACCCTAACCCTAACACTATCCTAGGCCTGATGCTAACCCTAACCCTAACCCTAACACTATCCTAGGGCTGATGCTAACCCTAACCCTAACACTATCCTAGGGCTGATGCTAACCTTAACCCTAACCCTAACACTATCCTAAGTCTGATGCTAACCCTAGACCTCACACTATACTAGGCCTGATGATAACCATAACCCTAACCTTAACACTATCCTAGGGCTGATGCTAACCCTAACCCTAACCCTAACACTATCCTAGAGCTGATGCTAACCCTAACCCTAACACTATCCTCGGCCTGATGATAACCCTAACCCTAACCCTGACACTATCCTAGGGCTGATGCTAACCCTAACCCTAACACTATCCTAGGGCTGATGCTAACCCTAACCCTAACCCTAACACTATCCTAGGCCTGATGCTAACCCTATCCCTAACCCTAACACTCTCCTAGGGCTGAGGTTAACCCTAACCCTAACACTATCCTAGGGCTGATGTTAACCCTAACCCTAACCCTAACACTATCCTTGGGCTGATGCTAACCCTAACCCTAACACTATCCTGGGCCTGATGCTAACCCTAACCCTAACCCTAAAACTATCCTAGGGCTGATGCTAACCCTAAACCTAACACTATCCTTGGGCTGATGCTAACCCTAACCCTAACCCTAACACTATCCTAGGGCTGATGCTAACCCTAACCCTAACAGTATCCTAGGGCTGATGCTAACCCTAACCCTAACCCTAACAGTATCCTTGGGCTGATGCTAACCCTAACAGTAACACTATCCTAGGGCTGATGCTAACCCTAACCCTAACCCTAACACTATCCTAGGGCTGATGCTAACCCTAACCCTAACCCTAACACTATCCTAGGGTTGATGCTAACCCTAACCCTAACACTATCCTAGGGCTGATGCTAGCCCTAACCCTAACCCTAACACTATCCTTGGGCTGATGCTAACCCTAACCCTAACACTATCCTGGGCCTGATGCTAACCCTAACCCTAACCCTAACACTATCCTAGGGCTGATGCTAACCCTAACCCTAACACTATCCTTGGGCTGATGCTAACCCTAACCCTAACCCTAACACTATCCTAGGGCAGATGCTAAACCTAACGCTAACCCTAACACTATCCTTGAACTGATGTTAACCCTAACCCTAACCCTAACACTATCCTAGGCCTGATGATAACCCTAACCCTAACCCTAACACTATCCTATGGTTTATGTTAACCCTAACCCTAACACTATCCTAGGGCTGATGCTAACCCTAACCCTAACCCTAACACTATCCTAGGGCGGATGCTAACCCTAACCCTAACCCTAACACTATCCTAGGGCTGATGCTAACCCTAACACTAACACTATCCTAGGGCTGATGCTAACCCTAACCCTAACCCTAACATTATCCTAGGGCGGATGCTAACCCTAACCCTAACCCTAAGACTATCCTAGGGCTGATGCTAACCCTAACACTAACACTATCCTAGGCCTGATGCTAACCCTAACCCTAACTCTAACACTATCCTAGGGCTGATGCTAACCCTAACCCTAACACTATCCTAGGGCTGATGCTAACCCTAACACTAACACTATCCTAGGGCTGATGCTAACCCTAACCCTAACCCTACACTCTCCAAGGGCTGATGCTAACCCTAACCCTAACCCTAACACTATCCTAGGGCTGATGCTACCCCTAACCCTAACACTATCCTAGGCCTGATGCTAACCCTAACCCTAACCCTAACACTATCCTAGGGCTGATGCTAACCCTAACCCTAACACTATCCTAGGGCTGATGCTAACCCTAACCCTAACCCTAACACTATCCTAGGGCTGATGCTAACCCTAACCCTAACACTATCCTAGGCCTGATGATAACCCTAACCCTAACCCTAACACTATCCTAGGGCTGATGCTAACCCTAACCCTAACACTATCCTAGGGCTGATGCTAACCCTAACCCTAACCCTAACACTATCCTAAGTCTGATGCCAGCCCTAGACCTCACACTATACTAGGCCTGATGATAACCATAACCCTAACCTTAACACTATCCTAGGGCTGATGCTAACCCTAACCCTAACCCTAACACTATCCTAGAGCTGATGCTAACCCTAACCCTAACACTATCCTAGGCCTGATGATAACCCTAACCCTGACCCTGACACTATCCTAGGGCTGATGCTAACCCTAACCCTAACACTATCCTAGGGCTGATGCTAACCCTAACCCTAACCCTAACACTATCCTAGGCCTGATGCTAACCCTATCCCTAACAATAACACTCTCCTAGGGCTGAGGCTAACCCTAACCCTAACCCTAACACTATCCTTGGGCTGATGCTAACCCTAACCCTAACACTATCCTGGGCCTGATGCTAACCCTAACCCTAACCCTAACACTATCCTAGGGCTGATGCTAACCCTAACCCTAACACTATCCTTGGGCTGATGCTAACCCTAACCCTAACCCTAACAATATCCTAGGGCAGATGCTAACCCTAACCCTAACCCTAACACTATCCTTGGGCTCATGCTAACCCTAACCATAACACTATCCTGGGCCTGATGCTAACCCTAACCCTAACCCTAACACTATCCTAGGGCTGATGCTAACCCTAACCCTAACACTATCCTTGGGCTGATGCTAACCCTAACCCTAACCCTAACACTATCCTAGGGCGGATGCTAACCCTAACCCTAACCCTAACACTATCCTAGGGCTGATGCTAACCCTAACACTAACACTATCCTAGGGCTGATGCTAACCCTAACCCTAACCCTAACATTATCCTAGGGCTGATGCTAACCCTAACCCTAACTCTAACACTATCTTAGGGCTGAGTCTAACCCTAACCCTAACACTATCCTACGGCTGATGCTAACCCTAACCCTAACCCTAACACTATCCTAGGGTTGAAGCTAACCCTAACCCTAACACTATCCTAGGGCTGATGCTAACCCTAACCCTAACCCTAACACTATCCTAGGGCTGATGCTAACCCTAACCCTAACACTATCCTAGTTCTGATGCTAACCCTAACCCTAACCCTAACACTATCCTAGGGCTGATGCTAACCGTAACACTAACACTATCCTAGGCCTGATGATAACACTAACCCTAACCCTAACACTATCCTAGGGCTGATGCTAACCCTAACCCTAACACTATCCTAGGGCTGATGCTAACCCTAACCCTAACCCTAACACTATCCTAGGGCTGATGCTAACCCTAACGCTAACCCTAACACTATCCTTGAACTGATGCTAACCCTAACCCTAACCCTAACATTATCCTAGGCCTGATGATAACCCTAACCCTAACCCTAACACTATCCTAGGGTTTATATTAGCCCTAACCCTAACACTATCCTAGGGCTGATGCTAACCCTAAGCCTAACCCTAACACTATCCTAGGGCGGATGCTAACCCTAACCCTAACACTAACACTATCCTAGGGCTGATGCTAACCCTAACCCTAACCCTAACACTATCCTAGGGTTGAAGCTAACCCTAACCCTAACACTATCCTAGGGCTGATGCTAACCCTAACCCTAACCCTAACACTATCCTAGGGCTGATGCTAACCCTAACCGTAACACTATCCTAGGGCTGATGCTAACCCTAACCCTAACCCTAACACTAACCTAGGGTTGATGCTAACCCTAACCCTAACACTATCCTAGGGCTGATGCTAACCCTAACCCTAACCCTAACACTATCCTAGGGCTGATGCTAACCCTAACCCTAACACTATCCTAGGGCTGATGCTAACCCTAACCCTAACCCTAACACTATCCTAGGGCTGATGCTAACCCTAACAGTAACACTATCCTAGGGCTGATGCTAACCCTAACCCTAACCCTAACACTATCCTAGGGCTGATGCTAACCCTAACCCTAACCCAAACACTATCCTAGGGTTGATGCTAACCCTAACCCTAACACTATCCTAGGGCTGATGCTAACCCTAACCCTAACGCTAACACTATCCTTGGGCTGATGCTAACCCTAACCCTAACACTATCCTGGGCCTGATGCTAACCCTAACCCTAACCCTAAAACTATCCTAGGGCTGATGCTAACCCTAACCCTAACACTATCCTTGGGCTGATGCTAACCCTTACCAAACCCTAACACTATCCTAGGGCAGATGCTAACCCTAACGCTAACCCTAACATTATCCTTGAACTGATGCTAACCCTAACCCTAACACTAACACTATCCTAGGCCTGATGATAACCCTAACCCTAACCCTAACACTATCCTAGGGTTTATGTTAACCCTAACCCTAACACTATCCTAGGGTTGATGCTAACCCTAACCCTAACACTATCCTAGGGCTGATGCTAACCCTAACCCTAACCCTAACACTATCCTAGGGCTGATGCTAACCCTAACCCTAACACTATCCTAGGGCTGATGCTAACCCTAACCCTAACCCTAACACTAACCTAGGGCTGATGCTAACCCTAACCCTAACACTATCCTAGGGCTGATGCTAACCCTAACCATAACCCTAACACTATCCTAGGGCTGATGCTAACCCTAACCCTAACACTATCCTAGGGCTGATGCTAACCCTAACCCTAACCCTAACACTATCCTAGGGCTGATGCTAACCCTAACAGTAACACTATCCTAGGGCTGATGCTAACCCTAACCCTAACCCTAACACTATCCTAGGGCTGATGCTAACCCTAACCCTAACCCAAACACTATCCTAGGGTTGATGCTAACCCTAACCCTAACACTATCCTAGGGCTGATGCTAACCCTAACCCTAACGCTAACACTATCCTAGGGCTGATGCTAACCCTAACCCTAACACTATCCTGGGCCTGATGCTAACCCTAACCCTAACCCTAAAACTATCCTAGGGCTGATGCTAACCCTAACCCTAACACTATCCTTGGGCTGATGCTAACCCTTACCCTAACCCTAACACTATCCTAGGGCAGATGCTAACCCTAACGCTAACCCTAACACTATCCTTGAACTGATGCTAACCCTAACCCTAACCCTAACACTATCCTAGGCCTGATGATAACCCTAACCCTAACCCTAACACTATCCTAGGGTTTATGTTAACCCTAACCCTAACACTATCCTAGGGCTGATGCTAACCCTAACACTAACACTATCCTAGGGCTGATGCTAACCCTAACCCTAAACCTAACACTATCCTAGGGCGGATGCTAACCCTAACCCTAACCCTAACACTATCCTAGGGCTGATGCTAACCCTAACACTAACACTATCCTAGGGCTGATGCTAACCCTAACCCTAACCCTGACATTATCCTAGGGCGGATGCTAACCCTAACCCTAACCCTAACACTATCCTAGGGCTGATGCTAACGCTAACACTAACACTATCCTAGGCCTGATGCTAACCCTAACCCTATCCCTGACACTATCCTAGGGCTGATGCTAACCCTAACCCTAACACTATCCTAGGGCTGATGCTAACCCTAACACTAACACTCTCCAAGGGCTGATGCTAACCCTAACCCTAACCCTAACACTATCCTAGGGCTGATGCTAACAATAACCCTAACTCTAACACTATCCTAGGGCTGATGGTAACCCTAACCCTAACACTATCCTAGGCCTGATGCTAACCCTAACCCTAACCCTAACACTATCCTAGGGCTGATGCTAACCCTAACCCTAACACTATCCTAGGGCTGATGCTAACCCTAACCCTAACCCTAACACTATCCTAGGGCTGATGCTAACCCTAACCCTAACACTATCCTAGGCCTGATGCTAACCCTAACCCTAACCCTAACACTATCCTAGGGCTGATGCTAACCCTAACCCTAACACTATCCTAGGGCTGATGCTAACCTTAACCCTAACCCTAACACTATCCTAAGTCTGATGCTAACCCTAGACCTCACACTATACTAGGCCTGATGATAACCATAACCCTAACCTTAACACTATCCTAGGGCTGATGCTAACCCTAACCCTAACCCTAACACTATCCTAGAGCTGATGCTAACCCTAACCCTAACACTATCCTCGGCCTGATGATAACCCTAACCCTAACCCTGACACTATCCTAGGGCTGATGCTAACCCTAACCCTAACACTATCCTAGGGCTGATGCTAACCCTAACCCTAACCCTAACACTATCCTAGGCCTGATGCTAACCCTATCCCTAACCCTAACACTCTCCTAGGGCTGAGGTTAACCCTAACCCTAACACTATCCTAGGGCTGATGTTAACCCTAACCCTAACCCTAACACTATCCTTGGGCTGATGCTAACCCTAACCCTAACACTATCCTGGGCCTGATGCTAACCCTAACCCTAACCCTAAAACTATCCTAGGGCTGATGCTAACCCTAAACCTAACACTATCCTTGGGCTGATGCTAACCCTAACCCTAACCCTAACACTATCCTAGGGCTGATGCTAACCCTAACCCTAACAGTATCCTAGGGCTGATGCTAACCCTAACCCTAACCCTAACAGTATCCTTGGGCTGATGCTAACCCTAACAGTAACACTATCCTAGGGCTGATGCTAACCCTAACCCTAACCCTAACACTATCCTAGGGCTGATGCTAACCCTAACCCTAACCCTAACACTATCCTAGGGTTGATGCTAACCCTAACCCTAACACTATCCTAGGGCTGATGCTAGCCCTAACCCTAACCCTAACACTATCCTTGGGCTGATGCTAACCCTAACCCTAACACTATCCTGGGCCTGATGCTAACCCTAACCCTAACCCTAACACTATCCTAGGGCTGATGCTAACCCTAACCCTAACACTATCCTTGGGCTGATGCTAACCCTAACCCTAACCCTAACACTATCCTAGGGCAGATGCTAAACCTAACGCTAACCCTAACACTATCCTTGAACTGATGTTAACCCTAACCCTAACCCTAACACTATCCTAGGCCTGATGATAACCCTAACCCTAACCCTAACACTATCCTATGGTTTATGTTAACCCTAACCCTAACACTATCCTAGGGCTGATGCTAACCCTAACCCTAACCCTAACACTATCCTAGGGCGGATGCTAACCCTAACCCTAACCCTAACACTATCCTAGGGCTGATGCTAACCCTAACACTAACACTATCCTAGGGCTGATGCTAACCCTAACCCTAACCCTAACATTATCCTAGGGCGGATGCTAACCCTAACCCTAACCCTAAGACTATCCTAGGGCTGATGCTAACCCTAACACTAACACTATCCTAGGCCTGATGCTAACCCTAACCCTAACTCTAACACTATCCTAGGGCTGATGCTAACCCTAACCCTAACACTATCCTAGGGCTGATGCTAACCCTAACACTAACACTATCCTAGGGCTGATGCTAACCCTAACCCTAACCCTACACTCTCCAAGGGCTGATGCTAACCCTAACCCTAACCCTAACACTATCCTAGGGCTGATGCTACCCCTAACCCTAACACTATCCTAGGCCTGATGCTAACCCTAACCCTAACCCTAACACTATCCTAGGGCTGATGCTAACCCTAACCCTAACACTATCCTAGGGCTGATGCTAACCCTAACCCTAACCCTAACACTATCCTAGGGCTGATGCTAACCCTAACCCTAACACTATCCTAGGCCTGATGATAACCCTAACCCTAACCCTAACACTATCCTAGGGCTGATGCTAACCCTAACCCTAACACTATCCTAGGGCTGATGCTAACCCTAACCCTAACCCTAACACTATCCTAAGTCTGATGCCAGCCCTAGACCTCACACTATACTAGGCCTGATGATAACCATAACCCTAACCTTAACACTATCCTAGGGCTGATGCTAACCCTAACCCTAACCCTAACACTATCCTAGAGCTGATGCTAACCCTAACCCTAACACTATCCTAGGCCTGATGATAACCCTAACCCTGACCCTGACACTATCCTAGGGCTGATGCTAACCCTAACCCTAACACTATCCTAGGGCTGATGCTAACCCTAACCCTAACCCTAACACTATCCTAGGCCTGATGCTAACCCTATCCCTAACAATAACACTCTCCTAGGGCTGAGGCTAACCCTAACCCTAACCCTAACACTATCCTTGGGCTGATGCTAACCCTAACCCTAACACTATCCTGGGCCTGATGCTAACCCTAACCCTAACCCTAACACTATCCTAGGGCTGATGCTAACCCTAACCCTAACACTATCCTTGGGCTGATGCTAACCCTAACCCTAACCCTAACAATATCCTAGGGCAGATGCTAACCCTAACCCTAACCCTAACACTATCCTTGGGCTCATGCTAACCCTAACCATAACACTATCCTGGGCCTGATGCTAACCCTAACCCTAACCCTAACACTATCCTAGGGCTGATGCTAACCCTAACCCTAACACTATCCTTGGGCTGATGCTAACCCTAACCCTAACCCTAACACTATCCTAGGGCGGATGCTAACCCTAACCCTAACCCTAACACTATCCTAGGGCTGATGCTAACCCTAACACTAACACTATCCTAGGGCTGATGCTAACCCTAACCCTAACCCTAACATTATCCTAGGGCTGATGCTAACCCTAACCCTAACTCTAACACTATCTTAGGGCTGAGTCTAACCCTAACCATAACACTATCCTACGGCTGATGCTAACCCTAACCCTAACCCTAACACTATCCTAGGGCTGATGCTAACCCTAACACTAACACTATCCTAGGGCTGATGCTAACCCTAACCCTAACCCTAACACTATCCTAGGGCTGATGCTAACCCTAACCCTAACACTATCCTAGTTCTGATGCTAACCCTAACCCTAACCCTAACACTATCCTAGGGCTGATGCTAACCGTAACCCTAACACTATCCTAGGCCTGATGATAACACTAACCCTAACCCTAACACTATCCTAGGGCTGATGCTAACCCTAACCCTAACACTATCCTAGGGCTGATGCTAACCCTAACCCTAACCCTAACACTATCCTAGGGCTGATGCTAACCCTAACGCTAACCCTAACACTATCCTTGAACTGATGCTAACCCTAACGCTAACCCTAACACTATCCTAGGCCTGATGATAACCCTAACCCTAACCCTAACACTATCTTAGGGCTGATGCTAACGCTAACACTAACACTATCCTAGGCCTGATGCTAACCCTAACCCTATCCCTGACACTATCCTAGGGCTGATGCTAACCCTAACCCTAACACTATCCTAGGGCTGATGCTAACCCTAACACTAACACTCTCCAAGGGCTGATGCTAACCCTAACCCTAACCCTAACACTATCCTAGGGCTGATGCTAACCCTAACCCTAACTCTAACACTATCCTAGGGCTGATGGTAACCCTAACCCTAACACTATCCTAGGCCTGATGCTAACCCTAACCCTAACCCTAACACTATCCTAGGGCTGATGCTAACCCTAACCCTAACACTATCCTAGGGCTGATGCTAACCCTAACCCTAACCCTAACACTATCCTAGGGCTGATGCTAACCCGAACCCTAACACTATCCTAGGCCTGATGCTAACCCTAACCCTAACCCTAACACTATCCTAGGGCTGATGCTAACCCTAACCCTAACACTATCCTAGGGCTGATGCTAACCTTAACCCTAACCCTAACACTATCCTAAGTCTGATGCTAACCCTAGACCTCACACTATACTAGGCCTGATGATAACCATAACCCTAACCTTAACACTATCCTAGGGCTGATGCTAACCCTAACCCTAACCCTAACACTATCCTAGAGCTGATGCTAACCCTAACCCTAACACTATCCTCGGCCTGATGATAACCCTAACCCTAACCCTGACACTATCCTAGGGCTGATGCTAACCCTAACCCTAACACTATCCTAGGGCTGATGCTAACCCTAACCCTAACCCTAACACTATCCTAGGCCTGATGCTAACCCTATCCCTAACCCTAACACTCTCCTAGGGCTGAGGTTAACCCTAACCCTAACACTATCCTAGGGCTGATGCTAACCCTAACCCTAACCCTAACACTATCCTTGGGCTGATGCTAACCCTAACCCTAACACTATCCTGGGCCTGATGCTAACCCTAACCCTAACCCTAAAACTATCCTAGGGCTGATGCTAACCCTAAACCTAACACTATCCTTGGGCTGATGCTAACCCTAACCCTAACCCTAACACTATCCTAGGGCTGATGCTAACCCTAACCCTAACAGTATCCTAGGGCTGATGCTAACCCTAACCCTAACCCTAACAGTATCCTTGGGCTGATGCTAACCCTAACAGTAACACTATCCTAGGGCTGATGCTAACCCTAACCCTAACCCTAACACTATCCTAGGGCTGATGCTAACCCTAACCCTAACCCAAACACTATCCTAGGGTTGATGCTAACCCTCACCCTAACACTATCCTAGGGCTGATGCTAACCCTAACCCTAACCCTAACACTATCCTTGGGCTGATGCTAACCCTAACCCTAACACTATCCTGGGCCTGATGCTAACCCTAACCCTAACCCTAACACTATCCTAGGGCTGATGCTAACCCTAACCCTAACACTATCCTTGGGCTGATGCTAACCCTAACCCTAACCCTAACACTATCCTAGGGCAGATGCTAAACCTAACGCTAACCCTAGCACTATCCTTGAACTGATGTTAACCCTAACCCTAACCCTAACACTTTCCTAGGCCTAATGATAACCCTAACCCTAACCCTAACACTATCCTATGGTTTATGTTAACCCTAACCCTAACACTATCCTAGGGCTGATGCTAACCCTAACCCTAACCCTAACACTATCCTAGGGCGGATGCTAACCCTAACCCTAACCCTAACACTATCCTAGGGCTGATGCTAACCCTAACACTAACACTATCCTAGGGCTGATGCTAACCCTAACCCTAACTCTAACACTATCCTAGGGCTGATGCTAACCCTAACCCTAACACTATCCTAGGGCTGATGCTAACCCTAACCCTAACCCTAACACTCTCCAAGGGCTGATGCTAACCCTAACCCTAACCCTAACACTATCCTAGGGCTGATGCTACCCCTAACCCTAACACTATCCTAGGCCTGATGCTAACCCTAACCCTAACCCTAACACTATCCTAGGGCTGATGCTAACCCTAACCCTAACACTATCCTAGGGCTGATGCTAACCCTAACCCTAACACTAACACTATCCTAGGGCTGATGCTAACCCTAACCCTAACACTATCCTAGGCCTGATGATAACCCTAACCCTAACCCTAACACTATCCTAGGGCTGATGCTAACCCTAACCCTAACACTATCCTAGGGCTGATGCTAACCCAAACCCTAACCCTAACACTATCCTAAGTCTGATGCCAGCCCTAGACCTCACACTATACTAGGCCTGATGATAACCATAACCCTAACCTTAACACTATCCTAGGGCTGATGCTAACCCTAACCCTAACCCTAACACTATCCTAGAGCTGATGCTAACCCTAACCCTAACACTATCCTAGGCCTGATGATAACCCTAACCCTGACCCTGACACTATCCTAGGGCTGATGCTAACCCTAACCCTAACACTATCCTAGGGCTGATGCTAACCCTAACCCTAACCCTAACACTATCCTAGGCCTGATGCTAACCCTATCCCTAACAATAACACTCTCCTAGGGCTGAGGCTAACCCTAACCCTAACCCTAACACTATCCTTGGGCTGATGCTAACCCTAACCCTAACACTATCCTGGGCCTGATGCTAACCCTAACCCTAACCCTAACACTATCCTAGGGCTGATGCTAACCCTAACCCTAACACTATCCTTGGGCTGATGCTAACCCTAACCCTAACCCTAACAATATCCTAGGGCAGATGCTAACCCTAACCCTAACCCTAACACTATCCTTGGGCTCATGCTAACCCTAACCATAACACTATCCTGGGCCTGATGCTAACCCTAACCCTAACCCTAACACTATCCTAGGGCTGATGCTATCCCTAACCCTAACACTATCCTTGGGCTGATGCTAACCCTAACCCTAACCCTAACACTATCCTAGGGCGGATGCTAACCCTAACCCTAACCCTAACACTATCCTAGGGCTGATGCTAACCCTAACACTAACACTATCCTAGGGCTGATGCTAACCCTAACCCTAACCCTAACATTATCCTAGGGCTGATGGTAACCCTAACCCTAACTCTAACACTATCTTAGGGCTGAGTCTAACCCTAACCATAACACTATCCTACGGCTGATGCTAACCCTAACCCTAACCCTAACACTATCCTAGGGCTGATGCTAACCCTAACCCTAACACTATCCTAGGGCTGATACTAACCCTAACCCTAACCCTAACACTATCCTAGGGCTGATGCTAACCCTAACCCTAACACTATCCTAGTTCTGATGCTAACCCTAACCCTAACCCTAACACTATCCTAGGGCTGATGCTAACCGTAACCCTAACACTATCCTAGGCCTGATGATAACACTAACCCTAACCCTAACACTATCCTAGGGCTGATGCTAACCCTAACCCTAACACTATCCTAGGGCTGATGCTAACCCTAACCCTAACCCTAACACTATCCTAGGGCTGATGCTAACCCTAACGCTAACCCTAACACTATCCTTGAACTGATGCTAACCCTAACCCTAACCCTAACACTATCCTAGGCCTGATGATAACTCTAACCCTAACCCTAACACTATCCTAGGGTTTATATTAACCCTAACCCTAACACTATCCTAGGGCTGATGCTAACCCTAACCCTAAACCTATCACTATCCTAGGGCGGATGCTAACCCTAACCCTAACCCTAACACTATCCTAGTGCTGATGCTAACCCTAACCCTAACACTAACACTATCCTAGGGTTGATGCTAACCCTAACCCTAACACTATCCTAGGGCTGATGCTAACCCTAACCCTAACCCTAACAGTATCCTTGGGCTGATGCTAACCCTAACAGTAACACTATCCTAGGGCTGATGCTAACCCTAACCCTAACACTAACACTATCCTAGGGCTGATGCTAACCCTAACCCTAACCCAAACACTATCCTAGGGTTGATGCTAACCCTAACCCTAACACTATCCTAGGGCTGATGCTAACCCTAACCCTAACCCTAACACTGTCCTTGGGCTGATGCTAACCCTAACCCTAACACTATCCTGGGCCTGATGCTAACCCTAACCCTAACCCTAACACTATCCTAGGGCTGATGCTAACCCTAACCCTAACACTATCCTTGGGCTGATGCTAACCCTAACCCTAACCCTAACACTATCCTAGGGCGGATGCTAACCCTAACCCTAACCCTAACACTATCCTAGGGCTGATGCTAACCCTAACACTAACACTATCCTAGGGCTGATGCTAACCCTAACCCTAACCCTAACATTATCCTAGGGCTGATGCTAACCCTAACCCTAACTCTAACACTATCTTAGGGCTGAGGCTAACCCTAACCCTAACACTATCCTACGGCTGATGCTAACCCTAACCCTAACCCTAACACTATCCTAGGGCTGATGCTAACCCTAACCCTAACACTATCCTAGGGCTGATGCTAACCCTAACCCTAACCCTAACACTATCCTAGGGCTGATGCTAACCCTAACCCTAACACTATCCTAGGCCTGATGATAACCCTAACCCTAACCCTAACACTATCCTAGGGCTGATGCTAACCCTAACCCTAACACTATCCTAGGGCTGATGCTAACCCAAACCCTAACACTAACACTATCCTAGGGCTGATGCTAACCCTAACCCTAACACTATCCTAGGCCTGATGATAACCCTAACCCTAACCCTAACACTATCCTAGGGCTGATGCTAACCCTAACCCTAACACTATCCTAGGGCTGATGCTAACCCAAACCCTAACCCTAACACTATCCTAAGTCTGATGCCAGCCCTAGACCTCACACTATACTAGGCCTGATGATAACCATAACCCTAACCTTAACACTATCCTAGGGCTGATGCTAACCCTAACCCTAACCCTAACACTATCCTAGAGCTGATGCTAACCCTAACCCTAACACTATCCTAGGCCTGATGATAACCCTAACCCTGACCCTGACACTATCCTAGGGCTGATGCTAACCCTAACCCTAACACTATCCTAGGGCTGATGCTAACCCTAACCCTAACCCTAACACTATCCTAGGCCTGATGCTAACCCTATCCCTAACAATAACACTCTCCTAGGGCTGAGGCTAACCCTAACCCTAACCCTAACACTATCCTTGGGCTGATGCTAACCCTAACCCTAACACTATCCTGGGCCTGATGCTAACCCTAACCCTAACCCTAACACTATCCTAGGGCTGATGCTAACCCTAACCCTAACACTATCCTTGGGCTGATGCTAACCCTAACCCTAACCCTAACAATATCCTAGGGCAGATGCTAACCCTAACCCTAACCCTAACACTATCCTTGGGCTCATGCTAACCCTAACCATAACACTATCCTGGGCCTGATGCTAACCCTAACCCTAACCCTAACACTATCCTAGGGCTGATGCTATCCCTAACCCTAACACTATCCTTGGGCTGATGCTAACCCTAACCCTAACCCTAACACTATCCTAGGGCGGATGCTAACCCTAACCCTAACCCTAACACTATCCTAGGGCTGATGCTAACCCTAACACTAACACTATCCTAGGGCTGATGCTAACCCTAACCCTAACCCTAACATTATCCTAGGGCTGATGGTAACCCTAACCCTAACTCTAACACTATCTTAGGGCTGAGTCTAACCCTAACCATAACACTATCCTACGGCTGATGCTAACCCTAACCCTAACCCTAACACTATCCTAGGGCTGATGCTAACCCTAACCCTAACACTATCCTAGGGCTGATACTAACCCTAACCCTAACCCTAACACTATCCTAGGGCTGATGCTAACCCTAACCCTAACACTATCCTAGTTCTGATGCTAACCCTAACCCTAACCCTAACACTATCCTAGGGCTGATGCTAACCGTAACCCTAACACTATCCTAGGCCTGATGATAACACTAACCCTAACCCTAACACTATCCTAGGGCTGATGCTAACCCTAACCCTAACACTATCCTAGGGCTGATGCTAACCCTAACCCTAACCCTAACACTATCCTAGGGCTGATGCTAACCCTAACGCTAACCCTAACACTATCCTTGAACTGATGCTAACCCTAACCCTAACCCTAACACTATCCTAGGCCTGATGATAACCCTAACCCTAACCCTAACACTATCCTAGGGTTTATATTAACCCTAACCCTAACACTATCCTAGGGCTGATGCTAACCCTAACCCTAAACCTATCACTATCCTAGGGCGGATGCTAACCCTAACCCTAACCCTAACACTATCCTAGTGCTGATGCTAACCCTAACCCTAACACTAACACTATCCTAGGGTTGATGCTAACCCTAACCCTAACACTATCCTAGGGCTGATGCTAACCCTAACCCTAACCCTAACAGTATCCTTGGGCTGATGCTAACCCTAACAGTAACACTATCCTAGGGCTGATGCTAACCCTAACCCTAACACTAACACTATCCTAGGGCTGATGCTAACCCTAACCCTAACCCAAACACTATCCTAGGGTTGATGCTAACCCTAACCCTAACACTATCCTAGGGCTGATGCTAACCCTAACCCTAACCCTAACACTGTCCTTGGGCTGATGCTAACCCTAACCCTAACACTATCCTGGGCCTGATGCTAACCCTAACCCTAACCCTAACACTATCCTAGGGCTGATGCTAACCCTAACCCTAACACTATCCTTGGGCTGATGCTAACCCTAACCCTAACCCTAACACTATCCTAGGGCGGATGCTAACCCTAACCCTAACCCTAACACTATCCTAGGGCTGATGCTAACCCTAACACTAACACTATCCTAGGGCTGATGCTAACCCTAACCCTAACCCTAACATTATCCTAGGGCTGATGCTAACCCTAACCCTAACTCTAACACTATCTTAGGGCTGAGGCTAACCCTAACCCTAACACTATCCTACGGCTGATGCTAACCCTAACCCTAACCCTAACACTATCCTAGGGCTGATGCTAACCCTAACCCTAACACTATCCTAGGGCTGATGCTAACCCTAACCCTAACCCTAACACTATCCTAGGGCTGATGCTAACCCTAACCCTAACACTATCCTAGTTCTGATGCTAACCCTAACCCTAACCCTAACACTATCCTAGGGCTGATGCTAACCGTAACCCTAACACTATCCTAGGCCTGATGATAACACTAACCCTAACCCTAACACTATCCTAGGGCTGATGCTAACCCTAACCCTAACCCTAACACGATCCTAGGCCTGATGCTAACCCTAACGCTAACCCTAACACTATCCTTGAACTGATGGTAACCCTAACCCTAACCCTAACACTATCCTAGGCCTGATGATAACCCTAAACCTAACCCTAACACTATCCTAGGGTTTATGTTAACCCTAACCCTAACACTATCCTAGGGCTGATGCTAACCCTAACCCTAACCCTAACACTATCCTAGGGCGGATGCTAACCCTAACCCTAACCCTAACACTATCCTAGGGCAGATGCTAACCCTAACACTAACACTATCCTAGGGCTGAAGCTAACCCTAACCCTAACCCTAACACTCTCCAAGGGTTGATGCTAACCCTAACCCTAACCCTAACACTATCCTAGGGCTGATGCTAACCATAACCCTAACACTATCCTAGGGCTGATGCTAACCCTAACCCTAACCCTAACACTATCCTAGGGTTGATGCTAACCCTAACCCTAACACTATCCTAGGGCTGATGCTAACCCTAACCCTAACCCTAACACTATCCTAGGGCTGATGCTAACCCTAACCCTAACACTATCCTAGGGCTGATGCTAACCCTAACCCTAACCCTAACACTAACCTAGGGCTGATGCTAACCCTAACCCTAACACTATCCTAGGGCTGATGCTAACCCTAACCATAACCCTAACACTATCCTAGGGCTGATGCTAACCCTAACCCTAACACTATCCTAGGGCTGATGCTAACCCTAACCCTAACCCTAACACTATCCTAGGGCTGATGCTAACCCTAACAGTAACACTATCCTAGGGCTGATGCTAACCCTAACCCTAACCCTAACACTATCCTAGGGCTGATGCTAACCCTAACCCTAACCCAAACACTATCCTAGGGTTGATGCTAACCCTAACCCTAACACTATCCTAGGGCTGATGCTAACCCTAACCCTAACGCTAACACTATCCTTGGGCTGATGCTAACCCTAACCCTAACACTATCCTGGGCCTGATGCTAACCCTAACCCTAACCCTAAAACTATCCTAGGGCTGATGCTAACCCTAACCCTAACACTATCCTTGGGCTGATGCTAACCCTTACCCTAACCCTAACACTATCCTAGGGCAGATGCTAACCCTAACGCTAACCCTAACACTATCCTTGAACTGATGCTAACCCTAACCCTAACCCTAACACTATCCTAGGCCTGATGATAACCCTAACCCTAACCCTAACACTATCCTAGGGTTTATGTTAACCCTAACCCTAACACTATCCTAGGGCTGATGCTAACCCTAACACTAACACTATCCTAGGGCTGATGCTAACCCTAACCCTAAACCTAACACTATCCTAGGGCGGATGCTAACCCTAACCCTAACACTAACACTATCCTAGGGCTGATGCTAACCCTAACACTAACACTATCCTTGGGCTGATGCTAACCCTAACCCTAACCCTGACATTATGCTAGGGCGGATGCTAACCCTAACCCTAACCCTAACACTATCATAGGGCTGATGCTAACCCTAACCCTAACACTATCCTTGGGCTGATGCTAACCCTAACCCTAACCCTAACACTATCCTAGGCCTGATGCTAACCCTAACCCTAACTCTAACACTATCCTAGGGCTGATGCTAACCGTAACCCTAACACTATCCTAGGGCTGATGCTAACCCTAACACTAACACTATCCTAGGGCTGATGCTAACCCTAACCCTAACCCTAACACTCTCCAAGGGCTGATGCTAACCATAACCCTAACCCTAACACTATCCTAGGGCTGATGCTACCCCTAACCCTAACACTATCCTAGGCCTGATGCTAACCCTAACCCTAACCCTAACACTATCCTAGGGCTGATGCTAACCCTAACCCTAACACTATCCTAGGGCTGATGCTAACCCTAACCCTAACCCTAACACTATCCTAGGGCTGATGCTAACCCTAACCCTAACACTATCCTAGGCCTGATGATAACCCTAACCCTAACCCTAACACTATCCTAGGGCTGATGCTAACCCTAACCCTAACACTATCCTAGGGCTGATGCTAACCCTAACCCTAACCCTAACACTATCCTAAGTCTGATGCCAGCCCTAGACCTCACACTATACTAGGCCTGATGATAACCATAACCCTAACCTTAACACTATCCTAGGGCTGATGCTAACCCTAACCCTAACCCTAACACTATCCTAGAGCTGATGCTAACCCTAACCCTAACACTATCCTAGGCCTGATGATAACCCTAACCCTGACCCTGACACTATCCTAGGGCTGATGCTAACCCTAACCCTAACACTATCCTAGGGCTGATGCTAACCCTAACCCTAACCCTAACACTATCCTAGGCCTGATGCTAACCCTATCCCTAACAATAACACTCTCCTAGGGCTGAGGCTAACCCTAACCCTAACCCTAACACTATCCTTGGGCTGATGCTAACCCTAACCCTAACACTATCCTGGGCCTGATGCTAACCCTAACCCTAACCCTAACACTATCCTAGGGCTGATGCTAACCCTAACCCTAACACTATCCTTGGGCTGATGCTAACCCTAACCCTAACCCTAACAATATCCTAGGGCAGATGCTAACCCTAACCCTAACCCTAACACTATCCTTGGGCTCATGCTAACCCTAACCATAACACTATCCTGGGCCTGATGCTAACCCTAACCCTAACCCTAACACTATCCTAGGGCTGATGCTAACCCTAACCCTAACACTATCCTTGGGCTGATGCTAACCCTAACCCTAACCCTAACACTATCCTAGGGCTGATGCTAACCCTAACACTAACACTATCCTAGGGCTGATGCTAACCCTAACCCTAACCCTAACATTATCCTAGGGCTGATGCTAACCCTAACCCTAACTCTAACACTATCTTAGGGCTGAGTCTAACCCTAACCATAACACTATCCTACGGCTGATGCTAACCCTAACCCTAACCCTAACACTATCCTAGGGCTGATGCTAACCCTAACACTAACACTATCCTAGGGCTGATGCTAACCCTAACCCTAACCCTAACACTATCCTAGGGCTGATGCTAACCCTAACCCTAACACTATCCTAGTTCTGATGCTAACCCTAACCCTAACCCTAACACTATCCTAGGGCTGATGCTAACCGTAACCCTAACACTATCCTAGGCCTGATGATAACACTAACCCTAACCCTAACACTATCCTAGGGCTGATGCTAACCCTAACCCTAACACTATCCTAGGGCTGATGCTAACCCTAACCCTAACCCTAACACTATCCTAGGGCTGATGCTAACCCTAACGCTAACCCTAACACTATCCTTGAACTGATGCTAACCCTAACGCTAACCCTAACACTATCCTAGGCCTGATGATAACCCTAACCCTAACCCTAACACTATCCTAGGGCTGATGCTAACGCTAACACTAACACTATCCTAGGCCTGATGCTAACCCTAACCCTATCCCTGACACTATCCTAGGGCTGATGCTAACCCTAACCCTAACACTATCCTAGGGCTGATGCTAACCCTAACACTAACACTATCCTAGGGCTGATGCTAACCCTAACCCTAACCCTAACACTATCCTAGGGCTGATGCTAACCCTAACCCTAACTCTAACACTATCCTAGGGCTGATGGTAACCCTAACCCTAACACTATCCTAGGCCTGATGCTAACCCTAACCCTAACCCTAACACTATCCTAGGGCTGATGCTAACCCTAACCCTAACACTATCCTAGGGCTGATGCTAACCCTAACCCTAACCCTAACACTATCCTAGGGCTGATGCTAACCCGAACCCTAACACTATCCTAGGCCTGATGCTAACCCTAACCCTAACCCTAACACTATCCTAGGGCTGATGCTAACCCTAACACTAACACTATCCTAGGGCTGATGCTAACCTTAACCCTAACCCTAACACTATCCTAAGTCTGATGCTAACCCTAGACCTCACACTATACTAGGCCTGATGATAACCATAACCCTAACCTTAACACTATCCTAGGGCTGATGCTAACCCTAACCCTAACCCTAACACTATCCTAGAGCTGATGCTAACCCTAACCCTAACACTATCCTCGGCCTGATGATAACCCTAACCCTAACCCTGACACTATCCTAGGGCTGATGCTAACCCTAACCCTAACACTATCCTAGGGCTGATGCTAACCCTAACCCTAACCCTAACACTATCCTAGGCCTGATGCTAACCCTATCCCTAACCCTAACACTCTCCTAGGGCTGAGGTTAACCCTAACCCTAACACTATCCTAGGGCTGATGCTAACCCTAACCCTAACCCTAACACTATCCTTGGGCTGATGCTAACCCTAACCCTAACACTATCCTGGGCCTGATGCTAACCCTAACCCTAACCCTAAAACTATCCTAGGGCTGATGCTAACCCTAAACCTAACACTATCCTTGGGCTGATGCTAACCCTAACCCTAACCCTAACACTATCCTAGGGCTGATGCTAACCCTAACCCTAACAGTATCCTAGGGCTGATGCTAACCCTAACCCTAACCCTAACAGTATCCTTGGGCTGATGCTAACCCTAACAGTAACACTATCCTAGGGCTGATGCTAACCCTAACCCTAACCCTAACACTATCCTAGGGCTGATGCTAACCCTAACCCTAACCCAAACACTATCCTAGGGTTGATGCTAACCCTCACCCTAACACTATCCTAGGGCTGATGCTAACCCTAACCCTAACCCTAACACTATCCTTGGGCTGATGCTAACCCTAACCCTAACACTATCCTGGGCCTGATGCTAACCCTAACCCTAACCCTAACACTATCCTAGGGCTGATGCTAACCCTAACCCTAACACTATCCTTGGGCTGATGCTAACCCTAACCCTAACCCTAACACTATCCTAGGGCAGATGCTAAACCTAACGCTAACCCTAACACTATCCTTGAACTGATGTTAACCCTAACCCTAACCCTAACACTTTCCTAGGCCTAATGATAACCCTAACCCTAACCCTAACACTATACTATGGTTTATGTTAACCCTAACCCTAACACTATCCTAGGGCTGATGCTAACCCTAACCCTAACCCTAACACTATCCTAGGGCGGATGCTAACCCTAACCCTAACCCTAACACTATCCTAGGGCTGATGCTAACCCTAACACTAACACTATCCTAGGGCTGATGCTAACCCTAACCCTAACTCTAACACTATCCTAGGGCTGATGCTAACCCTAACCCTAACACTATCCTAGGGCTGATGCTAACCCTAACCCTAACCCTAACACTCTCCAAGGGCTGATGCTAACCCTAACCCTAACCCTAACACTATCCTAGGGCTGATGCTACCCCTAACCCTAACACTATCCTAGGCCTGATGCTAACCCTAACCCTAACCCTAACACTATCCTAGGGCTGATGCTAACCCTAACCCTAACACTATCCTAGGGCTGATGCTAACCCTAACCCTAACCCTAACACTACTCTAGGGCTGATGCTAACCCTAACCCTAACACTATCCTAGGCCTGATGATAACCCTAACCCTAACCCTAACACTATCCTAGGGCTGATGCTAACCCTAACCCTAACACTATCCTAGGGCTGATGCTAACCCAAACCCTAACCCTAACACTATCCTAAGTCTGATGCCAGCCCTAGACCTCACACTATACTAGGCCTGATGATAACCATAACCCTAACCTTAACACTATCCTAGGGCTGATGCTAACCCTAACCCTAACCCTAACACTATCCTAGAGCTGATGCTAACCCTAACCCTAACACTATCCTAGGCCTGATGATAACCCTAACCCTGACCCTGACACTATCCTAGGGCTGATGCTAACCCTAACCCTAACACTATCCTAGGGCTGATGCTAACCCTAACCCTAACCCTAACACTATCCTAGGCCTGATGCTAACCCTATCCCTAACAATAACACTCTCCTAGGGCTGAGGCTAACCCTAACCCTAACCCTAACACTATCCTTGGGCTGATGCTAACCCTAACCCTAACACTATCCTGGGCCTGATGCTAACCCTAACCCTAACCCTAACACTATCCTAGGGCTGATGCTAACCCTAACCCTAACACTATCCTTGGGCTGATGCTAACCCTAACCCTAACCCTAACAATATCCTAGGGCAGATGCTAACCCTAACCCTAACCCTAACACTATCCTTGGGCTCATGCTAACCCTAACCATAACACTATCCTGGGCCTGATGCTAACCCTAACCCTAACCCTAACACTATCCTAGGGCTGATGCTAACCCTAACCCTAACACTATCCTTGGGCTGATGCTAACCCTAACCCTAACCCTAACACTATCCTAGGGCGGATGCTAACCCTAACCCTAACCCTAACACTATCCTAGGGCTGATGCTAACCCTAACACTAACACTATCCTAGGGCTGATGCTAACCCTAACCCTAACCCTAACATTATCCTAGGGCTGATGGTAACCCTAACCCTAACTCTAACACTATCTTAGGGCTGAGTCTAACCCTAACCATAACACTATCCTACGGCTGATGCTAACCCTAACCCTAACCCTAACACTATCCTAGGGCTGATGCTAACCCTAACCCTAACACTATCCTAGGGCTGATACTAACCCTAACCCTAACCCTAACACTATCCTAGGGCTGATGCTAACCCTAACCCTAACACTATCCTAGTTCTGATGCTAACCCTAACCCTAACCCTAACACTATCCTAGGGCTGATGCTAACCGTAACCCTAACACTATCCTAGGCCTGATGATAACACTAACCCTAACCCTAACACTATCCTAGGGCTGATGCTAACCCTAACCCTAACACTATCCTAGGGCTGATGCTAACCCTAACCCTAACCCTAACACTATCCTAGGGCTGATGCTAACCCTAACGCTAACCCTAACACTATCCTTGAACTGATGCTAACCCTAACCCTAACCCTAACACTATCCTAGGCCTGATGATAACCCTAACCCTAACCCTAACACTATCCTAGGGTTTATATTAACCCTAACCCTAACACTATCCTAGGGCTGATGCTAACCCTAACCCTAAACCTATCACTATCCTAGGGCGGATGCTAACCCTAACCCTAACCCTAACACTATCCTAGTGCTGATGCTAACCCTAACCCTAACCCTAACACTATCCTAGGGTTGATGCTAACCCTAACCCTAACACTATCCTAGGGCTGATGCTAACCCTAACCCTAACCCTAACAGTATCCTTGGGCTGATGCTAACCCTAACAGTAACACTATCCTAGGGCTGATGCTAACCCTAACCCTAACACTAACACTATCCTAGGGCTGATGCTAACCCTAACCCTAACCCAAACACTATCCTAGGGTTGATGCTAACCCTAACCCTAACACTATCCTAGGGCTGATGCTAACCCTAACCCTAACCCTAACACTGTCCTTGGGCTGATGCTAACCCTAACCCTAACACTATCCTGGGCCTGATGCTAACCCTAACCCTAACCCTAACACTATCCTAGGGCTGATGCTAACCCTAACCCTAACACTATCCTTGGGCTGATGCTAACCCTAACCCTAACCCTAACACTATCCTAGGGCGGATGCTAACCCTAACCCTAACCCTAACACTATCCTAGGGCTGATGCTAACCCTAACACTAACACTATCCTAGGGCTGATGCTAACCCTAACCCTAACCCTAACATTATCCTAGGGCTGATGCTAACCCTAACCCTAACTCTAACACTATCTTAGGGCTGAGGCTAACCCTAACCCTAACACTATCCTACGGCTGATGCTAACCCTAACCCTAACCCTAACACTATCCTAGGGCTGATGCTAACCCTAACCCTAACACTATCCTAGGGCTGATGCTAACCCTAACCCTAACCCTAACACTATCCTAGGGCTGATGCTAACCCTAACCCTAACACTATCCTAGTTCTGATGCTAACCCTAACCCTAACCCTAACACTATCCTAGGGCTGATGCTAACCGTAACCCTAACACTATCCTAGGCCTGATGATAACACTAACCCTAACCCTAACACTATCCTAGGGCTGATGCTAACCCTAACCCTAACCCTAACACGATCCTAGGCCTGATGCTAACCCTAACGCTAACCCTAACACTATCCTTGAACTGATGGTAACCCTAACCCTAACCCTAACACTATCCTAGGCCTGATGATAACCCTAACCCTAACCCTAACACTATCCTAGGGTTTATGTTAACCCTAACCCTAACACTATCCTAGGGCTGATGCTAACCCTAACCCTAACCCTAACACTATCCTAGGGCGGATGCTAACCCTAACCCTAACCCTAACACTATCCTAGGGCAGATGCTAACCCTAACACTAACACTATCCTAGGGCTGAAGCTAACCCTAACCCTAACCCTAACACTCTCCAAGGGTTGATGCTAACCCTAACCCTAACCCTAACACTATCCTAGGGCTGATGCTAACCATAACCCTAACACTATCCTAGGGCTGATGCTAACCCTAACCCTAACCCTAACACTATCCTAGGGTTGATGCTAACCCTAACCCTAACACTATCCTAGGGCTGATGCTAACCCTAACCCTAACCCTAACACTATCCTAGGGCTGATGCTAACCCTAACCCTAACACTATCCTAGGGCTGATGCTAACCCTAACCCTAACCCTAACACTAACCTAGGGCTGATGCTAACCCTAACCCTAACACTATCCTAGGGCTGATGCTAACCCTAACCATAACCCTAACACTATCCTAGGGCTGATGCTAACCCTAACCCTAACACTATCCTAGGGCTGATGCTAACCCTAACCCTAACCCTAACACTATCCTAGGGCTGATGCTAACCCTAACAGTAACACTATCCTAGGGCTGATGCTAACCCTAACCCTAACCCTAACACTATCCTAGGGCTGATGCTAACCCTAACCCTAACCCAAACACTATCCTAGGGTTGATGCTAACCCTAACCCTAACACTATCCTAGGGCTGATGCTAACCCTAACCCTAACGCTAACACTATCCTTGGGCTGATGCTAACCCTAACCCTAACACTATCCTGGGCCTGATGCTAACCCTAACCCTAACCCTAAAACTATCCTAGGGCTGATGCTAACCCTAACCCTAACACTATCCTTGGGCTGATGCTAACCCTTACCCTAACCCTAACACTATCCTAGGGCAGATGCTAACCCTAACGCTAACCCTAACACTATCCTTGAACTGATGCTAACCCTAACCCTAACCCTAACACTATCCTAGGCCTGATGATAACCCTAACCCTAACCCTAACACTATCCTAGGGTTTATGTTAACCCTAACCCTAACACTATCCTAGGGCTGATGCTAACCCTAACACTAACACTATCCTAGGGCTGATGCTAACCCTAACCCTAAACCTAACACTATCCTAGGGCGGATGCTAACCCTAACCCTAACCCTAACACTATCCTAGGGCTGATGCTAACCCTAACACTAACACTATCCTTGGGCTGATGCTAACCCTAACCCTAACCCTGACATTATGCTAGGGCGGATGCTAACCCTAACCCTAACCCTAACACTATCATAGGGCTGATGCTAACGCTAACACTAACACTATCCTAGGCCTGATGCTAACCCTAACCCTATCCCTGACACTATCCTAGGGCTGATGCTAACCCTAACCCTAACACTATCCTAGGGCTGATGCTAACCCTAACACTAACACTCTCCAAGGGCTGATGCTAACCCTAACCCTAACCCTAACACTATCCTAGGGCTGATGCTAACCCTAACCCTAACTCTAACACTATCCTAGGGCTGATGGTAACCCTAACCCTAACACTATCCTAGGCCTGATGCTAACCCTAACCCTAACCCTAACACTATCCTAGGGCTGATGCTAACCCTAACCCTAACACTATCCTAGGGCTGATGCTAACCCTAACCCTAACCCTAACACTATCCTAGGGCTGATGCTAACCCTAACCCTAACACTATCCTAGGCCTGATGCTAACCCTAACCCTAACCCTAACACTATCCTAGGGCTGATGCTAACCCTAACCCTAACACTATCCTAGGGCTGATGATAACCTTAACCCTAACCCTAACACTATCCTAAGTCTGATGCTAACCCTAGACCTCACACTATACTAGGCCTGATGATAACCATAACCCTAACCTTAACTCTATCCTAGGGCTGATGCTAACCCTAACCCTAACCCTAACACTATCCTAGAGCTGATGCTAACCCTAACCCTAACACTATCCTCGGCCTGATGATAACCCTAACCCTAACCCTGACACTATCCTAGGGCTGATGCTAACCCTAACCCTAACACTATCCTAGGGCTGATGCTAACCCTAACCCTAACCCTAACACTATCCTAGGCCTGATGCTAACCCTATCCCTAACCCTAACACTATCCTAGGGCTGAGGTTAACCCTAACCCTAACACTATCCTAGGGCTGATGCTAACCCTAACCCTAACCCTAACACTATCCTTGGGCTGATGCTAACCCTAACCCTAACACTATCCTGGGCCTGATGCTAACCCTAACCCTAAACCTAAAACTATCCTAGGGCTGATGCTAACCCTAAACCTAACACTATCCTTGGGCTGATGCTAACCCTAACCCTAACCCTAACACTATCCTAGGGCTGATGCTAACCCTAACCCTAACAGTATCCTAGGGCTGATGCTAACCCTAACCCTAACCCTAACAGTATCCTTGGGCTGATGCTAACCCTAACAGTAACACTATCCTAGGGCTGATGCTAACCCTAACCCTAACCCTAACACTATCCTAGGGCTGATGCTAACCCTAACCCTAACCCAAACACTATCCTAGGGTTGATGCTAACCCTAACCCTAACACTATCCTAGGGCTGATGCTAACCCTAACCCTAACCCTAACACTATCCTTGGGCTGATGCTAACCCTAACCCTAACACTATCCTGGGCCTGATGCTAACCCTAACCCTAACCCTAACACTATCCTAGGGCTGATGCTAACCCTAACCCTAACACTATCCTTGGGCTGATGCTAACCCTAACCCTAACCCTAACACTATCCTAGGGCAGATGCTAAACCTAACGCTAACCCTAACACTATCCTTGAACTGATGTTAACCCTAACCCTAACCCTAACACTATCCTAGGCCTGATGATAACCCTAACCCTAACCCTAACACTATCCTATGGTTTATGTTAACCCTAACCCTAACACTATCCTAGGGCTGATGCTAACCCTAACCCTAACCCTAACACTATCCTAGGGCGGATGCTAACCCTAACCCTAACCCTAACACTATCCTAGGGCTGATGCTAACCCTAACACTAACACTATCCTAGGGCTGATGCTAACCCTAACCCTAACCCTAACATTATCCTAGGGCGGATGCTAACCCTAACCCTAACCCTAACACTATCCTAGGGCTGATGCTAACCCTAACACTAACACTATCCTAGGCCTGATGCTAACCCTAACCCTAACTCTAACACTATCCTAGGGCTGATGCTAACCCTAACCCTAACACTATCCTAGGGCTGATGCTAACCCTAACACTAACACTATCCTAGGGCTGATGCTAACCCTAACCCTAACCCTAACACTCTCCAAGGGCTGATGCTAACCCTAACCCTAACCCTAACACTATCCTAGGGCTGATGCTAACCCTAACCCTAACACTATCCTAGGCCTGATGCTAACCCTAACCCTAACCCTAACACTATCCTAGGGCTGATGCTAACCCTAACCCTAACACTATCCTAGGGCTGATGCTAACCCTAACCCTAACCCTAACACTATCCTAGGGCTGATGCTAACCCTAACCCTAACACTATCCTAGGCCTGATGATAACCCTAACCCTAACCCTAACACTATCCTAGGGCTGATGCTAACCCTAACCCTAACACTATCCTAGGGCTGATGCTAACCCTAACCCTAACCCTAACACTATCCTAAGTCTGACGCCAGCCCTAGACCTCACACTATACTAGGCCTGATGATAACCATAACCCTAACCTTAACACTATCCTAGGGCTGATGCTAACCCTAACCCTAACCCTAACACTATCCTAGGGCGGATGCTAACCCTAACCCTAACACTATCCTAGGCCTGATGATAACCCTAACCCTGACCCTGACACTATCCTAGGGCTGATGCTAACCCTAACCCTAACACTATCCTAGGGCTGATGCTAACCCTAACCCTAACCCTAACACTATCCTTGGGCTGATGCTAACCCTAACCCTAACACTATCCTGGGCCTGATGCTAACCCTAACCCTAACCCTAACACTATCCTAGGGCTGATGCTAACCCTAACCCTAACACTATCCTTGGGCTGATGCTAACCCTACCCTAACCCTAACAATATCCTAGGGCAGATGCTAACCCTAACCCTAACCCTAACACTATCCTTGGGCTCATGCTAACCCTAACCATAACACTATCCTGGGCCTGATGCTAATCCTAACCCTAACCCTAACACTATCCTAGGGCTGATGCTAACCCTAACCCTAACACTATCCTTGGGCTGATGCTAACCCTAACCCTAACCCTAACACTATCCTAGGGCGGATGCTAACCCTAACCCTAACCCTAACACTATCCTAGGGCTGATGCTAACCCTAACACTAACACTATCCTAGGGCTGATGCTAACCCTAACCCTAACCCTAACATTATCCTAGGGCTGATGCTAACCCTAACCCTAACTCTAACACTATCTTAGGGCTGAGTCTAACCCTAACCATAACACTATCCTACGGCTGATGCTAACCCTAACCCTAACCCTAACACTATCCTAGGGCTGATGCTAACCCTAACCCTAACACTATCCTAGGGCTGATGCTAACCCTAACCCTAACCATAACACTATCCTAGGGCTGATGCTAACCCTAACCCTAACACTATCCTAGTTCTGATGCTAACCCTAACCCTAACCCTAACACTATCCTAGGGCTGATGCTAACCGTAACCCTAACACTATCCTAGGCCTGATGATAACACTAACCCTAACCCTAACACTATCCTAGGGCTGATGCTAACCCTAACGCTAACCCTAACACTATCCTTGAACTGATGCTAACCCTAACCCTAACCCTAACACTATCCTAGGCCTGATGATAACCCTAACCCTAACCCTAACACTATCCTAGGGTTTATATTAACCCTAACCCTAACACTATCCTAGGGCTGATGCTAACCCTAACCCTAACCCTAACACTATCCTAGGGCGGATGCTAACCCTAACCCTAACCCTAACACTATCCTAGTGCTGATGCTAACCCTAACCCTAACCCTAACACTATCCTAGGGTTGATGCTAACCCTAACCCTAATACTATCCTAGGGCTGATGCTAACCCTAACCCTAACCCTAACAGTATCCTTGGGCTGATGCTAACCCTAACAGTAACACTATCCTAGGGCTGATGCTAACCCTAACCCTAACACTAACTCTATCCTAGGGCTGATGCTAACCCTAACCCTAACCCAAACACTATCCTAGGGTTGATGCTAACCCTAACCCTAACACTATCCTAGGGCTGATGCTAACCCTAACCCTAACCCTAACACTGTCCTTGGGCTGATGCTAACCCTAACCCTAACACTATCCTGGGCCTGATGCTAACCCTAACCCTAACCCTAACAC
Source organism: Lemur catta (assembly GCF_020740605.2). NCBI lineage: Eukaryota > Metazoa > Chordata > Mammalia > Primates > Lemuridae > Lemur > Lemur catta. Next base: position 2,862,330 of record NC_059134.1, read on the forward strand.
TATCCTAGGGCTGATGCTAACCCTAACCCTAACACTATCCTTGGGCTGATGCTAACCCTAACCCTAACCCTAACACTATCCTAGGGCGGATGCTAACCCTAACCCTAACCCTAACACTATCCTAGGGCTGATGCTAACCCTAACACTAACACTATCCTAGGGCTGATGCTAACCCTAACCCTAACCCTAACATTATCCTAGGGCTGATGCTAACCCTAACCCTAACTCTAACACTATCTTAGGGCTGAGGCTAACCCTAACCCTAACACTATCCTACGGCTGATGCTAACCCTAACCCTAACCCTAACACTATCCTAGGGCTGATGCTAACCCTAACCCTAACACTATCCTAGGGCTGATGCTAACCCTAACCCTAACCCTAACACTATCCTAGGGCTGATGCTAACCCTAACCCTAACACTATCCTAGTTCTGATGCTAACCCTAACCCTAACCCTAACACTATCCTAGGGCTGATGATAACCCTAACCCTAACCCTAACACTATCCTAGGGTTTATGTTAACCCTAACCCTAACACTATCCTAGGGCTGATGCTAACCCTAACCCTAACCCTAACACTATCCTAGGGCGGATGCTAACCCTAACCCTAACCCTAACACTATCCTAGGGCAGATGCTAACCCTACCACTAACACTATCCTAGGGCTGAAGCTAACCCTAACCCTAACCCTAACACTCTCCAAGGGTTGATGCTAACCCTAACCCTAACCCTAACACTATCCTAGGGCTGATGCTAACCCTAACCCTAACACTATCCTAGGGCTGATGCTAACCCTAACCCTAACCCTAACACTATCCTAGGGTTGATGCTAACCCTAACCCTAACACTATCCTAGGGCTGATGCTAACCCTAACCCTAACCCTAACACTATCCTAGGGCTGATGCTAACCCTAACCCTAACACTATCCTAGGGCTGATGCTAACCCTAACCCTAACCCTAACACTAACCTAGGGCTGATGCTAACCCTAACCCTAACACTATCCTAGGGCTGATGCTAACCCTAACCCTAACCCTAACACTATCCTAGGGCTGATGCTAACCCTAACCCTAACACTATCCTAGGGCTGATGCTAACCCTAACCCTAACCCTAACACTATCCTAGGGCTGATGCTAACCCTAACAGTAACACTATCCTAGGGCTGATGCTAACCCTAACCCTAACCCTAACACTATCCTAGGGCTGATGCTAACCCTAACCCTAACCCAAACACTATCCTAGGGTTGATGCTAACCCTAACCCTAACACTATCCTAGGGCTGATGCTAACCCTAACCCTAACGCTAACACTATCCTTGGGCTGATGCTAACCCTAACCCTAACACTATCCTGGGCCTGATGCTAACCCTAACCCTAACCCTAAAACTATCCTAGGGCTGATGCTAACCCTAACCCTAACACTACCCTTGGGCTGATGCTAACCCTTACCCTAACCCTAACACTATCCTAGGGCTGATGCTAACCCTAACGCTAACCCTAACACTATCCTTGAACTGATGCTAACCCTAACCCTAACCCTAACACTATCCTAGGCCTGATGATAACCCTAACCCTAACCCTAACACTATCCTAGGGTTTATGTTAACCCTAACCCTAACACTATCCTAGGGCTGATGCTAACCCTAACACTAACACTATCCTAGGGCTGATGCTAACCCTAACCCTAACCCTAACACTATCCTAGGGCGGATGCTAACCCTAACCCTAACCCTAACACTATCATAGGGCTGATGCTAACCCTAACACTAACACTATCCTAGGGCTGATGCTAACCCAAACCCTAACCCTGACATTATCCTAGGGCGGATGCTAACCCTAACCCTAACCCTAACACTATCCTAGGGCTGATGCTAACGCTAACACTAACACTATCCTAGGCCTGATGCTAACCCTAACCCTATCCCTGACACTATCCTAGGGCTGATGCTAACCCTAACCCTAACACTATCCTAGGGCTGATGCTAACCCTAACACTAACACTCTCCAAGGGCTGATGCTAACCCTAACCCTAACCCTAACACTATCCTAGGGCTGATGCTAACCCTAACCCTAACTCTAACACTATCCTAGGGCTGATGCTAACCCTAACCCTAACACTATCCTAGGCCTGATGCTAACCCTAACCCTAACCCTAACACTATCCTAGGGCTGATGCTAACCCTAACCCTAACACTATCCTAGGGCTGATGCTAACCCTAACCCTAACCCTAACACTATCCTAGGGCTGATGCTAACCCTAACCCTAACACTATCCTAGGCCTGATGCTAACCCTAACCCTAACCCTAACACTATCCTAGGGCTGATGCTAACCCTAACCCTAACACTATCCTAGGGCTGATGCTAACCTTAACCCTAACCCTAACACTATCCTAAGTCTGATGCTAACCCTAGACCTCACACTATACTAGGCCTGATGATAACCATAACCCTAACCTTAACACTATCCTAGGGCTGATGCTAACCCTAACCCTAACCCTAACACTATCCTAGAGCTGATGCTAACCCTAACCCTAACACTATCCTCGGCCTGATGATAACCCTAACCCTAACCCTGACACTATCCTAGGGCTGATGCTAACCCTAACCCTAACACTATCCTAGGGCTGATGCTAACCCTAACCCTAACCCTAACACTATCCTAGGCCTGATGCTAACCCTATCCCTAACCCTAACACTCTCCTAGGGCTGAGGTTAACCCTAACCCTAACACTATCCTAGGGCTGATGCTAACCCTAACCCTAACCCTAACACTATCCTTGGGCTGATGCTAACCCTAACCCTAACACTATCCTGGGCCTGATGCTAACCCTAACCCTAACCCTAAAACTATCCTAGGGCTGATGCTAACCCTAAACCTAACACTATCCTTGGGCTGATGCTAACCCTAACCCTAACCCTAACACTATCCTAGGGCTGATGCTAACCCTAACCCTAACAGTATCCTAGGGCTGATGCTAACCCTAACCCTAACCCTAACAGTATCCTTGGGCTGATGCTAACCCTAACAGTAACACTATCCTAGGGCTGATGCTAACCCTAACCCTAACCCTAACACTATCCTAGGGCTGATGCTAACCCTAACCCTAACCCAAACACTATCCTAGGGTTGATGCTAACCCTAACCCTAACACTATCCTAGGGCTGATGCTAACCCTAACCCTAACCCTAACACTATCCTAGGGCTGATGCTATCCCTAACCCTAACACTATCCTTGGGCTGATGCTAACCCTAACCCTAACCCTAACACTATCCTAGGGCTGATGCTAACCCTAACACTAACACTATCCTAGGGCTGATGCTAACCCTAACCCTAACCCTAACATTATCCTAGGGCTGATGGTAACCCTAACCCTAACTCTAACACTATCTTAGGGCTGAGTCTAACCCTAACCATAACACTATCCTACGGCTGATGCTAACCCTAACCCTAACCCTAACACTATCCTAGGGCTGATGCTAACCCTAACCCTAACACTATCCTAGGGCTGATACTAACCCTAACCCTAACCCTAACACTATCCTAGGGCTGATGCTAACCCTAACCCTAACACTATCCTAGTTCTGATGCTAACCCTAACCCTAACCCTAACACTATCCTAGGGCTGATGCTAACCGTAACCCTAACACTATCCTAGGCCTGATGATAACACTAACCCTAACCCTAACACTATCCTAGGGCTGATGCTAACCCTAACCCTAACACTATCCTAGGGCTGATGCTAACCCTAACCCTAACCCTAACACTATCCTAGGGCTGATGCTAACCCTAACGCTAACCCTAACACTATCCTTGAACTGATGCTAACCCTAACCCTAACCCTAACACTATCCTAGGCCTGATGCTAACCCTAACCCTAACCCTAACACTATCCTAGGGTTTATATTAACCCTAACCCTAACACTATCCTAGGGCTGATGCTAACCCTAACCCTAAACCTATCACTATCCTAGGGCGGATGCTAACCCTAACCCTAACCCTAACACTATCCTAGTGCTGATGCTAACCCTAACCCTAACCCTAACACTATCCTAGGGTTGATGCTAACCCTAACCCTAACACTATCCTAGGGCTGATGCTAACCCTAACCCTAACCCTAACAGTATCCTTGGGCTGATGCTAACCCTAACAGTAACACTATCCTAGGGCTGATGCTAACCCTAACCCTAACACTAACACTATCCTAGGGCTGATGCTAACCCTAACCCTAACCCAAACACTATCCTAGGGTTGATGCTAACCCTAACCCTAACACTATCCTAGGGCTGATGCTAACCCTAACCCTAACCCTAACACTGTCCTTGGGCTGATGCTAACCCTAACCCTAACACTATCCTGGGCCTGATGCTTACCCTAACCCTAACCCTAACACTATCCTAGGGCTGATGCTAACCCTAACCCTAACACTATCCTTGGGCTGATGCTAACCCTAACCCTAACCCTAACACTATCCTAGGGCGGATGCTAACCCTAACCCTAACCCTAACACTATCCTAGGGCTGATGCTAACCCTAACACTAACACTATCCTAGGGCTGATGCTAACCCTAACCCTAACCCTAACATTATCCTAGGGCTGATGCTAACCCTAACGCTAACTCTAACACTATCTTAGGGCTGAGGCTAACCCTAACCCTAACACTATCCTACGGCTGATGCTAACCCTAACCCTAACCCTAACACTATCCTAGGGCTGATGCTAACCCTAACCCTAACACTATCCTAGGGCTGATGCTAACCCTAACCCTAACCCTAACACTATCCTAGGGCTGATGCTAACCCTAACCCTAACACTATCCTAGTTCTGATGCTAACCCTAACCCTAACCCTAACACTATCCTAGGGCTGATGCTAACCGTAACCCTAACACTATCCTAGGCCTGATGATAACACTAACCCTAACCCTAACACTATCCTAGGGCTGATGCTAACCCTAACCCTAACCCTAACACGATCCTAGGCCTGATGCTAACCCTAACGCTAACCCTAACACTATCCTTGAACTGATGGTAACCCTAACCCTAACCCTAACACTATCCTAGGCCTGATGATAACCCTAACCCTAACCCTAACACTATCCTAGGGTTTATGTTAACCCTAACCCTAACACTATCCTAGGGCTGATGCTAACCCTAACCCTAACCCTAACACTATCCTAGGGCGGATGCTAACCCTAACCCTAACCCTAACACTATCCTAGGGCAGATGCTAACCCTAACACTAACACTATCCTAGGGCTGAAGCTAACCCTAACCCTAACCCTAACACTCTCCAAGGGTTGATGCTAACCCTAACACTAACCCTAACACTATCCTAGGGCTGATGCTAACCATAACCCTAACACTATCCTAGGGCTGATGCTAACCCTAACCCTAACCCTAACACTATCCTAGGGTTGATGCTAACCCTAACCCTAACACTATCCTAGGGCTGATGCTAACCCTAACCCTAACGCTAACACTATCCTTGGGCTGATGCTAACCCTAACCCTAACACTATCCTGGGCCTGATGCTAACCCTAACCCTAACCCTAAAACTATCCTAGGGCTGATGCTAACCCTAACCCTAACACTATCCTTGGGCTGATGCTAACCCTTACCCTAACCCTAACACTATCCTAGGCCTGATGATAACCCTAACCCTAACCCTAACACTATCCTAGGGTTTATGTTAACCCTAACCCTAACACTATCCTAGGGCTGATGCTAACCCTAACACTAACACTATCCTAGGGCTGATGCTAACCCTAACCCTAACCCTAACACTATCCTAGGGCGGATGCTAACCCTAACCCTAACCCTAACACTATCCTAGGGCTGATGCTAACCCTAACACTAACACTATCCTAGGGCTGATGCTAACCCAAACCCTAACCCTGACATTATCCTAGGGCGGATGCTAACCCTAACCCTAACCCTAACACTATCCTAGGGCTGATGCTAACGCTAACACTAACACTATCCTAGGCCTGATGCTAACCCTAACCCTATCCCTGACACTATCCTAGGGCTGATGCTAACCCTAACCCTAACACTATCCTAGGGCTGATGCTAACCCTAACACTAACACTCTCCAAGGGCTGATGCTAACCCTAACCCTAACCCTAACACTATCCTAGGGCTGATGCTAACCCTAACCCTAACTCTAACACTATCCTAGGGCTGATGCTAACCCTAACCCTAACACTATCCTAGGCCTGATGCTAACCCTAACCCTAACCCTAACACTATCCTAGGGCTGATGCTAACCCTAACCCTAACACTATCCTAGGGCTGATGCTAACCCTAACCCTAACCCTAACACTATCCTAGGGCTGATGCTAACCCTAACCCTAACACTATCCTAGGCCTGATGCTAACCCTAACCCTAACCCTAACACTATCCTAGGGCTGATGCTAACCCTAACCCTAACACTATCCTAGGGCTGATGCTAACCTTAACCCTAACCCTAACACTATCCTAAGTCTGATGCTAACCCTAGACCTCACACTATACTAGGCCTGATGATAACCATAACCCTAACCTTAACACTATCCTAGGGCTGATGCTAACCCTAACCCTAACCCTAACACTATCCTAGAGCTGATGCTAACCCTAACCCTAACACTATCCTCGGCCTGATGATAACCCTAACCCTAACCCTGACACTATCCTAGGGCTGATGCTAACCCTAACCCTAACACTATCCTAGGGCTGATGCTAACCCTAACCCTAACCCTAACACTATCCTAGGCCTGATGCTAACCCTATCCCTAACCCTAACACTCTCCTAGGGCTGAGGTTAACCCTAACCCTAACACTATCCTAGGGCTGATGCTAACCCTAACCCTAACCCTAACACTATCCTTGGGCTGATGCTAACCCTAACCCTAACACTATCCTGGGCCTGATGCTAACCCTAACCCTAACCCTAAAACTATCCTAGGGCTGATGCTAACCCTAAACCTAACACTATCCTTGGGCTGATGCTAACCCTAACCCTAACCCTAACACTATCCTAGGGCTGATGCTAACCCTAACCCTAACAGTATCCTAGGGCTGATGCTAACCCTAACCCTAACCCTAACAGTATCCTTGGGCTGATGCTAACCCTAACAGTAACACTATCCTAGGGCTGATGCTAACCCTAACCCTAACCCTAACACTATCCTAGGGCTGATGCTAACCCTAACCCTAACCCAAACACTATCCTAGGGTTGATGCTAACCCTAACCCTAACACTATCCTAGGGCTGATGCTAACCCTAACCCTAACCCTAACACTATCCTAGGGCTGATGCTATCCCTAACCCTAACACTATCCTTGGGCTGATGCTAACCCTAACCCTAACCCTAACACTATCCTAGGGCGGATGCTAACCCTAACCCTAACCCTAACACTATCCTAGGGCTGATGCTAACCCTAACACTAACACTATCCTAGGGCTGATGCTAACCCTAACCCTAACCCTAACATTATCCTAGGGCTGATGGTAACCCTAACCCTAACTCTAACACTATCTTAGGGCTGAGTCTAACCCTAACCATAACACTATCCTACGGCTGATGCTAACCCTAACCCTAACACTATCCTAGGGCTGATACTAACCCTAACCCTAACCCTAACACTATCCTAGGGCTGATGCTAACCCTAACACTAACACTATCCTAGGGCTGATGCTAACCCTAACCCTAACCCTAACATTATCCTAGGGCTGATGGTAACCCTAACCCTAACTCTAACACTATCTTAGGGCTGAGTCTAACCCTAACCCTAACACTATCCTAGGGCTGATGCTAACCCTAACCCTAACACTATCCTAGGGCTGATACTAACCCTAACCCTAACCCTAACACTATCCTAGGGCTGATGCTAACCCTAACCCTAACACTATCCTAGTTCTGATGCTAACCCTAACCCTAACCCTAACACTATCCTAGGGCTGATGCTAACCGTAACCCTAACACTATCCTAGGCCTGATGATAACACTAACCCTAACCCTAACACTATCCTAGGGCTGATGCTAACCCTAACCCTAACACTATCCTAGGGCTGATGCTAACCCTAACCCTAACCCTAACACTATCCTAGGGCTGATGCTAACCCTAACGCTAACCCTAACACTATCCTTGAACTGATGCTAACCCTAACCCTAACCCTAACACTATCCTAGGCCTGATGCTAACCCTAACCCTAACCCTAACACTATCCTAGGGTTTATATTAACCCTAACCCTAACACTATCCTAGGGCTGATGCTAACCCTAACCCTAAACCTATCACTATCCTAGGGCGGATGCTAACCCTAACCCTAACCCTAACACTATCCTAGTGCTGATGCTAACCCTAACCCTAACCCTAACACTATCCTAGGGTTGATGCTAACCCTAACCCTAACACTATCCTAGGGCTGATGCTAACCCTAACCCTAACCCTAACAGTATCCTTGGGCTGATGCTAACCCTAACAGTAACACTATCCTAGGGCTGATGCTAACCCTAACCCTAACACTAACACTATCCTAGGGCTGATGCTAACCCTAACCCTAACCCAAACACTATCCTAGGGTTGATGCTAACCCTAACCCTAACACTATCCTAGGGCTGATGCTAACCCTAACCCTAACCCTAACACTGTCCTTGGGCTGATGCTAACCCTAACCCTAACACTATCCTGGGCCTGATGCTAACCCTAACCCTAACCCTAACACTATCCTAGGGCTGATGCTAACCCTAACCCTAACACTATCCTTGGGCTGATGCTAACCCTAACCCTAACCCTAACACTATCCTAGGGCGGATGCTAACCCTAACCCTAACCCTAACACTATCCTAGGGCTGATGCTAACCCTAACACTAACACTATCCTAGGGCTGATGCTAACCCTAACCCTAACCCTAACATTATCCTAGGGCTGATGCTAACCCTAACCCTAACTCTAACACTATCTTAGGGCTGAGGCTAACCCTAACCCTAACACTATCCTACGGCTGATGCTAACCCTAACCCTAACCCTAACACTATCCTAGGGCTGATGCTAACCCTAACCCTAACACTATCCTAGGGCTGATGCTAACCCTAACCCTAACCCTAACACTATCCTAGGGCTGATGCTAACCCTAACCCTAACACTATCCTAGTTCTGATGCTAACCCTAACCCTAACCCTAACACTATCCTAGGGCTGATGCTAACCGTAACCCTAACACTATCCTAGGCCTGATGATAACACTAACCCTAACCCTAACACTATCCTAGGGCTGATGCTAACCCTAACCCTAACCCTAACACGATCCTAGGCCTGATGCTAACCCTAACGCTAACCCTAACACTATCCTTGAACTGATGGTAACCCTAACCCTAACCCTAACACTATCCTAGGCCTGATGATAACCCTAACCCTAACCCTAACACTATCCTAGGGTTTATGTTAACCCTAACCCTAACACTATCCTAGGGCTGATGCTAACCCTAACCCTAACCCTAACACTATCCTAGGGCGGATGCTAACCCTAACCCTAACCCTAACACTATCCTAGGGCAGATGCTAACCCTAACACTAACACTATCCTAGGGCTGAAGCTAACCCTAACCCTAACCCTAACACTCTCCAAGGGTTGATGCTAACCCTAACCCTAACCCTAACACTATCCTAGGGCTGATGCTAACCATAACCCTAACACTATCCTAGGGCTGATGCTAACCCTAACCCTAACCCTAACACTATCCTAGGGTTGATGCTAACCCTAACCCTAACACTATCCTAGGGCTGATGCTAACCCTAACCCTAACCCTAACACTATCCTAGGGCTGATGCTAACCCTAACCCTAACACTATCCTAGGCCTGATGATAACCCTAACCCTAACCCTAACACTATCCTAGGGTTTATGTTAACCCTAACCCTAACACTATCCTAGGGCTGATGCTAAACCTAACACTAACACTATCCTAGGGCTGATGCTAACCCTAACCCTAACCCTAACACTATCCTAGGGCGGATGCTAACCCTAACCCTAACACTATCCTAGTTCTGATGCTAACCCTAACCCTAACCCTAACACTATCCTAGGGCTGATGCTAACCGTAACCCTAACACTATCCTAGGCCTGATGATAACACTAACCCTAACCCTAACACTATCCTAGGGCTGATGCTAACCCTAACCCTAACCCTAACACGATCCTAGGCCTGATGCTAACCCTAACGCTAACCCTAACACTATCCTTGAACTGATGGTAACCCTAACCCTAACCCTAACACTATCCTAGGCCTGATGATAACCCTAACCCTAACCCTAACACTATCCTAGGGTTTATGTTAACCCTAACCCTAACACTATCCTAGGGCTGATGCTAACCCTAACCCTAACCCTAACACTATCCTAGGGCGGATGCTAACCCTAACCCTAACCCTAACACTATCCTAGGGCAGATGCTAACCCTAACACTAACACTATCCTAGGGCTGAAGCTAACCCTAACCCTAACCCTAACACTCTCCAAGGGTTGATGCTAACCCTAACCCTAACCCTAACACTATCCTAGGGCTGATGCTAACCATAACCCTAACACTATCCTAGGGCTGATGCTAACCCTAACCCTAACCCTAACACTATCCTAGGGTTGATGCTAACCCTAACCCTAACACTATCCTAGGGCTGATGCTAACCCTAACCCTAACCCTAACACTATCCTAGGGCTGATGCTAACCCTAACCCTAACACTATCCTAGGCCTGATGATAACCCTAACCCTAACCCTAACACTATCCTAGGGTTTATGTTAACCCTAACCCTAACACTATCCTAGGGCTGATGCTAAACCTAACACTAACACTATCCTAGGGCTGATGCTAACCCTAACCCTAACCCTAACACTATCCTAGGGCGGATGCTAACCCTAACCCTAACCCTAACACTATCCTAGGGCTGATGCTAACCCTAACACTAACACTATCCTAGGGCTGATGCTAACCCAAACCCTAACCCTGACATTATCCTAGGGCGGATGCTAACCCTAACCCTAACCCTAACACTATCCTAGGGCTGATGCTAACGCTAACACTAACACTATCCTAGGCCTGATGCTAACCCTAACCCTATCCCTGACACTATCCTAGGGCTGATGCTAACCCTAACCCTAACACTATCCTAGGGCTGATGCTAACCCTAACACTAACACTCTCCAAGGGCTGATGCTAACCCTAACCCTAACCCTAACACTATCCTAGGGCTGATGCTAACCCTAACCCTAACTCTAACACTATCCTAGGGCTGATGCTAACCCTAACCCTAACACTATCCTAGGGTTTATATTAACCCTAACCCTAACACTATCCTAGGGCTGATGCTAACCCTAACCCTAAACCTATCACTATCCTAGGGCGGATGCTAACCCTAACCCTAACCCTAACACTATCCTAGTGCTGATGCTAACCCTAACCCTAACCCTAACACTATCCTAGGGTTGATGCTAACCCTAACCCTAACACTATCCTAGGGCTGATGCTAACCCTAACCCTAACCCTAACAGTATCCTTGGGCTGATGCTAACCCTAACAGTAACACTATCCTAGGGCTGATGCTAACCCTAACCCTAACACTAACACTATCCTAGGGCTGATGCTAACCCTAACCCTAACCCAAACACTATCCTAGGGTTGATGCTAACCCTAACCCTAACACTATCCTAGGGCTGATGCTAACCCTAACCCTAACCCTAACACTGTCCTTGGGCTGATGCTAACCCTAACCCTAACACTATCCTGGGCCTGATGCTAACCCTAACCCTAACCCTAACACTATCCTAGGGCTGATGCTAACCCTAACCCTAACACTATCCTTGGGCTGATGCTAACCCTAACCCTAACCCTAACACTATCCTAGGGCGGATGCTAACCCTAACCCTAACCCTAACACTATCCTAGGGCTGATGCTAACCCTAACACTAACACTATCCTAGGGCTGATGCTAACCCTAACCCTAACCCTAACATTATCCTAGGGCTGATGCTAACCCTAACCCTAACTCTAACACTATCTTAGGGCTGAGGCTAACCCTAACCCTAACACTATCCTTCGGCTGATGCTAACCCTAACCCTAACCCTAACACTATCCTAGGGCTGATGCTAACCCTAACCCTAACACTATCCTAGTTCTGATGCTAACCCTAACCCTAACCCTAACACTATCCTAGGGCTGATGCTAACCGTAACCCTAACACTATCCTAGGCCTGATGATAACACTAACCCTAACCCTAACACTATCCTAGGGCTGATGCTAACCCTAACCCTAACCCTAACACGATCCTAGGCCTGATGCTAACCCTAACGCTAACCCTAACACTATCCTTGAACTGATGGTAACCCTAACCCTAACCCTAACACTATCCTAGGCCTGATGATAACCCTAACCCTAACCCTAACACTATCCTAGGGTTTATGTTAACCCTAACCCTAACACTATCCTAGGGCTGATGCTAACCCTAACCCTAACCCTAACACTATCCTAGGGCGGATGCTAACCCTAACCCTAACCCTAACACTATCCTAGGGCAGATGCTAACCCTAACACTAACACTATCCTAGGGCTGAAGCTAACCCTAACCCTAACCCTAACACTCTCCAAGGGTTGATGCTAACCCTAACACTAACCCTAACACTATCCTAGGGCTGATGCTAACCATAACCCTAACACTATCCTAGGGCTGATGCTAACCCTAACCCTAACCCTAACACTATCCTAGGGTTGATGCTAACCCTAACCCTAACACTATCCTAGGGCTGATGCTAACCCTAACCCTAACGCTAACACTATCCTTGGGCTGATGCTAACCCTAACCCTAACACTATCCTGGGCCTGATGCTAACCCTAACCCTAACCCTAAAACTATCCTAGGGCTGATGCTAACCCTAACCCTAACACTATCCTTGGGCTGATGCTAACCCTTACCCTAACCCTAACACTATCCTAGGGCTGATGCTAACCCTAACGCTAACCCTAACACTATCCTTGAACTGATGCTAACCCTAACCCTAACCCTAACACTATCCTAGGCCTGATGATAACCCTAACCCTAACCCTAACACTATCCTAGGGTTTATGTTAACCCTAACCCTAACACTATCCTAGGGCTGATGCTAACCCTAACACTAACACTATCCTAGGGCTGATGCTAACCCTAACCCTAACCCTAACACTATCCTAGGGCGGATGCTAACCCTAACCCTAACCCTAACACTATCCTAGGGCTGATGCTAACCCTAACACTAACACTATCCTAGGGCTGATGCTAACCCAAACCCTAACCCTGACATTATCCTAGGGCGGATGCTAACCCTAACCCTAACCCTAACACTATCCTAGGGCTGATGCTAACGCTAACACTAACACTATCCTAGGCCTGATGCTAACCCTAACCCTATCCCTGACACTATCCTAGGGCTGATGCTAACCCTAACCCTAACACTATCCTAGGGCTGATGCTAACCCTAACACTAACACTCTCCAAGGGCTGATGCTAACCCTAACCCTAACCCTAACACTATCCTAGGGCTGATGCTAACCCTAACCCTAACTCTAACACTATCCTAGGGCTGATGCTAACCCTAACCCTAACACTATCCTAGGCCTGATGCTAACCCTAACCCTAACCCTAACACTATCCTAGGGCTGATGCTAACCCTAACCCTAACACTATCCTAGGGCTGATGCTAACCCTAACCCTAACCCTAACACTATCCTAGGGCTGATGCTAACCCTAACCCTAACACTATCCTAGGCCTGATGCTAACCCTAACCCTAACCCTAACACTATCCTAGGGCTGATGCTAACCCTAACCCTAACACTATCCTAGGGCTGATGCTAACCTTAACCCTAACCCTAACACTATCCTAAGTCTGATGCTAACCCTAGACCTCACACTATACTAGGCCTGATGATAACCATAACCCTAACCTTAACACTATCCTAGGGCTGATGCTAACCCTAACCCTAACCCTAACACTATCCTAGAGCTGATGCTAACCCTAACCCTAACACTATCCTCGGCCTGATGATAACCCTAACCCTAACCCTGACACTATCCTAGGGCTGATGCTAACCCTAACCCTAACACTATCCTAGGGCTGATGCTAACCCTAACCCTAACCCTAACACTATCCTAGGCCTGATGCTAACCCTATCCCTAACCCTAACACTCTCCTAGGGCTGAGGTTAACCCTAACCCTAACACTATCCTAGGGCTGATGCTAACCCTAACCCTAACCCTAACACTATCCTTGGGCTGATGCTAACCCTAACCCTAACACTATCCTGGGCCTGATGCTAACCCTAACCCTAACCCTAAAACTATCCTAGGGCTGATGCTAACCCTAAACCTAACACTATCCTTGGGCTGATGCTAACCCTAACCCTAACCCTAACACTATCCTAGGGCTGATGCTAACCCTAACCCTAACAGTATCCTAGGGCTGATGCTAACCCTAACCCTAACCCTAACAGTATCCTTGGGCTGATGCTAACCCTAACAGTAACACTATCCTAGGGCTGATGCTAACCCTAACCCTAACCCTAACACTATCCTAGGGCTGATGCTAACCCTAACCCTAACCCAAACACTATCCTAGGGTTGATGCTAACCCTAACCCTAACACTATCCTAGGGCTGATGCTAACCCTAACCCTAACCCTAACACTATCCTAGGGCTGATGCTATCCCTAACCCTAACACTATCCTTGGGCTGATGCTAACCCTAACCCTAACCCTAACACTATCCTAGGGCGGATGCTAACCCTAACCCTAACCCTAACACTATCCTAGGGCTGATGCTAACCCTAACACTAACACTATCCTAGGGCTGATGCTAACCCTAACCCTAACCCTAACATTATCCTAGGGCTGATGGTAACCCTAACCCTAACTCTAACACTATCTTAGGGCTGAGTCTAACCCTAACCATAACACTATCCTACGGCTGATGCTAACCCTAACCCTAACCCTAACACTATCCTAGGGCTGATGCTAACCCTAACCCTAACACTATCCTAGGGCTGATACTAACCCTAACCCTAACCCTAACACTATCCTAGGGCTGATGCTAACCCTAACCCTAACACTATCCTAGTTCTGATGCTAACCCTAACCCTAACCCTAACACTATCCTAGGGCTGATGCTAACCGTAACCCTAACACTATCCTAGGCCTGATGATAACACTAACCCTAACCCTAACACTATCCTAGGGCTGATGCTAACCCTAACCCTAACACTATCCTAGGGCTGATGCTAACCCTAACCCTAACCCTAACACTATCCTAGGGTTGATGCTAACCCTAACCCTAACACTATCCTAGGGCTGATGCTAACCCTAACCCTAACCCTAACACTATCCTAGGGCTGATGCTAACCCTAACCCTAACACTATCCTAGGCCTGATGATAACCCTAACCCTAACCCTAACACTATCCTAGGGTTTATGTTAACCCTAACCCTAACACTATCCTAGGGCTGATGCTAAACCTAACACTAACACTATCCTAGGGCTGATGCTAACCCTAACCCTAACCCTAACACTATCCTAGGGCGGATGCTAACCCTAACCCTAACCCTAACACTATCCTAGGGCTGATGCTAACCCTAACACTAACACTATCCTAGGGCTGATGCTAACCCAAACCCTAACCCTGACATTATCCTAGGGCGGATGCTAACCCTAACCCTAACCCTAACACTATCCTAGGGCTGATGCTAACGCTAACACTAACACTATCCTAGGCCTGATGCTAACCCTAACCCTATCCCTGACACTATCCTAGGGCTGATGCTAACCCTAACCCTCACACTATCCTAGGGCTGATGCTAACCCTAACACTAACACTCTCCAAGGGCTGATGCTAACCCTAACCCTAACCCTAACACTATCCTAGGGCTGATGCTAACCCTAACCCTAACTCTAACACTATCCTAGGGCTGATGCTAACCCTAACCCTAACACTATCCTAGGGTTTATATTAACCCTAACCCTAACACTATCCTAGGGCTGATGCTAACCCTAACCCTAAACCTATCACTATCCTAGGGCGGATGCTAACCCTAACCCTAACCCTAACACTATCCTAGTGCTGATGCTAACCCTAACCCTAACCCTAACACTATCCTAGGGTTGATGCTAACCCTAACCCTAACACTATCCTAGGGCTGATGCTAACCCTAACCCTAACCCTAACAGTATCCTTGGGCTGATGCTAACCCTAACAGTAACACTATCCTAGGGCTGATGCTAACCCTAACCCTAACACTAACACTATCCTAGGGCTGATGCTAACCCTAACCCTAACCCAAACACTATCCTAGGGTTGATGCTAACCCTAACCCTAACACTATCCTAGGGCTGATGCTAACCCTAACCCTAACCCTAACACTGTCCTTGGGCTGATGCTAACCCTAACCCTAACACTATCCTGGGCCTGATGCTAACCCTAACCCTAACCCTAACACTATCCTAGGGCTGATGCTAACCCTAACCCTAACACTATCCTTGGGCTGATGCTAACCCTAACCCTAACCCTAACACTATCCTAGGGCGGATGCTAACCCTAACCCTAACCCTAACACTATCCTAGGGCTGATGCTAACCCTAACACTAACACTATCCTAGGGCTGATGCTAACCCTAACCCTAACCCTAACATTATCCTAGGGCTGATGCTAACCCTAACCCTAACTCTAACACTATCTTAGGGCTGAGGCTAACCCTAACACTAACACTATCCTACGGCTGATGCTAACCCTAACCCTAACCCTAACACTATCCTAGGGCTGATGCTAACCCTAACCCTAACACTATCCTAGGGCTGATGCTAACCCTAACCCTAACCCTAACACTATCCTAGGGCTGATGCTAACCCTAACCCTAACACTATCCTAGTTCTGATGCTAACCCTAACCCTAACCCTAACACTATCCTAGGGCTGATGCTAACCGTAACCCTAACACTATCCTAGGCCTGATGATAACACTAACCCTAACCCTAACACTATCCTAGGGCTGATGCTAACCCTAACCCTAACCCTAACACGATCCTAGGCCTGATGCTAACCCTAACGCTAACCCTAACACTATCCTTGAACTGATGGTAACCCTAACCCTAACCCTAACACTATCCTAGGCCTGATGATAACCCTAACCCTAACCCTAACACTATCCTAGGGTTTATGTTAACCCTAACCCTAACACTATCCTAGGGCTGATGCTAACCCTAACCCTAACCCTAACACTATCCTAGGGCGGATGCTAACCCTAACCCTAACCCTAACACTATCCTAGGGCAGATGCTAACCCTAACACTAACACTATCCTAGGGCTGAAGCTAACCCTAACCCTAACCCTAACACTCTCCAAGGGTTGATGCTAACCCTAACACTAACCCTAACACTATCCTAGGGCTGATGCTAACCATAACCCTAACACTATCCTAGGGCTGATGCTAACCCTAACCCTAACCCTAACACTATCCTAGGGTTGATGCTAACCCTAACCCTAACACTATCCTAGGGCTGATGCTAACCCTAACCCTAACGCTAACACTATCCTTGGGCTGATGCTAACCCTAACCCTAACACTATCCTGGGCCTGATGCTAACCCTAACCCTAACCCTAAAACTATCCTAGGGCTGATGCTAACCCTAACCCTAACACTATCCTTGGGCTGATGCTAACCCTTACCCTAACCCTAACACTATCCTAGGGCTGATGCTAACCCTAACGCTAACCCTAACACTATCCTTGAACTGATGCTAACCCTAACCCTAACCCTAACACTATCCTAGGCCTGATGATAACCCTAACCCTAACCCTAACACTATCCTAGGGTTTATGTTAACCCTAACCCTAACACTATCCTAGGGCTGATGCTAACCCTAACACTAACACTATCCTAGGGCTGATGCTAACCCTAACCCTAACCCTAACACTATCCTAGGGCGGATGCTAACCCTAACCCTAACCCTAACACTATCCTAGGGCTGATGCTAACCCTAACACTAACACTATCCTAGGGCTGATGCTAACCCAAACCCTAACCCTGACATTATCCTAGGGCGGATGCTAACCCTAACCCTAACCCTAACACTATCCTAGGGCTGATGCTAACGCTAACACTAACACTATCCTAGGCCTGATGCTAACCCTAACCCTATCCCTGACACTATCCTAGGGCTGATGCTAACCCTAACCCTAACACTATCCTAGGGCTGATGCTAACCCTAACACTAACACTCTCCAAGGGCTGATGCTAACCCTAACCCTAACCCTAACACTATCCTAGGGCTGATGCTAACCCTAACCCTAACTCTAACACTATCCTAGGGCTGATGCTAACCCTAACCCTAACACTATCCTAGGCCTGATGCTAACCCTAACCCTAACCCTAACACTATCCTAGGGCTGATGCTAACCCTAACCCTAACACTATCCTAGGGCTGATGCTAACCCTAACCCTAACCCTAACACTATCCTAGGGCTGATGCTAACCCTAACCCTAACACTATCCTAGGCCTGATGCTAACCCTAACCCTAACCCTAACACTATCCTAGGGCTGATGCTAACCCTAACCCTAACACTATCCTAGGGCTGATGCTAACCTTAACCCTAACCCTAACACTATCCTAAGTCTGATGCTAACCCTAGACCTCACACTATACTAGGCCTGATGATAACCATAACCCTAACCTTAACACTATCCTAGGGCTGATGCTAACCCTAACCCTAACCCTAACACTATCCTAGAGCTGATGCTAACCCTAACCCTAACACTATCCTCGGCCTGATGATAACCCTAACCCTAACCCTGACACTATCCTAGGGCTGATGCTAACCCTAACCCTAACACTATCCTAGGGCTGATGCTAACCCTAACCCTAACCCTAACACTATCCTAGGCCTGATGCTAACCCTATCCCTAACCCTAACACTCTCCTAGGGCTGAGGTTAACCCTAACCCTAACACTATCCTAGGGCTGATGCTAACCCTAACCCTAACCCTAACACTATCCTTGGGCTGATGCTAACCCTAACCCTAACACTATCCTGGGCCTGATGCTAACCCTAACCCTAACCCTAAAACTATCCTAGGGCTGATGCTAACCCTAAACCTAACACTATCCTTGGGCTGATGCTAACCCTAACCCTAACCCTAACACTATCCTAGGGCTGATGCTAACCCTAACCCTAACAGTATCCTAGGGCTGATGCTAACCCTAACCCTAACCCTAACAGTATCCTTGGGCTGATGCTAACCCTAACAGTAACACTATCCTAGGGCTGATGCTAACCCTAACCCTAACCCTAACACTATCCTAGGGCTGATGCTAACCCTAACCCTAACCCAAACACTATCCTAGGGTTGATGCTAACCCTAACCCTAACACTATCCTAGGGCTGATGCTAACCCTAACCCTAACCCTAACACTATCCTAGGGCTGATGCTATCCCTAACCCTAACACTATCCTTGGGCTGATGCTAACCCTAACCCTAACCCTAACACTATCCTAGGGCGGATGCTAACCCTAACCCTAACCCTAACACTATCCTAGGGCTGATGCTAACCCTAACACTAACACTATCCTAGGGCTGATGCTAACCCTAACCCTAACCCTAACATTATCCTAGGGCTGATGGTAACCCTAACCCTAACTCTAACACTATCTTAGGGCTGAGTCTAACCCTAACCATAACACTATCCTACGGCTGATGCTAACCCTAACCCTAACCCTAACACTATCCTAGGGCTGATGCTAACCCTAACCCTAACACTATCCTAGGGCTGATACTAACCCTAACCCTAACCCTAACACTATCCTAGGGCTGATGCTAACCCTAACCCTAACACTATCCTAGTTCTGATGCTAACCCTAACCCTAACCCTAACACTATCCTAGGGCTGATGCTAACCGTAACCCTAACACTATCCTAGGCCTGATGATAACACTAACCCTAACCCTAACACTATCCTAGGGCTGATGCTAACCCTAACCCTAACACTATCCTAGGGCTGATGCTAACCCTAACCCTAACCCTAACACTATCCTAGGGCTGATGCTAACCCTAACGCTAACCCTAACACTATCCTTGAACTGATGCTAACCCTAACCCTAACCCTAACACTATCCTAGGCCTGATGCTAACCCTAACCCTAACCCTAACACTATCCTAGGGTTTATATTAACCCTAACCCTAACACTATCCTAGGGCTGATGCTAACCCTAACCCTAAACCTATCACTATCCTAGGGCGGATGCTAACCCTAACCCTAACCCTAACACTATCCTAGTGCTGATGCTAACCCTAACCCTAACCCTAACACTATCCTAGGGTTGATGCTAACCCTAACCCTAACACTATCCTAGGGCTGATGCTAACCCTTACCCTAACCCTAACAGTATCCTTGGGCTGATGCTAACCCTAACAGTAACACTATCCTAGGGCTGATGCTAACCCTAACCCTAACACTAACACTATCCTAGGGCTGATGCTAACCCTAACCCTAACCCAAACACTATCCTAGGGTTGATGCTAACCCTAACCCTAACACTATCCTAGGGCTGATGCTAACCCTAACCCTAACCCTAACACTGTCCTTGGGCTGATGCTAACCCTAACCCTAACACTATCCTGGGCCTGATGCTAACCCTAACCCTAACCCTAACACTATCCTAGGGCTGATGCTAACCCTAACCCTAACACTATCCTTGGGCTGATGCTAACCCTAACCCTAACCCTAACACTATCCTAGGGCGGATGCTAACCCTAACCCTAACCCTAACACTATCCTAGGGCTGATGCTAACCCTAACACTAACACTATCCTAGGGCTGATGCTAACCCTAACCCTAACCCTAACATTATCCTAGGGCTGATGCTAACCCTAACCCTAACTCTAACACTATCTTAGGGCTGAGGCTAACCCTAACCCTAACACTATCCTACGGCTGATGCTAACCCTAACCCTAACCCTAACACTATCCTAGGGCTGATGCTAACCCTAACCCTAACACTATCCTAGGGCTGATGCTAACCCTAACCCTAACCCTAACACTATCCTAGGGCTGATGCTAACCCTAACCCTAACACTATCCTAGTTCTGATGCTAACCCTAACCCTAACCCTAACACTATCCTAGGGCTGATGCTAACCGTAACCCTAACACTATCCTAGGCCTGATGATAACACTAACCCTAACCCTAACACTATCCTAGGGCTGATGCTAACCCTAACCCTAACCCTAACACGATCCTAGGCCTGATGCTAACCCTAACGCTAACCCTAACACTATCCTTGAACTGATGGTAACCCTAACCCTAACCCTAACACTATCCTAGGCCTGATGATAACCCTAACCCTAACCCTAACACTATCCTAGGGTTTATGTTAACCCTAACCCTAACACTATCCTAGGGCTGATGCTAACCCTAACCCTAACCCTAACACTATCCTAGGGCGGATGCTAACCCTAACCCTAACCCTAACACTATCCTAGGGCAGATGCTAACCCTAACACTAACACTATCCTAGGGCTGAAGCTAACCCTAACCCTAACCCTAACACTCTCCAAGGGTTGATGCTAACCCTAACCCTAACCCTAACACTATCCTAGGGCTGATGCTAACCATAACCCTAACACTATCCTAGGGCTGATGCTAACCCTAACCCTAACCCTAACACTATCCTAGGGTTGATGCTAACCCTAACCCTAACACTATCCTAGGGCTGATGCTAACCCTAACCCTAACCCTAACACTATCCTAGGGCTGATGCTAACCCTAACCCTAACACTATCCTAGGCCTGATGATAACCCTAACCCTAACCCTAACACTATCCTAGGGTTTATGTTAACCCTAACCCTAACACTATCCTAGGGCTGATGCTAACCCTAACACTAACACTATCCTAGGGCTGATGCTAACCCTAACCCTAACCCTAACACTATCCTAGGGCGGATGCTAACCCTAACCCTAACCCTAACACTATCCTAGGGCTGATGCTAACCCTAACACTAACACTATCCTAGGGCTGATGCTAACCCTAACCCTAACCCTAACACTATCCTAGGGCGGATGCTAACCCTAACCCTAACCCTAACACTATCCTAGGGCAGATGCTAACCCTAACACTAACACTATCCTAGGGCTGAAGCTAACCCTAACCCTAACCCTAACACTCTCCAAGGGTTGATGCTAACCCTAACCCTAACCCTAACACTATCCTAGGGCTGATGCTAACCATAACCCTAACACTATCCTAGGGCTGATGCTAACCCTAACCCTAACCCTAACACTATCCTAGGGTTGATGCTAACCCTAACCCTAACACTATCCTAGGGCTGATGCTAACCCTAACCCTAACCCTAACACTATCCTAGGGCTGATGCTAACCCTAACCCTAACACTATCCTAGGCCTGATGATAACCCTAACCCTAACCCTAACACTATCCTAGGGTTTATGTTAACCCTAACCCTAACACTATCCTAGGGCTGATGCTAACCCTAACACTAACACTATCCTAGGGCTGATGCTAACCCTAACCCTAACCCTAACACTATCCTAGGGCGGATGCTAACCCTAACCCTAACCCTAACACTATCCTAGGGCTGATGCTAACCCTAACACTAACACTATCCTAGGGCTGATGCTAACCCAAACCCTAACCCTGACATTATCCTAGGGCGGATGCTAACCCTAACCCTAACCCTAACACTATCCTAGGGCTGATGCTAACGCTAACACTAACACTATCCTAGGCCTGATGCTAACCCTAACCCTATCCCTGACACTATCCTAGGGCTGATGCTAACCCTAACCCTAACACTATCCTAGGGCTGATGCTAACCCTAACACTAACACTCTCCAAGGGCTGATGCTAACCCTAACCCTAACCCTAACACTATCCTAGGGCTGATGCTAACCCTAACCCTAACTATAACACTATCCTAGGGCTGATGCTAACCCTAACCCTAACACTATCCTAGGCCTGATGCTAACCCTAACCCTAACCCTAACACTATCCTAGGGCTGATGCTAACCCTAACCCTAACACTATCCTAGGGCTGATGCTAACCCTAACCCTAACCCTAACACTATCCTAGGGCTGATGCTAACCCTAACCCTAACACTATCCTAGGCCTGATGCTAACCCTAACCCTAACCCTAACACTATCCTAGGGCTGATGCTAACCCTAACCCTAACACTATCCTAGGGCTGATGCTAACCTTAACCCTAACCCTAACACTATCCTAAGTCTGATGCTAACCCTAGACCTCACACTATACTAGGCCTGATGATAACCATAACCCTAACCTTAACACTATCCTAGGGCTGATGCTAACCCTAACCCTAACCCTAACACTATCCTAGAGCTGATGCTAACCCTAACCCTAACACTATCCTCGGCCTGATGATAACCCTAACCCTAACCCTGACACTATCCTAGGGCTGATGCTAACCCTAACCCTAACACTATCCTAGGGCTGATGCTAACCCTAACCCTAACCCTAACACTATCCTAGGCCTGATGCTAACCCTATCCCTAACCCTAACACTCTCCTAGGGCTGAGGTTAACCCTAACCCTAACACTATCCTAGGGCTGATGCTAACCCTAACCCTAACCCTAACACTATCCTTGGGCTGATGCTAACCCTAACCCTAACACTATCCCGGGCCTGATGCTAACCCTAAACCTAACCCTAAAACTATCCTAGGGCTGATGCTAACCCTAAACCTAACACTATCCTTGGGCTGATGCTAACCCTAACCCTAACCCTAACACTATCCTAGGGCTGATGCTAACCCTAACCCTAACAGTATCCTAGGGCTGATGCTAACCCTAACCCTAACCCTAACAGTATCCTTGGGCTGATGCTAACCCTAACAGTAACACTATCCTAGGGCTGATGCTAACCCTAACCCTAACCCTAACACTATCCTAGGGCTGATGCTAACCCTAACCCTAACCCAAACACTATCCTAGGGTTGATGCTAACCCTAACCCTAACACTATCCTAGGGCTGATGCTAACCCTAACCCTAACCCTAACACTATCCTAGGGCTGATGCTATCCCTAACCCTAACACTATCCTTGGGCTGATGCTAACCCTAACCCTAACCCTAACACTATCCTAGGGCGGATGCTAACCCTAACCCTAACCCTAACACTATCCTAGGGCTGATGCTAACCCTAACACTAACACTATCCTAGGGCTGATGCTAACCCTAACCCTAACCCTAACATTATCCTAGGGCTGATGGTAACCCTAACCCTAACTCTAACACTATCTTAGGGCTGAGTCTAACCCTAACCATAACACTATCCTACGGCTGATGCTAACCCTAACCCTAACCCTAACACTATCCTAGGGCTGATGCTAACCCTAACCCTAACACTATCCTAGGGCTGATACTAACCCTAACCCTAACCCTAACACTATCCTAGGGCTGATGCTAACCCTAACCCTAACACTATCCTAGTTCTGATGCTAACCCTAACCCTAACCCTAACACTATCCTAGGGCTGATGCTAACCGTAACCCTAACACTATCCTAGGCCTGATGATAACACTAACCCTAACCCTAACACTATCCTAGGGCTGATGCTAACCCTAACCCTAACACTATCCTAGGGCTGATGCTAACCCTAACCCTAACCCTAACACTATCCTAGGGCTGATGCTAACCCTAACGCTAACCCTAACACTATCCTTGAACTGATGCTAACCCTAACCCTAACCCTAACACTATCCTAGGCCTGATGCTAACCCTAACCCTAACCCTAACACTATCCTAGGGTTTATATTAACCCTAACCCTAACACTATCCTAGGGCTGATGCTAACCCTAACCCTAAACCTATCACTATCCTAGGGCGGATGCTAACCCTAACCCTAACCCTAACACTATCCTAGTGCTGATGCTAACCCTAACCCTAACCCTAACACTATCCTAGGGTTGATGCTAACCCTAACCCTAACACTATCCTAGGGCTGATGCTAACCCTAACCCTAACCCTAACAGTATCCTTGGGCTGATGCTAACCCTAACAGTAACACTATCCTAGGGCTGATGCTAACCCTAACCCTAACACTAACACTATCCTAGGGCTGATGCTAACCCTAACCCTAACCCAAACACTATCCTAGGGTTGATGCTAACTCTAACCCTAACACTATCCTAGGGCTGATGCTAACCCTAACCCTAACCCTAACACTGTCCTTGGGCTGATGCTAACCCTAACCCTAACACTATCCTGGGCCTGATGCTAACCCTAACCCTAACCCTAACACTATCCTAGGGCTGATGCTAACCCTAACCCTAACACTATCCTTGGGCTGATGCTAACCCTAACCCTAACCCTAACACTATCCTAGGGCGGATGCTAACCCTAACCCTAACCCTAACACTATCCTAGGGCTGATGCTAACCCTAACACTAACACTATCCTAGGGCTGATGCTAACCCTAACCCTAACCCTAACATTATCCTAGGGCTGATGCTAACCCTAACCCTAACTCTAACACTATCTTAGGGCTGAGGCTAACCCTAACCCTAACACTATCCTACGGCTGATGCTAACCCTAACCCTAACCCTAACACTATCCTAGGGCTGATGCTAACCCTAACCCTAACACTATCCTAGGGCTGATGCTAACCCTAACCCTAACCCTAACACTATCCTAGGGCTGATGCTAACCCTAACCCTAACACTATCCTAGTTCTGATGCTAACCCTAACCCTAACCCTAACACTATCCTAGGGCTGATGCTAACCGTAACCCTAACACTATCCTAGGCCTGATGATAACACTAACCCTAACCCTAACACTATCCTAGGGCTGATGCTAACCCTAACCCTAACCCTAACACGATCCTAGGCCTGATGCTAACCCTAACGCTAACCCTAACACTATCCTTGAACTGATGGTAACCCTAACCCTAACCCTAACACTATCCTAGGCCTGATGATAACCCTAACCCTAACCCTAACACTATCCTAGGGTTTATGTTAACCCTAACCCTAACACTATCCTAGGGCTGATGCTAACCCTAACCCTAACCCTAACACTATCCTAGGGCGGATGCTAACCCTAACCCTAACCCTAACACTATCCTAGGGCAGATGCTAACCCTAACACTAACACTATCCTAGGGCTGAAGCTAACCCTAACCCTAACCCTAACACTCTCCAAGGGTTGATGCTAACCCTAACCCTAACCCTAACACTATCCTAGGGCTGATGCTAACCATAACCCTAACACTATCCTAGGGCTGATGCTAACCCTAACCCTAACCCTAACACTATCCTAGGGTTGATGCTAACCCTAACCCTAACACTATCCTAGGGCTGATGCTAACCCTAACCCTAACCCTAACACTATCCTAGGGCTGATGCTAACCCTAACCCTAACACTATCCTAGGGCTGATGCTAACCCTAACCCTAACCCTAACACTAACCTAGGGCTGATGCTAACCCTAACCCTAACACTATCCTAGGGCTGATGCTAACCCTAACCATAACCCTAACACTATCCTAGGGCTGATGCTAACCCTAACCCTAACACTATCCTAGGGCTGATGCTAACCCTAACCCTAACCCTAACACTATCCTAGGGCTGATGCTAACCCTAACAGTAACACTATCCTAGGGCTGATGCTAACCCTAACCCTAACCCTAACACTATCCTAGGGCTGATGCTAACCCTAACCCTAACCCAAACACTATCCTAGGGTTGATGCTAACCCTAACCCTAACACTATCCTAGGGCTGATGCTAACCCTAACCCTAACGCTAACACTATCCTTGGGCTGATGCTAACCCTAACCCTAACACTATCCTGGGCCTGATGCTAACCCTAACCCTAACCCTAAAACTATCCTAGGGCTGATGCTAACCCTAACCCTAACACTATCCTTGGGCTGATGCTAACCCTTACCCTAACCCTAACACTATCCTAGGGCAGATGCTAACCCTAACGCTAACCCTAACACTATCCTTGAACTGATGCTAACCCTAACCCTAACCCTAACACTATCCTAGGCCTGATGATAACCCTAACCCTAACCCTAACACTATCCTAGGGTTTATGTTAACCCTAACCCTAACACTATCCTAGGGCTGATGCTAACCCTAACACTAACACTATCCTAGGGCTGATGCTAACCCTAACCCTAAACCTAACACTATCCTAGGGCGGATGCTAACCCTAACCCTAACCCTAACACTATCCTAGGGCTGATGCTAACCCTAACACTAACACTATCCTAGGGCTGATGCTAACCCTAACCCTAACCCTGACATTATGCTAGGGCGGATGCTAACCCTAACCCTAACCCTAACACTATCATAGGGCTGATGCTAACGCTAACACTAACACTATCCTAGGCCTGATGCTAACCCTAACCCTATCCCTGACACTATCCTAGGGCTGATGCTAACCCTAACCCTAACACTATCCTAGGGCTGATGCTAACCCTAACACTAACACTCTCCAAGGGCTGATGCTAACCCTAACCCTAACCCTAACACTATCCTAGGGCTGATGCTAACCCTAACCCTAACTCTAACACTATCCTAGGGCTGATGGTAACCCTAACCCTAACACTATCCTAGGCCTGATGCTAACCCTAACCCTAACCCTAACACTATCCTAGGGCTGATGCTAACCCTAACCCTAACACTATCCTAGGGCTGATGCTAACCCTAACCCTAACCCTAACACTATCCTAGGGCTGATGCTAACCCTAACCCTAACACTATCCTAGGCCTGATGCTAACCCTAACCCTAACCCTAACACTATCCTAGGGCTGATGCTAACCCTAACCCTAACACTATCCTAGGGCTGATGCTAACCTTAACCCTAACCCTAACACTATCCTAAGTCTGATGCTAACCCTAGACCTCACACTATACTAGGCCTGATGATAACCATAACCCTAACCTTAACTCTATCCTAGGGCTGATGCTAACCCTAACCCTAACCCTAACACTATCCTAGAGCTGATGCTAACCCTAACCCTAACACTATCCTCGGCCTGATGATAACCCTAACCCTAACCCTGACACTATCCTAGGGCTGATGCTAACCCTAACCCTAACACTATCCTAGGGCTGATGCTAACCCTAACCCTAACCCTAACACTATCCTAGGCCTGATGCTAACCCTATCCCTAACCCTAACACTATCCTAGGGCTGAGGTTAACCCTAACCCTAACACTATCCTAGGGCTGATGCTAACCCTAACCCTAACCCTAACACTATCCTTGGGCTGATGCTAACCCTAACCCTAACACTATCCTGGGCCTGATGCTAACCCTAACCCTAAACCTAAAACTATCCTAGGGCTGATGCTAACCCTAAACCTAACACTATCCTTGGGCTGATGCTAACCCTAACCCTAACCCTAACACTATCCTAGGGCTGATGCTAACCCTAACCCTAACAGTATCCTAGGGCTGATGCTAACCCTAACCCTAACCCTAACAGTATCCTTGGGCTGATGCTAACCCTAACAGTAACACTATCCTAGGGCTGATGCTAACCCTAACCCTAACCCTAACACTATCCTAGGGCTGATGCTAACCCTAACCCTAACCCAAACACTATCCTAGGGTTGATGCTAACCCTAACCCTAACACTATCCTAGGGCTGATGCTAACCCTAACCCTAACCCTAACACTATCCTTGGGCTGATGCTAACCCTAACCCTAACACTATCCTGGGCCTGATGCTAACCCTAACCCTAACCCTAACACTATCCTAGGGCTGATGCTAACCCTAACCCTAACACTATCCTTGGGCTGATGCTAACCCTAACCCTAACCCTAACACTATCCTATGGCAGATGCTAAACCTAACGCTAACCCTAACACTATCCTTGAACTGATGTTAACCCTAACCCTAACCCTAACACTATCCTAGGCCTGATGATAACCCTAACCCTAACCCTAACACTATCCTATGGTTTATGTTAACCCTAACCCTAACACTATCCTAGGGCTGATGCTAACCCTAACCCTAACCCTAACACTATCCTAGGGCGGATGCTAACCCTAACCCTAACCCTAACACTATCCTAGGGCTGATGCTAACCCTAACACTAACACTATCCTAGGGCTGATGCTAACCCTAACCCTAACCCTAACATTATCCTAGGGCGGATGCTAACCCTAACCCTAACCCTAACACTATCCTAGGGCTGATGCTAACCCTAACACTAACACTATCCTAGGCCTGATGCTAACCCTAACCCTAACTCTAACACTATCCTAGGGCTGATGCTAACCCTAACCCTAACACTATCCTAGGGCTGATGCTAACCCTAACACTAACACTATCCTAGGGCTGATGCTAACCCTAACCCTAACCCTAACACTCTCCAAGGGCTGATGCTAACCCTAACCCTAACCCTAACACTATCCTAGGGCTGATGCTAACCCTAACCCTAACACTATCCTAGGCCTGATGCTAACCCTAACCCTAACCCTAACACTATCCTAGGGCTGATGCTAACCCTAACCCTAACACTATCCTAGGGCTGATGCTAACCCTAACCCTAACCCTAACACTATCCTAGGGCTGATGCTAACCCTAACCCTAACACTATCCTAGGCCTGATGATAACCCTAACCCTAACCCTAACACTATCCTAGGGCTGATGCTAACCCTAACCCTAACACTATCCTAGGGCTGATGCTAACCCTAACCCTAACCCTAACACTATCCTAAGTCTGATGCCAGCCCTAGACCTCACACTATACTAGGCCTGATGATAACCATAACCCTAACCTTAACACTATCCTAGGGCTGATGCTAACCCTAACCCTAACCCTAACACTATCCTAGGGCGGATGCTAACCCTAACCCTAACACTATCCTAGGCCTGATGATAACCCTAACCCTGACCCTGACACTATCCTAGGGCTGATGCTAACCCTAACCCTAACACTATCCTAGGGCTGATGCTAACCCTAACCCTAACCCTAACACTATCCTAGGCCTGATGCTAACCCTATCCCTAACAATAACACTCTCCTAGGGCTGAGGCTAACCCTAACCCTAAACCTAACACTATCCTTGGGCTGATGCTAACCCTAACCCTAACACTATCCTGGGCCTGATGCTAACCCTAACCCTAACCCTAACACTATCCTAGGGCTGATGCTAACCCTAACCCTAACACTATCCTTGGGCTGATGCTAACCCTACCCTAACCCTAACAATATCCTAGGGCAGATGCTAACCCTAACCCTAACCCTAACACTATCCTTGGGCTCATGCTAACCCTAACCATAACACTATCCTGGGCCTGATGCTAATCCTAACCCTAACCCTAACACTATCCTAGGGCTGATGCTAACCCTAACCCTAACACTATCCTTGGGCTGATGCTAACCCTAACCCTAACCCTAACACTATCCTAGGGCGGATGCTAACCCTAACCCTAACCCTAACACTATCCTAGGGCTGATGCTAACCCTAACACTAACACTATCCTAGGGCTGATGCTAACCCTAACCCTAACCCTAACATTATCCTAGGGCTGATGCTAACCCTAACCCTAACTCTAACACTATCTTAGGGCTGAGTCTAACCCTAACCATAACACTATCCTACGGCTGATGCTAACCCTAACCCTAACCCTAACACTATCCTATGGCTGATGCTAACCCTAACCCTAACACTATCCTAGGGCTGATGCTAACCCTAACCCTAACCATAACACTATCCTAGGGCTGATGCTAACCCTAACCCTAACACTATCCTAGTTCTGATGCTAACCCTAACCCTAACCCTAACACTATCCTAGGGCTGATGCTAACCGTAACCCTAACACTATCCTAGGCCTGATGATAACACTAACCCTAACCCTAACACTATCCTAGGGCTGATGCTAACCCTAACCCTAACACTATCCTAGGGCTGATGCTAACCCTAACCCTAACCCTAACACTATCCTAGGGCTGATGCTAACCCTAACGCTAACCCTAACACTATCCTTGAACTGATGCTAACCCTAACCCTAACCCTAACACTATCCTAGGCCTGATGATAACCCTAACCCTAACCCTAACACTATCCTAGGGTTTATATTAACCCTAACCCTAACACTATCCTAGGGCTGATGCTAACCCTAACCCTAACCCTAACACTATCCTAGGGCGGATGCTAACCCTAACCCTAACCCTAACACTATCCTAGTGCTGATGCTAACCCTAACCCTAACCCTAACACTATCCTAGGGTTGATGCTAACCCTAACCCTAACACTATCCTAGGGCTGATGCTAACCCTAACCCTAACCCTAACAGTATCCTTGGGCTGATGCTAACCCTAACAGTAACACTATCCTAGGGCTGATGCTAACCCTAACCCTAACACTAACTCTATCCTAGGGCTGATGCTAACCCTAACCCTAACCCAAACACTATCCTAGGGTTGATGCTAACCCTAACCCTAACACTATCCTAGGGCTGATGCTAACCCTAACCCTAACCCTAACACTGTCCTTGGGCTGATGCTAACCCTAACCCTAACACTATCCTGGGCCTGATGCTAACCCTAACCCTAACCCTAACACTATCCTAGGGCTGATGCTAACCCTAACCCTAACACTATCCTTGGGCTGATGCTAACCCTAACCCTAACCCTAACACTATCCTAGGGCGGATGCTAACCCTAACCCTAACCCTAACACTATCCTAGGGCTGATGCTAACCCTAACACTAACACTATCCTAGGGCTGATGCTAACCCTAACCCTAACCCTAACATTATCCTAGGGCTGATGCTAACCCTAACCCTAACTCTAACACTATCTTAGGGCTGAGGCTAACCCTAACCCTAACACTATCCTACGGCTGATGCTAACCCTAACCCTAACCCTAACACTATCCTAGGGCTGATGCTAACCCTAACCCTAACACTATCCTAGGGCTGATGCTAACCCTAACCCTAACCCTAACACTATCCTAGGGCTGATGCTAACCCTAACCCTAACACTATCCTAGTTCTGATGCTAACCCTAACCCTAACCCTAACACTATCCTAGGGCTGATGATAACCCTAACCCTAACCCTAACACTATCCTAGGGTTTATGTTAACCCTAACCCTAACACTATCCTAGGGCTGATGCTAACCCTAACCCTAACCCTAACACTATCCTAGGGCGGATGCTAACCCTAACCCTAACCCTAACACTATCCTAGGGCAGATGCTAACCCTAACACTAACACTATCCTAGGGCTGAAGCTAACCCTAACCCTAACCCTAACACTCTCCAAGGGTTGATGCTAACCCTAACCCTAACCCTAACACTATGCTAGGGCTGATGCTAACCCTAACCCTAACACTATCCTAGGGCTGATGCTAACCCTAACCCTAACCCTAACACTATCCTAGGGTTGATGCTAACCCTAACCCTAACACTATCCTAGGGCTGATGCTAACCCTAACCCTAACCCTAACACTATCCTAGGGCTGATGCTAACCCTAACCCTAACACTATCCTAGGGCTGATGCTAACCCTAACCCTAACCCTAACACTAACCTAGGGCTGATGCTAACCCTAACCCTAACACTATCCTAGGGCTGATGCTAACCCTAACCCTAACCCTAACACTATCCTAGGGCTGATGCTAACCCTAACCCTAACACTATCCTAGGGCTGATGCTAACCCTAACCCTAACCCTAACACTATCCTAGGGCTGATGCTAACCCTAACAGTAACACTATCCTAGGGCTGATGCTAACCCTAACCCTAACCCTAACACTATCCTAGGGCTGATGCTAACCCTAACCCTAACCCAAACACTATCCTAGGGTTGATGCTAACCCTAACCCTAACACTATCCTAGGGCTGATGCTAACCCTAACCCTAACGCTAACACTATCCTTGGGCTGATGCTATCCCTAACCCTAACACTATCCTGGGCCTGATGCTAACCCTAACCCTAACCCTAAAACTATCCTAGGGCTGATGCTAACCCTAACCCTAACACTATCCTTGGGCTGATGCTAACCCTTACCCTAACCCTAACACTATCCTAGGGCAGATGCTAACCCTAACGCTAACCCTAACACTATCCTTGAACTGATGCTAACCCTAACCCTAACACTAACACTATCCTAGGCCTGATGATAACCCTAACCCTAACCCTAACACTATCCTAGGGTTTATGTTAACCCTAACCCTAACACTATCCTAGGGCTGATGCTAACCCTAACACTAACACTATCCTAGGGCTGATGCTAACCCTAACCCTAACCCTAACACTATCCTAGGGCGGATGCTAACCCTAACCCTAACACTATCCTAGGCCTGATGCTAACCCTAACCCTAACCCTAACACTATCCTAGGGCTGATGCTAACCCTAACCCTAACACTATCCTAGGGCTGATGCTAACCCTAACCCTAACCCTAACACTATCCTAGGGCTGATGCTAACCCTAACCCTAACACTATCCTAGGCCTGATGCTAACCCTAACCCTAACCCTAACACTATCCTAGGGCTGATGCTAACCCTAACCCTAACACTATCCTAGGGCTGATGCTAACCTTAACCCTAACCCTAACACTATCCTAAGTCTGATGCTAACCCTAGACCTCACACTATACTAGGCCTGATGATAACCATAACCCTAACCTTAACACTATCCTAGGGCTGATGCTAACCCTAACCCTAACCCTAACACTATCCTAGAGCTGATGCTAACCCTAACCCTAACACTATCCTCGGCCTGATGATAACCCTAACCCTAACCCTGACACTATCCTAGGGCTGATGCTAACCCTAACCCTAACACTATCCTAGGGCTGATGCTAACCCTAACCCTAACCCTAACACTATCCTAGGCCTGATGCTAACCCTATCCCTAACCCTAACACTCTCCTAGGGCTGAGGTTAACCCTAACCCTAACACTATCCTAGGGCTGATGCTAACCCTAACCCTAACCCTAACACTATCCTAGGGCTGATGCTAACCCTAACCCTAACAGTATCCTAGGGCTGATGCTAACCCTAACCCTAACCCTAACAGTATCCTTGGGCTGATGCTAACCCTAACAGTAACACTATCCTAGGGCTGATGCTAACCCTAACCCTAACCCTAACACTATCCTAGGGCTGATGCTAACCCTAACCCTAACCCAAACACTATCCTAGGGTTGATGCTAACCCTAACCCTAACACTATCCTAGGGCTGATGCTAACCCTAACCCTAACCCTAACACTATCCTTGTGCTGATGCTAACCCTTACGCTAACACTATCCTGGGCCTGAGGCTAACCCTAACCCTAACCCTAACACTATCCTAGGGCTGATGCTAACCCTAACCCTAACACTATCCTTGGGCTGATGCTAACCCTAACCCTAACCCTACCACTATCCTAGGGCAGATGCTAAACCTAACGCTAACCCTAACACTATCCTTGAACTGATGTTAACCCTAACCCTAACCCTAACACTATCCTAGGCCTGATGATAACCCTAACCCTAACCCTAACACTATCCTATGGTTTATGTTAACCCTAACCCTAACACTATCCTAGGGCTGATGCGAACCCTAACCCTAACCCTAACACTATCCTAGGGCGGATGCTAACCCTAACCCTAACCCTAACACTATCCTAGGGCTGATGCTAACCCTAACACTAACACTATCCTAGGGCTGATGCTAACCCTAACCCTAACCCTAACATTATCCTAGGGCGGATGCTAACCCTAACCCTAACCCTAACACTATCCTAGGGATGATGCTAACCCTAACACTAACACTATCCTAGGCCTGATGCTAACCCTAACCCTAACTCTAACACTATCCTAGGGCTGATGCTAACCCTAACCCTAACACTATCCTAGGGCTGATGCTAACCCTAACACTAACACTATCCTAGGGCTGATGCTAACCCTAACCCTAACCCTAACACTCTCCAAGGGCTGATGCTAACCCTAACCCTAACCCTAACACTATTCTAGGGCTGATGCTAACCCTAACCCTAACACTATCCTAGGCCTGATGCTAACCCTAACCCTAACCCTAACACTATCCTAGGGCTGATGCTAACCCTAACCCTAACACTATCCTAGGGCTGATGCTAACCCTAACCCTAACCCTAACACTATCCTAGGGCTGATGCTAACCCTAACCCTAACACTATCCTAGGCCTGATGATAACCCTAACCCTAACCCTAACACTATCCTAGGGCTGATGCTAACCCTAACCCTAACACTATCCTAGGGCTGATGCTAACCCTAACCCTAACCAGAACACTATCCTAAGTCTGATGCCAGCCCTAGACCTCACACTATACTAGGCCTGATGATAACCATAACCCTAACCTTAACACTATCCTAGGGCTGATGCTAACCCTAACCCTAACCCTAACACTATCCTAGAGCTGATGCTAACCCTAACCCTAACACTATCCTAGGCCTGATGATAACCCTAACCCTAACCCTGACACTATCCTAGGGCTGATGCTAACCCTAAACCTAACACTATCCTAGGGCTGATGCTAACCCTAACCCTAACCCTAACACTATCCTAGGCCTTATGCTAACCCTAACCCTAACCCTAACACTATCCTTGGGCTCATGCTAACCCTAACCATAACACTATCCTGGGCCTGATGCTAACCCTAACCCTAACCCTAACACTATCCTAGGGCTGATGCTAACCCTAACCCTAACACTATCCTTGGGCTGATGCTAACCCTAACCCTAACCCTAACACTATCCTAGGGCGGATGCTAACCCTAACCCTAACCCTAACCCTATCCTAGGGCTGATGCTAACCCTAACACTAACACTATCCTAGGGCTGATGCTAACCCTAACCCTAACCCTAACATTATCCTAGGGCTGATGCTAACCCTAACCATAACTCTAACACTATCTTAGGGCTGAGTCTAACCCTAACCCTAACACTATCCTACGGCTGATGCTAACCCTAACCCTAACCCTAACACTATCCTAGGGCTGATGCTAACCCTAACCCTAACACTATCCTAGGGCTGATGCTAACCCTAACCCTAACCCTAACACTATCCTAGGGCTGA
The DNA here is from genome assembly GCF_020740605.2 of Lemur catta. Classification (NCBI taxonomy): domain Eukaryota; kingdom Metazoa; phylum Chordata; class Mammalia; order Primates; family Lemuridae; genus Lemur; species Lemur catta. The sequence continues at coordinate 2,898,433 of NC_059134.1, forward strand.
TGCTAACCCTAACACTAACACTATCCTAGTTCTGATGCTAACCCTAACCCTAACCCTAACACTATCCTAGGGCTGATGCTAACCGTAACCCTAACACTATCCTAGGCCTGATGATAACACTAACCCTAACCCTAACACTATCCTAGGGCTGATGCTAACCCTAACCCTAACACTATCCTAGGGCTGATGCTAACCCTAACCCTAACCCTAACACTATCCTAGGGCTGATGCTAACCCTAAACCTAACACTATCCTAGGGCTGATGCTAACCCTAACCCTAACCCTAACACTATCCTAGGGCTGATGCTAACCCTAACCCTAACACTATCCTAGGGCTGATGCTAACCCTAACCCTAACCAGAACACTATCCTAAGTCTGATGCCAGCCCTAGACCTCACACTATACTAGGCCTGATGATAACCATAACCCTAACCTTAACACTATCCTAGGGCTGATGCTAACCCTAACCCTAACCCTAACACTATCCTAGAGCTGATGCTAACCCTAACCCTAACACTATCCTAGGCCTGATGATAACCCTAACCCTAACCCTGACACTATCCTAGGGCTGATGCTAACCCTAAACCTAACACTATCCTAGGGCTGATGCTAACCCTAACCCTAACCCTAACACTATCCTAGGCCTTATGCTAACCCTATCCCTAACAATAACACTCTCCTAGGGCTGAGGCTAACCCTAACCCTAACCCTAACACTATCCTTGGGCTGATGCTAACCCTAACCCTAACACTATCCTGGGCCTGATGCTAACCCTAACCCTAACCCTAACACTATCCTAGGGCTGATGCTAACCCTAACCCTAACACTATCCTTGGGCTGATGCTAACCCTAACCCTAACCCTAACAATATCCTAAGGCAGATGCTAACCCTAACCCTAACCCTAACACTATCCTTGGGCTCATGCTAACCCTAACCATAACACTATCCTGGGCCTGATGCTAACCCTAACCCTAACCCTAACACTATCCTAGGGCTGATGCTAACCCTAACCCTAACACTATCCTTGGGCTGATGCTAACCCTAACCCTAACCCTAACACTATCCTAGGGCGGATGCTAACCCTAACCCTAACCCTAACCCTATCCTAGGGCTGATGCTAACCCTAACACTAACACTATCCTAGGGCTGATGCTAACCCTAACCCTAACCCTAACATTATCCTAGGGCTGATGCTAACCCTAACCCTAACTCTAACACTATCTTAGGGCTGAGTCTAACCCTAACCCTAACACTATCCTACGGCTGATGCTAACCCTAACCCTAACCCTAACACTATCCTAGGGCTGATGCTAACCCTAACCCTAACACTATCCTAGGGCTGATGCTAACCCTAACCCTAACCCTAACACTATCCTAGGGCTGATGCTAACCCTAACACTAACACTATCCTAGTTCTGATGCTAACCCTAACCCTAACCCTAACACTATCCTAGGGCTGATGCTAACCGTAACCCTAACACTATCCTAGGCCTGATGATAACACTAACCCTAACCCTAACACTATCCTAGGGCTGATGCTAACCCTAACCCTAACACTATCCTAGGGCTGATGCTAACCCTAACCCTAACCCTAACACTATCCTAGGGCTGATGCTAACCCTAACGCTAACCCTAACACTATCCTTGAACTGATGCTAACCCTAACCCTAACCCTAACACTATCCTAGGCCTGATGATAACCCTAACCCTAACCCTAACACTATCCTAGGGTTTATATTAGCCCTAACCCTAACACTATCCTAGGGCTGATGCTAACCCTAACCCTAACTCTAACACTATCCTAGGGCTGATGGTAACCCTAACCCTAACACTATCCTAGGCCTGATGCTAACCCTAACCCTAACCCTAACACTATCCTAGGGCTGATGCTAACCCTAACCCTAACACTATCCTAGGGCTGATGCTAACCCTAACCCTTACCCTAACACTATCCTAGGGCTGATGCTAACCCTAACCCTAACACTATCCTAGGCCTGATGCTAACCCTAACCCTAACCCTAACACTATCCTAGGGCTGATGCTAACCCTAACCCTAACACTATCCTAGGGCTGATGCTAACCTTATCCCTAACCCTAACACTATCCTAAGTCTGATGCTAACCCTAGACCTCACACTATACTAGGCCTGATGATAACCATAACCCTAACCTTAACACTATCCTAGGGCTGATGCTAACCCTAACCCTAACCCTAACACTATCCTAGAGCTGATGCTAACCCTAACCCTAACACTATCCTCGGCCTGATGATAACCCTAACCCTAACCCTGACACTATCCTAGGGCTGATGCTAACCCTAACCCTAACACTATCCTAGGGCTGATGCTAACCCTAACCCTAACCCTAACACTATCCTAGGCCTGATGCTAACCCTATCCCTAACCCTAACACTCTCCTAGGGCTGAGGTTAACCCTAACCCTAACACTATCCTAGGGCTGATGCTAACCCTAACCCTAACCCTAACACTATCCTTGGGCTGATGCTAACCCTAACCCTAACACTATCCTGGGCCTGATGCTAACCCTAACCCTAACCCTAAAACTATCCTAGGGCTGATGCTAACCCTAAACCTAACACTATCCTTGGGCTGATGCTAACCCTAACCCTAACCCTAACACTATCCTAGGGCTGATGCTAACCCTAACCCTAACAGTATCCTAGGGCTGATGCTAACCCTAACCCTAACCCTAACAGTATCCTTGGGCTGATGCTAACCCTAACAGTAACACTATCCTAGGGCTGATGCTAACCCTAACCCTAACCCTAACACTATCCTAGGGCTGATGCTAACCCTAACCCTAACCCAAACACTATCCTAGGGTTGATGCTAACCCTAACCCTAACACTATCCTAGGGCTGATGCTAACCCTAACCCTAACCCTAACACTATCCTTGGGCTGATGCTAACCCTAACCCTAACACTATCCTGGGCCTGATGCTAACCCTAACCCTAACCCTAACACTATCCTAGGGCTGATGCTAACCCTAACCCTAACACTATCCTAGGGCAGATGCTAAACCTAACGCTAACCCTAACACTATCCTTGAACTGATGTTAACCCTAACCCTAACCCTAACACTATCCTAGGCCTGATGATAACCCTAACCCTAACCCTAACACTATCCTATGGTTTATGTTAACCCTAACCCTAACACTATCCTAGGGCTGATGCTAACCCTAACCCTAACCCTAACACTATCCTAGGGCGGATGCTAACCCTAACCCTAACCCTAACACTATCCTAGGGCTGATGCTAACCCTAACACTAACACTATCCTAGGGCTGATGCTAACCCTAACCCTAACCCTAACATTATCCTAGGGCGGATGCTAACCCTAACCCTAACCCTAACACTATCCTAGGGCTGATGCTAACCCTAACACTAACACTATCCTAGGCCTGATGCTAACCCTAACCCTAACTCTAACACTATCCTAGGGCTGATGCTAACCCTAACCCTAACACTATCCTAGGGCTGATGCTAACCCTAACACTAACACTATCCTAGGGCTGATGCTAACCCTAACCCTAACCCTAACACTCTCCAAGGGCTGATGCTAACCCTAACCCTAACCCTAACACTATCCTAGGGCTGATGCTAACCCTAACCCTAACACTATCCTAGGCCTGATGCTAACCCTAACCCTAACCCTAACACTATCCTAGGGCTGATGCTAACCCTAACCCTAACAATATCCTAGGGCTGATGCTAACCCTAACCCTAACCCTAACACTATCCTAGGGCTGATGCTAACCCTAACCCTAACACTATCCTAGGCCTGATGATAACCCTAACCCTAACCCTAACACTATCCTAGGGCTGATGCTAACCCTAACCCTAACACTATCCTAGGGCTGATGCTAACCCTAACCCTAACCCTAACACTATCCTAAGTCTGTTGCCAGCCCTAGACCTCACAATATACTAGGCCTGATGATAACCATAACCCTAACCTTAACACTATCCTAGGGCTGATGCTAACCCTAACCCTAACCCTAACACTATCCTAGAGCTGATGCTAACCCTAACCCTAACACTATCCTAGGCCTGATGATAACCCTAACCCTGACCCTGACACTATCCTAGGGCTGATGCTAACCCTAACCCTAACACTATCCTAGGGCTGATGCTAACCCTAACCCTAACCCTAACACTATCCTAGGCCTGATGCTAACCCTATCCCTAACAATAACACTCTCCTAGGGCTGAGGCTAACCCTAACCCTAACCCTAACACTATCCTTGGGCTGATGCTAACCCTAACCCTAACACTATCCTGGGCCTGATGCTAACCCTAACCCTAACCCTAACACTATCCTAGGGCTGATGCTAACCCTAACCCTAACACTATCCTTGAGCTGATGCTAACCCTACCCTAACCCTAACAATATCCTAGGGCAGATGCTAACCCTAACCCTAACACTATCCTTGGGCTCATGCTAACCCTAACCATAACACTATCCTGGGCCTGATGCTAATCCTAACCCTAACCCTAACACTATCCTAGGGCTGATGCTAACCCTAACCCTAACACTATCCTTGGGCTGATGCTAACCCTAACCCTAACCCTAACACTATCCTAGGGCGGAGCTAACCCTAACCCTAACCCTAACACTATCCTAGGGCTGATGCTAACCCTAACACTAACACTATCCTAGGGCTGATGCTAACCCTAACCCTAACCCTAACATTATCCTAGGGCTGATGCTAACCCTAACCCTAACTCTAACACTATCTTAGGGCTGAGTCTAACCCTAACCATAACACTATCCTACGGCTGATGCTAACCCTAACCCTAACCCTAACACTATCCTAGGGCTGATGCTAACCCTAACCCTAACACTATCCTAGGGCTGATGCTAACCCTAACCCTAACCATAACACTATCCTAGGGCTGATGCTAACCCTAACCCTAACACTATCCTAGTTCTGATGCTAACCCTAACCCTAACCCTAACACTATCCTAGGGCTGATGCTAACCGTAACCCTAACACTATCCTAGGCCTGATGATAACACTAACCCTAACCCTAACACTATCCTAGGGCTGATGCTAACCCTAACCCTAACACTATCCTAGGGCTGATGCTAACCCTAACCCTAACCCTAACACTATCCTAGGGCTGATGCTAACCCTAACGCTAACCCTAACACTATCCTTGAACTGATGCTAACCCTAACCCTAACCCTAACACTATCCTAGGCCTGATGATAACCCTAACCCTAACCCTAACACTATCCTAGGGTTTATATTAACCCTAACCCTAACACTATCCTAGGGCTGATGCTAACCCTAACCCTAACCCTAACACTATCCTAGGGCGGATGCTAACCCTAACCCTAACCCTAACACTATCCTAGTGCTGATGCTAACCCTAACCGTAACCCTAACACTATCCTAGGGTTGATGCTAACCCTAACCCTAACACTATCCTAGGGCTGATGCTAACCCTAACCCTAACCCTAACAGTATCCTTGGGCTGATGCTAACCCTAACAGTAACACTATCCTAGGGCTGATGCTAACCCTAACCCTAACACTAACACTATCCTAGGGCTGATGCTAACCCTAACCCTAACCCAAACACTATCCTAGGGTTGATGCTAACCCTAACCCTAACACTATCCTAGGGCTGATGCTAACCCTAACCCTAACCCTAACACTGTCCTTGGGCTGATGCTAACCCTAACCCTAACACTATCCTGGGCCTGGTGCTAACCCTAACCCTAACCCTAACACTATCCTAGGGCTGATGCTAACCCTAACCCTAACACTATCCTTGGGCTGATGCTAACCCTAACCCTAACCCTAACACTATCCTAGGGCGGATGCTAACCCTAACCCTAACCCTAACACTATCCTAGGGCTGATGCTAACCCTAACACTAACACTATCCTAGGGCTGATGCTAACCCTAACCCTAACCCTAACATTATCCTAGGGCTGATGCTAACCCTAACCCTAACTCTAACACTATCTTAGGGCTGAGGCTAACCCTAACCCTAACACTATCCTACGGCTGATGCTAACCCTAACCCTAACCCTAACACTATCCTAGGGCTGATGCTAACCCTAACCCTAACACTATCCTAGGGCGGATGCTAACCCTAACCCTAACCCTAACACTATCCTAGGGCTGATGCTAACCCTAACCCTAACACTATCCTAGTTCTGATGCTAACCCTAACCCTAACCCTAACACTATCCTAGGGCTGATGCTAACCGTAACCCTAACACTATCCTAGGCCTGATGATAACACTAACCCTAACCCTAACACTATCCTAGGGCTGATGCTAACCCTAACCCTAACCCTAACACTATCCTAGGCCTGATGCTAACCCTAACGCTAACCCTAACACTATCCTTGAACTGATGCTAACCCTAACCCTAACCCTAACACTATCCTAGGCCTGATGATAACCCTAACCCTAACCCTAACACTATCCTAGGGTTTATGTTAACCCTAACCCTAACACTATCCTAGGGCTGATGCTAACCCTAACCCTAACCCTAACACTATCCTAGGGCGGATGCTAACCCTAACCCTAACCCTAACACTATCCTAGGGCAGATGCTAACCCTAACACTAACACTATCCTAGGGCTGAAGCTAACCCTAACCCTAACCCTAACACTCTCCAAGGGTTGATGCTAACCCTAACCCTAACCCTAACACTATCCTAGGGCTGATGCTAACCCTAACCCTAACACTATCCTAGGGCTGATGCTAACCCTAACCCTAACCCTAACACTATCCTAGGGTTGATGCTAACCCTAACCCTAACACTATCCTAGGGCTGATGCTAACCCTAACCCTAACCCTAACACTATCCTAGGGCTGATGCTAACCCTAACCCTAACACTATCCTAGGGCTGATGCTAACCCTAACCCTAACCCTAACACTAACCTAGGGCTGATGCTAACCCTAACCCTAACACTATCCTAGGGCTGATGCTAACCCTAACCCTAACCCTAACACTATCCTAGGGCTGATGCTAACCCTAACCCTAACACTATCCTAGGGCTGATGCTAACCCTAACCCTAACCCTAACACTATCCTAGGGCTGATGCTAACCCTAACAGTAACACTATCCTAGGGCTGATGCTAACCCTAACCCTAACCCTAACACTATCCTAGGGCTGATGCTAACCCTAACCCTAACCCAAACACTATCCTAGGGTTGATGCTAACCCTAACCCTAGCACTATCCTAGGGCTGATGCTAACCCTAACCCTAACGCTAACACTATCCTTGGGCTGATGCTAACCCTAACCCTAACACTATCCTGGGCCTGATGCTAACCCTAACCCTAACCCTAAAACTATCCTAGGGCTGATGCTAACCCTAACCCTAACACTATCCTTGGGCTGATGCTAACCCTTACCCTAACCCTAACACTATCCTAGGGCAGATGCTAACCCTAACGCTAACCCTAACACTATCCTTGAACTGATGCTAACCCTAACCCTAACCCTAACACTATCCTAGGCCTGATGATAACCCTAACCCTAAACCTAACACTATCCTAGGGTTTATGTTAACCCTAACCCTAACACTATCCTAGGGCTGATGCTAACCCTAACACTAACACTATCCTAGGGCTGATGCTAACCCTAACCCTAACCCTAACACTATCCTAGGGCGGATGCTAACCCTAACCCTAACCCTAACACTATCCTAGGGCTGATGCTAACCCTAACACTAACACTATCCTAGGGCTGATGCTAACCCAAACCCTAACCCTGACATTATCCTAGGGCGGATGCTAACCCTAACCCTAACCCTAACACTATCCTAGGGCTGATGCTAACGCTAACACTAACACTATCCTAGGCCTGATGCTAACCCTAACCCTATCCCTGACACTATCCTAGGGCTGATGCTAACCCTAACCCTAACACTATCCTAGGGCTGATGCTAACCCTAACACTAACACTCTCCAAGGGCTGATGCTAACCCTAACCCTAACCCTAACACTATCCTAGCGCTGATGCTAACCCTAACCCTAACTCTAACACTATCCTAGGGCTGATGCTAACCCTAACCCTAACACTATCCTAGGCCTGATGCTAACCCTAACCCTAACCCTAACACTATCCTAGGGCTGATGCTAACCCTAACCCTAACACTATCCTAGGGCTGATGCTAACCCTAACCCTAACCCTAACACTATCCTAGGGCTGATGCTAACCCTAACCCTAACACTATCCTAGGCCTGATGCTAACCCTAACCCTAACCCTAACACTATCCTAGGGCTGATGCTAACCCTAACCCTAACACTATCCTAGGGCTGATGCTAACCTTAACCCTAACCCTAACACTATCCTAAGTCTGATGCTAACCCTAGACCTCACACTATACTAGGCCTGATGATAACCATAACCCTAACCTTAACACTATCCTAGGGCTGATGCTAACCCTAACCCTAACCCTAACACTATCCTAGAGCTGATGCTAACCCTAACCCTAACACTATCCTCGGCCTGATGATAACCCTAACCCTAACCCTGACACTATCCTAGGGCTGATGCTAACCCTAACCCTAACACTATCCTAGGGCTGATGCTAACCCTAACCCTAACCCTAACACTATCCTAGGCCTGATGCTAACCCTATCCCTAACCCTAACACTCTCCTAGGGCTGAGGTTAACCCTAACCCTAACACTATCCTAGGGCTGATGCTAACCCTAACCCTAACCCTAACACTATCCTTGGGCTGATGCTAACCCTAACCCTAACACTATCCTGGGCCTGATGCTAACCCTAACCCTAACCCTAAAACTATCCTAGGGCTGATGCTAACCCTAAACCTAACACTATCCTTGGGCTGATGCTAACCCTAACCCTAACCCTAACACTATCCTAGGGCTGATGCTAACCCTAACCCTAACAGTATCCTAGGGCTGATGCTAACCCTAACCCGAACCCTAACAGTATCCTTGGGCTGATGCTAACCCTAACAGTAACACTATCCTAGGGCTGATGCTAACCCTAACCCTAACCCTAACACTATCCTAGGGCTGATGCTAACCCTAACCCTAACCCAAACACTATCCTAGGGTTGATGCTAACCCTAACCCTAACACTATCCTAGGGCTGATGCTAACCCTAACCCTAACCCTAACACTATCCTTGGGCTGATGCTAACCCTAACCCTAACACTATCCTGGGCCTGATGCTAACCCTAACCCTAACCCTAACACTATCCTAGGGCTGATGCTAACCCTAACCCTAACACTATCCTTGGGCTGATGCTAACCCTAACCCTAACCCTACCACTATCCTAGGGCAGATGCTAAACCTAACGCTAACCCTAACACTATCCTTGAACTGATGTTAACCCTAACCCTAACCCTAACACTATCCTAGGCCTGATGATAACCCTAACCCTAACCCTAACACTATCCTATGGTTTATGTTAACCCTAACCCTAACACTATCCTAGGGCTGATGCGAACCCTAACCCTAACCCTAACACTATCCTAGGGCGGATGCTAACCCTAACCCTAACCCTAACACTATCCTAGGGCTGATGCTAACCCTAACACTAACACTATCCTAGGGCTGATGCTAACCCTAACCCTAACCCTAACATTATCCTAGGGCGGATGCTAACCCTAACCCTAACCCTAACACTATCCTAGGGCTGATGCTAACCCTAACACTAACACTATCCTAGGCCTGATGCTAACCCTAACCCTAACTCTAACACTATCCTAGGGCTGATGCTAACCCTAACCCTAACACTATCCTAGGGCTGATGCTAACCCTAACACTAACACTATCCTAGGGCTGATGCTAACCCTAACCCTAACCCTAACACTCTCCAAGGGCTGATGCTAACCCTAACCCTAACCCTAACACTATCCTAGGGCTGATGCTAACCCTAACCCTAACCCTAACACTATCCTAGAGCTGATGCTAACCCTAACCCTAACACTATCCTAGGCCTGATGATAACCCTAACCCTAACCCTGACACTATCCTAGGGCTGATGCTAACCCTAACCCTAACACTATCCTAGGGCTGATGCTAACCCTAACCCTAACCCTAACACTATCCTAGGCCTGATGCTAACCCTATCCCTAACAATAACACTCTCCTAGGGCTGAGGCTAACCCTAACCCTAACCCTAACACTATCCTTGGGCTGATGCTAACCCTAACCCTAACACTATCCTGGGCCTGATGCTAACCCTAACCCTAACCCTAACACTATCCTAGGGCTGATGCTAACCCTAACCCTAACACTATCCTTGGGCTGATGCTAACCCTAACCCTAACCCTAACAGTATCCTAAGGCAGATGCTAACCCTAACCCTAACCCTAACACTATCCTTGGGCTCATGCTAACCCTAACCATAACACTATCCTGGGCCTGATGCTAACCCTAACCCTAACCCTAACACTATCCTAGGGCTGATGCTAACCCTAACCCTAACACTATCCTTGGGCTGATGCTAACCCTAACCCTAACCCTAACACTATCCTAGGGCGGATGCTAACCCTAACCCTAACCCTAACACTATCCTAGGGCTGATGCTAACCCTAACACTAACACTATCCTAGGGCTGATGCTAACCCTAACCCTAACCCTAACATTATCCTAGGGCTGATGCTAACCCTAACCCTAACTCTAACACTATCTTAGGGCTGAGTCTAACCCTAACCCTAACACTATCCTACGGCTGATGCTAACCCTAACCCTAACCCTAACACTATCCTAGGGCTGATGCTAACCCTAACCCTAACACTATCCTAGGGCTGATGCTAACCCTAACCCTAACCCTAACACTATCCTAGGGCTGATGCTAACCCTAACCCTAACACTATCCTAGTTCTGATGCTAACCCTAACCCTAACCCTAACACTATCCTAGGGCTGATGCTAACCGTAACCCTAACACTATCCTAGGCCTGATGATAACACTAACCCTAACCCTAACACTATCCTAGGGCTGATGCTAACCCTAACCCTAACACTATCCTAGGGCTGATGCTAACCCTAACCCTAACCCTAACACTATCCTAGGGCTGATGCTAACCCTAACGCTAACCCTAACACTATCCTTGAACTGATGCTAACCCTAACCCTAACCCTAACACTATCCTAGGCCTGATGATAACCCTAACCCTAACCCTAACACTATCCTAGGGTTTATATTAGCCCTAACCCTAACACTATCCTAGGGCTGATGCTAACCCTAACCCTAACCCTAACACTATCCTAGGGCGGATGCTAACCCTAACCCTAACACTAACACTATCCTAGGGCTGATGCTAACCCTAACCCTAACCCTAACACTATCCTAGGGTTGAAGCTAACCCTAACCCTAACACTATCCTAGGGCTGATGCTAACCCTAACCCTAACCCTAACACTATCCTAGGGCTGATGCTAACCCTAACCCTAACACTATCCTAGGGCTGATGCTAACCCTAACCCTAACCCTAACACTAACCTAGGGCTGATGCTAACCCTAACCCTAACACTATCCTAGGGCTGATGCTAACCCTAACCCTAACCCTAACACTATCCTAGGGCTGATGCTAACCCTAACCCTAACACTATCCTAGGGCTGATGCTAACCCTAACCCTAACCCTAACACTATCCTAGGGCTGATGCTAACCCTAACAGTAACACCATCCTAGGGCTGATGCTAACCCTAACCCTAACCCTAACACTATCCTAGGGCTGATGCTAACCCTAACCCTAACCCAAACACTATCCTAGGGTTGATGCTAACCCTAACCCTAACACTATCCTAGGGCTGATGCTAACCCTAACCCTAACGCTAACACTATCCTTGGGCTGATGCTAACCCTAACCCTAACACTATCCTGGGCCTGATGCTAACCCTAACCCTAACCCTAAAACTATCCTAGGGCTGATGCTAACCCTAACCCTAACCCTAACACTCTCCAAGGGCTGATGCTAACCCTAACCCTAACCCTAACACTATCCTAGGGCTGATGCTAACCATAACCCTAACCCTAACACTATCCTAGGGCTGATGCTAACCCTAACCCTAACACTATCCTAGGCCTGATGCTAACCCTAACCCTAACCCTAACACTATCCTAGGGCTGATGCTAACCCTAACCCTAACACTATCCTAGGCCTGATGCTAACCCTAACCCTAACCCAAACACTATCCTAGGGCTGATGCTAACCCTAACCCTAACATTATCCTAGGGCTGATGCTAACCCTAACCCTAACCCTAACACTATCCTAAGTCTGATGCTAACCCTAGACCTCACACTATACTAGGCCTGATGATAACCATAACCCTAACCTTAACACTATCCTAGGGTTGATGCTAACGCTAACCCTAACCCTAACACTATCCTAGAGCTGATGCTAACCCTAACCCTAACACTATCCTAGGCCTGATGATAACCCTAACCCTAACCCTGACAGTATCCTAGGGCTGATGCTAACCCTAACCCTAACACTATCCTAGGGCTGATGCTAACCCTAACCCTAAACCTAACACTATCCTAGGCCTGATGCTAACCCTATCCCTAACCCTAACACTCTCCTAGGGCTGAGGCTAACCCTAACCCTAACACTATCCTAGGGCTGATGCTAACCCTAACCCTAACCCTAACACTATCCTTGGGCTGATGCTAACCCTAACCCTAACACTATCCTGGGCCTGATGCTAACCCTAACCCTAACCCTAAAACTATCCTAGGGCTGATGCTAACCCTAACCCTAACACTATCCTTGGGCTGATGCTAACCCTTACCCTAACCCTAACACTATCCTAGGGCAGATGCTAACCCTAACGCTAACCCTAACACTATCCTTGAACTGATGCTAACCCTAACCCTAACACTAACACTATCCTAGGCCTGATGATAACCCTAACCCTAACCCTGACACTATCCTAGGGTTTATGTTAACCCTAACCCTAACACTATCCTAGGGCTGATGCTAACCCTAACACTAACACTATCCTAGGGCTGATGCTAACCCTAACCCTAACCCTAACACTATCCTAGGGCGGATGCTAACCCTAACCCTAACCCTAACACTATCCTAGGGCTGATGCTAACCCTAACACTAACACTATCCTAGGGCTGATGCTAACCCTAACCCTAACCCTGACATTATCCTAGGGCGGATGCTAACCCTAACCCTAACCCTAACACTATCCTAGGGCTGATGCTAACGCTAACACTAACACTATCCTAGGCCTCATGCTAACCCTAACCCTATCCCTGACACTATCCTAGGGCTGATGCTAACCCTAACCCTAACACTATCCTAGGGCTGATGCTAACCTTAACACTAACTCTAACACTATCCTAGGGCTGATGCTAACCCTAACCCTAACCCTAACACTATCCTAAGTCTGATGCTAACCCTAGACCTCACACTATACTAGGCCTGATGATAACCATAACCCTAACCTTAACACTATCCTAGGGCTGATGCTAACGCTAACCCTAACCCTAACACTATCCTAGAGCTGATGCTAACCCTAACCCTAACACTATCCTAGGCCTGATGATAACCCTAACCCTAACCCTGACACTATCCTAGGGCTGATGCTAACCCTAACCCTAACACTATCCTAGGGCTGATGCTAACCCTAACCCTAACCCTAACACTATCCTAGGCCTGATGCTAACCCTATCCCTAACCCTAACACTCTCCTAGGGCTGAGGCTAACCCTAACCCTAACACTATCCTAGGGCTGATGCTAACCCTAACCCTAACCCTAACACTATCCTTGGGCTGATGCTAACCCTAACCCTAACACTATCCTGGGCCTGATGCTAACCCTAACCCTAACCCTAAAACTATCCTAGGGCTGATGCTAACCCTAAACCTAACACTATCCTTTTGCTGATGCTAACCCTAACCCTAACCCTAACACTATCCTAGGGCAGATGCTAACCCTAACGCTAACCCTAACACTATCCTTGAACTGATGCTAACCCTAACCCTAACCCTAACACTATCCTAGGGCGGATGCTAACCCTAACCCTAACCCTAACACTATCCTAGGGCTGATGCTAACCCTAACACTAACACTGTCCTAGGGCTGATGCTAACCCTAACCCTAACCCTAACGTTATCCTAGGGCGGATGCTAACCCTAACCCTAACCCTAACACTATCCTAGGGCTGATGCTAACCCTAACACTAACACTATCCTAGGCCTGATGCTAACCCTAACCCTAACCCTGACACTATCCTAGGGCTGATGCTAACCCTAACCCTAACACTATCCTAGGGCTGATGCTAACCCTAACACTACCACTATCCTAGGGCTGATGCTAACCCTAACCCTAACCCTAACCCTCTCCAAGGGCTGATGCTAACCCTAACTCTAACCCTAACACTATCCTAGGGCTGATGCTAACCCTAACAATAACTCTAACACTATCTTAGGGCTGAGGCTAACCCTAACCCTAACACTATCCTACGGCTGATGAAAACCCTAACCCTAACCCTAACACTATCCTAGAGCTGATGCTAACCCTAACCCTAACACTATCCTAGGCCTGATGCTAACCCTAACCCTAACCCTAACACTATCCTAGGGCTGACGCTAACCCTAACCCTAACACTATCCTAGGGCTGATGCTAACCCTAACCCTAACCCTAACACTATCCTAGGGCTGATGCTAACCCTAACCCTAACACTATCCTAGGCCTGATGATAACCCTAACCCTAACCCTAACACTATCCTAGGGCTGATGCTAACCCTAACCCTAACACTATCCTAGGGCTGATTCTAACCCTAACCCTAACCCTAACACTATCCTAAGTCTGATGCTAACCCTAGACCTCATACTATAGTAGGCCTGATGATAACCATAACCCTAACCTTAACACTATCCTAGGGCTGATGCTAACCCTAACCCTAACCCTAACACTATCCTAGAGCTGATGCTAACCCTAACCCTAACACTATCCTAGGCCTGATGATAACCCTAACCCTAACCCTGACACTATCCTGGGGCTGATGCTAACCCTAACCCTAACACTATCCTAGGGCTGATGCTAACCCTAACCCTAACCCTAACACTATCCTAGGCCTGATGCTAACCCTATCCCTAACCCTAACACTCTCCTAGGGCTGAGGCTAACCCTAACCCTAACACTATCCTAGGGCTGATGCTAACCCTAACCCTAACCCAAACACTATCCTAGGGTTGATGCTAACCCTAACCCTAACACTATCCTAGGGCTGATGCTAACCCTAACCTTAACCCTAACACTATCCTTGGGCTGATGCTAACCATAACCCTAACACTATCCTGGGCCTGATGCTAACCCTAACCCTAACCCTAACACTATCCTAGGGCTGATGCTAACCCTAACCCTAACACTATCCTTGGGCTGATGCTAACCCTAACCCTAACCCTAACAATATCCTAGGGCAGGTGCTAACCCTAACCCTAACCCTAACACTATCCTTGGGCTGATGCTAACCCTAACCCTAACACTATCCTGGGACTGATGCTAACCCTAACCCTAACCCTAACACTATCCTAGGGCTGATGCTAACCCTAACCCTAAAACTATCCTTGGGCTGATGCTAACCCTAACCCTAACCCTAACAATATCCTAGGGCAGGTGCTAACCCTAACCCTAACCCTAACACTATCCTTGGGCTGATGCTAACCCTAACCCTAAAACTATCCTGGGCCTGATGCTAACCCTAACCCTAACCCTAACACTATCCTAGGCCTGATGATAACACTAACCCTAACCCTAACACTATCCGAGGGCTGATGCTAACCCTAACCCTAACACTATCCTAGGGCTGATGCTAACCCTAACCCTAACCCTAACACTATCCTAGGGCTGATGCTAACCCTAACGCTAACCCTAACACTATCCTTGAACTGATGCTAACCCTAACCCTAACCCTAACACTATCCTAGGCCTGATGATAACCCTAACCCTAACCCTAACACTATCCTAGGGTTTATGTTAACCCTAACCCTAACACTATCCTGGGGCTGATGCTAACCCTAACCCTAACCCAAACACTATCCTAGGGTTGATGCTAACCCTAACCCTAACACTATCCTAGGGCTGATGCTAACCCTAACCCTAACCCTAACACTATCCTAGGGCTGATGCTAACCCTAACCCTAACACTATCATAGGCCTGATGATATCCCTAACACTAACCCTAACACTATACTAGGGCTGATGCTAACCCTAACCCTAACACTATCCTAGGGCTGATGCTAACCCGAACCCTAACCCTAACACTATCCTAGGGCTGATGCTAACCCTAACGCTAACCCTAACACTATCCTTGAACTGATGCTAACCCTAACCCTAACCCTAACACTATCCTAGGCCTGATGATAACCCTAACCCTAACCCTAACACTATCCTAGGGTTTATGTTAACCCTAACCCTAACACTATCCTAGGGCTGATGCTAACCCTAACCCTAAACCTAACACTACCCTAGGGCGGATGCTAACCCTAACCCTAACCCTAACACTATCCTAGGGCTGATGCTAACCCTAACACTAACACTATCCTAGGGCTGATGCTAACCCTAACCCTAACCCTAACACTATCCTAGGGCTGATGCTAACCCTAACCCTAACACTATCCTAGGGCTGATGCTAACCCTAACCCTAACCCTAACACTATCCTAGGGTTGATGCTAACCCTAACCCTAACACTATCCTAGGGCTGATGCTAACCTTAACCCTAACCCTAACACTATCCTAGGGCTGATGCTAACCCTAACCCTAACACTATCCTAGGGCTGATGCTAACCCTAACCCTAACCCTAACACTAACCTAGGGCTGATGCTAACCCTAACCCTAACACTATCCTGGGGCTGATGCTAACCCTAACCCTAACCCTAACAGTATCCTAGGGCTGATGCTAACCCAAACCCTAAGACTATCCTAGGGCTGATGCTAACCCTAACCCTAACCCTAACACTATCCTAGGGCTGATGCTAACCCTAACACTAACACTATCCTAGGGCTGATGCTAACCCTAACACTAACCCTAACACTATCCTAGGGCTGATGCTAACCCTAACCCTAACCCAAACACTATCCTATGGTTGATGCTAACCCTAACCCTAACACTATCCTAGGGGTGATGCTAACCCTAACGCTAACCCTAACACTATCCTTGAACTGATGCTAACCCTAACCATAACCATAACACTATCCTAGGCCTGATGATAACCCTAACCCTAACTCTAACACTATCCTAGGGTTTATGTTAACCCTAACCCTAACACTATCCTAGGGCTGATGCTAACCCTAACCCTAACCCTAACACTAACCTAGGGCTGATGCTAACCCTAACCCTAACACTATCCTAGGGCTGATGCTAACCCTAACCCTAACCCTAACACTATCCTAGGGCAGATGCTAACCCTAACCCTAACACTATCCTAGGGCTGATGCTAACCCTAACCCTAACCCTAACACTATCCTAGGGCTGATGCTAACCCTAACAGTAACACCATCCTAGGGCTGATGCTAACCCTAACCCTAACCCTAACACTATCCTAGGGCTGATGCTAACCCTAACCCTAACCCAAACACTATCCTAGGGTTGATGCTAACCCTAACCCTAACACTATCCTAGGGCTGATGCTAACCCTAACCCTAACGCTAACACTATCCTTGGGCTGATGCTAACCCTAACCCTAACACTATCCTGGGCCTGATGCTAACCCTAACCCTAACCCTAAAACTATCCTAGGGCTGATGCTAACCCTAACCCTAACCCTAACACTCTCCAAGGGCTGATGCTAACCCTAACCCTAACCCTAACACTATCCTAGGGCTGATGCTAACCATAACCCTAACTCTAACACTATCCTAGGGCTGATGCTAACCCTAACCCTAACACTATCCTAGGCCTGATGCTAACCCTAACCCTAACCCTAACACTATCCTAGGGCTGATGCTAACCCTAACCCTAACACTATCCTAGGGCTGATGCTAACCCTAACCCTAACCCTAACACTATCCTAGGGCTGATGCTAACCCTAACCCTAACACTGTCCTAGGCCTGATGCTAACCCTAACCCTAACCCAAACACTATCCTAGGGCTGATGCTAACCCTAACCCTAACATTATCCTAGGGCTGATGCTAACCCTAACCCTAACCCTAACACTATCCTAAGTCTGATGCTAACCCTAGACCTCACACTATACTAGGCCTGATGATAACCATAACCCTAACCTTAACACTATCCTAGGGTTGATGCTAACGCTAACCCTAACCCTAACACTATCCTAGAGCTGATGCTAACCCTAACCCTAACACTATCCTAGGCCTGATGATAACCCTAACCCTAACCCTGACAGTATCCTAGGGCTGATGCTAACCCTAACCCTAACACTATCCTAGGGCTGATGCTAACCCTAACCCTAAACCTAACACTATCCTAGGCCTGATGCTAACCCTATCCCTAACCCTAACACTCTCCTAGGGCTGAGGCTAACCCTAACCCTAACACTATCCTAGGGCTGATGCTAACCCTAACCCTAACCCTAACACTATCCTTGGGCTGATGCTAACCCTAACCCTAACACTATCCTGGGCCTGATGCTAACCCTAACCCTAACCCTAAAACTATCCTAGGGCTGATGCTAACCCTAACCCTAACACTATCCTTGGGCTGATGCTAACCCTTACCCTAACCCTAACACTATCCTAGGGCAGATGCTAACCCTAACGCTAACCCTAACACTATCCTTGAACTGATGCTAACCCTAACCCTAACACTAACACTATCCTAGGCCTGATGATAACCCTAACCCTAACCCTGACACTATCCTAGGGTTTATGTTAACCCTAACACTAACACTATCCTAGGGCTGATGCTAACCCTAACACTAACACTATCCTAGGGCTGATGCTAACCCTAACCCTAACCCTAACACTATCCTAGGGCGGATGCTAACCCTAACCCTAACCCTAACACTATCCTAGGGCTGATGCTAACCCTAACACTAACACTATCCTAGGGCTGATGCTAACCCTAACCCTAACCCTGACATTATCCTAGGGCGGATGCTAACCCTAACCCTAACCCTAACACTATCCTAGGGCTGATGCTAACGCTAACACTAACACTATCCTAGGCCTCATGCTAACCCTAACCCTATCCCTGACACTATCCTAGGGCTGATGCTAACCCTAACCCTAACACTATCCTAGGGCTGATGCTAACCTTAACACTAACTCTAACACTATCCTAGGGCTGATGCTAACCCTAACCCTAACCCTAACACTATCCTAAGTCTGATGCTAACCCTAGACCTCACACTATACTAGGCCTGATGATAACCATAACCCTAACCTTAACACTATCCTAGGGCTGATGCTAACGCTAACCCTAACCCTAACACTATCCTAGAGCTGATGCTAACCCTAACCCTAACACTATCCTAGGCCTGATGATAACCCTAACCCTAACCCTGACACTATCCTAGGGCTGATGCTAACCCTAACCCTAACACTATCCTAGGGCTGATGCTAACCCTAACCCTAACCCTAACACTATCCTAGGCCTGATGCTAACCCTATCCCTAACCCTAACACTCTCCTAGGGCTGAGGCTAACCCTAACCCTAACACTATCCTAGGGCTGATGCTAACCCTAACCCTAACCCTAACACTATCCTTGGGCTGATGCTAACCCTAACCCTAACACTATCCTGGGCCTGATGCTAACCCTAACCCTAACCCTAAAACTATCCTAGGGCTGATGCTAACCCTAAACCTAACACTATCCTTTTGCTGATGCTAACCCTAACCCTAACCCTAACACTATCCTAGGGCAGATGCTAACCCTAACGCTAACCCTAACACTATCCTTGAACTGATGCTAACCCTAACCCTAACCCTAACACTATCCTAGGGCGGATGCTAACCCTAACCCTAACCCTAACACTATCCTAGGGCTGATGCTAACCCTAACACTAACACTGTCCTAGGGCTGATGCTAACCCTAACCCTAACCCTAACGTTATCCTAGGGCGGATGCTAACCCTAACCCTAACCCTAACACTATCCTAGGGCTGATGCTAACCCTAACACTAACACTATCCTAGGCCTGATGCTAACCCTAACCCTAACCCTGACACTATCCTAGGGCTGATGCTAACCCTAACCCTAACACTATCCTAGGGCTGATGCTAACCCTAACACTACCACTATCCTAGGGCTGATGCTAACCCTAACCCTAACCCTAACCCTCTCCAAGGGCTGATGCTAACCCTAACTCTAACCCTAACACTATCCTAGGGCTGATGCTAACCCTAACAATAACTCTAACACTATCTTAGGGCTGAGGCTAACCCTAACCCTAACACTATCCTACGGCTGATGAAAACCCTAACCCTAACCCTAACACTATCCTAGAGCTGATGCTAACCCTAACCCTAACACTATCCTAGGCCTGATGCTAACCCTAACCCTAACCCTAACACTATCCTAGGGCTGACGCTAACCCTAACCCTAACACTATCCTAGGGCTGATGCTAACCCTAACCCTAACCCTAACACTATCCTAGGGCTGATGCTAACCCTAACCCTAACACTATCCTAGGCCTGATGATAACCCTAACCCTAACCCTAACACTATCCTAGGGCTGATGCTAACCCTAACCCTAACACTATCCTAGGGCTGATTCTAACCCTAACCCTAACCCTAACACTATCCTAAGTCTGATGCTAACCCTAGACCTCATACTATAGTAGGCCTGATGATAACCATAACCCTAACCTTAACACTATCCTAGGGCTGATGCTAACCCTAACCCTAACCCTAACACTATCCTAGAGCTGATGCTAACCCTAACCCTAACACTATCCTAGGCCTGATGATAACCCTAACCCTAACCCTGACACTATCCTGGGGCTGATGCTAACCCTAACCCTAACACTATCCTAGGGCTGATGCTAACCCTAACCCTAACCCTAACACTATCCTAGGCCTGATGCTAACCCTATCCCTAACCCTAACACTCTCCTAGGGCTGAGGCTAACCCTAACCCTAACACTATCCTAGGGCTGATGCTAACCCTAACCCTAACCCAAACACTATCCTAGGGTTGATGCTAACCCTAACCCTAACACTATCCTAGGGCTGATGCTAACCCTAACCTTAACCCTAACACTATCCTTGGGCTGATGCTAACCCTAACCCTAACACTATCCTGGGCCTGATGCTAACCCTAACCCTAACCCTAACACTATCCTAGGGCTGATGCTAACCCTAACCCTAACACTATCCTTGGGCTGATGCTAACCCTAACCCTAACCCTAACAATATCCTAGGGCAGGTGCTAACCCTAACCCTAACCCTAACACTATCCTTGGGCTGATGCTAACCCTAACCCTAACACTATCCTGGGACTGATGCTAACCCTAACCCTAACCGTAACACTATCCTAGGGCTGATGCTAACCCTAACCCTAAAACTATCCTTGGGCTGATGCTAACCGTAACCCTAACCCTAACAATATCCTAGGGCAGGTGCTAACCCTAACCCTAACCCTAACACTATCCTTGGGCTGATGCTAACCCTAACCCTAAAACTATCCTGGGCCTGATGCTAACCCTAACCCTAACCCTAACACTATCCTAGGCCTGATGATAACACTAACCCTAACCCTAACACTATCCGAGGGCTGATGCTAACCCTAACCCTAACACTATCCTAGGGCTGATGCTAACCCTAACCCTAACCCTAACACTATCCTAGGGCTGATGCTAACCCTAACGCTAACCCTAACACTATCCTTGAACTGATGCTAACCCTAACCCTAACCCTAACACTATCCTAGGCCTGATGATAACCCTAACCCTAACCCTAACACTATCCTAGGGTTTATGTTAACCCTAACCCTAACACTATCCTGGGGCTGATGCTAACCCTAACCCTAACCCAAACACTATCCTAGGGTTGATGCTAACCCTAACCCTAACACTATCCTAGGGCTGATGCTAACCCTAACCCTAACCCTAACACTATCCTAGGGCTGATGCTAACCCTAACCCTAACACTATCATAGGCCTGATGATATCCCTAACCCTAACCCTAACACTATACTAGGGCTGATGCTAACCCTAACCCTAACACTATCCTAGGGCTGATGCTAACCCGAACCCTAACCCTAACACTATCCTAGGGCTGATGCTAACCCTAACGCTAACCCTAACACTATCCTTGAACTGATGCTAACCCTAACCCTAACCCTAACACTATCCTAGGCCTGATGATAACCCTAACCCTAACCCTAACACTATCCTAGGGTTTATGTTAACCCTAACCCTAACACTATCCTAGGGCTGATGCTAACCCTAACCCTAAACCTAACACTACCCTAGGGCGGATGCTAACCCTAACCCTAACCCTAACACTATCCTAGGGCTGATGCTAACCCTAACACTAACACTATCCTAGGGCTGATGCTAACCCTAACCCTAACCCTAACACTATCCTAGGGCTGATGCTAACCCTAACCCTAACACTATCCTAGGGCTGATGCTAACCCTAACCCTAACCCTAACACTATCCTAGGGTTGATGCTAACCCTAACCCTAACACTATCCTAGGGCTGATGCTAACCTTAACCCTAACCCTAACACTATCCTAGGGCTGATGCTAACCCTAACCCTAACACTATCCTAGGGCTGATGCTAACCCTAACCCTAACCCTAACACTAACCTAGGGCTGATGCTAACCCTAACCCTAACACTATCCTGGGGCTGATGCTAACCCTAACCCTAACCCTAACAGTATCCTAGGGCTGATGCTAACCCAAACCCTAAGACTATCCTAGGGCTGATGCTAACCCTAACCCTAACCCTAACACTATCCTAGGGCTGATGCTAACCCTAACACTAACACTATCCTAGGGCTGATGCTAACCCTAACACTAACCCTAACACTATCCTAGGGCTGATGCTAACCCTAACCCTAACCCAAACACTATCCTATGGTTGATGCTAACCCTAACCCTAACACTATCCTAGGGGTGATGCTAACCCTAACGCTAACCCTAACACTATCCTTGAACTGATGCTAACCCTAACCATAACCATAACACTATCCTAGGCCTGATGATAACCCTAACCCTAACTCTAACACTATCCTAGGGTTTATGTTAACCCTAACCCTAACACTATCCTAGGGCTGATGCTAACCCTAACCCTAAACCTAACACTATCCTAGGGCGGATGCTAAACCTAACCCTAACCCTAACACTATCCTAGGGCTGATGCTAACCCTAACACTAACACTATCCTAGGGCTGATGCTAACCCTAACCCTAACCCTAACACTCTCCAAGGGCTGATGCTAACCCTAACCCTAACCCTAACACTATCCTAGGGCTGATGCTAACCCTAAACCTAACTCTAACACTATCTTAGTGCTGAGGCTAACCCTAATCCTAACACTATCCTACGGCTGATGCTAACCCTAACCCTAACACTATCCTAGGCCTGACGCTAACCCTAACGCTAATCCTAACTCTATCCTAGGGTTGATGCTAACCCTAACCCTAACACTATCCTAGGGCTGATGCTAACCCTAACCCTAACCCTAACACTATACTAGGGCTGATGCTAACCCTAACCCTAACACTATCCTGGGCCTGATGATAACCCTAACCCTAACCTAACACTATCCTAGGGCTGATGCTAACCCTAACCCTAACACTATCCTAGGGCTGATGCTAACCCTAACCCTAACCCTAACACTATCCTAAGTCTGATGCTAACCCTAGCCCTCACACTATCCTAGGCCCGATGATAACCCTAACCCTAACCCTAACACTATCCTAGGGCTGATGCTAACCCTAACCCTAACCCTAACACTATACTAGAGCTGATGCTAACCCTAACCCTAACACTATCCTAGGCCTGATGATAACCCTAACCGTAACCCTGACACTATCCTAGGGCTGATGCTAACCCTAACCCTAACACTATCCTAGGGCTGATGCTAACCCTAACCCTAACCCTAACACTATCCTAGGCCTGATGCTAACCCTATCCCTAACCCTAACACTCTCCTAGGGTTGATGCTAACCCTAACCCTAACACTATCCTAGGGCTGATGCTAACCCTAACCCTAACCCTAACACTATCCTTGGGCTGATGCTAACCCTAACCCTAACACTATCCTGGGCCTGATGCTAACCCTAACCCTAACCCTAACACTATCCTAGGGCTGATGCTAACCCTAACCCTAACACTATCCTTGGGCTGATGCTAACCCTAACCCTAACCCTAACACTATCCTAGTTCAGATGCTAACCCTAACGCTAACCCTAACACTATCCTTGAACTGATGCTAACCCTAACCCTAACCCTAACACTATCCTAGGCCTGATGATAACCCTAACCCTAACCCTAACACTATCCTAGGATTTATGTTAACCCTAACCCTAACACTATCCTAGGGCTGATGCTAACCCTAACCCTAACACTAACACTATCCTAGGGCGGATGCTAACCCTAACCCTAACCCTAACACTATCCTAGGGCTGATGCTAACCCTAACACTAACACTATCCTAGGGCTGATGCTAACCCTAACCCTAACACTATCCTAGGGCTGATGCTAACCCTAACCCTAACACTATCCTTGGGCTGATGCTAACCCTAACCCTAACCCTAACACTATCCTAGTTCAGATGCTAACCCTAACGCTAACCCTAACACTATCCTTGAACTGATGCTAACCCTAACCCTAACCCTAACACTATCCTAGGCCTGATGATAACCCTAACCCTAACCCTAACACTATCCTAGGATTTATGTTAACCCTAACCCTAACACTATCCTAGGGCTGATGCTAACCCTAACCCTAACACTAACACTATCCTAGGGCGGATGCTAACCCTAACCCTAACCCTAACACTATCCTAGGGCTGATGCTAACCCTAACACTAACACTATCCTAGGGCAGATGCTAACCCTAACCCTAACCCTAACATTATCCTAGGGCGGATGCTAACCCTAACCCTAACCCTAACACTATCCTAGGGCTGATGCTAACCCTAACACTAACACTATCCTAGGCCTGATGCTAACCCTAACCCTAACCCTAACACTATCCTAGGGCTGATGCTAACCCAACCCTAACACTATCCTAGGGCTGATGCTAACCCTAACCCTAACACTATCCTAGGGCTGATGCTAACCCTAACCCTAACCCTAACACTCTCCAAGGGCTGATGCAAACCCTAACCCTAACCCTAACACTATCCTAGGGCTGATGCTAACCCTAACCCTAACCCTAACACTCTCCAAGGGCTGATGCTAACCCTAACCCTAACCCTAACACTATCCTAGGGCTGATGCCAACCCTAACCCTAACTCTAACACTATCTTAGGGCTGAGGCTAACCCTAACCCTAACACTATCCTACGGCTGATGCTAACCCTAACCCTAACCCTAACACTATCCTAGGGCTGATGCTAACCCTAACCCTAACACTATCCTAGGGCTGATGCTAACCCTAACCCTAACCCTAACACTATCCTAGGGCTGATGCTAACCCTAACCCTAACACTATCCTAGGGCTGATGCTAACCCTAACCCTAACCCTAACACTATCCTAGGCCTGATGATAACCCTAACCCTAACCCTAACACTATCCTAGGGTTTATGTTAACCCTAACCCTAACACTATCCTAGGGCTGATGCTAACCCTAACCCTAAACCTAACACTATCCTAGGGCGGATGCTAACCCTAACCGTAACCCTAACACTATCCTAGGGCTGATGCTAACCCTAACACTAACACTATCCTAGGGCTGATGCTAACCCTAACCCTAACCATAACACTCTCCAAGGGCTGATGCTAACCCTAACCCTAACCCTAACACTATCCTAGGGCTGATGCTAACCCTAACCCTAACACTATCCTAGGGCTGATGCTAACCATAACCATAACCCTAACACTATCCTACGGTTGATGCTAACCCTAACCCTAACACTATCCTAGGGTTGATGCTAACCTTAACCCTAACCCTAACACTATCCTAGGGCTGATGCTAACCCTAACGGTAACACTATCCTAGGGCTGATGATAACCCTAACCCTAACCCTAACACTAACCTAGGGCTGATGCTAACCCTAACCCTAACACTATCCTGGGGCTGATGCTAACCCTAACCCTAACCCTAACACTATCCTAGGGCTGATGCTAACCCAAACCCTAACACTATCCTAGGGCTGATGCTAACCCTAACCCTAACCTTAACACTATCCTAGGGCTGATGCTAACCCTAACACTAACACTATCCTAGGGCTGATGCTAACCCTAACACTAACACTATCCTAGGGCTGATGCTAACCCTAACCCTAACCCTAACACTATCCTAGGGCTGATGCTAACCCTAACCCTAACCCTAACACTATCCTAGGGCGGATGCTAACCCTAACCCTAACCCTAACACTATCCTAGGGCTGATGCTAACCCTAACACTAACACTATCCTAGGGCTGATGCTAACCCTAACCCTAACCCTAACATTATCCTAGGGCGGATGCTAACCCTAACCATAACTCTAACACTATCTTAGGGCTGAGGCTAACCCTAACCCTAACACTATCCTAGGGCTGATGCTATCCCTAACACTAACACTATCCTAGGCCTGATGCTAACCCTAACCCTAACCCTAACACTATCCTAGGGCTGATGCTAACCCTAACCCTAACACTATCCTAGGGCTGATGCTTACCCTAACCCTAACACTATCGTAGGGCTGATGCTAACCCTAACCCTAACCCTAACACTCTCCAAGGGCTGATGCAAACCCTAATCCTAACCCTAACACTATCCTAGGGCTGATGCTAACCCTAACCCTAACCCTAACACTCTCCAAGGGCTGATGCTAACCCTAACCCTAACCCTAACACTATCCTAGGGCTGATGCTAACCCTAACCCTAACTCTAACACTATCTTAGGGCTGAGGCTAACCCTAACCCTAACACTATCCTACGGCTGATGCTAACCCTAACCCTAACCCTAACACTATCCTAGGGCTGATGCTAACCCTAACCCTAACACTATCCTAGGGCTGATGCTAACCCTAACCCTAACCCTAACACTATCCTAGGGCTGATGCTAACCCTAACCCTAACACTATCCTAGGGCTGATGCTAACCCTAACCCTAACCCTAACACTATCCTAGGGCTGATGCTAACCCTAACCCTA
The DNA here is from genome assembly GCF_020740605.2 of Lemur catta. NCBI lineage: Eukaryota > Metazoa > Chordata > Mammalia > Primates > Lemuridae > Lemur > Lemur catta. Next base: position 2,925,671 of record NC_059134.1, read on the forward strand.
ACACTATCCTAGGCCTGATGATAACCCTAACCCTAACCCTAACACTATCCTAGGGCTGATGCTAACCCTAACCCTAACACTATCCTAGGGCTGATGCTAACCCTAACCCTAACCCTAACACTATCCTAGGGCTGATGCTAACCCTAACGCTAACCCTAACACTATCCTTGGGGTGATGCTAACCCTAACCCTAACCCTAACACTATCCTAGGGCTGATGCTAACCCTAACCCTAACCCTAACACTATCCTAGGCCTGATGCTAACCCTATCTCTAACCCTAACACTCTCCTAGGGCTGAGGCTAACCCTAACCCTAACACTATCCTAGGGCTGATGCTAACCCTAACCCTAACCCAAACACTATCCTAGGGTGGATGCTAACCCTAACCCTAACACTATCATAGGGCTGATGCTAACCCTAACCCTAACCCTAACACTATCCTTGGGCTGATGCTAACCCTAACCCTAACACTATCCTGGGCCTGATGCTAACCCTAATCCTAACCCTAACACTATCCTAGGGCTGATGCTAACCCTAACCCTAACACTATCCTAGGGCTGATGCTAAACCTAACCATAACCCTAACACTATCCTAGGGCTGATGCTCACCCTAACCCTAAACCTAACACTATCCTAGGGCTGATGCTAACCCTAACCCTAACCCTAACACTATCCTAGGGCTGATGCTAACCCTAACCCTAACCCTAACACTATCCTAGGCCTGATGCTAACCCTATCCCTAACCCAAACACTCTCCTAGGGCTGAGGCTAACCCTAACCCTAACACTATCCTACGGCTGATGCTAACCCTAACCCTAACCCAAACACTATCCTATTGTTGATGCTAACCCTAACACTAACACTATCCTAGGGCTGATGCTAACCCTAACCCTAACCCTAACACTATCCTTGGGCTGATGCTAACCCTAACCCTAACACTATCTTGGGCCTGATGCTAACCCTAACCCTAACCCTAACACTATCCTAGGGCTGATGCTAACCCTAACCCTAACACTATCCTTGGGCTGATGCTAACCCTAACCGTAACCCTAACACTATCCTAGGGCAGATGCTAACCCTAACGCTAACCCTAACACTATCCTTGAACTGATGCTAACCCTAACCCTAACCCTAACACTATCCTAGGCATGATGCTAACCCTAACCCTAACCCTAACACTATCCTAGGGCTGATGCTAACCCTAACCCTAACACTATCCTAGGGCTGATGTTAACCCTAACCCTAACCCTAACACTATCCTAGGCCTGATGCTAACCCTATCCCTAACCCTAACACTCTCCTAGGGCTGAGGCTAACCCTAACCCTAACACTATCCTAGGGCTGATGCTAACCATAACCCTAACCCAAACACTATCCTAGGGTTGATGCTAACCCTAACCCTAACACTATCCTAGGGCTGATGCTAACCCTAACCCTAACCCTAACACTATCCTCGGGCTGATGCTAACCCTAACCTAACACTATCCTGGGCCTGATGCTAACCCTAACCCTAACCCTAACACTATCCTAGGGCTGATGCTAACCCTAACCCTAACACTATCCTTGGGCTGATGCTAACCCTAACCCTAACCCTAACACTATCCTAGGGCAGATGCTAACCCTAACGCTAACCCTAACACTATCATTGAACTGATGCTAACCCTAACCCTAACCCTAACGCTATCCTAGGCCTGATGATAACCCTAACCCTAACCCTAACACTATCCTAGGATTTATGTTAACCCTAACCCTAACACTATCCTAGGGCTGATGCTAACCCTAACCCTAACCCTAACACTATCCTAGGGCGGATGCTAACCCTAACCCTAACCCTAACACTATCCTAGGGCTGATGCTAACCCTAACACTAACACTATCCTAGGCCTGATGCTAACCCTAACCCTAACCCTAACACTATCCTAGGGCTGATGCTAACCCTAACCCTAACACTATCCTAGGGCTGATGCTAACCCTAACCCTAACACTATCCTAGGGCTGATGCTAACCCTAACCCTAACCCTAACACTCTCCAAGGGCTGATGCAAACCCTAACCCTAACCTTAACACTATCCTAGGGCTGATGCTAACCCTAACCCTAACCCTAACACTCTCCAAGGGCTGATGCTAACCCTAACCCTAACCCTAAAACTATCCTAGGGCTGATGCTAACCCTAACCCTAACTCTAACACTATCTTAGGGCTGAGGCTAACCCTAACACTAACACTATCCTACGGCTGATGCTAACCCTAACCCTAACCCTAACACTATCCTAGGGCTGATGCTAACCCTAACCCTAACACTATCCTAGGGCTGATGCTAACCCTAACCCTAACACTAACACTATCCTAGGGCTGATGCTAACCCTAACCCTAACACTATCCTAGGGCTGATGCTAACCCTAACCCTAACCCTAACACTATCCTAGGGCTGATGCTAACCATAACCCTAACACTATCCTAGGCCTGATGATAACCCTAACCCTAACCCTAACACTATCCTAGGGCTGATGCTAACCCTAACCCTAAACCTAACACTATCCTAGGGCGGATGCTAACCCTAACCGTAACCCTAACACTATCCTAGGGCTGATGCTAACCCTAACCCTAAACCTAACACTATCCTAGGGCGGATGCTAAACCTAACCCTAACCCTAACACTATCCTAGGGCTGATGCTAACCCTAACACTAACACTATCCTAGGGCTGATGCTAACCCTAACCCTAACCCTAACACTCTCCAAGGGCTGATGCTAACCCTAACCCTAACCCTAACACTATCCTAGGGCTGATGCTAACCCTAACCCTAACTCCAACACTATCTTAGTGCTGAGGCTAACCCTAACCCTAACACTATCCTACGGCTGATGCTAACCCGAACCCTAATCCTAACACTATCCTAGGGCTGATGCTAACCCTAACCCTAACACTATCCTAGGCCTGACGCTAACCCTAACCCTAATCCTAACTCTATCCTAGGGTTGATGCTAACCCTAACCCTGACACTATCCTAGGGCTGATGCTAACCCTAACCCTAACCCTAACACTATACTAGGGCTGATGCTAACCCTAACCCTAACACTATCCTGGGCCTGATGATAACCCTAACCCTAACCCTAACACTATCCTAGGGCTGATGCTAACCCTAACCCTAACACTATCCTAGGGCTGATGCTAACCCTAACCCTAACCCTAACACTATCCTAAGTCTGATGCTAACCCTACCCCTCACACTATCCTAGGCCTGATGATAACCCTAACCCTAACCTTAACACTATCCTAGGGCTGATGCTAACCCTAACCCTAACCCTAACACTATCCTAGAGCTGATGCTAACCCTAACCCTAACACTATCCTAGGCCTGATGATAACCCTAACCGTAACCCTGACACTATCCTAGGTCTGATGCTAACCCTAACCCTAACACTACCCTAGGGCTGATGCTAACCCTAACCCTAACCCTAACACTATCCTAGGCCTGATGCTAACCCTATCCCTAACAGTAACACTCTCCTAGGGCTGAGGGTAACCCTAACCCAAACACTATCCTAGGGTTGATGCTAACCCTAACCCTAACACTATCCTAGGGCTGATGCTAACCCTAACCCTAACCCTAACACTATCCTTGGGCTGATGCTAACCCTAACCCTAACACTATCCTGGGCCTGATGCTAACCCTAACCCTAACCCTAACACTATCCTAGGGCTGATGCTAACCCTAACCCTTACACTATCCTTGGGCTGATGCTAACCCTAACCCTAACCCTAACACTATCCTAGGGCAGATGCTAACCCTGACGCTAACCCTAACACTATCCTTGAACTGATGCTAACCCTAACCCTAACCCTAACACTATCCTAGGCCTGATGATAACCCTAACCTTAACCCTAACACTATCCTAGGATTTATGTTAACCCTAACCCTAACACTATCCTAGGGCTGATGCTAACCCTAACCCTAACCCTAACACTATCCTAGGGCGGATGCTAACCCTAACCCTAACCCTAACACTATCCTAGGGCTGATGCTAACCCTAACACTAACACTATCCTAGGGCTGATGCTAACCCTAACACTAACCCTAACACTATCCTAGGGCTGATGCTAACCCTAACCCTAACCCAAACACTATCCTATGGTTGATGCTAACCCTAACCCTAACACTATCCTAGGGCTGATGCTAACCCTAACGCTAACCCTAACACTATCCTTGAACTGATGCTAACCCTAACCATAACCATAACACTATCCTAGGCCTGATGATAACCCTAACCCTAACTCTAACACTATCCTAGGGTTTATGTTAACCCTAACCCTAACACTATCCTAGGGCTGATGCTAACCCTAACCCTAAACCTAACACTATCCTAGGGCGGATGCTAAACCTAACCCTAACCCTAACACTATCCTAGGGCTGATGCTAACCCTAACACTAACACTATCCTAGGGCTGATGCTAACCCTAACCCTAACCCTAACACTCTCCAAGGGCTGATGCTAACCCTAACCCTAACCCTAACACTATCCTAGGGCTGATGCTAACCCTAAACCTAACTCTAACACTATCTTAGTGCTGAGGCTAACCCTAATCCTAACACTATCCTACGGCTGATGCTAACCCTAACACTAACACTATCCTAGGGCTGATGCTAACCCTAACCCTAACCCTAACACTATACTAGGGCTGATGCTAACCCTAACCCTAACACTATCCTGGGCCTGATGATAACCCTAACCCTAACCTAACACTATCCTAGGGCTGATGCTAACCCTAACCCTAACACTATCCTAGGGCTGATGCTAACCCTAACCCTAACCCTAACACTATCCTAAGTCTGATGCTAACCCTAGCCCTCACACTATCCTAGGCCCGATGATAACCCTAACCCTAACCCTAACACTATCCTAGGGCTGATGCTAACCCTAACCCTAACCCTAACACTATACTAGAGCTGATGCTAACCCTAACCCTAACACTATCCTGGGCCTGATGATAACCCTAACCGTAACCCTGACACTATCCTAGGGCTGATGCTAACCCTAACCCTAACACTATCCTAGGGCTGATGCTAACCCTAACCCTAACCCTAACACTATCCTAGGCCTGATGCTAACCCTATCCCTAACCCTAACACTCTCCTAGGGTTGATGCTAACCCTAACCCTAACACTATCCTAGGGCTGATGCTAACCCTAACCCTAACCCTAACACTATCCTTGGGCTGATGCTAACCCTAACCCTAACACTATCCTGGGCCTGATGCTAACCCTAACCCTAACCCTAACACTATCCTAGGGCTGATGCTAACCCTAACCCTAACACTATCCTTGGGCTGATGCTAACCCTAACCCTAACCCTAACACTATCCTAGTTCAGATGCTAACCCTAACGCTAACCCTAACACTATCCTTGAACTGATGCTAACCCTAACCCTAACCCTAACACTATCCTAGGCCTGATGATAACCCTAACCCTAACCCTAACACTATCCTAGGATTTATGTTAACCCTAACCCTAACACTATCCTAGGGCTGATGCTAACCCTAACCCTAACACTAACACTATCCTAGGGCGGATGCTAACCCTAACCCTAACCCTAACACTATCCTAGGGCTGATGCTAACCCTAACACTAACACTATCCTAGGGCTGATGCTAACCCTAACCCTAACACTATCCTAGGGCTGATGCTAACCCTAACCCTAACACTATCCTTGGGCTGATGCTAACCCTAACCCTAACCCTAACACTATCCTAGTTCAGATGCTAACCCTAACGCTAACCCTAACACTATCCTTGAACTGATGCTAACCCTAACCCTAACCCTAACACTATCCTAGGCCTGATGATAACCCTAACCCTAACCCTAACACTATCCTAGGATTTATGTTAACCCTAACCCTAACACTATCCTAGGGCTGATGCTAACCCTAACCCTAACACTAACACTATCCTAGGGCGGATGCTAACCCTAACCCTAACCCTAACACTATCCTAGGGCTGATGCTAACCCTAACACTAACACTATCCTAGGGCTGATGCTAACCCTAACCCTAACCCTAACATTATCCTAGGGCGGATGCTAACCCTAACCCTAACCCTAACACTATCCTAGGGCTGATGCTAACCCTAACACTAACACTATCCTAGGCCTGATGCTAACCCTAACCCTAACCCTAACACTATCCTAGGGCTGATGCTAACCCTAACCCTAACACTATCCTAGGGCTGATGCTAACCCTAACCCTAACACTATCCTAGGGCTGATGCTAACCCTAACCCTAACCCTAACACTCTCCAAGGGCTGATGCAAACCCTAACCCTAACCCTAACACTATCCTAGGGCTGATGCTAACCCTAACCCTAACCCTAACACTCTCCAAGGGCTGATGCTAACCCTAACCCTAACCCTAACACTATCCTAGGGCTGATGCCAACCCTAACCCTAACTCTAACACTATCTTAGGGCTGAGGCTAACCCTAACCCTAACACTATCCTACGGCTGATGCTAACCCTAACCCTAACCCTAACACTATCCTAGGGCTGATGCTAACCCTAACCCTAACACTATCCTAGGGCTGATGCTAACCCTAACCCTAACCCTAACACTATCCTAGGGCTGATGCTAACCCTAACCCTAACACTATCCTAGGGCTGATGCTAACCCTAACCCTAACCCTAACACTATCCTAGGCCTGATGATAACCCTAACCCTAACCCTAACACTATCCTAGGGTTTATGTTAACCCTAACCCTAACACTATCCTAGGGCTGATGCTAACCCTAACCCTAAACCTAACACTATCCTAGGGCGGATGCTAACCCTAACCGTAACCCTAACACTATCCTAGGGCTGATGCTAACCCTAACACTAACACTATCCTAGGGCTGATGCTAACCCTAACCCTAACCATAACACTCTCCAAGGGCTGATGCTAACCCTAACCCTAACCCTAACACTATCCTAGGGCTGATGCTAACCCTAACCCTAACACTATCCTAGGGCTGATGCTAACCCTAACCATAACCCTAACACTATCCTAGGGTTGATGCTAACCCTAACCCTAACACTATCCTAGGGCTGATGCTAACCTTAACCCTAACCCTAACACTATCCTAGGGCTGATGCTAACCCTAACGGTAACACTATCCTAGGGCTGATGATAACCCTAACCCTAACCCTAACACTAACCTAGGGCTGATGCTAACCCTAACCCTAACACTATCCTGGGGCTGATGCTAACCCTAACCCTAACCCTAACACTATCCTAGGGCTGATGCTAACCCAAACCCTAACACTATCCTAGGGCTGATGGTAACCCTAACCCTAACCTTAACACTATCCTAGGGCTGATGCTAACCCTAACACTAACACTATCCTAGGGCTGATGCTAACCCTAACACTAACACTATCCTAGGGCTGATGCTAACCCTAACCCTAACCCTAACACTATCCTATGGCTGATGCTAACCCTAACCCTAACCCTAACACTATCCTAGGGCTGATGCTAACCCTAACACTAACACTATCCTAGGGCTGATGCTAACCCTAACCCTAACCCTAACATTATCCTAGGGCGGATGCTAACCCTAACCATAACTCTAACACTATCTTAGGGCTGAGGCTAACCCTAACCCTAACACTATCCTAGGACTGATGCTATCCCTAACACTAACACTATCCTAGGCCTGATGCTAACCCTAACCCTAACCCTAACACTATCCTAGGGCTGATGCTAACCCTAACCCTAACACTATCCTAGGGCTGATGCTAACCCTAACACTAACACTATCCTAGGGCTGATGCTAACCCTAACACTAACACTATCCTAGGGCTGATGCTAACCCTAACCCTAACCCTAACACTATCCTATGGCTGATGCTAACCCTAACCCTAACCCTAACACTATCCTAGGGCTGATGCTAACCCTAACACTAACACTATCCTAGGGCTGATGCTAACCCTAACCCTAACCCTAACATTATCCTAGGGCGGATGCTAACCCTAACCATAACTCTAACACTATCTTAGGGCTGAGGCTAACCCTAACCCTAACACTATCCTAGGACTGATGCTATCCCTAACACTAACACTATCCTAGGCCTGATGCTAACCCTAACCCTAACCCTAACACTATCCTAGGGCTGATGCTAACCCTAACCCTAACACTATCCTAGGGCTGATGCTAACCCTAACCCTAACACTATCCTAGGGCTGATGCTAACCCTAACCCTAACCCTAACACTCTCCAAGGGCTGATGCAAACCCTAACCCTAACCCTAACACTATCCTAGGGCTGATGCTAACCCTAACCCTAACCCTAACACTATCCTAGGGCTGATGCTAACCCTAACCCTAACCCTAACACTATCCTAGTTCAGATGCTAACCCTAACGCTAACCCTAACACTATCCTTGAACTGATGCTAACCCTAACCCTAACCCTAACACTATCCTAGGCCTGATGATAACCCTAACCCTAACCCTAACACTATCCTAGGATTTATGTTAACCCTAACCCTAACACTATCCTAGGGCTGATGCTAACCCTAAACCTAACACTAACACTATCCTAGGGCGGATGCTAACCCTAACCCTAACCCTAACACTATCCTAGGGCTGATGCTAACCCTAACACTAACACTATCCTAGGGCTGATGCTAACCCTAACCCTAACCCTAACATTATCCTAGGGCGGATGCTAACCCTAACCCTAACCCTAACACTATCCTAGGGCTGATGCTAACCCTAACACTAACACTATCCTAGGCCTGATGCTAACCCTAACCCTAACCCTAACACTATCCTAGGGCTGATGCTAACCCTAACCCTAACACTATCCTAGGGCTGATGCTAACCCTAACCCTAACACTATCCTAGGGCTGATGCTAACCCTAACCCTAACCCTAACACTCTCCAAGGGCTGATGCAAACCCTAACCCTAACCCTAACACTATCCTAGGGCTGATGCTAACCCTAACCCTAACCCTAACACTCTCCAAGGGCTGATGCTAACCCTAACCCTAACCCTAACACTATCCTAGGGCTGATGCCAACCATAACCCTAACTCTAACACTATCTTAGGGCTGAGGCTAACCCTAACCCTAACACTATCCTACGGCTGATGCTAACCCTAACCCTAACCCTAACACTATCCTAGGGCTGATGCTAACCCTAACCCTAACACTATCCTAGGGCTGATGCTAACCCTAACCCTAACCCTAACACTATCCTAGGGCTGATGCTAACCCTAACCCTAACACTATCCTAGGGCTGATGCTAACCCTAACCCTAACCCTAACACTATCCTAGGCCTGATGATAACCCTAACCCTAACCCTAACACTATCCTAGGGTTTATGTTAACCCTAACCCTAACACTATCCTAGGGCTGATGCTAACCCTAACCCTAAACCTAACACTATCCTAGGGCGGATGCTAACCCTAACCGTAACCCTAACACTATCCTAGGGCTGATGCTAACCCTAACACTAACACTATCCTAGGGCTGATGCTAACCCTAACCCTAACCATAACACTCTCCAAGGGCTGATGCTAACCCTAACCCTAACCCTAACACTATCCTAGGGCTGATGCTAACCCTAACCCTAACACTATCCTAGGGCTGATGCTAACCCTAACCATAACCCTAACACTATCCTAGGGTTGATGCTAACCCTAACCCTAACACTATCCTAGGGCTGATGCTAACCTTAACCCTAACCCTAACACTATCCTAGGGCTGATGCTAACCCTAACGGTAACACTATCCTAGGGCTGATGATAACCCTAACCCTAACCCTAACACTAACCTAGGGCTGATGCTAACCCTAACCCTAACACTATCCTGGGGCTGATGCTAACCCTAACCCTAACCCTAACACTATCCTAGGGCTGATGCTAACCCAAACCCTAACACTATCCTAGGGCTGATGCTAACCCTAACCCTAACCCTAACACTCTCCAAGGGCTGATGCAAACCCTAACCCTAACCCTAACACTATCCTAGGGCTGATGCTAACCCTAACCCTAACCCTAACACTCTCCAAGGGCTGATGCTAACCCTAACCCTAACCCTAACACTATCCTAGGGCTGATGCTAACCCTAACCCTAACTCTAACACTATCTTAGGGCTGAGGCTAACCCTAACCCTAACACTATCCTACGGCTGATGCTAACCCTAACCCTAACCCTAACACTATCCTAGGGCTGATGCTAACCCTAACCCTAACACTATCCTAGGGCTGATGCTAACCCTAACCCTAACCCTAACACTATCCTAGGGCTGATGCTAACCCTAACCCTAACACTATCCTAGGGCTGATGCTAACCCTAACCCTAACCCTAACACTATCCTAGGGCTGATGCTAACCCTAACCCTAACACTATCCTAGGCCTGATGATAACCCTAACCCTAACCCTAACACTATCCTAGGGCTGATGCTAACCCTAACCCTAACACTATCCTAGGGCTGATGCTAACCCTAACCCTAACCCTAACACTATCCTAGGGCTGATGCTAACCCTAACGCTAACCCTAACACTATCCTTGGGGTGATGCTAACCCTAACCCTAACCCTAACACTATCCTAGGGCTGAGGCTAACCCTAACCCTAACCCTAACACTATCCTAGGCCTGATGCTAACCCTATCTCTAACCCTAACACTCTCCTAGGGCTGAGGCTAACCCTAACCCTAACACTATCCTAGGGCTGATGCTAACCCTAACCCTAACCCAAACACTATCCTAGGGTGGATGCTAACCCTAACCCTAACACTATCATAGGGCTGATGCTAACCCTAACCCTAACCCTAACACTATCCTTGGGCTGATGCTAACCCTAACCCTAACACTATCCTGGGCCTGATGCTAACCCTAATCCTAACCCTAACACTATCCTAGGGCTGATGCTAACCCTAACCCTAACACTATCCTAGGGCTGATGCTAAACCTAACCATAACCCTAACACTATCCTAGGGCTGATGCTCACCCTAACCCTAAACCTAACACTATCCTAGGGCTGATGCTAACTCTAACCCTAACCCTAACCCTAACACTATCCTAGGGCTGATGCTAACCCTAACCCTAACCCTAACACTATCCTAGGCCTGATGCTAACCCTATCCCTAACCCAAACACTCTCCTAGGGCTGAGGCTAACCCTAACCCTAACACTATCCTACGGCTGATGCTAACCCTAACCCTAACCCAAACACTATCCTATTGTTGATGCTAACCCTAACACTAACACTATCCTAGGGCTGATGCTAACCCTAACCCTAACCCTAACACTATCCTTGGGCTGATGCTAACCCTAACCCTAACACTATCTTGGGCCTGATGCTAACCCTAACCCTAACCCTAACACTATCCTAGGGCTGATGCTAACCCTAACCCTAACACTATCCTTGGGCTGATGCTAACCCTAACCGTAACCCTAACACTATCCTAGGGCAGATGCTAACCCTAACGCTAACCCTAACACTATCCTTGAACTGATGCTAACCCTAACCCTAACCCTAACACTATCCTAGGCATGATGCTAACCCTAACCCTAACCCTAACACTATCCTAGGGCTGATGCTAACCCTAACCCTAACACTATCCTAGGGCTGATGCTAACCCTAACCCTAACCCTAACACTATCCTAGGCCTGATGCTAACCCTATCCCTAACCCTAACACTCTCCTAGGGCTGAGGCTAACCCTAACCCTAACACTATCCTAGGGCTGATGCTAACCATAACCCTAACCCAAACACTATCCTAGGGTTGATGCTAACCCTAACCCTAACACTATCCTAGGGCTGATGCTAACCCTAACCCTAACCCTAACACTATCCTCGGGCTGATGCTAACCCTAACCCTAACACTATCCTGGGCCTGATGCTAACCCTAACCCTAACCCTAACACTATCCTAGGGCTGATGCTAACCCTAACCCTAACACTATCCTTGGGCTAATGCTAACCCTAACCCTAACCCTAACACTATCCTAGGGCAGATGCTAACCCTAACGCTAATCCTAACACTATCATTGAACTGATGCTAACCCTAACCCTAACCCTAACGCTATCCTAGGCCTGATGATAACCCTAACCCTAACCCTAACACTATCCTAGGATTTATGTTAACCCTAACCCTAACACTATCCTAGGGCTGATGCTAACCCTAACCCTAACCCTAACACTATCCTAGGGCGGATGCTAACCCTAACCCTAACCCTAACACTATCCTAGGGCTGATGCTAACCCTAACACTAACACTATCCTAGGCCTGATGCTAACCCTAACCCTAACCCTAACACTATCCTAGGGCTGATGCTAACCCTAACCCTAACACTATCCTAGGGCTGATGCTAACCCTAACCCTAACACTATCCTAGGGCTGATGCTAACCCTAACCCTAACCCTAACACTCTCCAAGGGCTGATGCAAACCCTAACCCTAACCTTAACACTATCCTAGGGCTGATGCTAACCCTAACCCTAACCCTAACACTCTCCAAGGGCTGATGCTAACCCTAACCCTAACCCTAAAACTATCCTAGGGCTGATGCTAACCCTAACCCTAACTCTAACACTATCTTAGGGCTGAGGCTAACCCTAACACTAACACTATCCTACGGCTGATGCTAACCCTAACCCTAACCCTAACACTATCCTAGGGCTGATGCTAACCCTAACCCTAACACTATCCTAGGGCTGATGCTAACCCTAACCCTAACACTAACACTATCCTAGGGCTGATGCTAACCCTAACCCTAACACTATCCTAGGGCTGATGCTAACCCTAACCCTAACCCTAACACTATCCTAGGGCTGATGCTAACCATAACCCTAACACTATCCTAGGCCTGATGATAACCCTAACCCTAACCCTAACACTATCCTAGGGCTGATGCTAACCCTAACCCTAAACCTAACACTATCCTAGGGCGGATGCTAACCCTAACCGTAACCCTAACACTATCCTAGGGCTGATGCTAACCCTAACCCTAAACCTAACACTATCCTAGGGCGGATGCTAAACCTAACCCTAACCCTAACACTATCCTAGGGCTGATGCTAACCCTAACACTAACACTATCGTAGGGCTGATGCTAACCCTAACCCTAACCCTAACACTCTCCAAGGGCTGATGCTAACCCTAACCCTAACCCTAACACTATCCTAGGGCTGATGCTAACCCTAACCCTAACTCCAACACTATCTTAGTGCTGAGGCTAACCCTAACCCTAACACTATCCTACGGCTGATGCTAACCCGAACCCTAATCCTAACACTATCCTAGGGCTGATGCTAACCCTAACCCTAACACTATCCTAGGCCTGACGCTAACCCTAACCCTAATCCTAACTCTATCCTAGGGTTGATGCTAACCCTAACCCTGACACTATCCTAGGGCTGATGATAACCCTAACCCTAACCCTAACACTATACTAGGGCTGATGCTAACCCTAACCCTAACACTATCCTGGGCCTGATGATAACCCTAACCCTAACCCTAACACTATCCTAGGGCTGATGCTAACCCTAACCCTAACACTATCCTAGGGCTGATGCTAACCCTAACCCTAACCCTAACACTATCCTAAGTCTGATGCTAACCCTACCCCTCACACTATCCTAGGCCTGATGATAACCCTAACCCTAACCTTAACACTATCCTAGGGCTGATGCTAACCCTAACCCTAACCCTAACACTATCCTAGAGCTGATGCTAACCCTAACCCTAACACTATCCTAGGCCTGATGATAACCCTAACCGTAACCCTGACACTATCCTAGGTCTGATGCTAACCCTAACCCTAACACTACCCTAGGGCTGATGCTAACCCTAACCCTAACCCTAACACTATCCTAGGCCTGATGCTAACCCTATCCCTAACCCTAACACTCTCCTAGGGCTGAGGGTAACCCTAACCCAAACACTATCCTAGGGTTGATGCTAACCCTAACCCTAACACTATCCTAGGGCTGATGCTAACCCTAACCCTAACCCTAACACTATCCTTGGGCTGATGCTAACCCTAACCCTAACACTATCCTGGGCCTGATGCTAACCCTAACCCTAACCCTAACACTATCCTAGGGCTGATGCTAACCCTAACCCTTACACTATCCTTGGGCTGATGCTAACCCTAACCCTAACCCTAACACTATCCTAGGGCAGATGCTAACCCTGACGCTAACCCTAACACTATCCTTGAACTGATGCTAACCCTAACCCTAACCCTAACACTATCCTAGGCCTGATGATAACCCTAACCTTAACCCTAACACTATCCTAGGATTTATGTTAACCCTAACCCTAACACTATCCTAGGGCTGATGCTAACCCTAACCCTAACCCTAACACTATCCTAGGGCGGATGCTAACCCTAACCCTAACCCTAACACTATCCTAGGGCTGATGCTAACCCTAACACTAACACTATCCTAGGGCTGATGCTAACCCTAACCCTAACCCTAACACTCTCCAAGGGCTGATGCAAACCCTAACCCTAACCCTAACACTATCCTAGGGCTGATGCTAACCCTAACCCTAACCCTAACACTCTCCAAGGGCTGATGCTAACCCTAACCCTAACCCTAACACTATCCTAGGGCTGATGCTAACCCTAACCCTAACTCTAACACTATCTTAGGGCTGAGGCTAACCCTAACCCTAACACTATCCTACGGCTGATGCTAACCCTAACCCTAACCCTAACACTATCCTAGGGCTGATGTTAACCCTAACCCTAACCCTAACACTATCCTAGGGCTGATGCTAACCCTAACCCTAACACTATCCTAGGGCTGATGCTAACCCTAACCCTAACCCTAACACTATCCTAGGGCTGATGCTAACCCTAACCAGAACACTATCCTAGGCCTGATGATAACCCTAACCCTAACCCTAACACTATCCTAGGGCTGATGCTAACCCTAACCCTAACACTATCCTAGGGCTGATGCTAACCCTAACCCTAACCCTAACACTATCCTAAGGCTGATGCTAACCCTAACGCTAACCCTAACACTATCCTTGTGGTGATGCTAACCCTAACCCTAATCCTAACACTATCCTAGGGCTGATGCTAACCCTAACCCTAACCCTAACACTATCCTAGGCCTGATGCTAACCCTATCCCTAACCCTAACACTCTCCTAGGGCTGAGGCTAACCCTAACCCTAACACTATCCTAGGGCTGATGCTAACCCTAACCCTAACCCAAACACTATCCTAGGGTGGATGCTAACCCTAACCCTAACACTATCCTTGGGCTGATGCTAACCCTAACCCTAACACTATCCTGGGCCTGATGCTAACCCTAATCCTAACCCTAACACTATCCTAGGGCTGATGCTAACCCTAACCCTAACACTATCCTAGGGCTGATGCTAAACCTAACCATAACCCTAACACTATCCTAGGGCTGATGCTCACCCTAACCCTAACCCTAACACTGTCCTAGGGCTGATGCTAACCCTAACCCTAACCCTAACACTATCCTAGGGCTGATGCTAACCCTAACCCTAACACTATCCTAGGGCTGATGCTAACCCTAACCCTAACCCTAACACTATCCTAGGCCTGATGCTAACCCTATCCCTAACCCAAACACTCTCCTAGGGCTGAGGCTAACCCTAACCCTAACACTATCCTACGGCTGATGCTAACCCTAACCCTAACCCAAACACTATCCTATTGTTGATGCTAACCCTAACACTAACACTATCCTAGGGCTGATGCTAACCCTAACCCTAACCCTAACACTATCCTTGGGCTGATGCTAACCCTAACCCTAACACTATCCTGGGCCTGATGCTAACCCTAACCCTAACCCTAACACTATCCTAGGGCTGATGCTAACCCTAACCCTAACACTATCCTTCGGCTGATGCTAACCCTAACCGTAACCCTAACACTATCCTAGGGCAGATGCTAACCCTAACGCTAACCCTAACACTATCCTTGAACTGATGCTAACCCTAACCCTAACCCTAACACTATCCTAGGCATGATGCTAACCCTAACCCTAACCCTAACACTATCCTAGGGCTGATGCTAACCCTAACCCTAACACTATCCTAGGGCTGATGCTAACCCTAACCCTAACCCTAACACTATCCTAGGCCTGATGCTAACCCTATCCCTAACCCTAACACTCTCCTAGGGCTGAGGCTAACCCTACCCCTAACACTATCCTAGGGCTGATGCTAACCCTAACCCTAACCCAAACACTATCCTAGGGTTGATGCTAACCCTAACCCTAACACTATCCTAGGGCTGATGCTAACCCTAACCCTAACCCTAACACTATCCTTGGGCTGATGCTAACCCTAACCCTAACACTATCCTGGGCCTGATGCTAACCCTAACCCTAACCCTAACACTATCCTAGGATTTATGTTAACCCTAACCCTAACACTATCCTAGGGCTGATGCTAACCCTAACCCTAACCCTAACACTATCCTAGGGCGGATGCTAACCCTAACCCTAACCCTAACACTATCCTAGGGCTGATGCTAACCCTAACACTAACACTATCCTAGGGCTGATGCTAACCCTAACCTTAACCCTAACATTATCCTAGGGCGGATGCTAACCCTAACCCTAACCCTAACACTATCCTAGGGCTGATGCTAACCCTAACACTAACACTATCCTAGGCCTGATGCTAACCCTAACCCTAACCCTAACACTATCCTAGGGCTGATGCTAACCCTAACCCTAACACTATCCTAGGGCTGATGCTAACCCTAACCCTAACACTATCCTAGGGCTGATGCTAACCCTAACCCTAACCCTAACACTCTCCAAGGGCTGATGCAAACCCTAACCCTAACCCTAACACTATCCTAGGGCTGATGCTAACCCTAACCCTAACCCTAACACTCTCCAAGGGCTGATGCTAACCCTAACCCTAACCCTAACACTATCCTAGGGCTGATGCTAACCCTAACCCTAACTCTAACACTATCTTAGGGCTGAGGCTAACCCTAACCTTAACACTATCCTACGGCTGATGCTAACCCTAACCCTAACCCTAACACTATCCTAGGGCTGATGCTAACCCTAACCCTAACACTATCCTAGGGCTGATGCTAACCCTAACCCTAACACTAACACTATCCTAGGGCTGATGCTAACCCTAACCCTAACACTATCCTAGGGCTGATGCTAACCCTAACCCTAACCCTAACACTATCCTAGGGCTGATGCTAACCATAACCCTAACACTATCCTAGGCCTGATGATAACCCTAACCCTAACCCTAACACTATCCTAGGGCTGATGCTAACCCTAACCCTAAACCTAACACTATCCTAGGGCGGATGCTAACCCTAACCGTAACCCTAACACTATCCTAGGGATGATGCTAACCCTAACACTAACACTATCCTAGGGCTGATGCTAACCCTAACCCTAACCCTAACACTCTCCAAGGGCTGATGCTAACCCTAACCCTAACCCTAACACTATCCTAGGGCTGATGATAACCCTAACCCTAACACTATCCTAGGGCTGATGCTAACCCTAACCCTAACACTATCCTGGGGCTGATGCTAACCCTAACCCTAACCCTAACACTAACCTAGGGCTGATGCTAACCCTAACCCTAACACTATCCTGGGGCTGATGCTAACCCTAACCCTAACCCTAACACTATCCTAGGGCTGATGCTAACCCAAACCCTAACACTATCCTAGGGCTGATGCTAACCCTAACCCTAACCCTAACACTATCCTAGGGCTGATGCTAACCCTAACACTAACACTATCCTAGGGCTGATGCTAACCCTAACCCTAACCCTAACACTATCCTAGGGCTGATGCTAACCCTAACCCTAACCCAAACACTATCCTAGGGTTGATGCTAACCCTAACCCTAACACTATCCTAGGGCTGATGCTAACCCTAACGCTAACCCTAACACTATCCTTGAACTGATGCTAACCCTAACCCTAACCATAACACTATCCTAGGCCTGATGATAACCCTAAACCTAACTCTAACACTATCCTAGGGTTTATGTTAACCCTAAGCCTAACACTATCCTAGGGCTGATGCTAACCCTAACCCTAAACCTAACACTATCCTAGGGCGGATGCTAAACCTAACCCTAACCCTAACACTATCCTAGTGCTGATGCTAACCCTAACACTAACACTATCCTAGGGCTGATGCTAACCCTAACCCTAACCCTAACACTCTCCAAGGGCTGATGCTAACCCTAACCCTAACCCTAACACTATTCTAGGTCTGATGCTAACCCTAACCCTAACTCTAACACTATCTTAGTGCTGAGGCTAACCCTAACCCTAACACCATCCTACGGCTGATGCTAACCCGAACCCTAACCCTAACACTATCCTAGGGCTGATGCTAACCCTAACCCTAACACTATCCTAGGCCTGACGCTAACCCTAACCCTAATCCTAACTCTATCCTAGGGTTGATGCTAACCCTAACCCTAACACTATCCTAGGGCTGATGCTAACCCTAACCCTAACCCTAACACTATACTAGGGCTGATGCTAACCCTAACCCTAACACTATCCTGGGCCTGAGGATAACCCTAACCCTAACCCTAACACTATCCTAGGGCTGATGCTAACCCTAACCCTAACACTATCCTAGGGCTGATGCTAACCCTAACCCTAACCCTAACACTATCCTAAGTCTGATGCTAACCCTAGCCCTCACACTATCCTAGGCCTGATGATAACCCTAACCCTAACCTTAACACTATCCTAGGGCTGATGCTAACCCTAACCCTAACCCTAACACTATCCTAGAGCTGATGCTAACCCTAACCCTTACACTATCCTAGGCCTGATGATAACCCTAACCGTAACCCTGACACTATCCTAGGGCTGATGCTAACCCTAACCCTAACACTACCCTAGGGCTGATGCTAACCCTAACCCTAACCCTAACACTATCCTAGGCCTGATGCTAACTCTATCCCTAACCCTAACACTCTCCTAGGGCTGAGGCTAACCCTAACCCTAACACTATCCTAGGGCTGATGCTAACCCTAACCCTAACCCAAACACTATCCTAGGGTTGATGCTAACCCTAACCCTAACACTATCCTAGGGCTGATGCTAACCCTAACCCTAACCCTAACACTATCCTTGGGCTGATGCTAACCCTAACCCTAACACTATCCTGGGCCTGATGCTAACCCTAACCCTAACCCTAACACTATCCTAGGGCTGATGCTAACCCTAACCCTAACACTATCCTTGGGCTGATGCTAACCCTAACCCTAACCCTAACACTATCCTAGGGCAGATGCTAACGCTGACGCTAACCCTAACACTATCCTTGAACTGATGCTAACCCTAACCCTAACCCTAACACTATCCTAGGCCTGATGATAACCCTAACCCTAACCCTAACACTATCCTAGGATTTATGTTAACCCTAACCCTAACAGTATCCTAGGGCTGATGCTAACCCTAACCCTAACCCTAACACTATCCTAGGGCGGATGCTAACACTAACCCTAACCCTAACACTATCCTAGGGCTGATGCTAACCCTAACACTAACACTATCCTAGGGCTGATGCTAACCCTAACCCTAACCCTAACATTATCCTAGGGCGGATGTTAACCCTAACCCTAACTCTAACACTATCTTAGGGCTGAGGCTAACCCTAACCCTAACACTATCCTAGGGCTGATGCTAACCCTAACACTAACACTATCCTAGGCCTGATGCTAACCCTAACCCTAACCCTAACACTATCCTAGGGCTGATGCTAACCCTAACCCTAACACTCTCCTAGGGCTGATGCTAACCCTAACCCTAACACTATCCTAGGGCTGATGCTAACCCTAACCCTAACCCTAACACTCTCCAAGTGCTGATGCAAACCCTAACCCTAACCCTAACACTATCCTAGGGCTGATGCTAACCCTAACCCTAACCCTAACACTCTCCAAGGGCTGATGCTAACCCTAACCCTAACCCTAACACTATCCTAGGGCTGATGCTAACCCTAACCCTAACTCTAACACTATCTTAGGGCTGATGCTAACCCTAACACTAACACTATCCTAGGGCTGATGCTAACCCTAACCCTAACCCTAACACTATCCTAGGCCTGATGCTAACCCTATCCCTAACCCTAACACTATCCTAGGGCTGATGCTAACCCTAACACTAACACTATCCTAGGGCTGATGCTAACCATAACCCTAACCCTAACCCTAACATTATCCTAGGGCGGATGCTAACCCTAACCCTAACCCTAACACTATCCTAGGGCAGATGCTAACCCTAACGCTAACCCTAACACTATCCTTGAACTGATGCTAACCCTAAAACTAACCCTAACACTATCCTAGGCCTGATGATAACCCTAACCCTAACCCTAACACTATCCTAGGATTTATGTTAACCCTAACCCTAACACTATCCTAGGGCGGATGCTAACCCTAACCCTAACCCTAACACTATCCTAGGGCTGATGCTAACCCTAACACTAACACTATCCTAGGGCTGATGCTAACCCTAACCCTAACCCTAACATTATCCTAGGGCGGATGCTAACCCTAACCCTAACCCTAACACTATCCTAGGGCTGATGCTAACCCTAACCCTAACACTATCCTAGTTCTGATGCTAACCCTAACCCTAACCCTAACACTATCCTAGGGCTGATGATAACCCTAACCCTAACACTATCCTAGGGCTGATGCTAACCCTAACCCTAACACTATCCTAGGGCTGATGCTAACCCTAACCCTAACCCTAACACTCTCCAAGGGCTGATGCAAACCCTAACCCTAACCCTAACACTATCCTAGGGCTGATGCTAACCCTAACCCTAACCCTAACACTCTCCAAGGGCTGATGCTAACCCTAACCCTAACCCTAACACTATCCTAGGGCTGATGCTAACCCTAACCCTAACTCTAACACTATCTTAGGGCTGAGGCTAACCCTAACCCTAACACTATCATACGGCTGATGCTAACCCTAACCCTAACACTAACACTATCCTGGGGCTGATGCTAACCCTAACCCTAACACTATCCTAGGGCTGATGCTAACCCTAACCCTAACACTAACACTATCCTAGGGCTGATGCTAACCCTAACCCTAACCCTAACACTATCCTAGGGCTGATGCTAACCATAACCCTAACACTATCCTAGGCCTGATGATAACCCTAACCCTAACCCTAACACTATCCTAGGGCTGATGCTAACCCTAACCCTAAACCTAACACTATCCTAGGGCGGATGCTAACCCTAACCGTAACCCTAACACTATCCTAGGGCTGATGCTAACCCTAACACTAACACTATCCTAGGGCTGATGCTAACCCTAACCCTAACCCTAACACTCTCCAAGGGCTGATGCTAACCCTAACCCTAACCCTAACACTATCCTAGGGCTGATGCTAACCCTAACCCTAACACTATCCTAGGGCTGATGCTAACCCTAACCCTAACCCTAACACTATCCTAGGGTTGATGCTAACCCTAACCCTAACACTATCCTAGGGCTGATGCTAACCTTAACCCTAACCCTAACACTATCCTATGGCTGATGCTAACCCTAACGCTAACACTATCCTAGGGCTGATGCTAACCCTAACCCTAACCCTAACACTAACCCAGGTCTGATGCTAACCCTAACCCTAACACTATCCTGGGGCTGATGCTAACCCTAACCCTAACCCTAACACTATCCTATGGCTGATGCTAACCCAAACACTAACACTATCCTAGGGCTGATGCTAACCCTAACCCTAACCCTAACACTATCCTAGGGCTGATGCTAACCCTAACACTAACACTATCCTAGGGCTGATGCTAACCCTAACCCTAACCCTAACACTATCCTAGGGCTGATGCTAACCCTAACCCTAACCCAAACACTATCCTAGGGTTGATGCTAACCCTAACCGTAACACTATCCTAGGGCTGATGCTAACCCTAACCCTAACCCTAACACTATCCTAGGTCTGATGCTAACCCTAACCCTAACTCTAACACTATCTTTGTGCTGAGGCTAACCCTAACCCTAACACCATCCTACGGCTGATGCTAACCCGAACCCTAACCCTAACACTATCCTAGGGCTGATGCTAACCCTAACCCTAACACTATCCTAGGCCTGACGCTAACCCTAACCCTAATCCTAACTCTATCCTAGGGTTGATGCTAACCCTAACCCTAACACTATCCTAGGGCTGATGCTAACCCTAACCCTAACCCTAACACTATCCTAGGCCTGATGCTAACCCTATCCCTAACCCTAACACTCTCCTAGGGCTGAGGCTAACCCTAACCCTAACACTATCCTAGGGCTGATGCTAACCCTAACCCTAACCCAAACACTATCCTAGGGTTGATGCTAACCCTAACCCTAACACTATCCTAGGGCTGATGCTAACCCTAACCCTAACCCTAACACTATCCTTGGGCTGATGCTAACCCTAACCCTAACACTATCCTGGGCCTGATGTTAACCCTAACCCTAACCCTAACACTATCCTAGGGTGATGCTAACCCTAACCCTAACACTATCCTTGGGCTGATGCTAACCCTAACCCTAACCCTAACACTATCCTAGGGCAGATGCTAACCCTGACGCTAACCCTAACCCTATCCTTGAACTGATGCTAACCCTAACCCTAACCCTAACACTATCCTAGGCCTGATGATAACCCTAACCCTAACCCTAACACTATCCTAGGATTTATGTTAACCCTAACCCTAACACTATCCTAGGGCTGATGCTAACCCTAACCCTAACCCTAACACTATCCTAGGGCTGATGCTAACCCTAACACTAACACTATCCTAGGGCTGATGCTAACCCTAACCCTAACCCTAACATTATCCTAGGGCGGATGTTAACCCTAACCCTAACTCTAACACTATCTTAGGGCTGAGGCTAACCCTAACCCTAACACTATCCTAGGGCTGATGCTAACCCTAACACTAACACTATCCTAGGCCTGATGCTAACCTTAACCCTAACCCTAACACTATCCTAGGGCTGATGCTAACCCTAACCCTAACACTCTGCTAGGGCTGATGCTAACCCTAACCCTAACACTATCCTAGGGCTGATGCTAACCCTAACCCTAACCCTAACACTCTCCAAGGGCTGATGCAAACCCTAACCCTAACCCTAACACTATCCTAGGGCTGATGCTAACCCTAACCCTAACCCTAACACTCTCCAAGGGCTGATGCTAACCCTAACCCTAACCCTAACACTATCCTAGGGCTGATGCTAACCCTAACACTAACACTATCCTAGGGCTGATGCTAACCCTAACCCTAACCCCAACATTATCCTAGGGCGGATGCTAACCCTAACCCTAACCCTAACACTATCCTAGGGCTAATGCTAACCCTAACACTAACACTATCCTAGGCCTGATGCTAACCCTAACCCTAACCCTAACACTATCCTAGGGCTGATGCTAACCCTAACCCTAACACTATCCTAGGGCTGATGCTAACCCTAACCCTAACACTATCCTAGGGCTGATGCTAACCCTAACCCTAACCCTAACACTCTCCAAGGGCTGATGCAAACCCTAACCCTAACCCTAACACTATCCTAGGGCTGATGCTAACCCTAACCCTAACCCTAACACTCTCCAAGGGCTGATGCTAACCCTAACCCTAACCCTAACACTATCCTAGGGCTGATGCTAACCCTAACCCTAACTCTAACACTATCTTAGGGCTGAGGCTAACCCTAACCCTAACACTATAATACGGCTGATGCTAACCCTAACATTAACCCTAACACTATCCTAGGGCTGATGCTAACCCTAACCCTAACACAATCCTAGGGCTGATGCTAACCCTAACCCTAACACTAACACTATCCTAGGGCTGATGCTAACCCTAACCCTAACACTATCCTAGGGCTGATGCTAACCCTAACCCTAACCCTAACACTATCCTAGGGCTGATGCTAACCATAACCCTAACACTATCCTAGGCCTGATGATAACCCTAACCCTAACCCTAACACTATCCTAGGGCTGATGCTTACCCTAACCCTAAACCTAACACTATCCTAGGGCGGATGCTAACCCTAACCGTAACCCTAACACTATCCTAGGGCTGATGCTAACCCTAACACTAACACTATCCTAGGGCTGATGCTAACCCTAACCCTAACCCTAACACTCTCCAAGGGCTGATGCTAACCCTAACCCTAACCCTAACACTATCCTAGGGCTGATGCTAACCCTAACCCTAACACTATCCTAGGGCTGATGCTAACCCTAACCCTAACCCTAACACTATCCTAGGGTTGATGCTAACCCTAACCCTAACACTATCCTAGGGCTGATGCTAACCTTAACCCTAACCCTAACACTATCCTAGGGCTGATGCTAACCCTAACGCTAACACTACCCTAGGGCTGATGCTAACCCTAACCCTAACCCTAACACTAACCTAGGGCTGATGCTAACCCTAACCCTAACACTATCCTGGGGCTGATGCTAACCCTAACCCTAACCCTAACACTATCCTAGGGCTGATGCTAACCCAAACCCTAACACTATCCTAGGGCTGATGCTAACCCTAACCCTAACCCTAACACTATCCTAGGGCTGATGCTAACCCTAACACTAACACTATCCTAGGGCTGATGCTAACCCTAACCCTAACCCTAACACTATCCTAGGGCTCATGCTAACCCTAACCCTAACCCAAACACTATCCTAGGGTTGATGCTAACCCTAACCCTAACACTATCCTAGGGCTGATGCTAACCCTAACGCTAACCCTAACACTATCCTTGAACTGATGCTAACCCTAACCCTAACCATAACACTATCCTAGGCCTGATGATAACCCTAACCCTAACTCTAACACTATCCTAGGGTTTATGTTAACCCTAAGCCTAACACTATCCTAGGGCTGATGCTAACCCTAACCCTAAACCTAACACTATCCTAGGGCGGATGCTAAACCTAACCCTAACCCTAACACTATCCTAGGGCTGATGCTAACCCTAACACTAACACTATCCTAGGGCTGATGCTAACCCTAACCCTAACCCTAACACTCTCCAAGGGCTGATGCTAACCCTAGCCCTAACCCTAACACTATCCTAGGGCTGATGCTAACCCTAACCCTAACTCTAACACTATCTTAGTGCTGAGGCTAACCCTAACCCTAACACTATCCTACGGCTGATGCTAACCCGAACCCTAACCCTAACACTACCCTAGGGCTGATGCTAACCCTAACCCTAACACTATCCTAGGCCTGACGCTAACCCTAACCCTAATAGTAACTCTATCCTAGGGTTGATGCTAACCCTAACCCTAACACTATCCTAGGGCTGATGCTAACCCTAACCCTAACCCTAACACTATACTAGGGCTGATGCTAACCCTAACCCTGACACTATCCTGGGCCTGATGATAACCCTAACCCTAACCCTAACACTATCCTAGGGCGGATGCTAACCCTAACCCTAACCCTAACACTATCCTAGGGCTGATGCTAACCCTAACACTAACACTATCCTAGGGCTGATGCTAACCCTAACCCTAACCCTAACATTATCCTAGGGCGGATGTTAACCCTAACCCTAACTCTAACACTATCTTAGGGCTGAGGCTAACTCTAACCCTAACACTATCCTAGGGCTGATGCTAACCCTAACACTAACACTATCCTAGGCCTGATGCTAACCCTAACCCTAACCCTAACACTATCCTAGGGCTGATGCTAACCCTAACCCTAACACTCTCCTAGGGCTGATGCTAACCCTAACCCTAACACTATCCTAGGGCTGATGCTAACCCTAACCCTAACCCTAACACTCTCCAAGGGCTGATGCAAACCCTAACCCTAACCCTAACACTATCCTAGGGCTGATGCTAACCCTAACCCTAACCCTAACACTCTCCAAGGGCTGATGCTAACCCTAACCCTAACCCTAACACTATCCTAGGGCTGATGCTAACCCTAACCCTAACTCTAACACTATCTTAGGGCTGATGCTAACCCTAACACTAATACTATCCTAGGGCTGATGCTAACCCTAACCCTAACCCTAACACTATCCTAGGCCTGATGCTAACCCTATCCCTAACCCTAACACTATCCTAGGGCTGATGCTAACCCTAACACTAACACTATCCTAGGGCTGATGCTAACCCTAACCCTAACCCCAACATTATCCTAGGGCGGATGCTAACCCTAACCCTAACCCTAACACTATCCTAGGGCTGATGCTAACCCTAACACTAACACTATCCTAGGCCTGATGCTAACCCTAACCCTAACCCTAACACTATCCTAGGGCTGATGCTAACCCTAACCCTAACACTATCCTAGGGCTGATGCTAACCCTAACCCTAACACTATCCTAGGGCTGATGCTAACCCTAACCCTAACCCTAACACTCTCCAAGGGCTGATGCAAACCCTAACCCTAACCCTAACACTATCTTAGGGCTGATGCTAACCCTAACCCTAACCCTAACACTCTCCAAGGGCTGATGCTAACCCTAACCCTAACCCTAACACTATCCTAGGGCTGATGCTAACCCTAACCCTAACACAATCCTAGGGCTGATGCTAACCCTAACCCTAACACAAACACTATCCTAGGGCTGATGCTAACCCTAACCCTAACACTATCCTAGGGCTGATGCTAACCCTAACCCTAACCCTAACACTATCCTAGGGCTGATGCTAACCATAACCCTAACACTATCCTAGGCCTGATGATAACCCTAACCCTAACCCTAACACTATCCTAGGGCTGATGCTAACCCTAACCCTAAACCTAACACTATCCTAGGGCGGATGCTAACCCTAACCGTAACCCTAACACTATCCTAGGGCTGATGCTAACCCTAACACTAACACTATCCTAGGGCTGATGCTAACTCTAACCCTAACCCTAACACTCTCCAAGGGCTGATGCTAACCCTAACCCTAACCCTAACACTATCCTAGGGCTGATGCTAACCCTAACCCTAACACTATCCTAGGGCTGATGCTAACCCTAACCCTAACCCTAACACTATCCTAGGGTTGATGCTAACCCTAACCCTAACACTATCCTAGGGCTGATGCTAACCTTAACCCTAACCCTAACACTATCCTAGGGCTGATGCTAACCCTAACGCTAACACTATCCTAGGGCTGATGCTAACCCTAACCCTAACCCTAACACTAACCTAGGGCTGATGCTAACCCTAACCCTAACACTATCCTGGGGCTGATGCTAACCATAACCCTAACCCTAACACTATCCTAGGGCTGATGCTAACCCAAACCCTAACACTATCCTAGGGCTGATGCTAACCCTAACCCTAACCCTAACACTATCCTAGGGCTGATGCTAACCCTAACACTAACACTATCCTAGGGCTGATGCTAACCCTAACCCTAACCCTAACACTATCCTAGGGCTGATGCTAACCCTAACCCTAACCCAAACACTATCCTAGGGTTGATGCTAACCCTAACCCTAACACTATCCTAGGGCTGATGCTAACCCTAACGCTAACCCTAACACTATCCTTGAACTGATGCTAACCCTAACCCTAACCATAACACTATCCTAGGCCTGATGATAACCCTAACCCTAACTCTAACACTATCCTAGGGTTTATGTTAACCCTAAGCCTAACACTATCCTAGGGCTGATGCTAACCCTAACCCTAAACCTAACACTATCCTAGGGCGGATGCTAAACCTAACCCTAACCCTAACACTATCCTAGGGCTGATGCTAACCCTAACACTAACACTATCCTAGGGCTGATGCTAACCCTAACCCTAACCCTAACACTATCCTAGGGCTGATGCTAACCCTAACCCTAACAATATCCTAGGCCTGATGATAACCCTAACCCTAACCCTAACACTATCCTAGGGCTGATGCTAACCCTAACCCTAACACTATCCTAGGGCTGATGCTAACCCTAACCCTAACCCTAATACTATCCTAGTGCTGATGCTAACCCTAACCCTAACACTATTCTAGGGCTGATACTAACCCTAACCCTAACCCTAACACTATCCTAAGTCTGATGCTAACCCTAGCCCTCACACTATCCTAGGCCTGATGATAACCCTAACCCTAACCTTAACACTATCCTAGGGCTGATGCTAACCCTAACCCTAACACTATCCTAGGGCTGATGCTAACCCTAACCCTAACCCTAACACTATCCTAAGTCTGATGCTAACCCTAGCCCTCACAGTATCCTAGGCCTGATGATAACCCTAACCCTAACCTTAACACTATCCTAGGGCTGATGCTAACCCTAACCCTAACCCTAACACTATCCTAGAGCTGATGCTAACCCTAACCCTTACACTATCCTAGGCCTGATGATAACCCTAACCGTAACCCTGACACTATCCTAGGGCTGATGCTAACCCTAAACCTAACACTACCCTAGGGCTGATGCTAACCCTAACCCTAACCCTAACACTATCCTAGGCCTGATGCTAACCCTATCCCTAACCCTAACACTCTCCTAGGGCTGAGGCTAACCCTAACCCTAACACTATCCTAGGGCTGATGCTAACCTTAACCCTAACCCAAACACTATCCTAGGGTTGATGCTAACCCTAACCCTAACACTATCCTAGGGCTGATGCTAACCCTAACCCTAACACTATCATTGGGCTGATGCTAACCCTAACCCTAACACTATCCTGGGCCTGATGCTAACCCTAACCCTAACCCTAACACTATCCTAGGGCTGATGCTAACCCTAACCCTAACACTATCCTTGGGCTGATGCTAACCCTAACCCTAACCCTAACACTATCCTAGGGCAGATGCTAACCCTGACGCTAACCCTAACACTATCCTTGAACTGATGCTAACCCTAACCCTAACCCTAACACTATCCTAGGCCTGATGATAACCCTAACCCTAACCCTAACACTATCCTAGGATTTATGTTAACCCTAACCCTAACACTATCCTAGGGCTGTTGCTAACCCTAACCCTAACCCTAACACTATCCTAGGGCGGATGCTAACCCTAACCCTAGCCCTAACACTATCCTAGGGCTGATGCTAAACCTAACACTAACACTATCCTAGGGCTGATGCTAACCCTAACCCTAACCCTAACATTATCCTAGGGCGGATGCTAACCCTAACCCTAACTTTAACACTATCTTAGGGCTGAGACTAACCTTAACCCTAACACTATCCTAGGGCTGATGCTAACCCTAACACTAACACTATCCTAGGCCTGATGCTAACCCTAACGCTAACCCTAACACTATCCTAGGGCTGATGCTAACCCTAACCCTAACACTCTCCTAGGGCTGATGCTAACCCTAACCCTAACCCTAACACTCTCCAAGGGCTGATGCAAACCCTAACCCTAACCCTAACACTATCCTAGGGCTGATGCTAACCCTAAAACTAACCCTAACACTCTCCAAGGGCTGATGCTAACCCTAACCCTAACCCTAACACTAACCTAGGGCTGATGCTAACCCTAACCCTAACTCTCACACTATCTTAGGGCTGAGGCTAACCCTAACCCTAACACTATCCTACGGCTGATGCTAACCCTAACCCTAACCCTAACACTATCCTAGGGCTGATGCTAACCCTAACCCTAACACTATCCTAGGGCTGATGCTAACCCTAACCCTAACCCTAACACTATCCTAGGGCTGATGCTAACGCTAACCCTAACACTATCCTAGGGCTGATGCTAACCCTAACTCTAACCCTAACACTATCCTAGGGCTGATGCTAACCCTAACCCTAACACTATCCTAGGCCTGATGATAACCCTAACCCTAACCCTAACACTATCCTAGGGCTGATGCTAACACTAACCCTAACACTATCCTAGGGCTGATGCTAACCCTAACCCTAACCCTAACACTATCCTAGGGCTGATGGTAAACCTAACGCTAACCCTAACACTATCCTTGGGGTGATGCTAACCCTAACCCTAACCCTAACACTATCCTAGGGCTGATGCTAACCCTAACCCTAACCCTAACACTATCCTAGGCCTGATGCTAACCCTATCCCTAACCCTAACACTCTCCTAGGGCTGAGGCTAACCCTAACCCTAACACTATCCTAGGGCTGATGCTAACCCTAACCTAACCCAAACACTATCCTAGGGTGGATGCTAACCCTAACCCTAACACTATCCTAGGGCTGATGCTAACCCTAACCCTAACCCTAACACTATCCTTGGGCTGATGCTAACCCTAACCTTAACACTATCCTGGGCCTGATGCTAACCCTAATCCTAACCCTAACACTATCCTAGGGCTGATGCTAACCCTAACCCTAACACTATCCTAGGGCTGATGCTAAACCTAACCATAACCCTAACACTATCCTAGGGCTGATGCTCACCCTAACCCTAACCCTAACACTATCCTAGGGCTGATGCTAACCCTAACCCTAACCCTAACACTATCCTAGGGCTGATGCTAACCCTAACCCTAACACTATCCTAGGGCTGATGCTAACCCTATCCCTAACCCAAACACTCTCCTAGGGCTGAGGCTAACCCTAACCCTAACACTATCCTACGGCTGATGCTAACCCTAACCCTAACCCAAACACTATCCTATTGTTGATGCTAACCCTAACACTAACACTATCCTAGGGCTGATGCTAACCCTAACCCTAACCCTAACACTATCCTTGGGCTGATGCTAACCCTAACCCTAACACTATCCTGGGCCTGATGCTAACCCTAACCCTAACCCTAACACTATCCTAGGGCTGATGCTAACCCTAACCCTAACACTATCCTTGGGCTGATGCTAACCCTAACCGTAACCCTAACACTATCCTAGGGCAGATGCTAACCCTAACGCTAACCCTAACACTATCCTTGAACTGATGCTAACCCTAACCCTAACCCTAACACTATCCTAGGCATGATGCTAACCCTAACCCTAACCCTAACACTATCCTAGGGCTGATGCTAACCTTAACCCTAACACTATCCTAGGGCTGATGCTAACCCTAACCCTAACCCTAACACTATCCTAGGCCTGATGCTAACCCTATCCCTAACCCTAACACTCTCCTAGGGCTGAGGCTAACCCTAACCCTAACACTATCCTAGGGCTGATGCTAACCCTAACCCTAACCGTAACACTATCCTAGGGCTGATGCTAACCCTAACCCTAACACTATCCTAGGGCAGATGCTAACCCTAACGCTAACCCTAACACTATCCTTGAACTGATGCTAACCCTAACCTTAACCCTAACACTATCCTAGGCCTGATGATAACCCTAAACCTAACCCTAACACTATCCTAGGATTTATGTTAACCCTAACCCTAACACTATCCTAGGGCTGATGCTAACCCTAACCCTAACCCTAACACTATCCTAGCGCGGAGGCTAACCCTAACCCTAACCCTAACACTATCCTAGGGCTGATGCTAACCCTAACACTAACACTATCCTAGGGCTGATGCTAACCCTAACCCTAACATTATCCTAGGGCGGATGCTAACCCTAACAATAACCCTAACACTATCCTAGGGCTGATGCTAACCCTAACACTAACACTATCCTAGGCCTGATGCTAACCCTAACCCTAACCCTAACACTATCCTAGGGCTGATGCTCACCCTAACCCTAACACTATCCTAGGGATGATGCTAACCCTAACCCTAACACTATCCTAGGGCTGATGCTAACCCTAACCCTAACCCTAACACTATCCTAGGGCTGATGCTAACCCTAACCCTAACACTATCCTAGGCCTGATGATAACCCTAACCCTAACCCTAACACTATCCTAGGGCTGACGCTAACCCTAACCCTAACACTATCCTAGGGCTGATGCTATCACTAACCCTAACCCTAACACTATCCTAGGGCTGATGCTAACCCTAACGCTAACCCTAACACTATCCTTGGGGTGATGCTAACCCTAACCCTAACCCTAACACTATCCTAGGGCTGATGCTAACCCTAACCCTAACCCTAACACTATCCTAGGTCTGATGCTAACCCTATCCCTAACCCTAACACTCTCCTAGGGCTGAGGCTAACCCTAACCCTAACACTATCCTAGGGCTGATGCTAACCCTAACCCTAACCCAAACACTATCCTAGGGTGGATGCTAACCCTAACCCTAACACTATCCTAGGGCTGATGCTAACCCTAACCCTAACCCTAACACTATCCTTGGGCTGATGCTAACCCTAACCCTAACACTATCCTGGGCCTGATGCTAACCCTAACCCTAACCCTAACACTCTCCAAGGGCTGATGCTAACCCTAACCCTAACCCTAACACTATCCTAGGGCTGATGCTAACCCTAACCCTAACTCTCACACTATCTTAGGGCTGAGGCTAACCCTAACCCTAACACTATCCTACGGCTGATGCTAACCCTAACCCTAACCCTAACACTATCCTAGGGCTGATGCTAACCCTAACCCTAACACTATCCTAGGGCTGATGCTAACCCTAACCCTAACCCTAACACTATCCTAGGGCTGATGCTAACCCTAACCCTAACACTATCCTAGGGCTCATGCTAACCCTAACCCTAACCCTAACACTATCCTAGGGCTGATGCTAACCCTAACCCTAACACTATCCTAGGGCTGATGCTAACCCTAACCCTAACACTATCCTAGGGCTGATGCTAACCCTAACCCTAACCCTAACACTCTCCAAGGGCTGATGCAAACCCTAACCCTAACCCTAACACTATCTTAGGGCTGATGCTAACCCTAACCCTAACCCTAACACTCTCCAAGGGCTGATGCTAACCCTAACCCTAACCCTAACACTATCCTAGGGCTGATGCTAACCCTAACCCTAACACAATCCTAGGGCTGATGCTAACCCTAACCCTAACACAAACACTATCCTAGGGCTGATGCTAACCCTAACCCTAACACTATCCTAGGGCTGATGCTAACCCTAACCCTAACCCTAACACTATCCTAGGGCTGATGCTAACCATAACCCTAACACTATCCTAGGCCTGATGATAACCCTAACCCTAACCCTAACACTATCCTAGGGCTGATGCTAACCCTAACCCTAAACCTAACACTATCCTAGGGCGGATGCTAACCCTAACCGTAACCCTAACACTATCCTAGGGCTGATGCTAACCCTAACACTAACACTATCCTAGGGCTGATGCTAACTCTAACCCTAACCCTAACACTCTCCAAGGGCTGATGCTAACCCTAACCCTAACCCTAACACTATCCTAGGGCTGATGCTAACCCTAACCCTAACACTATCCTAGGGCTGATGCTAACCCTAACCCTAACCCTAACACTATCCTAGGGTTGATGCTAACCCTAACCCTAACACTATCCTAGGGCTGATGCTAACCTTAACCCTAACCCTAACACTATCCTAGGGCTGATGCTAACCCTAACGCTAACACTATCCTAGGGCTGATGCTAACCCTAACCCTAACCCTAACACTAACCTAGGGCTGATGCTAACCCTAACCCTAACACTATCCTGGGGCTGATGCTAACCATAACCCTAACCCTAACACTATCCTAGGGCTGATGCTAACCCAAACCCTAACACTATCCTAGGGCTGATGCTAACCCTAACCCTAACCCTAACACTATCCTAGGGCTGATGCTAACCCTAACACTAACACTATCCTAGGGCTGATGCTAACCCTAACCCTAACCCTAACACTATCCTAGGGCTGATGCTAACCCTAACCCTAACCCAAACACTATCCTAGGGTTGATGCTAACCCTAACCCTAACACTATCCTAGGGCTGATGCTAACCCTAACGCTAACCCTAACACTATCCTTGAACTGATGCTAACCCTAACCCTAACCATAACACTATCCTAGGCCTGATGATAACCCTAACCCTAACTCTAACACTATCCTAGGGTTTATGTTAACCCTAAGCCTAACACTATCCTAGGGCTGATGCTAACCCTAACCCTAAACCTAACACTATCCTAGGGCGGATGCTAAACCTAACCCTAACCCTAACACTATCCTAGGGCTGATGCTAACCCTAACACTAACACTATCCTAGGGCTGATGCTAACCCTAACCCTAACCCTAACACTATCCTAGGGCTGATGCTAACCCTAACCCTAACAATATCCTAGGCCTGATGATAACCCTAACCCTAACCCTAACACTATCCTAGGGCTGATGCTAACCCTAACCCTAACACTATCCTAGGGCTGATGCTAACCCTAACCCTAACCCTAATACTATCCTAGTGCTGATGCTAACCCTAACCCTAACACTATTCTAGGGCTGATACTAACCCTAACCCTAACCCTAACACTATCCTAAGTCTGATGCTAACCCTAGCCCTCACACTATCCTAGGCCTGATGATAACCCTAACCCTAACCTTAACACTATCCTAGGGCTGATGCTAACCCTAACCCTAACACTATCCTAGGGCTGATGCTAACCCTAACCCTAACCCTAACACTATCCTAAGTCTGATGCTAACCCTAGCCCTCACAGTATCCTAGGCCTGATGATAACCCTAACCCTAACCTTAACACTATCCTAGGGCTGATGCTAACCCTAACCCTAACCCTAACACTATCCTAGAGCTGATGCTAACCCTAACCCTTACACTATCCTAGGCCTGATGATAACCCTAACCGTAACCCTGACACTATCCTAGGGCTGATGCTAACCCTAAACCTAACACTACCCTAGGGCTGATGCTAACCCTAACCCTAACCCTAACACTATCCTAGGCCTGATGCTAACCCTATCCCTAACCCTAACACTCTCCTAGGGCTGAGGCTAACCCTAACCCTAACACTATCCTAGGGCTGATGCTAACCCTAACCCTAACCCAAACACTATCCTAGGGTTGATGCTAACCCTAACCCTAACACTATCCTAGGGCTGATGCTAACCCTAACCCTAACACTATCATTGGGCTGATGCTAACCCTAACCCTAACACTATCCTGGGCCTGATGCTAACCCTAACCCTAACCCTAACACTATCCTAGGGCTGATGCTAACCCTAACCCTAACACTATCCTTGGGCTGATGCTAACCCTAACCCTAACCCTAACACTATCCTAGGGCAGATGCTAACCCTGACGCTAACCCTAACACTATCCTTGAACTGATGCTAACCCTAACCCTAACCCTAACACTATCCTAGGCCTGATGATAACCCTAACCCTAACCCTAACACTATCCTAGGATTTATGTTAACCCTAACCCTAACACTATCCTAGGGCTGTTGCTAACCCTAACCCTAACCCTAACACTATCCTAGGGCGGATGCTAACCCTAACCCTAACCCTAACACTATCCTAGGGCTGATGCTAAACCTAACACTAACACTATCCTAGGGCTGATGCTAACCCTAACCCTAACCCTAACATTATCCTAGGGCGGATGCTAACCCTAACCCTAACTTTAACACTATCTTAGGGCTGAGGCTAACCTTAACCCTAACACTATCCTAGGGCTGATGCTAACCCTAACACTAACACTATCCTAGGCCTGATGCTAACCCTAACGCTAACCCTAACACTATCCTAGGGCTGATGCTAACCCTAACCCTAACACTCTCCTAGGGCTGATGCTAACCCTAACCCTAACCCTAACACTCTCCAAGGGCTGATGCAAACCCTAACCCTAACCCTAACACTATCCTAGGGCTGATGCTAACCCTAAAACTAACCCTAACACTCTCCAAGGGCTGATGCTAACCCTAACCCTAACCCTAACACTAACCTAGGGCTGATGCTAACCCTAACCCTAACTCTCACACTATCTTAGGGCTGAGGCTAACCCTAACCCTAACACTATCCTACGGCTGATGCTAACCCTAACCCTAACCCTAACACTATCCTAGGGCTGATGCTAACCCTAACCCTAACACTATCCTAGGGCTGATGCTAACCCTAACCCTAACCCTAACACTATCCTAGGGCTGATGCTAACGCTAACCCTAACACTATCCTAGGGCTGATGCTAACCCTAACTCTAACCCTAACACTATCCTAGGGCTGATGCTAACCCTAACCCTAACACTATCCTAGGCCTGATGATAACCCTAACCCTAACCCTAACACTATCCTAGGGCTGATGCTAACACTAACCCTAACACTATCCTAGGGCTGATGCTAACCCTAACCCTAACCCTAACACTATCCTAGGGCTGATGGTAAACCTAACGCTAACCCTAACACTATCCTTGGGGTGATGCTAACCCTAACCCTAACCCTAACACTATCCTAGGGCTGATGCTAACCCTAACCCTAACCCTAACACTATCCTAGGCCTGATGCTAACCCTATCCCTAACCCTAACACTCTCCTAGGGCTGAGGCTAACCCTAACCCTAACACTATCCTAGGGCTGATGCTAACCCTAACCTAACCCAAACACTATCCTAGGGTGGATGCTAACCCTAACCCTAACACTATCCTAGGGCTGATGCTAACCCTAACCCTAACCCTAACACTATCCTTGGGCTGATGCTAACCCTAACCCTAACACTATCCTGGGCCTGATGCTAACCCTAATCCTAACCCTAACACTATCCTAGGGCTGATGCTAACCCTAACCCTAACACTATCCTAGGGCTGATGCTAAACCTAACCATAACCCTAACACTATCCTAGGGCTGATGCTCACCCTAACCCTAACCCTAACACTATCCTAGGGCTGATGCTAACCCTAACCCTAACCCTAACACTATCCTAGGGCTGATGCTAACCCTAACCCTAACACTATCCTAGGGCTGATGCTAACCCTATCCCTAACCCAAACACTCTCCTAGGGCTGAGGCTAACCCTAACCCTAACACTATCCTACGGCTGATGCTAACCCTAACCCTAACCCAAACACTATCCTATTGTTGATGCTAACCCTAACACTAACACTATCCTAGGGCTGATGCTAACCCTAACCCTAACCCTAACACTATCCTTGGGCTGATGCTAACCCTAACCCTAACACTATCCTGGGCCTGATGCTAACCCTAACCCTAACCCTAACACTATCCTAGGGCTGATGCTAACCCTAACCCTAACACTATCCTTGGGCTGATGCTAACCCTAACCGTAACCCTAACACTATCCTAGGGCAGATGCTAACCCTAACGCTAACCCTAACACTATCCTTGAACTGATGCTAACCCTAACCCTAACCCTAACACTATCCTAGGCATGATGCTAACCCTAACACTAACCCTAACACTATCCTAGGGCTGATGCTAACCTTAACCCTAACACTATCCTAGGGCTGATGCTAACCCTAACCCTAACCCTAACACTATCCTAGGCCTGATGCTAACCCTATCCCTAACCCTAACACTCTCCTAGGGCTGAGGCTAACCCTAACCCTAACACTATCCTAGGGCTGATGCTAACCCTAACCCTAACCCTAACACTATCCTAGGGCTGATGCTCACCCTAACCCTAACACTATCCTAGGGCTGATGCTAACCCTAACCCTAACACTATCCTAGGGCTGATGCTAACCCTAACCCTAACCCTAACACTATCCTAGGGCTGATGCTAACCCTAACCCTAACACTATCCTAGGCCTGATGATAACCCTAACCCTAACCCTAACACTATCCTAGGGCTGACGCTAACCCTAACCCTAACACTATCCTAGGGCTGATGCTATCACTAACCCTAACCCTAACACTATCCTAGGGCTGATGCTAACCCTAACGCTAACCCTAACACTATCCTTGGGGTGATGCTAACCCTAACCCTAACCCTAACACTATCCTAGGGCTGATGCTAACCCTAACCCTAACCCTAACACTATCCTAGGTCTGATGCTAACCCTATCCCTAACCCTAACACTCTCCTAGGGCTGAGGCTAACCCTAACCCTAACACTATCCTAGGGCTGATGCTAACCCTAACCCTAACCCAAACACTATCCTAGGGTGGATGCTAACCCTAACCCTAACACTATCCTAGGGCTGATGCTAACCCTAACCCTAACCCTAACACTATCCTTGGGCTGATGCTAACCCTAACCCTAACACTATCCTGGGCCTGATGCTAACCCTAACCCTAACCCTAACACTCTCCAAGGGCTGATGCTAACCCTAACCCTAACCCTAACACTATCCTAGGGCTGATGCTAACCCTAACCCTAACTCTCACACTATCTTAGGGCTGAGGCTAACCCTAACCCTAACACTATCCTACGGCTGATGCTAACCCTAACCCTAACCCTAACACTATCCTAGGGCTGATGCTAACCCTAACCCTAACACTATCCTAGGGCTGATGCTAACCCTAACCCTAACCCTAACACTATCCTAGGGCTGATGCTAACCCTAACCCTAACACTATCCTAGGGCTCATGCTAACCCTAACCCTAACCCTAACACTATCCTAGGGCTGATGCTAACCCTAACCCTAACACTATCCTAGGCCTGATGATAACCCTAACCCTAACCCTAAAACTATCCTAGGGCTGATGCTAACCCTAACCCTAACACTATCCTAGGGCTGATGCTAACCCTAACCCTAACCCTAACACTATCCTAGGGCTGATGCTAACCCTAACGCTAACCCTAACACTATCCTTGGGGTGATGCTAACCCTAACCCTAACCCTAACACTATCCTAGGGCTGATGCTAACCCTAACCCTAACCCTAACACTATCCTAGGCCTGATGCTAACCCTATCCCTAACCCTAACACTCTCCTAGGGCTGAGGCTAACCCTAACCCTAACACTATCCTAGGGCTGATGCTAACCCTAACCCTAACCCAAACACTATCCTAGGGTGGATGCTAACCCTAACCCTAACACTATCCTAGGGCTGATGCTAACCCTAACCCTAACTCTAACACTATCTTAGTGCTGAGGCTAACCCTAACCCTAACACTATCCTACGGCTGATGCTAACCCGAACCCTAACCCTAACACTACCCTAGGGCTGATGCTAACCCTAACCCTAACACTATCCTAGGCCTGACGCTAACCCTAACCCTAATCCTAACTCTATCCTAGGGTTGATGCTAACCGTAACCCTAACACTATCCTAGGGCTGATGCTAACCCTAACCCTAACCCTAACACTATACTAGGGCTGATGCTAACCCTAACCCTGACACTATCCTGGGCCTGATGATAACCCTAACCCTAACCCTAACACTATCCTAGGGCGGATGCTAACCCTAACCCTAACCCTAACACTATCCTAGGGCTGATGCTAACCCTAACACTAACACTATCCTAGGGCTGATGCTAACCCTAACCCTAACCCTAACATTATCCTAGGGCGGATGTTAACCCTAACCCTAACTCTAACACTATCTTAGGGCTGAGGCTAACTCTAACCCTAACACTATCCTAGGGCTGATGCTAACCCTAACACTAACACTATCCTAGGCCTGATGCTAACCCTAACCCTAACCCTAACACTATCCTAGGGCTGATGCGAACCCTAACCCTAACACTCTCCTTGGGCTGATGCTAACCCTAACCCTAACACTATCCTAGGGCTGATGCTAACCCTAACCCTAACCCTAACACTCTCCAAGGGCTGATGCAAACCCTAACCCTAACCCTAACACTATCCTAGGGCTGATGCTAACCCTAACCCTAACCCTAACACTCTCCAAGGGCTGATGCTAACCCTAACCCTAACCCTAACACTATCCTAGGGCTGATGCTAACCCTAACCCTAACTCTAACACTATCTTAGGGCTGATGCTAACCCTAACACTAATACTATCCTAGGGCTGATGCTAACCCTAACCCTAACCCTAACACTATCCTAGGCCTGATGCTAACCCTATCCCTAACCCTAACACTATCCTAGGGCTGATGCTAACCCTAACACTAACACTATCCTAGGGCTGATGCTAACTCTAACCCTAACCCCAACATTATCCTAGGGCGGATGCTAACCCTAACCCTAACCCTAACACTATCCTAGGGCTGATGCTA
This sequence comes from Lemur catta, assembly GCF_020740605.2. Classification (NCBI taxonomy): domain Eukaryota; kingdom Metazoa; phylum Chordata; class Mammalia; order Primates; family Lemuridae; genus Lemur; species Lemur catta. Next base: position 2,965,591 of record NC_059134.1, read on the forward strand.
ACCCTAACACTAACACTATCCTAGGCCTGATGCTAACCCTAACCCTAACCCTAACACTATCCTAGGGCTGATGCTAACCCTAACCCTAACACTCTCCTAGGGCTGATGCTAACCCTAACCCTAACACTATCCTAGGGCTGATGCTAACCCTAACCCTAACCCTAACACTCTCCAAGGGCTGATGCAAACCCTAACCCTAACCCTAACACTATCCTAGGGCTGATGCTAACCCTAACCCTAACCCTAACACTCTCCAAGGGCTGATGCTAACCCTAACCCTAACCCTAACACTATCCTAGGGCTAATGCTAACCCTAACCCTAACTCTAACACTATCTTAGGGCTGATGCTAACCCTAACACTAATACTATCCTAGGGCTGATGCTAACCCTAACCCTAACCCTAACACTATCCTAGGCCTGATGCTAACCCTATCCCTAACCCTAACACTATCCTAGGGCTGATGCTAACCCTAACACTAACACTATCCTAGGGCTGATGCTAACCCTAACCCTAACCCCAACATTATCCTAGGGCGGATGCTAACCCTAACCCTAACCCTAACACTATCCTAGGGCTGATGCTAACCCTAACACTAACACTATCCTAGGCCTGATGCTAACCCTAACCCTAACCCTAACACTATCCTAGGGCTGATGCTAACCCTAACCCTAACACTATCCTAGGGCTGATGCTAACCCTAACCCTAACACTATCCTAGGGCTGATGCTAACCCTAACCCTAACCCTAACACTCTCCAAGGGCTGATGCAAACCCTAACCCTAACCCTAACACTATCCTAGGGCTGATGCTAACCCTAACCCTAACCCTAACACTCTCCAAGGGCTGATGCTAACCCTAACCCTAACCCTAACACTATCCTAGGGCTGATGCTAACCCTAACCCTAACTCTAACACTATCTTAGGGCTGAGGCTAACCCTAACCCTAACACTATCCTACGGCTGATGCTAACCCTAACATTAACCCTAACACTATCCTAGGGCTGATGCTAACCCTAACCCTAACACAATCCTAGGGCTGATGCTAACCCTAACCCTAACACTAACACTATCCTAGGGCTGATGCTAACCCTAACCCTAACACTATCCTAGGGCTGATGCTAACCCTAACCCTAACCCTAACACTATCCTAGGGCTGATGCTAACCATAACCCTAACACTATCCTAGGCCTGATGATAACCCTAACCCTAACCCTAACACTATCCTAGGGCTGATGCTAACCCTAACCCTAAACCTAACACTATCCTAGGGCGGATGCTAACCCTAACCGTAACCCTAACACTATCCTAGGGCTGATGCTAACCCTAACACTAACACTATCCTAGGGCTGATGCTAACTCTAACCCTAACCCTAACACTCTCCAAGGGCTGATGCTAACCCTAACCCTAACCCTAACACTATCCTAGGGCTGATGCTAACCCTAACCCTAACACTATCCTAGGGCTGATGCTAACCCTAACCCTAACCCTAACACTATCCTAGGGTTGATGCTAACCCTAACCCTAACACTATCCTAGGGCTGATGCTAACCTTAACCCTAACCCTAACACTATCCTAGGGCTGATGCTAACCCTAACGCTAACACTATCCTAGGGCTGATGCTAACCTAACCCTAACCCTAACACTAACCTAGGGCTGATGCTAACCCTAACCCTAACACTATCCTGGGGCTGATGCTAACCCTAACCCTAACCCTAACACTATCCTAGGGCTGATGCTAACCCAAACCCTAACACTATCCTAGGGCTGATGCTAACCCTAACCCTAACCCTAACACTATCCTAGGGCTGATGCTAACCCTAACCCTAACACTATCCTAGGGCTGATGCTAACCCTAACCCTAACACTATCCTAGGGCTGATGCTAACCCTAACCCTAACCCTAACACTATCCTAGGGCTGATGCTAACCCTAACCCTAACCCTAACACTCTCCAAGGGCTGATGCTAACCCTAACCCTAACCCTTACACTATCCTAGGGCTGATGCTAACCCTAACCCTAACTCTAACACTATCTTAGGGCTGATGCTAACCCTAACACTAATACTATCCTAGGGCTGATGCTAACCCTAACCCTAACCCTAACACTATCCTAGGCCTGATGCTAACCCTATCCCTAACCCTAACACTATCCTAGGGCTGATGCTAACCCTAACACTAACACTATCCTAGGGCTGATGCTAACCCTAACCCTAACCCCAACATTATCCTAGGGCGGATGCTAACCCTAACCCTAACCCTAACACTATCCTAGGGCTGATGCTAACCCTAACACTAACACTATCCTAGGCCTGATGCTAACCCTAACCCTAACCCTAACACTATCCTAGGGCTGATGCTAACCCTAACCCTAACACTCTCCTAGGGCTGATGCTAACCATAACCCTAACACTATCCTAGGGCTGATGCTAACCCTAACCCTAACCCTAACACTCTCCAAGGGCTGATGCAAACCCTAACCCTAACCCTAACACTATCCTAGGGCTGATGCTAACCCTAACCCTAACCCTAACACTCTCCAAGGGCTGATGCTAACCCTAACCCTAACCCTAACACTATCCCAGGGCTGATGCTAACCCTAACCCTAACTCTAACACTATCTTAGGGCTGATGCTAACCCTAACACTAATACTATCCTAGGGCTGATGCTAACCCTAACCCTAACCCTAACACTATCCTAGGCCTGATGCTAACCCTATCCCTAACCCTAACACTATCCTAGGGCTGATGCTAACCCTAACACTAACACTATCCTAGGGCTGATGCTAACCCTAACCCTAACCCCAACATTATCCTAGGGCGGATGCTAACCCTAACCCTAACCCTAACACTATCCTAGGGCTGATGCTAACCCTAACACTAACACTATCCTAGGCCTGATGCTAACCCTAACCCTAACCCTAACACTATCCTAGGGCTGATGCTAACCCTAACCCTAACACTATCCTAGGGCTGATGCTAACCCTAACCCTAACACTATCCTAGGGCTGATGCTAACCCTAACCCTAACCCTAACACTCTCCAAGGGCTGATGCAAACCCTAACCCTAACCCTAACACTATCCTAGGGCTGATGCTAACCCTAACCCTAACCCTAACACTCTCCAAGGGCTGATGCTAACCCTAACCCTAACCCTAACACTATCCTAGGGCTGATGCTAACCCTAACCCTAACTCTAACACTATCTTAGGGCTGAGGCTAACCCTAACCCTAACACTATCCTACGGCTGATGCTAACCCTAACATTAACCCTAACACTATCCTAGGGCTGATGCTAACCCTAACCCTAACACAATCCTAGGGCTGATGCTAACCCTAACCCTAACACTAACACTATCCTAGGGCTGATGCTAACCCTAACCCTAACACTATCCTAGGGCTGATGCTAACCCTAACCCTAACCCTAACACTATCCTAGGGCTGATGCTAACCATAACCCTAACACTATCCTAGGCCTGATGATAACCCTAACCCTAACCCTAACACTATCCTAGGGCTGATGCTAACCCTAACCCTAAACCTAACACTATCCTAGGGCGGATGCTAACCCTAACCGTAACCCTAACACTATCCTAGGGCTGATGCTAACCCTAACACTAACACTATCCTAGGGCTGATGCTAACTCTAACCCTAACCCTAACACTCTCCAAGGGCTGATGCTAACCCTAACCCTAACCCTAACACTATCCTAGGGCTGATGCTAACCCTAACCCTAACACTATCCTAGGGCTGATGCTAACCCTAACCCTAACCCTAACACTATCCTAGGGTTGATGCTAACCCTAACCCTAACACTATCCTAGGGCTGATGCTAACCTTAACCCTAACCCTAACACTATCCTAGGGCTGATGCTAACCCTAACGCTAACACTATACTAGGGCTGATGCTAACCCTAACCCTAACCCTAACACTAACCTAGGGCTGATGCTAACCCTAACCCTAACACTATCCTGGGGCTGATGCTAACCCTAACCCTAACCCTAACACTATCCTAGGGCTGATGCTAACCCAAACCCTAACACTATCCTAGGGCTGATGCTAACCCTAACCCTAACCCTAACACTATCCTAGGGCTGATGCTAACCCTAACACTAACACTATCCTAGGGCTGATGCTAACCCTAACCCTAACCCTAACACTATCCTAGGGCTGATGCTAACCCTAACCCTAACCCAAACACTATCTTAGGGTTGATGCTAACCCTAACCCTAACACTATCCTAGGGCTGATGCTAACCCTAACGCTAACCCTAACACTATCCTTGAACTGATGCTAACCCTAACCCTAACCATAACACTAACCTAGGCCTGATGATAACCCTAACCCTAACTCTAACACTATCCTAGGGTTTATATTAACCCTAAGCCTAACACTATCCTAGGGCTGATGCTAACCCTAACCCTAAACCTAACACTATCCTAGGGCGGATGCTAAACCTAACCCTAACCCTAACACTATCCTAGGGCTGATGCTAACCCTAACACTAACACTATCCTAGGGCTGATGCTAACCCTAACCCTAACCCTAACACTATCCTAGGGCTGATGCTAACCCTAACGCTAACCCTAACACTATCCTTGGGGTGATGCTAACCCTAACCCTAACACTAACACTATCCTAGGGCTGATGCTAACCCTAACCCTAACCCTAACACTATCCTAGGCCTGATGCTAACCCTATCCCTAACCCTAACACTCTCCTAGGGCTGAGGCTAACCCTAACCCTAACACTATCCTAGGGCTGATGCTAACCCTAACCCTAACCCAAACACTATCCTAGGGTGGATGCTAACCCTAACCCTAACACTATCCTAGGGCTGATGCTAACCCTAACCCTAACTCTAACACTATCTTAGTGCTCAGGCTAACCCTAACCCTAACACTATCCTACGGCTGATGCTAACCCGAACCCTAACCCTAACACTACCCTAGGGCTGATGCTAACCCTAACCCTAACACTATCCTAGGCCTGACGCTAACCCTAACCCTAATCCTAACTCTATCCTAGGGTTGATGCTAACCCTAACCCTAACACTATCCTAGGGCTGATGCTAACCCTAACCCTAACCCTAACACTATACTAGGGCTGATGCTAACCCTAACCCTGACACTATCCTGGGCCTGATGATAACCCTAACCCTAACCCTAACACTATCCTAGGGCGGATGCTAACCCTAACCCTAACCCTAACACTATCCTAGGGCTGATGCTAACCCTAACACTAACACTATCCTAGGGCTGATGCTAACCCTAACCCTAACCCTAACATTATCCTAGGGCGGATGTTAACCCTAACCCTAACTCTAACACTATCTTAGGGCTGAGGCTAACTCTAACCCTAACACTATCCTAGGGCTGATGCTAACCCTAACACTAACACTATCCTAGGCCTGATGCTAACCCTAACCCTAACCCTAACACTATCCTAGGGCTGATGCTAACCCTAACCCTAACACTCTCCTAGGGCTGATGCTAACCCTAACCCTAACACTATCCTAGGGCTGATGCTAACCCTAACCCTAACCCTAACACTCTCCAAGGGCTGATGCAAATCCTAACCCTAACCCTAACCCTAACACAATCCTAGGGCTGATGCTAACCCTAACCCTAACCCTAACACACTCCAAGGGCTGATGCTAACCCTAACCCTAACCCTAACACTATCCTAGGGCTGATGCTAACCCTAACCCTAACTCTAACACTATCTTAGGGCTGATGCTAACCCTAACACTAATACTATCCTAGGGCTGATGCTAACCCTAACCCTAACCCTAACACTATCCTAGGCCTGATGCTAACCCTATCCCTAACCCTAACACTATCCTAGGGCTGATGCTAACCCTAACACTAACACTATCCTAGGGCTGATGCTAACCCTAACCCTAACCCCAACATTATCCTAGGGCGGATGCTAACCCTAACCCTAACCCTAACACTATCCTAGGGCTGATGCTAACCCTAACACTAACACTATCCTAGGCCTGATGCTAACCCTAACCCTAACCCTAACACTATCCTAGGGCTGATGCTAACCCTAACCCTAACACTCTCCTAGGGCTGATGCTAACCCTAACCCTAACACTATCCTAGGGCTGATGCTAACCCTAACCCTAACCCTAACACTCTCCAAGGGCTGATGCAAACCCTAACCCTAACCCTAACACTATCCTAGGGCTGATGCTAACCCTAACCCTAACCCTAACACTCTCCAAGGGCTGATGCTAACCCTAACCCTAACCCTAACACTATCCTAGGGCTGATGCTAACCCTAACCCTAACTCTAACACTATCTTAGGGCTGATGCTAACCCTAACACTAATACTATCCTAGGGCTGATGCTAACCCTAACCCTAACCCTAACACTATCCTAGGCCTGATGCTAACCCTATCCCTAACCCTAACACTATCCTAGGGCTGATGCTAACCCTAACACTAACACTATCCTAGGGCTGATGCTAACCCTAACCCTAACCCCAACATTATCCTAGGGCGGATGCTAACCCTAACCCTAACCCTAACACTATCCTAGGGCTGATGCTCACCCTAACACTAACACTATCCTAGGCCTGATGCTAACCCTAACCCTAACCCTAACACTATCCTAGGGCTGATGCTAACCCTAACCCTAACACTATCCTAGGGCTGATGCTAACCCTAACCCTAACACTATCCTAGGGCTGATGCTAACCCTAACCCTAACCCTAACACTCTCCAAGGGCTGATGCAAACCCTAACCCTAACCCTAACACTATGCTAGGGCTGATGCTAACCCTAACCCTAACCCTAACACTCTCCAAGGGCTGATGCTAACCCTAACCCTAACCCTAACACTATCCTAGGGCTGATGCTAACCCTAACCCTAACTCTAACACTATCTTAGGGCTGAGGCTAACACTAACCCTAACACTATCCTACGGCTGATGCTAACCCTAACATTAACCCTAACACTATCCTAGGGCTGATGCTAACCCTAACCCTAACACAATCCTAGGGCTGATGCTAACCCTAACCCTAACACTAACACTATCCTAGGGCTGATGCTAACCCTAACCCTAACACTATCCTAGGGCTGATGCTAACCCTAACCCTAACCCTAACACTATCCTAGGGCTGATGCTAACCATAACCCTAACACTATCCTAGGCCTGATGATAACCCTAACCCTAACCCTAACACTATCCTAGGGCTGATGCTAACCCTAACCGTAACCCTAACACTATCCTAGGGCTGATGCTAACCCTAACACTAACACTATCCTAGGGCTGATGCTAACTCTAACCCTAACCCTAACACTCTCCAAGGGCTGATGCTAACCCTAACCCTAACCCTAACACTATCCTAGGGCTGATGCTAACCCTAACCCTAACACTATCCTAGGGCTGATGCTAACCCTAACCCTAACCCTAACACTATCCTAGGGTTGATGCTAACCCTAACCCTAACACTATCCTAGGGCTGATGCTAACCTTAACCCTAACCCTAACACTATCCTAGGGCTGATGCTAACCCTAACGCTAACACTATCCTAGGGCTGATGCTAACCCTAACCCTAACCCTAACACTAACCTAGGGCTGATGCTAACCCTAACCCTAACACTATCCTGGGGCTGATGCTAACCCTAACCCTAACCCTAACACTATCCTAGGGCTGATGCTAACCCAAATCCTAACACTATCCTAGGGCTGATGCTAACCCTAACCCTAACCCTAACACTATCCTAGGGCTGATGCTAACCCTAACACTAACACTATCCTAGGGCTGATGCTAACCCTAACCCTAACCCTAACACTATCCTAGGGCTGATGCTAACCCTAACCCTAACCCAAACACTATCCTAGGGTTGATGCTAACCCTAACCCTAACACTATCCTAGGGCTGATGCTAACCCTAACGCTAACCCTAACACTATCCTTGAACTGATGCTAACCCTAACCCTAACCATAACACTATCCTAGGCCTGATGATAACCCTAACCCTAACTCTAACACTATCCTAGGGTTTATGTTAACCCTAAGCCTAACACTATCCTAGGGCTGATGCTAACCCTAACCCTAAACCTAACACTATCCTAGGGCGGATGCTAAACCTAACCCTAACCCTAACACTATCCTAGGGCTGATGCTAACCCTAACACTAACACTATCCTAGGGCTGATGCTAACCCTAACCCTAACCCTAACACTATCCTAAGTCTGATGCTAACCCTAGCCCTCACACTATCCTAGGCCTGATGATAACCCTAACCCTAACCTTAACACTATCCTAGGGCTGATGCTAACCCTAACCCTAACACTATCCTAGGGCTGATGCTAACCCTAACCCTAACCCTAACACTATCCTAAGTCTGATGCTAACCCTAGCCCTCACACTATCCTAGGCCTGATGATAACCCTAACCCTAACCTTAACACTATCCTAGGGCTGATGCTAACCCTAACCCTAACCCTAACACTATCCTAGAGCTGATGCTAACCCTAACCCTTGCACTATCCTAGGCCTGATGATAACCCTAACCGTAACCCTGACACTATCCTAGGGCTGATGCTAACCCTAACCCTAACACTACCCTAGGGCTGATGCTAACCCTAACCCTAACCCTAACACTATCCTAGGCCTGATGCTAACCCTATCCCTAACCCTAACACTCTCCTAGGGCTGAGGCTAACCCTAACCCTAACACTATCCTAGGGCTGATGCTAACCCTAACCCTAACCCAAACACTATCCTAGGGTTGATGCCAACCCTAACCCTAACACTATCCTAGGGCTGATGCTAACCCTAACCCTAACCCTAACACTATCATTGGGCTGATGCTAACCCTAACCCTAACACTATCCTGGGCCTGATGCTAACCCTAACCCTAAACCTAACACTATCCTAGGGCTGATGCTAACCCTAACCCTAACACTATCCTTGGGCTGATGCTAACCCTAACCCTAACCCTAACACTATCCTAGGGCAGATGCTAACCCTGACGCTAACCCTAACACTATCCTTGAACTGATGCTAACCCTAACCCTAACCCTAACACTATCCTAGGCCTGATGATAACCCTAACCCTAACCCTAACACTATCCTAGGATTTATGTTAACCCTAACCCTAACACTATCCTAGGGCTGTTGCTAACCCTAACCCTAACCCTAACACTATCCTAGGGCGGATGCTAACCCTAACCCTAACCTTAACACTATCCTGGGGCTGATGCTAACCCTAACACTAACACTATCCTAGGGCTGATGCTAACCCTAACCCTAACCCTAACATTATCCTAGGGCGGATGCTAACCCTAACCCTAACTTTAACACTATCTTAGGGCTGAGGCTAACCTTAACCCTAACACTATCCTAGGGCTGATGCTAACCCTAACACTAACACTATCCTAGGCCTGATGCTAACCCTAACCCTAACCCTAACACTATCCTAGGGCTGATGCTAACCCTAACCCTAACACTCTCCTAGGGCTGATGCTAACCCTAACCCTAACACTATCCTAGGGCTGATGCTAACCCTAACCCTAACCCTAACACTCTCCAAGGGCTGATGCAAACCCTAACCCTAACCCTAACACTATCCTAGGGCTGATGCTAACCCTAAACCTAACCCTAACACTCTCCAAGGGCTGATGCTAACCCTAACCCTAACCCTAACACTAACCTAGGGCTGATGCTAACCCTAACCCTAACTCTCACACTATCTTAGGGCTGAGGCTAACCCTAACCCTAACACTATCCTACGGCTGATGCTAACCCTAACCCTAACCCTAACACTATCCTAGGGCTGATGCTAACCCTAACCCTAACACTATCCTAGGGCTGATGCTAACCCTAACCCTAACCCTAACACTATCCTAGGGCTGATGCTTACGCTAACCCTAACACTATCCTAGGGCTGATGCTAACCCTAACTCTAACCCTAACACTATCCTAGGGCTGATGCTAACCCTAACCCTAACACTATCCTAGGCCTGATGATAACCCTAACCCTAACCCTAACACTATCCTAGGGCTGATGCTAACCCTAACCCTAACACTATCCTAGGGCTGATGCTAACCCTAACCCTAACCCTAACACTATCCTAGGGCTGATGGTAAACCTAACGCTAACCCTAACACTATCCTTGGGGTGATGCTAACCCTAACCCTAACCCTAACACTATCCTAGGGCTGATGCTAACCCTAACCCTAACCCTAACACTATCCTAGGCCTGATGCTAACCCTAACCCTAACACTATCCTGGGCCTGATGCTAACCCTAATCCTAACCCTAACACTATCCTAGGACTGATGCTAACCCTAACCCTAACACTATCCTAGGGCTGATGCTAAACCTAACCATAACCCTAAAACTATCCTAGGGCTGATGCTCACCCTAACCCTAACCCTAACACTATCCTAGGGCTGATGCTAACCCTAACCCTAACCCTAACACTATCCTAGGGCTGATGCTAACCCTAACCCTAACACTATCCTAGGGCTGATGCTAACCCTAACCCTAACCCTAACACTATCCTAGGCCTGATGCTAACCCTATCCCTAACCCAAACACTCTCCTAGGGCTGAGGCTAACCCTAACCCTAACACTATCCTACGGCTGATGCTAACCCTAACTCTAACCCAAACACTATCCTATTGTTGATGCTAACCCTAACACTAACACTATCCTAGGGCTGATGCTAACCCTAACCCTAACCCTAACACTATCCTTGGGCTGATGCTAACCCTAACCCTAACACTATCCTGGGCCTGATGCTAACCCTAACCCTAACCCTAACACTATCCTAGGGCTGATGCTAACCCTAACCCTAACACTATCCTTGGGCTGATGCTAACCCTAACCGTAACCCTAACACTATCCTAGGGCAGATGCTAACCCTAACGCTAACCCTAACACTATCCTTGAACTGATGCTAACCCTAACCCTAACCCTAACACCATCCTAGGCATGATGCTAACCCTAACCCTAACCCTAACTCTATCCTAGGGCTGATGCTAACCCTAACCCTAACACTATCCTAGGGCTGATGCTAACCCTAACCCTAACCCTAACACTATCCTAGGCCTGATGCTAACCCTATCCCTAACCCTAACACTCTCCTAGGGCTGAGGCTAACCCTAACCCTAACACTATCCTAGGGCTGATGCTAACCCTAACCCTAACCCTAACACTATCCTAGGGCTGATGCTAACCCTAACCCTAACACTATCCTAGGGCAGATGCTAACCCTAACGCTAACCCTAACACTATCCTTGAACTGATGCTAACCCTAACCCTAACCCTAACACTATCCTAGGCCTGATGATAACCCTAAACCTAACCCTAACACTATCCTAGGATTTATGTTAACCCTAACCCTAACACTATCCTAGGGCTGATGCTAACCCTAACACTAACACTATCCTACGGCTGATGCTAACCCTAACCCTAACACTATCCTAGGGCGGATGCTAACCCTAACCCTAACCCTAACACTATCCTAGGGCTGATGCTAACCCTAACACTAACACTATCCTAGGCCTGATGCTAACCCTAACCCTAACATTATCCTAGGGCGGATGCTAACCCTAACCCTAACCCTAACACTATCCTAGGGCTGATGCTAACCCTAACACTAACACTATCCTAGGCCTGATGCTAACCCTAACCCTAACCCTAACACTATCCTAGGGCTGATGCTCACCCTAACCCTAACACTATCCTAGGGCTGATGCTAACCCTAACCCTAACACTATCCTAGGGCTGATGCTAACCCTAACCCTAACCCTAACACTATCCTAGGGCTGATGCTAACCCTAACCCTAACACTATCCTAGGCCTGATGATAACCCTAACCCTAACCCTAACACTATCCTAGGGCTGATGCTAACCCTAACCCTAACACTATCCTAGGGCTGATGCTATCACTAACCCTAACCCTAACACTATCCTAGGGCTGATGCTAACCCTAACGCTAACCCTAACACTATCCTTGGGGTGATGCTAACCCTAACCCTAACCCTAACACTATCCTAGGGCTGATGCTAACCCTAACCCTAACCCTAACACTATCCTAGGTCTGATGCTAACCCTATCCCTAACCCTAACACTCTCCTAGGGCTGAGGCTAACCCTAACCCTAACACTATCCTAGGGCTGATGCTAACCCTAACCCTAACCCAAACACTATCCTAGGGTGGATGCTAACCCTAACCCTAACACTATCCTAGGGCTGATGCTAACCCTAACCCTAACCCTAACACTATCCTTCGGCTGATGCTAACCCTAACCCTAACACTATCCTGGGCCTGATGCTAACCCTAATCCTAACCCTAACACTATCCTAGGGCTGATGCTAACCCTAACCCTAACACTATCCTAGGGCTGATGCTAAACCTAACCATAACCCTAACACTATCCTAGGGCTGATGCTCACCCTAACCCTAACCCTAACACTATCCTAGGGCTGATGCTAACCCTAACCCTAACCCTAACACTATCCTAGGGCTGATGCTAACCCTAACCCTAACACTCTCCTAGGGCTGATGCTAACCCTAACCCTAACACTATCCTAGGGCTGATGCTAACCCTAACCCTAACCCTAACACTCTCCAAGGGCTGATGCAAACGCTAACCCTAACCCTAACACTATCCTAGGGCTGATGCTAACCCTAAACCTAACCCTAACACTCTCCAAGGGCTGATGCTAACCCTAACCCTAACCCTAACACTAACCTAGGGCTGATGCTAACCCTAACCCTAACTCTCACACTATCTTAGGGCTGAGGCTAACCCTAACCCTAACACTATCCTACGGCTGATGCTAACCCTAACCCTAACCCTAACACTATCCTAGGGCTGATGCTAACCCTAACCCTAACACTATCCTAGGGCTGATGCTAACCCTAACCCTAACCCTAACACTATCCTAGGGCTGATGCTAACGCTAACCCTAACACTATCCTAGGGCTGATGCTAACCCTAACTCTAACCCTAACACTATCCTAGGGCTGATGCTAACCCTAACCCTAACACTATCCTAGGCCTGATGATAACCCTAACCCTAACACTAACACTATCCTAGGGCTGATGCTAACCCTAACCCTAACACTATCCTAGGGCTGATGCTAACCCTAACCCTAACCCTAACACTATCCTAGGGCTGATGGTAAACCTAACGCTAACCCTAACACTATCCTTGGGCTGATGCTAACCCTAACCCTAACCCTAACACTATCCTAGGGCTGATGCTAACCCTAACCCTAACCCTAACACTATCCTAGGCCTGATGCTAACCCTATCCCTAACCCTAACACTCTCCTAGGGCTGAGGCTAACCCTAACCCTAACACTATCCTAGGGCTGATGCTAACCCTAACCTAACCTAAACACTATCCCAGGGTGGATGCTAACCCTAACCCTAACACTATCCTAGGGCTGATGCTAACCCTAACCCTAACCCTAACACTATCCTTGGGCTGATGCTAACCCTAACCCTAACACTATCCTGGGCCTGATGCTAACCCTAATCCTAACCCTAACACTATCCTAGGGCTGATGCGAACCCTAACCCTAACACTATCCTAGGGCTGATGCTAAACCTAACCATAACCCTAACACTATCCTAGGGCTGATGCTCACCCTAACCCTAACCCTAACACTATCCTAGGGCTGATGCTAACCCTAACCCTAACCCTAACACTATCCTAGGGCTGATGCTAACCCTAACCCTAACACTATCCTAGGGCTGATGCTAACCCTAACCCCAACCCTAACACTATCCTAGGCCTGATGCTAACCCTATCCCTAACCCAAACACTCTCCTAGGGCTGAGGCTAACCCTAACCCTAACACTATCATACGGCTGATGCTAACCCTAACCCTAACCCAAACACTATCCTATTGTTGATGCTAACCCTAACACTAACACTATCCTAGGGCTGATGCTAACCCTAACCCTAACCCTAACACTATCCTTGGGCTGATGCTAACCCTAACCCTAACACTATCCTGGGCCTGATGCTAACCCTAACCCTAACCCTAACACTATCCTAGGGCTGATGCTAACCCTAACCCTAACACTATCCTTGGGCTGATGCTAACCCTAACCGTAACCCTAACACTATCCTAGGGCAGATGCTAACCCTAACGCTAACCCTAACACTATCCTTGAACTGATGCTAACCCTAACCCTAACCCTAACACTATCCTAGGCATGATGCTAACCCTAACCCTAACCCTAACACTATCCTAGGGCTGATGCTAACCCTAACCCTAACACTATCCTAGGGCTGATGCTAACCCTAACCCTAACCCTAACACTATCCTAGGCCTGATGCTAACCCTATCCCTAAGCCTAACACTCTCCTAGGGCTGAGGCTAACCCTAACCCTAACACTATCCTAGGGCTGATGCTAACCCTAACCCTAACCCTAACACTATCCTAGGGCTGATGCTAACCCTAACCCTAACACTATCCTAGGGCAGATGCTAACCCTAACGCTAACCCTAACACTATCCTTGAACTGATGCTAACCCTAACCCTAACCCTAACACTATCCTAGGCCTGATGATAACCCTAAACCTAACCCTAACACTATCCTAGGATTTATGTTAACCCTAACCCTAACACTATCCTAGGGCTGATGCTAACCCTAACCCTAACCCTAACACTATCCTAGGGCGGATGCTAACCCTAACCCTAACCCTAACACTATCCTAGGGCTGATGCTAACCCTAACACTAACACTATCCTAGGGCTGATGCTAACCCTAACCCTAACACTATCCTAGGGCTGATGCTATCACTAACCCTAACCCTAACACTATCCTAGGGCTGATGCTAACCCTAACGCTAACCCTAACACTATCCTTGGGGTGATGCTAACCCTAACCCTAACCCTAACACTATCCTAGGGCTGATGCTAACCCTAACCCTAACCCTAACACTATCCTAGGTCTGATGCTAACCCTATCCCTAACCCTAACACTCTCCTAGGGCTGAGGCTAACCCTAACCCTAACACTATCCTAGGGCTGATGCTAACCCTAACCCTAACCCAAACACTATCCTAGGGTGGATGCTAACCCTAATCCTAACACTATCCTAGGGCTGATGCTAACCCTAACCCTAACCCTAACACTATCCTTGGGCTGATGCTAACCCTAACCCTAACACTATCCTGGGCCTGATGCTAACCCTAATCCTAACCCTAACACTATCCTAGGGCTGATGCTAACCCTAACACTAACACTATCCTAGGGCTGATGCTAAACCTAACCATAACCCTAACACTATCCTAGGGCTGATGCTCACCCTAACCCTAACCCTAACACTATCCTAGGGCTGATGCTAACCCTAACCCTAACCCTAACACTATCCTAGGGCTGATGCTAACCCTAACCCTAACACTATCCTAGGGCTGATGCTAACCCTAACCCTAAACCTAACACTATCCTAGGGCGGATGCTAAACCTAACCCTAACCCTAACACTATCCTAGGGCTGATGCTAACCCTAACACTAACACTATCCTAGGGCTGATGCTAACCCTAACCCTAACCCTAACACTCTCCAAGGGCTGATGCTAACCCTAGCCCTAACCCTAACACTATCATAGGGCTGATGCTAACCCTAACCCTAACTCTAACACTATCTTAGTGCTGAGGCTAACCCTAACCCTAACACTATCCTACGGCTGATGCTAACCCGAACCCTAACCCTAACACTATCCTAGGGCTGATGCTAACCCTAACCCTAACACTAACCTAGGCCTGACGCTAACCCTAACCCTAATCCTAACTCTATCCTAGGGTTGATGCTAACCCTAACCCTAACATTATCCTAGGGCTGATGCTAACCCTAACCCTAACCCTAACACTATACTAGGGCTGATGCTAACCCTAACCCTAACACTATCCTGGGCCTGATGATAACCCTAACCCTAACCCTAACACTATCCTAGGGCTGATGCTAACCCTAACCCTAACCCTAACACTATCCTAGAGCTGATGCTAACCCTAACCCTTACACTATCCTAGGCCTGATGATAACCCTAACCGTAACCCTGACACTATCCTAGGGCTGATGCTAACCCTAACCCTAACACTACCCTAGGGCTGATGCTAACCCTAACCCTAACCCTAACACTATCCTAGGCCTGATGCTAACCCTATCCCTAACCCTAACACTCTCCTAGGGCTGAGGCTAACCCTAACCCTAACACTATCCTAGGGCTGATGCTAACCCTAACCCTAACCCTAACACTCTCCTAGGGCTGAGGCTAACCCTAACCCTAACACTATCCTAGGGCTGATGCTAACCCTAACCCTAACCCTAACACTATCCTTGGGCTGATGCTAACCCTAACCCTAACACTATCCTGGGCCTGATGCTAACCCTAACCCTAACCCTAACACTATCCTAGGGCTGATGCTAACCCTAACCCTAACACTATCCTTGGGCTGATGCTAACCCTAACCCTAACCCTAACACTATCCTAGGGCAGATGCTAACCCTGACGCTAACCCTAACACTATCCTTGAACTGATGCTAACCCTAACCCTAACCCTAACACTATCCTAGGCCTGATGATAACCCTAACCCTAACCCTAACACTATCCTAGGATTTATGTTAACCCTAACCCTAACACTATCCTAGGGCTGTTGCTAACCCTAACCCTAACCCTAACACTATCCTAGGGCGGATGCTAACCCTAACCCTAACCCTAACACTATCCTAGGGCTGATGCTAACCCTAACACTAACACTATCCTAGGGCTGATGCTAACCCTAACCCTAACCCTAACATTATCCTAGGGCGGATGCTAACCCTAACCCTAACTCTAACACTATCTTAGGGCTGAGGCTAACCCTAACCCTAACACTATCCTAGGGCTGATGCTAACCCTAACACTAACACTATCCTAGGCCTGATGCTAACCCTAACCCTAACCCTAACACTATCCTAGGGCTGATGCTAACCCTAACCCTAACACTCTCCTAGGGCTGATGCTAACCCTAACCCTAACCCTAACACTATCCTAGGGCTGATGCTAACCCTATCACTAACCCTAACACTCTCCTAGGGCTGAGGCTAACCCTAACCCTAACACTATCCTAGGGCTGATGCTAACCCTAACCCTAACCCAAACACTATCCTAGGGTGGATGCTAACCCTAACCCTAACACTATCCTAGGGCTGATGCTAACCCTAACCCTAACCCTAACACTATCCTTGCGCTGATGCTAACCCTATCCCTAACACTATCCTGGGCCTGATGCTAACCCTAATCCTAACCCTAACACTATCCTAGGGCTGATGCTAACCCTACCCCTAACACTATCCTAGGGCTGATGCTAAACCTAACCATAACCCTAACACTATCCTAGGGCTGATGCTCACCCTAACCCTAACCCTAACACTATCCTAGGGCTGATGCTAACCCTAACCCTCACCCTAACACTATCCTAGGGCTGATGCTAACCCTAACCCTAACACTATCCTAGGGCTGATGCTAACCCTAACCCTAACCCTAACACTATCCTAGGCCTGATGCTAACCCTATCCCTAACCCAAACACTCTCCTAGGGCTGAGGCTAACCCTAACCCTAACACTATCCTACGGCTGATGCTAACCCTAACCCTAACCCAAACACTATCCTATTGTTGATGCTAACCCTAACACTAACACTATCCTAGGGCTGATGCTAACCCTAACCCTAACCCTAACACTATCCTTGGGCTGATGCTAACCCTAACCCTAACACTCTCCTGGGCCTGATGCTAACCCTAACCCTAACCCTAACACTATCCTAGGGCTGATGCTAACCCTAACCCTAACACTATCCTTGGGCTGATGCTAACCCTAACCGTAACCCTAACACTATCCTAGGGCAGATGCTAACCCTAACGCTAACCCTAACACTATCCTTGAACTGATGCTAACCCTAACCCTAACCCTAACACTATCCTAGGCATGATGCTAACCCTAACCCTAACCCTAACACTATCCTAGGGCTGATGCTAACCCTAACCCTAACACTATCCTAGGGCTGATGCTATCCCTAACCCTAACCCTAACACTATCCTAGGCCTGATGCTAACCCTATCCCTAACCCTAACACTCTCCTAGGGCTGAAGCTAACCCTAACGCTAACACTATCCTAGGGCTGATGCTAACCCTAACCCTAACCCTAACACTATCCTAGGGCTGATGCTAACCCTAACCCTAACACTATCCTAGGGCAGATGCTAACCCTAACGCTAACCCTAACACTATCCTTGAACTGATGCTAACCCTAACCCTAACCCTAACACTATCCTAGGCCTGATGATAACCCTAAACCTAACCCTAACACTATCCTAGGATTTATGTTAACCCTAACCCTAACACTATCCTAGGGCTGATGCTAACCCTAACCCTAACCCTAACACTATTCTAGGGCGGATGCTAACCCTAACCCTAACCCTAACACTATCCTAGGGCTGATGCTAACCCTAACACTAACACTATCCTAGGGCTGATGCTAACCCTAACCCTAACATTATCCTAGGGCGGATGCTAACCCTAACCCTAACCCTAACACTATCCTAGGGCTGATGCTAACCCGAACACTAACACTATCCTAGGCCTGATGCTAACCCTAACCCTAACCCTAACACTATCCTAGGGCTGATGCTAACCCTAACCCTAACACTATCCTAGGGCTGATGCTAACCCTAACCCTAACACTATCCTAGGGCTGATGCTAACCCTAACCCTAACCCTAACACTATCCTAGGGCTGATGCTAACCCTAACCCTAACACTATCCTAGGCCTGATGATAACCCTAACCCTAACCATAACACTATCCTAGGGCTCATGCTAACCCTAACCCTAACACTATCCTAGGGCTGATGCTAACACTAACCCTAACCCTAACACTATCCTAGGGCTGATGCTAACCCTAACGCTAACCCTAACACTATCCTTGGGGTGATGCTAACCCTAACCCTAACACGATCCTAGGGCTGATGCTAACCCTAACCCTAACCCTAACACTATCCTAGGGCTGATGCTAACCCTAACCCTAACACTATCCTAGGCCTGATGATAACCCTAACCCTAACCCTAACACTCTCCTAGGGCTGATGCTAACCCTAACCCTAACACTATCCTAGGGCTGATGCTAACCCTAACCCTAACCCTAACACTCTCCAAGGGCTGATGCAAACCCTAACCCTAACCCTAACACTATCCTAGGGCTGATGCTAACCCTAACCCTAACCCTAACACTCTCCAAGGGCTGATGCTAACCCTAACCCTAACCCTAACACTATCCTAGGGCTGATGCTAACCCTAACCCTAACTCTCACACTATCTTAGGGCTGAGGCTAACCCTAACCCTAACACTATCCTACGGCTGATGCTAACCCTAACCCTAACCCTAACACTATCCTAGGGCTGATGCTAACCCTAACCCTAACACTATCCTAGGGCTGATGCTAACCCTAACCCTAACCCTAACACTATCCTAGGGCTGATGCTAACCCTAACCCTAACACTATCCTAGGGCTGATGCTAACCCTAACCCTAACTATAACACTATCCTAGGGCTGATGCTAACCCTAACCCTAACACTATCCTAGGCCTGATGATAACCCTAACCCTAACCCTAACACTATCCTAGGGCTGATGCTAACCCTAACCCTAACACTATCCTAGGGCTGATGCTAACCCTAACCCTAACCCTAACACTATCCTAGGGCTGATGCTAACCCTAACGCTAACCCTAACACTATCCTTGGGGTGATGCTAACCCTAACCCTAACCCTAACACTATCCTAGGGCTGATGCTAACCCTAACCCTAACCCTAACACTATCCTAGGCCTGATGCTAACCCTATCCCTAACCCTAACACTCTCCTAGGGCTGAGGCTAACCCTAACCCTAACACTATCCTAGGGCTGATGCTAACCCTAACCCTAACCCAAACACTATCCTAGGGTGGATGCTAACCCTAACCCTAACACTATCCTAGGGCTGATGCTAACCCTAACCCTAACCCTAACACTATCCTTGGGCTGATGCTAACCCTAACCCTAACACTATCCTGGGCCTGATGCTAACCCTAATCCTAACCCTAACACTATTATAGGGCTGATGCTAACCCTAACCCTATCACTATCCTAGGGCTGATGCTAAACCTAACCATAACCCTAACACTATCCTAGGGCTGATGCTCACCCTAACCCTAACCCTAACACTATCCTAGGGCTGATGCTAACCCTAACCCTAACCCTAACACTATCCTAGGGCTGATGCTAACCCTAACCCTAACACTATCCTTGGGCTGATGCTAACCCTAACCGTAACCCTAACAATATCCTAGGGCAGATGCTAACCCTAACGCTAACCCTAACACTATCCTTGAACTGATGCTAACCCTAACCCTAACCCTAACACTATCCTAGGCATGATGCTAACCCTAACCCTAACCCTAACACTATCCTAGGGCTGATGCTAACCCTAACCCTAACACTATCCTAGGGCTGATGCTAACCCTAACCCTAACCCTAACACTATCCTAGGCCTGATGCTAACCCTATCCCTAACCCTAACACTCTCCTAGGGCTGAGGCTAACACTAACCCTAACACTATCCTAGGGCTGATGCTAACCCTAACCCTAACACTATCCTAGGGCAGATGCTAACCCTAACCCTAACCCTAACACTATCCTAGGCCTGATGATAACCCTAAACCTAACCCTAACACTATCCTAGGATTTATGTTAACCCTAACCCTAACACTATCCTAGGGCTGATGATAACCCTAACCCTAACCCTAACACTATCCTAGGGCGGATGCTAACCCTAACACTAACCCTAACACTATCCTAGGGCTGATGCTAACCCTAACACTAACACTATCCTAGGGCTGATGCTAACCCTAACCCTAACATTATCCTAGGGCGGATGCTAACCCTAACCCTAACCCTAACACTATCCTAGGGCTGATGCTAACCCTAACACTAACATTATCCTAGGCCTGATGCTAACCCTAACCCTAACCCTAACACTATCCTAGGGCTGATGCTAACCCTAACCCTAACACTATCCTAGGGCTGATGCTAACCCTAACCCTAACACTATCCTAGGGCTGATGCTAACCCTAACCCTAACCCTAACACTATCCTAGGGCTGATGCTAACCCTAACCCTAACACTATCCTAGGCCTGATGATAACCCTAACCCTTACCCTAACACTATCCTAGGGCTGATGCTAACCCTAACCCTAACACTATCCTTGGGGTGATGCTAACCCTAACCCTAACCCTAACACTATCCTAGGGCTGATGCTAACCCTAACCCTAACCCTAACACTATCCTAGGACTGATGCTAACCCTAACGCTAACCCTAACACTATCCTTGGGGTGATGCTAACCCTAACCCTAACCCTAACACTATCCTAGGGCTGATGCTAACCCTAACCCTAACCCTAACACTGTCCTAGGGCTGATGCTAACCCTATCCCTAACCCTAACACTCTCCTAGCGCTGAGGCTAACCCTAACCCTAACACTATCCTAGGGCTGATGCTAACCCTAACCCTAACCCAAACACTATCCTAGGGTGGATGCTAACCCTAACCCTAACACTATCCTAGGGCTGATGCTAACCCTAACCCTAACCCTAACACTATCCTTGGGCTGATGCTAACCCTAACCCTAACACTATCCTGGGCCTGATGCTAACCCTAATCCTAACCCTAACACTATCCTAGGGCTGATGCTAACCCTAACCCTAACACTATCCTAGGGCTGATGCTAAACCTAACCATAACCCTAACACAATCCTAGGGCTGATGCTCACCCTAACCCTAACCCTAACACTATCCTAGGGCTGATGCTAACCCTAACCCTAACCCTAACACTATCCTAGGGCTGATGCTAACCCTAACCCTAACACTATCCTAGGGCTGATGCTAACCCTAACCCTAACCCTAACACTATCCTAGGCCTGATGCTAACCCTATCCCTAACCCAAACACTCTCCTAGGGCTGAGGCTAACCCTAACCCTAACACTATCCTACGGCTGATGCTAACCCTAACCCTAACCCAAACACTATCCTATTGTTGATGCTAACCCTAACACTAACACTATCCTAGGGCTGATGCTAACCCTAACCCTAAGCCTAACACTATCCTTGGGCTGATGCTAACCCTAACCCTAACACTATCCTGGGCCTGATGCTAACCATAACCCTAACCCTAACACTATCCTAGGGCTGATGCTAACCCTAACCCTAACACTATCCTTGGGCTGATGCTAACCCTAACCGTAACCCTAACACTATCCTAGGGCAGATGCTAACCCTAACGCTAACCCTAACACTATCCTTGAACTGATGCTAACCCTAACCCTAACCCTAACACTATCCTAGGGCTGATGCTAACCCTAAACCTAACCCTAACACTATCCTAGGATTTATGTTAACCCTAACCCTAACACTATCCTAGGGCTGATGCTAACCCTAACCCTAACCCTAACACTATCCTAGGGCGCATGCTAACCCTAACCCTAACCCTAACACTATCCTAGGGCTGATGCTAACCCTAACACTAACACTATCCTAGGGCTGATGCTAACCCTAACCCTAACATTATCCTAGGGCGGATGCTAACCCTAACCCTAACCCTAACACTATCCTAGGGCTGATGCTAACCCTAACACTAACACTATCCTAGGCCTGATGCTAACCCTAACCCTAACCCTAACACTATCCTAGGGCTGATGCTAACCCTAACCCTAACACTATCCTAGGGCTGATGCTAACCCTAACCCTAACACTATCCTAGGGCTGATGCTAACCCTAACCCTAACCCTAACACTATCCTAGGGCTGATGCTAACCCTAACCCTAACACTATCCTAGGCCTGATGATAACCCTAACCCTAACCCTAACACTATCCTAGGGCTGATGCTAACCCTAACCCTAACACTATCCTAGGGCTGATGCTAACACTAACCCTAACCCTAACACTATCCTAGGGCTGATGCTAACCCTAACGCTAACCCTAACACTATGCTTGGGGTGATGCTAACCCTAACCCTAACACTATCCTAGGGCTGATGCTAACCCTAACCCTAACCCTAACACTATCCTAGGGCTGATGCTAACCCTAACCCTAACACTATCCTAGGCCTGATGATAACCCTAACCCTAACCCTAACACTCTCCTAGGGCTGATGCTAACCCTAACCCTAACACTATCCTAGGGCTGATGCTAACCCTAACCCTAACCCTAACACTCTCCAAGGGCTGATGCAAACCCTAACCCTAACCCTAACACTATCCTAGGGCTGATGCTAACCCTAACCCTAACCCTAACACTCTCCAAGGGCTGATGCTAACCCTAACCCTAACCCTAACACTATCCTAGGGCTGATGCTAACCCTAACCCTAACTCTCACACTATCTTAGGGCTGAGCTAACCCTAACCCTAACACTATCCTACGGCTGATGCTAACCCTAACCCTAACCCTAACACTATCCTAGGGCTGATGCTAACCCTAACCCTAACACTATCCTAGGGCTGATGCTAACCCTAACCCTAACCCTAACACTATCCTAGGGCTGATGCTAACCCTAACCCTAACACTATCCTAGGGCTGATGCTAACCCTAACCCTAACCCTAACACTATCCTAGGGCTGATGCTAACCCTAACCCTAACACTATCCTAGGCCTGATGATAACCCTAACCCTAACCCTAACACTATCCTAGGGCTGATGCTAACCCTAACCCTAACACTATCCTAGGGCTGATGCTAACCCTAACCCTAACCCTAACACTATCCTAGGGCTGATGCTAACCCTAACCCTAACCCAAACACTATCCTAGGGTGGATGCTAACCCTAACCCTAACACTATCCTAGGGCTGATGCTAACCCTAACCCTAACCCTAACACTATCCTTGGGCTGATGCTAACCCTAACCCTAACACTATCCTGGGCCTGATGCTAACCCTAATCCTAATCCTAACACTATCCTAGGGCTGATGCTAACCCTAACCCTAACCCTAACACTCTCCAAGGGCTGATGCTAACCCTAACCCTAACCCTAACACTATCCTAGGGCTGATGCTAACCCTAACCCTAACTCTCACACTATCTTAGGGCTGAGGCTAACCCTAACCCTAACACTATCCTACGGCTGATGCTAACCCTAACCCTAACCCTAACACTATCCTAGGGCTGATGCTAACCCTAACCCTAACACTATCCTAGGGCTGATGCTAACCCTAACCCTAACCCTAACACTATCCTAGGGCTGATGCTAACCCTAACCCTAACACTATCCTAGGGCTGATGCTAACCCTAACCCTAACACTATCCTAGGCCTGATGATAACCCTAACCCTAACCCTAACACTATCCTAGGGCTGATGCTAACCCTAACCCTAACACTATCCTAGGGCTGATGCTAACCCTAACCCTAACCCTAACACTATCCTAGGACTGATGCTAACCCTAACGCTAACCCTAACACTATCCTTGGGGTGATGCTAACCCTAACCCTAACCCTAACACTATCCTAGGGATGATGCTAACCCTAACCCTAACCCTAACACTATCCTAGGGCTGATGCTAACCCTATCCCTAACCCTAACACTCTCCTAGGGCTGAGGCTAACCCTAACCCTAACACTATCCTAGGGCTGATGCTAACCCTAACCCTAACCCAAACACTATCCTAGGGTGGATGCTAACCCTAACCCTAACACTATCCTAGGGCTGATGCTAACCCTAACCCTAACCCTAACACTATCCTTGGGCTGATGCTAACCCTAACCCTAACACTATCCTGGGCCT
Organism: Lemur catta; assembly: GCF_020740605.2. NCBI lineage: Eukaryota > Metazoa > Chordata > Mammalia > Primates > Lemuridae > Lemur > Lemur catta. The sequence goes on from NC_059134.1 coordinate 2,990,439, forward strand.
GATGCTAACCCTAATCCTAACCCTAACACTATCCTAGGGCTGATGCTAACCCTAACCCTAACACTATCCTAGGGCTGATGCTAAACCTAACCATAACCCTAACACTATCCTAGGGCTGATGCTCACCCTAACCCTAACCCTAACACTATCCTAGGGCTGATGCTAACCCTAACCCTAACCCTAACACTATCCTAGGGCTGATGCTAACCCTAACCCTAACACTATCCTAGGGCTGATGCTAACCCTAACCCTAACCCTAACACTATCCTAGGCCTGATGCTAACCCTATCCCTAACCCAAACACTCTCCTAGGGCTGAGGCTAACCCTAACCCTAACACTATCCTACGGCTGATGCTAACCCTAACCCTAACCCAAACACTATCCTATTGTTGATGCTAACCCTAACACTAACACTATCCTAGGGCTGATGCTAACCCTAACCCTAACCCTAACACTATCCTTGGGCTGATGCTAACCCTAACCCTAACACTATCCTGGGCCTGATGCTAACCCTAACCCTAACCCTAACACTATCCTAGGGCTGATGCTAACCCTAACCCTAACACTATCCTTGGGCTGATGCTAACCCTAACCGTAACCCTAACACTATCCTAGGGCAGATGCTAACCCTAACGCTAACCCTAACACTATCCTTGAACTGATGCTAACCTAACCCTAACCCTAACACTATCCTAGGCATGATGGTAACCCTAACCCTAACCCTAACACTATCCTAGGGCTGATGCTAACCCTAACCCTAACACTATCCTAGGGCTGATGCTAACCCTAACCCTAACCCTAACACTATCCTAGGCCTGATGCTAACCCTATCCCTAACCCTAACACTCTCCTAGGGCTGAGGCTAACCCTAACCCTAACACTATCCTAGGGCTGATGCTAACCCTAACCCTAACCCTAACACTATCCTAGGGCTGATGCTAACCCTAACCCTAACACTATCCTAGGGCAGATGCTAACCCTAACGCTAACCCTAACACTATCCTTGAACTGATGCTAACCCTAACCCTAACCCTAACACTATCCTAGGCCTGATGATAACCCTAAACCTAACCCTAACACTATCCTAGGATTTATGTTAACCCTAACCCTAACACTATCCTAGGGCTGATGCTAACCCTAACCCTAACCCTAACACTATCCTAGGGCGGATGCTAACCCTAACCCTAACCCTAACACTATCCTAGGGCTGATGCTAACCCTAACACTAACACTATCCTAGGGCTGATGCTAACCCTAACCCTAACATTATCCTAGGGCGGATGCTAACCGTAACCCTAACCCTAACACTATCCTAGGGCTGATGCTAACCCTAACACTAACACTATCCTAGGCCTGATGCTAACCCTAACCCTAACCCTAACACTATCCTAGGGCTGATGCTAACCCTAACCCTAACACTATCCTAGGGCTGATGCTAACCCTAACCCTAACACTATCCTAGGGCTGATGCTAACCCTAACCCTAACCCTAACACTATCCTAGGGCTGATGCTAACCCTAACCCTAACACTATCCTAGGCCTGATGATAACCCTAACCCTAACCCTAACACTATCCTAGGGCTGATGCTAACCCTAACCCTAACACTATCCTAGGGCTGATGCTAACACTAACCCTAACCCTAACACTATCCTAGGGCTGATGCTAACCCTAACGCTAACCCTAACACTATGCTTGGGGTGATGCTAACCCTAACCCTAACACTATCCTAGGGCTGATGCTAACCCTAACCCTAACCCTAACACTATCCTAGGGCTGATGCTAACCCTAACCCTAACACTATCCTAGGCCTGATGATAACCCTAACCCTAACCCTAACACTCTCCTAGGGCTGATGCTAACCCTAACCCTAACACTATCCTAGGGCTGATGCTAACCCTAACCCTAACCCTAACACTCTCCAAGGGCTGATGCAAACCCTAACCCTAACCCTAACACTATCCTAGGGCTGATGCTAACCCTAACCCTAACCCTAACACTCTCCAAGGGCTGATGCTAACCCTAACCCTAACCCTAACACTATCCTAGGGCTGATGCTAACCCTAACCCTAACTCTCACACTATCTTAGGGCTGAGGCTAACCCTAACCCTAACACTATCCTACGGCTGATGCTAACCCTAACCCTAACCCTAACACTATCCTAGGGCTGATGCTAACCCTAACCCTAACACTATCCTAGGGCTGATGCTAACCCTAACCCTAACCCTAACACTATCCTAGGGCTGATGCTAACCCTAACCCTAACACTATCCTAGGGCTGATGCTAACCCTAACCCTAACTATAACACTATCCTAGGGCTGATGCTAACCCTAACCCTAACACTATCCTAGGCCTGATGATAACCCTAACCCTAACCCTAACACTATCCTAGGGCTGATGCTAACCCTAACCCTAACACTATCCTAGGGCTGATGCTAACCCTAACCCTAACCCTAACACTATCCTAGGGCTGATGCTAACCCTAACCCTAACCCAAACACTATCCTAGGGTGGATGCTAACCCTAACCCTAACACTATCCTAGGGCTGATGCTAACCCTAACCCTAACCCTAACACTATCCTTGGGCTGATGCTAACCCTAACCCTAACACTATCCTGGGCCTGATGCTAACCCTAATCCTAACCCTAACACTATCCTAGGGCTGATGCTAACCCTAACCCTAATACTATCCTAGGGCTGATGCTAAACCTAACCATAACCCTAACACTATCCTAGGGCTGATGCTCACCCTAACCCTAACCCTAACACTATCCTAGGGCTGATGCTAACCCTAACCCTAACCCTAACACTATCCTAGGGCTGATGCTAACCCTAACCCTAACACTATCCTAGGGCTGATGCTAACCCTAACCCTAACCCTAACACTATCCTAGGCCTGATGCTAACCCTATCCCTAACCCAAACACTCTCCTAGGGCTGAGGCTAACCCTAACCCTAACACTATCCTACGGCTGATGCTAACCCTAACCCTAACCCAAACACTATCCTATTGTTGATGCTAACCCTAACACTAACACTATCCTAGGGCTGATGCTAACCCTAACCCTAACCCTAACACTATCCTTGGGCTGATGCTAACCCTAACCCTAACACTATCCTAGGCATGATGCTAACCCTAACCCTAACCCTAACACTATCCTAGGGCTGATGCTAACCCTAACCCTAACACCATCCTAGGGCTGATGCTAACCCTAACCCTAACCCTAACACTATCCTAGGCCTGATGCTAACCCTATCCCTAACCCTAACACTCTCCTAGGGCTGAGGCTAACCCTAACACTAACAGTATCCTAGGGCTGATGCTAACCCTAACACTAACCCTAACACTATCCTAGGGCTGATGCTAACCCTAACCCTAACACTATCCTAGGGCAGATGCTAACCCTAACGCTAACCCTAACACTATCCTTGAACTGATGCTAACCCTAACCCTAACCCTAACACTATCCTAGGCCTGATGATAACCCTAAACCTAACCCTAACACTATCCTAGGATTTATGTTAACCCTAACCCTAACACTATCCTAGGGCTGATGCTAACCCTAACCCTAACCCTAACACTATCCTAGGGCGGATGCTAACCCTAACCCTAACCCTAACACTATCCTAGGGCTGATGCTAACCCTAACACTAACACTATCCTACGGCTGATGCTAACCCTAACCCTAACATTATCCTAGGGCGGATGCTAACCCTAACCCTATCCCTAACACTATCCTAGGGCTGATGCTAACCCTAACACTAACACTATCCTAGGCCTGATGCTAACCCTAACCCTAACCCTAACACTATCCTAGGGCTGATGCTAACCCTAACCCTAACACTATCCTAGGGCTGATGCTAACCCTAACCCTAACACTATCCTAGGGCTGATGCTAACCCTAACCCTAACCCTAACACTATCCTAGGGCTGATGCTAACCCTAAACCTAACACTATCCTCGGCCTGATGATAACCCTAACCCTAACCCTAACACTATCCTAGGGCTGATGCTAACCCTAACCCTAACACTATCCTAGGGCTGATGCTAACACTAACCCTAACCCTAACACTATCCTAGGGCTGATGCTAACCCTAACGCTAACCCTAACACTATCCTTGGGGTGATGCTAACCCTAACCCTAACCCTAACACTATCCTAGGGCTGATGCTAACCCTAACCCTAACCCTAACACTATCCTAGGCCTGATGATAACCCTAACCCTAACCCTAACACTATCCTAGGATTTATGTTAACCCTAACCCTAACACTATCCTAGGGCTGATGCTAACCCTAACCCTAACCCTAACACTATCCTAGGGCGGATGCTAACCCTAAACCTAACCCTAACACTATCCTAGGGCTGATGCTAACCCTAACACTAACACTATCCTAGGGCTGATGCTAACCCTAACCCTAACCCTAACACTATCCTAGGGCTGATGCTAACCCTAATGCTAACCCTAACACTATCCTTGGGGTGATGCTAACCCTAACCCTAACCCTAACACTATCCTAGGGCTGATGCTAACCCTAACCCTAACCCTAACACTATCCTAGGCCTGATGCTAACCCTATCCCTAACCCTAACACTCTCCTAGGGCTGAGGCTAACCCTAACCCTAACACTATCCTAGGGCTGATGCTAACCCTAACCCTAACCCAAACACTATCCTAGGGTGGATGCTAACCCTAACCCTAACACTATCCCAGGGCTGATGCTAACCCTAACCCTAACCCTAACACTATCCTTGGGCTGATGCTAACCCTGACCCTAACACTATCCTGGGCCTGATGCTAACCCTAATCCTAACCCTAACACTATCCTAGGGCTGATGCTAACCCTAACCCTAACACTATCCTAGGGCTGATGCTAAACCTAACCATAACCCTAACACTATCCTAGGGCTGATGCTCACCCTAACCCTAACCCTAACACTATCCTAGGGCTGATGCTAACCCTAACCCTAACCCTAACACTATCCTAGGGCTGATGCTAACCCTAACCCTAACACTATCCTAGGCCTGATGCTAACCCTAACCCTAACCCTAACACTATCCTAGGCCTGATGCTAACCCTATCCCTAACCCAAACACTCTCCTAGGGCTGAGGCTAACCCTAACCCTAACACTATCCTACGGCTGATGCTAACCCTAACCCTAACCCAAACACTATCCTATTGTTGATGCTAACCCTAACACTAACACTATCCTAGGGCTGATGCTAACCCTAACCCTAACCCTAACACTCTCCTTGGGCTGATGCTAACCCTAACCCTAACACTATCCTGGGCCTGATGCTAACCCTAACCCTAACCCTAACACTATCCTAGGGCTGATGCTAACCCTAACCCTAACACTATCCTTGGGCTGATGCTAACCCTAACCGTAACCCCAACACTATCCTAGGGCAGATGCTAACCCTAACGCTAACCCTAACACTATCCTTGAACTGATGCTAACCCTAACCCTAACCCTAACACTATCCTAGGCATGATGCTAACCCTAACCCTAACCCTAACACTATCCTAGGGCTGATGCTAACCCTAACCCTAACACTATCCTAGGGCTGATGCTAACCCTAACCCTAACCCTAACACTATCCTAGGCCTGATGCTAACCCTATCCCTAACCCTAACACTCTCCTAGGGCTGAGGCTAACCCTAACCCTAACACTATCCTAGGGCTGATGCTAACCCTAACCCTAACACTATCCTAGGGCAGATGCTAACCCTAAGGCTAACCCTAACACTATCCTTGAACTGATGCTAACCCTAACCCTAACCCTAACACTATCCTAGGCCTGATGATAACCCTAAACCTAACCCTAACACTATCCTAGGACTTATGTTAACCCTAACCCTAACACTATCCTAGGGCTGATGCTAACCCTAACCCTAACCCTAACACTATCCTAGGGCGGATGCTAACTCTAACCCTAACCCTAACACTATCCTAGGGCTGATGCTAACCCTAACACTAACACTATCCTAGGGCTGATGCTAACCCTAACCCTAACATTATCCTAGGGCGGATGCTAACCCTAACCCTAACCCTAACACTATCCTAGGGCTGATGCTAACCCTAACACTAACACTATCCTAGGCCTGATGCTAACCCTAACCCTAACCCTAACACTATCCTAGGGCTGATGCTAACCCTAACCCTAACACTATCCTAGGGCTGATGCTAACCCTAACCCTAACACTATCCTAGGGCTGATGCTAACCCTAACCCTAACCCTAACACTATCCTAGGGCTGATTCTAACCCTAACCCTAACACTATCCTAGGCCTGATGATAACCCTAACCCTAACCCTAACACTATCCTAGGGCTGATGCCAACCCTAACCCTAACTCTATCCTAGGGCTGATGCTAACACTAACCCTAACCCTAACACTATCCTAGGGCTGATGCTAACCCTAACGCTAACCCTAACACTATCCTTGGGGTGATGCTAACCCTAACCCTAACCCTAACACTATCCTAGGGCTGATGCTAACCCTAACCCTAACCCTAACACTATCCTAGGTATGATCCTAACCCTATCCCTAACCCTAACACTCTCCTAGGGCTGAGGCTAACCCTAACCCTAACACTATCCTAGGGCTGATGCTAACCCTAACCCTAACCCAAACACTATCCTAGGGTGGATGCTAACCCTAACCCTAACACTATCCTAGGGCTGATGCTAACCCTAACCCTAACCCTAACACTATCCTTGGGCTGATGCTAACCCTAACCCTAACACTATCCTGGGCCTGATGCTAACCCTAATCCTAACCCTAACACTATCCTAGGGCTGATGCTAACCCTAACCCTAACACTATCCTAGGGCTGATGCTAAACCTAACCATAACCCTAACACTATCCTAGGGCTGATGCTCACCCTAACCCTAACCCTAACACTATCCTAGGGCTGATGCTAACCCTAACCCTAGCCCTAACACTATCCTAGGGCTGATGCTAACCCTAACCCTAACACTATCCTAGGGCTGATGCTAACCCTAACCCTAACCCTAACACTATCCTAGGCCTGATGCTAACCCTATCCCTAACCCAAACACTCTCCTAGGGCTGAGGCTAACCCTAACCCTAACACTATCCTACGGCTGATGCTAACCCTAACCCTAACCCAAACACTATCCTATTGTTGATGCTAACCCTAACACTAACACTATCCTAGGGCTGATGCTAACCCTAACCCTAACCCTAACACTATCCTTGGGCTGATGCTAACCCTAACCCTAACACTATCCTGGGCCTGATGCTAACCCTAACCCTAACCCTAACACTATCCTAGGGCTGATGCTAACCCTAACCCTAACACTATCCTTGGGCTGATGCTAACCCTAACCGTAACCCTAACACTATCCTAGGGCAGATGCTAACCCTAATGCTAACCCTAACACTATCCTTGAACTGATGCTAACCCTAACCCTAACCCTAACACTATCCTAGGCATGATGCTAACCCTAACCCTAACCCTAACACTATCCTAGGGCTGATGCTAACCCTAACCCTAACACTATCCTAGGGCTGATGCTAACCCTAACCCTAACCCTAACACTATCCTAGGGCTGATGATAACCCTAACCCTAACACTATCCTAGGCCTGATGATAACCCTAACCCTAATCCTGACACTATCCTAGGGCTGATGCTAAACCTAACCCTAACACTATCCTAGGGCTGATGCTAACCCTAACCCTAACCCTAACACTATCCTAGGGCTGATGCTAACCCTAACGCTAACCCTAACACTATCCTTGAACTGATGCTAACCCTAACCCTAACCATAACACTATCCTAGGCCTGATGATAACCCTAACCCTAACTCTAACACTATCCTAGGGTTTATGTTAACCCTAACCCTAACACTATCCTAGGGCTGATGCTAACCCTAACCCTAAACCTAACACTATCCTAGGGTGGATGCTAAACCTAACCCTAACCCTAACACTATCCTAGGGCTGATGCTAACCTTAACACTAACACTATCCTAGGGCTGATGCTAACCCTAACCCTAACCCTAACACTCTCCAAGGGCTGATGCTAACCCTAACCCTAACCCTAACACTATCCTAGGGCTGAGGCTAACCCTAACCCTAACTCTAACACTATCTTAGTGCTGAGGCTAACCCTAACCCTAACACTATCCTACGGCTGATGCTAACCCGAACCCTAACCCTAACACTATCCTAGGGCTGATGCTAACCCTAACCCTAACACTATCCTAGGCCTGACGCTAACCATAACCCTAATCCTAACTCTATCCTAGGGTTGATGCTAACCCTAACCCTAACACTATCCTAGGGCTGATGCTCACCCTAACCCTAACCCTAACACTATACTAGGGCTGATGCTAACCCTAACCCTAACACTATCCTGGGCCTGATGATAACCCTAACCCTAACAATAACACTATCCTAGGGCTGATGCTAACCCTAACCCTAACCCTAACACTATCCTAAGTCTGATGCTAACCCTAGCCCTCAGACTATCCTAGGCCTGATGATAACCCTAACCCTAACCTTAACACTATCCTTGGGCTGATGCTAACCCTAACCCTAACCCAATCACTATCCTAGGGTTGATGCTAACCCTAACCCTAACACTATCCTAGGGCTGATGCTAACCCTAACCCTAACCCTAACACTATCCTAGGGCAGATGCTAACCCTAACGCTAACCCTAACACTATCCTTGAACTGATGCTAACCCTAACCCTAACCCTAACACTATCCTAGGCCTGATGATAACCCTAAACCTAACCCTAACACTATCCTAGGATTTATGTTAACCCTAACCCTAACACTATCCTAGGGCTGATGCTAACCCTAACCCTAACCCTAACACTATCCTAGGGCGGATGCTAACCCTAACCCTAACCCTAACACTATCCTAGGGCTGATGCTAACCCTAACACTAACACTATCCTAGGGCTGATGCTAACCCTAACCCTAACATTATCCTAGGGCGGATGCTAACCCTAACCCTAACCCTAACACTATCCTAGGGCTGATGCTAACCCTAACACTAACACTATCCTAGGCCTGATGCTAACCCTAACCCTAACCCTAACACTATCCTAGGGCTGATGCTAACCCTAACCCTAACACTATCCTAGGGCTGATGCTAACCCTAACCCTAACACTATCCTAGGGCTGATGCTAACCCTAACCCTAACCCTAACACTATCCTAGGGCTGATGCTAACCCTAACCCTAACACTATCCTAGGCCTGATGATAACCCTAACCCTAACCCTAACACTATCCTAGGGCTGATGCTAACCCTAACCCTAACACTATCCTAGGGCTGATGCTAACACTAACCCTAACCCTAACACTATCCTAGGGCTGATGCTAACCCTAACGCTAACCCTAACACTATGCTTGGGGTGATGCTAACCCTAACCCTAACACTATCCTAGGGCTGATGCTACCCCTAACCCTAACCCTAACACTATCCTAGGGCTGATGCTAACCCTAACCCTAACACTATCCTAGGCCTGATGATAACCCTAACCCTAACCCTAACACTCTCCTAGGGCTGATGCTAACCCTAACCCTAACACTATCCTAGGGCTGATGCTAACCCTAACCCTAACCCTAACACTCTCCAAGGGCTGATGCAAACCCTAACCCTAACCCTAACACTATCCTAGGGCTGATGCTATCCCTAACCCTAACCCTAACACTCTCCAAGGGCTGATGCTAACCCTAACCCTAACCCTAACACTATCCTAGGGCTGATGCTAACCCTAACCCTAACTCTCACACTATCTTAGGGCTGAGGCTAACCCTAACCCTAACACTATCCTACGGCTGATGCTAACCCTAACCCTAACCCTAACACTATCCTAGGGCTGATGCTAACCCTAACCCTAACACTATCCTAGGGCTGATGCTAACCCTAACCCTAACCCTAACACTATCCTAGGGCTGATGCTAACCCTAACCCTAACACTATCCTAGGGCTGATGCTAACCCTAACCCTAACTATAACACTATCCTAGGGCTGATGCTAACCCTAACCCTAACACTATCCTAGGCCTGATGATAACCCTAACCCTAACCCTAACACTATCCTAGGGCTGATGCTAACCCTAACCCTAACACTATCCTAGGGCTGATGCTAACCCTAACCCTAACCCTAACACTATCCTAGGGCTGATGCTAACCCTAACCCTAACCCAAACACTATCCTAGGGTGGATGCTAACCCTAACCCTAACACTATCCTAGGGCTGATGCTAACCCTAACCCTAACCCTAACACTATCCTTGGGCTGATGCTAACCCTAACCCTAACACTATCCTGGGCCTGATGCTAACCCTAATCCTAACCCTAACACTATCCTAGGGCTGATGCTAACCCTAACCCTAATACTATCCTAGGGCTGATGCTAAACCTAACCATAACCCTAACACTATCCTAGGGCTGATGCTCACCCTAACCCTAACCCTAACACTATCCTAGGGCTGATGCTAACCCTAACCCTAACCCTAACACTATCCTAGGGCTGATGCTAACCCTAACCCTAACACTATCCTAGGGCTGATGCTAACCCTAACCCTAACCCTAACACTATCCTAGGCCTGATGCTAACCCTATCCCTAACCCAAACACTCTCCTAGGGCTGAGGCTAACCCTAACCCTAACACTATCCTACGGCTGATGCTAACCCTAACCCTAACCCAAACACTATCCTATTGTTGATGCTAACCCTAACACTAACACTATCCTAGGGCTGATGCTAACCCTAACCCTAACCCTAACACTATCCTTGGGCTGATGCTAACCCTAACCCTAACACTATCCTAGGCATGATGCTAACCCTAACCCTAACCCTAACACTATCCTAGGGCTGATGCTAACCCTAACCCTAACACCATCCTAGGGCTGATGCTAACCCTAACCCTAACCCTAACACTATCCTAGGCCTGATGCTAACCCTATCCCTAACCCTAACACTCTCCTAGGGCTGAGGCTAACCCTAACACTAACAGTATCCTAGGGCTGATGCTAACCCTAACACTAACCCTAACACTATCCTAGGGCTGATGCTAACCCTAACCCTAACACTATCCTAGGGCAGATGCTAACCCTAACGCTAACCCTAACACTATCCTTGAACTGATGCTAACCCTAACCCTAACCCTAACACTATCCTAGGCCTGATGATAACCCTAAACCTAACCCTAACACTATCCTAGGATTTATGTTAACCCTAACCCTAACACTATCCTAGGGCTGATGCTAACCCTAACCCTAACCCTAACACTATCCTAGGGCGGATGCTAACCCTAACCCTAACCCTAACACTATCCTAGGGCTGATGCTAACCCTAACACTAACACTATCCTAGGGCTGATGCTAACCCTAACCCTAACATTATCCTAGGGCGGATGCTAACCCTAACCCTATCCCTAACACTATCCTAGGGCTGATGCTAACCCTAACACTAACACTATCCTAGGCCTGATGCTAACCCTAACCCTAACCCTAACACTATCCTAGGGCTGATGCTAACCCTAACCCTAACACTATCCTAGGGCTGATGCAAACACTAACCCTAACACTATCCTAGGGCTGATGCTAACCCTAACCCTAACCCTAACACTATCCTAGGGCTGATGCTAACCCTAACCCTAACACTATCCTCGGCCTGATGATAACCCTAACCCTAACCCTAACACTATCCTAGGGCTGATGCTAACCCTAACCCTAACACTATCCTAGGGCTGATGCTAACACTAACCCTAACCCTAACACTATCCTAGGGCTGATGCTAACCCTAACGCTAACCCTAACACTATCCTTGGGGTGATGCTAACCCTAACCCTAACCCTAACACTATCCTAGGGCTGATGCTAACCCTAACCCTAACCCTAACACTATCCTAGGCCTGATGATAACCCTAACCCTAACCCTAACACTATCCTAGGATTTATGTTAACCCTAACCCTAACACTATCCTAGGGCTGATGCTAACCCTAACCCTAACCCTAACACTATCCTAGGGCGGATGCTAACCCTAAACCTAACCCTAACACTATCCTAGGGCTGATGCTAACCCTAACACTAACACTATCCTAGGGCTGATGCTAACCCTAACCCTAACCCTAACACTATCCTAGGGCTGATGCTAACCCTAATGCTAACCCTAACACTATCCTTGGGGTGATGCTAACCCTAACCCTAACCCTAACACTATCCTAGGGCTGATGCTAACCCTAACCCTAACCCTAACACTATCCTAGGCCTGATGCTAACCCTATCCCTAACCCTAACACTCTCCTAGGGCTGAGGCTAACCCTAACCCTAACACTATCCTAGGGCTGATGCTAACCCTAACCCTAACCCAAACACTATCCTAGGGTGGATGCTAACCCTAACCCTAACACTATCCCAGGGCTGATGCTAACCCTAACCCTAACCCTAACACTATCCTTGGGCTGATGCTAACCCTGACCCTAACACTATCCTGGGCCTGATGCTAACCCTAATCCTAACCCTAACACTATCCTAGGGCTGATGCTAACCCTAACCCTAACACTATCCTAGGGCTGATGCTAAACCTAACCATAACCCTAACACTATCCTAGGGCTGATGCTCACCCTAACCCTAACCCTAACACTATCCTAGGGCTGATGCTAACCCTAACCCTAACCCTAACACTATCCTAGGGCTGATGCTAACCCTAACCCTAACACTATCCTAGGCCTGATGCTAACCCTAACCCTAACCCTAACACTATCCTAGGCCTGATGCTAACCCTATCCCTAACCCAAACACTCTCCTAGGGCTGAGGCTAACCCTACCCTAACACTATCCTACGGCTGATGCTAACCCTAACCCTAACCCAAACACTATCCTATTGTTGATGCTAACCCTAACACTAACACTATCCTAGGGCTGATGCTAACCCTAACCCTAACCCTAACACTATCCTTGGGCTGATGCTAACCCTAACCCTAACACTATCCTGGGCCTGATGCTAACCCTAACCCTAACCCTAACACTATCCTAGGGCTGATGCTAACCCTAACCCTAACACTATCCTTGGGCTGATGCTAACCCTAACCGTAACCCCAACACTATCCTAGGGCAGATGCTAACCCTAACGCTAACCCTAACACTATCCTTGAACTGATGCTAACCCTAACCCTAACCCTAAAACTATCCTAGGCATGATGCTAACCCTAACCCTAACCCTAACACTATCCTAGGGCTGATGCTAACCCTAACCCTAACACTATCCTAGGGCTGATGCTAACCCTAACCCTAACCCTAACACTATCCTAGGCCTGATGCTAACCCTATCCCTAACCCTAACACTCTCCTAGGGCTGAGGCTAACCCTAACCCTAACACTATCCTAGGGCTGATGCTAACCCTAACCCTAACACTATCCTAGGGCAGATGCTAACCCTAAGGCTAACCCTAACACTATCCTTGAACTGATGCTAACCCTAACCCTAACCCTAACACTATCCTAGGCCTGATGATAACCCTAAACCTAACCCTAACACTATCCTAGGACTTATGTTAACCCTAACCCTAACACTATCCTAGGGCTGATGCTAACCCTAACCCTAACCCTAACACTATCCTAGGGCGGATGCTAACTCTAACCCTAACCCTAACACTATCCTAGGGCTGATGCTAACCCTAACACTAACACTATCCTAGGGCTGATGCTAACCCTAACCCTAACATTATCCTAGGGCGGATGCTAACCCTAACCCTAACCCTAACACTATCCTAGGGCTGATGCTAACCCTAACACTAACACTATCCTAGGCCTGATGCTAACCCTAACCCTAACCCTAACACTATCCTAGGGCTGATGCTAACCCTAACCCTAACACTATCCTAGGGCTGATGCTAACCCTAACCCTAACACTATCCTAGGGCTGATGCTAACCCTAACCCTAACCCTAACACTATCCTAGGGCTGATTCTAACCCTAACCCTAACACTATCCTAGGCCTGATGATAACCCTAACCCTAACCCTAACACTATCCTAGGGCTGATGCCAACCCTAACCCTAACTCTATCCTAGGGCTGATGCTAACACTAACCCTAACCCTAACACTATCCTAGGGCTGATGCTAACCCTAACGCTAACCCTAACACTATCCTTGGGGTGATGCTAACCCTAACCCTAACCCTAACACTATCCTAGGGCTGATGCTAACCCTAACCCTAACCATAACACTATCCTAGGTATGATCCTAACCCTATCCCTAACCCTAACACTCTCCTAGGGCTGAGGCTAACCCTAACCCTAACACTATCCTAGGGCTGATGCTAACCCTAACCCTAACCCAAACACTATCCTAGGGTGGATGCTAACCCTAACCCTAACACTATCCTAGGGCTGATGCTAACCCTAACCCTAACCCTAACACTATCCTTGGGCTGATGCTAACCCTAACCCTAACACTATCCTGGGCCTGATGCTAACCCTAATCCTAACCCTAACACTATCCTAGGGCTGATGCTAACCCTAACCCTAACACTATCCTAGGGCTGATGCTAAACCTAACCATAACCCTAACACTATCCTAGGGCTGATGCTCACCCTAACCCTAACCCTAACACTATCCTAGGGCTGATGCTAACCCTAACCCTAGCCCTAACACTATCCTAGGGCTGATGCTAACCCTAACCCTAACACTATCCTAGGGCTGATGCTAACCCTAACCCTAACCCTAACACTATCCTAGGCCTGATGCTAACCCTATCCCTAACCCAAACACTCTCCTAGGGCTGAGGCTAACCCTAACCCTAACACTATCCTACGGCTGATGCTAACCCTAACCCTAACCCAAACACTATCCTATTGTTGATGCTAACCCTAACACTAACACTATCCTAGGGCTGATGCTAACCCTAACCCTAACCCTAACACTATCCTTGGGCTGATGCTAACCCTAACCCTAACACTATCCTGGGCCTGATGCTAACCCTAACCCTAACCCTAACACTATCCTAGGGCTGATGCTAACCCTAACCCTAACACTATCCTTGGGCTGATGCTAACCCTAACCGTAACCCTAACACTATCCTAGGGCAGATGCTAACCCTAATGCTAACCCTAACACTATCCTTGAACTGATGCTAACCCTAACCCTAACCCTAACACTATCCTAGGCATGATGCTAACCCTAACCCTAACCCTAACACTATCCTAGGGCTGATGCTAACCCTAACCCGAACACTATCCTAGGGCTGATGCTAACCCTAACCCTAACCCTAACACTATCCTAGGGCTGATGATAACCCTAACCCTAACACTATCCTAGGCCTGATGATAACCCTAACCCTAATCCTGACACTATCCTAGGGCTGATGCTAAACCTAACCCTAACACTATCCTAGGGCTGATGCTAACCCTAACCCTAACCCTAACACTATCCTAGGGCTGATGCTAACCCTAACGCTAACCCTAACACTATCCTTGAACTGATGCTAACCCTAACCCTAACCATAACACTATCCTAGGCCTGATGATAACCCTAACCCTAACTCTAACACTATCCTAGGGTTTATGTTAACCCTAACCCTAACACTATCCTAGGGCTGATGCTAACCCTAACCCTAAACCTAACACTATCCTAGGGTGGATGCTAAACCTAACCCTAACCCTAACACTATCCTAGGGCTGATGCTAACCTTAACACTAACACTATCCTAGGGCTGATGCTAACCCTAACCCTAACCCTAACACTCTCCAAGGGCTGATGCTAACCCTAACCCTAACCCTAACACTATCCTAGGGCTGAGGCTAACCCTAACCCTAACTCTAACACTATCTTAGTGCTGAGGCTAACCCTAACCCTAACACTATCCTACGGCTGATGCTAACCCGAACCCTAACCCTAACACTATCCTAGGGCTGATGCTAACCCTAACCCTAGCACTATCCTAGGCCTGACGCTAACCATAACCCTAATCCTAACTCTATCCTAGGGTTGATGCTAACCCTAACCCTAACACTATCCTAGGGCTGATGCTCACCCTAACCCTAACCCTAACACTATACTAGGGCTGATGCTAACCCTAACCCTAACACTATCCTGGGCCTGATGATAACCCTAACCCTAACAATAACACTATCCTAGGGCTGATGCTAACCCTAACCCTAACCCTAACACTATCCTAAGTCTGATGCTAACCCTAGCCCTCAGACTATCCTAGGCCTGATGATAACCCTAACCCTAACCTTAACACTATCCTTGGGCTGATGCTAACCCTAACCCTAACCCAATCACTATCCTAGGGTTGATGCTAACCCTAACCCTAACACTATCCTAGGGCTGATGCTAACCCTAACCCTAACCCTAACACTATCCTTGGGCTGATGCTAACCCTAACCCTAACACTATCCTGGGCCTGATGCTAACCCTAACATTAACCCTAACACTATCCTAGGGCTGATGCTAACCCTAACCCTAACACTATCCTTGGGCTGATGCTAACCCTAACCCTAACCCTAACACTATCCTAGGGCAGATGCTAACCCTAACGCTAACCCTAACACTATCCTTGAACTGATGCTAACCCTAACCCTAACCCTAACACTATCCTAGGCCTGATGATAACCCTAACCCTAACCCTAACACTATCCTAGGATTTATGTTAACCCTAACCCTAACACTATCCTAGGGCTGATGCTAACCCTAACCCTAACCCTAACACTATCCTAGGGCGGATGCTAACCCTAACCCTAACCCTAACACTATCCTAGGGCTGATGCTAACCCTAACGCTAACCCTAACACTATCCTTGAACTGATGCTAACCCTAACCCTAACCCTAACACTATCCTAGGCCTGATGATAACCCTAACCCTAACCCTAACACTATCCTAGGGTTTATGTTAACCCTAACCCTAACACTATCCTAGGGCTGATGCTAACCTTAACCCTAACCGTAACACTATCCTAGGGCTGATGCTAACCCTAACGCTAACACTATCCTGGGGCTGATGCTAACCCTAACCCTAACCCTAACACTAACCTAGGGCTGATGCTAACCCTAACCCTAACACTATCCTGGGGCTGATGCTAACCCTAACACTAACCCTAACACTATCCTAGGGCTGATGCTAACCCAAACCCTAACACTATCCTAGGGCTGATGCTAACCCTAACCCTAACCCTAACACTATCCTAGGGCTGATGCTAACCCTAACACTAACACTCTTCTAGGGCTGATTCTAACCCTAACCCTAACCCTAACACTATCCTAGGGCTGATGCTAACCCTAACCCTAACCCAAACACTATCCTAGGGTTGATGCTAACCCTAACCCTAACACTATCCTAGGGCTGATGCTAACCCTAACCCTAACCCTAACACTATCCTTGGGCTGATGCTAACCCTAACCCTAACACTATCCTGGGCCTGATGCTAACCCTAACCCTAACCCTAACACTATCATAGGGCTGATGCTAACCCTAACCCTAACACTATCCTTGGGCTGATGCTAACCCTAACCCTAACCCTAACACTATCCTAGGGCAGATGCTAACCCTAACGCTAACCCTAACACTATCCTTGAACTGATGCTAACCCTAACCCTAACCCTAACACTATCCTAGGCCTGATGATAACCCTAACCCTAACCCTAACACTATCCTAGGCTTGATGATAACCCTAACCCTAACCCTAACACTATCCTAGGGTTTATGTTAACCCTAACCCTAACACTATCCTAGGGCTGATGCTAACCCTAACCCTAACCCTAACAGTATCCTAGGGCGGATGCTAACCCCAACCCTAACCCTAACACTATCCTAGGGCGGATGCTAACCCTAACCCTAACCCTAACCCTCTCCAAGGGCTGATGCTAATCCTAACCCTAACCCTAACACTATCCTAGGGCTGATGCTAACCCTAACCCTAACTCTAACACTATCTTAGTGCTGAGGCTAACCCTAAACCTAACACTATCCTACGGCTGATGCTAACCCGAACCCTAACCCTAACACTATCCTAGGGCTGATGCTAACCCTAACCCTAACACTATCCTAGGCCTGACGCTAACCATAACCCTAATCCTAACACTATCCTAGGGCTGATGCTCACCCTAACCCTAACCCTAACACTATACTAGGGCTGATGCTAACCCTAACCCTAACACTATCCTGGGCCTGATGATAACCCTAACCCTAACCCTAACACTATCCTAGGGCTGATGCTAACCCTAACCCTAACCCTAACACTATCCTAAGTCTGATGCTAACCCTAGCCCTCACACTATCCTAGGCCTGATGATAACCCTAACCCTAACCTTAACACTATCCTAGGGCTGATGCTAACCCTAACCCTAACCCAATCACTATCCTAGGGTTGATGCTAACTCTAACCCTAACACTATCCTAGGGCTGATGCTAACCCTAACCCTAACCCTAACACTATCCTTGGGCTGATGCTAACCCTAACCCTAACACTATCCTGGGCCTGATGCTAACCCTAACCCTAACCCTAACACTATCCTAGGGCTGATGCTAACCCTAACACTAACACTATCCTAGGGCTGATGCTAACCCTAACCCTAACCCTAACATTATCCTAGGGCGGATGCTAACCCTAACCCTAACCCTAACACTATCTTAGGGCTGAGGCTAACCCTAACCCTAACACTATCCTAGGGCTGATGCTAACCCTAACACTAACACTATCCTAGGCCTGATGCTAACCCTAACCCTAACCCTAACACTATCCTAGGGCTGATGCTAACCCTAACCCTAACACTCTCCTAGGGCTGATGCTAAACCTAACCATAACCCTAACATTATCCTAGGGCTGATGCTCACCCTAACCCTAACCCTAACACTATCCTAGGGCTGATGCTAACCCTAACCCTAACCCTAACACTATCCTAGGGCTGATGCTAACCCTAACCCTAACACTATCCTAGGGCTGATGCTAACCCTAACCCTAACCCTAACACTATCCTAGGCCTGATGCTAACCCTATCCCTAACCCAAACACTCTCCTAGGGCTGAGGCTAACCCTAACCCTAACACTATCCTACGGCTGATGCTAACCCTAACCCTAACCCAAACACTATCCTATTGTTGATGCTAACCCTAACACTAACACTATCCTAGGGCTGATGCTAACCCTAACCCTAACCCTAACACTATCCTTGGGCTGATGCTAACCCTAACCCTAACACTATCCTGGGCCTGATGCTAACCCTAACCCTAACCCTAACACTATCCTAGGGCTGATGCTAACCCTAACCCTAACACTATCCTTGGGCTGATGCTAACCCTAACCGTAACCCTAACACTATCCTAGGGCAGATGCTAACCCTAACGCTAACCCTAACACTATCCTTGAACTGATGCTAACCCTAACCCTAACCCTAACACTATCCTAGGCATGATGCTAACCCTAACCCTAACCCTAACACTATCCTAGGGCTGATGCTAACCCTAACCCTAACCCTAACACTATCCTAGGGCTGATGCTAACCCTAACCCTAACACTATCCTAGGCCTGATGATAACCCTAACCCTAACCCTAACACTATCCTAGGGCTGATGCCAACCCTAACCCTAACACTATCCTAGGGCTGATGCTAACACTAACCCTAACCCTAACACTATCCTAGGGCTGATGCTAACCCTAACGCTAACCCTAACACTATCCTTGGGGTGATGCTAACCCTAACTCTAACCCTAACACTATCCTAGGGCTGATGCTAACCCTAACCCTAACCCTAACACTATCCTAGGTCTGATGCTAACCCTATCACTAACCCTAACACTCTCCTAGGGCTGAGGCTAACCCTAACCCTAACACTATCCTAGGGCTGATGCTAACCCTAACCCTAACCCAAACACTATCCTAGGGTGGATGCTAACCCTAACCCTAACACTATCCTAGGGCTGATGCTAACCCTAACCCTAACCCTAACACTATCCTTGGGTTGATGCTAACCCTAACCCTAACACTATCCTGGGCCTGATGCTAACCCTAATCCTAACCCTAACACTATCCTAGGGCTGATGCTAACCCAAACCCTAACACTATCCTAGGGCTGATGCTAACCCTAACCCTAACCCTAACACTATCCTAGGGCTGATGCTAACCCTAACACTAACACTCTTCTAGGGCTGATTCTAACCCTAACCCTAACCCTAACACTATCCTAGGGCTGATGCTAACCCTAACCCTAACCCAAACACTATCCTAGGGTTGATGCTAACCCTAACCCTAACACTATCCTAGGGCTGATGCTAACCCTAACCCTAACCCTAACACTATCCTTGGGCTGATGCTAACCCTAACCCTAACACTATCCTGGGCCTGATGCTAACCCTAACCCTAACCCTAACACTATCATAGGGCTGATGCTAACCCTAACCCTAACACTATCCTTGGGCTGATGCTAACCCTAACCCTAACCCTAACACTATCCTAGGGCAGATGCTAACCCTAACGCTAACCCTAACACTATCCTTGAACTGATGCTAACCCTAACCCTAACCCTAACACTATCCTAGGCCTGATGATAACCCTAACCCTAACCCTAACACTATCCTAGGCTTGATGATAACCCTAACCCTAACCCTAACACTATCCTAGGGTTTATGTTAACCCTAACCCTAACACTATCCTAGGGCTGATGCTAACCCTAACCCTAACCCTAACAGTATCCTAGGGCGGATGCTAACCCCAACCCTAACCCTAACACTATCCTAGGGCGGATGCTAACCCTAACCCTAACCCTAACACTCTCCAAGGGCTGATGCTAATCCTAACCCTAACCCTAACACTATCCTAGGGCTGATGCTAACCCTAACCCTAACTCTAACACTATCTTAGTGCTGAGGCTAACCCTAACCCTAACACTATCCTACGGCTGATGCTAACCCGAACCCTAACCCTAACACTATCCTAGGGCTGATGCTAACCCTAACCCTAACACTATCCTAGGCCTGACGCTAACCATAACCCTAATCCTAACACTATCCTAGGGCTGATGCTCACCCTAACCCTAACCATAACACTATACTAGGGCTGATGCTAACCCTAACCCTAACACTATCCTGGGCCTGATGATAACCCTAACCCTAACCCTAACACTATCCTAGGGCTGATGCTAACCCTAACCCTAACCCTAACACTATCCTAAGTCTGATGCTAACCCTAGCCCTCACACTATCCTAGGCCTGATGATAACCCTAACCCTAACCTTAACAGTATCCTAGGGCTGATGCTAACCCTAACCCTAACCCAATCACTATCCTAGGGTTGATGCTAACTCTAACCCTAACACTATCCTAGGGCTGATGCTAACCCTAACCCTAACCCTAACACTATCCTTGGGCTGATGCTAACCCTAACCCTAACACTATCCTGGGCCTGATGCTAACCCTAACCCTAACCCTAACACTATCCTAGGGCTGATGCTAACCCTAACACTAACACTATCCTAGGGCTGATGCTAACCCTAACCCTAACCCTAACATTATCCTAGGGCGGATGCTAACCCTAACCCTAACCCTAACACTATCTTAGGGCTGAGGCTAACCCTAACCCTAACACTATCCTAGGGCTGATGCTAACCCTAACACTAACACTATCCTAGGCCTGATGCTAACCCTAACCCTAACCCTAACACTATCCTAGGGCTGATGCTAACCCTAACCCTAACACTCTCCTAGGGCTGATGCTAAACCTAACCATAACCCTAACACTATCCTAGGGCTGATGCTCACCCTAACCCTAACCCTAACACTATCCTAGGGCTGATGCTAACCCTAACCCTAACCCTAACACTATCCTAGGGCTGATGCTAACCCTAACCCTAACACTATCCTAGGGCTGATGCTAACCCTAACCCTAACCCTAACACTATCCTAGGCCTGATGCTAACCCTATCCCTAACCCAAACACTCTCCTAGGGCTGAGGCTAACCCTAACCCTAACACTATCCTACGGCTGATGCTAACCCTAACCCTAACCCAAACACTATCCTATTGTTGATGCTAACCCTAACACTAACACTATCCTAGGGCTGATGCTAACCCTAACCCTAACCCTAACACTATCCTTGGGCTGATGCTAACCCTAACCCTAACACTATCCTGGGCCTGATGCTAACCCTAACCCTAACCCTAACACTATCCTAGGGCTGATGCTAACCCTAACCCTAACACTATCCTTGGGCTGATGCTAACCCTAACCGTAACCCTAACACTATCCTAGGGCAGATGCTAACCCTAACGCTAACCCTAACACTATCCTTGAACTGATGCTAACCCTAACCCTAACCCTAACACTATCCTAGGCATGATGCTAACCCTAACCCTAACCCTAACACTATCCTAGGGCTGATGCTAACCCTAACCCTAACCCTAACACTATCCTAGGGCTGATGCTAACCCTAACCCTAACACTATCCTAGGCCTGATGATAACCCTAACCCTAACCCTAACACTATCCTAGGGCTGATGCCAACCCTAACCCTAACACTATCCTAGGGCTGATGCTAACACTAACCCTAACCCTAACACTATCCTAGGGCTGATGCTAACCCTAACGCTAACCCTAACACTATCCTTGGGGTGATGCTAACCCTAACTCTAACCCTAACACTATCCTAGGGCTGATGCTAACCCTAACCCTAACCCTAACACTATCCTAGGTCTGATGCTAACCCTATCCCTAACCCTAACACTCTCCTAGGGCTGAGGCTAACCCTAACCCTAACACTATCCTAGGGCTGATGCTAACCCTAACCCTAACCCAAACACTATCCTAGGGTGGATGCTAACCCTAACCCTAACACTATCCTAGGGCTGATGCTAACCCTAACCCTAACCCTAACACTATCCTTGGGTTGATGCTAACCCTAACCCTAACACTATCCTGGGCCTGATGCTAACCCTAATCCTAACCCTAACACTATCCTAGGGCTGATGCTAACCCTAACCCTAACACTATCCTAGGGCTGATGCTAAACCTAACCATAACCCTAACACTATCCTAGGGCTGATGCTCACCCTAACCCTAACCCTAACACTATCCTAGGGCTGATGCTAACCCTAACCCTAACCCTAACACTATCCTAGGGCTGATGCTAACCCTAACCCTAACACTATCCTAGGGCTGATGCTAACCCTAACCCTAACCCTAACACTATCCTAGGCCTGATGCTAACCCTATCCCTAACCCAAACACTCTCCTAGGGCTGAGGCTAACCCTAACCCTAACACTATCCTACGGCTGATGCTAACCCTAACCCTAACCCAAACACTATCCTATTGTTGATGCTAACCCTAACACTAACACTATCCTAGGGCTGATGCTAACCCTAACCCTAACCCTAACACTATCCTTGGGCTGATGCTAACCCTAACCCTAACACTATCCTGGGCCTGATGCTAACCCTAACCCTAACCCTAACACTATCCTAGGGCTGATGCTAACCCTAACCCTAACACTATCCTTGGGCTGATGCTAACCCTAACCGTAACCCTAACACTATCCTAGGGCAGATGCTAACCCTAATGCTAACCCTAACACTATCCTTGAACTGATGCTAACCCTAACCCTAACCCTAACACTATCCTAGGCATGATGCTAACCCTAACCCTAACCCTAACACTATCCTAGGGCTGATGCTAACCCTAACCCTAACACTATCCTAGGGCTGATGCTAACCTTAACCCTAACCCTAACACTATCCTAGGGCTGATGATAACCCTAACCCTAACACTATCCTAGGCCTGATGATAACCCTAACCCTAACCCTGACACTATCCTAGGGCTGATGCTAAACCTAACCCTAACACTGTCCTAGGGCTGATGCTAACCCTAACCCTAACCCTAACACTATCCTAGGGCTGATGCTAACCCTAACGCTAACCCTAACACTATCCTTGAACTGATGCTAACCCTAACCCTAACCATAACACTATCCTAGGCCTGATGATAACCCTAACCCTAACTCTAACACTATCCTAGGGTTTATGTTAACCCTAACCCTAACACTATCCTAGGGCTGATGCTAACCCTAACCCTAAACCTAACACTATCCTAGGGCGGATGCTAAACCTAACCCTAACCCTAACACTATCCTAGGGCTGATGCTAACCCTAACACTAACACTATCCTAGGGCTGATGCTAACCCTAACCCTAACCCTAACACTCTCCAAGGGCTGATGCTAACCCTAACCCTAACCCTAACACTATCCTAGGGCTGAGGCTAACCCTAACCCTAACTCTAACACTATCTCTGTGCTGAGGCTAACCCTAACCCTAACACTATCCTACGGCTGATGCTAACCCGAACCCTAACCCTAACACTATCCTAGGGCTGATGCTAACCCTAACCCTAACAGTATCCTAGGCCTGACGCTAACCATAACCCTAATCCTAACTCTATCCTAGGGTTGATGCTAACCCTAACCCTAACACTATACTAGGGCTGATGCTAACCCTAACCCTAACACTATCCTGGGCCTGATGATAACCCTAACCCTAACAATAACACTATCCTAGGGCTGATGCTAACCCTAACCCTAACCCTAACACTATCCTAAGTCTGATGCTAACCCTAGCCCTCAGACTATCCTAGGCCTGATGATAACCCTAACCCTAACCTTAACACTATCCTAGGGCTGATGCTAACCCTAACCCTAACCCAATCACTATCCTAGGGTTGATGCTAACCCTAACCCTAACACTATCCTAGGGCTGATGCTAACCCTAACCCTAACCCTAACACTATCCTTGGGCTGATGCTAACCCTAACCCTAACACTATCCTGGGCCTGATGCTAACCCTAACCCTAACCCTAACACTATCCTAGGGCTGATGCTAACCCTAACCCTAACACTATCCTTGGGCTGATGCTAACCCTAACCCTAACCCTAACACTATCCTAGGGCAGATGCTAACCCTAACGCTAACCCTAACACTATCCTTGAACTGATGCTAACCCTAACCCTAACCCTAACACTATCCTAGGCCTGATGATAACCCTAACCCTAACCCTAACACTATCCTAGGATTTATGTTAACCCTAACCCTAACACTATCCTAGGGCTGATGCTAACCCTAACACTAACCCTAACACTATCCTAGGGCGGATGCTAACCCTAACCCTAACCCTAACACTGTCCTAGGGCTGATGCTAACCCTAACACTAACACTGTCCTAGGGCTGATGCTAACCCTAACCCTAACCCTAACACTATCCTACGGCTGATGCTAACCCTAACGCTAACCCTAACACTATCCTTGAACTGATGCTAACCCTAACCCTAACCCTAACACTATCCTAGGCCTGATGATAACCCTAACCCTAACCCTAACACTATCCTAGGGTTTATGTTAACCCTAACCCTACCACTATCCTAGGGCTGATGCTAACCTTAACCCTAACCCTAACACTATCCTAGGGCTGATGCTAACCCTAACGCTAACACTATCCTGGGGCTGATGCTAACCCTAACCCTAACCCTAACACTAACCTAGGGCTGATGCTAACCCTAACCCTAACACTATCCTGGGGCTGATGCCAACCCTAACCCTAACCCTAACACTATCCTAGGGCTGATGCTAACCCAAACCCTAACACTATCCTAGGGCTGATGCTAACCCTAACCCTAACCCTAACACTATCCTAGGGCTGATGCTAACCCTAACACTAACACTCTTCTAGGGCTGATTCTAACCCTAACCCTAACCCTAACACTATCCTAGGGCTGATGCTAACCCTAACCCTAACCCAAACACTATCCTAGGGTTGATGCTAACCCTAACCCTAACACTATCCTAGGGCTGATGCTAACCCTAACCCTAACCCTAACACTATCCTTGGGCTGATGCTAACCCTAACCCTAACACTATCCTGGGCCTGATGCTAACCCTAACCCTAACCCTAACACTATCATAGGGCTGATGCTAACCCTAACCCTAACACTATCCTTGGGCTGATGCTAACCCTAACCCTAACCCTAACACTATCCTAGGGCAGATGCTAACCCTAACGCTAACCCTAACACTATCCTTGAACTGATGCTAACCCTAACCCTAACCCTAACACTATCCTAGGCCTGATGATAACCCTAACCCTAACCCTAACACTATCCTAGGGTTTATGTTAACCCTAACCCTAACACTATCCTAGGGCTGATGCTAACCCTAACCCTAACCCTAACACTATCCTAGGGCGGATGCTAACCCTAACCCTAACCCTAACACTATCCTAGGGCGGATGCTAACCCTAACCCTAACCCTAACACTCTCCAAGTGCCGATGCTAACCCTAACCCTAACCCTAACACTATCCTAGGGCTGATGCTAACCCTAACCCTAACTCTAACACTATCTTAGTGCTGAGGCTAACCCTAACCCTAACACTATCCTACGGCTGATGCTAACCCGAACCCTAACCCTAACAATATCCTAGGGCTGATGCTAACCCTAACCCTAACACTATCCTAGGCCTGACGCTAACCATAACCCTAATCCTAACACTATCCTAGGGCTGATGCTCACCCTAACCCTAACCCTAACACTATACTAGGGCTGATGCTAACCCTAACCCTAACACTATCCTGGGCCTGATGATAACCCTAACCCTAACCCTAACACTATCCTAGGGCTGATGCTAACCCTAACCCTAACCCTAACACTATCCTAAGTCTGATGCTAACCCTAGCCCTCACACTATCCTAGGCCTGATGATAACCCTAACCCTAACCTTAACACTATCCTAGGGCTGATGCTAACCCTAACCCTAACCCAATCACTATCCTAGGGTTGATGCTAACTCTAACCCTAACACTATCCTAGGGCTGATGCTAACCCTAACCCTAACCCTAACACTATCCTTGGGCTGATGCTAACCCTAACCCTAACACTATCCTGGACCTGATGCTAACCCTAACCCTAACCCTAACACTATCCTAGGGCTGATGCTAACCCTAACACTAACACTATCCTAGGGCTGATGCTAACCCTAAACCTAACCCTAACATTATGCTAGGGCGGATGCTAACCCTAACCCTAACCCTAACACTATCCTAGGGCTGATGCTAACCCTAACACTAACACTATCCTAGGCCTGATGCTAACCCTAACCCTAACCCTAACACTATCCTAGGGCGGATGCTAACCCTAACCCTAACCCTAACACTATCCTAGGGCTGATGCTAACCCTAACACTAACACTATCCTAGGGCTGATGCTAACCCTAACCCTAACATTATCCTAGGGCGGATGCTAACCCTAACCCTAACCCTAACACTATCCTAGGGCTGATGCTAACCCTATCACTAACACTATCCTAGGCCTGATGCTAACCCTAACCCTAACACTATCCTAGGGCTGATGCTAACCCTAACCCTAACACTATCCTAGGGCTGATGCTAACCCTAACCCTAACACTATCCTAGGGCTGATGCTAACCCTAACCCTAACCCTAACACTATCCTAGGGCTGATGCTAACCCTAACCCTAACACTATCCTAGGCCTGATGATAACCCTAACCCTAACCCTAACACGATCCTAGGCCTGATGCTAACCCTATCCCTAACCCTAACACTCTCCTAGGGCTGAGGCTAACCCTAACCCTAACACTATCCTAGGGCTGATGCTAACCCTAACCCTAACACTATCCTAGGGCAGATGCTAACCCTAACGCTAACCCTAACACTATCCTTGAACTGATGCTAACCGTAACCCTAACCCTAACACTATCCTAGGCCTGATGATAACCCTAAAACTAACCCTAACACTATCCTAGGATTTATGTTAACCCTAACCCTAACACTATCCTAGGGCTGATGCTAACCCTAACCCTAACCCTAACACTATCCTAGGGCGGATGCTAACCCTAACCCTAACCCTAACACTATCCTAGGGCTGATGCTAACCCTAACACTAACACTATCCTAGGGCTGATGCTAACCCTAACCCTAACATTATCCTAGGGCGGATGCTAACCCTAACCCTAACCCTAACACTATCCTAGGGCTGATGCTAACCCTAACACTAACACTATCCTACGGCTGATGCTAACCCGAACCCTAACCCTAACACTATCCTAGGGTTGATGCTAACCCTAACCCTAACACTATCCTAGGCCTGACGCTAACCATAACCCTAATCCTAACTCTATCCTAGGGTTGATGCTAACCCTAACCCTAACACTATCCTAGGGCTGATGCTCACCCTAACCCTAACCCTAACACTATACTAGGGCTGATGCTAACCCTAACCCTAACACTATCCTGGGCCTGATGATAACCCTAACCCAAACAATAACACTATCCTAGGGCAGATGCTAACCCTAACCCTAACCCTAACACTATCCTAAGTCTGATGCTAACCCTAGCCCTCAGACTATCCTAGGCCTGATGATAACCCTAACCCTAACCTTAACACTATCCTAGGGCTGATGCTAACCCTAACCCTAACCCAATCACTATCCTAGGGTTGATGCTAACCCTAACCCTAACACTATCCTAGGGCTGATGCTAACCCTAACCCTAACCCTAACACTATCCTTGGGCTGATGCTAACCCTAACCCTAACACTATCCTGGGCCTGATGCTAACCCTAACCCTAACCCTAACACTATCCTAGGGCTGATGCTAACCCTAACCCTAACACTATCCTTGGGCTGATGCTAACCCTAACCCTAACCCAATCACTATCCTAGGGTTGATGCTAACTCTAACCTTAACACTATCCTAGGGCTGATGCTAACCCTAACCCTAACCCTAACACTATCCTTGGGCTGATGCTAACCCTAACCCTAACACTATCCTGGACCTGATGCTAACCCTAACCCTAACCCTAACACTATCCTAGGGCTGATGCTAACCCTAACACTAACACTATCCTAGGGCTGATGCTAACCCTAACCCTAACCCTAACATTATGCTAGGGCGGATGCTAACCCTAACCCTAACCCTAACACTATCCTAGGGCTGATGCTAACCCTAACACTAACACTATCCTAGGCCTGATGCTAACCCTAACCCTAACCCTAACACTATCCTAGGGCGGATGCTAACCCTAACCCTAACCCTAACACTATCCTAGGGCTGATGCTAACCCTAACACTAACACTATCCTAGGGCTGATGCTAACCCTAACCCTAACATTATCCTAGGGCGGATGCTAACCCTAACCCTAACCCTAACACTATCCTAGGGCTGATGCTAACCCTAACACTAACACTATCCTAGGCCTGATGCTAACCCTAACCCTAACACTATCCTAGGGCTGATGCTAACCCTAACCCTAACACTATCCTAGGGCTGATGCTAACCCTAACCCTAACACTATCCTAGGGCTGATGCTAACCCTAACCCTAACCCTAACACTATCCTAGGGCTGATGCTAACCCTAACCCTAACACTATCCTAGGCCTGATGATAACCCTAACCCTAACCCTAACACTATCCTAGGCCTGATGCTAACCCTATCCCTAACCCTAACACTCTCCTAGGGCTGAGGCTAACCCTAACCCTAACACTATCCTAGGGCTGATGCTAACCCTAACCCTAACACTATCCTAGGGCAGATGCTAACCCTAACGCTAACCCTAACACTATCCTTGAACTGATGCTAACCCTAACCCTAACCCTAACACTATCCTAGGCCTGATGATAACCCTAAAACTAACCCTAACACTATCCTAGGATTTATGTTAACCCTAACCCTAACACTATCCTAGGGCTGATGCTAACCCTAACCCTAACCCTAACACTATCCTAGGGCGGATGCTAACCCTAACCCTAACCCTAACACTATCCTAGGGCTGATGCTAACCCTAACACTAACACTATCCTAGGGCTGATGC
The DNA here is from genome assembly GCF_020740605.2 of Lemur catta. Classification (NCBI taxonomy): domain Eukaryota; kingdom Metazoa; phylum Chordata; class Mammalia; order Primates; family Lemuridae; genus Lemur; species Lemur catta. The sequence continues at coordinate 3,020,301 of NC_059134.1, forward strand.
TAACCCTAACCCTAACATTATCCTAGGGCGGATGCTAACCCTAACCCTAACCCTAACACTATCCTAGGGCTGATGCTAACCCTAACACTAACACTATCCTACGGCTGATGCTAACCCGAACCCTAACCCTAACACTATCCTAGGGCTGATGCTAACCCTAACCCTAACACTATCCTAGGCCTGACGCTAACCATAACCCTAATCCTAACTCTATCCTAGGGTTGATGCTAACCCTAACCCTAACACTATCCTAGGGCTGATGCTCACCCTAACCGTAACCCTAACACTATACTAGGGCTGATGCTAACCCTAACCCTAACACTATCCTGGGCCTGATGATAACCCTAACCCAAACAATAACACTATCCTAGGGCAGATGCTAACCCTAACCCTAACCCTAACACTATCCTAAGTCTGATGCTAACCCTAGCCCTCAGACTATCCTAGGCCTGATGATAACCCTAACCCTAACCTTAACACTATCCTAGGGCTGATGCTAACCCTAACCCTAACCCAATCACTATCCTAGGGTTGATGCTAACCCTAACCCTAACACTATCCTAGGGCTGATGCTAACCCTAACCCTAACCCTAACACTATCCTTGGGCTGATGCTAACCCTAACCCTAACACTATCCTGGGCCTGATGCTAACCCTAACCCTAACCCTAACACTATCCTAGGGCTGATGCTAACCCTAACCCTAACACTATCCTTGGGCTGATGCTAACCCTAACCCTAACCCTAACACTATCCTAGGGCACATGCTAACCCTAACGCTAACCCTAACACTATCCTTGAACTGATGCTAACCCTAACCCTAACCCTAACACTATCCTAGGCCTGATGATAACCCTAACCCTAACCCTAACACTATCCTAGGATTTATGTTAACCCTAACCCTAACACTATCCTAGGGCTGATGCTAACCCTAACCCTAACCCTAACACTATCCTAGGGCGGATGCTAACCCTAACCCTAACCCTAACACTGTCCTAGGGCTGATGCTAACCCTAACACTAACACTGTCCTAGGGCTGATGCTAACCCTAACCCTAACCCTAACACTATCCTACGGCTGATGCTAACCCTAACGCTAACCCTAACATTATCCTTGAACTGATGCTAACCCTAACCCTAACCCTAACACTATCCTAGCCCTGATGATAACCCTAACCCTAACCCTAACACTATCCTAGGGTTTATGTTAACCCTAACCCTAACACTATCCTAGGGCTGATGCTAACCTTAACCCTAACCCTAACACTATCCTAGGGCTGATGCTAACCCTAACGCTAACACTATCCTGGGGCTGATGCTAACCCTAACCCTAACCCTAACACTAACCTAGGGCTGATGCTAACCCTAACCCTAACAGTATCCTGGGGCTGATGCTAACCCTAACCCTAACCCTAACACTATCCTAGGGCTGATGCTAACCCAAACCCTAACACTATCCTAGGGCTGATGCTAACCCTAACCCTAACCCTAACACTATCTTAGGGCTGATGCTAACCCTAACACTAACACTCTTCTAGGGCTGATTCTAACCCTAACCCTAACCCTAACACTATCCTAGGGCTGATGCTAACCCTAACCCTAACCCAAACACTATCCTAGGGTTGATGCTAACCCTAACCCTAACACTATCCTAGGGCTGATGCTAACCCTAACCCTAACCCTAACACTATCCTTGGGCTGATGCTAACCCTAACCCTAACCCTAACACTATCCTAGGGCAGATGCTAACCCTAACGCTAACCCTAACACTATCCTTGAACTGATGCTAACCCTAACCCTAACCCTAACACTATCCTAGGCCTGATGATAACCCTAACCCTAACCCTAACACTATCCTAGGGTTTATGTTAACCCTAACCCTAACACTATCCTAGGGCTGATGCTAACCCTAACCCTAACCCTAACACTATCCTAGGGAGGATGCTAACCCTAACCCTAACCCTAACACTATCCTAGGGCGGATGCTAACCCTAACCCTAACCCTAACACTCTCCAAGGGCTGATGCTAACCCTAACCCTAACCCTAACACTATCCTAGGGCTGATGCTAACCCTAACCCTAACTCTAACACTATCTTAGTGCTGAGGCTAACCCTAACCCTAACACTATCCTACGGCTGTTGCTAACCCGAACCCTAACCCTAACACTATCCTAGGGCTGATGCTAACCCTAACCCTAACACTATCCTAGGCCTGACGCTAACCATAACCCTAATCCTAACACTATCCTAGGGCTGATGCTCACCCTAACCCTAACCCTAACACTATACTAGGGCTGATGCTAACCCTAACCCTAACACTATCCTGGGCCTGATGCTAACCCTAACCCTAACCCTAACACTATCCTAAGTCTGATGCTAACCCTAGCCCTCACACTATCCTAGGCCTGATGATAACCCTAACCCTAACCTTAACACTATCCTAGGGCTGATGCTAACCCTAACCCTAACCCAATCACTATCCTAGGGTTGATGCTAACTCTAACCCTAACACTATCCTAGGGCTGATGCTAACCCTAACCCTAACCCTAACACTATCCTTGGGCTGATGCTAACCCTAACCCTAACACTATCCTGGGCCTGATGCTAACCCTAACCCTAACCCTAACACTATCCTAGGGCTGATGCTAACCCTAACACTAACACTATCCTAGGGCTGATGCTAACCCTAACCCTAACCCTAACATTATCCTAGGGCGGATGCTAACCCTAACCCTAACCCTAACACTATCCTAGGGCTGATGCTAACCCTAACACTAACACTATCCTAGGCCTGATGCTAACCCTAACCCTAACCCTAACACTATCCTAGGGCGGATGCTAACCCTAACCCTAACCCTAACACTATCCTAGGGCTGATGCTAACCCTAACACTAACACTATCCTAGGGCTGATGCTAACCCTAACCCTAACATTATCCTAGGGCGGATGCTAACCCTAACCCTAACCCTAACACTATCCTAGGGCTGATGCTAACCCTAACACTAACACTATCCTAGGCCTGATGCTAACCCTAACCCTAACCCTAACACTATCCTAGGGCTGATGCTAACCCTAACCCTAACACTATCCTAGGGATGATGCTAACCCTAACCCTAACACTATCCTAGGGCTGATGCTAACCCTAACCCTAACCCTAACACTATCCTAGGGCTGATGCTAACCCTAACCCTAACACTATCCTAGGCCTGATGATAACCCTAACCCTAACCCTAACACTATCCTAGGCCTGATGCTAACCCTATCCCTAACCCTAACACTCTCCTAGGGCTGAGGCTAACCCTAACCCTAACACTATCCTAGGGCTGATGCTAACCCTAACCCTAACACTATCCTAGGGCAGATGCTAACCCTAACGCTAACCCTAACACTATCCTTGAACTGATGCTAACCCTAACCCTAACCCTAACACTATCCTTGGCCTGATGATAACCCTAAACCTAACCCTAACACTATCCTAGGATTTATGTTAACCCTAACCCTAACACTATCCTAGGGCGGATGCTAACCCTAACCCTAACCCTAACACTATCCTAGGGCGGATGCTAACCCTAACCCTAACCCTAACACTATCCTAGGGCTGATGCTAACCCTAACACTAACACTATCCTAGGGCTGATGCTAACCCTAACCCTAACATTATCCTAGGGCGGATGCTAACCCTAACCCTAACCCTAACACTATCCTAGGGCTGATGCTAACCCTAACACTAACACTATCCTAGGCCTGATGCTAACCCTAACCCTAACCCTAACACTATCCTAGGGCTGATGCTAACCCTAACCCTAACACTATCCTAGGGCTGATGCTAACCCTAACCCTAACACTATCCTAGGGCTGATGCTAACCCTAACCCTAACCCTAACACTATCCTAGGGCTGATGCTAACCCTAACCCTAACACTATCCTAGGCCTGATGATAACCCTAACCCTAACCCTAACACTATCCTAGGGCTGATGCCAACCCTAACCCTAACACTATCCTAGGGCTGATGCTAACACTAACCCTAACCCTAACACTATCCTAGGGCTGATGCTAACCCTAACGCTAACCCTAACACTATCCTTGGGGTGATGCTAACCCTAACCCTAACCCTAACACTATCCTAGGGCTGATGCTAACCCTAACCCTAACCCTAACACTATCCTAGGTCTGATGCTAACCCTATCCCTAACCCAAACACTATCCTAGGGTTGATGCTAACCCTAACCCTAACACTATCCTAGGGCTGATGCTAACCCTAACCCTAACCCTAACACTATCCTTGGGCTGATGCTAACCCTAACCCTAACACTATCCTGGGCCTGATGCTAACCCTAACCCTAACCCTAACACTATCATAGGGCTGATGCTAACCCTAACCCTAACACTATCCTTGGGCTGATGCTAACCCTAACCCTAACCCTAACACTATCCTAGGGCAGATGCTAACCCTAACGCTAACCCTAACACTATCCTTGAACTGATGCTAACCCTAACCCTAACCCTAACACTATCCTAGGCCTGATGATAACCCTAACCCTAACCCTAACACTATCCTAGGGTTTATGTTAACCCTAACCCTAACACTATCCTAGGGCTGATGCTAACCCTAACCCTAACCCTAACACTATCCTAGGGCGGATGCTAACCCTAACCCTAAACCTAACACTATCCTAGGGCGGATGCTAACCCTAACCCTAACCCTAACACTCTCCAAGGGCTGATGCTAACCCTAACCCTAACCCTAACACTATCCTAGGGCTGATGCTAACCCTAACCCTAACTCTAACACTATCTTAGTGCTGAGGCTAACCCTAACCCTAACACTATCCTACGGCTGATGCTAACCCGAACCCTAACCCTAACACTATCCTAGGGCTGATGCTAACCCTAACCCTAACACTATCCTAGGCCTGACGCTAACCATAACCCTAATCCTAACACTATCCTAGGGCTGATGCTCACCCTAACCCTAACCCTAACACTATACTAGGGCTGATGCTAACCCTAACCCTAACACTATCCTGGGCCTGATGATAACCCTAACCCTAACACTAACACTATCCTAGGGCTGATGCTAACCCTAACCCTAACCCTAACACTATCCTAAGTCTGATGCTAACCCTAGCCCTCACACTATCCTAGGCCTGATGATAACCCTAACCCTAACCTTAACACTATCCTAGGGCTGATGCTAACCCTAACCCTAACCCAATCACTATCCTAGGGTTGATGCTAACTCTAACCCTAACACTATCCTAGGGCTGATGCTAACCCTAACCCTAAGCCTAACACTATCCTTGGGCTGATGCTAACCCTAACCCTAACACTATCCTGGGCCTGATGTTAACCCTAACCCTAACTCTAACACTATCCTAGGGCTGATGCTAACCCTAACACTAACACTATCCTAGGGCTGATGCTAACCCTAACCCTAACACTAACATTATCCTAGGGCGGATGCTAACCCTAACCCTAACCCTAACACTATCCTAGGGCTGATGCTAACCCTAACACTAACACTATCCTAGGCCTGATGCTAACCCTAACCCTAACCCTAACACTATCCTAGGGCTGATGCTAACCCTAACCCTAACACTATCCTAGGGCTGATGCTAACCCTAACCCTAACACTATCCTAGGGCTGATGCTAACCCTAACCCTAACCCTAACACTCTCCAAGGGCTGATGCAAACACTAACCCTAACCCTAACACTATCCTAGGGCTGATGCTAACCCTAACCCTAACTCTCACACTATCTTAGGGCTGAGGCTAACCCTAACCCTAACACTATCCTACGGCTGATGCTAACCCTAACCCTAACCCTAACACTATCGTAGGGCTGATGCTAACCCTAACCCTAACACTATCCTAGGGCTGATGCTAACCCTAACCCTAACCCTAACACTATCCTAGGGCTGATGCTAACCCTAACCCTAACACTATCCTAGGGCTGATGCTAACCCTAACCCTAACCCTAAAACTATCCTAGGGCTGATGCTAACCCTAACCCTAACACTATCCTAGGGCTGATGCTAACCCTAACCCTAACCCTAACACTATCCTAGGGCTGATGCTAACCCTAACCCTAACACTATCCTAGGGCTGATGCTAACCCTAACCCTAACCCTAACACTATCCTAGGGCTGATGCTAACCCTAACGCTAACCCTAACACTATCCTTGAACTGATGCTAACCCTAACCCTAACCCTAACACTATCCTAGGCCTGATGATAACCCTAACCCTAACCCTAACACTATTCTAGGGTTTATGTTAACCCTAACCCTAACACTATCCTAGGGCTGATGCTAACCTTAACCCTAACCCTAACACTATCCTAGGGCTGATGCTAACCCTAACGCTAACACTATCCTGGGGCTGATGCTAACCCTAACCCTAACCCTAACACTAACCTAGGGCTGATGCTAACCCTAACCCTAACCCAATCACTATCCTAGGGTTGATGCTAACCCTAACCCTAACACTATCCTAGGGCTGATGCTAACCCTAACCCTAACCCTAACACTATCCTTGGGCTGATGCTAACCCTAACCCTAACACTATCCTGGGCCTGATGATAACCCTAACCCTAACCCTAACACTATCCTAGGGCTGATGCTAACCCTAACCCTAACACTATCCTTGGGCTGATGCTAACCCTAACCCTAACCCTAACACTATCCTAGGGCAGATGCTAACCCTAACGCTAACCCTAACACTATCCTTGAACTGATGCTAACCCTAACCCTAACCCTAACACTATCCTAGGCCTGATGATAACCCTAACCCTAACCCTAACACTATCCTAGGATTTATGTTAACCCTAACCCTAACACTATCCTAGGGCTGATGCTAACCCTAACCCTAACCCTAACACTATCCTAGGGCGGATGCTAACCCTAACCCTAACCCTAACACTATCCTAGGGCTGATGCTAACCCTAACACTAACACTATCCTAGGGCTGATGCTAACCCTAACCCTAACATTATCCTAGGGCGGATGCTAACCCTAACCCTAACCCTAACACTATCCTAGGGCTGATGCTAACCCTAACACTAACACTATCCTAGGCCTGATGCTAACCCTAACCCTAACCCTAACACTATCCTAGGGCTGATGCTTACCCTAACCCTAACACTATCCTAGGGCTGATGCTAACCCTAACCCTAACACTATCCTAGGGCTGATGCTAAACCTAACCCTAACCCTAACACTCTCCAAGGGCTGATGCAAACCCTAACCCTAACCCTAACACTATCCTAGGGCTGATGCTAACCCTAACCCTAACTCTAACACTATCTTAGGGCTGAGGCTAACCCTAACCCTAACACTATCCTACGGCTGATGCTAACCCTAACCCTAACCCTAACAATATCGTAGGGCTGATGCTAACCCTAACCCTAACACTATCCTAGGGCTGATGCTAACCCTAACCCTAACCCTAACACTATCCTAGGGCTGATGCTAACCCTAACCCTAACACTATCCTAGGGCTGATGCTAACCCTAACCCTAACCCTAACACTATCCTAGGGCTGATGCTAACCCTAACCCTAACACTATCCTAGGCCTGATGATAACCCTAACCCTAACCCTAACACTATCCTAGGGCTGATGCTAACCCAAACCCTAACACTATCCTAGGCCTGATGATAACCCTAACCCTAACCCTAACGCTATCCTACGGCTGATGCTAACCCAAACCCTAACCCTAACAATATCCTAGGGCTGATGCTAACCCTAACGCTAACCCTAACACTATCCTTGAACTGATGCTAACCCTAACCCTAACCCTAACACTATCCTAGGCCTGATGATAACCCTAACCCTAACCCTAACACTATCCTAGGGTTTATGTTAACCCTAACCCTAACACTATCCTAGGGCTGATGCTAACCTTAACCCTAACCCTAACACTATCCTAGGGCTGATGCTAACCCTAACGCTAACACTATCCTGGAGCTGATGCTAACCCTAACCCTAACCCTAACACTAACCTAGGGCTGATGCTAACCCTAACCCTAACACTATCCTGGGGCTGATGCTAACCCTAACCCTAACCCTAACACTATCCTAGGGCTGATGCTAACCCAAACCCTAACACTATCCTAGGGCTGATGCTAACCCTAACCCTAACCCTAACACTATCCTAGGGCTGATGCTAACCCTAACACTAACACTATCCTAGGGCTGATGCTAACCCTAACCCTAACCCTAACACTATCCTAGGGCTGATGCTAACCCTAACCCTAACCCAAACACTATCCTAGGGTTGATGCTAACCCTAACCCTAACACTATCCTAGGGCTGATGCTAACCCTAACCCTAACCCTAACACTATCCTTGGGCTGATGCTAACCCTAACCCTAACACTATCCTGGGCCTGATGCTAACCCTAACCCTAACCCTAACACTATCATAGGGCTGATGCTAACCCTAACCCTAACACTATCCTTGGGCTGATGCTAACCCTAACCCTAACCCTAACACTATCCTAGGGCAGATGCTAACCCTAACGCTAACCCTAACACTATCCTTGAACTGATGCTAACCCTAACCCTAACCCTAACACTATCCTAGGCCTGATGATAACCCTAACCCTAACCCTAACACTATCCTAGGGTTTATGTTAACCCTAACCCTAACACTATCCTAGGGCTGATGCTAACCCTAACCCTAACCCTAACACTATCCTAGGGCGGATGCTAACCCTAACCCTAACCCTAACACTATCCTAGGGCTGATGCTAACCCTAACCCTAAACCTAACACTCTCCAAGGGCTGATGCTAACCCTAACCCTAACCCTAACACTATCCTAGGGCTGATGCTAACCCTAACCCTAACTCTAACACTATCTTAGTGCTGAGGCTAACCCTAACCCTAACACTATCCTACGGCTGATGCTAACCCGAACCCTAACCCTAACACTATCCTAGGGCTGATGCTAACCCTAACCCTAACACTATCCTAGGCCTGACGCTAACCATAACCCTAATCCTAACTCTATCCTAGGGTTGATGCTAACCCTAACCCTAACACTATCCTAGGGCTGATGCTCACCCTAACCCTAACCCTAACACTATACTAGGGCTGATGCTAACCCTAACCCTAACACTACCCTGGGCCTGATGATAACCCTAACCCTAACCCTAACACTATCCTAGGGCTGATGCTAACCCTAACCCTAACCCTAACACTATCCTAAGTCTGATGCTAACCCTAGCCCTCACACTATCCTAGGCCTGATGATAACCCTAACCCTAACCTTAACACTATCCTAGGGCTGATGCTAACCCTAACCCTAACCCAATCACTATCCTAGGGTTGATGCTAACCCTAACCCTAACACTATCCTAGGGCTGATGCTAACCCTAACCCTAACCCTAACACTATCCTTGGGCTGATGCTAACCCTAACCCTAACACTATCCTGGGCCTGATGCTAACCCTAACCCTAACCCTAACACTATCCTAGGGCTGATGCTAACCCTAACCCTAACACTATCCTTGGGCTGATGCTAACCCTAACCCTAACCCTAACACTATCCTAGGGCAGATGCTAACCCTAACGCTAACCCTAACACTATCCTTGAACTGATGCTAACCCTAACCCTAACCCTAACACTATCCTAGGCCTGATGATAACCCTAACCCTAACCCTAACACTATCCTAGGATTTATGTTAACCCTAACCCTAACACTATCCTAGGGCTGATGCTAACCCTAACCCTAACCCTAACACTATCCTAGGGCGGATGCTAACCCTAACCCTAACCCTAACACTATCCTAGGGCTGATGCTAACCCTAACACTAACACTATCCTAGGGCTGATGCTAACCCTAACCCTAACCCTAACATTATCCTAGGGCGGATGCTAACCCTAACCCTAACCCTAACACTATCCTAGGGCTGATGCTAACCCTAACCCTAACACTATCCTAGGCCTGATGCTAACCCTAACCCTAACCCTAACACTATCCTAGGGCTGATGCTTACCCTAACCCTAACACTAACCTAGGGCTGATGCTAACCCTAACCCTAACACTATCCTAGGGCTGATGCTAAACCTAACCCTAACCCTAACACTCTCCAAGGGCTGATGCAAACCCTAACCCTAACCCTAACACTATCCTAGGGCTGATGCTAACCCTAACCCTAACTCTAACACTATCTTAGGGCTGAGGCTAACCCTAACCCTAACACTATCCTACGGCTGATGCTAACCCTAACCCTAACCCTAACACTATCGTAGGGCTGATGCTAAACCTAACCCTAACACTATCCTAGGGCTGATGCTAACCCTAACCCTAACCCTAACACTATCCTAGGGCTGAGGCTAACCCTAACCCTAACACTATCCTAGGGCTGATGCTAACCCTAACCCTAACCCTAACACTATCCTAGGGCTGATGCTAACCCTAACCCTAACACTATCCTAGGCCTGATGATAACCCTAACCCTAACCGTAACACTATCCTAGGGCTGATGCTAACCCTAACCCTAACACTATCCTAGGGCTGATGCTAACCCTAACCCTAACCCTAACACTATCCTAGGGCTGATGCTAACCCTAACGCTAACCCTAACACTATCCTTGAACTGATGCTAACCCTAACCCTAACCCTAACACTATCCTAGGCCTGATGATAACCCTAACCCTAACCCTAACACTATCCTAGGGTTTATGTTAACCCTAAACCTAACACTACCCTAGGGCTGATGCTAACCTTAACCCTAACCCTAACACTATCCTAGGGCTGATGCTAACCCTAACGCTAACACTATCCTGGGGCTGATGCTAACCCTAAACCTAACCCTAACACTAACCTAGGGCTGATGCTAACCCTAACCCTAACACTATCCTGGGGCTGATGCTAACCCTAACCCTAACCCTAACACTATCCTAGGGCTGATGCTAACCCAAACCCTAACACTATCCTAGGGCTGATGCTAACCCTAACCCTAACCCTAACACTATCCTAGGGCTGGTGCTAACCCTAACCCAACCCTAACACTATCCTTGGGCTGATGCTAACCCTAACCGTAACACTATCCTGGGCCTGATGCTAACCCTAACCCTAACCCTAACACTATCATAGGGCTGATGCTAACCCTAACCCTAACACTATCCTTGGGCTGATGCTAACCCTAACCCTAACCCTAACACTATCCTAGGGCAGATGCTAACCCTAACGCTAACCCTAACACTATCCTTGAACTGATGCTAACCCTAACCCTAACCCTAACACTATCCTAGGCCTGATGATAACCCTAACCCTAACCCTAACACGATCCTAGGGTTTATGTTAACCCTAACCCTAACACTATCCTAGGGCTGATGCTACCCCTAACCCTAACCCTAACACTATCCTAGGGCGGATGCTAACCCTAACCCTAACCCTAACACTATCCTCGGGCTGATGCTAACCCTAACACTAACACTATCCTAGGGCTGATGCTAACCCTAACCCTAACCCAAACATTATCCTAGGGCGGATGCTAACCCTAAGCCTATCCCTAACACTATCCTAGGGCTGATGCTAACCCTAACACTAACACTATCCTAGGCCTGATGCTAACCCTAACCCTAACCCTAACACTATCCTAGGGCTGATGCTAACCCTAACCCTAACACTATCCTAGGGCTGATGCTAACCCTAACACTAACACTATCCTAGGGCGGATGCTAACCCTAACCAAAACCCTAACACTATCCTAGGGCTGATGCTAACCCTAACACTAACACTATCCTAGGGCTGATGCTAACCCTAACCCTAACCCTAACATTATCCTAGGGCTGATGCTAACCCTAACCCTATCTCTAACACTATCTTAGGGCTGCGGCTAACCCTAACCCTAACACTATCCTACGGCTGATGCTAACCCTAACCCTAACCCTAACACTATCCTAGGGCTGATGCTAACCCTAACCCTAAGACTATCCTAGGGCTGATGCTAACCCTAACCCTAACCCTAACACTATCCTAGGGCTGATGCTAACCCTAACCCTAACACTATCCTAGGGCTGATGCTAACCCTAACCCTAAACCTAACACTATCCTAGGGGGGATGCTAACCCTAACCCTAACCCTAACACTATCCTAGGGCTGATGCTAACCCTAACACTAACACTATCCTAGGGCTGATGCTAACCCTAACCCTAACACTAACACTCTCCAAGGGCTGATGCTAACCCTAACCCTAACCCTAACACTATCCTAGGGCTGATGCTAACCCTAACCCTAACACTATCCTAGGGCTGATGCTAACCCTAACCCTAACTCTAACACTATCTTAGGGCTGAGGCTAACCCTAACCCTAACACTATCCTACGGCTGATGCTAACCCTAACCCTAACCCTAACACTATCGTAGGGCTGATGCTAACCCTAACCCTAACACTATCCTAGGGCTGATGCTAACCCTAACCCTAACCCTAACACTATCCTAGGGCTGATGCTAACCCTAACCCTAACACTATCCTAGGGCTGATGCTAACCCTAACCCTAACCCTAACACTATCCTAGGGCTGATGCTAACCCTAACCCTAACACTATCCTAGGCCTGATGATAACCCTAACCCTAACCCTAACACTATCCTAGGGCTGATGCTAACCCTAACCCTAACACTATCCTAGGGCTGATGCTAACCCTAACCCTAACCCTAACACTATCCTAGGGCTGATGCTAACCCTAACGCTAACCCTAACACTATCCTTGAACTGATGCTAACCCTAACCCTAACCCTAACACTATCCTAGGCCTGATGATAAACCTAACCCTAACCCTAACACTATCCTAGGGTTTATGTTAACCCTAACCCTAACACTATCCTAGGGCTGATGCTAACCCTAACGCTAACACTATCCTGGGGCTGATGCTAACCCGAACCCTAACCCTAACACTAACCTAGGGCTGATGCTAACCCTAACCCTAACACTATCCTGGGGCTGATGCTAACCCTAACCCTAACCCTAACACTATCCTAGGGCTGATGCTAACCCAAACCCTAACACTATCCTAGGGCTGATGCTAACCCTAACCCTAACCCTAACACTATCCTAGGGCTGATGCTAACCCTAACACTAACACTATCCTAGGGCTGATGCTACCCCTAACCCTAACCCTAACACTATCCTAGGGCTGATGCTAACCCTAACCCTAACCCAAACACTATCCTAGGGTTGATGCTAACCCTAACCCTAACACTATCCTAGGGCTGATGCTACCCTAACCCTAACCCTAACACTATCCTTGGGCTGATGCTAACCCTAACCCTAACACTATCCTGGGCCTGATGCTAACCCTAACCCTAACCCTAACACTATCATAGGGCTGATGCTAACCCTAACCCTAACACTATCCTTGGGCTGATGCTAACCCTAACCCTAACCCTAACACTATCCTAGGGCAGATGCTAACCCTAACGCTAACCCTAACACTATCCTTGAACTGATGCTAACCCTAACCCTAACCCTAACACTATCCTAGGCCTGATGATAACCCTAACCCTAACCCTAACACTATCCTAGGGTTTATGTTAACCCTAACCCTAACACTATCCTAGGGCTGATGCTACCCCTAACCCTAACCCTAACACTATCCTAGGGCGGATGCTAACCCTAACCCTAACCCTAACACTATCCTAGGGCTGATGCTAACCCTAACACTAACACTATCCTAGGGCTGATGCTAACCCTAACCCTAACCCAAACATTATCCTAGGGCGGATGCTAACCCTAACCCTATCCCTAACACTATCCTAGGGCTGATGCTAACCCTAACACTAACACTATCCTAGGCCTGATGCTAACCCTAACCCTAACCCTAACACTATCCTAGGGCTGATGCTAACCCTAACCCTAACACTATCCTAGGGCTGATGCTAACCCTAACACTAACACTATCCTAGGGCGGATGCTAACCCTAACCCTAACCCTAACACTATCCTAGGGCTGATGCTAACCCTAACACTAACACTATCCTAGGGCTGATGCTAACCCTAACCCTAACCCTAACATTATCCTAGGGCTGATGCTAACCCTAACCCTATCTCTAACACTATCTTAGGGCTGAGGCTAACCCTAACCCTAACACTATCCTACGGCTGATGCTAACCCTAACCCTAACCCTAACACTATCCTAGGGCTGATGCTAACCCTAACCCTAACACTATCCTAGGGCTGATGCTAACCCTAACCCTAACCCTAACACTATCCTAGGGCTGATGCTAACCCTAACCCTAACACTATCCTAGGGCTGATGCTAACCCTAACCCTAAACCTAACACTATCCTAGGGGGGATGCTAACCCTAACCCTAACCCTAACACTATCCTAGGGCTGATGCTAACCCTAACACTAACACTATCCTAGGGCTGATGCTAACCCTAACCCTAACACTAACACTCTCCAAGGGCTGATGCTAACCCTAACCCTAACCCTAACACTATCCTAGGGCTGATGCTAACCCTAACCCTAACACTATCCTAGGGCTGATGCTAACCCTAACCCTAACCCTAACACTATCCTAGGGTTGATGCTAACCCTAACCCTAACACTATCCTAGGGCTGATGCTAACCCTAACCCTAACCCTAACACTATCTTAGGGCTGATGTTAACCCTAACCCTAACACTATCCTAGGGCTGATGCTAACCCTACCCCTAACCCTAACACTAACCTAGGGCTGATGCAAACCCTAACCCTAGCACTATCCTAGGGCTGATGCTAACCCTAACCCTAACCCTAACACTATCCTAGGGCTGATGATAACCCTAACCCTAACACTATCCTAGGCCTGATGCTAACCCTAACCCTAACCCTGACACTATCCTAGGGCTGATGCTAAACCTAACCCTAACACTATCCTAGGGCTGATGCTCACCCTAACCCTAACCCTAACACTATACTAGGGCTGATGCTAACCCTAACCCTAACACTATCCTGGGCCTGATGATAACCCTAACCCTAACCCTAACACTATCCTAGGGCTGATGCTAACTCTAACCCTAACCCAAACACTATCCTAAGTCTGATGCTAACCCTAGCCCTCACACTATCCTAGGCCTGATGATAACCCTAACCCTAACCTTAACACTATCCTAGGGCTGATGCTAACCCTAACCCTAACCCAATCACTATCCTAGGGTTGATGCTAACCCTAACCATAACACTATCCTAGGGCTGATGCTAACCCTAACCCTAACCCTAACACTATCCTTGGGCTGATGCTAACCCTAACCCTAACACTATCCTGGGCCTGATGCTAACCCTAACCCTAACCCTAACACCATCCTAGGGCTGATGCTAACCCTAACCCTAACACTATCCTTGGGCTGATGCTAACCCTAACCCTAACCCTAACACTATCCTAGGGCAGATGCTAACCCTAACGCTAACCCTAACACTATCCTTGAACTGATGCTAACCCTAACCCTAACCCTAACACTATCCTAGGCCTGATGATAACCCTAACCCTAACCCTAACACTATCCTAGGATTTATGTTAACCCTAACCCTAACACTATCCTAGGGCTGATGCTAACCCTAACCCTAACCCTAACACTATCCTAGGGCGGATGCTAACCCTAACCCTAACCCTAACACTATCCTAGGGCTGATGCTAACCCTAACACTAACACTATCCTAGGGCTGATGCTAACCCTAACCCTAACCCTAACATTATCCTAGGGCGGATGCTAACCCTAACCCTAACCCTAACACTATCCTAGGGCTGATGCTAACCCTAACACTAACACTATCCTAGGCCTGATGCTAACCCTAACCCTAACCCTAACACTATCCTAGGGCTGATGCTAACCCTAACCCTAACACTATCCTAGGGCTGATGCTAAACCTAACCCTAACACTATCCTAGGGCTGATGCTAACCCTAACGCTAACCCTAACACTATCCTTGAACTGATGCTAACCCTAACCCTAACCATAACACTATCCTAGGCCTGATGATAACCCTAACCCTAACTCTAACACTATCCTAGGGTTTATGTTAACCCTAACTCTAACACTATCCTAGGGCTGATGCTAACCCTAACCCTAAACCTAACACTATCCTAGGGCGGATGCTAAACCTAACCCTAACCCTAACACTATCCTAGGGCTGATGCTAACCCTAACACTAACACTATCCTAGGGCTGATGCTAACCCTAACCCTAACCCTAACACTCTCCAAGGGCTGATGCTAACCCTAACCCTAACTCTAACACTATCCTAGGGCTGATGCTAACCCTAACCCTAACTCTAACACTATCTTAGTGCTGAGGCTAACCCTAACCCTAACACTATCCTACGGCTGATGCTAACCCGAACCCTAACCCTAACACTATCCTAGGGCTGATGCTAACCCTAACCCTAACACTATCCTAGGCCTGACGCTAACCATAACCCTAATCCAAACTCTATCCTAGGGTTGATGCTAACCCTAACCCTAACACTATCCTAGGGCTGATGCTCACCCTAACCCTAACCCTAACACTATACTAGGGCTGATGCTAACCCTAACCCTAACACTATCCTGGGTCTGATGATAACCCTAACCCTAACCCTAACACTCTCCTAGGGCTGATGCTAACCCTAACCCTAACCCTAACACTATCCTAAGTCTGATGCTAACCCTAGCCCTCACACTATCCTAGGCCTGATGATAACCCAAACCCTAACCCTAACACTATCCTAGGGTTTATGTTAACCCTAACCCTAACACTATCCTAGGGCTGATGCTAACCTTAACCCTAACCCTAACACTATCCTAGGGCTGATGCTAACCCTAACGCTAACACTATCCTGGGGCTGATGCTAACCCTAACCCTAACCCTAACACTAACCTAGGGCTGATGCTAACCCTAACCCTAACACTATCCTGGGGCAGATGCTAACCCTAACCCTAACCCTAACACTATCCTAGGGCTGATGCTAACCCAAACCCTAACACTATCCTAGGGCTGATGCTAACCCTAACCCTAACCCTAACACTATCCTAGGGCTGATGCTAACCCTAACACTAACACTATCCTAGGGCTGATGCTAACCCTAACCCTAACCCTAACACTATCCTAGGGCTGATGCTAACCCTAACCCTAACCCAAACACTATCCTAGGGTTGATGCTAACCCTAACCATAACACTATCCTAGGGCTGATGCTAACCCTAACCCTAACCCTAACACTATCCTTGGGCTGATGCTAACCCTAACCCTAACACTATCCTGGGCCTGATGCTAACCCTAACCCTAACCCTAACACTATCCTAGGGCTGATGCTAACCCTAACCCTAACACTATCCTTGGGCTGATGCTAACCCTAACCCTAACCCTAACACTATCCTAGGGCAGATGCTAACCCTAACGCTAACCCTAACACTATCCTTGAACTGATGCTAACCCTAACCCTAACCCTAACACTATCCTAGGCCTGATGATAACCCTAACCCTAACCCTAACACTATCCTAGGATTTATGTTAACCCTAAACCTAACACTATCCTAGGGCTGATGCTAACCCTAACCCTAACCCTAACACTATCCTAGGGCGGATGCTAACCCTAACCCTAACCCTAACACTATCCTAGGGCTGATGCTAACCCTAACACTAACACTATCCTAGGGCTGATGCTAACCCTAACCCTAACCCTAACATTATCCTAGGGCGGATGCTAACCCTAACCCTAACCCTAACACTATCCTAGGGCTGATGCTAACCCTAACACTACCACTATCCTAGGCCTGATGCTAACCCTAATCCTAACCCTAACACTATCCTAGGGCTGATGCTAACCCTAACCCTAACACTATCCTAGGGCTGATGCTAACCCTAACCCTAACACTATCCTAGGGCTGATGCTAACCCTAACCCTAACCCTAACACTCTCCAAGGGCTGATGCAAACCCTAACCCTAACCCTAACACTATCCTAGGGCTGATGCTAACCCTAACCCTAACCCTAACACTATCCTAGGGCTGATGCTAACCCTAACCCTAACACTATCCTAGGGCTGATGCTAACCCTAACCCTAACCCTAACACTATCCTAGGGCTGATGCTAACCCTAACCCTAACACTATCCTAGGCCTGATGATAACCCTAACCCTAACCCTAACACTATCCTAGGGCTGATGCTAACCCTAACCCTAACACTATCCTAGGGCTGATGCTAACCCTAACCCTAACCCTAACACTATCCTACGGCTGATGCTAACCCTAACGCTAACCCTAACACTATCCTTGAACTGATGCTAACCCTAACCCTAACCCTAACACTATCCTAGGCCTGATGATAACCCTAACCCTAACCCTAACACTATCCTAGGGTTTATGTTAACCCTAACCCTAACACTATCCTAGGGCTGATGCTAACCTTAACCCTAACCCTAACACTATCCTAGGGCTGATGCTAACCCTAACGCTAACACTATCCTGGGGCTGATGCTAACCCTAACCCTAACCCTAACACTAACCTAGGGCTGATGCTAACCCTAACCCTAACACTATCCTGGGGCTGATGCTAACCCTAACCCTAACCCTAACACTATCCTAGGGCTGATGCTAACCCAAACCCTAACACTATCCTAGGGCTGATGCTAACCCTAACCCTAACCCTAACACTATCCTAGGGCTGATGCTAACCCTAACACTAACACTATCCTAGGGCTGATGCTAACCCTAACCCTAACCCTAACACTATCCTAGGGCTGATGCTAACCCTAACCCTAACCCAAACACTATCCTAGGGTTGATGCTAACCCTAACCATAACACTATCCTAGGGCTGATGCTAACCCTAACCCTAACCCTAACACTATCCTTGGGCTGATGCTAACCCTAACCCTAACACTATCCTGGGCCTGATGCTAACCCTAACCCTAACCCTAACACTATCATAGGGCTGATGCTAACCCTAACCCTAACACTATCCTTGGGCTGATGCTAACCCTAACCCTAACCCTAACACTATCCTAGGGCAGGTGCTAACCCTAACGCTAACCCTAACACTATCCTTGAACTGATGCTAACCCTAACCCTAACCCTAACACTATCCTAGGCCTGATGATAACCCTAAACCTAACCCTAACACTGTCCTAGGGTTTATGTTAACCCTAACCCTAACACTATCCTAGGGCTGATGCTAACCCTATCCCTAACCCTAACACTATCCTAGGGCGGATGCTAACCCTAACCCTAACCCTAACACTATCCTAGGGCTGATGCTAACCCTAACCCTAACACTCTCCAAGGGCTGATGCTAACCCTAACCCTAACCCTAACAGTATCCTAGGGCTGATGCTAACCCTAACCCTAACTCTAACACTATCTTAGTGCTGAGGCTAACCCTAACCCTAACACTATCCTACGGCTGATGCTAACCCGAACCCTAACCCTAACACTATCCTAGGGCTGACGCTAACCCTAACCCTAACACTATCCTAGGCCTGACGCTAACCATAACCCTAATCCTAACTCTATCCTAGGGTTGATGCTAACCCTAACCCTAACACTATCCTAGGGCTGATGCTCACCCTAACCCTAAACCTAACACTATACTAGGGCTGATGCTAACCCTAACCCTAACACTATCCTGGGCCTGATGATAACCCTAACCCTAACCCTAACACTATCCTAGGGCTGATGCTAACCCTAACCCTAACCCTAACACTATCCTAAGTCTGATGCTAACCCTAGCCCTCACACTATCCTAGGCCTTATGATAACCCTAACCCTAACCTTAACACTATCCTAGGGCTGATGCTAACCCTAACCTTAACCCAATCACTATCCTAGGGTTGATGCTAACCCTAACCCTAACACTATCCTAGGGCTGATGCTAACCCTAACCCTAACCCTAACACTAACCTTGGGCTGATGCTAACCCTAACCCTAACACTATCCTGGGCCTGATGCTAACCCTAACCCTAACACTAACACTATCCTAGGGCTGATGCTAACCCTAACACTAACACTATCCTAGGGCTGATGCTAACCCTAACCCTAACCCTAACATTATCCTAGGGCGGATGCTAACCCTAACCCTAACCCTAACACTATCCTAGGGCTGATGCTAACCCTAACACTAACACTATCCTAGGCCTGATGCTAACCCTAACCCTAACCCTAACAATATCCTAGGGCTGATGCTAACCCTAACCCTAACACTATCCTAGGGCTGATGCTAACCCTAACCCTAACACTATCCTAGGGCTGATGCTAACCCTAACCCTAACCCTAACACTCTCCAAGGGCTGATGCAAACACTAACCCTAACCCTAACACTATCCTAGGGCTGATGCTAACCCTAACCCTAACTCTAACACTATCTTAGGGCTGAGGCTAACCCTAACCCTAACACTATCCTACTGCTGATGCTAACCCTAACCCTAACCCTAACACTATCGTAGGGCTGATGCTAACCCTAACCCTAACACTATCCTAGGGCTGATGCTAACCCTAACCCTAACCCTAACACTATCCTAGGGCTGATGCTAACCCTAACCCTAACACTATCCTAGGGCTGATGCTAACCCTAACCCTAACCCTAACACTATCCTAGGGCTGATGCTAACCCTAACCCTAACACTATCCTAGGCCTGATGATAACCCTAACCCTAACCCTAACACTATCCTAGGGCTGATGCTAACCCTAACCCTAACACTATCCTAGGGCTGATGCTAACCCTAACCCTAACCCTAACACTATCCTAGGGCTGATGCTAACCCTAACGCTAACCCTAACACTATCCTTGAACTGATGCTAACCCTAACCCTAACCCTAACACTATCCTAGGCCTGATGATAACCCTAACCCTAACCCTAACACTATCCTAGGGTTTATGTTAACCCTAACCCTAACACTATCCTAGGGCTGATGCTAACCTTAACCCTAACCCTAACACTATCCTAGGGCTGATGCTAACCCTAACGCTAACACTATCCTGGGGCTGATGCTAACCCTAACCCTAACCCTAACACTAACCTAGGGCTGATGCTAACCCTAACCCTAACACTATCCTGGGGCTGATGCTAACCCTAACCCTAACCCTAACACTATCCTAGGGCTGACGCTAACCCAAACCCTAACACTATCCTAGGGCTGATGCTAACCCTAACCCTAACCCTAACACTATCCTAGGGCTGATGCTAACCCTAACACTAACACTATCCTAGGGCTGATGCTAACCCTAACCCTAACCCTAACACTATCCTAGGGCTGATGCTAACCCTAACCCTAACCCAAACACTATCCTAGGGTTGATGCTAACCCTAACCATAACACTATCCTAGGGCTGATGCTAACCCTAACCCTAACCCTAACACTATCCTTGGGCTGATGCTAACCCTAACCCTAACACTATCCTGGGCCTGATGCTAACCCTAACCCTAACCCTAACACTATCATAGGGCTGATGCTAACCCTAACCCTAACACTATCCTTGGGCTGATGCTAACCCTAACCCTAACCCTAACACTATCCTAGGGCAGGTGCTAACCCTAACGCTAACCCTAACACTATCCTTGAACTGATACTAACCCTAACCCTAACCCTAACACTATCCTAGGCCTGATGATAACCCTAAACCTAACCCTAACACTGTCCTAGGGTTTATGTTAACCCTAACCCTAACACTATCCTAGGGCTGATGCTAACCCTAACCCTAACCCTAACACTATCGTAGGGCGGATGCTAACCCTAACCCTAACCCTAACACTATCCTAGGGCTGATGCTAACCCTAACCCTAACACTCTCCAAGGGCTGATGCTAACCCTAACCCTAACCCTAACACTATCCTAGGGCTGATGCTAACCCTAACCCTAACTCTAACACTATCTTAGTGCTGAGGCTAACCCTAACCCTAACACTATCCTACGGCTGATGCTAACCCGAACCCTAACCCTAACACTATCCTAGGGCTGACGCTAACCCTAACCCTAACACTATCCTAGGCCTGACGCTAACCATAACCCTAATCCTAACTCTATCCTAGGGTTGATGCTAACCCTAACCCTAACACTATCCTAGGGCTGATGCTCACCCTAACCCTAACCCTAACACTATACTAGGGCTGATGCTAACCCTAACCCTAACACTATCCTGGGCCTGATGATAACCCTAACCCTAACCCTAACACTATCCTAGGGCTGATGCTAACCCTAACCCTAACCCTAACACTATCCTAAGTCTGATGCTAACCCTAGCCCTCACACTATCCTAGGCCTTATGATAACCCTAACCTTAACCTTAACACTATCCTAGGGCTGATGCTAACCCTAACCCTAACCCAATCACTATCCTAGGGTTGATGCTAACCCTAACCCTAACACTATCCTAGGGCTGATGCTAACCCTAACCCTAACCCTAACACTAACCTTGGGCTGATGCTAACCCTAACCCTAACACTATCCTGGGCCTGATGCTAACCCTAACCCTAACACTAACACTACCCTAGGGCTGATGCTAACCCTAACACTAACACTATCCTAGGGCTGATGCTAACCCTAACCCTAACCCTAACATTATCCTAGGGCGGATGCTAACCCTAACCCTAACCCTAACACTATCCTAGGGCTGATGCTAACCCTAACACTAACACTATCCTAGGCCTGATGCTAACCCTAACCCTAACCCTAACAATATCCTAGGGCTGATGCTAACCCTAACCCTAACACTATCCTAGGGCTGATGCTAACCCTAACCCTAACACTATCCTAGGGCTGATGCTAACCCTAACCCTAACCCTAACACTCTCCAAGGGCTGATGCAAACACTAACCCTAACCCTAACACTATCCTAGGGCTGATGCTAACCCTAACCCTAACTCTAACACTATCTTAGGGCTGAGGCTAACCCTAACCCTAACACTATCCTACTGCTGATGCTAACCCTAACCCTAACCCTAACACTATCGTAGGGCTGATGCTAACCCTAACCCTAACACTATCCTAGGGCTGATGCTAACCCTAACCCTAACCCTAACACTATCCTAGGGCTGATGCTAACCCTAACCCTAACCCTAACACTATCCTAAGTCTGATGCTAACCCTAGCCCTCACACTATCCTAGGCCTGATGATAACCCAAACCCTAACCCTAACACTATCCTAGGGTTTATGTTAACCCTAACCCTAACACTATCCTAGGGCTGATGCTAACCTTAACCCTAACCCTAACACTATCCTAGGGCTGATGCTAACCCTAACGCTAACACTATCCTGGGGCTGATGCTAACCCTAACCCTAACCCTAACACTAACCTAGGGCTGATGCTAACCCTAACCCTAACACTATCCTGGGGCAGATGCTAACCCTAACCCTAACCCTAACACTATCCTAGGGCTGATGCTAACCCAAACCCTAACACTATCCTAGGGCTGATGCTAACCCTAACCCTAACCCTAACACTATCCTAGGGCTGATGCTAACCCTAACACTAACACTATCCTAGGGCTGATGCTAACCCTAACCCTAACCCTAACACTATCCTAGGGCTGATGCTAACCCTAACCCTAACCCAAACACTATCCTAGGGTTGATGCTAACCCTAACCATAACACTATCCTAGGGCTGATGCTAACCCTAACCCTAACCCTAACACTATCCTTGGGCTGATGCTAACCCTAACCCTAACACTATCCTGGGCCTGATGCTAACCCTAACCCTAACCCTAACACTATCCTAGGGCTGATGCTAACCCTAACCCTAACACTATCCTTGGGCTGATGCTAACCCTAACCCTAACCCTAACACTATCCTAGGGCAGATGCTAACCCTAACGCTAACCCTAACACTATCCTTGAACTGATGCTAACCCTAACCCTAACCCTAACACTATCCTAGGCCTGATGATAACCCTAACCCTAACCCTAACACTATCCTAGGATTTATGTTAACCCTAAACCTAACACTATCCTAGGGCTGATGCTAACCCTAACCCTAACCCTAACACTATCCTAGGGCGGATGCTAACCCTAACCCTAACCCTAACACTATCCTAGGGCTGATGCTAACCCTAACACTAACACTATCCTAGGGCTGATGCTAACCCTAACCCTAACCCTAACATTATCCTAGGGCGGATGCTAACCCTAACCCTAACCCTAACACTATCCTAGGGCTGATGCTAACCCTAACACTACCACTATCCTAGGCCTGATGCTAACCCTAATCCTAACCCTAACACTATCCTAGGGCTGATGCTAACCCTAACCCTAACACTATCCTAGGGCTGATGCTAACCCTAACCCTAACACTATCCTAGGGCTGATGCTAACCCTAACCCTAACCCTAACACTCTCCAAGGGCTGATGCAAACCCTAACCCTAACCCTAACACTATCCTAGGGCTGATGCTAACCCTAACCCTAACCCTAACACTATCCTAGGGCTGATGCTAACCCTAACCCTAACACTATCCTAGGGCTGATGCTAACCCTAACCCTAACCCTAACACTATCCT
The DNA here is from genome assembly GCF_020740605.2 of Lemur catta. NCBI lineage: Eukaryota > Metazoa > Chordata > Mammalia > Primates > Lemuridae > Lemur > Lemur catta. Next base: position 3,044,759 of record NC_059134.1, read on the forward strand.
AGGGCTGATGCTAACCCTAACCCTAACACTATCCTAGGCCTGATGATAACCCTAACCCTAACCCTAACACTATCCTAGGGCTGATGCTAACCCTAACCCTAACACTATCCTAGGGCTGATGCTAACCCTAACCCTAACCCTAACACTATCCTACGGCTGATGCTAACCCTAACGCTAACCCTAACACTATCCTTGAACTGATGCTAACCCTAACCCTAACCCTAACACTATCCTAGGCCTGATGATAACCCTAACCCTAACCCTAACACTATCCTAGGGTTTATGTTAACCCTAACCCTAACACTATCCTAGGGCTGATGCTAACCTTAACCCTAACCCTAACACTATCCTAGGGCTGATGCTAACCCTAACGCTAACACTATCCTGGGGCTGATGCTAACCCTAACCCTAACCCTAACACTAACCTAGGGCTGATGCTAACCCTAACCCTAACACTATCCTGGGGCTGATGCTAACCCTAACCCTAACCCTAACACTATCCTAGGGCTGATGCTAACCCAAACCCTAACACTATCCTAGGGCTGATGCTAACCCTAACCCTAACCCTAACACTATCCTAGGGCTGATGCTAACCCTAACACTAACACTATCCTAGGGCTGATGCTAACCCTAACCCTAACCCTAACACTATCCTAGGGCTGATGCTAACCCTAACCCTAACCCAAACACTATCCTAGGGTTGATGCTAACCCTAACCATAACACTATCCTAGGGCTGATGCTAACCCTAACCCTAACCCTAACACTATCCTTGGGCTGATGCTAACCCTAACCCTAACACTATCCTGGGCCTGATGCTAACCCTAACCCTAACCCTAACACTATCATAGGGCTGATGCTAACCCTAACCCTAACACTATCCTTGGGCTGATGCTAACCCTAACCCTAACCCTAACACTATCCTAGGGCAGGTGCTAACCCTAACGCTAACCCTAACACTATCCTTGAACTGATGCTAACCCTAACCCTAACCCTAACACTATCCTAGGCCTGATGATAACCCTAAACCTAACCCTAACACTGTCCTAGGGTTTATGTTAACCCTAACCCTAACACTATCCTAGGGCTGATGCTAACCCTATCCCTAACCCTAACACTATCCTAGGGCGGATGCTAACCCTAACCCTAACCCTAACACTATCCTAGGGCTGATGCTAACCCTAACCCTAACACTCTCCAAGGGCTGATGCTAACCCTAACCCTAACCCTAACAGTATCCTAGGGCTGATGCTAACCCTAACCCTAACTCTAACACTATCTTAGTGCTGAGGCTAACCCTAACCCTAACACTATCCTACGGCTGATGCTAACCCGAACCCTAACCCTAACACTATCCTAGGGCTGACGCTAACCCTAACCCTAACACTATCCTAGGCCTGACGCTAACCATAACCCTAATCCTAACTCTATCCTAGGGTTGATGCTAACCCTAACCCTAACACTATCCTAGGGCTGATGCTCACCCTAACCCTAAACCTAACACTATACTAGGGCTGATGCTAACCCTAACCCTAACACTATCCTGGGCCTGATGATAACCCTAACCCTAACCCTAACACTATCCTAGGGCTGATGCTAACCCTAACCCTAACCCTAACACTATCCTAAGTCTGATGCTAACCCTAGCCCTCACACTATCCTAGGCCTTATGATAACCCTAACCCTAACCTTAACACTATCCTAGGGCTGATGCTAACCCTAACCTTAACCCAATCACTATCCTAGGGTTGATGCTAACCCTAACCCTAACACTATCCTAGGGCTGATGCTAACCCTAACCCTAACCCTAACACTAACCTTGGGCTGATGCTAACCCTAACCCTAACACTATCCTGGGCCTGATGCTAACCCTAACCCTAACACTAACACTATCCTAGGGCTGATGCTAACCCTAACACTAACACTATCCTAGGGCTGATGCTAACCCTAACCCTAACCCTAACATTATCCTAGGGCGGATGCTAACCCTAACCCTAACCCTAACACTATCCTAGGGCTGATGCTAACCCTAACACTAACACTATCCTAGGCCTGATGCTAACCCTAACCCTAACCCTAACAATATCCTAGGGCTGATGCTAACCCTAACCCTAACACTATCCTAGGGCTGATGCTAACCCTAACCCTAACACTATCCTAGGGCTGATGCTAACCCTAACCCTAACCCTAACACTCTCCAAGGGCTGATGCAAACACTAACCCTAACCCTAACACTATCCTAGGGCTGATGCTAACCCTAACCCTAACTCTAACACTATCTTAGGGCTGAGGCTAACCCTAACCCTAACACTATCCTACTGCTGATGCTAACCCTAACCCTAACCCTAACACTATCGTAGGGCTGATGCTAACCCTAACCCTAACACTATCCTAGGGCTGATGCTAACCCTAACCCTAACCCTAACACTATCCTAGGGCTGATGCTAACCCTAACCCTAACACTATCCTAGGGCTGATGCTAACCCTAACCCTAACCCTAACACTATCCTAGGGCTGATGCTAACCCTAACCCTAACACTATCCTAGGCCTGATGATAACCCTAACCCTAACCCTAACACTATCCTAGGGCTGATGCTAACCCTAACCCTAACACTATCCTAGGGCTGATGCTAACCCTAACCCTAACCCTAACACTATCCTAGGGCTGATGCTAACCCTAACGCTAACCCTAACACTATCCTTGAACTGATGCTAACCCTAACCCTAACCCTAACACTATCCTAGGCCTGATGATAACCCTAACCCTAACCCTAACACTATCCTAGGGTTTATGTTAACCCTAACCCTAACACTATCCTAGGGCTGATGCTAACCTTAACCCTAACCCTAACACTATCCTAGGGCTGATGCTAACCCTAACGCTAACACTATCCTGGGGCTGATGCTAACCCTAACCCTAACCCTAACACTAACCTAGGGCTGATGCTAACCCTAACCCTAACACTATCCTGGGGCTGATGCTAACCCTAACCCTAACCCTAACACTATCCTAGGGCTGACGCTAACCCAAACCCTAACACTATCCTAGGGCTGATGCTAACCCTAACCCTAACCCTAACACTATCCTAGGGCTGATGCTAACCCTAACACTAACACTATCCTAGGGCTGATGCTAACCCTAACCCTAACCCTAACACTATCCTAGGGCTGATGCTAACCCTAACCCTAACCCAAACACTATCCTAGGGTTGATGCTAACCCTAACCATAACACTATCCTAGGGCTGATGCTAACCCTAACCCTAACCCTAACACTATCCTTGGGCTGATGCTAACCCTAACCCTAACACTATCCTGGGCCTGATGCTAACCCTAACCCTAACCCTAACACTATCATAGGGCTGATGCTAACCCTAACCCTAACACTATCCTTGGGCTGATGCTAACCCTAACCCTAACCCTAACACTATCCTAGGGCAGGTGCTAACCCTAACGCTAACCCTAACACTATCCTTGAACTGATACTAACCCTAACCCTAACCCTAACACTATCCTAGGCCTGATGATAACCCTAAACCTAACCCTAACACTGTCCTAGGGTTTATGTTAACCCTAACCCTAACACTATCCTAGGGCTGATGCTAACCCTAACCCTAACCCTAACACTATCGTAGGGCGGATGCTAACCCTAACCCTAACCCTAACACTATCCTAGGGCTGATGCTAACCCTAACCCTAACACTCTCCAAGGGCTGATGCTAACCCTAACCCTAACCCTAACACTATCCTAGGGCTGATGCTAACCCTAACCCTAACTCTAACACTATCTTAGTGCTGAGGCTAACCCTAACCCTAACACTATCCTACGGCTGATGCTAACCCGAACCCTAACCCTAACACTATCCTAGGGCTGACGCTAACCCTAACCCTAACACTATCCTAGGCCTGACGCTAACCATAACCCTAATCCTAACTCTATCCTAGGGTTGATGCTAACCCTAACCCTAACACTATCCTAGGGCTGATGCTCACCCTAACCCTAACCCTAACACTATACTAGGGCTGATGCTAACCCTAACCCTAACACTATCCTGGGCCTGATGATAACCCTAACCCTAACCCTAACACTATCCTAGGGCTGATGCTAACCCTAACCCTAACCCTAACACTATCCTAAGTCTGATGCTAACCCTAGCCCTCACACTATCCTAGGCCTTATGATAACCCTAACCTTAACCTTAACACTATCCTAGGGCTGATGCTAACCCTAACCCTAACCCAATCACTATCCTAGGGTTGATGCTAACCCTAACCCTAACACTATCCTAGGGCTGATGCTAACCCTAACCCTAACCCTAACACTAACCTTGGGCTGATGCTAACCCTAACCCTAACACTATCCTGGGCCTGATGCTAACCCTAACCCTAACACTAACACTACCCTAGGGCTGATGCTAACCCTAACACTAACACTATCCTAGGGCTGATGCTAACCCTAACCCTAACCCTAACATTATCCTAGGGCGGATGCTAACCCTAACCCTAACCCTAACACTATCCTAGGGCTGATGCTAACCCTAACACTAACACTATCCTAGGCCTGATGCTAACCCTAACCCTAACCCTAACAATATCCTAGGGCTGATGCTAACCCTAACCCTAACACTATCCTAGGGCTGATGCTAACCCTAACCCTAACACTATCCTAGGGCTGATGCTAACCCTAACCCTAACCCTAACACTCTCCAAGGGCTGATGCAAACACTAACCCTAACCCTAACACTATCCTAGGGCTGATGCTAACCCTAACCCTAACTCTAACACTATCTTAGGGCTGAGGCTAACCCTAACCCTAACACTATCCTACTGCTGATGCTAACCCTAACCCTAACCCTAACACTATCGTAGGGCTGATGCTAACCCTAACCCTAACACTATCCTAGGGCTGATGCTAACCCTAACCCTAACCCTAACACTATCCTAGGGCTGATGCTAACCCTAACCCTAACACTATCCTAGGGCTGATGCTAACCCTAACCCTAACCCTAACACTATCCTAGGGCTGATGCTAACCCTAACCCTAACACTATCCTAGGCCTGATGATAACCCTAACCCTAACCCTAACACTATCCTAGGGCTGATGCTAACCCTAACCCTAACACTATCCTAGGGCTGATGCTAACCCTAACCCTAACCCTAACACTATCCTAGGGCTGATGCTAACCCTAACGCTAACCCTAACACTATCCTTGAACTGATGCTAACCCTAACCCTAACCCTAACACTATCCTAGGCCTGATGATAACCCTAACCCTAACCCTAACACTATCCTAGGGTTTATGTTAACCCTAACCCTAACACTATCCTAGGGCTGATGCTAACCTTAACCCTAACCCTAACACTATCCTAGGGCTGATGCTAACCCTAACGCTAACACTATCCTGGGGCTGATGCTAACCCTAACCCTAACCCTAACACTAACCTGGGGCTGATGCTAACCCTAACCCTAACACTATCCTGGGGCTGATGCTAACCCTAACCCTAACCCTAACACTATCCTAGGGCTGATGCTAACCCAAACCCTAACACTATCCTAGTGCTGATGCTAACCCTAACCCTAACCCTAACACTATCCTAGGGCTGATGCTAAAACTAACACTAACACTATCCTAGGGCTGATGCTAACCCTAACCCTAACCCTAACACTATCCTAGGGCTGATGCTAACCCTAACCCTAACCCAAACACTATCCTAGGGTTGATGCTAACCCTAACCCTAACACTATCCTAGGGCTGATGCTAACCCTAACCCTAACCCTAACACTATCCTTGGGCTGATGCTAACCCTAACCCTAACACTATCCTGGGCCTGATGCTAACCCTAACCCTAACCCTAACACTATCATAGGGCTGATGCTAACCCTAAACCTAACACTATCCTTGGGCTGATGCTAACCCTAACCCTAACCCTAACACTATCCTAGGGCAGATGCTAACCCTAACGCTAACCCTAACACTATCCTTGAACTGATGCTAACCCTAACCCTAACCCTAACACTATCCTAGGCCTGATGATAACCCTAACCCTAACCCTAACACTATCCTAGGGTTTATGTTAACCCTAACCCTAACACTATCCTAGGGCTGATGCTAACCCTAACCCTAACCCTAACACTATCCTAGGGCGGATGCTAACCCTAACCCTAACGCTAACACTATCCTGGGGCTGATGCTAACCCTAACCCTAACCCTAACACTCTCCAAGGGCTGATGCTAACCCTAACCCTAACCCTAACACTATCCTAGTGCTGATGCTAACCCTAACCCTAACTCTAACACTATTTTAGTGCTGAGGCTAACCCTAACCCTAACACTATCCTACGGCTGATGCTAACCCGAACCCTAACCCTAACACTATCCTAGGGCTGATGCTAACCCTAACCCTAACACTATCCTAGGCCTGACGCTAACCATAACCCTAATCGTAACTCTATCCTAGGGTTGATGCTAACCCTAACCCTAACACTATCCTAGGGCTGATGCTCACCCTAACCCTAACCCTAACACTATACTAGGGCTGATGCTAACCCTAACCCTAACACTATCCTGGGCCTGATGATAACCCTAACCCTAACCCTAACACTATCCTAGCGCTGATGCTAACCCTAACCCTAACCCTAACACTATCCTAAGTCTGATGCTAACCCTAGCCCTCACACTATCCTAGGCCTGATGATAACCCTAACCCTAACCTTAACACTATCCTAGGGCTGATGCTAACCCTAACCCTAACCCAATCACTATCCTAGGGTTGATGCTAACCCTAACCCTAACACTATCCTAGGGCTGATGCTAACCCTAACCCTAACCCTAACACTATCCTTGGGCTGATGCTAACCCTAACCCTAACACTATCCTGGGCCTGATGCTAACCCTAACCCTAACCCTAACACTATCCTACGGCTGATGCTAACCCTAACCCTAACACTATCCTTGGGCTGATGCTAACCCTAACCCTAACCCTAACACTATCCTAGGGCAGATGCTAACCCTAACGCTAACCCTAACACTATCCTTGAACTGATGCTAACCCTAACCCTAACCCTAACACTATCCTAGGCCTGATGATAACCCTAACCCTAACCCTAACACTATCCTAGGATTTATGTTAACCCTAACCCTAACACTATCCTAGGGCTGATGCTAACCCTAACCCTAACCCTAACACTATCCTAGGGCGGATGCTAACCCTAACCCTAACCCTAACACTATCCTAGGGCTGATGCTAACCCTAACACTAACACTATCCTAGGGCTGATGCTAACCCTAACCCTAACCCTAACATTATCCTAGGGCGGATGCTAACCCTAACCCTAACCCTAACACTATCCTAGGGCTGATGCTAACCCTAACACTAACACTATCCTAGGCCTGATGCTAACCCTAACCCTAACCCTAACACTATCCTAGGGCTGATGCTTACCCTAACCCTAACACTATCCTAGGGCTGATGCTAACCCTAACCCTAACACTATCCTGGGGCTGATGCTAAACCTAACCCTAACCCTAACACTCTCCAAGGGCTGATGCAAACCCTAACCCTAACCCTAACACTATCCTAGGGCTGATGCTAACCCTAACCCTAACTCTAACACTATCTTAGGGCTGAGGCTAACCCTAACCCTAACACTATCCTACGGCTGATGCTAACCCTAACCCTAACCCTAACACTATCGTAGGGCTGATGCTAACCCTAACCCTAACACTATCCTAGGGCTGATGCTAACCCTAACCCTAACCCTAACACTATCCTAGGGCTGATGCTAACCCTAACCCTAACACTATCCTAGGGCTGATGCTAACCCTAACCCTAACCCTAACACTATCCTAGGGCTGATGCTAACCCTAACCCTAACACTATCCTAGGCCTGATGATAACCCTAACCCTAACCCTAACACTATCCTAGGGCTGATGCTAACCCTAACCCTAACACTATCCTAGGGCTGATGCTAACCCTAACCCTAACCCTAACACTATCCTAGGGCTGATGCTAACCCTAACTCTAACCCTAACACTATCCTTGAACTGATGCTAACCCTAACCCTAACCCTAACACTATCCTAGGCCTGATGATAACCCTAACCCTAACCCTAACACTATCCTAGGGTTTATGTTAACCCTAACCCTAACACTATCCTAGGGCTGATGCGAACCTTAACCCTAACCCTAACACTATCCTAGGGCTGATGCTAACCCTAACGCTAACACTATCCTGGGGCTGATGCTAACCCTAACCCTAACCCTAACACTAACCTAGGGCTGATGCTAACCCTAACCCTAACACTATCCTGGGGCTGATGCTAACCCTAACCCTAACCCTAACACTATCCTAGGGCTGATGCTAACCCAAACCCTAACACTATCCTAGGGCTGATGCTAACCCTAACCCTAACCCTAACACTATCCTAGGGCTGATGCTAACCCTAACACTAACACTATCCTAGGGCTGATGCTAACCCTAACCCTAACCCTAACACTATCCTAGGGCTGATGCTAACCCTAACCCTAACCCAAACACTATCCTAGTGTTGATGCTAACCCTAACCCTAACACTATCCTAGGGCTGATGCTAACCCTAACCCTAACCCTAACACTATCCTTGGGCTGATGCTAACCCTAACCCTAACACTATCCTGGGCCTGATGCTAACCCTAACCCTAACCCTAACACTATCATAGGGCTGATGCTAACCCTAACCCTAACACTATCCTTGGGCTGATGCTAACCCTAACCCTAACCCTAACACTATCCTAGGGCAGATGCTAACCCTAACGCTAACCCTAACACTATCCTTGAACTGATGCTAACCCTAACCCTAACCCTAACACTATCCTAGGCCTGATGATAACCCTAACCCTAACCCTAACACTATCCTAGGGTTTATGTTAACCCTAACCCTAACACTATCCTAGGGCTGATGCTACCCCTAACCCTAACCCTAACACTATCCTAGGGCGGATGCTAACCCTAACCCTAACCCTAACACTATCCTAGGGCTGATGCTAACCCTAACCCTAACCCAAACACTATCCTAGGGTTGATGCTAACCCTAACCCTAACACTATCCTAGGGCTGATGCTAACCCTAACCCTAACCCTAACACTATCCTTGGGCTGATGCTAACCCTAACCCTAACACTATCCTGGGCCTGATGCTAACCCTAACCCTAACCCTAACACTATCATAGGGCTGATGCTAACCCTAAACCTAACACTATCCTTGGGCTGATGCTAACCCTAACCCTAACCCTAACACTATCCTAGGGCAGATGCTAACCCTAACGCTAACCCTAACACTATCCTTGAACTGATGCTAACCCTAACCCTAACCCTAACACTATCCTAGGCCTGATGATAACCCTAACCCTAACCCTAACACTATCCTAGGGTTTATGTTAACCCTAACCCTAACACTATCCTAGGGCTGATGCTAACCCTAACCCTAACCCTAACACTATCCTAGGGCGGATGCTAACCCTAACCCTAAAGCTAACACTATCCTGGGGCTGATGCTAACCCTAACCCTAACCCTAACACTCTCCAAGGGCTGATGCTAACCCTAACCCTAACCCTAACACTATCCTAGTGCTGATGCTAACCCTAACCCTAACTCTAACACTATTTTAGTGCTGAGGCTAACCCTAACCCTAACACTATCCTACGGCTGATGCTAACCCGAACCCTAACCCTAACACTATCCTAGGGCTGATGCTAACCCTAACCCTAACACTATCCTAGGCCTGACGCTAACCATAACCCTAATCGTAACTCTATCCTAGGGTTGATGCTAACCCTAACCCTAACACTATCCTAGGGCTGATGCTCACCCTAACCCTAACCCTAACACTATACTAGGGCTGATGCTAACCCTAACCCTAACACTATCCTGGGCCTGATGATAACCCTAACCCTAACCCTAACACTATCCTAGCGCTGATGCTAACCCTAACCCTAACCCTAACACTATCCTAAGTCTGATGCTAACCCTAGCCCTCACACTATCCTAGGCCTGATGATAACCCTAACCCTAACCTTAACACTATCCTAGGGCTGATGCTAACCCTAACCCTAACCCAATCACTATCCTAGGGTTGATGCTAACCCTAACCCTAACACTATCCTAGGGCTGATGCTAACCCTAACCCTAACCCTAACACTATCCTTGGGCTGATGCTAACCCTAACCCTAACACTATCCTGGGCCTGATGCTAACCCTAACCCTAACCCTAACACTATCCTACGGCTGATGCTAACCCTAACCCTAACACTATCCTTGGGCTGATGCTAACCCTAACCCTAACCCTAACACTATCCTAGGGCAGATGCTAACCCTAACGCTAACCCTAACACTATCCTTGAACTGATGCTAACCCTAACCCTAACCCTAACACTATCCTAGGCCTGATGATAACCCTAACCCTAACCCTAACACTATCCTAGGATTTATGTTAACCCTAACCCTAACACTATCCTAGGGCTGATGCTAACCCTAACCCTAACCCTAACACTATCCTAGGGCGGATGCTAACCCTAACCCTAACCCTAACACTATCCTAGGGCTGATGCTAACCCTAACACTAACACTATCCTAGGGCTGATGCTAACCCTAACCCTAACCCTAACATTATCCTAGGGCGGATGCTAACCCTAACCCTAACCCTAACACTATCCTAGGGCTGATGCTAACCCTAACACTAACACTATCCTAGGCCTGATGCTAACCCTAACCCTAACCCTAACACTATCCTAGGGCTGATGCTTACCCTAACCCTAACACTATCCTAGGGCTGATGCTAACCCTAACCCTAACACTATCCTAGGGCTGATGCTAAACCTAACCCTAACCCTAACACTCTCCAAGGGCTGATGCAAACCCTAACCCTAACCCTAACACTATCCTAGGGCTGATGCTAACCCTAACCCTAACTCTAACACTATCTTAGGGCTGAGGCTAACCCTAACCCTAACACTATCCTACGGCTGATGCTAACCCTAACCCTAACCCTAACACTATCGTAGGGCTGATGCTAACCCTAACCCTAACACTATCCTAGGGCTGATGCTAACCCTAACCCTAACCCTAACACTATCCTAGGGCTGATGCTAACCCTAACCCTAACACTATCCTAGGGCTGATGCTAACCCTAACCCTAACCCTAACACTATCCTAGGGCTGATGCTAACCCTAACCCTAACACTATCCTAGGCCTGATGATAACCCTAACCCTAACCCAAACACTATCCTAGGGCTGATGCTAACCCTAACCCTAACACTATCCTAGGGCTGATGCTAACCCTAACCCTAACCCTAACACTATCCTAGGGCTGATGCTAACCCTAACGCTAACCCTAACACTATCCTTGAACTGATGCTAACCCTAACCCTAACCCTAACACTATCCTAGGCCTGATGATAACCCTAACCCTAACCCTAACACTATCCTAGGGTTTATGTTAACCCTAACCCTAACACTATCCTAGGGCTGATGCGAACCTTAACCCTAACCCTAACACTATCCTAGGGCTGATGCTAACCCTAACGCTAACACTATCCTGGGGCTGATGCTAACCCTAACCCTAACACTAACACTAACCTAGGGCTGATGCTAACCCTAACCCTAACACTATCCTGGGGCTGATGCTAACCCTAACCCTAACCCTAACACTATCCTAGGGCTGATGCTAACCCAAACCCTAACACTATCCTAGGGCTGATGCTAACCCTAACCCTAACCCTAACACTATCCTAGGGCTGATGCTAACCCTAACACTAACACTATCCTAGGGCTGATGCTAACCCTAACCCTAACCCTAACACTATCCTAGGGCTGATGCTAACCCTAACCCTAACCCAAACACTATCCTATTGTTGATGCTAACCCTAACCCTAACACTATCCTAGGGCTGATGCTAACCCTAACCCTAACCCTAACACTATCCTTGGGCTGATGCTAACCCTAACCCTAACACTATCCTGGGCCTGATGCTAACCCTAACCCTAACCCTAACACTATCATAGGGCTGATGCTAACCCTAACCCTAACACTATCCTTGGGCTGATGCTAACCCTAACCCTAACCCTAACACTATCCTAGGGCAGATGCTAACCCTAACGCTAACCCTAACACTATCCTTGAACTGATGCTAACCCTAACCCTAACCCTAACACTATCCTAGGCCTGATGATAACCCTAACCCTAACCCTAACACTATCCTAGGGTTTATGTTAACCCTAACCCTAACACTATCCTAGGGCTGATGCTACCCCTAACCCTAACCCTAACACTATCCTAGGGCGGATGCTAACCCTAACCCTAACCCTAACACTATCCTAGGGCTGATGCTAACCCTAACACTAACACTATCCTAGGGCTGATGCTAACCCTAACCCTAACCCAAACATTATCCTAGGGCGGATGCTAACCCTAACCCTATCCCTAACACTATCCTAGGGCTGATGCTAACGCTAACACTAACACTATCCTAGGCCTGATGCTAACCCTAACCCTAACCCTAACACTATCCTAGGGCTGATGCTTACCCTAACCCTAACACTATCCTAGGGCTGATGCTAACCCTAACCCTAACACTATCCTAGGGCTGATGCTAAACCTAACCCTAACCCTAACACTCTCCAAGGGCTGATGCAAACCCTAACCCTAACCCTAACACTATCCTAGGGCTGATGCTAACCCTAACCCTAACTCTAACACTATCTTAGGGCTGAGGCTAACCCTAACCCTAACACTATCCTACGGCTGATGCTAACCCTAACCCTAACCCTAACACTATCGTAGGGCTGATGCTAACCCTAACCCTAACACTATCCTAGGGCTGATGCTAACCCTAACCCTAACCCTAACACTATCCTAGGGCTGATGCTAACCCTAACCCTAACACTATCCTAGGGCTGATGCTAACCCTAACCCTAACCCTAACACTATCCTAGGGCTGATGCTAACCCTAACCCTAACACTATCCTAGGCCTGATGATAACCCTAACCCTAACCCTAACACTATCCTAGGGCTGATGCTAACCCTAACCCTAACACTATCCTAGGGCTGATGCTAACCCTAACCCTAACCCTAACACTATCCTAGGGCTGATGCTAACCCTAACGCTAACCCTAACACTATCCTTGAACTGATGCTAACCCTAACCCTAACCCTAACACTATCCTAGGCCTGATGATAACCCTAACCCTAACCCTAACACTATCCTAGGGTTTATGTTAACCCTAACCCTAACACTATCCTAGGGCTGATGCGAACCTTAACCCTAACCCTAACACTATCCTAGGGCTGATGCTAACCCTAACGCTAACACTATCCTGGGGCTGATGCTAACCCTAACCCTAACACTAACACTAACCTAGGGCTGATGCTAACCCTAACCCTAACACTATCCTGGGGCTGATGCTAACCCTAACCCTAACCCTAACACTATCCTAGGGCTGATGCTAACCCAAACCCTAACACTATCCTAGGGCTGATGCTAACCCTAACCCTAACCCTAACACTATCCTAGGGCTGATGCTAACCCTAACACTAACACTATCCTAGGGCTGATGCTAACCCTAACCCTAACCCTAACACTATCCTAGGGCTGATGCTAACCCTAACCCTAACCCAAACACTATCCTATTGTTGATGCTAACCCTAACCCTAACACTATCCTAGGGCTGATGCTAACCCTAACCCTAACCCTAACACTATCCTTGGGCTGATGCTAACCCTAACCCTAACACTATCCTGGGCCTGATGCTAACCCTAACCCTAACCCTAACACTATCATAGGGCTGATGCTAACCCTAACCCTAACACTATCCTTGGGCTGATGCTAACCCTAACCCTAACCCTAACACTATCCTAGGGCAGATGCTAACCCTAACGCTAACCCTAACACTATCCTTGAACTGATGCTAACCCTAACCCTAACCCTAACACTATCCTAGGCCTGATGATAACCCTAACCCTAACCCTAACACTATCCTAGGGTTTATGTTAACCCTAACCCTAACACTATCCTAGGGCTGATGCTACCCCTAACCCTAACCCTAACACTATCCTAGGGCGGATGCTAACCCTAACCCTAACCCTAACACTATCCTAGGGCTGATGCTAACCCTAACACTAACACTATCCTAGGGCTGATGCTAACCCTAACCCTAACCCAAACATTATCCTAGGGCGGATGCTAACCCTAACCCTATCCCTAACACTATCCTAGGGCTGATGCTAACGCTAACACTAACACTATCCTAGGCCTGATGCTAACCCTAACCCTAACCCTAACACTATCCTAGGGCTGATGCTAACCCTAACCCTAACACTATCCTAGGGCTGATGCTAACCCTAACACTAACACTATCCTAGGGCGGATGCTAACCCTAACCCTAACCCTAACACTATCCTAGGGCTGATGCTAACCCTAACACTAACACTATCCTAGGGCTGATGCTAACCCTAACCCTAACCCTAACATTATCCTAGGGCTGATGCTAACCCTAACCCTATCTCTAACACTATCTTAGGGCTGAGGCTAACCCTAACCCTAACACTATCCTACGGCTGATGCTAACCCTAACCCTAACCCTAACACTATCCTAGGGCTGATGGTAACCCTAACCCTAACCCTAACACTATCCTAGGGCTGATGCTAACCCTAACCCTAACACTATCCTAGGGCTGATGCTAACCCTAACCCTAAACCTAACACTATCCTAGGGGGGATGGTAACCCTAACCCTACCCCTAACACTATCCTAGGGCTGATGCTAACCCTAACACTAACACTATCCTAGGGCTGATGCTAACCCTAACCCTAACACTAACACTCTCCAAGGGCTGATGCTAACCCTAACCCTAACCCTAACACTATCCTAGGGCTGATGCTAACCCTAACCCTAACACTATCCTAGGGCTGATGCTAACCCTAACCCTAACCCTAACACTATCCTAGGGTTGATGCTAACCCTAACCCTAACACTATCCTAGGGCTGATGCTAACCCGAACCCTAACCCTAACACTATCTTAGGGCTGATGTTAACCCTAACCCTAACACTATCCTAGGGCTGATGCTAACCCTAACCCTAACCCTAACACTAACCTAGGGCTGATGCTAACCCTAACCCTAACACTATCCTAGGGCTGATGCTAACCCTAACCCTAACCCTAACACTATCCTAGGGCTGATGATAACCCTAACCTTAACACTATCCTAGGCCTGATGCTAACCCTAACCCTAACCCTGACACTATCCTAGGGCTGATGCTAAACCTAACCCTAACACTATCCTAGGGCTGATGCTCACCCTAACCCTAACCCTAACACTATACTAGGGCTGATGCTAACCCTAACCCTAACACTATCCTGGGCCTGATGATAACCCTAACCCTAACCCTAACACTATCCTAGGGCTGATGCTAACCCTAACCCTAACCGTAACACTATCCTAAGTCTGATGCTAACCCTAGCCCTCACACTATCCTAGGCCTGATGATAACCCTAACCCTAACCTTAACACTATCCTAGGGCTGATGCTAACCCTAACCCTAACCCAATCACTATCCTAGGGTTGATGCTAACCCTAACCATAACACTATCCTAGGGCTGATGGTAACCCTAACCCTAACCCTAACACTATCCTTGGGCTGATGCTAACCCTAACCCTAACACTATCCTGGGCCTGATGCTAACCCTAACCCTAACCCTAACACCATCCTAGGGCTGATGCTAACCCTAACCCTAACACTATCCTTGGGCTGATGCTAAGCCTAACCCTAACCCTAACACTATCCTAGGGCAGATGCTAACCCTAACGCTAACCCTAACACTATCCTTGAACTGATGCTAACCCTAACCCTAACCCTAACACTATCCTAGGCCTGATGATAACCCTAACCCTAACCCTAACACTATCCTAGGATTTATGTTAACCCTAACCCTAACACTGTCCTAGGGCTGATGCTAACCCTAACCCTAACCCTAACACTATCCTAGGGCGGATGCTAACCCTAACCCGAACCCTAACACTATCCTAGGGCTGATGCTAACCCTAACACTAACACTATCCTAGGGCTGATGCTAAACCTAACCCTAACCCTAACACTCTCCAAGGGCTGATGCAAACCCTAACCCTAACCCTAACACTATCCTAGGGCTGATGCTAACCCTAACCCTAACTCTAACACTATCTTAGGGCTGAGGCTAACCCTAACCCTAACACTATCCTACGGCTGATGCTAACCCTAACCCTAACCCTAACACTATCGTAGGGCTGATGCTAACCCTAACCCTAACACTATCCTAGGGCTGATGCTAACCCTAACCCTAACCCTAACACTATCCTAGGGCTGATGCTAACCCTAACCCTAACACTATCCTAGGGCTGATGCTAACCCTAACCCTAACCCTAACACTATCCTAGGGCTGATGCTAACCCTAACCCTAACACTATCCTAGGCCTGATGATAACCCTAACCCTAACCCTAACACTATCCTAGGGCTGATGCTAACCCTAACCCTAACACTATCCTAGGGCTGATGCTAACCCTAACCCTAACCCTAACACTATCCTAGGGCTGATGCTAACCCTAACGCTAACCCTAACACTATCCTTGAACTGATGCTAACCCTAACCCTAACCCTAACACTATCCTAGGCCTGATGATAACCCTAACCCTAACCCTAACACTATCCTAGGGTTTATGTTAACCCTAACCCTAACACTATCCTAGGGCTGATGCGAACCTTAACCCTAACCCTAACACTATCCTAGGGCTGATGCTAACCCTAACGCTAACACTATCCTGGGGCTGATGCTAACCCTAACCCTAACCCTAACACTAACCTAGGGCTGATGCTAACCCTAACCCTAACACTATCCTGGGGCTGATGCTAACCCTAACCCTAACCCTAACACTATCCTAGGGCTGATGCTAACCCAAACCCTAACACTATCCTAGGGCTGATGCTAACCCTACCCTAACCCTAACACTATCCTAGGGCTGATGCTAACCCTAACACTAACACTATCCTAGGGCTGATGCTAACCCTAACCCTAACCCTAACACTATCCTAGGGCTGATGCTAACCCTAACCCTAACCCAAACTCTATCCTAGTGTTGATGCTAACCCTAACCCTAACACTATCCTAGGGCTGATGCTAACCCTAACCCTAACCCTAACACTATCCTTGGGCTGATGCTAACCCTAACCCTAACACTATCCTGGGCCTGATGCTAACCCTAACCCTAACCCTAACACTATCATAGGGCTGATGCTAACCCTAACCCTAACACTATCCTTGGGCTGATGCTAACCCTAACCCTAACCCTAACACTATCCTAGGGCAGATGCTAACCCTAACGCTAACCCTAACACTATCCTTGAACTGATGCTAACCCTAACCCTAACCCTAACACTATCCTAGGCCTGATGATAACCCTAACCCTAACCCTAACACTATCCTAGGGTTTATGTTAACCCTAACCCTAACACTATCCTAGGGCTGATGCTACCCCTAACCCTAACCCTAACACTATCCTAGGGCGGATGCTAACCCTAACCCTAACCCTAACACTATCCTAGGGCTGATGCTAACCCTAACACTAACACTATCCTAGGGCTGATGCTAACCCTAACCCTAACCCAAACATTATCCTAGGGCGGATGCTAACCCTAACCCTATCCCTAACACTATCCTAGGGCTGATGCTAACCCTAACACTAACACTATCCTAGGCCTGATGCTAACCCTAACCCTAACCCTAACACTATCCTAGGGCTGATGCTAACCCTAACCCTAACACTATCCTAGGGCTGATGCTAACCCTAACACTAACACTATCCTAGGGCGGATGCTAACCCTAACCCTAACCCTAACACTATCCTAGGGCTGATGCTAACCCTAACACTAACACTATCCTAGGGCTGATGCTAACCCTAACCCTAACCCTAACATTATCCTAGGGCTGATGCTAACCCTAACCCTATCTCTAACACTATCTTAGGGCTGAGGCTAACCCTAACCCTAACACTATCCTACGGCTGATGCTAACCCTAACCCTAACCCTAACACTATCCTAGGGCTGATGCTAACCCTAACCCTAACACTATCCTAGGGCTGATGGTAACCCTAACCCTAACCCTAACACTATCCTAGGGCTGATGCTAACCCTAACCCTAACACTATCCTAGGGCTGATGCTAACCCTAACCCTAAACCTAACACTATCCTAGGGGGGATGGTAACCCTAACCCTACCCCTAACACTATCCTAGGGCTGATGCTAACCCTAACACTAACACTATCCTAGGGCTGATGCTAACCCTAACCCTAACACTAACACTCTCCAAGGGCTGATGCTAACCCTAACCCTAACCCTAACACTATCCTAGGGCTGATGCTAACCCTAACCCTAACACTATCCTAGGGCTGATGCTAACCCTAACCCTAACCCTAACACTATCCTAGGGTTGATGCTAACCCTAACCCTAACACTATCCTAGGGCTGATGCTAACCCGAACCCTAACCCTAACACTATCTTAGGGCTGATGTTAACCCTAACCCTAACACTATCCTAGGGCTGATGCTAACCCTAACCCTAACCCTAACACTAACCTAGGGCTGATGCTAACCCTAACCCTAACACTATCCTAGGGCTGATGCTAACCCTAACCCTAACCCTAACACTATCCTAGGGCTGATGATAACCCTAACCTTAACACTATCCTAGGCCTGATGCTAACCCTAACCCTAACCCTGACACTATCCTAGGGCTGATGCTAAACCTAACCCTAACACTATCCTAGGGCTGATGCTCACCCTAACCCTAACCCTAACACTATACTAGGGCTGATGCTAACCCTAACCCTAACACTATCCTGGGCCTGATGATAACCCTAACCCTAACCCTAACACTATCCTAGGGCTGATGCTAACCCTAACCCTAACCGTAACACTATCCTAAGTCTGATGCTAACCCTAGCCCTCACACTATCCTAGGCCTGATGATAACCCTAACCCTAACCTTAACACTATCCTAGGGCTGATGCTAACCCTAACCCTAACCCAATCACTATCCTAGGGTTGATGCTAACCCTAACCATAACACTATCCTAGGGCTGATGGTAACCCTAACCCTAACCCTAACACTATCCTTGGGCTGATGCTAACCCTAACCCTAACACTATCCTGGGCCTGATGCTAACCCTAACCCTAACCCTAACACCATCCTAGGGCTGATGCTAACCCTAACCCTAACACTATCCTTGGGCTGATGCTAAGCCTAACCCTAACCCTAACACTATCCTAGGGCAGATGCTAACCCTAACGCTAACCCTAACACTATCCTTGAACTGATGCTAACCCTAACCCTAACCCTAACACTATCCTAGGCCTGATGATAACCCTAACCCTAACCCTAACACTATCCTAGGATTTATGTTAACCCTAACCCTAACACTGTCCTAGGGCTGATGCTAACCCTAACCCTAACCCTAACACTATCCTAGGGCGGATGCTAACCCTAACCCGAACCCTAACACTATCCTAGGGCTGATGCTAACCCTAACACTAACACTATCCTAGGGCTGATGCTAAACCTAACCCTAACCCTAACACTCTCCAAGGGCTGATGCAAACCCTAACCCTAACCCTAACACTATCCTAGGGCTGATGCTAACCCTAACCCTAACTCTAACACTATCTTAGGGCTGAGGCTAACCCTAACCCTAACACTATCCTACGGCTGATGCTAACCCTAACCCTAACCCTAACACTATCGTAGGGCTGATGCTAACCCTAACCCTAACACTATCCTAGGGCTGATGCTAACCCTAACCCTAACCCTAACACTATCCTAGGGCTGATGCTAACCCTAACCCTAACACTATCCTAGGGCTGATGCTAACCCTAACCCTAACCCTAACACTATCCTAGGGCTGATGCTAACCCTAACCCTAACACTATCCTAGGCCTGATGATAACCCTAACCCTAACCCTAACACTATCCTAGGGCTGATGCTAACCCTAACCCTAACACTATCCTAGGGCTGATGCTAACCCTAACCCTAACCCTAACACTATCCTAGGGCTGATGCTAACCCTAACGCTAACCCTAACACTATCCTTGAACTGATGCTAACCCTAACCCTAACCCTAACACTATCCTAGGCCTGATGATAACCCTAACCCTAACCCTAACACTATCCTAGGGTTTATGTTAACCCTAACCCTAACACTATCCTAGGGCTGATGCGAACCTTAACCCTAACCCTAACACTATCCTAGGGCTGATGCTAACCCTAACGCTAACACTATCCTGGGGCTGATGCTAACCCTAACCCTAACCCTAACACTATCCTAGGGCTGATGCTAACCCTAACCCTAACCCAAACACTATCCTAGTGTTGATGCTAACCCTAACCCTAACACTATCCTAGGGCTGATGCTAACCCTAACCCTAACCCTAACACTATCCTTGGGCTGATGCTAACCCTAACCCTAACACTATCCTGGGCCTGATGCTAACCCTAACCCTAACCCTAACACTATCATAGGGCTGATGCTAACCCTAACCCTAACACTATCCTTGGGCTGATGCTAACCCTAACCCTAACCCTAACACTATCCTAGGGCAGATGCTAACCCTAACGCTAACCCTAACACTATCCTTGAACTGATGCTAACCCTAACCCTAACCCTAACACTATCCTAGGCCTGATGATAACCCTAACCCTAACCCTAACACTATCCTAGGGTTTATGTTAACCCTAACCCTAACACTATCCTAGGGCTGATGCTACCCCTAACCCTAACCCTAACACTATCCTAGGGCGGATGCTAACCCTAACCCTAACCCTAACACTATCCTAGGGCTGATGCTAACCCTAACACTAACACTATCCTAGGGCTGATGCTAACCCTAACCCTAACCCAAACATTATCCTAGGGCGGATGCTAACCCTAACCCTATCCCTAACACTATCCTAGGGCTGATGCTAACGCTAACACTAACACTATCCTAGGCCTGATGCTAACCCTAACCCTAACCCTAACACTATCCTAGGGCTGATGCTAACCCTAACCCTAACACTATCCTAGGGCTGATGCTAACCCTAACACTAACACTATCCTAGGGCGGATGCTAACCCTAACCCTAACCCTAACACTATCCTAGGGCTGATGCTAACCCTAACACTAACACTATCCTAGGGCTGATGCTAACCCTAACCCTAACCCTAACATTATCCTAGGGCTGATGCTAACCCTAACCCTATCTCTAACACTATCTTAGGGCTGAGGCTAACCCTAACCCTAACACTATCCTACGGCTGATGCTAACCCTAACCCTAACCCTAACACTATCCTAGGGCTGATGCTAACCCTAACCCTAACACTATCCTAGGGCTGATGGTAACCCTAACCCTAACCCTAACACTATCCTAGGGCTGATGCTAACCCTAACCCTAACACTATCCTAGGGCTGATGCTAACCCTAACCCTAAACCTAACACTATCCTAGGGGGGATGGTAACCCTAACCCTACCCCTAACACTATCCTAGGGCTGATGCTAACCCTAACACTAACACTATCCTAGGGCTGATGCTAACCCTAACCCTAACACTAACACTCTCCAAGGGCTGATGCTAACCCTAACCCTAACCCTAACACTATCCTAGGGCTGATGCTAACCCTAACCCTAACACTATCCTAGGGCTGATGCTAACCCTAACCCTAACCC
This sequence comes from Lemur catta, assembly GCF_020740605.2. NCBI lineage: Eukaryota > Metazoa > Chordata > Mammalia > Primates > Lemuridae > Lemur > Lemur catta. Next base: position 3,066,527 of record NC_059134.1, read on the forward strand.
TAACACTATCCTAGGGTTGATGCTAACCCTAACCCTAACACTATCCTAGGGCTGATGCTAACCCGAACCCTAACCCTAACACTATCTTAGGGCTGATGTTAACCCTAACCCTAACACTATCCTAGGGCTGATGCTAACCCTAACCCTAACCCTAACACTAACCTAGGGCTGATGCTAACCCTAACCCTAACACTATCCTAGGGCTGATGCTAACCCTAACCCTAACCCTAACACTATCCTAGGGCTGATGATAACCCTAACCTTAACACTATCCTAGGCCTGATGCTAACCCTAACCCTAACCCTGACACTATCCTAGGGCTGATGCTAAACCTAACCCTAACACTATCCTAGGGCTGATGCTCACCCTAACCCTAACCCTAACACTATACTAGGGCTGATGCTAACCCTAACCCTAACACTATCCTGGGCCTGATGATAACCCTAACCCTAACCCTAACACTATCCTAGGGCTGATGCTAACCCTAACCCTAACCCTAACACTATCCTAAGTCTGATGCTAACCCTAGCCCTCACACTATCCTAGGCCTGATGATAACCCTAACCCTAACCTTAACACTATCCTAGGGCTGATGCTAACCCTAACCCTAACCCAATCACTATCCTAGGGTTGATGCTAACCCTAACCATAACACTATCCTAGGGCTGATGGTAACCCTAACCCTAACCCTAACACTATCCTTGGGCTGATGCTAACCCTAACCCTAACACTATCCTGGGCCTGATGCTAACCCTAACCCTAACCCTAACACCATCCTAGGGCTGATGCTAACCCTAACCCTAACACTATCCTTGGGCTGATGCTAAGCCTAACCCTAACCCTAACACTATCCTAGGGCAGATGCTAACCCTAACGCTAACCCTAACACTATCCTTGAACTGATGCTAACCCTAACCCTAACCCTAACACTATCCTAGGCCTGATGATAACCCTAACCCTAACCCTAACACTATCCTAGGATTTATGTTAACCCTAACCCTAACACTGTCCTAGGGCTGATGCTAACCCTAACCCTAACCCTAACACTATCCTAGGGCGGATGCTAACCCTAACCCGAACCCTAACACTATCCTAGGGCTGATGCTAACCCTAACACTAACACTATCCTAGGGCTGATGCTAAACCTAACCCTAACCCTAACACTCTCCAAGGGCTGATGCAAACCCTAACCCTAACCCTAACACTATCCTAGGGCTGATGCTAACCCTAACCCTAACTCTAACACTATCTTAGGGCTGAGGCTAACCCTAACCCTAACACTATCCTACGGCTGATGCTAACCCTAACCCTAACCCTAACACTATCGTAGGGCTGATGCTAACCCTAACCCTAACACTATCCTAGGGCTGATGCTAACCCTAACCCTAACCCTAACACTATCCTAGGGCTGATGCTAACCCTAACCCTAACACTATCCTAGGGCTGATGCTAACCCTAACCCTAACCCTAACACTATCCTAGGGCTGATGCTAACCCTAACCCTAACACTATCCTAGGCCTGATGATAACCCTAACCCTAACCCTAACACTATCCTAGGGCTGATGCTAACCCTAACCCTAACACTATCCTAGGGCTGATGCTAACCCTAACCCTAACCCTAACACTATCCTAGGGCTGATGCTAACCCTAACGCTAACCCTAACACTATCCTTGAACTGATGCTAACCCTAACCCTAACCCTAACACTATCCTAGGCCTGATGATAACCCTAACCCTAACCCTAACACTATCCTAGGGTTTATGTTAACCCTAACCCTAACACTATCCTAGGGCTGATGCGAACCTTAACCCTAACCCTAACACTATCCTAGGGCTGATGCTAACCCTAACGCTAACACTATCCTGGGGCTGATGCTAACCCTAACCCTAACCCTAACACTAACCTAGGGCTGATGCTAACCCTAACCCTAACACTATCCTGGGGCTGATGCTAACCCTAACCCTAACCCTAACACTATCCTAGGGCTGATGCTAACCCAAACCCTAACACTATCCTAGGGCTGATGCTAACCCTACCCTAACCCTAACACTATCCTAGGGCTGATGCTAACCCTAACCCTAACACTATCCTAGGGCTGATGCTAACCCTAACACTAACACTATCCTAGGGCGGATGCTAACCCTAACCCTAACCCTAACACTATCCTAGGGCTGATGCTAACCCTAACACTAACACTATCCTAGGGCTGATGCTAACCCTAACCCTAACCCTAACATTATCCTAGGGCTGATGCTAACCCTAACCCTATCTCTAACACTATCTTAGGGCTGAGGCTAACCCTAACCCTAACACTATCCTACGGCTGATGCTAACCCTAACCCTAACCCTAACACTATCCTAGGGCTGATGCTAACCCTAACCCTAACACTATCCTAGGGCTGATGGTAACCCTAACCCTAACCCTAACACTATCCTAGGGCTGATGCTAACCCTAACCCTAACACTATCCTAGGGCTGATGCTAACCCTAACCCTAAACCTAACACTATCCTAGGGGGGATGGTAACCCTAACCCTACCCCTAACACTATCCTAGGGCTGATGCTAACCCTAACACTAACACTATCCTAGGGCTGATGCTAACCCTAACCCTAACACTAACACTCTCCAAGGGCTGATGCTAACCCTAACCCTAACCCTAACACTATCCTAGGGCTGATGCTAACCCTAACCCTAACACTATCCTAGGGCTGATGCTAACCCTAACCCTAACCCTAACACTATCCTAGGGTTGATGCTAACCCTAACCCTAACACTATCCTAGGGCTGATGCTAACCCGAACCCTAACCCTAACACTATCTTAGGGCTGATGTTAACCCTAACCCTAACACTATCCTAGGGCTGATGCTAACCCTAACCCTAACCCTAACACTAACCTAGGGCTGATGCTAACCCTAACCCTAACACTATCCTAGGGCTGATGCTAACCCTAACCCTAACCCTAACACTATCCTAGGGCTGATGATAACCCTAACCTTAACACTATCCTAGGCCTGATGCTAACCCTAACCCTAACCCTGACACTATCCTAGGGCTGATGCTAAACCTAACCCTAACACTATCCTAGGGCTGATGCTCACCCTAACCCTAACCCTAACACTATACTAGGGCTGATGCTAACCCTAACCCTAACACTATCCTGGGCCTGATGATAACCCTAACCCTAACCCTAACACTATCCTAGGGCTGATGCTAACCCTAACCCTAACCGTAACACTATCCTAAGTCTGATGCTAACCCTAGCCCTCACACTATCCTAGGCCTGATGATAACCCTAACCCTAACCTTAACACTATCCTAGGGCTGATGCTAACCCTAACCCTAACCCAATCACTATCCTAGGGTTGATGCTAACCCTAACCATAACACTATCCTAGGGCTGATGGTAACCCTAACCCTAACCCTAACACTATCCTTGGGCTGATGCTAACCCTAACCCTAACACTATCCTGGGCCTGATGCTAACCCTAACCCTAACCCTAACACCATCCTAGGGCTGATGCTAACCCTAACCCTAACACTATCCTTGGGCTGATGCTAAGCCTAACCCTAACCCTAACACTATCCTAGGGCAGATGCTAACCCTAACGCTAACCCTAACACTATCCTTGAACTGATGCTAACCCTAACCCTAACCCTAACACTATCCTAGGCCTGATGATAACCCTAACCCTAACCCTAACACTATCCTAGGATTTATGTTAACCCTAACCCTAACACTGTCCTAGGGCTGATGCTAACCCTAACCCTAACCCTAACACTATCCTAGGGCGGATGCTAACCCTAACCCGAACCCTAACACTATCCTAGGGCTGATGCTAACCCTAACACTAACACTATCCTAGGGCTGATGCTAAACCTAACCCTAACCCTAACACTCTCCAAGGGCTGATGCAAACCCTAACCCTAACCCTAACACTATCCTAGGGCTGATGCTAACCCTAACCCTAACTCTAACACTATCTTAGGGCTGAGGCTAACCCTAACCCTAACACTATCCTACGGCTGATGCTAACCCTAACCCTAACCCTAACACTATCGTAGGGCTGATGCTAACCCTAACCCTAACACTATCCTAGGGCTGATGCTAACCCTAACCCTAACCCTAACACTATCCTAGGGCTGATGCTAACCCTAACCCTAACACTATCCTAGGGCTGATGCTAACCCTAACCCTAACCCTAACACTATCCTAGGGCTGATGCTAACCCTAACCCTAACACTATCCTAGGCCTGATGATAACCCTAACCCTAACCCTAACACTATCCTAGGGCTGATGCTAACCCTAACCCTAACACTATCCTAGGGCTGATGCTAACCCTAACCCTAACCCTAACACTATCCTAGGGCTGATGCTAACCCTAACGCTAACCCTAACACTATCCTTGAACTGATGCTAACCCTAACCCTAACCCTAACACTATCCTAGGCCTGATGATAACCCTAACCCTAACCCTAACACTATCCTAGGGTTTATGTTAACCCTAACCCTAACACTATCCTAGGGCTGATGCGAACCTTAACCCTAACCCTAACACTATCCTAGGGCTGATGCTAACCCTAACGCTAACACTATCCTGGGGCTGATGCTAACCCTAACCCTAACCCTAACACTATCCTAGGGCTGATGCTAACCCTAACCCTAACCCAAACACTATCCTAGTGTTGATGCTAACCCTAACCCTAACACTATCCTAGGGCTGATGCTAACCCTAACCCTAACCCTAACACTATCCTTGGGCTGATGCTAACCCTAACCCTAACACTATCCTGGGCCTGATGCTAACCCTAACCCTAACCCTAACACTATCATAGGGCTGATGCTAACCCTAACCCTAACACTATCCTTGGGCTGATGCTAACCCTAACCCTAACCCTAACACTATCCTAGGGCAGATGCTAACCCTAACGCTAACCCTAACACTATCCTTGAACTGATGCTAACCCTAACCCTAACCCTAACACTATCCTAGGCCTGATGATAACCCTAACCCTAACCCTAACACTATCCTAGGGTTTATGTTAACCCTAACCCTAACACTATCCTAGGGCTGATGCTACCCCTAACCCTAACCCTAACACTATCCTAGGGCGGATGCTAACCCTAACCCTAACCCTAACACTATCCTAGGGCTGATGCTAACCCTAACACTAACACTATCCTAGGGCTGATGCTAACCCTAACCCTAACCCAAACATTATCCTAGGGCGGATGCTAACCCTAACCCTATCCCTAACACTATCCTAGGGCTGATGCTAACCCTAACACTAACACTATCCTAGGCCTGATGCTAACCCTAACCCTAACCCTAACACTATCCTAGGGCTGATGCTAACCCTAACCCTAACACTATCCTAGGGCTGATGCTAACCCTAACACTAACACTATCCTAGGGCGGATGCTAACCCTAACCCTAACCCTAACACTATCCTAGGGCTGATGCTAACCCTAACACTAACACTATCCTAGGGCTGATGCTAACCCTAACCCTAACCCTAACATTATCCTAGGGCTGATGCTAACCCTAACCCTATCTCTAACACTATCTTAGGGCTGAGGCTAACCCTAACCCTAACACTATCCTACGGCTGATGCTAACCCTAACCCTAACCCTAACACTATCCTAGGGCTGATGCTAACCCTAACCCTAACACTATCCTAGGGCTGATGGTAACCCTAACCCTAACCCTAACACTATCCTAGGGCTGATGCTAACCCTAACCCTAACACTATCCTAGGGCTGATGCTAACCCTAACCCTAAACCTAACACTATCCTAGGGGGGATGGTAACCCTAACCCTACCCCTAACACTATCCTAGGGCTGATGCTAACCCTAACACTAACACTATCCTAGGGCTGATGCTAACCCTAACCCTAACACTAACACTCTCCAAGGGCTGATGCTAACCCTAACCCTAACCCTAACACTATCCTAGGGCTGATGCTAACCCTAACCCTAACACTATCCTAGGGCTGATGCTAACCCTAACCCTAACCCTAACACTATCCTAGGGTTGATGCTAACCCTAACCCTAACACTATCCTAGGGCTGATGCTAACCCGAACCCTAACCCTAACACTATCTTAGGGCTGATGTTAACCCTAACCCTAACACTATCCTAGGGCTGATGCTAACCCTAACCCTAACCCTAACACTAACCTAGGGCTGATGCTAACCCTAACCCTAACACTATCCTAGGGCTGATGCTAACCCTAACCCTAACCCTAACACTATCCTAGGGCTGATGATAACCCTAACCTTAACACTATCCTAGGCCTGATGCTAACCCTAACCCTAACCCTGACACTATCCTAGGGCTGATGCTAAACCTAACCCTAACACTATCCTAGGGCTGATGCTCACCCTAACCCTAACCCTAACACTATACTAGGGCTGATGCTAACCCTAACCCTAACACTATCCTGGGCCTGATGATAACCCTAACCCTAACCCTAACACTATCCTAGGGCTGATGCTAACCCTAACCCTAACCGTAACACTATCCTAAGTCTGATGCTAACCCTAGCCCTCACACTATCCTAGGCCTGATGATAACCCTAACCCTAACCTTAACACTATCCTAGGGCTGATGCTAACCCTAACCCTAACCCAATCACTATCCTAGGGTTGATGCTAACCCTAACCATAACACTATCCTAGGGCTGATGGTAACCCTAACCCTAACCCTAACACTATCCTTGGGCTGATGCTAACCCTAACCCTAACACTATCCTGGGCCTGATGCTAACCCTAACCCTAACCCTAACACCATCCTAGGGCTGATGCTAACCCTAACCCTAACACTATCCTTGGGCTGATGCTAAGCCTAACCCTAACCCTAACACTATCCTAGGGCAGATGCTAACCCTAACGCTAACCCTAACACTATCCTTGAACTGATGCTAACCCTAACCCTAACCCTAACACTATCCTAGGCCTGATGATAACCCTAACCCTAACCCTAACACTATCCTAGGATTTATGTTAACCCTAACCCTAACACTGTCCTAGGGCTGATGCTAACCCTAACCCTAACCCTAACACTATCCTAGGGCGGATGCTAACCCTAACCCGAACCCTAACACTATCCTAGGGCTGATGCTAACCCTAACACTAACACTATCCTAGGGCTGATGCTAAACCTAACCCTAACCCTAACACTCTCCAAGGGCTGATGCAAACCCTAACCCTAACCCTAACACTATCCTAGGGCTGATGCTAACCCTAACCCTAACTCTAACACTATCTTAGGGCTGAGGCTAACCCTAACCCTAACACTATCCTACGGCTGATGCTAACCCTAACCCTAACCCTAACACTATCGTAGGGCTGATGCTAACCCTAACCCTAACACTATCCTAGGGCTGATGCTAACCCTAACCCTAACCCTAACACTATCCTAGGGCTGATGCTAACCCTAACCCTAACACTATCCTAGGGCTGATGCTAACCCTAACCCTAACCCTAACACTATCCTAGGGCTGATGCTAACCCTAACCCTAACACTATCCTAGGCCTGATGATAACCCTAACCCTAACCCTAACACTATCCTAGGGCTGATGCTAACCCTAACCCTAACACTATCCTAGGGCTGATGCTAACCCTAACCCTAACCCTAACACTATCCTAGGGCTGATGCTAACCCTAACGCTAACCCTAACACTATCCTTGAACTGATGCTAACCCTAACCCTAACCCTAACACTATCCTAGGCCTGATGATAACCCTAACCCTAACCCTAACACTATCCTAGGGTTTATGTTAACCCTAACCCTAACACTATCCTAGGGCTGATGCGAACCTTAACCCTAACCCTAACAATATCCTAGGGCTGATGCTAACCCTAACGCTAACACTATCCTGGGGCTGATGCTAACCCTAACCCTAACCCTAACACTATCCTAGGGCTGATGCTAACCCTAACCCTAACCCAAACACTATCCTAGTGTTGATGCTAACCCTAACCCTAACACTATCCTAGGGCTGATGCTAACCCTAACCCTAACCCTAACACTATTCTTGGGCTGATGCTAACCCTAACCCTAACACTATCCTGGGCCTGATGCTAACCCTAACCCTAACCCTAACACTATCATAGGGCTGATGCTAACCCTAACCCTAACACTATCCTTGGGCTGATGCTAACCCTAACCCTAACCCTAACACTATCCTAGGGCAGATGCTAACCCTAACGCTAACCCTAACACTATCCTTGAACTGATGCTAACCCTAACCCTAACCCTAACACTATCCTAGGCCTGATGATAACCCTAACCCTAACCCTAACACTATCCTAGGGTTTATGTTAACCCTAACCCTAACACTATCCTAGGGCTGATGCTACCCCTAACCCTAACCCTAACACTATCCTAGGGCGGATGCTAACCCTAACCCTAACCCTAACACTATCCTAGGGCTGATGCTAACCCTAACACTAACACTATCCTAGGGCTGATGCTAACCCTAACCCTAACCCAAACATTATCCTAGGGCGGATGCTAACCCTAACCCTATCCCTAACACTATCCTAGGGCTGATGCTAACCCTAACACTAACACTATCCTAGGCCTGATGCTAACCCTAACCCTAACCCTAACACTATCCTAGGGCTGATGCTAACCCTAACCCTAACACTATCCTAGGGCTGATGCTAACCCTAACACTAACACTATCCTAGGGCGGATGCTAACCCTAACCCTAACCCTAACACTATCCTAGGGCTGATGCTAACCCTAACACTAACACTATCCTAGGGCTGATGCTAACCCTAACCCTAACCCTAACATTATCCTAGGGCTGATGCTAACCCTAACCCTATCTCTAACACTATCTTAGGGCTGAGGCTAACCCTAACCCTAACACTATCCTACGGCTGATGCTAACCCTAACCCTAACCCTAACACTATCCTAGGGCTGATGCTAACCCTAACCCTAACACTATCCTAGGGCTGATGGTAACCCTAACCCTAACCCTAACACTATCCTAGGGCTGATGCTAACCCTAACCCTAACACTATCCTAGGGCTGATGCTAACCCTAACCCTAAACCTAACACTATCCTAGGGGGGATGGTAACCCTAACCCTACCCCTAACACTATCCTAGGGCTGATGCTAACCCTAACACTAACACTATCCTAGGGCTGATGCTAACCCTAACCCTAACACTAACACTCTCCAAGGGCTGATGCTAACCCTAACCCTAACCCTAACACTATCCTAGGGCTGATGCTAACCCTAACCCTAACACTATCCTAGGGCTGATGCTAACCCTAACCCTAACCCTAACACTATCCTAGGGTTGATGCTAACCCTAACCCTAACACTATCCTAGGGCTGATGCTAACCCGAACCCTAACCCTAACACTATCTTAGGGCTGATGTTAACCCTAACCCTAACACTATCCTAGGGCTGATGCTAACCCTAACCCTAACCCTAACACTAACCTAGGGCTGATGCTAACCCTAACCCTAACACTATCCTAGGGCTGATGCTAACCCTAACCCTAACCCTAACACTATCCTAGGGCTGATGATAACCCTAACCTTAACACTATCCTAGGCCTGATGCTAACCCTAACCCTAACCCTGACACTATCCTAGGGCTGATGCTAAACCTAACCCTAACACTATCCTAGGGCTGATGCTCACCCTAACCCTAACCCTAACACTATACTAGGGCTGATGCTAACCCTAACCCTAACACTATCCTGGGCCTGATGATAACCCTAACCCTAACCCTAACACTATCCTAGGGCTGATGCTAACCCTAACCCTAACCGTAACACTATCCTAAGTCTGATGCTAACCCTAGCCCTCACACTATCCTAGGCCTGATGATAACCCTAACCCTAACCTTAACACTATCCTAGGGCTGATGCTAACCCTAACCCTAACCCAATCACTATCCTAGGGTTGATGCTAACCCTAACCATAACACTATCCTAGGGCTGATGGTAACCCTAACCCTAACCCTAACACTATCCTTGGGCTGATGCTAACCCTAACCCTAACACTATCCTGGGCCTGATGCTAACCCTAACCCTAACCCTAACACCATCCTAGGGCTGATGCTAACCCTAACCCTAACACTATCCTTGGGCTGATGCTAAGCCTAACCCTAACCCTAACACTATCCTAGGGCAGATGCTAACCCTAACGCTAACCCTAACACTATCCTTGAACTGATGCTAACCCTAACCCTAACCCTAACACTATCCTAGGCCTGATGATAACCCTAACCCTAACCCTAACACTATCCTAGGATTTATGTTAACCCTAACCCTAACACTGTCCTAGGGCTGATGCTAACCCTAACCCTAACCCTAACACTATCCTAGGGCGGATGCTAACCCTAACCCGAACCCTAACACTATCCTAGGGCTGATGCTAACCCTAACACTAACACTATCCTAGGGCTGATGCTAAACCTAACCCTAACCCTAACACTCTCCAAGGGCTGATGCAAACCCTAACCCTAACCCTAACACTATCCTAGGGCTGATGCTAACCCTAACCCTAACTCTAACACTATCTTAGGGCTGAGGCTAACCCTAACCCTAACACTATCCTACGGCTGATGCTAACCCTAACCCTAACCCTAACACTATCCTAGGGCTGATGCTAACCCTAACCCTAACCCAAACACTATCCTAGTGTTGATGCTAACCCTAACCCTAACACTATCCTAGGGCTGATGCTAACCCTAACCCTAACCCTAACACTATCCTTGGGCTGATGCTAACCCTAACCCTAACACTATCCTGGGCCTGATGCTAACCCTAACCCTAACCCTAACACTATCATAGGGCTGATGCTAACCCTAACCCTAACACTATCCTTGGGCTGATGCTAACCCTAACCCTAACCCTAACACTATCCTAGGGCAGATGCTAACCCTAACGCTAACCCTAACACTATCCTTGAACTGATGCTAACCCTAACCCTAACCCTAACACTATCCTAGGCCTGATGATAACCCTAACCCTAACCCTAACACTATCCTAGGGTTTATGTTAACCCTAACCCTAACACTATCCTAGGGCTGATGCTACCCCTAACCCTAACCCTAACACTATCCTAGGGCGGATGCTAACCCTAACCCTAACCCTAACACTATCCTAGGGCTGATGCTAACCCTAACACTAACACTATCCTAGGGCTGATGCTAACCCTAACCCTAACCCAAACATTATCCTAGGGCGGATGCTAACCCTAACCCTATCCCTAACACTATCCTAGGGCTGATGCTAACCCTAACACTAACACTATCCTAGGCCTGATGCTAACCCTAACCCTAACCCTAACACTATCCTAGGGCTGATGCTAACCCTAACCCTAACACTATCCTAGGGCTGATGCTAACCCTAACACTAACACTATCCTAGGGCGGATGCTAACCCTAACCCTAACCCTAACACTATCCTAGGGCTGATGCTAACCCTAACACTAACACTATCCTAGGGCTGATGCTAACCCTAACCCTAACCCTAACATTATCCTAGGGCTGATGCTAACCCTAACCCTATCTCTAACACTATCTTAGGGCTGAGGCTAACCCTAACCCTAACACTATCCTACGGCTGATGCTAACCCTAACCCTAACCCTAACACTATCCTAGGGCTGATGCTAACCCTAACCCTAACACTATCCTAGGGCTGATGGTAACCCTAACCCTAACCCTAACACTATCCTAGGGCTGATGCTAACCCTAACCCTAACACTATCCTAGGGCTGATGCTAACCCTAACCCTAAACCTAACACTATCCTAGGGGGGATGGTAACCCTAACCCTACCCCTAACACTATCCTAGGGCTGATGCTAACCCTAACACTAACACTATCCTAGGGCTGATGCTAACCCTAACCCTAACACTAACACTCTCCAAGGGCTGATGCTAACCCTAACCCTAACCCTAACACTATCCTAGGGCTGATGCTAACCCTAACCCTAACACTATCCTAGGGCTGATGCTAACCCTAACCCTAACCCTAACACTATCCTAGGGTTGATGCTAACCCTAACCCTAACACTATCCTAGGGCTGATGCTAACCCGAACCCTAACCCTAACACTATCTTAGGGCTGATGTTAACCCTAACCCTAACACTATCCTAGGGCTGATGCTAACCCTAACCCTAACCCTAACACTAACCTAGGGCTGATGCTAACCCTAACCCTAACACTATCCTAGGGCTGATGCTAACCCTAACCCTAACCCTAACACTATCCTAGGGCTGATGATAACCCTAACCTTAACACTATCCTAGGCCTGATGCTAACCCTAACCCTAACCCTAACACTATCCTAGGGCTGATGCTAACCCTAACCCTAACCCTAACACTATCCTAAGTCTGATGCTAACCCTAGCCCTCACACTATCCTAGGCCTGATGATAACCCTAACCCTAACCTTAACACTATCCTAGGGCTGATGCTAACCCTAACCCTAACCCAATCACTATCCTAGGGTTGATGCTAACCCTAACCATAACACTATCCTAGGGCTGATGGTAACCCTAACCCTAACCCTAACACTATCCTTGGGCTGATGCTAACCCTAACCCTAACACTATCCTGCTCCTGATGCTAACCCTAACCCTAACCCTAACACCATCCTAGGGCTGATGCTAACCCTAACCCTAACACTATCCTTGGGCTGATGCTAAGCCTAACCCTAACCCTAACACTATCCTAGGGCAGATGCTAACCCTAACGCTAACCCTAACACTATCCTTGAACTGATGCTAACCCTAACCCTAACCCTAACACTATCCTAGGCCTGATGATAACCCTAACCCTAACCCTAACACTATCCTAGGATTTATGTTAACCCTAACCCTAACACTGTCCTAGGGCTGATGCTAACCCTAACCCTAACCCTAACACTATCCTAGGGCGGATGCTAACCCTAACCCGAACCCTAACACTATCCTAGGGCTGATGCTAACCCTAACACTAACACTATCCTAGGGCTGATGCTAACCCTAACCCTAACCCTAACATTATCCTAGGGCGGATGCTAACCCTAACCCTAACCCTAACACTATCCTAGGGCTGATGCTAACCCTAACACTAACACTATCCTAGGCCTGATGCTAACCCTAACCCTAACCCTAACACTATCCTAGGGCTGATGCTAACCCTAACCCTAACACTATCCTAGGGCTGATGCTAAACCTAACCCTAACACTATCCTAGGGCTGATGCTAACCCTAACCCTAACCCTAACACTCTCCAAGGGCTGATGCAAACCCTAACCCTAACCCTAACACTATCCTAGGGCTGATGCTAACCCTAACCCTAACTCTAACACTATCTTAGGGCTGAGGCTAACCCTAACCCTAACACTATCCTACGGCGGATGCTAACCCTAACCCTAACCCTAACACTATCGTAGGACTGATGCTAACCCTAACCCTAACACTATCCTAGGGCTGATGCTAACCCTAACCCTAACCCTAACACTATCCTAGGGCTGATGCTAACCCTAACCCTAACACTATCCTTGGGCTGATGCTAAGCCTAACCCTAACCCTAACACTATCCTAGGGCAGATGCTAACCCTAACGCTAACCCTAACACTATCCTTGAACTGATGCTAACCCTAACCCTAACCCTAACACTATCCTAGGCCTGATGATAACCCTAACCCTAACCCTAACACTATCCTAGGATTTATGTTAACCCTAACCCTAACACTGTCCTAGGGCTGATGCTAACCCTAACCCTAACCCTAACACTATCCTAGGGCGGATGCTAACCCTAACCCGAACCCTAACACTATCCTAGGGCTGATGCTAACCCTAACACTAACACTATCCTAGGGCTGATGCTAACCCTAACCCTAACCCTAACATTATCCTAGGGCGGATGCTAACCCTAACCCTAACCCTAACACTATCCTAGGGCTGATGCTAACCCTAACACTAACACTATCCTAGGCCTGATGCTAACCCTAACCCTAACCCTAACACTATCCTAGGGCTGATGCTAACCCTAACCCTAACACTATCCTAGGGCTGATGCTAAACCTAAACCTAACACTATCCTAGGGCTGATGCTAACCCTAACCCTAACCCTAACACTCTCCAAGGGCTGATGCAAACCCTAACCCTAACCCTAACACTATCCTAGGGCTGATGCTAACCCTAACCCTAACTCTAACACTATCTTAGGGCTGAGGCAACCCTAACCCTAACACTATCCTACGGCGGATGCTAACCCTAACCCTAACCCTAACACTATCGTAGGACTGATGCTAACCCTAACCCTAACACTATCCTAGGGCTGATGCTAACCCTAACCCTAACCCTAACACTATCCTAGGGCTGATGCTAACCCTAACCCTAACACTATCCTAGGGCTGATGCTAACCCTAACCCTAACCCTAACACTATCCTAGGGCTGATGCTAACCCTAACCCTAACACTCTCCTAGGCCTGATGATAACCCTAACCCTAACCCTAACACTATCCTAGGGCTGATGCTAACCCTAACCCTAACACTATCCTAGGGCTGATGCTAACCCTAACCCTAACCCTAACACTATCCTAGGGCTGATGCTAACCCTAACGCTAACCCTAACACTGTCCTTGAACTGATGCTAACCCTAACCCTAACCCTAACACTATCCTAGGCCTGATGATAACCCTAACCCTAACCCTAACACTATCCTAGGGTTTATGTTAACCCTAACCCTAACACTATCCTAGGGCTGATGCTAACCTTAACCCTAACCCTAACACTATCCTAGGGCTGATGCTAACCCTAACGCTAACACTATCCTGGGGCTGATGCTAACCCTAACCCTAACGCTAACACTAACCTAGGGATGATGCTAACCCTAACCCTAACACTATCCTGGGGCTGATGCTAACCCTAACCCTAACCCTAACACTATCCTAGGGCTGATGCTAACCCAAACCCTAACACTATCCTAGGGCTGATGCTAACCCTAACCCTAACCCTAACACTATCCTAGGGCTGATGCTAACCCTAACACTAACACTATCCTAGGGCTGATGCTAACCCTACCCCTAACCCTAACACTATCCTAGGGCTGATGCTAACCCTAACCCTAACCCAAACACTATCCTAGGGTTGATGCTAACCCTAACCCTAACACTATCCTAGGGCTGATGCTAACCCTAACCCTAACCCTAACACTATCCTTGGGCTGATGCTAACCCTAACCCTAACACTATCCTGGGCCTGATGCTAACCCTAACCCTAACCCTAACACTATCATTGGGCTGATGCTAACCCTAACCCTAACACTATCCTTGGGCTGATGCTAACCCTAACCCTAACCCTAACACTATCCTAGGGCAGATGCTAACCCTAACGCTAACCCTAACACTATCCTTGAACTGATGCTAACCCTAACCCTAACCCTAACACTATCCTAGGCCTGATGATAACCCTAACCCTAACCCTAACACTATCCTAGGGTTTATGTTAACCCTAACCCTAACACTATCCTAGGGCTGATGCTAACCCTAACCCTAACCCTAACACTATCCTAGGGCGGATGCTAACCCTAAACCTAACCCTAACACTATCCTAGGGCTGATGCTAACCCTAACACTAACACTATCCTAGGGCTGATGCTAACCCTAACCCTAACCCAAACATTATCCTAGGGCGGATGCTAACCCTAACCCTATCACTAACACTATCCTAGGGCTGATGCTAACCCTAACACTAACACTATCCTAGGCCTGATGCTAACCCTAACCCTAACCCTAACACTATCCTAGGGCTGATGCTAACCCTAACCCTAACACTATCCTAGGGCTGATGCTAACCCTAACACTAACACTATCCTAGGGCGGATGCTAACCCTAACCCTAACCCTAACACTATCCTAGGGCTGATGCTAACCCTAACACTAACACTATCCTAGGGCTGATGCTAACCCTAACCCTAACCCTAACATTATCCTAGGGCTGATGCTAACCCTAACCCTATCTCTAACACTATCTTAGGGCTGAGGCTAACCCTAACCCTAACACTATCCTACGGCTGATGCTAACCCTAACCCTAACCCTAACACTATCCTAGGGCTGATGCTAACCCTAACCCTAACACTATCCTAGGGTTGATGCTAACCCTAACCCTAACCCTAACACTATCCTAGGGCTGATGCTAACCCTAACCCTAACACTATCCTAGGGCTGATGCTAATCCTAACCCTAAACCTAACACTATCCTAGGGGGGATGCTAACCCTAACCCTAACCCTAACACTATCCTAGGGCTGATGCTAACCCTAACACTAACACTATCCTAGGGGGGATGCTAACCCTAACCCTAACCCTAACACTATCCTAGGGCTGATGCTAACCCTAACACTAACACTATCCTAGGGCTGATGCTAACACTAACCCTAACCCTAACACTCTCCAAGGGCTGATGCTAACCCTAACCCTAACCCTAACACTATCCTAGGGTTGATGCTAACCCTAACCCTAACACTATCCTAGGGCTGATGCTAACCCTAACCCTAACCCTAACACTATCTTAGGGCTGATGTTAACCCTAACCCTAACACTATCCTAGGGCTGATGCTAATTCTAACCCTAACCCTAACACTAACCTAGGGCTGATGCTAACCCTAACCCTAACACTATCCTAGGGCTGATGCTAACCCTAACCCTAACCCTAACACTATCCTAGGGCTGATGCTAACCCTAACCCTAACCCTAGCACTATCCTAGGGCTGATGCTAACCCTAACCCTAACACTATCCTAGGCCTGATGATAACCCTAACCCTAACCCTAACACTATCCTAGGGCTGATGCTAACCCTAACCCTAACACTATCCTAGGGCTGATGCTAACCCTAACCCTAACCCTAACACTATCCTAGGGCTGATGCTAACCCGAACGCTAACCCTAACTCTATCCTAGGGGTGATGCTAACCCTAACCCTAACCCTAACACTATCCTAGGGCTGATGCTAACCCTAACCCTAACCCTAACACTATCCTAGGCCTGATGCTAACCCTATCCCTAACCCTAACACTCTCCTAGGGCTGAGGCTAACCCTAACCCTAACACTGTCCTAGGGCTGATGCTAACCCTAACCCTAACACTATCCTAGGGCTGATGCTAACCCTAACCTTAACCCTAACACTATCCTTGGGCTGATGCTAAACCTAACCCTAACACTATCCTGGGCCTGATGCTAACCCTAATCCTAACCCTAACACTATCCTAGGGCTGATGCTAACCCTAACCCTAACACTATCCTAGGGCTGATGCTAAACCTAACCATAACCCTAACACTATCCTAGGGCTCATGCTCACCCTAACCCTAACCCTAACACTATCCTAGGGCTGATGCTAACCCTAACCCTAACACTATCCTAGGGCTGATGCTAACCCTACCCTAACACTATCCTAGGGCTGATGCTAACCCTAACCCTAACCCTAACACTATCCTAGGCCTGATGCTAACCCTATCCCTAACCCTAACACTCTCCTAGGGCTGAGGCTAACCCTAACCCTAACACTATCCTACGGCTGATGCTAACCCTAACCCTAACCCAAACACTATCCTAGGGTTGATGCTAACCCTAACACTAACACTATCCTAGGGCTGATGCTAACCCTAACCCTTACCCTAACACTATCCTTGGGCTGATGCTAACCCTAACCCTAACACTATCCTGGGCCTGATGATAACCCTAACCCTAACCCTAACACTATCCTAGGGCTGATGCTAACCCTAAACCTAACACTATCCTTGGGCTGATGCTAACCCTAACCCTAACCCTAACACTATCCTAGGGCAGATGCTAACCCTAACGCTAACCCTAACACTATCCTTGAACTGATGCTAACCCTAACCCTAACCCTAACACTATCCTAGGCATTATGCTAACCCTAACCCTAACCCTAACACTATCCTAGGGCTGATGCTAACCCTAACCCTAACACTATCCTAGGGCTGATGCTAACCCTAACCCTAACCCTAACACTATCCTAGGGCTGATGCTAACCCTAACCCTAACAGTATCCTAGGCCTGATGATAACCCTAACCCTAACCCTGACACTATCCTAGGGCTGATGCTAAACCTAACCGTAACACTATCCTAGGGCTGATGCTAACCCTAACCCTAACCCTAACACTATCCTAGGGCTGATGCTAACCCTAACGCTAACCCTAACAATATCCTTGAACTGATGCTAACCCTAACCCTAACCTTAACACTATCCTAGGCCTGATGATAACCCTAACCCTAACCCTAACACTATCCTAGGGTTTATGTTAACCCTAACCCTAACACTATCCTAGGGCTGATGCTAACCCTAACCCTAAACCTAACACTATCCTAGGGCGGATGCTAAACCTAACCCTAACCCTAACACTATCCTAGGGCTGATGCTAACCCTAACACTAACACTATCCTAGGGCTGATGCTAACCCTAACTCTAACCCTAACACTCTCCAAGGGCTGATGCTAACCCTAACCCTAACCCTAACAGTATCCTAGGGCTGATGCTAACCCTAACCCTAACTCTAACACTATCTTAGGGCTGAGGCTAACCCTAACACTAACACTATCCTACGGCTGATGCTAACCCGAACCCTAACCCTAACACTATCCTAGGGCTGATGCTAACCCTAACCCTAACACTATCCTAGGCCTGACGCTAACCCTAACCCTAACCCTAACTCTATCCTAGGGTTGATGCTAACCCTAACCCTAACACTATCCTAGGGCTGATGCTAACCCTAACCCTAACCCTAACACTATACTAGGGCTGATGCTAACCCTAACCCTAACACTATCCTAGGCCTGATGATAACCTTAACCCTAACCCTAACACTATCCTAGGGCTGATGCTAACCCTAACCCTAACACTATCCTAGGGCTGATGCTAACCCTAACCCTAACCCTAACACTAACCTAAGTCTGATGCTAACCCTAGCCTCACACTATCCTAGGCCTGATGATAACCCTAACCCTAACCTTAACACTATCCTAGGGCTGATGCTAACCCTAACCCTAACCCTAACACTATCCTAGAGCTGATGCTAACCCTAACCCTAACACTATCCTAGGCCTGATGATAACCCTAACCGTAACCCTGACACTATCCTAGGGCTGATGCTAACCCTAACCCTAACACTATCCTAGGGCTGATGCTAACCCTAACACTAACCCTAACACTCTCCTAGGGCTGAGGCTAACCCTAACCCTAACACTATCCTAGGGCTGACGCTAACCCTAACCCTAACACAAACACTATCCTAGGGTTGATGCTAACCCTAACCCTAACACTATCCTAGGGCTGATGCTAACCCTAACCCTAACCCTAACACTATCCTTGGGCTGATGCTAACCCTAACCCTAACACTATCCTGGGCCTGATGCTAAGCCTAACCCTCACCCTAACACTATCCTAGGGCAGATGCTAACCCTAACCTTAACCCTAACACTATCCTAGGGCAGATGCTAACCCTAACGCTAACCCTAACACTATCCTTGAACTGATGCTAACCCTAACCCTAACCCTAACACTATCCTAGGCCTGATGATAACCCTAACCCTAACCCTAACACTATCCTAGGATTTATGTTAACCCTAACCCTAACACTATCCTAGGGCTGATGCTAACCCTAACCCTAACCCTATCACTATCCTAGGGCGGATGCTAACCCTAACCCTAACCCTAACACTATCCTAGGGCTGATGCTAACCCTAACACTAACACTATCCTAGGGCTGATGCTAACCCTAACCATAACATTATCCTAGGGCGGATGCTAACCCTAACCCTAACCCTAACACTATCCTAGGGCTGATGCTAACCCTAACACTAACACTATCCTAGGCCTGATGCTAACCCTAACCCTAACCCTAACACTATCCTAGGGTTGATGCTAACCCTAACCCTAACACTATCCTAGGGCTGATGCTAACCCTAACCCTAACACTATCCTAGGGCTGATGCTAACCCTAACCCTAACCCTAACACTCTCCAAGGGCTGATGCTAACCCTAACCCTAACCCTAACACTATCCTAGGGCTGATGCTAACCCTAACCCTAACTCTAACACTATCTTAGGGCTGAGGCTAACCCTAACCCTAACACTATCCTACGGCTGATGCTAACCCTAACCCTAACCCTAACACTATCCTAGGGCTGATGCTAACCCTAACCCTAACACTATCCTAGGGCTGATGCTAACCCTAACCCTAACCCTAACACTATCCTAGGGCTGATGCTAAGCCTAACCCTAACACTATCCTAGGGCTGATGCTAACCCTAACCCTAACCCTAACACTATCCTAGGGCTGATGCTAACCCTAACCCTAACACTATCCTAGGCCTGATGATAACCCTAACTATAACCCTAACACTATCCTAGGGCTGATGCTTACCCTAACCCTAACACTATCCTAGGGCTGATGCTAACCCTAACCCTAACCCTAACACTATCCTAGGGCTGATGCTAACCCTAACGCTAACCCTAACACTATCCTTGAACTGATGCTAACCCTAAACCTAACCCTAACACTATCCTAGGCCTTATGATAACCCTAACCCTAACCCTAACACTATCCTAGGGTTTATGTTAACCCTAACCCTAACACTATCCTAGGGCTGATGCTAACCCTAACCCTAAACCTAACACTATCCTAGGGCGGATGCTAACCCTAACCCTAACACTAACACTATCCTAGGGCTGATGCTAACCCTAACACTAACACTATCCTAGGGCTGATGCTAACCCTAACCCTAACCCTAACACTCTCCAAGGGCTGATGCTAACCCTAACCCTAACCCTAACACTATCCTAGGGCTGATGCTAACCCTAACCCTAACACTATCCTAGGGCTGATGCTAACCCTAACCCTAACCCTAACACTATCCAAGGGTTGATGCTAACCCTAACCCTAACACTATCCTAGGGCTGATTCTAACCTTAACCCTAACCCTAACACTATCCTAGGCTGATGCTAACCCTAACGCTAACACTATCCTAGGGCTGATGCTAACCCTAACCCTAACCCTAACACTAACCTAGGGCTGATGCTAACCCTAACCCTAACACTATCCTGGGGCTGATGCTAACCCTAACCCTAACCCTAACACTATCCTAGGGCTGATGCTAACCCTAACCCTAACACTATCCTAGGGCTGATTCTAACCCTAACCCTAACCCTAACACTATCCTAGGGCTGATGCTAACCCTAACACTAACACAATCCTAGGGCTGATGCTAACCCTAACCCTAACCCTAACACTATCCTAGGGCTGATGCTAACCCTAACCCTAACCCAAACACTATCCTAGGGTTGATGCTAACCCTAACCCTAACACTATCCTAGGGCTGATGCTAACCCTAACCCTAACCCTAACACTATCCTTGGGCTGATGCTAACCCTAACCCTAACACTATCCTGGGCCTGATGCTAACCCTAACCCTAACCCTAACACTATCATAGGGCTGATGCTAACCCTAACCCTAACACTATCCTTGGGCTGATGCTAACCCTAACCCTAACACTATCCTGGGCCTGATGCTAACCCTAACCCTAACCCTAACACTATCCTAGGGCTGATGCTAACCCTAACCCTAACACTATCCTTGGGCTGATGCTAACCCTTACCGTAACCCTAACACTATCCTAGGGCAGATGCTAACCCTAACGCTAACCCTAACACTATCCTTGAACTGGTGCTAACCCTAACCCTAACCCTAACACTATCCTAGGCATGATGCTATCCCTAACCCTAACCCTAACTCTATCCTAGGGTTGATGCTAACCCTAACCCTAACACTATCCTAGGGCTGATGCTAAGCCTAACCCTAACCCTAACACTATACTAGGGCTGATGCTAACCCTAACCCTAACACTATCCTAGGCCTGATGATAACCCTAACCCTAACCCTAACACTATCCTAGGGCTGATGCTAACCCTAAACCTAACACTATCCTAGGGCTGATGCTAACCCCAACCCTAACCCTAACACTAACCTAAGTCTGATGCTAACCCTAGCCTCACACTATCCTAGGCCTGATGATAACCCTAACCCTAACCTTAACACTATCCTAAGGCTGATGCTAACCCTAACCCTAACCCTAACACTATCCTAGAGGTGATGCTAACCCTAACCCTAACACTATCCTAGGCCTGATGATAACCCTAACCGTAACCCTGGCACTATCCTAGGGCTGATGCTAACCCTAACCCTAACACTATCCTAGGGCTGATGCTAACCCTAACACTAACCCTAACACTCTCCTAGGGCTGATGCTAACCCTAACCCTAACCCAAACACTATCCTAGGGTTGATGCTAACCCTAACCCTAACACTATCCTAGGGCTGATGCTAACCCTAACCCTAACCCTAACACTATCCTTGGGCTGATGCTAACCCTAACCCTAACACTATCCTGGGCCTGATGCTAACCCTAACCCTAACCCTAACACTATCCTAGGGCAGATGCTAACCCTAACCCTAACCCTAACACTATCCTAGGGCAGATGCTAACCCTAACGCTAACCCTAACACTATCCTTGAACTGATGCTAACCCTAACCCTAACCCTAACACTATCCTAGGCCTGATGATAACCCTAACCCTAACCCTAACACTATCCTAGGATTTATGTTAACCCTAACCCTAACACTATCCTAGGGCTGATGCTAACCCTAACCCTAACCCTATCACTATCCTAGGGCGGGTGCTAACCCTAACCCTAGCCCTAACACTATCCTAGGGCTGATGCTAACCCTAACACTAACAGTATCCTAGGGCTGATGCTAACCCTAACACTAACATTATCCTAGGGCGGATGCTAACCCTAACCCTAACCCTAACACTATCCTAGGGCTGATGCTAACCCTAACACTAACACTATCCAAGGCCTGATGCTAACCCTAACCCTAACCCTAACACTATCCTAGGGCTGATGCTAACCCTAACCCAAACACTATCCTAGGGCTGATGCTAACCCTAAACCTAACACTATCCTAGGGCTGATGCTAACCCTAACCCTAACCCTAACACTCTCCAAGGGCTGATGCTAACCCTAACCCTAACCCTAACACTATCCTAGGGCTGATGCTAACCCTAACCCTAACTCTAACACTATCTTAGGGCTGAGGCTAACCCTAACCCTAACACTATCCTACGGCTGATGCTAACCCTAACCCTAACCCTAACACTATCCTAGGGCTGATGCTAACCCTAACCCTAACACTATCCTAGGGCTGATGCTAACCCTAACCCTAACCCTAACACTATCCTAGGGCTGATGCTAACCCTAACCCTAACACTATCCTAGGGCTGATGCTAACCCTAACCCTAACCCTAACACTATCCTAGGGCTGATGCTAACCCTAACCCTAACACTATCCTAGGCCTGATGATAACCCTATCCCTAACCCTAACACTATCCTAGGGCTGATGCTAACCCTAACCCTAACACTATCCTAGGGCTGATGCTAACCCTAACCCTAACCCTAACACTATCCTAGGGCTGATGCTAACCCTAACGCTAACCCTAACACTATCCTTGAACTGATGCTAACCCTAAACCTAACCCTAACAATATCCTAGGCCTGATGATAACCCTAACCCTAACCCTAACACTATCCTAGGGTTTATGTTAACCCTAACCCTAACACTATCCTAGGGCTGATGCTAACCCTAACCCTAAACCTAACACTATCCTAGGGCGGATGCTAACCCTAACCCTAACCCTAACACTATCCTAGGGCTGATGCTACCCTAACACTAACACTATCCTAGGGCTGATGCTAACCCTAACCCTAACACTATCCTAGGGCTGATTCTAACCCTAACCCTAACCCTAACACTATCCTAGGGCTGATGCTAACCCTAACACTAACACTATCCTAGGGCTGATGCTAACCCTAACCCTAACCCTAACACTATCCTAGGGCTGATGCTAACCCTAACCCTAATACTATCCTTGGGCTGATGCTAACCCTAACCGTAACCCTAACACTATCCTAGGGCAGATGCTAACCCTAACCCTAATACTATCCTTGGGCTGATGCTAACCCTAACCGTAACCCTAACACTATCCTAGGGCAGATGCTAACCCTAACGCTAACCCTAACACTATCCTTGAACTGGTGCTAACCCTAACCCTAACCCTAACACTATCCTAGGCATGATGCTTACCCTAACCCTAACCCTAACACTATCCTAGGGCTGATGCTAACCCTAACCCTAACACTATCCTAGGGCTGATGCTAACCCTAACCCTAACCCTAACACTATCCTAGGGCTGATGATAACCCTAACCCTAACACTATCCTAGGCCTGATGATAACCCTAACCCTAACCCTGACACTATCCTAGGGCTGATGCTAAACCTAACCCTAACACTATCCTAGGGCTGATGCTAACCCTAACCCTAACCCTAACACTATCCTAGGGCTGATGCTAACCCTAACGCTAACCCTAACACTATCCTTGAACTGATGCTAACCCTAACCCTAACCATAACACTATCCTAGGCCTGATGATAACCCTAACCCTAACTTTAACACTATCCTAGGGTTTATGTTAACCCTAACCCTAACACTATCCTAGGCCTGATGATAACCCTAACCCTAACCCTAACACTATCCTAGGGCTGATGCTAACCCTAACACTAACACTATCCTAGGGCTGATGCTAACCCTAACCCTAACCCTAACACTCTCCAAGGGCTGATGCTAACCCTAACCCTAACCCTAACACTATCCTAGGGCTGATGCTAACCCTAACCCTAACACTATCCTAGGGCTGATGCTAACCCTAACCCTAACCCTAACACTATCCAAGGGTTGATGCTAACCCTAACCCTAACACTATCCTAGGGCTGATTCTAACCTTAACCCTAACCCTAACACTATCCTAGGCTGATGCTAACCCTAACGCTAACACTATCCTAGGGCTGATGCTAACCCTAACCCTAACCCTAACACTAACCTAGGGCTGATGCTAACCCTAACCCTAACACTATCCTGGGGCTGATGCTAACCCTAACCCTAACCCTAACACTATCCTAGGGCTGATGCTAACCCTAACCCTAACACTATCCTAGGGCTGATTCTAACCCTAACCCTAACCCTAACACTATCCTAGGGCTGATGCTAACCCTAACACTAACACAATCCTAGGGCTGATGCTAACCCTAACCCTAACCCTAACACTATCCTAGGGCTGATGCTAACCCTAACCCTAACCCAAACACTATCCTAGGGTTGATGCTAACCCTAACCCTAACACTATCCTAGGGCTGATGCTAACCCTAACCCTAACCCTAACACTATCCTTGGGCTGATGCTAACCCTAACCCTAACACTATCCTGGGCCTGATGCTAACCCTAACCCTAACCCTAACACTATCATAGGGCTGATGCTAACCCTAACCCTAACACTATCCTTGGGCTGATGCTAACCCTAACCCTAACACTATCCTGGGCCTGATGCTAACCCTAACCCTAACCCTAACACTATCCTAGGGCTGATGCTAACCCTAACCCTAACACTATCCTTGGGCTGATGCTAACCCTTACCGTAACCCTAACACTATCCTAGGGCAGATGCTAACCCTAACGCTAACCCTAACACTATCCTTGAACTGGTGCTAACCCTAACCCTAACCCTAACACTATCCTAGGCATGATGCTATCCCTAACCCTAACCCTAACTCTATCCTAGGGTTGATGCTAACCCTAACCCTAACACTATCCTAGGGCTGATGCTAAGCCTAACCCTAACCCTAACACTATACTAGGGCTGATGCTAACCCTAACCCTAACACTATCCTAGGCCTGATGATAACCCTAACCCTAACCCTAACACTATCCTAGGGCTGATGCTAACCCTAAACCTAACACTATCCTAGGGCTGATGCTAACCCCAACCCTAACCCTAACACTAACCTAAGTCTGATGCTAACCCTAGCCTCACACTATCCTAGGCCTGATGATAACCCTAACCCTAACCTTAACACTATCCTAGGGCTGATGCTAACCCTAACCCTAACCCTAACACTATCCTAGAGGTGATGCTAACCCTAACCCTAACACTATCCTAGGCCTGATGATAACCCTAACCGTAACCCTGGCACTATCCTAGGGCTGATGCTAACCCTAACCCTAACACTATCCTAGGGCTGATGCTAACCCTAACACTAACCCTAACACTCTCCTAGGGCTGATGCTAACCCTAACCCTAACCCAAACACTATCCTAGGGTTGATGCTAACCCTAACCCTAACACTATCCTAGGGCTGATGCTAACCCTAACCCTAACCCTAACACTATCCTTGGGCTGATGCTAACCCTAACCCTAACACTATCCTGGGCCTGATGCTAACCCTAACCCTAACCCTAACACTATCCTAGGGCAGATGCTAACCCTAACCCTAACCCTAACACTATCCTAGGGCAGATGCTAACCCTAACGCTAACCCTAACACTATCCTTGAACTGATGCTAACCCTAACCCTAACCCTAACACTATCCTAGGCCTGATGATAACCCTAACCCTAACCCTAACACTATCCTAGGATTTATGTTAACCCTAACCCTAACACTATCCTAGGGCTGATGCTAACCCTAACCCTAACCCTATCACTATCCTAGGGCGGGTGCTAACCCTAACCCTAGCCCTAACACTATCCTAGGGCTGATGCTAACCCTAACACTAACAGTATCCTAGGGCTGATGCTAACCCTAACCCTAACATTATCCTAGGGCGGATGCTAACCCTAACCCTAACCCTAACACTATCCTAGGGCTGATGCTAACCCTAACACTAACACTATCCAAGGCCTGATGCTAACCCTAACCCTAACCCTAACACTATCCTAGGGCTGATGCTAACCCTAACCCAAACACTATCCTAGGGCTGATGCTAACCCTAAACCTAACACTATCCTAGGGCTGATGCTAACCCTAACCCTAACCCTAACACTCTCCAAGGGCTGATGCTAACCCTAACCCTAACCCTAACACTATCCTAGGGCTGATGCTAACCCTAACCCTAACTCTAACACTATCTTAGGGCTGAGGCTAACCCTAACCCTAACACTATCCTACGGCTGATGCTAACCCTAACCCTAACCCTAACACTATCCTAGGGCTGATGCTAACCCTAACCCTAACACTATCCTAGGGCTGATGCTAACCCTAACCCTAACCCTAACACTATCCTAGGGCTGATGCTAACCCTAACCCTAACACTATCCTAGGGCTGATGCTAACCCTAACCCTAACCCTAACACTATCCTAGGGCTGATGCTAACCCTAACCCTAACACTATCCTAGGCCTGATGATAACCCTATCCCTAACCCTAACACTATCCTAGGGCTGATGCTAACCCTAACCCTAACACTATCCTAGGGCTGATGCTAACCCTAACCCTAACCCTAACACTATCCTAGGGCTGATGCTAACCCTAACGCTAACCCTAACACTATCCTTGAACTGATGCTAACCCTAAACCTAACCCTAACAATATCCTAGGCCTGATGATAACCCTAACCCTAACCCTAACACTATCCTAGGGTTTATGTTAACCCTAACCCTAACACTATCCTAGGGCTGATGCTAACCCTAACCCTAAACCTAACACTATCCTAGGGCGGATGCTAACCCTAACCCTAACCCTAACACTATCCTAGGGCTGATGCTACCCTAACACTAACACTATCCTAGGGCTGATGCTAACCCTAACCCTAACACTATCCTAGGGCTGATTCTAACCCTAACCCTAACCCTAACACTATCCTAGGGCTGATGCTAACCCTAACACTAACACTATCCTAGGGCTGATGCTAACCCTAACCCTAACCCTAACACTATCCTAGGGCTGATGCTAACCCTAACCCTAATACTATCCTTGGGCTGATGCTAACCCTAACCGTAACCCTAACACTATCCTAGGGCAGATGCTAACCCTAACCCTAATACTATCCTTGGGCTGATGCTAACCCTAACCGTAACCCTAACACTATCCTAGGGCAGATGCTAACCCTAACGCTAACCCTAACACTATCCTTGAACTGGTGCTAACCCTAACCCTAACCCTAACACTATCCTAGGCATGATGCTTACCCTAACCCTAACCCTAACACTATCCTAGGGCTGATGCTAACCCTAACCCTAACACTATCCTAGGGCTGATGCTAACCCTAACCCTAACCCTAACACTATCCTAGGGCTGATGATAACCCTAACCCTAACACTATCCTAGGCCTGATGATAACCCTAACCCTAACCCTGACACTATCCTAGGGCTGATGCTAAACCTAACCCTAACACTATCCTAGGGCTGATGCTAACCCTAACCCTAACCCTAACACTATCCTAGGGCTGATGCTAACCCTAACGCTAACCCTAACACTATCCTTGAACTGATGCTAACCCTAACCCTAACCATAACACTATCCTAGGCCTGATGATAACCCTAACCCTAACTTTAACACTATCCTAGGGTTTATGTTAACCCTAACCCTAACACTATCCTAGGCCTGATGATAACCCTAACCCTAACCCTAACACTATCCTAGGGCTGATGCTAACCCTAACCCTAACACTATCCTAGGGCTGATGCTAACCCTAACCCTAACCCTAACACTATCCTAAGTCTGATGCTAACCCTAGCCCTCACACTATCCTAGGCCTGATGATAACCCTAACCCTAACCTTAACACTATCCTAGGGCTGATGCTAACCCTAACCCTAACCCTAACACTATCCTAGGGCTGATGCTAACCCTAACCCTAACCCTAACACTATCCTAGGCCTGATGCTAACCCTATCCCTAACCCTCACACTCTCCTAGGGCTGAGGCTAACCCTAACCCTAACACTATCCTAGGGCTGATGCTAACCCTAACCCTAACCCAAACACTATCCTAGTGTTGATGCTAACCCTAACCCTAACACTATCCTAGGGCTGATGCTAACCCCAACCCTAACCCTAACACTAACCTAAGTCTGATGCTAACCCTAGCCTCACACTATCCTAGGCCTGATGATAACCCTAACCCTAACCTTAACACTATCCTAGGGCTGATGCTAACCCTAACCCTAACCCTAACACTATCCTAGAGGTGATGCTAACCCTAACCCTAACACTATCCTAGGCCTGATGATAACCCTAACCGTAACCCTGACACTATCCTAGGGCTGATGCTAACCCTAACCCTAACACTATCCTAGGGCTGATGCTAACCCTAACACTAACCCTAACACTCTCCTAGGGCTGATGCTAACCCTAACCCTAACCCAAACACTATCCTAGGGTTGATGCTAACCCTAACCCTAACACTATCCTAGGGCTGATGCTAACCCTAACCCTAACCCTAACACTATCCTTGGGCTGATGCTAACCCTAACCCTAACACTATCCTGGGCCTGATGCTAACCCTAACCCTAACCCTAACACTATCCTAGGGCAGATGCTAACCCTAACCCTAACCCTAACACTATCCTAGGGCAGATGCTAACCCTAACGCTAACCCTAACACTATCCTTGAACTGATGCTAACCCTAACCCTAACCCTAACACTATCCTAGGCCTGATGAAAACCCTAACCCTAACCCTAACACTATCCTAGGATTTATGTTAACCCTAACCCTAACACTATCCTAGGGCTGATGCTAACCCTAACCCTAACCCTATCACTATCCTAGGGCGGGTGCTAACCCTAACCCTAGCCCTAACACTATCCTAGGGCTGATGCTAACCCTAACACTAACACTATCCTAGGGCTGATGCTAGCCCTAACCCTAACATTATCCTAGGGCGGATGCTAACCCTAACCCTAACCCTAACACTATCCTAGGGCTGATGCTAACCCTAACACTAACACTATCCAAGGCCTGATGCTAACCCTAACCCTAACCCTAACACTATCCTAGGGCTGATGCTAACCCTAACCCAAACACTATCCTAGGGCTGATGCTAACCCTAAACCTAACACTATCCTAGGGCTGATGCTAACCCTAACCCTAACCCTAACACTCTCCAAGGGCTGATGCTAACCCTAACCCTAACCCTAACACTATCCTAGGGCTGATGCTAACCCTAACCCTAACTCTAACACTATCTTAGGGCTGAGGCTAACCCTAACCCTAACACTATCCTACGGCTGATGCTAACCCTAACCCTAACCCTAACACTATCCTAGGGCTGATGCTAACCCTAACCCTAACACTATCCTAGGGCTGATGCTAACCCTAACCCTAACCCTAACACTATCCTAGGGCTGATGCTAACCCTAACCCTAACACTATCCTAGGGCTGATGCTAACCCTAACCCTAACCCTAACACTATCCTAGGGCTGATGCTAACCCTAACCCTAACACTATCCTAGGCCTGATGATAACCCTATCCCTAACCCTAACACTATCCTAGGGCTGATGCTAACCCTAACCCTAACACTATCCTAGGGCTGGTGCTAACCCTAACCCTAACCCTAACACTATCCTAGGGCTGATGCTAACCCTAACGCTAACCCTAACACTATCCTTGAACTGATGCTAACCCTAAACCTAACCCTAACAATATCCTAGGCCTGATGATAACCCTAACCCTAACCCTAACACTATCCTAGGGTTTATGTTAACCCTAACCCTAACACTATCCTAGGGCTGATGCTAACCCTAACCCTAAACCTAACACTATCCTAGGGCGGATGCTAACCCTAACCCTAACCCTAACACTATCCTAGGGCTGATGCTACCCTAACACTAACACTATCATAGGGCTGATGCTAACCCTAACCCTAACACTATCCTAGGGCTGATTCTAACCCTAACCCTAACCCTAACACTATCCTAGGGCTCATGCTAACCCTAACACTAACACTATCCTAGGGCTGATGCTAACCCTAACCCTAACCCTAACACTATCCTAGGGCTGATGCTAACCCTAACCCTAACCCAAACACTATCCTTGGGCTGATGCTAACCCTAACCCTAACACTATCCTGGGCCTGATGCTAACCCTAACCCTAACCCTAACACTATCCTAGGGCTGATGCTAACCCTAACCCTAATACTATCCTTGGGCTGATGCTAACCCTAACCGTAACCCTAACACTATCCTAGGGCAGATGCTAACCCTAACGCTAACCCTAACACTATCCTTGAACTGGTGCTAACCCTAACCCTAACCCTAACACTATCCTAGGCATGATGCTTACCCTAACCCTAACCCTAACACTATCCTAGGGCTGATGCTAACCCTAACCCTAACACTATCCTAGGGCTGATGCTAACCCTAACCCTAACCCTAACACTATCCTAGGGCTGATGCTAACCCTAACCCTAACACTATCCTAGGGCTGATGCTAACCCTAACCCTAACCCTAACACTATCGTAGGGCTGATGCTAACCCTAACCCTAACACTATCCTAGGCCTGATGATAACCCTATCCCTAACCCTAACACTATCCTAGGGCTGATGCTAACCCTAACCCTAACACTATCCTAGGGCTGATGCTAACCCTAACCCTAACCCTAACACTATCCTAGGGCTGATGCTAACCCTAACGCTAACCCTAACACTATCCTTGAACTGATGCTAACCCTAAACCTAACCCTAACAATATCCTAGGCCTGATGATAACCCTAACCCTAACCCTAACACTATCCTAGGGTTTATGTTAACTCTAACCCTAACACTATCCTAGGGCTGATGCTAACCCTAACCCTAAACCTAACACTATCCTAGGGCGGATGCTAACCCTAACCCTAACCCTAACACTATCCTAGGGCTGATGCTACCCTAACACTAACACTATCCTAGGGCTGATGCTAACCCTAACCCTAACACTATCCTAGGGCTGATTCTAACCCTAACCCTAACCCTAACACTATCCTAGGGCTGATGCTAACCCTAACACTAACACTATCCTAGGGCTGATGCTAACCCTAACCCTAACCCTAACACTATCCTAGGGCTGATGCTAACCCTAACCCTAATACTATCCTTGGGCTGATGCTAACCCTAACCGTAACCCTAACACTATCCTAGGGCAGATGCTAACCCTAACCCTAATACTATCCTTGGGCTGATGCTAACCCTAACCGTAACCCTAACACTATCCTAGGGCAGATGCTAACCCTAACGCTAACCCTAACACTATCCTTGAACTGGTGCTAACCCTAACCCTAACCCTAACACTATCCTAGGCATGATGCTTACCCTAACCCTAACCCTAACACTATCCTAGGGCTGATGCTAACCCTAACCCTAACACTATCCTAGGGCTGATGCTAACCCTAACCCTAACCCTAACACTATCCTAGGGCTGATGATAACCCTAACCCTAACACTATCCTAGGCCTGATGATAACCCTAACCCTAACCCTGACACTATCCTAGGGCTGATGCTAAACCTAACCCTAACACTATCCTAGGGCTGATGCTAACCCTAACCCTAACACTATCCTAGGGCTGATGCTAACCCTAACCCTAACCCTAACACTATCCTAAGTCTGATGCTAACCCTAGCCCTCACACTATCCTAGGCCTGATGATAACCCTAACCCTAACCTTAACACTATCCTAGGGCTGATGCTAACCCTAACCCTAACCCTAACACTATCCTAGGGCTGATGCTAACCCTAACCCTAACCCTAACACTATCCTAGGCCTGATGCTAACCCTATCCCTAACCCTCACACTCTCCTAGGGCTGAGGCTAACCCTAACCCTAACACTATCCTAGGGCTGATGCTAACCCTAACCCTAACCCAAACACTATCCTAGTGTTGATGCTAACCCTAACCCTAACACTATCCTAGGGCTGATGCTAACCCCAACCCTAACCCTAACACTAACATAAGTCTGATGCTAACCCTAGCCTCACACTATCCTAGGCCTGATGATAACCCTAACCCTAACCTTAACACTATCCTAGGGCTGATGCTAACCCTAACCCTAACCCTAACACTATCCTAGAGGTGATGCTAACCCTAACCCTAACACTATCCTAGGCCTGATGATAACCCTAACCGTAACCCTGACACTATCCTAGGGCTGATGCTAACCCTAACCCTAACACTATCCTAGGGCTGATGCTAACCCTAACACTAACCCTAACACTCTCCTAGGGCTGATGCTAACCCTAACCCTAACCCAAACACTATCCTAGGGTTGATGCTAACCCTAACCCTAACACTATCCTAGGGCTGATGCTAACCCTAACCCTAACCCTAACACTATCCTTGGGCTGATGCTAACCCTAACCCTAACACTATCCTGGGCCTGATGCTAACCCTAACCCTAACCCTAACACTATCCTAGGGCAGATGCTAACCCTAACCCTAACCCTAACACTATCCTAGGGCAGATGCTAACCCTAACGCTAACCCTAACACTATCCTTGAACTGATGCTAACCCTAACCCTAACCCTAACACTATCCTAGGCCTGATGAAAACCCTAACCCTAACCCTAACACTATCCTAGGATTTATGTTAACCCTAACCCTAACACTATCCTAGGGCTGATGCTAACCCTAACCCTAACCCTATCACTATCCTAGGGCGGGTGCTAACCCTAACCCTAGCCCTAACACTATCCTAGGGCTGATGCTAACCCTAACACTAACACTATCCTAGGGCTGATGCTAGCCCTAACCCTAACATTATCCTAGGGCGGATGCTAACCCTAACCCTAACCCTAACACTATCCTAGGGCTGATGCTAACCCTAACACTAACACTATCCAAGGCCTGATGCTAACCCTAACCCTAACCCTAACACTATCCTAGGGCTGATGCTAACCCTAACCCAAACACTATCCTAGGGTTGATGCTAACCCTAAACCTAACACTATCCTAGGGCTGATGCTAACCCTAACCCTAACCCTAACACTCTCCAAGGGCTGATGCTAACCCTAACCCTAACCCTAACACTATCCTAGGGCTGATGCTAACCCTAACCCTAACTCTAACACTATCTTAGGGCTGAGGCTAACCCTAACCCTAACACTATCCTACGGCTGATGCTAACCCTAACCCTAACCCTAACACTATCCTAGGGCTGATGCTAACCCTAACCCTAACACTATCCTAGGCCTGATGATAACCCTATCCCTAACCCTAACACTATCCTAGGGCTGATGCTAACCCTAACCCTAACACTATCCTAGGGCTGGTGCTAACCCTAACCCTAACCCTAACACTATCCTAGGGCTGATGCTAACCCTAACGCTAACCCTAACACTATCCTTGAACTGATGCTAACCCTAAACCTAACCCTAACAATATCCTAGGCCTGATGATAACCCTAACCCTAACCCTAACACTATCCTAGGGTTTATGTTAACCCTAACCCTAACACTATCCTAGGGCTGATGCTAACCCTAACCCTAAACCTAACACTATCCTAGGGCGGATGCTAACCCTAACCCTAACCCTAACACTATCCTAGGGCTGATGCTACCCTAACACTAACACTATCATAGGGCTGATGCTAACCCTAACCCTAACACTATCCTAGGGCTGATTCTAACCCTAACCCTAACCCTAACACTATCCTAGGGCTGATGCTAACCCTAACACTAACACTATCCTAGGGCTGATGCTAACCCTAACCCTAACCCTAACACTATCCTAGGGCTGATGCTAACCCTAACCCTAACCCAAACACTATCCTTGGGCTGATGCTAACCCTAACCCTAACACTATCCTGGGCCTGATGCTAACCCTAACCCTAACCCTAACACTATCCTAGGGCTGATGCTAACCCTAACCCTAATACTATCCTTGGGCTGATGCTAACCCTAACCGTAACCCTAACACTATCCTAGGGCAGATGCTAACCCTAACGCTAACCCTAACACTATCCTTGAACTGGTGCTAACCCTAACCCTAACCCTAACACTATCCTAGGCATGATGCTTACCCTAACCCTAACCCTAACACTATCCTAGGGCTGATGCTAACCCTAACCCTAACACTATCCTAGGGCTGATGCTAACCCTAACCCTAACCCTAACACTATCCTAGGGCTGATGATAACCCTAACCCTAACACTATCCTAGGCCTGATGATAACCCTAACCCTAACCCTGACACTATCCTAGGGCTGATGCTAAACCTAACCCTAACACTATCCTAGGGCTGATGCTAACCCTAACCCTAACCCTAACACTATCCTAGGGCTGATACTAACCCTAACGCTAACCCTAACACTATCCTTGAACTGATGCTAACCCTAACCCTAACCATAACACTATCCTAGGCCTGATGATAACCCTAACCCTAACTTTAACACTATCCTAGGGTTTATGTTAACCCTAACCCTAACACTATCCTAGGCCTGATGATAACCCTAACCCTAACCCTAACACTATCCTAGGGCTGATGCTAACCCTAACCCTAACACTATCCTAGGGCTGATGCTAACCCTAACCCTAACCCTAACACTATCCTAAGTCTGATGCTAACCCTAGCCCTCACACTATCCTAGGCCTGATGATAACCCTAACCCTAACCTTAACACTATCCTAGGGCTGATGCTAACCCTAACCCTAACCCTAACACTATCCTAGGGCTGATGCTAACCCTAACCCTAACCCTAACACTATCCTAGGCCTGATGCTAACCCTATCCCTAACCCTCACACTCTCCTAGGGCTGAGGCTAACCCTAACCCTAACACTATCCTAGGGCTGATGCTAACCCTAACCCTAACCCAAACACTATCCTAGTGTTGATGCTAACCCTAACCCTAACACTATCCTAGGGCTGATGCTAACCCTAACCCTAACCCTAACACTATCCTTGGGCTGATGCTAACCCTAACCCTAACACTATCCTGGGCCTGATGCTAACCCTAACCCTAACCCTAACACTATCCTAGGGCTGATGCTAACCCTAACCCTAACACTATCCTAGGGCTGATGCTAACCCTAACCCTAACCCTAACACTATCCTAGGGCTGATGCTAACCCTAACACTAACACTATCCTAGGCCTGATGCTAACCCTAACCCTAACCCTAACACTATCCTAGGGCTGATGCTAACCCTAACACTAACACTATCCTAGGCCTGATGCTAACCCTAACCCTAACCCTAACACTATCCTAGGGCTGATGCTAACCCTAACCCTAACACTATCCTAGGGCTGATGCTAACCCTAACCCTAACACTATCCTAGGGCTGATGCTAACCCTAACCCTAACCCTAACACTCTCCAAGGGCTGATGCAAACCCAAACCCTAACCCTAACACTATCCTAGGGCTGATGCTAACCCTAACCCTAACCCTAACACTCATCAAGGGCTGATGCTAACCCTAACCCTAACCCTAACACTATCCTAGGGCTGATGCTAACCCTAACCCTAACTCTAACACTATCTTAGGGCTGAGGCTAACCCTAACCCTAACACTATCCTACGGCTTATGCTAACCCTAACCCTAACCCTAACACTATCCTAGGGGTGATGCTAACCCTAACCCTAACACTATCCTAGGGCTGATGCTAACCCTAACCCTAACACTAACACTATCCTAGGGCTGATGCTAACCCTAACCCTAACACTATCCTAGGGCTGATGCTAACCCTAACCCTAACCCTAACACTATCCTAGGGCTGATGCTAACCCTAACCCTAACACTATCCTAGGCCTGATGATAACACTAACCCTAACCCTAACACTATCCTAGGGCTGATGCTAACCCTAACCCTAACCCTAATACTATCCTAGGTCGGATGCTAACCCTAACCCTAACCCTAACACTATCCTAGGGCTGATGCTAACCCTAACCCTAACCATAACACTCTCCAAGGGCTGATGCTAACCCTAACCCTAACCCTAACACTATCCTAGGGCTGATGCTAACCCTAACCCTAACACTATCCTAGGGCTGATGCTAACCCTAACCCTAACCCTAACACTATCCTTGGGCTGATGCTAACCCTAACCCTAACACTATCCTGGGCCTGATGCTAACCCTAACCCTAACCCTAACACTATCCTAGGGCTGATGCTAACCCTAACCCTAATACTATCCTTGGGCTGATGCTAACCCTAACCGTAACCCTAACACTATCCTAGGGCAGATGCTAACCCTAACGCTAACCCTAACACTATCCTTGAACTGGTGCTAACCCTAACCCTAACCCTAACACTATCCTAGGCATGATGCTTACCCTAACCCTAACCCTAACACTATCCTAGGGCTGATGCTAACCCTAACCCTAACACTATCCTAGGGCTGATGCTAACCCTAACCCTAACCCTAACACTATCCTAGGGCTGATGATAACCCTAACCCTAACACTATCCTAGGCCTGATGATAACCCTAACCCTAACCCTGACACTATCCTAGGGCTGATGCTAAACCTAACCCTAACACTATCCTAGGGCTGATGCTAACCCTAACCCTAACCCTAACACTATCCTAGGGCTGATACTAACCCTAACGCTAACCCTAACACTATCCTTGAACTGATGCTAACCCTAACCCTAACCATAACACTATCCTAGGCCTGATGATAACCCTAACCCTAACTTTAACACTATCCTAGGGTTTATGTTAACCCTAACCCTAACACTATCCTAGGCCTGATGATAACCCTAACCCTAACCCTAACACTATCCTAGGGCTGATGCTAACCCTAACCCTAACACTATCCTAGGGCTGATGCTAACCCTAACCCTAACCCTAACACTATCCTAAGTCTGATGCTAACCCTAGCCCTCACACTATCCTAGGCCTGATGATAACCCTAACCCTAACCTTAACACTATCCTAGGGCTGATGCTAACCCTAACCCTAACCCTAACACTCTCCAAGGGCTGATGCAAACCCAAACCCTAACCCTAACACTATCCTAGGGCTGATGCTAACCCTAACCCTAACCCTAACACTCATCAAGGGCTGATGCTAACCCTAACCCTAACCCTAACACTATCCTAGGGCTGATGCTAACCCTAACCCTAACTCTAACACTATCTTAGGGCTGAGGCTAACCCTAACCCTAACACTATCCTACGGCTTATGCTAACCCTAACCCTAACCCTAACACTATCCTAGGGGTGATGCTAACCCTAACCCTAACACTATCCTAGGGCTGATGCTAACCCTAACCCTAACACTAACACTATCCTAGGGCTGATGCTAACCCTAACCCTAACACTATCCTAGGGCTGATGCTAACCCTAACCCTAACCCTAACACTATCCTAGGGCTGATGCTAACCCTAACCCTAACACTATCCTAGGCCTGATGATAACACTAACCCTAACCCTAACACTATCCTAGGGCTGATGCTAACCCTAACCCTAACCCTAATACTATCCTAGGTCGGATGCTAACCCTAACCCTAACCCTAACACTATCCTAGGGCTGATGCTAACCCTAACCCTAACCATAACACTCTCCAAGGGCTGATGCTAACCCTAACCCTAACCCTAACACTATCCTAGGGCTGATGCTAACCCTAACCCTAACACTATCCTAGGGCTGATGCTAACCCTAACCCTAACCCTAACACTATCCTAGGGTTGATGCTAACCCTAACCCTAACACTATCCTAGGGCTGATGCTAACCTTAACCCTAACCCTAACACTATCCTAGGGCTGATGCTAACCCTAACGCTAACACTATCCTAGGGCTGATGCTAACCCTAACCCTAACCCTAACACTATCCTAGGGCTGATGCTAACCCTAACCCTAACACTATCCTGGGGCTGATGCTAACCCTAACCCTAACCCTAACACTATCCTAGGGCTGATGCTAACCCAAACCCTAACACTATCCTAGGGCTGATGCTAACCCTAACCCTAACACTATCCTAGGGCTGATGCTAACCCTAACCCTAACCCTAACACTATCCTACGGCTGATGCTAACCCTAACCCTAACCCAAACACTATCCTAGGGTTGATGCTAACCCTAACCCTAACACTATCCTAGGGCTGATGCTAACCCTAACCCTAACCTTAACACTATCCTAGGGCTGATGCTAACCCTAACCCTAACCCTAACACTAACCTAGGGCTGATGCTAACCCTAACCCTAACACTATCCTGGGGCTGATGCTAACCCTAACCCTAACCCTAACACTATCCTAGGGCTGATGCTAACCCTAACCTTAACACTATCCTAGGGCTGATTCTAACCCTAACCCTAACCCTAACACTATCCTAGGGCTGATGCTAACCCTAACACTAACACTATCCTAGGGCTGATGCTAACCCTAACCCTAACCCTAACACTATCCTAGGGCTGATGCTAACCCTAACCCTAACCCAAACACTATCCTTGGGCTGATGCTAACCCTAACCCTAACACTATCCTGGGCCTGATGCTAACCCTAACCCTAACCCTAACACTATCCTAGGGCTGATGCTAACCCTAACCCTAATACTATCCTTGGGCTGATGCTAACCCTAACCGTAACCCTAACACTATCCTAGGGCAGATGCTAACCCTAACGCTAAACCTAACACTATCCTTGAACTGGTGCTAACCCTAACCCTAACCCTAACACTATCCTAGGCATGATGCTAACCCTAACCCTAACCCTAACACTATCCTAGGGCTGATGCTAACCCTAACCCTAACACTATCCTAGGGCTGATGCTAACCCTAACCCTAACCCTAACACTATCCTAGGGCTGATGCTAACCCTAACCCTAACACTATCCTAGGGCTGATGCTAACCCTAACCCTAACCCTAACACTATCCTAAGTCTGATGCTAACCCTAGCCCTCACACTATCCTAGGCCTGATGATAACCCTAACCCTAACCTTAACACTATCCTAGGGCTGATGCTAACCCTAACCCTAACCCTAACACTATCCTAGGGCTGATGCTAACCCTAACCCTAACCCTAACACTATCCTAGGCCTGATGCTAACCCTATCCCTAACCCTCACACTCTCCTAGGGCTGAGGCTAACCCTAACCCTAACACTATCCTAGGGCTGATGCTAACCCTAACCCTAACCCAAACACTATCCTAGTGTTGATGCTAACCCTAACCCTAACACTATCCTAGGGCTGATGCTAACCCTAACCCTAACCCTAACACTATCCTTGGGCTGATGCTAACCCTAACCCTAACACTATCCTGGGCCTGATGCTAACCCTAACCCTAACCCTAACACTATCCTAGGGCTGA
This sequence comes from Lemur catta, assembly GCF_020740605.2. Lineage (NCBI taxonomy): Eukaryota > Metazoa > Chordata > Mammalia > Primates > Lemuridae > Lemur > Lemur catta. Next base: position 3,106,707 of record NC_059134.1, read on the forward strand.
TGCTAACCCTAACCCTAACACTATCCTAGGGCTGATGCTAACCCTAACCCTAACCCTAACACTATCCTAGGGCTGATGCTAACCCTAACACTAACACTATCCTAGGCCTGATGCTAACCCTAACCCTAACCCTAACACTATCCTAGGGCTGATGCTAACCCTAACACTAACACTATCCTAGGCCTGATGCTAACCCTAACCCTAACCCTAACACTATCCTAGGGCTGATGCTAACCCTAACCCTAACACTATCCTAGGGCTGATGCTAACCCTAACCCTAACACTATCCTAGGGCTGATGCTAACCCTAACCCTAACCCTAACACTCTCCAAGGGCTGATGCAAACCCAAACCCTAAACCTAACACTATCCTAGGGCTGATGCTAACCCTAACCCTAACCCTAACACTCATCAAGGGCTGATGCTAACCCTAACCCTAACCCTAACACTATCCTAGGGCTGATGCTAACCCTAACCCTAACTCTAACACTATCTTAGGGCTGAGGCTAACCCTAACCCTAACACTATCCTACGGCTTATGCTAACCCTAACCCTAACCCTAACACTATCCTAGGGGTGATGCTAACCCTAACCCTAACACTATCCTAGGGCTGATGCTAACCCTAACCCTAACACTAACACTATCCTAGGGCTGATGCTAACCCTAACCCTAACACTATCCTAGGGCTGATGCTAACCCTAACCCTAACCCTAACACTATCCTAGGGCTGATGCTAACCCTAACCCTAACACTATCCTAGGCCTGATGATAACACTAACCCTAACCCTAACACTATCCTAGGGCTGATGCTAACCCTAACCCTAACCCTAATACTATCCTAGGTCGGATGCTAACCCTAACCCTAACCCTAACACTATCCTAGGGCTGATGCTAACCCTAACCCTAACCATAACACTCTCCAAGGGCTGATGCTAACCCTAACCCTAACCCTAACACTATCCTAGGGCTGATGCTAACCCTAACCCTAACACTATCCTAGGGCTGATGCTAACCCTAACCCTAACCCTAACACTATCCTAGGGTTGATGCTAACCCTAACCCTAACACTATCCTAGGGCTGATGCTAACCTTAACCCTAACCCTAACACTATCCTAGGGCTGATGCTAACCCTAACGCTAACACTATCCTAGGGCTGATGCTAACCCTAACCCTAACCCTAACACTATCCTAGGGCTGATGCTAACCCTAACCCTAACACTATCCTGGGGCTGATGCTAACCCTAACCCTAACCCTAACACTATCCTAGGGCTGATGCTAACCCAAACCCTAACACTATCCTAGGGCTGATGCTAACCCTAACCCTAACACTATCCTAGGGCTGATGCTAACCCTAACCCTAACCCTAACACTATCCTACGGCTGATGCTAACCCTAACCCTAACCCAAACACTATCCTAGGGTTGATGCTAACCCTAACCCTAACACTATCCTAGGGCTGATGCTAACCCTAACCCTAACCTTAACACTATCCTAGGGCTGATGCTAACCCTAACCCTAACCCTAACACTAACCTAGGGCTGATGCTAACCCTAACCCTAACACTATCCTGGGGCTGATGCTAACCCTAACCCTAACCCTAACACTATCCTAGGGCTGATGCTAACCCTAACCTTAACACTATCCTAGGGCTGATTCTAACCCTAACCCTAACCCTAACACTATCCTAGGGCTGATGCTAACCCTAACACTAACACTATCCTAGGGCTGATGCTAACCCTAACCCTAACCCTAACACTATCCTAGGGCTGATGCTAACCCTAACCCTAACCCAAACACTATCCTTGGGCTGATGCTAACCCTAACCCTAACACTATCCTGGGCCTGATGCTAACCCTAACCCTAACCCTAACACTATCCTAGGGCTGATGCTAACCCTAACCCTAATACTATCCTTGGGCTGATGCTAACCCTAACCGTAACCCTAACACTATCCTAGGGCAGATGCTAACCCTAACGCTAAACCTAACACTATCCTTGAACTGGTGCTAACCCTAACCCTAACCCTAACACTATCCTAGGCATGATGCTAACCCTAACCCTAACCCTAACACTATCCTAGGGCTGATGCTAACCCTAACCCTAACACTATCCTAGGGCTGATGCTAACCCTAACCCTAACCCTAACACTATCCTAGGGCTGATGATAACCCTAACCCTAACACTATCCTAGGCCTGATGATAACCCTAACCCTAACCCTGACACTATCCTAGGGCTGATGCTAAACCTAACCCTAACACTATCCTAGGGCTGATGCTAACCCTAACCCTAACCCTAACACTATCCTAGGGCTGATGCTAACCCTAACGCTAACCCTAACACTATCCTTGAACTGATGCTAACCCTAACCCTAACCATAACACTATCCTAGGCCTGATGATAACCCTAACCCTAACTTTAACACTATCCTAGGGTTTATGTTAACCCTAACCCTAACACTATCCTAGGGCTGATGCTAACCCTAACCCTAAACCTAACACTATCCTAGGGCGGATGCTAAACCTAACCCTAACCCTAACACTATCCTAGGGCTGATGCTAACCCTAACACTAACACTATCCTAGGGCTGATGCTAACCCTAACCCTAACCCTAACACTCTCCAAGGGCTGATGCTAACCCTAACCCTAACCCTAACACTATCCTAGGGCTGATGCTAACCCTAACCCTAACTCTAACACTATCTTAGTGCTGAGGCTAACCCTAACCCTAACACTATCCTACGGCTGATGCTAACCCTAACCCTAACCCTAACACTATCCTAGGGCTGATGCTAACCCTAACCCTAACACTATCCTAGGCCTGACGCTAACCCTAACCCTAATCCTAACTCTATCCTAGGGTTGATGCTAACCCTAACCCTAACACTATCCTAGGGCTGATGCTAACCCTAACCCTAACCCTAACACTATACTAGGGCTGATGCTAACCCTAACCCTAACACTATCCTAGGCCTGATGATAACCCTAACCCTAACCCTAACACTATCCTAGGGCTGATGCTATCCCTAACCCTAACACTATCCTAGGGCTGATGCTAACCCTAACCCTAACCCTAACACTATCCTAAGTCTGATGCTAACCCTAGCCCTCACACTATCCTAGGCCTGATGATAACCCTAACCCTAACCTTAACACTATCCTAGGGCTGATGCTAACCCTAACCCTAACCCTAACACTATCCTAGGGCTGATGCTAACCCTAACCCTAACCCTAACACTATCCTAGGCCTGATGCTAACCCTATCCCTAACCCTCACACTCTCCTAGGGCTGAGGCTAACCCTAACCCTAACACTATCCTAGGGCTGATGCTAACCCTAACCCTAACCCAAACACTATCCTAGTGTTGATGCTAACCCTAACCCTAACACTATCCTAGGGCTGATGCTAACCCTAACCCTAACCCTATCACTATCCTTGGGCTGATGCTAACCCTAACCCTAACACTATCCTGGGCCTGATGCTAACCCTAACCCTAACCCTAACACTATCCTAGGGCTGATGCTAACCCTAACCCTAACACTATCCTTGGCTGATGGTAACCCTAACCCTAACCCTAACACTATCCTAGTTCAGATGCTAACCCTAACGCTAACCCTAACACTATCCTTGAACTGATGCTAACCCTAACCCTAACCCTAACACTATCCTAGGCCTGATGATAACCCTAACCCTAACCCTAACACTATCCTAGGATTTATGTTAACCCTAACCCTAACACTATCCTAGGGCTGATGCTAACCCTAACCCTAACCCTAACACTATCCTAGGGCGGATGCTAACCCTAACCCTAACCCTAACACTATCCTAGGGCTGATGCTAACCCTAACACTAACACTATCCTAGGGCTGATGCTAACCCTAACCCTAACCCTAACATTATCCTAGGGCGGATGCTAACCCTAACCCTAACCCTAACACTATCCTAGGGCTGATGCTAACCCTAACACTAACACTATCCTAGGCCTGATGCTAACCCTAACCCTAACCCTAACACTATCCTAGGGCTGATGCTAACCCTAACCCTAACACTATCCTAGGGCTGATGCTAACCCTAACCCTAACCTTAACACTATCCTAGGGCTGATGCTAACCCTAACCCTAACACTATCCTAGGGCTGATGCTAACCCTAACCCTAACACTATCCTAGGGCTGATGCTAACCCTAACCCTAACGCTAACACTATCCTAGGGCTGATGCTAACCCTAACACTAACACTATCCTAGGCCTGATGCTAACCCTAACCCTAACCCTAACACTATCCTAGGGCTGATGCTAACCCTAACACTAACACTATCCTAGGCCTGATGCTAACCCTAACCCTAACCCTAACACTATCCTGGGGCTGATGCTAACCCTAACCCTAACCCTAACACTATCCTAGGGCTGATGCTAACCCAAACCCTAACACTATCCTAGGGCTGATGCTAACCCTAACCCTAACCCTAACACTATCCTAGGGCTGATGCTAACCCTAACACTAACACTATCCTAGGGCTGATGCTAACCCTAACCCTAACACTAACACTATCCTAGGGCTGATGCTAACCCTAACCCTAACCCAAACACTATCCTAGGGTTTATGCTAACCCTAACCCTAACACTATCCTAGGGCTGATGCTAACCCTAACCCTAACCCTAACACTATCCTTGGGCTGATGCTAACCCTAACCCTAACACTATCCTGGGCCTGATGCTAACCCTAACCCTAACCCTAACACTATCATAGGGCTGATGCTAACCCTAACCCTAACACTATCCTTGGGCTGATGCTAACCCTAACCCTAACCCTAACACTATCCTAGGGCAGATGCTAACCCTAACGCTAACCCTAACACTATCCTTGAACTGATGCTAACCCTAACCCTAACCCTAACACTATCCTAGGCCTGATGATAACCCTAACCCTAACCCTAACACTATCCTAGGGTTTATGTTAACCCTAACCCTAACACTATCCTAGGGCTGATGCTAACCCTAACCCTAACCCTAACACTATCCTAGGGCGGATGCTAACCCTAACCCTAACCCTAACACTATCCTAGGGCTGATGCTAACCCTAACCCTAAACCTAACACTCTCCAAGGGCTGATGCTAACCCTAACCCTAACCCTAACACTATCCTAGGGCTGATGCTAACCCTAACCCTAACTCTAACACTATCTTAGTGCTGAGGCTAACCCTAACCCTAACACTATCCTACGGCTGATGCTAACCCGAACCCTAACCCTAACACTATCCTAGGGCTGATGCTAACCCTAACCCTAACACTATCCTAGGCCTGACGCTAACCATAACCCTAATCCTAACTCTATCCTAGGGTTGATGCTAACCCTAACCCTAACACTATCCTAGGGCTGATGCTCACCCTAACCCTAACCCTAACACTATACTAGGGCTGATGCTAACCCTAACCCTAACACTACCCTGGGCCTGATGATAACCCTAACCCTAACCCTAACACTATCCTAGGGCTGATGCTAACCCTAACCCTAACCCTAACACTATCCTAAGTCTGATGCTAACCCTAGCCCTCACACTATCCTAGGCCTGATGATAACCCTAACCCTAACCTTAACACTATCCTAGGGCTGATGCTAACCCTAACCCTAACCCAATCACTATCCTAGGGTTGATGCTAACCCTAACCCTAACACTATCCTAGGGCTGATGCTAACCCTAACCCTAACCCTAACACTATCCTTGGGCTGATGCTAACCCTAACCCTAACACTATCCTGGGCCTGATGCTAACCCTAACCCTAACCCTAACACTATCCTAGGGCTGATGCTAACCCTAACCCTAACACTATCCTTGGGCTGATGCTAACCCTAACCCTAACCCTAACACTATCCTAGGGCAGATGCTAACCCTAACGCTAACCCTAACACTATCCTTGAACTGATGCTAACCCTAACCCTAACCCTAACACTATCCTAGGCCTGATGATAACCCTAACCCTAACCCTAACACTATCCTAGGATTTATGTTAACCCTAACCCTAACACTATCCTAGGGCTGATGCTAACCCTAACCCTAACCCTAACACTATCCTAGGGCGGATGCTAACCCTAACCCTAACCCTAACACTATCCTAGGGCTGATGCTAACCCTAACACTAACACTATCCTAGGGCTGATGCTAACCCTAACCCTAACCCTAACATTATCCTAGGGCGGATGCTAACCCTAACCCTAACCCTAACACTATCCTAGGGCTGATGCTAACCCTAACCCTAACACTATCCTAGGCCTGATGCTAACCCTAACCCTAACCCTAACACTATCCTAGGGCTGATGCTTACCCTAACCCTAACACTAACCTAGGGCTGATGCTAACCCTAACCCTAACACTATCCTAGGGCTGATGCTAAACCTAACCCTAACCCTAACACTCTCCAAGGGCTGATGCAAACCCTAACCCTAACCCTAACACTATCCTAGGGCTGATGCTAACCCTAACCCTAACTCTAACACTATCTTAGGGCTGAGGCTAACCCTAACCCTAACACTATCCTACGGCTGATGCTAACCCTAACCCTAACCCTAACACTATCGTAGTGCTGATGCTAAACCTAACCCTAACACTATCCTAGGGCTGATGCTAACCCTAACCCTAACCCTAACACTATCCTAGGGCTGAGGCTAACCCTAACCCTAACACTATCCTAGGGCTGATGCTAACCCTAACCCTAACCCTAACACTATCCTAGGGCTGATGCTAACCCTAACCCTAACACTATCCTAGGCCTGATGATAACCCTAACCCTAACCGTAACACTATCCTAGGGCTGATGCTAACCCTAACCCTAACACTATCCTAGGGCTGATGCTAACCCTAACCCTAACCCTAACACTATCCTAGGGCTGATGCTAACCCTAACGCTAACCCTAACACTATCCTTGAACTGATGCTAACCCTAACCCTAACCCTAACACTATCCTAGGCCTGATGATAACCCTAACCCTAACCCTAACACTATCCTAGGGTTTATGTTAACCCTAAACCTAACACTATCCTAGGGCTGATGCCAACCTTAACCCTAACCCTAACACTATCCTAGGGCTGATGCTAACCCTAACGCTAACACTATCCTGGGGCTGATGCTAACCCTAAACCTAACCCTAACACTAACCTAGGGCTGATGCTAACCCTAACCCTAACACTATCCTGGGGCTGATGCTAACCCTAACCCTAACCCTAACACTATCCTAGGGCTGATGCTAACCCAAACCCTAACACTATCCTAGGGCTGATGCTAACCCTAACCCTAACCCTAACACTATCCTAGGGCTGATGCTAACCCTAACCCTAACCCTAACACTATCCTTGGGCTGATGCTAACCCTAACCGTAACACTATCCTGGGCCTGATGCTAACCCTAACCCTAACCCTAACACTATCATAGGGCTGATGCTAACCCTAACCCTAACACTATCCTTGGGCTGATGCTAACCCTAACCCTAACCCTAACACTATCCTAGGGCAGATGCTAACCCTAACGCTAACCCTAACACTATCCTTGAACTGATGCTAACCCTAACCCTAACCCTAACACTATCCTAGGCCTGATGATAACCCTAACCCTAACCCTAACACGATCCTAGGGTTTATGTTAACCCTAACCCTAACACTATCCTAGGGCTGATGCTACCCCTAACCCTAACCCTAACACTATCCTAGGGCGGATGCTAACCCTAACCCTAACCCTAACACTATCCTCGGGCTGATGCTAACCCTAACACTAACACTATCCTAGGGCTGATGCTAACCCTAACCCTAACCCAAACATTATCCTAGGGCGGATGCTAACCCTAAGCCTATCCCTAACACTATCCTAGGGCGGATGCTAACCCTAACACTAACACTATCCTAGGCCTGATGCTAACCCTAACCCTAACCCTAACACTATCCTAGGGCTGATGCTAACCCTAACCCTAACACTATCCTAGGGCTGATGCTAACCCTAACACTAACACTATCCTAGGGCGGATGCTAACCCTAACCCTAACCCTAACACTATCCTAGGGCTGATGCTAACCCTAACACTAACACTATCCTAGGGCTGATGCTAACCCTAACCCTAACCCTAACATTATCCTAGGGCTGATGCTAACCCTAACCCTATCTCTAACACTATCTTAGGGCTGCGGCTAACCCTAACCCTAACACTATCCTACGGCTGATGCTAACCCTAACCCTAACCCTAACACTATCCTAGGGCTGATGCTAACCCTAACCCTAAGACTATCCTAGGGCTGATGCTAACCCTAACCCTAACCCTAACACTATCCTAGGGCTGATGCTAACCCTAACCCTAACACTATCCTAGGGCTGATGCTAACCCTAACCCTAAACCTAACACTATCCTAGGGGGGATGCTAACCCTAACCCTAACCCTAACACTATCCTAGGGCTGATGCTAACCCTAACACTAACACTATCCTAGGGCTGATGCTAACCCTAACCCTAACACTAACACTCTCCAAGGGCTGATGCTAACCCTAACCCTAACCCTAACACTATCCTAGGGCTGATGCTAACCCTAACCCTAACACTATCCTAGGGCTGATGCTAACCCTAACCCTAACTCTAACACTATCTTAGGGCTGAGGCTAACCCTAACCCTAACACTATCCTACGGCTGATGCTAACCCTAACCCTAACCCTAACACTATCGTAGGGCTGATGCTAACCCTAACCCTAACACTATCCTAGGGCTGATGCTAACCCTAACCCTAACCCTAACACTATCCTAGGGCTGATGCTAACCCTAACCCTAACACTATCCTAGGGCTGATGCTAACCCTAACCCTAACCCTAACACTATCCTAGGGCTGATGCTAACCCTAACCCTAACACTATCCTAGGCCTGATGATAACCCTAACCCTAACCCTAACACTATCCTAGGGCTGATGCTAACCCTAACCCTAACACTATCCTAGGGCTGATGCTAACCCTAACCCTAACCCTAACACTATCCTAGGGCTGATGCTAACCCTAACGCTAACCCTAACACTATCCTTGATCTGATGCTAACCCTAACCCTAACCCTAACACTATCCTAGGCCTGATGATAACCCTAACCCTAACCCTAACACTATCCTAGGGTTTATGTTAACCCTAACCCTAACACTATCCTAGGGCTGATGCTAACCCTAACGCTAACACTATCCTGGGGCTGATGCTAACCCGAACCCTAACCCTAACACTAACCTAGGGCTGATGCTAACCCTAACCCTAACACTATCCTGGGGCTGATGCTAACCCTAACCCTAACCCTAACACTATCCTAGGGCTGATGCTAACCCAAACCCTAACACTATCCTAGGGCTGATGCTAACCCTAACCCTAACCCTAACACTATCCTAGGGCTGATGCTAACCCTAACACTAACACTATCCTAGGGCTGATGCTACCCCTAACCCTAACCCTAACACTATCCTAGGGCTGATGCTAACCCTAACCCTAACCCAAACACTATCCTAGGGTTGATGCTAACCCTAACCCTAACACTATCCTAGGGCTGATGCTAACCCTAACCCTAACCCTAACACTATCCTTGGGCTGATGCTAACCCTAACCCTAACACTATCCTGGGCCTGATGCTAACCCTAACCCTAACCCTAACACTATCATAGGGCTGATGCTAACCCTAACCCTAACACTATCCTTGGGCTGATGCTAACCCTAACCCTAACCCTAACACTATCCTAGGGCAGATGCTAACCCTAACGCTAACCCTAACACTATCCTTGAACTGATGCTAACCCTAACCCTAACCCTAACACTATCCTAGGCCTGATGATAACCCTAACCCTAACCCTAACACTATCCTAGGGTTTATGTTAACCCTAACCCTAACACTATCCTAGGGCTGATGCTACCCCTAACCCTAACCCTAACACTATCCTAGGGCGGATGCTAACCCTAACCCTAACCCTAACACTATCCTAGGGCTGATGCTAACCCTAACACTAACACTATCCTAGGGCTGATGCTAACCCTAACCCTAACCCAAACATTATCCTAGGGCGGATGCTAACCCTAACGCTATCCCTAACACTATCCTAGGGCTGATGCTAACCCTAACACTAACACTATCCTAGGCCTGATGCTAACCCTAACCCTAACCCTAACACTATCCTAGGGCTGATGCTAACCCTAACCCTAACACTATCCTAGGGCTGATGCTAACCCTAACACTAACACTATCCTAGGGCGGATGCTAACCCTAACCCTAACCCTAACACTATCCTAGGGCTGATGCTAACCCTAACACTAACACTATCCTAGGGCTGATGCTAACCCTAACCCTAACCCTAACATTATCCTAGGGCTGATGCTAACCCTAACCCTATCTCTAACACTATCTTAGGGCTGAGGCTAACCCTAACCCTAACACTATCCTACGGCTGATGCTAACCCTAACCCTAACCCTAACACTATCCTAGGGCTGATGCTAACCCTAACCCTAACACTATCCTAGGGCTGATGCTAACCCTAACCCTAACCCTAACACTATCCTAGGGCTGATGCTAACCCTAACCCTAACACTATCCTAGGGCTGATGCTAACCCTAACCCTAAACCTAACACTATCCTAGGGGGGATGCTAACCCTAACCCTAACCCTAACACTATCCTAGGGCTGATGCTAACCCTAACACTAACACTATCCTAGGGCTGATGCTAACCCTAACCCTAACACTAACACTCTCCAAGGGCTGATGCTAACCCTAACCCTAACCCTAACACTATCCTAGGGCTGATGCTAACCCTAACCCTAACACTATCCTAGGGCTGATGCTAACCCTAACCCTAACCCTAACACTATCCTAGGGTTGATGCTAACCCTAACCCTAACACTATCCTAGGGCTGATGCTAACCCTAACCCTAACCCTAACACTATCTTAGGGCTGATGTTAACCCTAACCCTAACACTATCCTAGGGCTGATGCTAACCCTACCCCTAACCCTAACACTAACCTAGGGCTGATGCAAACCCTAACCCTAGCACTATCCTAGGGCTGATGCTAACCCTAACCCTAACCCTAACACTATCCTAGGGCTGATGATAACCCTAACCCTAACACTATCCTAGGCCTGATGCTAACCCTAACCCTAACCCTGACACTATCCTAGGGCTGATGCTAAACCTAACCCTAACACTATCCTAGGGCTGATGCTCACCCTAACCCTAACCCTAACACTATACTAGGGCTGATGCTAACCCTAACCCTAACACTATCCTGGGCCTGATGATAACCCTAACCCTAACCCTAACACTATCCTAGGGCTGATGCTAACCCTAACCCTAACCCAAACACTATCCTAAGTCTGATGCTAACCCTAGCCCTCACACTATCCTAGGCCTGATGATAACCCTAACCCTAACCTTAACACTATCCTAGGGCTGATGCTAACCCTAACCCTAACCCAATCACTATCCTAGGGTTGATGCTAACCCTAACCATAACACTATCCTAGGGCTGATGCTAACCCTAACCCTAACCCTAACACTATCCTTGGGCTGATGCTAACCCTAACCCTAACACTATCCTTGGGCTGATGCTAACCCTAACCCTAACCCTAACACTATCCTAGGGCAGATGCTAACCCTAACGCTAACCCTAACACTATCCTTGAACTGATGCTAACCCTAACCCTAACCCTAACACTATCCTAGGCCTGATGATAACCCTAACCCTAACCCTAACACTATCCTAGGATTTATGTTAACCCTAACCCTAACACTATCCTAGGGCTGATGCTAACCCTAACCCTAACCCTAACACTATCCTAGGGCGGATGCTAACCCTAACCCTAACCCTAACACTATCCTAGGGCTGATGCTAACCCTAACACTAACACTATCCTAGGGCTGATGCTAACCCTAACCCTAACCCTAACATTATCCTAGGGCGGATGCTAACCCTAACCCTAACCCTAACACTATCCTAGGGCTGATGCTAACCCTAACACTAACACTATCCTAGGCCTGATGCTAACCCTAACCCTAACCCTAACACTATCCTAGGGCTGATGCTAACCCTAACCCTAACACTATCCTAGGGCTGATGCTAAACCTAACCCTAACACTATCCTAGGGCTGATGCTAACCCTAACGCTAACCCTAACACTATCCTTGAACTGATGCTAACCCTAACCCTAACCATAACACTATCCTAGGCCTGATGATAACCCTAACCCTAACTCTAACACTATCCTAGGGTTTATGTTAACCCTAACTCTAACACTATCCTAGGGCTGATGCTAACCCTAACCCTAAACCTAACACTATCCTAGGGCGGATGCTAAACCTAACCCTAACCCTAACACTATCCTAGGGCTGATGCTAACCCTAACCCTAACACTATCCTGGGCCTGATGCTAACCCTAACCCTAACCCTAACACTATCATAGGGCTGATGCTAACCCTAACCCTAACACTATCCTTGGGCTGATGCTAACCCTAACCCTAACCCTAACACTATCCTAGGGCAGATGCTAACCCTAACGCTAACCCTAACACTATCCTTGAACTGATGCTAACCCTAACCCTAACCCTAACACTATCCTAGGCCTGATGATAACCCTAACCCTAACCCTAACACTATCCTAGGGTTTATGTTAACCCTAACCCTAACACTATCCTAGGGCTGATGCTACCCCTAACCCTAACCCTAACACTATCCTAGGGCGGATGCTAACCCTAACCCTAACCCTAACACTATCCTAGGGCTGATGCTAACCCTAACACTAACACTATCCTAGGGCTGATGCTAACCCTAACCCTAACCCAAACATTATCCTAGGGCGGATGCTAACCCTAACGCTATCCCTAACACTATCCTAGGGCTGATGCTAACCCTAACACTAACACTATCCTAGGCCTGATGCTAACCCTAACCCTAACCCTAACACTATCCTAGGGCTGATGCTAACCCTAACCCTAACACTATCCTAGGGCTGATGCTAACCCTAACACTAACACTATCCTAGGGCGGATGCTAACCCTAACCCTAACCCTAACACTATCCTAGGGCTGATGCTAACCCTAACACTAACACTATCCTAGGGCTGATGCTAACCCTAACCCTAACCCTAACATTATCCTAGGGCTGATGCTAACCCTAACCCTATCTCTAACACTATCTTAGGGCTGAGGCTAACCCTAACCCTAACACTATCCTACGGCTGATGCTAACCCTAACCCTAACCCTAACACTATCCTAGGGCTGATGCTAACCCTAACCCTAACACTATCCTAGGGCTGATGCTAACCCTAACCCTAACCCTAACACTATCCTAGGGCTGATGCTAACCCTAACCCTAACACTATCCTAGGGCTGATGCTAACCCTAACCCTAAACCTAACACTATCCTAGGGGGGATGCTAACCCTAACCCTAACCCTAACACTATCCTAGGGCTGATGCTAACCCTAACACTAACACTATCCTAGGGCTGATGCTAACCCTAACCCTAACACTAACACTCTCCAAGGGCTGATGCTAACCCTAACCCTAACCCTAACACTATCCTAGGGCTGATGCTAACCCTAACCCTAACACTATCCTAGGGCTGATGCTAACCCTAACCCTAACCCTAACACTATCCTAGGGTTGATGCTAACCCTAACCCTAACACTATCCTAGGGCTGATGCTAACCCTAACCCTAACCCTAACACTATCTTAGGGCTGATGTTAACCCTAACCCTAACACTATCCTAGGGCTGATGCTAACCCTACCCCTAACCCTAACACTAACCTAGGGCTGATGCAAACCCTAACCCTAGCACTATCCTAGGGCTGATGCTAACCCTAACCCTAACCCTAACACTATCCTAGGGCTGATGATAACCCTAACCCTAACACTATCCTAGGCCTGATGCTAACCCTAACCCTAACCCTGACACTATCCTAGGGCTGATGCTAAACCTAACCCTAACACTATCCTAGGGCTGATGCTCACCCTAACCCTAACCCTAACACTATACTAGGGCTGATGCTAACCCTAACCCTAACACTATCCTGGGCCTGATGATAACCCTAACCCTAACCCTAACACTATCCTAGGGCTGATGCTAACCCTAACCCTAACCCAAACACTATCCTAAGTCTGATGCTAACCCTAGCCCTCACACTATCCTAGGCCTGATGATAACCCTAACCCTAACCTTAACACTATCCTAGGGCTGATGCTAACCCTAACCCTAACCCAATCACTATCCTAGGGTTGATGCTAACCCTAACCATAACACTATCCTAGGGCTGATGCTAACCCTAACCCTAACCCTAACACTATCCTTGGGCTGATGCTAACCCTAACCCTAACACTATCCTTGGGCTGATGCTAACCCTAACCCTAACCCTAACACTATCCTAGGGCAGATGCTAACCCTAACGCTAACCCTAACACTATCCTTGAACTGATGCTAACCCTAACCCTAACCCTAACACTATCCTAGGCCTGATGATAACCCTAACCCTAACCCTAACACTATCCTAGGATTTATGTTAACCCTAACCCTAACACTATCCTAGGGCTGATGCTAACCCTAACCCTAACCCTAACACTATCCTAGGGCGGATGCTAACCCTAACCCTAACCCTAACACTATCCTAGGGCTGATGCTAACCCTAACACTAACACTATCCTAGGGCTGATGCTAACCCTAACCCTAACCCTAACATTATCCTAGGGCGGATGCTAACCCTAACCCTAACCCTAACACTATCCTAGGGCTGATGCTAACCCTAACACTAACACTATCCTAGGCCTGATGCTAACCCTAACCCTAACCCTAACACTATCCTAGGGCTGATGCTAACCCTAACCCTAACACTATCCTAGGGCTGATGCTAAACCTAACCCTAACACTATCCTAGGGCTGATGCTAACCCTAACGCTAACCCTAACACTATCCTTGAACTGATGCTAACCCTAACCCTAACCATAACACTATCCTAGGCCTGATGATAACCCTAACCCTAACTCTAACACTATCCTAGGGTTTATGTTAACCCTAACTCTAACACTATCCTAGGGCTGATGCTAACCCTAACCCTAAACCTAACACTATCCTAGGGCGGATGCTAAACCTAACCCTAACCCTAACACTATCCTAGGGCTGATGCTAACCCTAACACTAACACTATCCTAGGGCTGATGCTAACCCTAACCCTAACCCTAACACTCTCCAAGGGCTGATGCTAACCCTAACCCTAACCCTAACACTATCCTAGGGCTGATGCTAACCCTAACCCTAACTCTAACACTATCTTAGTGCTGAGGCTAACCCTAACCCTAACACTATCCTACGGCCGATGCTAACCCGAACCCTAACCCTAACACTATCCTAGGGCTGATGCTAACCCTAACCCTAACACTATCCTAGGCCTGACGCTAACCATAACCCTAATCCAAACTCTATCCTAGGGTTGATGCTAACCCTAACCCTAACACTATCCTAGGGCTGATGCTCACCCTAACCCTAACCCTAACACTATACTAGGGCTGATGCTAACCCTAACCCTAACACTATCCTGGGTCTGATGATAACCCTAACCCTAACCCTAACACTATCCTAGGGCTGATGCTAACCCTAACCCTAACCCTAACACTATCCTAAGTCTGATGCTAACCCTAGCCCTCACACTATCCTAGGCCTGATGATAACCCAAACCCTAACCCTAACACTATCCTAGGGTTTATGTTAACCCTAACCCTAACACTATCCTAGGGCTGATGCTAACCTTAACCCTAACCCTAACACTATCCTAGGGCTGATGCTAACCCTAACGCTAACACTATCCTGGGGCTGATGCTAACCCTAACCCTAACCCTAACACTAACCTAGGGCTGATGCTAACCCTAACCCTAACACTATCCTGGGGCAGATGCTAACCCTAACCCTAACCCTAACACTATCCTAGGGCTGATGCTAACCCAAACCCTAACACTATCCTAGGGCTGATGCTAACCCTAACCCTAACCCTAACACTATCCTAGGGCTGATGCTAACCCTAACACTAACACTATCCTAGGGCTGATGCTAACCCTAACCCTAACCCTAACACTATCCTAGGGCTGATGCTAACCCTAACCCTAACCCAAACACTATCCTAGGGTTGATGCTAACCCTAACCATAACACTATCCTAGGGCTGATGCTAACCCTAACCCTAACCCTAACACTATCCTTGGGCTGATGCTAACCCTAACCCTAACACTATCCTGGGCCTGATGCTAACCCTAACCCTAACCCTAACACTATCATAGGGCTGATGCTAACCCTAATCCTAACACTATCCTTGGGCTGATGCTAACCCTAACCCTAACCCTAACACTATCCTAGGGCAGATGCTAACCCTAACGCTAACCCTAACACTATCCTTGAACTGATGCTAACCCTAACCCTAACCCTAACACTATCCTAGGCCTGATGATAACCCTAACCCTAACCCTAACACTATCCTAGGGTTTATGTTAACCCTAACCCTAACACTATCCTAGGGCTGATGCTACCCCTAACCCTAACCCTAACACTATCCTAGGGCGGATGCTAACCCTAACCCTAACCCTAACACTATCCTAGGGCTGATGCTAACCCTAACACTAACACTATCCTAGGGCTGATGCTAACCCTAACCCTAACCCAAACATTATCCTAGGGCGGATGCTAACCCTAACCCTATCCCTAACACTATCCTAGGGCTGATGCTAACCCTAACACTAACACTATCCTAGGCCTGATGCTAACCCTAACCCTAACCCTAACACTATCCTAGGGCTGATGCTAACCCTAACCCTAACACTATCCTAGGGCTGATGCTAACCCTAACACTAACACTATCCTAGGGCGGATGCTAACCCTAACCCTAACCCTAACACTATCCTAGGGCTGATGCTAACCCTAACACTAACACTATCCTAGGGCTGATGCTAACCCTAACCCTAACCCTAACATTATCCTAGGGCTGATGCTAACCCTAACCCTATCTCTAACACTATCTTAGGGCTGAGGCTAACCCTAACCCTAACACTATCCTACGGCTGATGCTAACCCTAACCCTAACCCTAACACTATCCTAGGGCTGATGCTAACCCTAACCCTAACACTATCCTAGGGCTGATGCTAACCCTAACCCTAACCCTAACACTATCCTAGGGCTGATGCTAACCCTAACCCTAACACTATCCTAGGGCTGATGCTAACCCTAACCCTAAACCTAACACTATCCTAGGGGGGATGCTAACCCTAACCCTAACCCTAACACTATCCTAGGGCTGATGCTAACCCTAACACTAACACTATCCTAGGGCTAATGCTAACCCTAACCCTAACACTAACACTCTCCAAGGGCTGATGCTAACCCTAACCCTAACCCTAACACTATCCTAGGGCTGATGCTAACCCTAACCCTAACACTATCCTAGGGCTGATGCTAACCCTAACCCTAACCCTAACACTATCCTAGGGTTGATGCTAACCCTAACCCTAACACTATCCTAGGGCTGATGCTAACCCTAACCCTAACCCTAACACTATCTTAGGGCTGATGTTAACCCTAACCCTAACACTATCCTAGGGCTGATGCTAACCCTACCCCTAACCCTAACACTAACCTAGGGCTGATGCAAACCCTAACCCTAGCACTATCCTAGGGCTGATGCTAACCCTAACCCTAACCCTAACACTATCCTAGGGCTGATGATAACCCTAACCCTAACACTATCCTAGGCCTGATGCTAACCCTAACCCTAACCCTGACACTATCCTAGGGCTGATGCTAAACCTAACCCTAACACTATCCTAGGGCTGATGCTCACCCTAACCCTAACCCTAACACTATACTAGGGCTGATGCTAACCCTAACCCTAACACTATCCTGGGCCTGATGATAACCCTAACCCTAACCCTAACACTATCCTAGGGCTGATGCTAACCCTAACCCTAACCCAAACACTATCCTAAGTCTGATGCTAACCCTAGCCCTCACACTATCCTAGGCCTGATGATAACCCTAACCCTAACCTTAACACTATCCTAGGGCTGATGCTAACCCTAACCCTAACCCAATCACTATCCTAGGGTTGATGCTAACCCTAACCATAACACTATCCTAGGGCTGATGCTAACCCTAACCCTAACCCTAACACTATCCTTGGGCTGATGCTAACCCTAACCCTAACACTATCCTGGGCCTGATGCTAACCCTAACCCTAACCCTAACACCATCCTAGGGCTGATGCTAACCCTAACCCTAACACTATCCTTGGGCTGATGCTAACCCTAACCCTAACCCTAACACTATCCTAGGGCAGATGCTAACCCTAACGCTAACCCTAACACTATCCTTGAACTGATGCTAACCCTAACCCTAACCCTAACACTATCCTAGGCCTGATGATAACCCTAACCCTAACCCTAACACTATCCTAGGATTTATGTTAACCCTAACCCTAACACTATCCTAGGGCTGATGCTAACCCTAACCCTAACCCTAACACTATCCTAGGGCGGATGCTAACCCTAACCCTAACCCTAACACTATCCTAGGGCTGATGCTAACCCTAACACTAACACTATCCTAGGGCTGATGCTAACCCTAACCCTAACCCTAACATTATCCTAGGGCGGATGCTAACCCTAACCCTAACCCTAACACTATCCTAGGGCTGATGCTAACCCTAACACTAACACTATCCTAGGCCTGATGCTAACCCTAACCCTAACCCTAACACTATCCTAGGGCTGATGCTAACCCTAACCCTAACACTATCCTAGGGCTGATGCTAAACCTAACCCTAACACTATCCTAGGGCTGATGCTAACCCTAACGCTAACCCTAACACTATCCTTGAACTGATGCTAACCCTAACCCTAACCATAACACTATCCTAGGCCTGATGATAACCCTAACCCTAACTCTAACACTATCCTAGGGTTTATGTTAACCCTAACTCTAACACTATCCTAGGGCTGATGCTAACCCTAACCCTAAACCTAACACTATCCTAGGGCGGATGCTAAACCTAAACCTAACCCTAACACTATCCTAGGGCTGATGCTAACCCTAACACTAACACTATCCTAGGGCTGATGCTAACCCTAACCCTAACCCTAACACTCTCCAAGGGCTGATGCTAACCCTAACCCTAACCCTAACACTATCCTAGGGCTGATGCTAACCCTAACCCTAACTCTAACACTATCTTAGTGCTGAGGCTAACCCTAACCCTAACACTATCCTACGGCTGATGCTAACCCGAACCCTAACCCTAACACTATCCTAGGGCTGATGCTAACCCTAACCCTAACACTATCCTAGGCCTGACGCTAACCATAACCCTAATCCAAACTCTATCCTAGGGTTGATGCTAACCCTAACCCTAACACTATCCTAGGGCTGATGCTCACCCTAACCCTAACCCTAACACTATACTAGGGCTGATGCTAACCCTAACCCTAACACTATCCTGGGTCTGATGATAACCCTAACCCTAACCCTAACACTATCCTAGGGCTGATGCTAACCCTAACCCTAACCCTAACACTATCCTAAGTCTGATGCTAACCCTAGCCCTCACACTATCCTAGGCCTGATGATAACCCAAACCCTAACCCTAACACTATCCTAGGGTTTATGTTAACCCTAACCCTAACACTATCCTAGGGCTGATGCTAACCTTAACCCTAACCCTAACACTATCCTAGGGCTGATGCTAACCCTAACGCTAACACTATCCTGGGGCTGATGCTAACCCTAACCCTAACCCTAACACTAACCTAGGGCTGATGCTAACCCTAACCCTAACACTATCCTGGGGCAGATGCTAACCCTAACCCTAACCCTAACACTATCCTAGGGCTGATGCTAACCCAAACCCTAACACTATCCTAGGGCTAATGCTAACCCTAACCCTAACCCTAACACTATCCTAGGGCTGATGCTAACCCTAACACTAACACTATCCTAGGGCTGATGCTAACCCTAACCCTAACCCTAACACTATCCTAGGGCTGATGCTAACCCTAACCCTAACCCAAACACTATCCTAGGGTTGATGCTAACCCTAACCATAACACTATCCTAGGGCTGATGCTAACCCTAACCCTAACCCTAACACTATCCTTGGGCTGATGCTAACCCTAACCCTAACACTATCCTGGGCCTGATGCTAACCCTAACCCTAACCCTAACACTATCCTAGGGCTGATGCTAACCCTAACCCTAACACTATCCTTGGGCTGATGCTAACCCTAACCCTAACCCTAACACTATCCTAGGGCAGATGCTAACCCTAACGCTAACCCTAACACTATCCTTGAACTGATGCTAACCCTAACCCTAACCCTAACACTATCCTAGGCCTGATGATAACCCTAACCCTAACCCTAACACTATCCTAGGATTTATGTTAACCCTAACCCTAACACTATCCTAGGGCTGATGCTAACCCTAACCCTAACCCTAACACTATCCTAGGGCGGATGCTAACCCTAACCCTAACCCTAACACTATCCTAGGGCTGATGCTAACCCTAACACTAACACTATCCTAGGGCTGATGCTAACCCTAACCCTAACCCTAACATTATCCTAGGGCGGATGCTAACCCTAACCCTAACCCTAACACTATCCTAGGGCTGATGCTAACCCTAACACTAACACTATCCTAGGCCTGATGCTAACCCTAATCCTAACCCTAACACTATCCTAGGGCTGATGCTAACCCTAACCCTAACACTATCCTAGGGCTGATGCTAACCCTAACCCTAACACTATCCTAGGGCTGATGCTAACCCTAACCCTAACCCTAACACTCTCCAAGGGCTGATGCAAACCCTAACCCTAACCCTAACACTATCCTAGGGCTGATGCTAACCCAAACCCTAACTCTAACACTATCTTAGGGCTGAGGCTAACCCTAACCCTAACACTATCCTACGGCTGATGCTAACCCTAACCCTAACCCTAACACTATCGTAGGGCTGATGCTAACCCTAACCCTAACACTATCCTAGGGCTGATGCTAACCCTAACCCTAACCCTAACACTATCCTAGGGCTGATGCTAACCCTAACCCTAACACTATCCTAGGGCTGATGCTAACCCTAACCCTAACCCTAACACTATCCTAGGGCTGATGCTAACCCTAACCCTAACACTATCCTAGGCCTGATGATAACCCTAACCCTAACCCTAACACTATCCTAGGGCTGATGCTAACCCTAACCCTAACACTATCCTAGGGCTGATGCTAACCCTAACCCTAACCCTAACACTATCCTACGGCTGATGCTAACCCTAACGCTAACCCTAACACTATCCTTGAACTGATGCTAACCCTAACCCTAACCCTAACACTATCCTAGGCCTGATGATAACCCTAACCCTAACCCTAACACTATCCTAGGGTTTATGTTAACCCTAACCCTAACACTATCCTAGGGCTGATGCTAACCTTAACCCTAACCCTAACACTATCCTAGGGCTGATGCTAACCCTAACGCTAACACTATCCTGGGGCTGATGCTAACCCTAACCCTAACCCTAACACTAACCTAGGGCTGATGCTAACCCTAACCCTAACACTATCCTGGGGCTGATGCTAACCCTATCCCTAACTCTAACACTATCCTAGGGCTGATGCTAACCCAAACCCTAACACTATCCTAGGGCTGATGCTAACCCTAACCCTAACCCTAACACTATCCTAGGGCTGATGCTAACCCTAACACTAACACTATCCTAGGGCTGATGCTAACCCTAACCCTAACCCTAACACTATCCTAGGGCTGATGCTAACCCTAACCCTAACCCAAACACTATCCTAGTGTTGATGCTAACCCTAACCATAACACTATCCTAGGGCTGATGCTAACCCTAACCCTAACCCTAACACTATCCTTGGGCTGATGCTAACCCTAACCCTAACACTATCCTGGGCCTGATGCTAACCCTAACCCTAACCCTAACACTATCATAGGGCTGATGCTAACCCTAACCCTAACACTATCCTTGGGCTGATGCTAACCCTAACCCTAACCCTAACACTATCCTAGGGCAGGTGCTAAGCCTAACGCTAACCCTAACACTATCCTTGAACTGATGCTAACCCTAACCCTAACCCTAACACTATCCTAGGCCTGATGATAACCCTAAACCTAACCCTAACACTGTCCTAGGGTTTATGTTAACCCTAACCCTAACACTATCCTAGGGCTGATGCTAACCCTAACCCTAACCCTAACACTATCCTAGGGCGGATGCTAACCCTAACCCTAACCCTAACACTATCCTAGGGCTGATGCTAACCCTAACCCTAACACTCTCCAAGGGCTGATGCTAACCCTAACCCTAACCCTAACAGTATCCTAGGGCTGATGCTAACCCTAACCCTAACTCTAACACTATCTTAGTGCTGAGGCTAACCCTAACCCTAACACTATCCTACGGCTGATGCTAACCCGAACCCTAACCCTAACACTATCCTAGGGCTGACGCTAACCCTAACCCTAACACTATCCTAGGCCTGACGCTAACCATAACCCTAATCCTAACTCTATCCTAGGGTTGATGCTAACCCTAACCCTAACACTATCCTAGGGCTGATGCTCACCCTAACCCTAAACCTAACACTATACTAGGGCTGATGCTAACCCTAACCCTAACACTATCCTGGGCCTGATGATAACCCTAACCCTAACCCTAACACTATCCTAGGGCTGATGCTAACCCTAACCCTAACCCTAACACTATCCTAAGTCTGATGCTAACCCTAGCCCTCACACTATCCTAGGCCTTATGATAACCCTAACCCTAACCTTAACACTATCCTAGGGCTGATGCTAACCCTAACCTTAACCCAATCACTATCCTAGGGTTGATGCTAACCCTAACCCTAACACTATCCTAGGGCTGATGCTAACCCTAACCCTAACCCTAACACTAACCTTGGGCTGATGCTAACCCTAACCCTAACACTATCCTGGGCCTGATGCTAACCCTAACCCTAACACTAACACTATCCTAGGGCTGATGCTAACCCTAACACTAACACTATCCTAGGGCTGATGCTAACCCTAACCCTAACCCTAACATTATCCTAGGGCGGATGCTAACCCTAACCCTAACCCTAACACTATCCTAGGGCTGATGCTAACCCTAACACTAACACTATCCTAGGCCTGATGCTAACCCTAACCCTAACCCTAACAATATCCTAGGGCTGATGCTAACCCTAACCCTAACACTATCCTAGGGCTGATGCTAACCCTAACCCTAACACTATCCTAGGGCTGATGCTAACCCTAACCCTAACCCTAACACTCTCCAAGGGCTGATGCAAACACTAACCCTAACCCTAACACTATCCTAGGGCTGATGCTAACCCTAACCCTAACTCTAACACTATCTTAGGGCTGAGGCTAACCCTAACCCTAACACTATCCTACTGCTGATGCTAACCCTAACCCTAACCCTAACACTATCGTAGGGCTGATGCTAACCCTAACCCTAACACTATCCTAGGGCTGATGCTAACCCTAACCCTAACCCTAACACTATCCTAGGGCTGATGCTAACCCTAACCCTAACACTATCCTAGGGCTGATGCTAACCCTAACCCTAACCCTAACTCTATCCTAGGGCTGATGCTAACCCTAACCCTAACACTATCCTAGGCCTGATGATAACCCTAACCCTAACCCTAACACTATCCTAGGGCTGATGCTAACCCTAACCCTAACACTATCCTAGGGCTGATGCTAACCCTAACCCTAACCCTAACACTATCCTAGGGCTGATGCTAACCCTAACGCTAACCCTAACACTATCCTTGAACTGATGCTAACCCTAACCCTAACCCTAACACTATCCTAGGCCTGATGATAACCCTAACCCTAACCCTAACACTATCCTAGGGTTTATGTTAACCCTAACCCTAACACTATCCTAGGGCTGATGCTAACCTTAACCCTAACCCTAACACTATCCTAGGGCTGATGCTAACCCTAACGCTAACACTATCCTGGGGCTGATGCTAACCCTAACCCTAACCCTAACACTAACCTAGGGCTGATGCTAACCCTAACCCTAACACTATCCTGGGGCTGATGCTAACCCTAACCCTAACCCTAACACTATCCTAGGGCTGATGCTAACCCAAACCCTAACACTATCCTAGGGCTGATGCTAACCCTAACCCTAACCCTAACACTATCCTAGGGCTGATGCTAACCCTAACACTAACACTATCCTAGGGCTGATGCTAACCCTAACCCTAACCCTAACACTATCCTAGGGCTGATGCTAACCCTAACCCTAACCGAAACACTATCCTAGGGTTGATGCTAACCCTAACCATAACACTATCCTAGGGCTGATGCTAACCCTAACCCTAACCCTAACACTATCCTTGGGCTGATGCTAACCCTAACCCTAACACTATCCTGGGCCTGATGCTAACCCTAACCCTAACCCTAACACTATCATAGGGCTGATGCTAACCCTAACCCTAACACTATCCTTGGGCTGATGCTAACCCTAACCCTAACCCTAACACTATCCTAGGGCAGGTGCTAACCCTAACGCTAACCCTAACACTATCCTTGAACTGATACTAACCCTAACCCTAACCCTAACACTATCCAAGGCCTGATGATAACCCTAAACCTAACCCTAACACTGTCCTAGGGTTTATGTTAACCCTAACCCTAACACTATCCTAGGGCTGATGCTAACCCTAACCCTAACCCTAACACTATCGTAGGGCGGATGCTAACCCTAACCCTAACCCTAACACTATCCTAGGGCTGATGCTAACCCTAACCCTAACACTCTCCAAGGGCTGATGCTAACCCTAACCCTAACCCTAACACTATCCTAGGGCTGATGCTAACCCTAACCCTAACTCTAACACTATCTTAGTGCTGAGGCTAACCCTAACCCTAACACTATCCTACGGCTGATGCTAACCCGAACCCTAACCCTAACACTATCCTAGGGCTGACGCTAACCCTAACCCTAACACTATCCTAGGCCTGACGCTAACCATAACCCTAATCCTAACTCTATCCTAGGGTTGATGGTAACCCTAACCCTAACACTATCCTAGGGCTGATGCTCACCCTAACCCTAACCCTAACACTATACTAGGGCTGATGCTAACCCTAACCCTAACACTATCCTGGGCCTGATGATAACCCTAACCCTAACCCTAACACTATCCTAGGGCTGATGCTAACCCTAACCCTAACCCTAACACTATCCTAAGTCTGATGCTAACCCTAGCCCTCACACTATCCTAGGCCTTATGATAACCCTAACCCTAACCTTAACACTATCCTAGGGCTGATGCTAACCCTAACCCTAACCCAATCACTATCCTAGGGTTGATGCTAACCCTAACCCTAACACTATCCTAGGGCTGATGCTAACCCTAACCCTAACCCTAACACTAACCTTGGGCTGATGCTAACCCTAACCCTAACACTATCCTGGGCCTGATGCTAACCCTAACCCTAACACTAACACTATCCTAG
The DNA here is from genome assembly GCF_020740605.2 of Lemur catta. Classification (NCBI taxonomy): domain Eukaryota; kingdom Metazoa; phylum Chordata; class Mammalia; order Primates; family Lemuridae; genus Lemur; species Lemur catta. Next base: position 3,132,282 of record NC_059134.1, read on the forward strand.
GGCTGATGCTAACCCTAACACTAACACTATCCTAGGGCTGATGCTAACCCTAACCCTAACCCTAACATTATCCTAGGGTGGATGCTAACCCTAACCCTAACCCTAACACTATCCTAGGGCTGATGCTAACCCTAACACTAACACTATCCTAGGCCTGATGCTAACCCTAACCCTAACCCTAACAATATCCTAGGGCTGATGCTAACCCTAACCCTAACACTATCCTAGGGCTGATGCTAACCCTAACCCTAACACTATCCTAGGGCTGATGCTAACCCTAACCCTAACCCTAACACTCTCCAAGGGCTGATGCAAACACTAACCCTAACCCTAACACTATCCTAGGGCTGATGCTAACCCTAACCCTAACTCTAACACTATCTTAGGGCTGAGGCTAACCCTAACCCTAACACTATCCTACTGCTGATGCTAACACTAACCCTAACCCTAACACTATCGTAGGGCTGATGCTAACCCTAACCCTAACACTATCCTAGGGCTGATGCTAACCCTAACCCTAACCCTAACACTATCCTAGGGCTGATGCTAACCCTAACCCTAACACTATCCTAGGGCTGATGCTAACCCTAACCCTAACCCTAACACTATCCTAGGGCTGATGCTAACCCTAACCCTAACACTATCCTAGGCCTGATGATAACCCTAACCCTAACCCTAACACTATCCTAGGGCTGATGCTAACCCTAACCCTAACACTATCCTAGGGCTGATGCTAACCCTAACCCTAACCCTAACACTATCCTAGGGCTGATGCTAACCCTAACGCTAACCCTAACACTATCCTTGAACTGATGCTAACCCTAACCCTAACCCTAACACTATCCTAGGCCTGATGATAACCCTAACCCTAACCCTAACACTATCCTAGGGTTTATGTTAACCCTAACCCTAACACTATCCTAGGGCTGATGCTAACCTTAACCCTAACCCTAACACTATCCTAGGGCTGATGCTAACCCTAACGCTAACAATATCCTGGGGCTGATGCTAACCCTAACCCTAACCCTAACACTAACCTGGGGCTGATGCTAACCCTAACCCTAACACTATCCTGGGGCTGATGCTAACCCTAACCCTAACCCTAACACTATCCTAGGGCTGATGCTAACCCAAACCCTAACACTATCCTAGTGCTGATGCTAACCCTAACCCTAACCCTAACACTATCCTAGGGCTGATGCTAAAACTAACACTAACACTATCCTAGGGCTGATGCTAACCCTAACCCTAACCCTAACACTATCCTAGGGCTGATGCTAACCCTAACCCTAACCCTAACACTATCCTTGGGCTGATGCTAACCCTAACCCTAACACTATCCTGGGCCTGATGCTAACCCTAACCCTAACCCTAACACTATCATAGGGCTGATGCTAACCCTAAACCTAACACTATCCTTGGGCTGATGCTAACCCTAACCCTAACCCTAACACTATCCTAGGGCAGATGCTAACCCTAACGCTAACCCTAACACTATCCTTGAACTGATGCTAACCCTAACCCTAACCCTAACACTATCCTAGGCCTGATGATAACCCTAACCCTAACCCTAACACTATCCTAGGGTTTATGTTAACCCTAACCCTAACACTATCCTAGGGCTGATGCTAACCCTAACCCTAATCCTAACACTATCCTAGGGCGGATGCTAACCCTAACCCTAACGCTAACACTATCCTGGGGCTGATGCTAACCCTAACCCTAACCCTAACACTCTCCAAGGGCTGATGCTAACCCTAACGCTAACCCTAACACTATCCTAGTGCTGATGCTAACCCTAACCCTAACTCTAACACTATTTTAGTGCTGAGGCTAACCCTAACCCTAACACTATCCTACGGCTGATGCTAACCCGAACCCTAACCCTAACACTATCCTAGGGCTGATGCTAACCCTAACCCTAACACTATCCTAGGCCTGACGCTAACCATAACCCTAATCGTAACTCTATCCTAGGGTTGATGCTAACCCTAACCCTAACACTATCCTAGGGCTGATGCTCACCCTAACCCTAACCCTAACACTATACTAGGGCTGATGCTAACCCTAACCCTAACACTATCCTGGGCCTGATGATAACCCTAACCCTAACCCTAACACTATCCTAGCGCTGATGCTAACCCTAACCCTAACCCTAACACTATCCTAAGTCTGATGCTAACCCTAGCCCTCACACTATCCTAGGCCTGATGATAACCCTAACCCTAACCTTAACACTATCCTAGGGCTGATGCTAACCCTAACCCTAACCCAATCACTATCCTAGGGTTGATGCTAACCCTAACCCTAACACTATCCTAGGGCTGATGCTAACCCTAACCCTAACCCTAACACTATCCTTGGGCTGATGCTAACCCTAACCCTAACACTATCCTGGGCCTGATGCTAACCCTAACCCTAACCCTAACACTATCCTACGGCTGATGCTAACCCTAACCCTAACACTATCCTTGGGCTGATGCTAACCCTAACCCTAACCCTAACACTATCCTAGGGCAGATGCTAACCCTAACGCTAACCCTAACACTATCCTTGAACTGATGCTAACCCTAACCCTAACCCTAACACTATCCTAGGCCTGATGATAACCCTAACCCTAACCCTAACACTATCCTAGGATTTATGTTAACCCTAACCCTAACACTATCCTAGGGCTGATGCTAACCCTAACCCTAACCCTAACACTATCCTAGGGCGGATGCTAACCCTAACCCTAACCCTAACACTATCCTAGGGCTGATGCTAACCCTAACACTAACACTATCCTAGGGCTGATGCTAACCCTAACCCTAACCCTAACATTATCCTAGGGCGGATGCTAACCCTAACCCTAACCCTAACACTATCCTAGGGCTGATGCTAACCCTAACACTAACACTATCCTAGGCCTGATGCTAACCCTAACCCTAACCCTAACACTATCCTAGGGCTGATGCTTACCCTAACCCTAACACTATCCTAGGGCTGATGCTAACCCTAACCCTAACACTATCCTAGGGCTGATGCTAAACCTAACCCTAACCCTAACACTCTCCAAGGGCTGATGCAAACCCTAACCCTAACCCTAACACTATCCTAGGGCTGATGCTAACCCTAACCCTAACTCTAACACTATCTTAGGGCTGAGGCTAACCCTAACCCTAACACTATCCTACGGCTGATGCTAACCCTAACCCTAACCCTAACACTATCGTAGGGCTGATGCTAACCCTAACCCTAACACTATCCTAGGGCTGATGCTAACCCTAACCCTAACCCTAACACTATCCTAGGGCTGATGCTAACCCTAACCCTAACACTATCCTAGGGCTGATGCTAACCCTAACCCTAACCCTAACACTATCCTAGGGCTGATGCTAACACTAACCCTAACACTATCCTAGGCCTGATGATAACCCTAACCCTAACCCTAACACTATCCTAGGGCTGATGCTAACCCTAACCCTAACACTATCCTAGGGCTGATGCTAACCCTAACCCTAACCCTAACACTATCCTAGGGCTGATGCTAACCCTAACGCTAACCCTAACACTATCCTTGAACTGATGCTAACCCTAACCCTAACCCTAACACTATCCTAGGCCTGATGATAACCCTAACCCTAACCCTAACACTATCCTAGGGTTTATGTTAACCCTAACCCTAACACTATCCTAGGGCTGATGGGAACCTTAACCCTAACCCTAACACTATCCTAGGGCTGATGCTAACCCTAACGCTAACACTATCCTGGGGCTGATGCTAACCCTAACCCTAACCCTAACACTAACCTAGGGCTGATGCTAACCCTAACCCTAACACTATCCTGGGGCTGATGCTAACCCTAACCCTAACCCTAACACTATCCTAGGGCTGATGCTAACCCAAACCCTAACACTATCCTAGGGCTGATGCTAACCCTAACCCTAACCCTAACACTATCCTAGGGCTGATGCTAACCCTAACACTAACACTATCCTAGGGCTGATGCTAACCCTAACCCTAACCCTAACAATATCCTAGGGCTGATGCTAACCCTAACCCTAACCCAAACACTATCCTAGTGTTGATGCTAACCCTAACCCTAACACTATCCTAGGGCTGATGCTAACCCTAACCCTAACCCTAACACTATCCTTGGGCTGATGCTAACCCTAACCCTAACACTATCCTGGGCCTGATGCTAACCCTAACCCTAACCCTAACACTATCATAGGGCTGATGCTAACCCTAACCCTAACACTATCCTTGGGCTGATGCTAAGCCTAACCCTAACCCTAACACTATCCTAGGGCAGATGCTAACCCTAACGCTAACCCTAACACTATCCTTGAACTGATGCTAACCCTAACCCTAACCCTAACACTATCCTAGGCCTGATGATAACCCTAACCCTAACCCTAACACTATCCTAGGATTTATGTTAACCCTAACCCTAACACTGTCCTAGGGCTGATGCTAACCCTAACCCTAACCCTAACACTATCCTAGGGCGGATGCTAACCCTAACCCGAACCCTAACACTATCCTAGGGCTGATGCTAACCCTAACACTAACACTATCCTAGGGCTGATGCTAACCCTAACCCTAACCCTAACATTATCCTAGGGCGGATGCTAACCCTAACCCTAACCCTAACACTATCCTAGGGCTGATGCTAACCCTAACACTAACACTATCCTAGGCCTGATGCTAACCCTAACCCTAACCCTAACACTATCCTAGGGCTGATGCTAACCCTAACCCTAACACTATCCTAGGGCTGATGCTAAACCTAACCCTAACACTATCCTAGGGCTGATGCTAACCCTAACCCTAACCCTAACACTCTCCAAGGGCTGATGCAAACCCTAACCCTAACCCTAACACTATCCTAGGGCTGATGCTAACCCTAACCCTAACTCTAACACTATCTTAGGGCTGAGGCTAACCCTAACCCTAACACTATCCTACGGCGGATGCTAACCCTAACCCTAACCCTAACACTATCGTAGGACTGATGCTAACCCTAACCCTAACACTATCCTAGGGCTGATGCTAACCCTAACCCTAACCCTAACACTATCCTAGGGCTGATGCTAACCCTAACCCTAACACTATCCTAGGGCTGATGCTAACCCTAACCCTAACCCTAACACTATCCTAGGGCTGATGCTAACCCTAACCCTAACACTCTCCTAGGCCTGATGATAACCCTAACCCTAACCCTAACACTATCCTAGGGCTGATGCTAACCCTAACCCTAACACTATCCTAGGGCTGATGCTAACCCTAACCCTAACCCTAACACTATCCTAGGGCTGATGCTAACCCTAACGCTAACCCTAACACTGTCCTTGAACTGATGCTAACCCTAACCCTAACCCTAACACTGTCCTAGGCCTGATGATAACCCTAACCCTAACCCTAACACTATCCTAGGGTTTATGTTAACCCTAACCCTAACACTATCCTAGGGCTGATGCTAACCTTAACCCTAACCCTAACACTATCCTAGGGCTGATGCTAACCCTAACGATAACACTATCCTGGGGCTGATGCTAACCCTAACCCTAACCCTAACACTAACCTAGGGATGATGCTAACCCTAACCCTAACACTATCCTGGGGCTGATGCTAACCCTAACCCTAACCCTAACACTATCCTAGGGCTGATGCTAACCCAAACCCTAACACTATCCTAGGGCTGATGCTAACCCTAACCCTAACCCTAACACTATCCTAGGGCTGATGCTAACCCTAACACTAACACTATCCTAGGGCTGATGCTAACCCTAACCCTAACCTTAACACTATCCTAGGGCTGATGCTAACCCTAACCCTAACCCAAACACTATCCTAGGGTTGATGCTAACCCTAACCCTAACACTATCCTAGGGCTGATGCTAACCCTAACCCTAACCCTAACACTATCCTTGGGCTGATGCCAACCCTAACCCTAACACTATCCTGGGCCTGATGCTAACCCTAACCCTAACCCTAACACTATCATTGGGCTGATGCTAACCCTAACCCTAACACTATCCTTGGGCTGATGCTAACCCTAACCCTAACCCTAACACTATCCTAGGGCAGATGCTAACCCTAACGCTAACCCTAACACTATCCTTGAACTGATGCTAACCCTAACCCTAACCCTAACACTATCCTAGGCCTGATGATAACCCTAACCCTAACCCTAACACTATCCTAGGGTTTATGTTAACCCTAACCCTAACACTATCCTAGGGCTGATGCTAACCCTAACCCTAACCCTAACACTATCCTAGGGCGGATGCTAACCCTAACCCTAACCCTAACACTATCCTAGGGCTGATGCTAACCCTAACACTAACACTATCCTAGGGCTGATGCTAACCCTAACCCTAACCCAAACATTATCCTAGGGCGGATGCTAACCCTAACCCTATCACTAACACTATCCTAGGGCTGATGCTAACCCTAACACTAACACTATCCTAGGCCTGATGCTAACCCTAACCCTAACCCTAACACTATCCTAGGGCTGATGCTAACCCTAACCCTAACACTATCCTAGGGCTGATGCTAACCCTAACACTAACACTATCCTAGGGCGGATGCTAACCCTAACCCTAACCCTAACACTATCCTAGGGCTGATGCTAACCCTAACACTAACACTATCCTAGGGCTGATGCTAACCCTAACCCTAACCCTAACATTATCCTAGGGCTGATGCTAACCCTAACCCTATCTCTAACACTATCTTAGGGCTGAGGCTAACCCTAACCCTAACACTATCCTACGGCTGATGCTAACCCTAACCCTAACCCTAACACTATCCTAGGGCTGATGCTAACCCTAACCCTAACACTATCCTAGGGTTGATGCTAACCCTAACCCTAACCCTAACACTATCCTAGGGCTGATGCTAACCCTAACCCTAACACTATCCTAGGGCTGATGCTAATCCTAACCCTAAACCTAACACTATCCTAGGGGGGATGCTAACCCTAACCCTAACCCTAACACTATCCTAGGGCTGATGCTAACCCTAACACTAACACTATCCTAGGGCTGATGCTAACCCTAACCCTAACCCTAACACTCTCCAAGGGCTGATGCTAACCCTAACCCTAACCCTAACACTATCCTAGGGCTGATGCTAACCCTAACCATAACACTATCCTAGGGCTGATGCTAACCCTAACCCTAACCCTAACACTATCCTAGGGTTGATGCTAACCCTAACCCTAACACTATCCTAGGGCTGATGCTAACCCTAACCCTAACCCTAACACTATCTTAGGGCTGATGTTAACCCTAACCCTAACACTATCCTAGGGCTGATGCTAATTCTAACCCTAACCCTAACACTAACCTAGGGCTGATGCTAACCCTAACCCTAACACTATCCTAGGGCTGATGCTAACCCTAACCCTAACCCTAACACTATCCCAGGGCTGATGCTAACCCTAACCCTAACCCTAGCACTATCCTAGGGCTGATGCTAACCCTAACCCTAACACTATCCTAGGCCTGATGATAACCCTAACCCTAACCCTAACACTATCCTAGGGCTGATGCTAACCCTAACCCTAACACTATCCTAGGGCTGATGCTAACCCTAACCCTACCCCTAACACTATCCTAGGGCTGATGCTAACCCTAACGCTAACCCTAACTCTATCCTAGGGGTGATGCTAACCCTAACCCTAACCCTAACACTATCCTAGGGCTGATGCTAACCCTAACCCTAACCCTAACACTATCCTAGGCCTGATGCTAACCCTATCCCTAACCCTAACACTCTCCTAGGGCTGAGGCTAACCCTAACCCTAACACTATCCTAGGGCTGATGCTAACCCTAACCCTAACCCAAACACTATCCTAGGGTTGATGCTAACCCTAACCCTAACACTATCGTAGGGCTGATGCTAACCCTAACCTTAACCCTAACACTATCCTTGGGCTGATGCTAAACCTAACCCTAACACTATCCTGGGCCTGATGCTAACCCTAATCCTAACCCTAACACTATCCTAGGGCTGATGCTAACCCTAACCCTAACACTATCCTAGGGCTGATGCTAAACCTAACCATAACCCTAACACTATCCTAGGGCTGATGCTCACCCTAACCCTAACCCTAACACTATCCTAGGGCTGATGCTAACCCTAACCCTAACACTATCCTAGGTCTGATGCTAACCCTAACCCTAACACTATCCTAGGGCTGATGCTAACCCTAACCCTAACCCTAACACTATCCTAGGCCTGATGCTAACCCTATCCCTAACCCTAACACTCTCCTAGGGCTGAGGCTAACCCTAACCCTAACACTATCCTACGGCTGATGCTAACCCTAACCCTAACCCAAACACTATCCTAGGGTTGATGCTAACCCTAACACTAACACTATCCTAGGGCTGATGCTAACCCTAACCCTTACCCTAACACTATCCTTGGGCTGATGCTAACCCTAACCCTAACACTATCCTGGGCCTGATGATAACCCTAACCCTAACCCTAACACTATCCTAGGGCTGATGCTAACCCTAACCCTAACACTATCCTTGGGCTGATGCTAACCCTAACCCTAACCCTAACACTATCCTAGGGCAGATGCTAACCCTAACGCTAACCCTAACACTATCCTTGAACTGATGCTAACCCTAACCCTAACCCTAACACTATCCTAGGCATTATGCTAACCCTAACCCTAACCCTAACACTATCCTAGGGCTGATGCTAACCCTAACCCTAACACTATCCTAGGGCTGATGCTAACCCTAACCCTAACCCTAACACTATCCTAGGGCTGATGCTAACCCTAACCCTAACAGTATCCTAGGCCTGATGATAACCCTAACCCTAACCCTGACACTATCCTAGGGCTGATGCTAAACCTAACCGTAACACTATCCTAGGGCTGATGCTAACCCTAACCCTAACCCTAACACTATCCTAGGGCTGATGCTAACCCTAACGCTAACCCTAACAATATCCTTGAACTGATGCTAACCCTAACCCTAACCTTAACACTATCCTAGGCCCGATGATAACCCTAACCCTAACCCTAACACTATCCTAGGGTTTATGTTAACCCTAACCCTAACACTATCCTAGGGCTGATGCTAACCCTAACCCTAAACCTAACACTATCCTAGGGCGGATGCTAAACCTAACCCTAACCCTAACACTATCCTAGGGCTGATGCTAACCCTAACACTAACACTATCCTAGGGCTGATGCTAACCCTAACTCTAACCCTAACACTCTCCAAGGGCTGATGCTAACCCTAACCCTAACCCTAACAGTATCCTAGGGCTGATGCTAACCCTAACCCTAACTCTAACACTATCTTAGGGCTGAGGCTAACCCTAACACTAACACTATCCTACGGCTGATGCTAACCCGAACCCTAACCCTAACACTATCCTAGGGCTGATGCTAACCCTAACCCTAACACTATCCTAGGCCTGACGCTAACCCTAACCCTAACCCTAACTCTATCCTAGGGTTGATGCTAACCCTAACCCTAACACTATCCTAGGGCTGATGCTAACCCTAACCCTAACCCTAACACTATACTAGGGCTGATGCTAACCCTAACCCTAACACTATCCTAGGCCTGATGATAACCTTAACCCTAACCCTAACACTATCCTAGGGCTGATGCTAACCCTAACCCTAACACTATCCTAGGGCTGATGCTAACCCTAACCCTAACCCTAACACTAACCTAAGTCTGATGCTAACCCTAGCCTCACACTATCCTAGGCCTGATGATAACCCTAACCCTAACCTTAACACTATCCTAGGGCTGATGCTAACCCTAACCCTAACCCTAACACTATCCTAGAGCTGATGCTAACCCTAACCCTAACACTATCCTAGGCCTGATGATAACCCTAACCGTAACCCTGACACTATCCTAGGGCTGATGCTAACCCTAATCCTAACACTATCCTAGGGCTGATGCTAACCCTAACACTAACCCTAACACTCTCCTAGGGCTGAGGCTAACCCTAACCCTAACACTATCCTAGGGCTGACGCTAACCCTAACCCTAACACAAACACTATCCTAGGGTTGATGCTAACCCTAACCCTAACACTATCCTAGGGCTGATGCTAACCCTAACCCTAACCCTAACACTATCCTTGGGCTGATGCTAACCCTAACCCTAACACTATCCTGGGCCTGATGCTAAGCCTAACCCTCACCCTAACACTATCCTAGGGCAGATGCTAACCCTAACCTTAACCCTAACACTATCCTAGGGCAGATGCTAACCCTAACGCTAACCCTAACACTATCCTTGAACTGATGCTAACCCTAACCCTAACCCTAACACTATCCTAGGCCTGATGATAACCCTAACCTTAACCCTAACACTATCCTAGGATTTATGTTAACCCTAACCCTAACACTATCCTAGGGCTGATGCTAACCCTAACCCTAACCCTATCACTATCCTAGGGCGGATGCTAACCCTAACCCTAACCCTAACACTATCCTAGGGCTGATGCTAACCCTAACACTAACACTATCCTAGGGCTGATGCTAACCCTAACCATAACATTATCCTAGGGCGGATGCTAACCCTAACCCTAACCCTAACACTATCCTAGGGCTGATGCTAACCCTAACACTAACACTATCCTAGGCCTGATGCTAACCCTAACCCTAACCCTAACACTATCCTAGGGTTGATGCTAACCCTAACCCTAACACTATCCTAGGGCTGATGCTAACCCTAACCCTAACACTATCCTAGGGCTGATGCTAACCCTAACCCTAACCCTAACACTCTCCAAGGGCTGATGCTAACCCTAACCCTAACCCTAACACTATCCTAGGGCTGATGCTAACCCTAACCCTAACTCTAACACTATCTTAGGGCTGAGGCTAACCCTAACCCTAACACTATCCTACGGCTGATGCTAACCCTAACCCTAACCCTAACACTATCCTAGGGCTGATGCTAACCCTAACCCTAACACTATCCTAGGGCTGATGCTAACCCTAACCCTAACCCTAACACTATCCTAGGTCTGATGCTAAGCCTAACCCTAACACTATCCTAGGGCTGATGCTAACCCTAACCCTAACCCTAACACTATCCTAGGGCTGATGCTAACCCTAACCCTAACACTATCCTAGGCCTGATGATAACCCTAACTCTAACCCTAACACTATCCTAGGGCTGATGCTAACCCTAACCCTAACACTATCCTAGGGCTGATGCTAACCCTAACCCTAACCCTAACACTATCCTAGGGCTGATGCTAACCCTAACGCTAACCCTAACACTATCCTTGAACTGATGCTAACCTTAAACCTAACCCTAACACTATCCTAGGCCTTATGATAGCCCTAACCCTAACCCTAACACTATCCTAGGGTTTATGTTAACCCTAACCCTAACACTATCCTAGGGCTGATGCTAACCCTAACCCTAAACCTAACACTATCCTAGGGCGGATGCTAACCCTAACCCTAACACTAACACTATCCTAGGGTTGATGCTAACCCTAACACTAACACTATCCTAGGGCTGATGCTAACCCTAACCCTAAACCTAACACTCTCCAAGGGCTGATGCTAACCCTAACCCTAACCCTAACACTATCCTAGGGCTGATGCTAACCCTAACCCTAACCCTAACACTATCCAAGGGTTGATGCTAACCCTAACCCTAACACTATCCTAGGGCTGATTCTAACCTTAACCCTAACCCTAACACTATCCTAGGCTGATGCTAACCCTAACGCTAACACTATCCTAGGGCTGATGCTAACCCTAACCCTAACCCTGACACTATCCTAGGGCTGATGCTAAACCTAACCGTAACACTATCCTAGGGCTGATGCTAACCCTAACCCTAACCCTAACACTATCCTAGGGCTGATGCTAACCCTAACGCTAACCCTAACAATATCCTTGAACTGATGCTAACCCTAACCCTAACCTTAACACTATCCTAGGCCTGATGATAACCCTAACCCTAACCCTAACACTATCCTAGGGTTTATGTTAACCCTAACCCTAACACTATCCTAGGGCTGATGCTAACCCTAACCCTAAACCTAACACTATCCTAGGGCGGATGCTAAACCTAACCCTAACCCTAACACTATCCTAGGGCTGATGCTAACCCTAACACTAACACTATCCTAGGGCTGATGCTAACCCTAACTCTAACCCTAACACTCTCCAAGGGCTGATGCTAACCCTAACCCTAACCCTAACAGTATCCTAGGGCTGATGCTAACCCTAACCCTAACTCTAACACTATCTTAGGGCTGAGGCTAACCCTAACACTAACACTATCCTACGGCTGATGCTAACCCGAACCCTAACCCTAACACTATCCTAGGGCTGATGCTAACCCTAACCCTAACACTATCCTAGGCCTGACGCTAACCCTAACCCTAACCCTAACTCTATCCTAGGGTTGATGCTAACCCTAACCCTAACACTATCCTAGGGCTGATGCTAACCCTAACCCTAACCCTAACACTATACTAGGGCTGATGCTAACCCTAACCCTAACACTATCCTAGGCCTGATGATAACCTTAACCCTAACCCTAACACTATCCTAGGGCTGATGCTAACCCTAACCCTAACACTATCCTAGGGCTGATGCTAACCCTAACCCTAACCCTAACACTAACCTAAGTCTGATGCTAACCCTAGCCTCACACTATCCTAGGCCTGATGATAACCCTAACCCTAACCTTAACACTATCCTAGGGCTGATGCTAACCCTAACCCTAACCCTAACACTATCCTAGAGCTGATGCTAACCCTAACCCTAACACTATCCTAGGCCTGATGATAACCCTAACCGTAACCCTGACACTATCCTAGGGCTGATGCTAACCCTAATCCTAACACTATCCTAGGGCTGATGCTAACCCTAACACTAACCCTAACACTCTCCTAGGGCTGAGGCTAACCCTAACCCTAACACTATCCTAGGGCTGACGCTAACCCTAACCCTAACACAAACACTATCCTAGGGTTGATGCTAACCCTAACCCTAACACTATCCTAGGGCTGATGCTAACCCTAACCCTAACCCTAACACTATCCTTGGGCTGATGCTAACCCTAACCCTAACACTATCCTGGGCCTGATGCTAAGCCTAACCCTCACCCTAACACTATCCTAGGGCAGATGCTAACCCTAACCTTAACCCTAACACTATCCTAGGGCAGATGCTAACCCTAACGCTAACCCTAACACTATCCTTGAACTGATGCTAACCCTAACCCTAACCCTAACACTATCCTAGGCCTGATGATAACCCTAACCTTAACCCTAACACTATCCTAGGATTTATGTTAACCCTAACCCTAACACTATCCTAGGGCTGATGCTAACCCTAACCCTAACCCTATCACTATCCTAGGGCGGATGCTAACCCTAACCCTAACCCTAACACTATCCTAGGGCTGATGCTAACCCTAACACTAACACTATCCTAGGGCTGATGCTAACCCTAACCATAACATTATCCTAGGGCGGATGCTAACCCTAACCCTAACCCTAACACTATCCTAGGGCTGATGCTAACCCTAACACTAACACTATCCTAGGCCTGATGCTAACCCTAACCCTAACCCTAACACTATCCTAGGGTTGATGCTAACCCTAACCCTAACACTATCCTAGGGCTGATGCTAACCCTAACCCTAACACTATCCTAGGGCTGATGCTAACCCTAACCCTAACCCTAACACTCTCCAAGGGCTGATGCTAACCCTAACCCTAACCCTAACACTATCCTAGGCCTGATGCTAACCCTATCCCTAACTCTAACACTATCTTAGGGCTGAGGCTAACCCTAACCCTAACACTATCCTACGGCTGATGCTAACCCTAACCCTAACCCTAACACTATCCTAGGGCTGATGCTAACCCTAACCCTAACACTATCCTAGGGCTGATGCTAACCCTAACCCTAACCCTAACACTATCCTAGGTCTGATGCTAAGCCTAACCCTAACACTATCCTAGGGCTGATGCTAACCCTAACCCTAACCCTAACACTATCCTAGGGCTGATGCTAACCCTAACCCTAACACTATCCTAGGCCTGATGATAACCCTAACTCTAACCCTAACACTATCCTAGGGCTGATGCTAACCCTAACCCTAACACTATCCTAGGGCTGATGCTAACCCTAACCCTAACCCTAACACTATCCTAGGGCTGATGCTAACCCTAACGCTAACCCTAACACTATCCTTGAACTGATGCTAACCCTAAACCTAACCCTAACACTATCCTAGGCCTTATGATAGCCCTAACCCTAACCCTAACACTATCCTAGGGTTTATGTTAACCCTAACCCTAACACTATCCTAGGGCTGATGCTAACCCTAACCCTAAACCTAACACTATCCTAGGGCGGATGCTAACCCTAACCCTAACACTAACACTATCCTAGGGTTGATGCTAACCCTAACACTAACACTATCCTAGGGCTGATGCTAACCCTAACCCTAACCCTAACACTCTCCAAGGGCTGATGCTAACCCTAACCCTAACCCTAACACTATCCTAGGGCTGATGCTAACCCTAACCCTAACACTATCCTAGGGCTGATGCTAACCCTAACCCTAACCCTAACACTATCCAAGGGTTGATGCTAACCCTAACCCTAACACTATCCTAGGGCTGATTCTAACCTTAACCCTAACCCTAACACTATCCTAGGCTGATGCTAACCCTAACGCTAACACTATCCTAGGGCTGATGCTAACCCTAACCCTAACCCTAACACTAACCTAGGGCTGATGCTAACCCTAACCCTAACACTATCCTGGGGCTGATGCTAACCCTAACCCTAACCCTAACACTATCCTAGGGCTGATGCTAACCCTAACCCTAACACTATCCTAGGGCTGATTCTAACCCTAACCCTAACCCTAACACTATCCTAGGGCTGATGCTAACCCTAACACTAACACAATCCTAGGGCTGATGCTAACCCTAACCCTAACCCTAACACTATCCTAGGGCTGATGCTAACCCTAACCCTAACCCAAACACTATCCTAGGGTTGATGCTAACCCTAACCCTAACACTATCCTAGGGCTGATGCTAACCCTAACCCTAACCCTAACACTATCCTTGGGCTGATGCTAACCCTAACCCTAACACTATCCTGGGCCTGATGCTAACCCTAACCCTAACCCTAACACTATCATAGGGCTGATGCTAACCCTAACCCTAACACTATCCTTGGGCTGATGCTAACCCTAACCCTAACACTATCCTGGGCCTGATGCTAACCCTAACCCTAACCCTAACACTATCCTAGGGCTGATGCTAACCCTAACCCTAACACTATCCTAGGGCTGATGCTAACCCTAACCCTAACCCTAACACTATCCTAGGGCTGATGCTAACCCTAACGCTAACCCTAACACTATCCTTGAACTGATGCTAACCCTAAACCTAACCCTAACAATATCCTAGGCCTGATGATAACCCTAACCCTAACCCTAACACTATCCTAGGGTTTATGTTAACCCTAACCCTAACACTATCCTAGGGCTGATGCTAACCCTAACCCTAAACCTAACACTATCCTAGGGCGGATGCTAACCCTAACCCTAACCCTAACACTATCCTAGGGCTGATGCTACCCTAACACTAACACTATCCTAGGGCTGATGCTAACCCTAACCCTAACACTATCCTAGGGCTGATTCTAACCCTAACCCTAACCCTAACACTATCCTAGGGCTGATGCTAACCCTAACACTAACACTATCCTAGGGCTGATGCTAACCCTAACCCTAACCCTAACACTATCCTAGGGCTGATGCTAACCCTAACCCTAATACTATCCTTGGGCTGATGCTAACCCTAACCGTAACCCTAACACTATCCTAGGGCAGATGCTAACCCTAACCCTAATACTATCCTTGGGCTGATGCTAACCCTAACCGTAACCCTAACACTATCCTAGGGCAGATGCTAACCCTAACGCTAACCCTAACACTATCCTTGAACTGGTGCTAACCCTAACCCTAACCCTAACACTATCCTAGGCATGATGCTTACCCTAACCCTAACCCTAACACTATCCTAGGGCTGATGCTAACCCTAACCCTAACACTATCCTAGGGCTGATGCTAACCCTAACCCTAACCCTAACACTATCCTAGGGCTGATGATAACCCTAACCCTAACACTATCCTAGGCCTGATGATAACCCTAACCCTAACCCTGACACTATCCTAGGGCTGATGCTAAACCTAACCCTAACACTATCCTAGGGCTGATGCTAACCCTAACCCTAACCCTAACACTATCCTAGGGCTGATGCTAACCCTAACGCTAACCCTAACACTATCCTTGAACTGATGCTAACCCTAACCCTAACCATAACACTATCCTAGGCCTGATGATAACCCTAACCCTAACTTTAACACTATCCTAGGGTTTATGTTAACCCTAACCCTAACACTATCCTAGGCCTGATGATAACCCTAACCCTAACCCTAACACTATCCTAGGGCTGATGCTAACCCTAACCCTAACACTATCCTAGGGCTGATGCTAACCCTAACCCTAACCCTAACACTATCCTAGGCCTGATGCTAACCCTATCCCTAACCCTCACACTCTCCTAGGGCTGAGGCTAACCCTAACCCTAACACTATCCTAGGGCTGATGCTAACCCTAACCCTAACCCAAACACTATCCTAGTGTTGATGCTAACCCTAACCCTAACACTATCCTAGGGCTGATGCTAACCCCAACCCTAACTCTAACACTAACCTAAGTCTGATGCTAACCCTAGCCTCACACTATCCTAGGCCTGATGATAACCCTAACCCTAACCTTAACACTATCCTAGGGCTGATGCTAACCCTAACCCTAACCCTAACACTATCCTAGAGGTGATGCTAACCCTAACCCTAACACTATCCTAGGCCTGATGATAACCCTAACCGTAACCCTGACACTATCCTAGGGCTGATGCTAACCCTAACCCTAACACTATCCTAGGGCTGATGCTAACCCTAACACTAACCCTAACACTCTCCTAGGGCTGATGCTAACCCTAACCCTAACCCAAACACTATCCTAGGGTTGATGCTAACCCTAACCCTAACACTATCCTAGGGCTGATGCTAACCCTAACCCTAACCCTAACACTATCCTTGGGCTGATGCTAACCCTAACCCTAACACTATCCTGGGCCTGATGCTAACCCTAACCCTAACCCTAACACTATCCTAGGGCAGATGCTAACCCTAACCCTAACCCTAACACTATCCTAGGGCAGATGCTAACCCTAACGCTAACCCTAACACTATCCTTGAACTGATGCTAACCCTAACCCTAACCCTAACACTATCCTAGGCCTGATGAAAACCCTAACCCTAACCCTAACACTATCCTAGGATTTATGTTAACCCTAACCCTAACACTATCCTAGGGCTGATGCTAACCCTAACCCTAACCCTATCACTATCCTAGGGCGGGTGCTAACCCTAACCCTAGCCCTAACACTATCCTAGGGCTGATGCTAACCCTAACACTAACACTATCCTAGGGCTGATGCTAGCCCTAACCCTAACATTATCCTAGGGCGGATGCTAACCCTAACCCTAACCCTAACACTATCCTAGGGCTGATGCTAACCCTAACACTAACACTATCCAAGGCCTGATGCTAACCCTAACCCTAACCCTAACACTATCCTAGGGCTGATGCTAACCCTAACCCAAACACTATCCTAGGGCTGATGCTAACCCTAAACCTAACACTATCCTAGGGCTGATGCTAACCCTAACCCTAACCCTAACACTCTCCAAGGGCTGATGCTAACCCTAACCCTAACCCTAACACTATCCTAGGGCTGATGCTAACCCTAACCCTAACTCTAACACTATCTTAGGGCTGAGGCTAACCCTAACCCTAACACTATCCTACGGCTGATGCTAACCCTAACCCTAACCCTAACACTATCCTAGGGCTGATGCTAACCCTAACCCTAACACTATCCTAGGGCTGATGCTAACCCTAACCCTAACCCTAACACTATCCTAGGGCTGATGCTAACCCTAACCCTAACACTATCCTAGGGCTGATGCTAACCCTAACCCTAACCCTAACACTATCCTAGGGCTGATGCTAACCCTAACCCTAACACTATCCTAGGCCTGATGATAACCCTATCCCTAACCCTAACACTATCCTAGGGCTGATGCTAACCCTAACCCTAACACTATCCTAGGGCTGGTGCTAACCCTAACCCTAACCCTAACACTATCCTAGGGCTGATGCTAACCCTAACGCTAACCCTAACACTATCCTTGAACTGATGCTAACCCTAAACCTAACCCTAACAATATCCTAGGCCTGATGATAACCCTAACCCTAACCCTAACACTATCCTAGGGTTTATGTTAACCCTAACCCTAACACTATCCTAGGGCTGATGCTAACCCTAACCCTAAACCTAACACTATCCTAGGTCGGATGCTAACCCTAACCCTAACCCTAACACTATCCTAGGGCTGATGCTACCCTAACACTAACACTATCATAGGGCTGATGCTAACCCTAACCCTAACACTATCCTAGGGCTGATTCTAACCCTAACCCTAACCCTAACTCTATCCTAGGGCTGATGCTAACCCTAACACTAACACTATCCTAGGGCTGATGCTAACCCTAACCCTAACCCTAACACTATCCTAGGGCTGATGCTAACCCTAACCCTAACCCAAACACTATCCTTGGGCTGATGCTAACCCTAACCCTAACACTATCCTGGGCCTGATGCTAACCCTAACCCTAACCCTAACACTATCCTAGGGCTGATGCTAACCCTAACCCTAATACTATCCTTGGGCTGATGCTAACCCTAACCGTAACCCTAACACTATCCTAGGGCAGATGCTAACCCTAACGCTAACACTATCCTAGGCCTGATGATAACCCTAACCCTAACCTTAACACTATCCTAGGGCTGATGCTAACCCTAACCCTAACCCTAACACTATCCTAGGGCTGATGCTAACCCTAACCCTAACACTATCCTAGGCCTGATGCTAACCCTATCCCTAACCCTCACACTCTCCTAGGGCTGAGGCTAACCCTAACCCTAACACTATCCTAGGGCTGATGCTAACCCTAACCCTAACCCAAACACTATCCTAGTGTTGATGCTAACCCTAACCCTAACACTATCCTAGGGCTGATGCTAACCCTAACCCTAACCCTAACACTATCCTTGGGCTGATGCTAACCCTAACCCTAACACTATCCTGGGCCTGATGCTAACCCTAACCCTAACCCTAACACTATCCTAGGGCTGATGCTAACCCTAACCCTAACACTATCCTAGGGCTGATGCTAACCCTAACCCTAACCCTAACACTATCCTAGGGCTGATGCTAACCCTAACACTAACACTATCCTAGGCCTGATGCTAACCCTAACCCTAACCCTAACACTATCCTAGGGCTGATGCTAACCCTAACACTAACACTATCCTAGGCCTGATGCTAACCCTAACCCTAACCCTAACACTATCCTAGGGCTGATGCTAACCCTAACCCTAACCCTAACACTATCCTAGGGCTGATGCTAACCCTAACCCTAACCCTAACACTATCCTAGGCCTGATGCTAACCCTATCCCTAACCCTCACACTCTCCTAGGGCTGAATCTAACCCTAACCCTAACACTATCCTAGGGCTGATGCTAACCCTAACCCTAACCCAAACACTATCCTAGTGTTGATGCTAACCCTAACCCTAACACTATCCTAGGGCTGATGCTAACCCCAACCCTAAACCTAACACTAACCTAAGTCTGATGCTAACCCTAGCCTCACACTATCCTAGGCCTGATGATAACCCTAACCCTAACCTTAACACTATCCTAGGGCTGATGCTAACCCTAACCCTAACCCTAACACTATCCTAGAGGTGATGCTAACCCTAACCCTAACACTATCCTAGGCCTGATGATAACCCTAACCGTAACCCTGACACTATCCTAGGGCTGATGCTAACCCTAACCCTAACACTATCCTAGGGCTGATGCTAACCCTAACACTAACCCTAACACTCTCCTAGGGCTGATGCTAACCCTAACCCTAACCCAAACACTATCCTAGGGTTGATGCTAACCCTAACCCTAACACTATCCTAGGGCTGATGCTAACCCTAACCCTAACCCTAACACTATCCTTGGGCTGATGCTAACCCTAACCCTAACACTATCCTGGGCCTGATGCTAACCCTAACCCTAACCCTAACACTATCCTAGGGCAGATGCTAACCCTAACCCTAACCCTAACACTATCCTAGGGCAGATGCTAACCCTAACGCTAACCCTAACACTATCCTTGAACTGATGCTAACCCTAACCCTAACCCTAACACTATCCTAGGCCTGATGAAAACCCTAACCCTAACCCTAACACTATCCTAGGATTTATGTTAACCCTAACCCTAACACTATCCTAGGGCTGATGCTAACCCTAACCCTAACCCTATCACTATCCTAGGGCGGGTGCTAACCCGAACCCTAGCCCTAACACTATCCTAGGGCTGATGCTAACCCTAACACTAACACTATCCTAGGGCTGATGCTAGCCCTAACCCTAACATTATCCTAGGGCGGATGCTAACCCTAACCCTAACCCTAACACTATCCTAGGGCTGATGCTAACCCTAACACTAACACTATCCAAGGCCTGATGCTAACCCTAACCCTAACCCTAACACTATCCTAGGGCTGATGCTAACCCTAACCCAAACACTATCCTAGGGCTGATGCTAACCCTAAACCTAACACTATCCTAGGGCTGATGCTAACCCTAACCCTAACCCTAACACTCTCCAAGGGCTGATGCTAACCCTAACCCTAACCCTAACACTATCCTAGGGCTGATGCTAACCCTAACCCTAACTCTAACACTATCTTAGGGCTGAGGCTAACCCTAACCCTAACACTATCCTACGGCTGATGCTAACCCTAACCCTAACCCTAACACTATCCTAGGGCTGATGCTAACCCTAACCCTAATACTATCCTAGGGATGATGCTAACCCTAACCCTAACCCTAACACTATCCTAGGGCTGATTCTAACCCTAACCCTAACACTATCCTAGGGCTGATGCTAACCCTAACCCTAACCCTAACACTATCCTAGGGCTGATGCTAACCCTAACCCTAACACTATCCTAGGCCTGATGATAACCCTATCCCTAACCCTAACACTATCCTAGGGCTGATGCTAACCCTAACCCTAACACTATCCTAGGGCTGGTGCTAACCCTAACCCTAACCCTAACACTATCCTAGGGCTGATGCTAACCCTAACGCTAACCCTAACACTATCCTTGAACTGATGCTAACCCTAAACCTAACCCTAACAATATCCTAGGCCTGATGATATCCCTAACCCTAACCCTAACACTATCCTAGGGTTTATGTTAACCCTAACCCTAAAACTATCCTAGGGCTGATGCTAACCCTAACCCTAAACCTAACACTATCCTAGGGCGGATGCTAACCCTAACCCTAACCCTAACACTATCCTAGGGCTGATGCTACCCTAACACTAACACTATCATAGGGCTGATGCTAACCCTAACCCTAACACTATCCTAGGGCTGATTCTAACCCTAACCCTAACCCTAACACTATCCTAGGGCTGATGCTAACCCTAACACTAACACTATCCTAGGGCTGATGCTAACCCTAACCCTAACCCTAACACTATCCTAGGGCTGATGCTAACCCTAACCCTAACCCAAACACTATCCTTGGGCTGATGCTAACCCTAACCCTAACACTATCCTGGGCCTGATGCTAACCCTAACCCTAACCCTAACACTATCCTAGGGCTGATGCTAACCCTAACCCTAATACTATCCTTGGGCTGATGCTAACCGTAACCGTAACCCTAACACTATCCTAGGGCAGATGCTAACCCTAACGCTAACACTATCCTAGGCCTGATGATAACCCTAACCCTAACCTTAACACTATCCTAGGGCTGATGCTAACCCTAACCCTAACCCTAACACTATCCTAGGGCTGATGCTAACCCTAACCCTAACCCTAACACTATCCTAGGCCTGATGCTAACCCTATCCCTAACCCTCACACTCTCCTAGGGCTGAGGCTAACCCTAACCCTAACACTATCCTAGGGCTGATGCTAACCCTAACCCTAACCCAAACACTATCCTAGTGTTGATGCTAACCCTAACCCTAACACTATCCTAGGGCTGATGCTAACCCTAACCCTAACCCTAACACTATCCTTGGGCTGATGCTAACCCTAACCCTAACACTATCCTGGGCCTGATGCTAACCCTAACCCTAACCCTAACACTATCCTAGGGCTGATGCTAACCCTAACCCTAACACTATCCTAGGGCTGATGCTAACCCTAACACTAACACTATCCTAGGCCTGATGCTAACCCTAACCCTAACCCTAACACTATCCTAGGGCTGATGCTAACCCTAACACTAACACTATCCTAGGCCTGATGCTAACCCTAACCCTAACCCTAACACTATCCTAGGGCTGATGCTAACCCTAACCCTAACACTATCCTAGGGCTGATGCTAACCCTAACCCTAACGCTATCCTAGGGCTGATGCTAACCCTAACCCTAACCCTAACACTCTCCAAGGGCTGATGCAAACCCAAACCCTAACCCTAACACTATCCTAGGGCTGATGCTAACCCTAACCCTAACCCTAACACTCTCCAAGGGCTGATGCTAACCCTAACCCTAACCCTAACACTATCCTAGGGCTGATGCTAACCCTAACCCTAACTCTAACACTATCTTAGGGCTGAGGCTAACCCTAACCCTAACACTATCCCACGGCTTATGCTAACCCTAACCCTAACCCTAACACTATCCTAGGGGTGATGCTAACCCTAACCCTAACACTATCCTAGGGCTGATGCTAACCCTAACCCTAACACTAACACTATCCTAGGGCTGATGCTAACCCTAACCCTAACACTATCCTAGGGCTGATGCTAACCCTAACCCTAACCCTAACACTATCCTAGGGCTGATGCTAACCCTAACCCTAACACTATCCTAGGCCTGATGATAACACTAACCCTAACCCTAACACTATCCTAGGGCTGATGCTAACCCTAACCCTAACCCTAATACTATCCTAGGTCGGATGCTAACCCTAACCCTAACCCTAACACTATCCTAGGGCTGATGCTAACCCTAACCCTAACCATAACACTCTCCAAGGGCTGATGCTAACCCTAACCCTAACCCTAACACTATCCTAGGGCTGATGCTAACCCTAACCCTAACACTATCCTAGGGCTGATGCTAACCCTAACCCTAACCCTAACACTATCCTAGGGTTGATGCTAACCCTAACCCTAACACTATCCTAGGGCTGATGCTAACCTTAACCCTAACCCTAACACTATCCTAGGGCTGATGCTAACCCTAACGCTAACACTATCCTAGGGCTGATGCTAACCCTAACCCTAACCCTAACACTATCCTAGGGCTGATGCTAACCCTAACCCTAACACTATCCTGGGGCTGATGCTAACCCTAACCCTAACCCTAACACTATCCTAGGGCTGATGCTAACCCAAACCCTAACACTATCCTAGGGCTGATGCTAACCCTAACCCTAACACTATCCTAGGGCTGATGCTAACCCTAACCCTAACCCTAACACTATCCTACGGCTGATGCTAACCCTAACCCTAACCCAAACACTATCCTAGGGTTGATGCTAACCCTAACCCTAACACTATCCTAGGGCTGATGCTAACCCTAACCCTAACCTTAACACTATCCTAGGGCTGATGCTAACCCTAACCCTAACCCTAACACTAACCTAGGGCTGATGCTAACCCTAACCCTAACACTATCCTGGGGCTGATGCTAACCCTAACCCTAACCCTAACACTATCCTAGGGCTGATGCTAACCCTAACCTTAACACTATCCTAGGGCTGATTCTAACCCTAACCCTAACCCTAACACTATCCTAGGGCTGATGCTAACCCTAACACTAACACTATCCTAGGGCTGATGCTAACCCTAACCCTAACCCTAACACTATCCTAGGGCTGATGCTAACCCTAACCCTAACCCAAACACTATCCTTGGGCTGATGCTAACCCTAACCCTAACACTATCCTGGGCCTGATGCTAACCCTGACCCTAACCCTAACACTATCCTAGGGCTGATGCTAACCCTAACCCTAATACTATCCTTGGGCTGATGCTAACCCTAACCGTAACCCTAACACTATCCTAGGGCAGATGCTAACCCTAACGCTAAACCTAACACTATCCTTGAACTGGTGCTAACCCTAACCCTAACCCTAACACTATCCTAGGCATGATGCTAACCCTAACCCTAACCCTAACACTATCCTAGGGCTGATGCTAACCCTAACCCTAACACTATCCTAGGGCTGATGCTAACCCTAACCCTAACCCTAACACTATCCTAGGGCTGATGATAACCCTAACCCTAACACTATCCTAGGCCTGATGATAACCCTAACCCTAACCCTGACACTATCCTAGGGCTGATGCTAAACCTAACCCTAACACTATCCTAGGGCTGATGCTAACCCTAACCCTAACCCTAACACTATCCTAGGGCTGATGCTAACCCTAACGCTAACCCTAACACTATCCTTGAACTGATGCTAACCCTAACCCTAACCATAACACTATCCTAGGCCTGATGATAACCCTAACCCTAACTTTAACACTATCCTAGGGTTTATGTTAACCCTAACCCTAACACTATCCTAGGGCTGATGCTAACCCTAACCCTAAACCTAACACTATCCTAGGGCGGATGCTAAACCTAACCCTAACCCTAACACTATCCTAGGGCTGATGCTAACCCTAACACTAACACTATCCTAGGGCTGATGCTAACCCTAACCCTAACCCTAACACTCTCCAAGGGCTGATGCTAACCCTAACCCTAACCCTAACACTATCCTAGGGCTGATGCTAACCCTAACCCTAACTCTAACACTATCTTAGTGCTGAGGCTAACCCTAACCCTAACACTATCCTACGGCTGATGCTAACCCTAACCCTAACCCTAACACTATCCTAGGGCTGATGCTAACCCTAACCCTAACACTATCCTAGGCCTGACGCTAACCCTAACCCTAATCCTAACTCTATCCTAGGGTTGATGCTAACCCTAACCCTAACACTATCCTAGGGCTGATGCTAACCCTAACCCTAACCCTAACACTATACTAGGGCTGATGCTAACCCTAACCCTAACACTATCCTAGGCCTGATGATAACCCTAACCCTAACCCTAACACTATCCTAGGGCTGATGCTAACCCTAACCCTAACACTATCCTAGGGCTGATGCTAACCCTAACCCTAACCCTAACACTATCCTAAGTCTGATGCTAACCCTAGCCCTCACACTATCCTAGGCCTGATGATAACCCTAACCCTAACCTTAACACTATCCTAGGGCTGATGCTAACCCTAACCCTAACCCTAACACTATCCTAGGGCTGATGCTAACCCTAACCCTAACCCTAACACTATCCTAGGCCTGATGCTAACCCTATCCCTAACCCTCACACTCTCCTAGGGCTGAGGCTAACCCTAACCCTAACACTATCCTAGGGCTGATGCTAACCCTAACCCTAACCCAAACACTATCCTAGTGTTGATGCTAACCCTAACCCTAACACTATCCTAGGGCTGATGCTAACCCTAACCCTAACCCTATCACTATCCTTGGGCTGATGCTAACCCTAACCCTAACACTATCCTGGGCCTGATGCTAACCCTAACCCTAACCCTAACACTATCCTAGGGCTGATGCTAACCCTAACCCTAACACTATCCTTGGGCTGATGGTAACCCTAACCCTAACCCTAACACTATCCTAGTTCAGATGCTAACCCTAACGCTAACCCTAACACTATCCTTGAACTGATGCTAACCCTAACCCTAACCCTAACACTATCCTAGGCCTGATGATAACCCTAACCCTAACCCTAACACTATCCTAGGATTTATGTTAACCCTAACCCTAACACTATCCTAGGGCTGATGCTAACCCTAACCCTAACCCTAACACTATCCTAGGGCGGATGCTAACCCTAACCCTAACCCTAACACTATCCTAGGGCTGATGCTAACCCTAACACTAACACTATCCTAGGGGTGATGCTAACCCTAACCCTAACCCTAACATTATCCTAGGGCGGATGCTAACCCTAACCCTAACCCTAACACTATCCTAGGGCTGATGCTAACCCTAACACTAACACTATCCTAGGCCTGATGCTAACCTTAACCCTAACCCTAACACTATCCTAGGGCTGATGCTAACCCTAACCCTAACACTATCCTAGGGCTGATGCTAACCCTAACCCTAACCTTAACACTATCCTAGGGCTGATGCTAACCCTAACCCTAACACTATCCTAGGGCTGATGCTAACCCTAACCCTAACACTATCCTAGGGCTGATGCTAACCCTAACCCTAACGCTAACACTATCCTAGGGCTGATGCTAACCCTAACACTAACACTATCCTAGGCCTGATGCTAACCCTAACCCTAACCCTAACACTATCCTAGGGCTGATGCTAACCCTAACACTAACACTATCCTAGGCCTGATGCTAACCCTAACCCTAACCCTAACACTATCCTAGGGCTGATGCTAACCCTAACCCTAACACTATCCTAGGGCTGATGCTAACCCTAACCCTAACACTATCCTAGGGCTGATGCTAACCCTAACCCTAACCCTAACACTCTCCAAGGGCTGATGCAAACCCAAACCCTAACCCTAACACTATCCTAGGGCTGATGCTAACCCTAACCCTAACCCTAACACTCTCCAAGGGCTGATGCTAACCCTAACCCTAACCCTAACACTATCCTAGGGCTGATGCTAACCCTAACCCTAACTCTAACACTATCTTAGGGCTGAGGCTAACCCTAACCCTAACACTATCCTACGGCTTATGCTAACCCTAACCCTAACCCTAACACTATCCTAGGGGTGATGCTAACCCTAACCCTAACACTATCCTAGGGCTGATGCTAACCCTAACCCTAACCCTAACACTATCCTAGGGCTGATGCTAACCCTAACCCTAACACTATCCTAGGGCTGATGCTAACCCTAACCCTAACCCTAACACTATCCTAGGGCTGATGCTAACCCTAACCCTAACACTATCCTAGGCCTGATGATAACACTAACCCTAACCCTAACACTATCCTAGGGCTGATGCTAACCCTAACCCTAACCCTAATACTATCCTAGGTCGGATGCTAACCCTAACCCTAACCCTAACACTATCCTAGGGCTGATGCTAACCCTAACCCTAACCATAACACTCTCCAAGGGCTGATGCTAACCCTAACCCTAACCCTAACACTATCCTAGGGCTGATGCTAACCCTAACCCTAACACTATCCTAGGGCTGATGCTAACCCTAACCCTAACCCTAACACTATCCTAGGGTTGATGCTAACCCTAACCCTAACACTATCCTAGGGCTGATGCTAACCCTAACCCTAACCCTAACACTATCCTAGGGCTGATGCTAACCCTAACCCTAACACTATCCTAGGCCTGATGATAACCCTATCCCTAACCCTAACACTATCCTAGGGCTGATGCTAACCCTAACCCTAACACTATCCTAGGGCTGGTGCTAACCCTAACCCTAACCCTAACACTATCCTAGGGCTGATGCTAACCCTAACGCTAACCCTAACACTATCCTTGAACTGATGCTAACCCTAAACCTAACCCTAACAATATCCTAGGCCTGATGATAACCCTAACCCTAACCCTAACACTATCCTAGGGTTTATGTTAACCCTAACCCTAAAACTATCCTAGGGCTGATGCTAACCCTAACCCTAAACCTAACACTATCCTAGGGCGGATGCTAACCCTAACCCTAACCCTAACACTATCCTAGAGCTGATGCTACCCTAACACTAACACTATCATAGGGCTGATGCTAACCCTAACCCTAACACTATCCTAGGGCTGATTCTAACCCTAACCCTAACCCTAACACTATCCTAGGGCTGATGCTAACCCTAACACTAACACTATCCTAGGGCTGATGCTAACCCTAACCCTAACCCTAACACTATCCTAGGGCTGATGCTAACCCTAACCCTAACCCAAACACTATTCTTGGGCTGATGCTAACCCTAACCCTAACACTATCCTGGGCCTGATGCTAACCCTAACCCTAACCCTAACACTATCCTAGGGCTGATGCTAACCCTAACCCTAATACTATCCTTGGGCTGATGCTAACCCTAACCGTAACCCTAACACTATCCTAGGGCAGATGCTAACCCTAACGCTAACACTATCCTAGGCCTGATGATAACCCTAACCCTAACCTTAACACTATCCTAGGGCTGATGCTAACCCTAACCCTAACCCTAACACTATCCTAGGGCTGATGCTAACCCTAACCCTAACCCTAACACTATCCTAGGCCTGATGCTAACCCTATCCCTAACCCTCACACTCTCCTAGGGCTGAGGCTAACCCTAACCCTAACACTATCCTAGGGCTGATGCTAACCCTAACCCTAACCCAAACACTATCCTAGTGTTGATGCTAACCCTAACCCTAACACTATCCTAGGGCTGATGCTAACCCTAACCCTAACCCTAACACTATCCTTGGGCTGATGCTAACCCTAACCCTAACACTATCCTGGGCCTGATGCTAACCCTAACCCTAACCCTAACACTATCCTAGGGCTGATGCTAACCCTAACCCTAACACTATCCTAGGGCTGATGCTAACCCTAACCCTAACCCTAACACTATCCTAGGGCTGATGCTAACCCTAACACTAACACTATCCTAGGCCTGATGCTAACCCTAACCCTAACCCTAACACTATCCTAGGGCTGATGCTAACCCTAACACTAACACTATCCTAGGCCTGATGCTAACCCTAACCCTAACCCTAACACTATCCTAGGGCTGATGCTAACCCTAACCCTAACACTATCCTAGGGCTGATGCTAACCCTAACCCTAACGCTATCCTAGGGCTGATGCTAACCCTAACCCTAACCCTAACACTCTCCAAGGGCTGATGCAAACCCAAACCCTAACCCTAACACTATCCTAGGGCTGATGCTAACCCTAACCCTAACCCTAACACTCTCCAAGGGCTGATGCTAACCCTAACCCTAACCCTAACACTATCCTAGGGCTGATGCTAACCCTAACCCTAACTCTAACACTATCTTAGGGCTGAGGCTAACCCTAACCCTAACACTATCCCACGGCTTATGCTAACCCTAACCCTAACCCTAACACTATCCTAGGGGTGATGCTAACCCTAACCCTAACACTATCCTAGGGCTGATGCTAACCCTAACCCTAACACTAACACTATCCTAGGGCTGATGCTAACCCTAACCCTAACACTATCCTAGGGCTGATGCTAACCCTAACCCTAACCCTAACACTATCCTAGGGCTGATGCTAACCCTAACCCTAACACTATCCTAGGCCTGATGATAACACTAACCCTAACCCTAACACTATCCTAGGGCTGATGCTAACCCTAACCCTAACCCTAATACTATCCTAGGTCGGATGCTAACCCTAACCCTAACCCTAACACTATCCTAGGGCTGATGCTAACCCTAACCCTAACCATAACACTCTCCAAGGGCTGATGCTAACCCTAACCCTAACCCTAACACTATCCTAGGGCTGATGCTAACCCTAACCCTAACACTATCCTAGGGCTGATGCTAACCCTAACCCTAACCCTAACACTATCCTAGGGTTGATGCTAACCCTAACCCTAACACTATCCTAGGGCTGATGCTAACCTTAACCCTAACCCTAACACTATCCTAGGGCTGATGCTAACCCTAACGCTAACACTATCCTAGGGCTGATGCTAACCCTAACCCTAACCCTAACACTATCCTAGGGCTGATGCTAACCCTAACCCTAACACTATCCTGGGGCTGATGCTAACCCTAACCCTAACCCTAACACTATCCTAGGGCTGATGCTAACCCAAACCCTAACACTATCCTAGGGCTGATGCTAACCCTAACCCTAACACTATCCTAGGGCTGATGCTAACCCTAACCCTAACCCTAACACTATCCTACGGCTGATGCTAACCCTAACCCTAACCCAAACACTATCCTAGGGTTGATGCTAACCCTAACCCTAACACTATCCTAGGGCTGATGCTAACCCTAACCCTAACCTTAACACTATCCTAGGGCTGATGCTAACCCTAACCCTAACCCTAACACTAACCTAGGGCTGATGCTAACCCTAACCCTAACACTATCCTGGGGCTGATGCTAACCCTAACCCTAACCCTAACACTATCCTAGGGCTGATGCTAACCCTAACCTTAACACTATCCTAGGGCTGATTCTAACCCTAACCCTAACCCTAACACTATCCTAGGGCTGATGCTAACCCTAACACTAACACTATCCTAGGGCTGATGCTAACCCTAACCCTAACCCTAACACTATCCTAGGGCTGATGCTAACCCTAACCCTAACCCAAACACTATCCTTGGGCTGATGCTAACCCTAACCCTAACACTATCCTGGGCCTGATGCTAACCCTAACCCTAACCCTAACACTATCCTAGGGCTGATGCTAACCCTAACCCTAATACTATCCTTGGGCTGATGCTAACCCTAACCGTAACCCTAACACTATCCTAGGGCAGATGCTAACCCTAACGCTAAACCTAACACTATCCTTGAACTGGTGCTAACCCTAACCCTAACCCTAACACTATCCTAGGCATGATGCTAACCCTAACCCTAACCCTAACACTATCCTAGGGCTGATGCTAACCCTAACCCTAACACTATCCTAGGGCTGATGCTAACCCTAACCCTAACCCTAACACTATCCTAGGGCTGATGATAACCCTAACCCTAACACTATCCTAGGCCTGATGGTAACCCTAACCCTAACCCTGACACTATCCTAGGGCTGATGCTAAACCTAACCCTAACACTATCCTAGGGCTGATGCTAACCCTAACCCTAACCCTAACACTATCCTAGGGCTGATGCTAACCCTAACGCTAACCCTAACACTATCCTTGAACTGATGCTAACCCTAACCCTAACCATAACACTATCCTAGGCCTGATGATAACCCTAACCCTAACTTTAACACTATCCTAGGGTTTATGTTAACCCTAACCCTAACACTATCCTAGGGCTGATGCTAACCCTAACCCTAAACCTAACACTATCCTAGGGCGGATGCTAAACCTAACCCTAACCCTAACACTATCCTAGGGCTGATGCTAACCCTAACACTAACACTATCCTAGGGCTGATGCTAACCCTAACCCTAACCCTAACACTCTCCAAGGGCTGATGCTAACCCTAACCCTAACCCTAACACTATCCTAGGGCTGATGCTAACCCTAACCCTAACTCTAACACTATCTTAGTGCTGAGGCTAACCCTAACCCTAACACTATCCTACGGCTGATGCTAACCCTAACCCTAACCCTAACACTATCCTAGGGCTGATGCTAACCCTAACCCTAACACTATCCTAGGCCTGACGCTAACCCTAACCCTAATCCTAACTCTATCCTAGGGTTGATGCTAACCCTAACCCTAACACTATCCTAGGGCTGATGCTAACCCTAACCCTAACCCTAACACTATACTAGGGCTGATGCTAACCCTAACCCTAACACTATCCTAGGCCTGATGATAACCCTAACCCTAACCCTAACACTATCCTAGGGCTGATGCTAACCCTAACCCTAACACTATCCTAGGGCTGATGCTAACCCTAACCCTAACCCTAACACTATCCTAAGTCTGATGCTAACCCTAGCCCTCACATTATCCTAGGCCTGATGATAACCCTAACCCTAACCTTA
This sequence comes from Lemur catta, assembly GCF_020740605.2. Lineage (NCBI taxonomy): Eukaryota > Metazoa > Chordata > Mammalia > Primates > Lemuridae > Lemur > Lemur catta. Next base: position 3,164,229 of record NC_059134.1, read on the forward strand.
ACACTATCCTAGGGCTGATGCTAACCCTAACCCTAACCCTAACACTATCCTAGGGCTGATGCTAACCCTAACCCTAACCCTAACACTATCCTAGGCCTGATGCTAACCCTATCCCTAACCCTCACACTCTCCTAGGGCTGAGGCTAACCCTAACCCTAACACTATCCTAGGGCTGATGCTAACCCTAACCCTAACCCAAACACTATCCTAGTGTTGATGCTAACCCTAACCCTAACACTATCCTAGGGCTGATGCTAACCCTAACCCTAACCCTATCACTATCCTTGGGCTGATGCTAACCCTAACCCTAACACTATCCTGGGCCTGATGCTAACCCTAACCCTAACCCTAACACTATCCTAGGGCTGATGCTAACCCTAACCCTAACACTATCCTTGGGCTGATGGTAACCCTAACCCTAACCCTAACACTATCCTAGTTCAGATGCTAACCCTAACGCTAACCCTAACACTATCCTTGAACTGATGCTAACCCTAACCCTAACCCTAACACTATCCTAGGCCTGATGATAACCCTAACCCTAACCCTAACACTATCCTAGGATTTATGTTAACCCTAACCCTAACACTATCCTAGGGCTGATGCTAACCCTAACCCTAACCCTAACACTATCCTAGGGCGGATGCTAACCCTAACCCTAACCCTAACACTATCCTAGGGCTGATGCTAACCCTAACACTAACACTATCCTAGGGGTGATGCTAACCCTAACCCTAACCCTAACATTATCCTAGGGCGGATGCTAACCCTAACCCTAACCCTAACACTATCCTAGGGCTGATGCTAACCCTAACACTAACACTATCCTAGGCCTGATGCTAACCCTAACCCTAACCCTAACACTATCCTAGGGCTGATGCTAACCCTAACCCTAACACTATCCTAGGGCTGATGCTAACCCTAACCCTAACCTTAACACTATCCTAGGGCTGATGCTAACCCTAACCCTAACACTATCCTAGGGCTGATGCTAACCCTAACCCTAACACTATCCTAGGGCTGATGCTAACCCTAACCCTAACGCTAACACTATCCTAGGGCTGATGCTAACCCTAACACTAACACTATCCTAGGCCTGATGCTAACCCTAACCCTAACCCTAACACTATCCTAGGGCTGATGCTAACCCTAACACTAACACTATCCTAGGCCTGATGCTAACCCTAACCCTAACCCTAACACTATCCTAGGGCTGATGCTAACCCTAACCCTAACACTATCCTAGGGCTGATGCTAACCCTAACCCTAACACTATCCTAGGGCTGATGCTAACCCTAACCCTAACCCTAACACTCTCCAAGGGCTGATGCAAATCCAAACCCTAACCCTAACACTATCCTAGGGCTGATGCTAACCCTAACCCTAACCCTAACACTCTCCAAGGGCTGATGCTAACCCTAACCCTAACCCTAACACTATCCTAGGGCTGATGCTAACCCTAACCCTAACTCTAACACTATCTTAGGGCTGAGGCTAACCCTAACCCTAACACTATCCTACGGCTTATGCTAACCCTAACCCTAACCCTAACACTATCCTAGGGGTGATGCTAACCCTAACCCTAACACTATCCTAGGGCTGATGCTAACCCTAACCCTAACCCTAACACTATCCTAGGGCTGATGCTAACCCTAACCCTAACACTATCCTAGGGCTGATGCTAACCCTAACCCTAACCCTAACACTATCCTAGGGCTGATGCTAACCCTAACCCTAACACTATCCTAGGCCTGATGATAACACTAACCCTAACCCTAACACTATCCTAGGGCTGATGCTAACCCTAACCCTAACCCTAATACTATCCTAGGTCGGATGCTAACCCTAACCCTAACCCTAACATTATCCTAGGGCTGATGCTAACCCTAACCCTAACCATAACACTCTCCAAGGGCTGATGCTAACCCTAACCCTAACCCTAACACTACCCTAGGGCTGATGCTAACCCTAACCCTAACACTATCCTAGGGCTGATGCTAACCCTAACCCTAACCCTAACACTATCCTAGGGTTGATGCTAACCCTAACCCTAACACTATCCTAGGGCTGATGCTAACCTTAACCCTAACCCTAACACTATCCTAGGGCTGATGCTAACCCTAACGCTAACACTATCCTAGGGCTGATGCTAACCCTAACCCTAACCCTAACACTATCCTAGGGCTGATGCTAACCCTAACCCTAACACTATCCTGGGGCTGATGCTAACCCTAACCCTAACCCTAACACTATCCTAGGGCTGATGCTAACCCAAACCCTAACCCTATCCTAGGGCTGATGCTAACCCTAACCCTAACCCTAACACTATCCTAGGGCTGATGCTAACCCTAACCCTAACCCTAACACTATCCTAGGGCTGATGCTAACCCTAACCCTAACCCAAACACTATCCTAGGGTTGATGCTAACCCTAACCCTAACACTATCCTAGGGCTGATGCTAACCCTAACCCTAACCCTAACACTATCCTTGGGCTGATGCTAACCCTAACCCTAACACTATCCTGGGCCTGATGCTAACCCTAACCCTAACCCTAACACTATCCTAGGGCTGATGCTAACCCTAACACTAACACTATCCTAGCCCTGACGCTAAACATAACCCTAACCCTAACATTATCCTAGGGCTGATGCTAACCCTAACCCTAACTCTAACACTATCTTAGGGCTGAGGCTAACCCTAACCCTAACACTATCCTACGGCTGATGCTAACCCTAACCCTAACCCTAACACTATCCTAGGGCTGATGCTAACCCTAACCCTAACACTATCCTAGGGCTGATGCTAACCCTAACACTAACCCTAACACTATCCTAGGGCTGATGCTAACCCTAACCCTAAAACTATCCTAGGCCTGATGATAACCCTAACCCTAACCCTAACACTATACTAGGGCTGATGCTAACCCTAACCCTAACACTATCCTAGGGCTGATGCTAACCCTAACCCTAACCCTAACACTATCCTAGGGCTGATGCTAACCCTAACGCTAACCCTAACACTATCCTTGAACTGATGCTAACCCTAACCCTAACCCTAACACTATCCTGGGCCTGATGATAACCCTAACCCTAACCCTAACACTATCCTAGGGTTTATGTTAACCCTAACCCTAACACTATCCTAGGGCTGATGCTAACCCTAACCCTAACCCTAACACTATCCTAGGGCTGATGCTAACCCTAACACTAACACTATCCTAGGGCTGATGCTAACACTAACCCTAACCCTAACACTCTCCAAGGGCTGATGCTAACCCTAACCCTAACCCTAACACTATCCTAGGGCTGATGCTAACCCTAACCCTAACACTATCCTAGGGCTGATGCTAACCCTAACCCTAACCCTAACACTATCCTAGGGTTGATGCTAACCCTAACCCTAACACTATCCTAGGGCTGATGCTAACCTTAACCCTAACCCTAACACTATCCTAGGGCTGATGCTAACCCTAACGCTAACACTATCCTAGGGCTGATGCTAACCCTAACCCTAACCCTAACACTAACCTAGGGCTGATGCTAACCCTAACCCTAACACTATCCTGGGGCTGATGCTAACCCTAACCCTAACCCTAACTCTATCCTAGGGCTGATGCTAACCCAAACCCTAACACTATCCTAGGGCTGATGCTAACCCTAACCCTAACCCTAACACTATCCTAGGGCTGATGCTAACCCTAACCCTAACCCTAACACTATCCTAGGGCTGATGCTAACCCTAACCCTAACCCAAACACTATCCTAGGGTTGATGCTAACCCTAACCCTAACACTATCCTATGGCTGATGCTAACCCTAACCCTAACCCTAACACTATCCTTGGGCTGAGGCTAACCGTAACCCTAACACTATCATGGGCCTGATGCTAACCCTAACCCTAACCCTAACACTATCATAGGGCTGATGCTAACCCTAACCCTAACACTGTCCTTGGGCTGATGCTAACCCTAACCCTAACCCTAACACTATCCTAGGGCAGATGCTAACCCTAACGCTAACCCTAACACTATCCTTGAACTGATGCTAACCCTAACCCTAACCCTAACACTATCCTAGGCCTGATGATAACCCTAACACTATCCTAGGGTTTATGTTAACCCTAACCCTAACACTATCCTAGGGCTGATGCTAACCCTAACCCTAACCCTAACACTATCCTAGGGCGGATGCTAACCCTAACCCTAACCCTAACACTATCCTAGGGCTGATGCTAACCCTAACACTAACACTATCCTAGGGCTGAGGCTAACCCTAACCCTAACCCAAACATTATCCTAGGGCGGATGCTAACCCTAACCCTAACCCTAACACTATCCTAGGGCTGATGCTAACCCTAACACTAACACTATCTTAGGCCTGATGCTAACCCTAACCCTAACCCTAACACTATCCTAGGGCTGATGCTAACCCTAACCCTAACACTATCCTAGGGCTGATGCTAACCCTAACACTAACACTATCCTAGGGCGGATGCTAACCCTAACCCTAACCCTAACACTATCCTATGGCTGATGCTAACCCTAACACTAACACTATCCTAGGGCTGATGCTAACCCTAACCCTAACCCTAACATTATCCTAGGGCTGATGCTAACCCTAACCCTAACACTATCCTTGGGCTGATGGTAACCCTAACCCTAACCCTAACACTATCCTAGTTCAGATGCTAACCCTAACGCTAACCCTAACACTATCCTTGAACTGATGCTAACCCTAACCCTAACCCTAACACTATCCTAGGCCTGATGATAACCCTAACCCTAACCCTAACACTATCCTAGGATTTATGTTAACCCTAACCCTAACACTATCCTAGGGCTGATGCTAACCCTAACCCTAACCCTAACACTATCCTAGGGCGGATGCTAACCCTAACCCTAACCCTAACACTATCCTAGGGCTGATGCTAACCCTAACACTAACACTATCCTAGGGGTGATGCTAACCCTAACCCTAACCCTAACATTATCCTAGGGCGGATGCTAACCCTAACCCTAACCCTAACACTATCCTAGGGCTGATGCTAACCCTAACACTAACACTATCCTAGGCCTGATGCTAACCCTAACCCTAACCCTAACACTATCCTAGGGCTGATGCTAACCCTAACCCTAACACTATCCTAGGGCTGATGCTAACCCTAACCCTAACCTTAACACTATCCTAGGGCTGATGCTAACCCTAACCCTAACACTATCCTAGGGCTGATGCTAACCCTAACCCTAACCCTAACACTCTCCAAGGGCTGATGCAAACCCAAACCCTAACCCTAACACTATCCTAGGGCTGATGCTAACCCTAACCCTAACCCTAACACTCTCCAAGGGCTGATGCTAACCCTAACCCTAACCCTAACACTATCCTAGGGCTGATGCTAACCCTAACCCTAACTCTAACACTATCTTAGGGCTGAGGCTAACCCTAACCCTAACACTATCCTACGGCTTATGCTAACCCTAACCCTAACCCTAACACTATCCTAGGGGTGATGCTAACCCTAACCCTAACACTATCCTAGGGCTGATGCTAACCCTAACCCTAACCCTAACACTATCCTAGGGCTGATGCTAACCCTAACCCTAACACTATCCTAGGGCTGATGCTAACCCTAACCCTAACCCTAACACTATCCTAGGGCTGATGCTAACCCTAACCCTAACACTATCCTAGGCCTGATGATAACACTAACCCTAACCCTAACACTATCCTAGGGCTGATGCTAACCCTAACCCTAACCCTAATACTATCCTAGGTCGGATGCTAACCCTAACCCTAACCCTAACACTATCCTAGGGCTGATGCTAACCCTAACCCTAACCATAACACTCTCCAAGGGCTGATGCTAACCCTAACCCTAACCCTAACACTATCCTAGGGCTGATGCTAACCCTAACCCTAACACTATCCTAGGGCTGATGCTAACCCTAACCCTAACCCTAACACTATCCTAGGGTTGATGCTAACCCTAACCCTAACACTATCCTAGGGCTGATGCTAACCCTAACCCTAACCCTAACACTATCCTAGGGCTGATGCTAACCCTAACCCTAACACTATCCTAGGCCTGATGATAACCCTATCCCTAACCCTAACACTATCCTAGGGCTGATGCTAACCCTAACACTAACACTATCCTAGGGCTGATGCTAACCCTAACACTAACCCTAACACTATCCTAGGGCTGATGCTAACCCTAACCCTAAAACTATCCTAGGCCTGATGATAACCCTAACCCTAACCCTAACACTATACTAGGGCTGATGCTAACCCTAACCCTAACACTATCCTAGGGCTGATGCTAACCCTAACCCTAACCCTAACACTATCCTAGGGCTGATGCTAACCCTAACGCTAACCCTAACACTATCCTTGAACTGATGCTAACCCTAACCCTAACCCTAACACTATCCTGGGCCTGATGATAACCCTAACCCTAACCCTAACACTATCCTAGGGTTTATGTTAACCCTAACCCTAACACTATCCTAGGGCTGATGCTAACCCTAACCCTAACCCTAACACTATCCTAGGGCTGATGCTAACCCTAACACTAACACTATCCTAGGGCTGATGCTAACACTAACCCTAACCCTAACACTCTCCAAGGGCTGATGCTAACCCTAACCCTAACCCTAACACTATCCTAGGGCTGATGCTAACCCTAACCCTAACACTATCCTAGGGCTGATGCTAACCCTAACCCTAACCCTAACACTATCCTAGGGTTGATGCTAACCCTAACCCTAACACTATCCTAGGGCTGATGCTAACCTTAACCCTAACCCTAACACTATCCTAGGGCTGATGCTAACCCTAACGCTAACACTATCCTAGGGCTGATGCTAACCCTAACCCTAACCCTAACACTAACCTAGGGCTGATGCTAACCCTAACCCTAACACTATCCTGGGGCTGATGCTAACCCTAACCCTAACCCTAACTCTATCCTAGGGCTGATGCTAACCCAAACCCTAACACTATCCTAGGGCTGATGCTAACCCTAACCCTAACCCTAACACTATCCTAGGGCTGATGCTAACCCTAACCCTAACCCTAACACTATCCTAGGGCTGATGCTAACCCTAACCCTAACCCAAACACTATCCTAGGGTTGATGCTAACCCTAACCCTAACACTATCCTATGGCTGATGCTAACCCTAACCCTAACCCTAACACTATCCTTGGGCTGAGGCTAACCGTAACCCTAACACTATCATGGGCCTGATGCTAACCCTAACCCTAACCCTAACACTATCATAGGGCTGATGCTAACCCTAACCCTAACACTGTCCTTGGGCTGATGCTAACCCTAACCCTAACCCTAACACTATCCTAGGGCAGATGCTAACCCTAACGCTAACCCTAACACTATCCTTGAACTGATGCTAACCCTAACCCTAACCCTAACACTATCCTAGGCCTGATGATAACCCTAACACTATCCTAGGGTTTATGTTAACCCTAACCCTAACACTATCCTAGGGCTGATGCTAACCCTAACCCTAACCCTAACACTATCCTAGGGCGGATGCTAACCCTAACCCTAACCCTAACACTATCCTAGGGCTGATGCTAACCCTAACACTAACACTATCCTAGGGCTGAGGCTAACCCTAACCCTAACCCAAACATTATCCTAGGGCGGATGCTAACCCTAACCCTAACCCTAACACTATCCTAGGGCTGATGCTAACCCTAACACTAACACTATCTTAGGCCTGATGCTAACCCTAACCCTAACCCTAACACTATCCTAGGGCTGATGCTAACCCTAACCCTAACACTATCCTAGGGCTGATGCTAACCCTAACACTAACACTATCCTAGGGCGGATGCTAACCCTAACCCTAACCCTAACACTATCCTATGGCTGATGCTAACCCTAACACTAACACTATCCTAGGGCTGATGCTAACCCTAACCCTAACCCTAACATTATCCTAGGGCTGATGCTAACCCTAACCCTAACACTATCCTTGGGCTGATGGTAACCCTAACCCTAACCCTAACACTATCCTAGTTCAGATGCTAACCCTAACGCTAACCCTAACACTATCCTTGAACTGATGCTAACCCTAACCCTAACCCTAACACTATCCTAGGCCTGATGATAACCCTAACCCTAACCCTAACACTATCCTAGGATTTATGTTAACCCTAACCCTAACACTATCCTAGGGCTGATGCTAACCCTAACCCTAACCCTAACACTATCCTAGGGCGGATGCTAACCCTAACCCTAACCCTAACACTATCCTAGGGCTGATGCTAACCCTAACACTAACACTATCCTAGGGGTGATGCTAACCCTAACCCTAACCCTAACATTATCCTAGGGCGGATGCTAACCCTAACCCTAACCCTAACACTATCCTAGGGCTGATGCTAACCCTAACACTAACACTATCCTAGGCCTGATGCTAACCCTAACCCTAACCCTAACACTATCCTAGGGCTGATGCTAACCCTAACCCTAACACTATCCTAGGGCTGATGCTAACCCTAACCCTAACCTTAACACTATCCTAGGGCTGATGCTAACCCTAACCCTAACACTATCCTAGGGCTGATGCTAACCCTAACCCTAACCCTAACACTCTCCAAGGGCTGATGCAAACCCAAACCCTAACCCTAACACTATCCTAGGGCTGATGCTAACCCTAACCCTAACCCTAACACTCTCCAAGGGCTGATGCTAACCCTAACCCTAACCCTAACACTATCCTAGGGCTGATGCTAACCCTAACCCTAACTCTAACACTATCTTAGGGCTGAGGCTAACCCTAACCCTAACACTATCCTACGGCTTATGCTAACCCTAACCCTAACCCTAACACTATCCTAGGGGTGATGCTAACCCTAACCCTAACACTATCCTAGGGCTGATGCTAACCCTAACCCTAACCCTAACACTATCCTAGGGCTGATGCTAACCCTAACCCTAACACTATCCTAGGGCTGATGCTAACCCTAACCCTAACCCTAACACTATCCTAGGGCTGATGCTAACCCTAACCCTAACACTATCCTAGGCCTGATGATAACACTAACCCTAACCCTAACACTATCCTAGGGCTGATGCTAACCCTAACCCTAACCCTAATACTATCCTAGGTCGGATGCTAACCCTAACCCTAACCCTAACACTATCCTAGGGCTGATGCTAACCCTAACCCTAACCATAACACTCTCCAAGGGCTGATGCTAACCCTAACCCTAACCCTAACACTATCCTAGGGCTGATGCTAACCCTAACCCTAACACTATCCTAGGGCTGATGCTAACCCTAACCCTAACCCTAACACTATCCTAGGGTTGATGCTAACCCTAACCCTAACACTATCCTAGGGCTGATGCTAACCCTAACCCTAACCCTAACACTATCCTAGGGCTGATGCTAACCCTAACCCTAACACTATCCTAGGCCTGATGATAACCCTATCCCTAACCCTAACACTATCCTAGGGCTGATGCTAACCCTAACCCTAACACTATCCTAGGGCTGGTGCTAACCCTAACCCTAACCCTAACACTATCCTAGGGCTGATGCTAACCCTAACGCTAACCCTAACACTATCCTTGAACTGATGCTAACCCTAAACCTAACCCTAACAATATCCTAGGCCTGATGATAACCCTAACCCTAACCCTAACACTATCCTAGGGTTTATGTTAACCCTAACCCTAAAACTATCCTAGGGCTGATGCTAACCCTAACCCTAAACCTAACACTATCCTAGGGCGGATGCTAACCCTAACCCTAACCCTAACACTATCCTAGAGCTGATGCTACCCTAACACTAACACTATCATAGGGCTGATGCTAACCCTAACCCTAACACTATCCTAGGGCTGATTCTAACCCTAACCCTAACCCTAACACTATCCTAGGGCTGATGCTAACCCTAACACTAACACTATCCTAGGGCTGATGCTAACCCTAACCCTAACCCTAACACTATCCTAGGGCTGATGCTAACCCTAACCCTAACCCAAACACTATTCTTGGGCTGATGCTAACCCTAACCCTAACACTATCCTGGGCCTGATGCTAACCCTAACCCTAACCCTAACACTATCCTAGGGCTGATGCTAACCCTAACCCTAATACTATCCTTGGGCTGATGCTAACCCTAACCGTAACCCTAACACTATCCTAGGGCAGATGCTAACCCTAACGCTAACACTATCCTAGGCCTGATGATAACCCTAACCCTAACCTTAACACTATCCTAGGGCTGATGCTAACCCTAACCCTAACCCTAACACTATCCTAGGGCTGATGCTAACCCTAACCCTAACCCTAACACTATCCTAGGCCTGATGCTAACCCTATCCCTAACCCTCACACTCTCCTAGGGCTGAGGCTAACCCTAACCCTAACACTATCCTAGGGCTGATGCTAACCCTAACCCTAACCCAAACACTATCCTAGTGTTGATGCTAACCCTAACCCTAACACTATCCTAGGGCTGATGCTAACCCTAACCCTAACCCTAACACTATCCTTGGGCTGATGCTAACCCTAACCCTAACACTATCCTGGGCCTGATGCTAACCCTAACCCTAACCCTAACACTATCCTAGGGCTGATGCTAACCCTAACCCTAACACTATCCTAGGGCTGATGCTAACCCTAACCCTAACCCTAACACTATCCTAGGGCTGATGCTAACCCTAACACTAACACTATCCTAGGCCTGATGCTAACCCTAACCCTAACCCTAACACTATCCTAGGGCTGATGCTAACCCTAACACTAACACTATCCTAGGCCTGATGCTAACCCTAACCCTAACCCTAACACTATCCTAGGGCTGATGCTAACCCTAACCCTAACACTATCCTAGGGCTGATGCTAACCCTAACCCTAACGCTATCCTAGGGCTGATGCTAACCCTAACCCTAACCCTAACACTCTCCAAGGGCTGATGCAAACCCAAACCCTAACCCTAACACTATCCTAGGGCTGATGCTAACCCTAACCCTAACCCTAACACTCTCCAAGGGCTGATGCTAACCCTAACCCTAACCCTAACACTATCCTAGGGCTGATGCTAACCCTAACCCTAACTCTAACACTATCTTAGGGCTGAGGCTAACCCTAACCCTAACACTATCCCACGGCTTATGCTAACCCTAACCCTAACCCTAACACTATCCTAGGGGTGATGCTAACCCTAACCCTAACACTATCCTAGGGCTGATGCTAACCCTAACCCTAACACTAACACTATCCTAGGGCTGATGCTAACCCTAACCCTAACACTATCCTAGGGCTGATGCTAACCCTAACCCTAACCCTAACACTATCCTAGGGCTGATGCTAACCCTAACCCTAACACTATCCTAGGCCTGATGATAACACTAACCCTAACCCTAACACTATCCTAGGGCTGATGCTAACCCTAACCCTAACCCTAATACTATCCTAGGTCGGATGCTAACCCTAACCCTAACCCTAACACTATCCTAGGGCTGATGCTAACCCTAACCCTAACCATAACACTCTCCAAGGGCTGATGCTAACCCTAACCCTAACCCTAACACTATCCTAGGGCTGATGCTAACCCTAACCCTAACACTATCCTAGGGCTGATGCTAACCCTAACCCTAACCCTAACACTATCCTAGGGTTGATGCTAACCCTAACCCTAACACTATCCTAGGGCTGATGCTAACCTTAACCCTAACCCTAACACTATCCTAGGGCTGATGCTAACCCTAACGCTAACACTATCCTAGGGCTGATGCTAACCCTAACCCTAACCCTAACACTATCCTAGGGCTGATGCTAACCCTAACCCTAACACTATCCTGGGGCTGATGCTAACCCTAACCCTAACCCTAACACTATCCTAGGGCTGATGCTAACCCAAACCCTAACACTATCCTAGGGCTGATGCTAACCCTAACCCTAACACTATCCTAGGGCTGATGCTAACCCTAACCCTAACCCTAACACTATCCTACGGCTGATGCTAACCCTAACCCTAACCCAAACACTATCCTAGGGTTGATGCTAACCCTAACCCTAACACTATCCTAGGGCTGATGCTAACCCTAACCCTAACCTTAACACTATCCTAGGGCTGATGCTAACCCTAACCCTAACCCTAACACTAAACTAGGGCTGATGCTAACCCTAACCCTAACACTATCCTGGGGCTGATGCTAACCCTAACCCTAACCCTAACACTATCCTAGGGCTGATGCTAACCCTAACCTTAACACTATCCTAGGGCTGATTCTAACCCTAACCCTAACCCTAACACTATCCTAGGGCTGATGCTAACCCTAACACTAACACTATCCTAGGGCTGATGCTAACCCTAACCCTAACCCTAACACTATCCTAGGGCTGATGCTAACCCTAACCCTAACCCAAACACTATCCTTGGGCTGATGCTAACCCTAACCCTAACACTATCCTGGGCCTGATGCTAACCCTAACCCTAACCCTAACACTATCCTAGGGCTGATGCTAACCCTAACCCTAATACTATCCTTGGGCTGATGCTAACCCTAACCGTAACCCTAACACTATCCTAGGGCAGATGCTAACCCTAACGCTAAACCTAACACTATCCTTGAACTGGTGCTAACCCTAACCCTAACCCTAACACTATCCTAGGCATGATGCTAACCCTAACCCTAACCCTAACACTATCCTAGGGCTGATGCTAACCCTAACCCTAACACTATCCTAGGGCTGATGCTAACCCTAACCCTAACCCTAACACTATCCTAGGGCTGATGATAACCCTAACCCTAACACTATCCTAGGCCTGATGGTAACCCTAACCCTAACCCTGACACTATCCTAGGGCTGATGCTAAACCTAACCCTAACACTATCCTAGGGCTGATGCTAACCCTAACCCTAACCCTAACACTATCCTAGGGCTGATGCTAACCCTAACGCTAACCCTAACACTATCCTTGAACTGATGCTAACCCTAACCCTAACCATAACACTATCCTAGGCCTGATGATAACCCTAACCCTAACTTTAACACTATCCTAGGGTTTATGTTAACCCTAACCCTAACACTATCCTAGGGCTGATGCTAACCCTAACCCTAAACCTAACACTATCCTAGGGCGGATGCTAAACCTAACCCTAACCCTAACACTATCCTAGGGCTGATGCTAACCCTAACACTAACACTATCCTAGGGCTGATGCTAACCCTAACCCTAACCCTAACACTCTCCAAGGGCTGATGCTAACCCTAACCCTAACCCTAACACTATCCTAGGGCTGATGCTAACCCTAACCCTAACTCTAACACTATCTTAGTGCTGAGGCTAACCCTAACCCTAACACTATCCTACGGCTGATGCTAACCCTAACCCTAACCCTAACACTATCCTAGGGCTGATGCTAACCCTAACCCTAACACTATCCTAGGCCTGACGCTAACCCTAACCCTAATCCTAACTCTATCCTAGGGTTGATGCTAACCCTAACCCTAACACTATCCTAGGGCTGATGCTAACCCTAACCCTAACCCTAACACTATACTAGGGCTGATGCTAACCCTAACCCTAACACTATCCTAGGCCTGATGATAACCCTAACCCTAACCCTAACACTATCCTAGGGCTGATGCTAACCCTAACCCTAACACTATCCTAGGGCTGATGCTAACCCTAACCCTAACCCTAACACTATCCTAAGTCTGATGCTAACCCTAGCCCTCACACTATCCTAGGCCTGATGATAACCCTAACCCTAACCTTAACACTATCCTAGGGCTGATGCTAACCCTAACCCTAACCCTAACACTATCCTAGGGCTGATGCTAACCCTAACCCTAACCCTAACACTATCCTAGGCCTGATGCTAACCCTATCCCTAACCCTCACACTCTCCTAGGGCTGAGGCTAACCCTAACCCTAACACTATCCTAGGGCTGATGCTAACCCTAACCCTAACCCAAACACTATCCTAGTGTTGATGCTAACCCTAACCCTAACACTATCCTAGGGCTGATGCTAACCCTAACCCTAACCCTATCACTATCCTTGGGCTGATGCTAACCCTAACCCTAACACTATCCTGGGCCTGATGCTAACCCTAACCCTAACCCTAACACTATCCTAGGGCTGATGCTAACCCTAACCCTAACACTATCCTTGGGCTGATGGTAACCCTAACCCTAACCCTAACACTATCCTAGTTCAGATGCTAACCCTAACGCTAACCCTAACACTATCCTTGAACTGATGCTAACCCTAACCCTAACCCTAACACTATCCTAGGCCTGATGATAACCCTAACCCTAACCCTAACACTATCCTAGGATTTATGTTAACCCTAACCCTAACACTATCCTAGGGCTGATGCTAACCCTAACCCTAACCCTAACACTATCCTAGGGCGGATGCTAACCCTAACCCTAACCCTAACACTATCCTAGGGCTGATGCTAACCCTAACACTAACACTATCCTAGGGGTGATGCTAACCCTAACCCTAACCCTAACATTATCCTAGGGCGGATGCTAACCCTAACCCTAACCCTAACACTATCCTAGGGCTGATGCTAACCCTAACACTAACACTATCCTAGGCCTGATGCTAACCCTAACCCTAACCCTAACACTATCCTAGGGCTGATGCTAACCCTAACCCTAACACTATCCTAGGGCTGATGCTAACCCTAACCCTAACCTTAACACTATCCTAGGGCTGATGCTAACCCTAACCCTAACACTATCCTAGGGCTGATGCTAACCCTAACCCTAACACTATCCTAGGGCTGATGCTAACCCTAACCCTAACGCTAACACTATCCTAGGGCTGATGCTAACCCTAACACTAACACTATCCTAGGCCTGATGCTAACCCTAACCCTAACCCTAACACTATCCTAGGGCTGATGCTAACCCTAACACTAACACTATCCTAGGCCTGATGCTAACCCTAACCCTAACCCTAACACTATCCTAGGGCTGATGCTAACCCTAACCCTAACACTATCCTAGGGCTGATGCTAACCCTAACCCTAACACTATCCTAGGGCTGATGCTAACCCTAACCCTAACCCTAACACTCTCCAAGGGCTGATGCAAATCCAAACCCTAACCCTAACACTATCCTAGGGCTGATGCTAACCCTAACCCTAACCCTAACACTCTCCAAGGGCTGATGCTAACCCTAACCCTAACCCTAACACTATCCTAGGGCTGATGCTAACCCTAACCCTAACTCTAACACTATCTTAGGGCTGAGGCTAACCCTAACCCTAACACTATCCTACGGCTTATGCTAACCCTAACCCTAACCCTAACACTATCCTAGGGGTGATGCTAACCCTAACCCTAACACTATCCTAGGGCTGATGCTAACCCTAACCCTAACCCTAACACTATCCTAGGGCTGATGCTAACCCTAACCCTAACACTATCCTAGGGCTGATGCTAACCCTAACCCTAACCCTAACACTATCCTAGGGCTGATGCTAACCCTAACCCTAACACTATCCTAGGCCTGATGATAACACTAACCCTAACCCTAACACTATCCTAGGGCTGATGCTAACCCTAACCCTAACCCTAATACTATCCTAGGTCGGATGCTAACCCTAACCCTAACCCTAACACTATCCTAGGGCTGATGCTAACCCTAACCCTAACCATAACACTCTCCAAGGGCTGATGCTAACCCTAACCCTAACCCTAACACTACCCTAGGGCTGATGCTAACCCTAACCCTAACACTATCCTAGGGCTGATGCTAACCCTAACCCTAACCCTAACACTATCCTAGGGTTGATGCTAACCCTAACCCTAACACTATCCTAGGGCTGATGCTAACCTTAACCCTAACCCTAACACTATCCTAGGGCTGATGCTAACCCTAACGCTAACACTATCCTAGGGCTGATGCTAACCCTAACCCTAACCCTAACACTATCCTAGGGCTGATGCTAACCCTAACCCTAACACTATCCTGGGGCTGATGCTAACCCTAACCCTAACCCTAACACTATCCTAGGGCTGATGCTAACCCAAACCCTAACCCTATCCTAGGGCTGATGCTAACCCTAACCCTAACCCTAACACTATCCTAGGGCTGATGCTAACCCTAACCCTAACCCTAACACTATCCTAGGGCTGATGCTAACCCTAACCCTAACCCAAACACTATCCTAGGGTTGATGCTAACCCTAACCCTAACACTATCCTAGGGCTGATGCTAACCCTAACCCTAACCCTAACACTATCCTTGGGCTGATGCTAACCCTAACCCTAACACTATCCTGGGCCTGATGCTAACCCTAACCCTAACCCTAACACTATCCTAGGGCTGATGCTAACCCTAACACTAACACTATCCTAGCCCTGACGCTAAACATAACCCTAACCCTAACATTATCCTAGGGCTGATGCTAACCCTAACCCTAACTCTAACACTATCTTAGGGCTGAGGCTAACCCTAACCCTAACACTATCCTACGGCTGATGCTAACCCTAACCCTAACCCTAACACTATCCTAGGGCTGATGCTAACCCTAACCCTAACACTATCCTAGGGCTGATGCTAACCCTAACACTAACCCTAACACTATCCTAGGGCTGATGCTAACCCTAACCCTAAAACTATCCTAGGCCTGATGATAACCCTAACCCTAACCCTAACACTATACTAGGGCTGATGCTAACCCTAACCCTAACACTATCCTAGGGCTGATGCTAACCCTAACCCTAACCCTAACACTATCCTAGGGCTGATGCTAACCCTAACGCTAACCCTAACACTATCCTTGAACTGATGCTAACCCTAACCCTAACCCTAACACTATCCTGGGCCTGATGATAACCCTAACCCTAACCCTAACACTATCCTAGGGTTTATGTTAACCCTAACCCTAACACTATCCTAGGGCTGATGCTAACCCTAACCCTAACCCTAACACTATCCTAGGGCTGATGCTAACCCTAACACTAACACTATCCTAGGGCTGATGCTAACACTAACCCTAACCCTAACACTCTCCAAGGGCTGATGCTAACCCTAACCCTAACCCTAACACTATCCTAGGGCTGATGCTAACCCTAACCCTAACACTATCCTAGGGCTGATGCTAACCCTAACCCTAACCCTAACACTATCCTAGGGTTGATGCTAACCCTAACCCTAACACTATCCTAGGGCTGATGCTAACCTTAACCCTAACCCTAACACTATCCTAGGGCTGATGCTAACCCTAACGCTAACACTATCCTAGGGCTGATGCTAACCCTAACCCTAACCCTAACACTAACCTAGGGCTGATGCTAACCCTAACCCTAACACTATCCTGGGGCTGATGCTAACCCTAACCCTAACCCTAACTCTATCCTAGGGCTGATGCTAACCCAAACCCTAACACTATCCTAGGGCTGATGCTAACCCTAACCCTAACCCTAACACTATCCTAGGGCTGATGCTAACCCTAACCCTAACCCTAACACTATCCTAGGGCTGATGCTAACCCTAACCCTAACCCAAACACTATCCTAGGGTTGATGCTAACCCTAACCCTAACACTATCCTATGGCTGATGCTAACCCTAACCCTAACCCTAACACTATCCTTGGGCTGAGGCTAACCGTAACCCTAACACTATCATGGGCCTGATGCTAACCCTAACCCTAACCCTAACACTATCATAGGGCTGATGCTAACCCTAACCCTAACACTGTCCTTGGGCTGATGCTAACCCTAACCCTAACCCTAACACTATCCTAGGGCAGATGCTAACCCTAACGCTAACCCTAACACTATCCTTGAACTGATGCTAACCCTAACCCTAACCCTAACACTATCCTAGGCCTGATGATAACCCTAACACTATCCTAGGGTTTATGTTAACCCTAACCCTAACACTATCCTAGGGCTGATGCTAACCCTAACCCTAACCCTAACACTATCCTAGGGCGGATGCTAACCCTAACCCTAACCCTAACACTATCCTAGGGCTGATGCTAACCCTAACACTAACACTATCCTAGGGCTGAGGCTAACCCTAACCCTAACCCAAACATTATCCTAGGGCGGATGCTAACCCTAACCCTAACCCTAACACTATCCTAGGGCTGATGCTAACCCTAACACTAACACTATCTTAGGCCTGATGCTAACCCTAACCCTAACCCTAACACTATCCTAGGGCTGATGCTAACCCTAACCCTAACACTATCCTAGGGCTGATGCTAACCCTAACACTAACACTATCCTAGGGCGGATGCTAACCCTAACCCTAACCCTAACACTATCCTATGGCTGATGCTAACCCTAACACTAACACTATCCTAGGGCTGATGCTAACCCTAACCCTAACCCTAACATTATCCTAGGGCTGATGCTAACCCTAACCCTAACACTATCCTTGGGCTGATGGTAACCCTAACCCTAACCCTAACACTATCCTAGTTCAGATGCTAACCCTAACGCTAACCCTAACACTATCCTTGAACTGATGCTAACCCTAACCCTAACCCTAACACTATCCTAGGCCTGATGATAACCCTAACCCTAACCCTAACACTATCCTAGGATTTATGTTAACCCTAACCCTAACACTATCCTAGGGCTGATGCTAACCCTAACCCTAACCCTAACACTATCCTAGGGCGGATGCTAACCCTAACCCTAACCCTAACACTATCCTAGGGCTGATGCTAACCCTAACACTAACACTATCCTAGGGGTGATGCTAACCCTAACCCTAACCCTAACATTATCCTAGGGCGGATGCTAACCCTAACCCTAACCCTAACACTATCCTAGGGCTGATGCTAACCCTAACACTAACACTATCCTAGGCCTGATGCTAACCCTAACCCTAACCCTAACACTATCCTAGGGCTGATGCTAACCCTAACCCTAACACTATCCTAGGGCTGATGCTAACCCTAACCCTAACCTTAACACTATCCTAGGGCTGATGCTAACCCTAACCCTAACACTATCCTAGGGCTGATGCTAACCCTAACCCTAACACTATCCTAGGGCTGATGCTAACCCTAACCCTAACGCTAACAGTATCCTAGGGCTGATGCTAACCCTAACACTAACACTATCCTAGGCCTGATGCTAACCCTAACCCTAACCCTAACACTATCCTAGGGCTGATGCTAACCCTAACACTAACACTATCCTAGGCCTGATGCTAACCCTAACCCTAACCCTAACACTATCCTAGGGCTGATGCTAACCCTAACCCTAACACTATCCTAGGGCTGATGCTAACCCTAACCCTAACACTATCCTAGGGCTGATGCTAACCCTAACCCTAACCCTAACACTCTCCAAGGGCTGATGCAAACCCAAACCCTAACCCTAACACTATCCTAGGGCTGATGCTAACCCTAACCCTAACCCTAACACTCTCCAAGGGCTGATGCTAACCCTAACCCTAACCCTAACACTATCCTAGGGCTGATGCTAACCCTAACCCTAACTCTAACACTATCTTAGGGCTGAGGCTAACCCTAACCCTAACACTATCCTACGGCTTATGCTAACCCTAACCCTAACCCTAACACTATCCTAGGGGTGATGCTAACCCTAACCCTAACACTATCCTAGGGCTGATGCTAACCCTAACCCTAACCCTAACACTATCCTAGGGCTGATGCTAACCCTAACCCTAACACTATCCTAGGGCTGATGCTAACCCTAACCCTAACCCTAACACTATCCTAGGGCTGATGCTAACCCTAACCCTAACACTATCCTAGGCCTGATGATAACACTAACCCTAACCCTAACACTATCCTAGGGCTGATGCTAACCCTAACCCTAACCCTAATACTATCCTAGGTCGGATGCTAACCCTAACCCTAACCCTAACACTATCCTAGGGCTGATGCTAACCCTAACCCTAACCATAACACTCTCCAAGGGCTGATGCTAACCCTAACCCTAACCCTAACACTATCCTAGGGCTGATGCTAACCCTAACCCTAACACTATCCTAGGGCTGATGCTAACCCTAACCCTAACCCTAACACTATCCTAGGGTTGATGCTAACCCTAACCCTAACACTATCCTAGGGCTGATGCTAACCTTAACCCTAACCCTAACACTATCCTAGGGCTGATGCTAACCCTAACGCTAACACTATCCTAGGGCTGATGCTAACCCTAACCCTAACCCTAACACTATCCTAGGGCTGATGCTAACCCTAACCCTAACACTATCCTGGGGCTGATGCTAACCCTAACCCTAACCCTAACACTATCCTAGGGCTGATGCTAACCCAAACCCTAACCCTATCCTAGGGCTGATGCTAACCCTAACCCTAACCCTAACACTATCCTAGGGCTGATGCTAACCCTAACCCTAACCCTAACACTATCCTAGGGCTGATGCTAACCCTAACCCTAACCCAAACACTATCCTAGGGTTGATGCTAACCCTAACCCTAACACTATCCTAGGGCTGATGCTAACCCTAACCCTAACCCTAACACTATCCTTGGGCTGATGCTAACCCTAACCCTAACACTATCCTGGGCCTGATGCTAACCCTAACCCTAACCCTAACACTATCCTAGGGCTGATGCTAACCCTAACACTAACACTATCCTAGCGCTGACGCTAAACATAACCCTAACCCTAACATTATCCTAGGGCTGATGCTAACCCTAACCCTAACCCTAACACTATCCTAGGGCTGATGCTAACCCTAACCCTAACACTATCCTACGGCTGATGCTAACCCTAACCCTAACCCTAACACTATCCTAGGGCTGATGCTAACCCTAACCCTAACACTATCCTGGGGCTGATGCTAACCCTAACACTAACCCTAACACTATCCTAGGGCTGATGCTAACCCTAACCCTAAAACTATCCTAGGCCTGATGATAACCCTAACCCTAACCCTAACACTATACTAGGGCTGATGCTAACCCTAACCCTAACACTATCCTAGGGCTGATGCTAACCCTAACCCTAACCCTAACACTATCCTAGGGCTGATGCTAACCCTAACGCTAACCCTAACACTATCCTTGAACTGATGCTAACCCTAACCCTAACCCTAACACTATCCTGGGCCTGATGATAACCCTAACCCTAACCCTAACACTATCCTAGGGTTTATGTTAACCCTAACCCTAACACTATCCTAGGGCTGATGCTAACCCTAACCCTAACCCTAACACTATCCTAGGGCTGATGCTAACCCTAACACTAACACTATCCTAGGGCTGATGCTAACACTAACCCTAACCCTAACACTCTCCAAGGGCTGATGCTAACCCTAACCCTAACCCTAACACTATCCTAGGGCTGATGCTAACCCTAACCCTAACACTATCCTAGGGCTGATGCTAACCCTAACCCTAACCCTAACACTATCCTAGGGTTGATGCTAACCCTAACCCTAACACTATCCTAGGGCTGATGCTAACCTTAACCCTAACCCTAACACTATCCTAGGGCTGATGCTAACCCTAACGCTAACACTATCCTAGGGCTGATGCTAACCCTAACCCTAACCCTAACACTAACCTAGGGCTGATGCTAACCCTAACCCTAACACTATCCTGGGGCTGATGCTAACCCTAACCCTAACCCTAACTCTATCCTAGGGCTGATGCTAACCCAAACCCTAACACTATCCTAGGGCTGATGCTAACCCTAACCCTAACCCTAACACTATCCTAGGGCTGATGCTAACCCTAACCCTAACCCTAACACTATCCTAGGGCTGATGCTAACCCTAACCCTAACCCAAACACTATCCTAGGGTTGATGCTAACCCTAACCCTAACACTATCCTATGGCTGATGCTAACCCTAACCCTAACCCTAACACTATCCTTGGGCTGAGGCTAACCGTAACCCTAACACTATCATGGGCCTGATGCTAACCCTAACCCTAACCCTAACACTATCATAGGGCTGATGCTAACCCTAACCCTAACACTGTCCTTGGGCTGATGCTAACCCTAACCCTAACCCTAACACTATCCTAGGGCAGATGCTAACCCTAACGCTAACCCTAACACTATCCTTGAACTGATGCTAACCTTAACCCTAACCCTAACACTATCCTAGGCCTGATGATAACCCTAACACTATCCTAGGGTTTATGTTAACCCTAACCCTAACACTATCCTAGGGCTGATGCTAACCCTAACCCTAACCCTAACACTATCCTAGGGCGGATGCTAACCCTAACCCTAACCCTAACACTATCCTAGGGCTGATGCTAACCCTAACACTAACACTATCCTAGGGCTGAGGCTAACCCTAACCCTAACCCAAACATTATCCTAGGGCGGATGCTAACCCTAACCCTAACCCTAACACTATCCTAGGGCTGATGCTAACCCTAACACTAACACTATCTTAGGCCTGATGCTAACCCTAACCCTAACCCTAACACTATCCTAGGGCTGATGCTAACCCTAACCCTAACACTATCCTAGGGCTGATGCTAACCCTAACACTAACACTATCCTAGGGCGGATGCTAACCCTAATCCTAACCCTAACACTATCCTATGGCTGATGCTAACCCTAACACTAACACTATCCTAGGGCTGATGCTAACCCTAACCCTAACCCTAACATTATCCTAGGGCTGATGCTAACCCTAACCCTAACTCTAACACTATCTTAGGGCTGAGGCTAACCCTAACCCTAACACTATCCTACGGCTGATGCTAACCCTAACCCTAACCCTAACACTATCCTAGGGCTGATGCTAACCCTAACTCTAACACTATCCTAGGGCTGATGCTAACCCTAATCCTAACCCTAACACTATCCTAGGGGGGATGCTAACCCTAACCGTAACCCTAACACTATCCTAGGGCTGATGCTATCCCTAACACTAACACTATCCTAGGGCTGATGCTAACCCTAACCCTAACCCTAACACTCTCCAAGGGCTGATGCTAACCCTAACCCTAACCCTAACACTATCCTAGGGCTGATGCTAACCCTAACCGTAACACTATGCTAGGGCTGATGCTAACCCTAACCCTAACCCTAACACTATCCTAGGGTTGATGCTAACCCTAACCCTAACACTATCCTAGGGCTGATGCTAACCCTAACCCTAACCCTAACACTATCCTAGGGCTGATGCTAACCCTAAGCCTAACACTATCCTAGGGCTGATGCTAACCCTAACCCTAACCCTAACACTATCCTAGGGCTGATGCTAACCCTAACGCTAACCCTAACACTATCCTAGGGGTGATGCTAACCCTAACCCTAACCCTAACACTATCCTAGGGCTGATGCTAACCCTAACCCTAACCCTAACACTATCCTAGGCCTGATGCTAACCCTATCCCTAACCCTAACACTCTCCTAGGGCTGATGCTAACCCTAACCCTAACACTATCCTAGGGCTGATGCTAAAAAAAACCATAACCCTAACACTATCCTAGGGCTGATGCTCACCCTAACCCTAACCCTAACACTATCCTAGGGCTGATACTAACCCTAACCCTAACACTATCCTAGGTCTGATGCTAACCCTAACCCTAACACTATCTTAGGGCTGATGCTAACCCTAACCCTAACCCTAACACTGTCCTAGGCCTGATGCTAACCCTATCCCTAACCCTAACACTCTCCTAGGGCTGAGGCCAACCCTAACCCTAACACTATCCTACGGCTGATGCTAACCCTAACGCTAACCCAAACACTATCCTAGGGTTAATGCTAACCCTAACACTAACACTATCCTAGGGCTGATGCTAACCCTAACCCTAACCCTAACACTATCCTTGGGCTGATGCTAACCCTAACCCTAACACTATCCTGGGCCTGATGCTAACCCTAACCCTAACCCTAACACTATCCTAGGGCTGATGCTAACCCTAACCCTAACACTATCCTTGGGCTGATGCTAACCCTAACCCTAACCCTAACACTATCCTGGGGCAGATGCTAACCCTAACGCTAACCCTAACACTACCCTTGAACTGATGCTAACCCTAACCCTAACCCTAACACTATCCTAGGCATGATGCTAACCCTAACCCTAACCCTAACACTATCCTAGGGCTGATGCTAACCCTAACCCTAACACTATCCTAGGGCTGATGCTAACCCTAACCCTAACCCTAACACTATCCTAGGGCTGATGCTAACCCTAACCTTAACACTATCCTAGGCCTGATGGTAACCCTAAACCTAACCCTGACACTATCCTAGGGCTGATGGTAAACCTAACCCTAACACTATCCTAGGGCTGATGCTAACCCTAACCCTAACCCTAACACTATCCTAGGGCTGATGCTAACCCTAACGCTAACCCTAACACTATCCTTGAACTGATGCTAACTCTAACCGTAACCATAACACTATCCTAGGCCTGATGATAACCCTAACCCTAACCCTAACACTATCCTAGGGTTTATGTTAACCCTAACCCTAACACTATCCTAGGGCTGATGCTAACCCTAACCCTAAACCTAACACTATCCTAGGGCGGATGCTAAACCTAACCCAAACCCTAACACTATCCTAGGGCTGATGCTAACCCTAACCCTAACCCTAACACTATCCTAGGGCTGATGCTAACCCTAACCCTAACCCTAACACTATCCTAGGGCTGATGCTAACCCTAACACTAACACTATCCTAGGCCTGATGCTAACCCTAACCCTAACCCTAACACTATCCTAGGGCTGATGCTAACCCTAACCCTAACACTGTCCTAGGGCTGATGCTAACCCTAACCCTAACACTATCCTAGGGCTGAGGCTAACCCTAACCCTAACCCTAACACTCTCCAAGGGCTGATGCTAACCCTAACCCTAACCCAAACACTATCCTAGGGCTGATGCTAACCCTAACGCTAACTCTAACACTATCTTAGGGCTGAGGCTAACCCTAACCCTAACACTATCCTACCGCTGATGCTAACCCTAACCCTAACCCTAACACTATCCTAGGGCTGATGCTAACCCTAACCCTAACACTATCCTAGGGCTGATGCTAACCCTAACCCTAACCCTAACACTATCCTAGGGCTGATGCTAACCCTAACCCTAACACTATCCTAGGGCTGATGCTAACCCTAACCCTAACCCTAACACTATCCTAGGGCTGATGCTAACCCTAACCCTAACACTATCCTAGGCCTGATGATAACCCTAACCCTAACCCTAACACTATCCTAGGGCTGATGCTAACCCTAACCCTAACACTATCCTAGGGCTGATGCTAACCCTAACCCTAACCCTAACACTATCCTAGGGCTGATGCTAACCCTAACGCTAACCCTAACACTATCCTTGAACTGATGCTAACCCTAACCCTAACCCTAACACTATCCTAGGCCTGATGATAACCCTAACCCTAACCCTAACAGTATCCTAGGCTTTATGTTAACCCTAACCCTAACACTATCCTAGGGCTGATGCTAACCCTAACCCTAAACCTAACACTATCCTAGGGCGGATGCTAACCCTAACCCTATCCCTAACACTATCCTAGGGCTGATGCTAACCCTAACACTAACACTATCCTAGGGCTGATGCTAACCCTAACCCTAACCCTAACACTCTCCAAGGGCTAATGCTAACCCTAACCCTAACCCTAACAGTATCCTAGGGCTGATGCTAACCCTAACCCTAACACTATCGTAGGGCTGATGCTAACCCTAACCCTAACCCTAACACTATCCTAGGGTTGATGCTAACCCTAACCCTAACACTATCCTAGGGCTGATGCTAACCTTAACCCTAACCCTAACACTATCCTAGGGCTGATGCTAACCCTAACGCTAACACTATCCTAGGGCTGATGCTAACCCTAACCCTAACCATAACACTAACCTAGGGATGATGCTAACCCTAACCCTAACACTATCCTGGGGCTGATGCTAACCCTAACCCTAACCCTAACACTATCCTATGGCTGATGCTAACCCTAACACTAACACTATCCTAGGGCTGATGCTAACCCTAACCCTAACCCTAACACTCTCCAAGGGCTGATGCTAACCCTAACCCTAACCCTAACACTATCCTAGGGCTGATGCTAACCCTAACCCTAACACTATCCTAGGGCTGATGCTAACCCTAACCCTAACCCTAACACTATCCTAGGGCTGATGCTAACCCTAACCCTAACCCAAACACTATCCTAGGGTTGATGCTAACCCTAACCCTAACACTATCCTAGGGCTGATGCTAACCCACACCCTAACCCTAACACTATCCTTGGGCTGAGGCTAACCGTAACCCTAACACTATCCTGGGCCTGATGCTAACCCTAACCCTAACCCTAACACTATCATAGGGCTGATGCTAACCCTAACCCTAACACTATCCTTGGGCTGATGCTAAGCCTAACCCTAACCCTAACACTATCCTAGGGCAGATGCTAACCCTAACGCTAACCCTAACACTATCCTTGAACTAATGCTAACCCTAACCCTAACCCTAACACTATCCTAGGCCTGATGATAACCCTAACACTATCCTAGGGTTTATGTTAACAGTAACCCTAACACTTTCCTAGGGCTGATGCTAACCCTAACCCTAACCCTAACACTATCCTAGGGCGGATGCTAACCCTAACCCTAACCCTAACACTATCCTAGGGCTGATGCTAACCGTAACACTAACACTATCCTAGGGCTGATGCTAACCCTAACCCTAACCCAAACATTATCCTAGGGCTGATGCTAACCCTAACCCTAACCCTAACACTATCCTAGGGCTGATGCTAACCCTAACTCTAACACTATCCTAGGGCTGATGCTAACCCTAATCCTAACCCTAACACTATCCTAGGGCTGATGCTAACCCTAACCCTAACACTATCCTAGGGCTGATGCTAACCCTAACCCTAACCCAAACATTATCCTAGGGCGGATGCTAACCCTAACCCTAACCCTAACACTATCCTAGGGCTGATGCTAACCCTAACCCTAACACTATCCTAGGGCTGATGCTAACCCTAACCCTAACCCTAACACTATCCTAGGGTTGATGCTAACCCTAACCCTAACAGTATCCTAGGGCTGATGCTAACCCTAACCCTAACCCTAACACTATCCTAGGGCTGATGCTAACCCTAACCCTAACACTATCCTAGGCCTGATGATAACCCTAACCCTAACCCTAACACTATCCTAGGGCTGATGCTAACCCTAACCCTAACACTATCCTAGGGCTGATGCTAACCCTAACACTAACCCTAACACTATCCTAGGGCTGATGCTAACCCTAACGCTAACCCTAACACTATCCTTGAACTGATGCTAACCCTAACCCTAACCCTAACACTATCCTAGGCCTGATGATAACCCTAACCCTAACCCTAACAGTATCCTAGGCTTTATGTTAACCCTAACCCTAACACTATCCTAGGGCTGATGCTAACCCTAACCCTAAACCTAACACTATCCTAGGGCGGATGCTAACCCTAACCCTATCCCTAACACTATCCTAGGGCTGATGCTAACCCTAACACTAACACTATCCTAGGGCTGATGCTAACCCTAACCCTAACCCTAACACTCTCCAAGGGCTGATGCTAACCCTAACCCTAACCCTAACAGTATCCTAGGGCTGATGCTAACCCTAACCCTAACACTATCCTAGGGCTGATGCTAACCCTAACCCTAACCCTAACACTATCCTAGGGTTGATGCTAACCCTAACCCTAACACTATCCTAGGGCTGATGCTAACCTTAACCCTAACCCTAACACTATCCTAGGGCTGATGCTAACCCTAACGCTAACACTCTCCTAGGGCTGATGCTAACCCTAACCCTAACCCTAACACTAACCTAGGGCTGATGCTAACCCTAACCCTAACACTATCCTGGGGCTGATGCTAACCCTAACCCTAACCCTAACACTATCCTAGGGCTGATGCTAACCCTAAACCTAACACTATCCTAGGGCTGATGCTAACCCTAACCCTAACCCTAACACTATCCTAGGGCTGATGCTAACCCTAACACTAACACTATCCTAGGGCTGATGCTAACCCTAACCCTAACCCTAACACTCTCCAAGGGCTGATGCTAACCCTAACCCTAACACTAACACTATCCTAGGGCTGATGCTAACCCTAACCCTAACACTATCCTAGGGCTGATGCTAACCCTAACCATAACCCTAACACTATCCTAGGGTTGATGCTAACCCTAACCCTAACACTATCCTAGGGCTGATGCTAACCTTAACCCTAACCCTAACACTATCCTAGGGCTGATGCTAACCCTAACGCTAACACTATCCTAGGGCTGATGCTAACCCTAACCCTAACCCTAACACTAACCTAGGGCTGATGCTAACCCTAACCCTAACACTATCCTGGGGCTGATGCTAACCCTAACCCTAACCCTAACACTATCCTAGGGCTGATGCTAACCCAAACCCTAACACTGTCCTAGGGCTGATGCTAACCCTAACCCTAACCCTAACACTTTCCTAGGGCTGATGCTAACCCTAACCCTAACCCTAACACTATCCTAGGGCTGATGCTAACCCTAACCCTAACCCAAACACTATCCTAGGGTTGATGTTAACCCTAACCCTAACACTAT
Source organism: Lemur catta (assembly GCF_020740605.2). NCBI lineage: Eukaryota > Metazoa > Chordata > Mammalia > Primates > Lemuridae > Lemur > Lemur catta. Next base: position 3,192,788 of record NC_059134.1, read on the forward strand.
CCTAGGGCTGATGCTAACCCTAACCCTAACCCTAACACTATCCTTGGGCTGAGGCTAACCGTAACCCTAACACTATCCTGGGCCTGATGCTAACCCTAACCCTAACCCTAACACTATCATAGGGCTGATGCTAACCCTAACCCTAACACTATCCGTGGGCTGATTCTAACCCTAACCCTAACCCTAACACTATCCTAGGGCTGATGCTAACCCTAACCCTAACCCTAACACTATCCTAGGGCTGATGCTAACCCTAACACTAACACTATCCTAGGGCTGATGCAAACCCTAACCCTAACATTATCCTAGGGCGGATGCTAACCCTAACCCTAACCCTAACACTATCCTAGGGCTGATGCTAACCCTAACCCTAACACTATCCTAGGGCTGAGGCTAACCCTAACCCTAACCCTAACACTCTCCAAGGGCTGATGCTAACCCTAACCCTAACCCAAACACTATCCTAGGGCTGATGCTAACCCTAAAGCTAACTCTAACACTATCTTAGGGCTGAGGCTAACCCTAACCCTAACACTATCCTACCGCTGATGCTAACCCTAACCCTAACCCTAACACTATCCTAGGGCTGATGCTAACCCTAACCCTAACACTATCCTAGGGCTGATGCTAACCCTAACCCTAACCCTAACACTATCCTAGGGCTGATGCTAACCCTAACCCTAACACTATCCTAGGGCTGATGCTAACCCTAACCCTAACCCTAACACTATCCTAGGGCTGATGCTAACCCTAACCCTAACACTATCCTAGGCCTGATGATAACCCTAACCCTAACCCTAACACTATCCTAGGGCTGATGCTAACCCTAACCCTAACACTATCCTAGGGCTGATGCTAACCCTAACCCTAACCCTAACACTATCCTAGGGCTGATGCTAACCCTAACCCTAAACCTAACACTATCCTAGGGCGGATGCTAACCCTAACCCTATCCCTAACACTATCCTAGGGCTGATGCTAACCCTAACACTAACACTATCCTAGGGCTGATGCTAACCCTAACCCTAACCCTAACACTCTCCAAGGGCTGATGCTAACCCTAACCCTAACCCTAACAGTATCCTAGGGCTGATGCTAACCCTAACCCTAACACTACCCTAGGGCTGATGCTAACCCTAACCCTAACCCTAACACTATCCTAGGGTTGATGCTAACCCTAACCCTAACACTATCCTAGGGCTGATGCTAACCTTAACCCTAACCCTAACACTATCCTAGGGCTGATGCTAACCCTAACGCTAACACTATCCTAGGGCTGATGCTAACCCTAACCCTAACCCTAACACTAACCTAGGGCTGATGCTAACCCTAACCCTAACACTATCCTGGGGCTGATGCTAACCCTAACCCTAACCCTAACACTATCCTAGGGCTGATGCTAACCCAAACACTAACACTATCCTAGGGAAAATGCTAACCCTAACCCTATCCCTAACACTCTCCAAGGGCTGATGCTAACCCTAACCCTAACCCTAACACTATCCTAGGGCTGATGCTAACCCTAACCCTAACACTATCCTAGGGCTGATGCTAACCCTAACCCTAACCCTAACACTATCCTAGGGTTGATGCTAACCCTAACCCTAACACTATCCTAGGGCTGATGCTAACCTTAACCCTAACCCTAACACTATCCTAGGGCTGATGCTAACCCTAACGCTAACACTATCCTAGGGCTGATGCTAACCCTAACCCTAACCCTAACACTCTCCAAGGGCTGATGCTAACCCTAACCCTACCCCTAACACTATCCTAGGGCTGATGCTAACCCTAACAGTAACACTATCCTAGGGCTGATGCTAACCCTAACCCTAACCCTAACACTATCCTAGGGCTGATGCTAACCCTAACCCTAACCCAAACACTATACTAGGGTTGATGCTAACCCTAACCCTAACACTATCCTAGGGCTGATGCTAACCCACACCCTAACCCTAACACTATCCTTGGGCTGAGGGTAACCGTAACCCTAACACTATCCTGGGCCTGATGCTAACCCTAACCCTAACCCTAACACTATCATAGGGCTGATGCTAACCCTAACCCTAACACTATCCTTGGGCAGATGCTAAGCCTAACCCTAACCCTAACACTATCCTAGGGCAGATGCTAACCCTAACGCTAACCCTAACACTATCCTTGAACTGATGCTAACCCTAACCCTAACCCTAACACTATCCTAGGCCTGATGATAACCCTAACACTATCCTAGGGTTTATGTTAACAGTAACCCTAACACTTTCCTAGGGCTGATGCTAACCCTAACCCTAACCCTAACACTATCCTAGGGCTGATGCTAACCCTAACCCTAACCCAAACATTATCCTAGGGCGGATGCTAACCCTAACCCTAACCCTAACACTATCCTAGGGCTGATGCTAACCCTAACACTAACATTATCCTAGGCCTGATGCTAACCCTAACCCTAACACTAACACTATCCTAGGGCTGATGCTAACCCTAACCCTAACACTATCCTAGGGCTGATGCTAACCCTAACCCTAACCCTAACACTATCCTAGGGCGGATGCTAACCCTAACCCTAACCCTAACACTATCCTAGGGCTGATGCTAACCCTAACACTAACACTATCCTAGGGCTGATGCAAACCCTAACCCTAACATTATCCTAGGGCGGATGCTAACCCTAACCCTAACCCTAACACTATCCTAGGGCTGATGCTAACCCTAACACTAACACTATCCTAGGCCTGATGCTAACCCTAACCCTAACCCTAACACTATCCTAGGGCTGATGCTAACCCTAACCCTAACACTGTCCTAGGGCTGATGCTAACCCTAACCCTAACACTATCCTAGGGCTGAGGCTAACCCTAACCCTAACCCTAACACTCTCCAAGGGCTGATGCTAACCCTAACCCTAACCCAAACACTATCCTAGGGCTGATGCTAACCCTAACGCTAACTCTAACACTATCTTAGGGCTGAGGCTAACCCTAACCCTAACACTATCCTACCGCTGATGCTAACCTTAACCTAACCCTAACACTATCCTAGGGCTGATGCTAACCCTAACCCTAACACTATCCTAGGGCTGAGGCTAACCCTAACCCTAACCCTAACACTATCCTAGGGCTGATGCTAACCCTACCCCTAACACTATCCTAGGGCTGATGCTAACCCTAACCCTAACCCTAACACTATCCTAGGGCTGATGCTAACCCTAACCCTAACACTATCCTAGGCCTGATGATAACCCTAACCCTAACCCTAACACTATCCTAGGGCTGATGCTAACCCTAACCCTAACACTATCCTAGGGCTGATGCTAACCCTAACCCTAACCCTAACACTATCCTAGGGCTGATGCTAACCCTAACGCTAACCCTAACACTATCCTTGAACTGATGCTAACCCTAACCCTAACCCTAACACTATCCTAGGCCTGATGATAACCCTAACCCTAACCCTAACAGTATCCTAGGCTTTATGTTAACCCTAACCCTAACACTATCCTAGGGCTGATGCTAACCCTAACCCTAAACCTAACACTATCCTAGGGCGGATGCTAACCCTAACCCTATCCCTAACACTATCCTAGGGCTGATGCTAACCCTAACACTAACACTATCCTAGGGCTGATGCTAACCCTAACCCTAACCCTAACACTCTCCAAGGGCTAATGCTAACCCTAACCCTAACCCTAACAGTATCCTAGGGCTGATGCTAACCCTAACCCTAACACTATCGTAGGGCTGATGCTAACCCTAACCCTAACCCTAACACTAACCTAGGGATGATGCTAACCCTAACCCTAACACTATCCTGGGGCTGATGCTAACCCTAACCCTAACCCTAACACTATCCTATGGCTGATGCTAACCCTAACACTAACACTATCCTAGGGCTGATGCTAACCCTAACCCTAACCCTAACACTCTCCAAGGGCTGATGCTAACCCTAACCCTAACCCTAACACTATCCTAGGGCTGATGCTAACCCTAACCCTAACACTATCCTAGGGCTGATGCTAACCCTAACCCTAACCCTAACACTATCCTAGGGCTGATGCTAACCCTAAACCTAACCCAAACACTATCCTAGGGTTGATGCTAACCCTAACCCTAACACTATCCTAGGGCTGATGCTAACCCACACCCTAACCCTAACACTATCCTTGGGCTGAGGCTAACCGTAACCCTAACACTATCCTGGGCCTGATGCTAACCCTAACCCTAACCCTAACACTATCATAGGGCTGATGCTAACCCTAACCCTAACACTATCCTTGGGCTGATGCTAAGCCTAACCCTAACCCTAACACTATCCTAGGGCAGATGCTAACCCTAACGCTAACCCTAACACTATCCTTGAACTAATGCTAACCCTAACCCTAACCCTAACACTATCCTAGGCCTGATGATAACCCTAACACTATCCTAGGGTTTATGTTAACAGTAACCCTAACACTTTCCTAGGGCTGATGCTAACCCTAACCCTAACCCTAACACTATCCTAGGGCGGATGCTAACCCTAACCCTAACCCTAACACTATCCTAGGGCTGATGCTAACCGTAACACTAACACTATCCTAGGGCTGATGCTAACCCTAACCCTAACCCAAACATTATCCTAGGGCTGATGCTAACCCTAACCCTAACCCTAACACTATCCTAGGGCTGATGCTAACCCTAACTCTAACACTATCCTAGGGCTGATGCTAACCCTAATCCTAACCCTAACACTATCCTAGGGCTGATGCTAACCCTAACCCTAACACTATCCTAGGGCTGATGCTAACCCTAACCCTAACCCAAACATTATCCTAGGGCGGATGCTAACCCTAACCCTAACCCTAACACTATCCTAGGGCTGATGCTAACCCTAACCCTAACACTATCCTAGGGCTGATGCTAACCCTAACCCTAACCCTAACACTATCCTAGGGTTGATGCTAACCCTAACCCTAACAGTATCCTAGGGCTGATGCTAACCCTAACCCTAACCCTAACACTATCCTAGGGCTGATGCTAACCCTAACCCTAACACTATCCTAGGCCTGATGATAACCCTAACCCTAACCCTAACACTATCCTAGGGCTGATGCTAACCCTAACCCTAACACTATCCTAGGGCTGATGCTAACCCTAACACTAACCCTAACACTATCCTAGGGCTGATGCTAACCCTAACGCTAACCCTAACACTATCCTTGAACTGATGCTAACCCTAACCCTAACCCTAACACTATCCTAGGCCTGATGATAACCCTAACCCTAACCCTAACAGTATCCTAGGCTTTATGTTAACCCTAACCCTAACACTATCCTAGGGCTGATGCTAACCCTAACCCTAAACCTAACACTATCCTAGGGCGGATGCTAACCCTAACCCTATCCCTAACACTATCCTAGGGCTGATGCTAACCCTAACAATAACACTATCCTAGGGCTGATGCTAACCCTAACCCTAACCCTAACACTCTCCAAGGGCTGATGCTAACCCTAACCCTAACCCTAACAGTATCCTAGGGCTGATGCTAACCCTAACCCTAACACTATCCTAGGGCTGATGCTAACCCTAACCCTAACCCTAACACTATCCTAGGGTTGATGCTAACCCTAACCCTAACACTATCCTAGGGCTGATGCTAACCTTAACCCTAACCCTAACACTATCCTAGGGCTGATGCTAACCCTAACGCTAACACTCTCCTGGGGCTGATGCTAACCCTAACCCTAACCCTAACACTAACCTAGGGCTGATGCTAACCCTAACCCTAACACTATCCTGGGGCTGATGCTAACCCTAACCCTAACCCTAACACTATCCTAGGGCTGATGCTAACCCTAAACCTAACACTATCCTAGGGCTGATGCTAACCCTAACCCTAACCCTAACACTATCCTAGGGCTGATGCTAACCCTAACACTAACACTATCCTAGGGCTGATGCTAACCCTAACCCTAACCCTAACACTCTCCAAGGGCTGATGCTAACCCTAACCCTAACACTAACACTATCCTAGGGCTGATGCTAACCCTAACCCTAACACTATCCTAGGGCTGATGCTAACCCTAACCATAACCCTAACACTATCCTAGGGTTGATGCTAACCCTAACCCTACACTATCCTAGGGCTGATGCTAACCTTAACCCTAACCCTAACACTATCCTAGGGCTGATGCTAACCCTAACGCTAACACTATCCTAGGGCTGATGCTAACCCTAACCCTAACCCTAACACTAACCTAGGGCTGATGCTAACCCTAACCCTAACACTATCCTGGGGCTGATGCTAACCCTAACCCTAACCCTAACACTATCCTAGGGCTGATGCTAACCCAAACCCTAACACTGTCCTAGGGCTGATGCTAACCCTAACCCTAACCCTAACACTATCCTAGGGCTGATGCTAACCCTAACCCTAACCCTAACACTATCCTAGGGCTGATGCTAACCCTAACCCTAACCCAAACACTATCCTAGGGTTGATGTTAACCCTAACCCTAACACTATCCTAGGGCTGATGCTAACCCTAACCCTAACCCTAACACTATCCTTGGGCTGAGGCTAACCGTAACCCTAACACTATCCTGGGCCTGATGCTAACCCTAACCCTAACCCTAACACTATCATAGGGCTGATGCTAACCCTAACCCTAACACTATCCGTGGGCTGATTCTAACCCTAACCCTAACCCTAACACTATCCTAGGGCAGATGGTAACCCTAACGCTAACCCTAACACTATCCTTGAACTGATGTTAACCCTAACCCTAACCCTAACACTATCCTAGGCCTGATGATAACCCTAACACTATCCTAGGGTTTATGTTAACCCTAACCCTAACACTTTCCTAGGGCTGATGCTAACCCTAACCCTAACGCTAACACTATCCTAGGGCGGATGCTAACCCTAACCCTAACCCTAACACTATCCTAGGGCTGATGCTAACCCTAACACTAACACTATCCTAGGGCTGATGCTAACGCTAACCCTAACCCAAACATTATCCTAGGGCGGATGCTAACCCTAACCCTAACCCTAACACTATCCTAGGGCTGATGCTAACCCTAACACTAACATTATCCTAGGCCTGATGCTAACCCTAACCCTAACACTAACACTATCCTAGGGCTGATGCTAACCCTAACCCTAACACTATCCTAGGGCTGATGCTAACCCTAACACTAACACTATCCTAGCGCGGATGCTAACCCTAACCCTAACCCTAACACTATCCTATGGCTGATGCTAACCCTAACACTAACACTATCCTAGGGCTGATGCTAACCCTAACCCTAACCCTAACATTATCCTAGGGCTGATGCTAACCCTAACCCTAACTCTAACACTATCTTAGGGCTGAGGCTAACCCTAACCCTAACACTATCCTACGGCTGATGTTAACCCTAACCCTAACCCTAACACTATCCTAGGGCTGATGCTAACCCTAACGCTAACACTATCCTAGGGCTGATGCTAACCCTAATCCTAACCCTAACACTATCCTAGGGCTGATGCTAACCCTAACCCTAACACTATCCTAGGGCTGATGCTAACCCTAACCCTAAACCTAACACTATCCTAGGGGGGATGCTAACCCTAACCATAACCCTAACACTATCCTAGGGCTGATGCTATCCCTAACACTAACACTATCCTAGGGCTGATGCTAACCCTAACCCTAACCCTAACACTCTCCAAGGGCTGATGCTAACCGTAACCCTAACCCTAACTCTATCCTAGGGCTGATGCTAACCCTAACCCTAACACTATGCTAGGGCTGATGCTAACCCTAACCCTAACCCTAACACTATCCTAGGGTTGATGCTAACCCTAACCCTAACACTATCCTAGGGCTGATGCTAACCCTAACCCTAACCCTAACACTATCCTAGGGCTGATGCTAACCCTAAGCCTAACACTATCCTAGGGCTGATGCTAACCCTAACCCTAACCCTAACACTATCCTAGGGCTGATGCTAACCCTAAGCCTAACACTATCCTAGGGCGGATGCTAACCCTAACCCTATCCCTAACACTATCCTAGGGCTGATGCTAACCTTAACACTAACACTATCCTAGGGCTGATGCTAACCCTAACCCTAACCCTAACACTCTCCAAGGGCTGATGCTAACCCTAACCCTAACCCTAACAGTATCCTAGGGCTGATGCTAACCCTAACCCTAACACTATCCTAGGGCTGATGCTAACCCTAACCCTAACCCTAACACTATCCTAGGGTTGATGCTAACCCTAACCCTAACACTATCCTAGGGCTGATGCTAACCTTAACCCTAACCCTAACACTATCCTAGGGCTGATGCTAACCCTAACGCTAACACTATCCTAGGGCTGATGCTAACCCTAACCCTAACCCTAACACTAACCTAGGGCTGATGCTAACCCTAACCCTAACACTATCCTGGGGCTGATGCTAACCCTAACCCTAACCCTAACACTATCCTAGGGCTGATGCTAACCCTAACACTAACACTATCCTAGGGCTGATGCTAACCCTAACCCTAACCCTAACACTCTCCAAGGGCTGATGCTAACCCTAACCCTACCCCTAACACTATCCTAGGGCTGATGCTAACCCTAACCCTAACACTATCCTAGGGCTGATGATAACCCTAACCCTAACCCTAACACTATCCTAGGGCTGATGCTAACCCTAACCCTAACCCAAACACTATACTAGGGTTGATGCTAACCCTAACCCTAACACTATCCTAGGGCTGATGCTAACCCACACCCTAACCCTAACACTATCCTTGGGCTGAGGGTCACCGTAACCCTAACACTATCCTGGGCCTGATGCTAACCCTAACCCTAACCCTAACACTATCATAGGGCTGATGCTAACCCTAACCCTAACACTATCCTTGGGCAGATGCTAAGCCTAACCCTAACCCTAACACTATCCTAGGGCAGATGCTAACCCTAACGCTAACCCTAACACTATCCTTGAACTGATGCTAACCCTAACCCTAACCCTAACACTATCCTAGGCCTGATGATAACCCTAACACTATCCTAGGGTTTATGTTAACAGTAACCCTAACACTTTCCTAGGGATGATGCTAACCCTAACCCTAACCCTAACACTATCCTAGGGCTGATGCTAACCCTAACCCTAACCCAAACATTATCCTAGGGCGGATGCTAACCCTAACCCTAACCCTAACACTATCCTAGGGCTGATGCTAACCCTAACACTAACATTATCCTAGGCCTGATGCTAACCCTAACCCTAACACTAACACTATCCTAGGGCTGATGCTAACCCTAACCCTAACACTATCCTAGGGCTGATGCTAACCCTAACCCTAACCCTAACACTATCCTAGGGCGGATGCTAACCCTAACCCTAACCCTAACACTATCCTAGGGCTGATGCTAACCCTAACACTAACACTATCCTAGGGCTGATGCAAACCCTAACCCTAACATTATCCTAGGGCGGATGCTAACCCTAACCCTAACCCTAACACTATCCTAGGGCTGATGCTAACCCTAACACTAACACTATCCTAGGCCTGATGCTAACCCTAACCCTAACCCTAACACTATCCTAGGGCTGATGCTAACCCTAACCCTAACACTGTCCTAGGGCTGATGCTAACCCTAACCCTAACACTATCCTAGGGCTGAGGCTAACCCTAACCCTAACCCTAACACTATCCTAGGGCTGATGCTAACCCTAACCCTAACACTATCCTAGGCCTGATGATAACCCTAACCCTAACCCTAACACTATCCTAGGGCTGATGCTAACCCTAACCCTAACACTATCCTAGGGCTGATGCTAACCCTAACCCTAACCCTAACACTATCCTAGGGCTGATGCTAACCCTAACGCTAACCCTAACACTATCCTTGAACTGATGCTAACCCTAACCCTAACCCTAACACTATCCTAGGCCTGATGATAACCCTAACCCTAACCCTAACAGTATCCTAGGCTTTATGTTAACCCTAACCCTAACACTATCCTAGGGCTGATGCTAACCCTAACCCTAAACCTAACACTATCCTAGGGCGGATGCTAACCCTAACCCTATCCCTAACACTATCCTAGGGCTGATGCTAACCCTAACACTAACACTATCCTAGGGCTGATGCTAACCCTAACCCTAACCCTAACACTCTCCAAGGTCTAATGCTAACCCTAACCCTAACCCTAACAGTATCCTAGGGCTGATGCTAACCCTAACCCTAACACTATCGTAGGGCTGATGCTAACCCTAACCCTAACCCTAACACTATCCTAGGGTTGATGCTAACCCTAACCCTAACACTATCCTAGGGCTGATGCTAACCTTAACCCTAACCCTAACACTATCCTAGGGCTGATGCTAACCCTAACGCTAACACTATCCTAGGGCTGATGCTAACCCTAACCCTAACCCTAACACTAACCTAGGGCTGATGCTAACCCTAACCCTAACACTATCCTGGGGCTGATGCTAACCCTAACCCTAACCCTAACACTATCCTATGGCTGATGCTAACCCTAACACTAACACTATCCTAGGGCTGATGCTAACCCTAACCCTAACCCTAACACTCTCCAAGGGCTGATGCTAACCCTAACCCTAACCCTAACACTATCCTAGGGCTGATGCTAACCCTAACCCTAACACTATCCTAGGGCTGATGCTAACCCTAACCCTAACCCTAACACTATCCTAGGGCTGATGCTAACCCTAACCCTAACCCAAACACTCTCCTAGGGTTGATGCTAACCCTAACCCTAACACTATCCTAGGGCTGATGCTAACCCACACCCTAACCCTAACACTATCCTTGGGCTGAGGCTAACCGTAACCCTAACACTATCCTGGGCCTGATGCTAACCCTAACCCTAACCCTAACACTATCATAGGGCTGATGCTAACCCTAACCCTAACACTATCCTTGGGCTGATGCTAAGCCTAACCCTAACCCTAACACTATCCTAGGGCAGATGCTAACCCTAACGCTAACCCTAACACTATCCTTGAACTAATGCTAACCCTAACCCTAACCCTAACACTATCCTAGGCCTGATGATAACCCTAACACTATCCTAGGGTTTATGTTAACAGTAACCCTAACACTTTCCTAGGGCTGATGCTAACCCTAACCCTAACCCTAACACTATCCTAGGGCGGATGCTAACCCTAACCCTAACCCTAACACTATCCTAGGGCTGATGCTAACCGTAACACTAACACTATCCTAGGGCTGATGCTAACCCTAACCCTAACCCAAACATTATCCTAGGGCTGATGCTAACCCTAACCCTAACCCTAACACTATCCTAGGGCTGATGCTAACCCTAACTCTAACACTATCCTAGGGCTGATGCTAACCCTAATCCTAACCCTAACACTATCCTAGGGCTGATGCTAACCCTAACCCTAACACTATCCTAGGGCTGATGCTAACCCTAACCCTAACCCAAACATTATCCTAGGGCGGATGCTAACCCTAACCCTAACCCTAACACTATCCTAGGGCTGATGCTAACCCTAACCCTAACACTATCCTAGGGCTGATGCTAACCCTAACCCTAACCCTAACACTATCCTAGGGCTGATGCTAACCCTAACCCTAACAGTATCCTAGGGCTGATGCTAACCCTAACCCTAACCCTAACACTATCCTAGGGCTGATGCTAACCCTAACCCTAACACTATCCTAGGCCTGATGATAACCCTAACCCTAACCCTAACACTATCCTAGGGCTGATGCTAACCCTAACCCTAACACTATCCTAGGGCTGATGCTAACCCTAACACTAACCCTAACACTATCCTAGGGCTGATGCTAACCCTAACGCTAACCCTAACACTATCCTTGAACTGATGCTAACCCTAACCCTAACCCTAACACTATCCTAGGCCTGATGATAACCCTAACCCTAACCCTAACAGTATCCTAGGCTTTATGTTAACCCTAACCCTAACACTATCCTAGGGCTGATGCTAACCCTAACCCTAAACCTAACACTATCCTAGGGCGGATGCTAACCCTAACCCTATCCCTAACACTATCCTAGGGCTGATGCTAACCCTAACACTAACACTATCCTAGGGCTGATGCTAACCCTAACCCTAACCCTAACACTCTCCAAGGGCTGATGCTAACCCTAACCCTAACCCTAACAGTATCCTAGGGCTGATGCTAACCCTAACCCTAACACTATCCTAGGGCTGATGCTAACCCTAACCCTAACCCTAACACTATCCTAGGGTTGATGCTAACCCTAACCCTAACACTATCCTAGGGCTGATGCTAACCTTAACCCTAACCCTAACACTATCCTAGGGCTGATGCTAACCCTAACGCTAACACTCTCCTAGGGCTGATGCTAACCCTAACCCTAACCCTAACACTAACCTAGGGCTGATGCTAACCCTAACCCTAACACTATCCTGGGGCTGATGCTAACCCTAACCCTAACCCTAACACTATCCTAGGGCTGATGCTAACCCTAAACCTAACACTATCCTAGGGCTGATGCTAACCCTAACCCTAACCCTAACACTATCCTAGGGCTGATGCTAACCCTAACACTAACACTATCCTAGGGCTGATGCTAACCCTAACCCTAACCCTAACACTCTCCAAGGGCTGATGCTAACCCTAACCCTAACACTAACACTATCCTAGGGCTGATGCTAACCCTAACCCTAACACTATCCTAGGGCTGATGCTAACCCTAACCCTAACCCTAACACTATCCTAGGGTTGATGCTAACCCTAACCCTAACACTATCCTAGGGCTGATGCTAACCTTAACCCTAACCCTAACACTATCCTAGGGCTGATGCTAACCCTAACGCTAACACTATCCTAGGGCTGATGCTAACCCTAACCCTAACCCTAACACTAACCTAGGGCTGATGCTAACCCTAACCCTAACACTATCCTGGGGCTGATGCTAACCCTAACCCTAACCCTAACACTATCCTAGGGCTGATGCTAACCCAAACCCTAACACTGTCCTAGGGCTGATGCTAACCCTAACCCTAACCCTAACACTATCCTAGGGCTGATGCTAACCCTAACCCTAACCCTAACACTATCCTAGGGCTGATGCTAACCCTAACCCTAACCCAAACACTATCCTAGGGTTGATGTTAACCCTAACCCTAACACTATCCTAGGGCTGATGCTAACCCTAACCCTAACCCTAACACTATCCTTGGGCTGAGGCTAACCGTAACCCTAACACTATCCTGGGCCTGATGCTAACCCTAACCCTAACCCTAACACTATCATAGGGCTGATGCTAACCCTAACCCTAACACTATCCGTGGGCTGATTCTAACCCTAACCCTAACCCTAACACTATCCTAGGGCAGATGGTAACCCTAACGCTAACCCTAACACTATCCTTGAACTGATGCTAACCCTAACCCTAACCCTAACACTATCCTAGGCCTGATGATAACCCTAACACTATCCTAGGGTTTATGTTAACCCTAACCCTAACACTTTCCTAGGGCTGATGCTAACCCTAACCCTAACGCTAACACTATCCTAGGGCGGATGCTAACCCTAACCCTAACCCTAACACTATCCTAGGGCTGATGCTAACCCTAACACTAACACTATCCTAGGGCTGATGCTAACGCTAACCCTAACCCAAACATTATCCTAGGGCGGATGCTAACCCTAACCCTAACCCTAACACTATCCTAGGGCTGATGCTAACCCTAACACTAACATTATCCTAGGCCTGATGCTAGCCCTAACCCTAACACTAACACTATCCTAGGGCTGATGCTAACCCTAACCCTAACACTATCCTAGGGCTGATGCTAACCCTAACACTAACACTATCCTAGGGCGGATGCTAACCCTAACCCTAACCCTAACACTATCCTATGGCTGATGCTAACCCTAACACTAACACTATCCTAGGGCTGATGCTAACCCTAACCCTAACCCTAACATTATCCTAGGGCTGATGCTAACCCTAACCCTAACTCTAACACTATCTTAGGGCTGAGGCTAACCCTAACCCTAACACTATCCTACGGCTGATGTTAACCCTAACCCTAACCCTAACACTATCCTAGGGCTGATGCTAACCCTAACTCTAACACTATCCTAGGGCTGATGCTAACCCTAATCCTAACCCTAACACTATCCTAGGGCTGATGCTAACCCTAACCCTAACACTATCCTAGGGCTGATGCTAACCCTAACCCTAAACCTAACACTATCCTAGGGGGGATGCTAACCCTAACCATAACCCTAACACTATCCTAGGGCTGATGCTATCCCTAACACTAACACTATCCTAGGGCTGATGCTAACCCTAACCCTAACCCTAACACTCTCCAAGGGCTGATGCTAACCGTAACCCTAACCCTAACTCTATCCTAGGGCTGATGCTAACCCTAACCCTAACACTATGCTAGGGCTGATGCTAACCCTAACCCTAACCCTAACACTATCCTAGGGTTGATGCTAACCCTAACCCTAACACTATCCTAGGGCTGATGCTAACCCTAACCCTAACCCTAACACTATCCTAGGGCTGATGCTAACCCTAAGCCTAACACTATCCTAGGGCTGATGCTAACCCTAACCCTAACCCTAACACTATCCTAGGGCTGATGCTAAACCTAACGCTAAACCTAACACTATCCTAGGGGTGATGCTAACCCTAACCCTAACCCTAACACTATCCTAGGGCTGATGCTAACCCTAACCCTAACACTAACACTATCCTAGGCCTGATGCTAACCCTATCCCTAACCCTAACACACTCCTAGGGCTGATGCTAACCCTAACCCTAACACTATCCTAGGGCTGATGCTCACCCTAACCCTAACCCTAACACTATCCTAGGGCTGATGCTAACCCTAACCCTAACACTATCCTAGGTCTGATGCTAACCCTAACCCTAACACTATCTTAGGGCTGATGCTAACCCTAACCCTAACCCTAACACTATCCTAGGCCTGATGCTAACCCTATCCCTAACCCTAACACTCTCCTAGGGCTGAGGCCAACCCTAACACTAACACTATCCTACGGCTGATGCTAACCCTAACCCTAACCCAAACACTATCCTAGGGTTAATGCTAACCCTAACACTAACACTATCCTAGGGCTGATGCTAACCCTAACCCTAACCCTAACACTATCCTTGGGCTGATGCTAACCCTAACCCTAACACTATCCTGGGCCTGATGCTAACCCTAACCCTAACCCTAACACTATCCTAGGGCTGATGCTAACCCTAACCCTAACACTATCCTTGGGCTGATGCTAACCCTAACCCTAACCCTAACACTATCCTAGGGCAGATGCTAACCCTAACGCTTACCCTAACACTACCCTTGAACTGATGCTAACCCTAACCCTAACCCTAACACTATCCTAGGCATGATGCTAACCCTAACCCTAACCCTAACACTATCCTAGGGCTGATGCTAACCCTAACACTAACACTATCCTAGGGCTGATGCTAACCCTAACCCTAACCCTAACACTATCCTAGGGCTGATGCTAACGCTAACCCTAACACTATCCTAGGCCTGATGGTAACCCTAACCCTAACCCTGACACTATCCTAGGGCTGATGCTAAACCTAACCCTAACACTATCCTAGGGCTGATGCTAACCCTAACCCTAACCCTAACACTATCCTAGGGCTGATGCTAACCCTAACGCTAACCCTAACACTATCCTTGAACTGATGCTAACTCTAACCCTAACCATAACACTATCCTAGGCCTGATGATAACCCTAACCCTAACTCTAACACTATCCTAGGGTTTATGTTAACCCTAACCCTAACACTATCCTAGGGCTGATGCTAACCCTAACCCTAAACCTAACACTATCCTAGGGCGGATGCTAAACCTAACCCTAACCCTAACACTATCCTAGGGCTGATGCTAACCCTAACCCTAACCCTAACACTATCCTAGGGCTGATGCTAACCCTAACCCTAACTCTAACACTATCTTAGGGCTGAGGCTAACCCTAACCCTAACACTATCCTAGGCCTGACGCTAACCCTAACCCTAACCCTAACTCTATCCTAGGGTTGATGCTAACCCTAACCCTAACACTATCCTAGGGCTGAAGCTAACCCTAACCCTAACCCTAACACTATACTAGGGCTGATGCTAACCCTAAACCTAACACTATCCTAGGCCTGATGATAACCCTAACCCTAACCCTAACACTATCCTAGGGCTGATGCTAACCCTAACCCTAACACTATCCTAGGGCTGATGCTAACCCTAACACTAACCTAACACTAACCTAAGTCTGATGCTAACCCTAGCCTCACACTATCCTAGGCCTGATGATAACCCTAACCCTAACCTTAACACTATCCTAGGGCTGATGCTAACCCTAACCCTAACCCTAACACTATCCTAGAGCTGATGCTAACCCTAACCCTAACACTATCCTAGGCCTGATGATAACCCTAACCGTAACCCTGACACTATCCTAGGGCTGATGCTAACCCTAACCCTAACACTATCCTAGGGCTGATGCTAACCCTAACCCTAACCCTAACACTCTCCTAGGGCTGAGGCTAACCCTAACCCTAACACTATCCTAGGGTTGATGCTAACCCTAACCCTAACACTATCCTAGGGCTGATGCTAACCCTAACCCTAACCCTAACACTATCCTTGGGCTGATGATAACCCTAACCCTAACACTATGCTGGGCCTGATGCTAACCCTAACCCTAACCCTAACACTATCCTAGGGCTGATGCTAACCCTAACCCTAACCCTAACACTATCCTAGGGCAGATGCTAACCCTAACGCTAACCCTAACACTATCCTTGAACTGATGCTAACCCTAACCGTATCCCTAACACTATCCTAGGCCTGATGATAACCCTAACCCTAACCCTAACACTATCCTAGGATTTATGTTAACCCTAACCCTAACACTATCCTAGGGCTGATGCTAACCCTAACCCTAACCCTAACACTATCCTAGGGCGGATGCTAACCCTAATCCTAACCCTAACACTATCCTAGGGCTGATGCTAACCCTAACACTAACACTATCCTAGGGCTGATGCTAACCCTAACCCTAACATTATCCTAGGGCGGATGCTACCCCTAACCCTAACGGTAACACTATCCTAGGGCTGATGCTAACCCTAACACTAACACTATCCTAGGCCTGATGCTAACCCTAACCCTAACCCTAACACTCTCCAAGGGCTGATGCTAACCCTAACCCTAACCCTAACACTATCCTAGGGCTGATGCTAACCCTAACCCTAACACTATCCTAGGGCTGATGCTAACCCTAACCCTAACCCTAACACTATCCTAGGGCTGATGCTAACCCTAACCCTAACCCAAACACTATCCTAGGGTTGATGCTAACCCTAACCCTAACACTATCCTAGGGCTGATGCTAACCCACACCCTAACCCTAACACTATCCTTGGGCTGAGGCTAACCGTAACCCTAACACTATCCTGGGCCTGATGCTAACCCTAACCCTAACCCTAACACTATCATAGGGCTGATGCTAACCCTAACCCTAACACTATCCTTGGGCTGATGCTAAGCCTAACCCTAACCCTAACACTATCCTAGGGCAGATGCTAACCCTAACGCTAACCCTAACACTATCCTTGAACTAATGCTAACCCTAACCCTAACCCTAACACTATCCTAGGCCTGATGATAACCCTAACACTATCCTAGGGTTTATGTTAACAGTAACCCTAACACTTTCCTAGGGCTGATGCTAACCCTAACCCTAACCCTAACACTATCCTAGGGCGGATGCTAACCCTAACCCTAACCCTAACACTATCCTAGGGCTGATGCTAACCGTAACACTAACACTATCCTAGGGCTGATGCTAACCCTAACCCTAACCCAAACATTATCGTAGGGCTGATGCTAACCCTAACCCTAACCCTAACACTATCCTAGGGCTGATGCTAACCCTAACTCTAACACTATCCTAGGGCTGATGCTAACCCTAATCCTAACCCTAACACTATCCTAGGGCTGATGCTAACCCTAACCCTAACACTATCCTAGGGCTGATGCTAACCCTAACCCTAACCCAAACATTATCCTAGGGCGGATGCTAACCCTAACCCTAACCCTAACACTATCCTAGGGCTGATGCTAACCCTAACCCTAACACTATCCTAGGGCTGATGCTAACCCTAACCCTAACCCTAACACTATCCTAGGGCTGATGCTAACCCTAACCCTAACAGTATCCTAGGGCTGATGCTAACCCTAACCCTAACCCTAACACTATCCTAGGGCTGATGCTAACCCTAACCCTAACACTATCCTAGGCCTGATGATAACCCTAACCCTAACCCTAACACTATCCTAGGGCTGATGCTAACCCTAACCCTAACACTATCCTAGGGCTGATGCTAACCCTAACACTAACCCTAACACTATCCTAGGGCTGATGCTAACCCTAACGCTAACCCTAACACTATCCTTGAACTGATGCTAACCCTAACCCTAACCCTAACACTATCCTAGGCCTGATGATAACCCTAACCCTAACCCTAACAGTATCCTAGGCTTTATGTTAACCCTAACCCTAACACTATCCTAGGGCTGATGCTAACCCTAACCCTAAACCTAACACTCTCCTAGGGCGGATGCTAACCCTAACCCTATCCCTAACACTATCCTAGGGCTGATGCTAACCCTAACACTAACACTATCCTAGGGCTGATGCTAACCCTAACCCTAACCCTAACACTCTCCAAGGGCTGATGCTAACCCTAACCCTAACCCTAACAGTATCCTAGGGCTGATGCTAACCCTAACCCTAACACTATCCTAGGGCTGATGCTAACCCTAACCCTAACCCTAACACTATCCTAGGGTTGATGCTAACCCTAACCCTAACACTATCCTAGGGCTGATGCTAACCTTAACCCTAACCCTAACACTATCCTAGGGCTGATGCCAACCCTAACGCTAACACTCTCCTAGGGCTGATGCTAACCCTAACCCTAACCCTAACACTAACCTAGGGCTGATGCTAACCCTAACCCTAACACTATCCTGGGGCTGATGCTAACCCTAACCCTAACCCTAACACTATCCTAGGGCTGATGCTA
This sequence comes from Lemur catta, assembly GCF_020740605.2. Classification (NCBI taxonomy): domain Eukaryota; kingdom Metazoa; phylum Chordata; class Mammalia; order Primates; family Lemuridae; genus Lemur; species Lemur catta. The sequence continues at coordinate 3,211,888 of NC_059134.1, forward strand.
ACCCTAAACCTAACACTATCCTAGGGCTGATGCTAACCCTAACCCTAACCCTAACACTATCCTAGGGCTGATGCTAACCCTAACACTAACACTATCCTAGGGCTGATGCTAACCCTAACCCTAACCCTAACACTCTCCAAGGGCTGATGCTAACCCTAACCCTAACACTAACACTATCCTAGGGCTGATGCTAACCCTAACCCTAACACTATCCTAGGGCTGATGCTAACCCTAACCCTAACCCTAACACTATCCTAGGGTTGATGCTAACCCTAACCCTAACACTATCCTAGGGCTGATGCTAACCTTAACCCTAACCCTAACACTATCCTAGGGCTGATGCTAACCCTAACGCTAACACTATCCTAGGGCTGATGCTAACCCTAACCCTAACCCTAACACTAACCTAGGGCTGATGCTAACCCTAACCCTAACACTATCCTGGGGCTGATGCTAACCCTAACCCTAACCCTAACACTATCCTAGGGCTGATGCTAACCCAAACCCTAACACTGTCCTAGGGCTGATGCTAACCCTAACCCTAACCCTAACACTATCCTAGGGCTGATGCTAACCCTAACCCTAACCCTAACACTATCCTAGGGCTGATGCTAACCCTAACCCTAACCCAAACACTATCCTAGGGTTGATGTTAACCCTAACCCTAACACTATCCTAGGGCTGATGCTAACCCTAACCCTAACCCTAACACTATCCTTGGGCTGAGGCTAACCGTAACCCTAACACTATCCTGGGCCTGATGCTAACCCTAACCCTAACCCTAACACTATCATAGGGCTGTTGCTAACCCTAACCCTAACACTATCCGTGGGCTGATTCTAACCCTAACCCTAACCCTAACACTATCCTAGGGCAGATGGTAACCCTAACGCTAACCCTAACACTATCCTTGAACTGATGCTAACCCTAACCCTAACCCTAACACTATCCTAGGCCTGATGATAACCCTAACACTATCCTAGGGTTTATGTTAACCCTAACCCTAACACTTTCCTAGGGCTGATGCTAACCCTAACCCTAACGCTAACACTATCCTAGGGCGGATGCTAACCATAACCCTAACCCTAACACTATCCTAGGGCTGATGCTAACCCTAACACTAACACTATCCTAGGGCTGATGCTAACGCTAACCCTAACCCAAACATTATCCTAGGGCGGATGCTAACCCTAACCCTAACCCTAACACTATCCTAGGGCTGATGCTAACCCTAACACTAACATTATCCTAGGCCTGATGCTAGCCCTAACCCTAAAACTAACACTATCCTAGGGCTGATGCTAACCCTAACCCTAACACTATCCTAGGGCTGATGCTAACCCTAACACTAACACTATCCTAGGGCGGATGCTAACCCTAACCCTAACCCTAACACTATCCTATGGCTGATGCTAACCCTAACACTAACACTATCCTAGGGCTGATGCTAACCCTAACCCTAACCCTAACATTATCCTAGGGCTGATGCTAACCCTAACCCTAACTCTAACACTATCTTAGGGCTGAGGCTAACCCTAACCCTAACACTATCCTACGGCTGATGTTAACCCTAACCCTAACCCTAACACTATCCTAGGGCTGATGCTAACCCTAACTCTAACACTATCCTAGGGCTGATGCTAACCCTAATCCTAACCCTAACACTATCCTAGGGCTGATGCTAACCCTAACCCTAACACTATCCTAGGGCTGATGCTAACCCTAACCCTAAACCTAACACTATCCTAGGGGGGATGCTAACCCTAACCATAACCCTAACACTATCCTAGGGCTGATGCTATCCCTAACACTGACACTATCCTAGGGCTGATGCTAACCCTAACCCTAACCCTAACACTCTCCAAGGGCTGATGCTAACCGTAACCCTAACCCTAACTCTATCCTATTGCTGATGCTAACCCTAACCCTAACACTATGCTAGGGCTGATGCTAACCCTAACCCTAACCCTAACACTATCCTAGGGTTGATGCTAACCCTAACCCTAACACTATCCTAGGGCTGATGCTAACACTAACCCTAACCCTAACACTATCCTAGGGCTGATGCTAACCCTAAGCCTAACACTATCCTAGGGCTGATGCTAACCCTAACCCTAACCCTAACACTATCCTAGGGCTGATGCTAAACCTAACGCTAAACCTAACACTATCCTAGGGGTGATGCTAACCCTAACCCTAACCCTAACACTATCCTAGGGCTGATGCTAACCCTAACCCTAACACTAACACTATCCTAGGCCTGATGCTAACCCTATCCCTAACCCTAACACACTCCTAGGGCTGATGCTAACCCTAACCCTAACACTATCCTAGGGCTGATGCTCACCCTAACCCTAACCCTAACACTATCCTAGGGCTGATGCTAACCCTAACCCTAACACTATCCTAGGTCTGATGCTAACCCTAACCCTAACACTATCTTAGGGCTGATGCTAACCCTAACCCTAACCCTAACACTATCCTAGGCCTGATGCTAACCCTATCCCTAACCCTAACACTCTCCTAGGGCTGAGGCCAACCCTAACCCTAACACTATCCTACGGCTGATGCTAACCCTAACCCTAACCCAAACACTATCCTAGGGTTAATGCTAACCCTAACACTAACACTATCCTAGGGCTGATGCTAACCCTAACCCTAACCCTAACACTATCCTTGGGCTGATGCTAACCCTAACCCTAACACTATCCTGGGCCTGATGCTAACCCTAACCCTAACCCTAACACTATCCTAGGGCTGATGCTAACCCTAACCCTAACACTATCCTTGGGCTGATGCTAACCCTAACCCTAACCCTAACACTATCCTAGGGCAGATGCTAACCCTAACGCTTACCCTAACACTACCCTTGAACTGATGCTAACCCTAACCCTAACCCTAACACTATCCTAGGCATGATGCTAACCCTAACCCTAACCCTAACACTATCCTAGGGCTGATGCTAACCCTAACACTAACACTATCCTAGGGCTGATGCTAACCCTAACCCTAACCCTAACACTATCCTAGGGCTGATGCTAACCCTAACCCTAACACTATCCTAGGCCTGATGGTAACCCTAACCCTAACCCTGACACTATCCTAGGGCTGATGCTAAACCTAACCCTAACACTATCCTAGGGCTGATGCTAACCCTAACCCTAACCCTAACACTATCCTAGGGCTGATGCTAACCCTAACGCTAACCCTAACACTATCCTTGAACTGATGCTAACTCTAACCCTAACCATAACACTATCCTAGGCCTGATGATAACCCTAACCCTAACTCTAACACTATCCTAGGGTTTATGTTAACCCTAACCCTAACACTATCCTAGGGCTGATGCTAACCCTAACCCTAAACCGAACACTATCCTAGGGCGGATGCTAAACCTAACCCTAACCCTAACACTATCCTAGGGCTGATGCTAACCCTAACCCTAACCCTAACACTATCCTAGGGCTGATGCTAACCCTAACCCTAACTCTAACACTATCTTAGGGCTGAGGCTAACCCTAACCCTAACACTATCCTAGGCCTGACGCTAACCCTAACCCTAACCCTAACTCTATCCTAGGGTTGATGCTAACCCTAACCCTAACACTATCCTAGGGCTGATGCTAACCCTAACCCTAACCCTAACACTATACTAGGGCTGATGCTAACCCTAAACCTAACACTATCCTAGGCCTGATGATAACCCTAACCCTAACCCTAACACTATCCTAGGGCTGATGCTAACCCTAACCCTAACACTATCCTAGGGCTGATGCTAACCCTAACACTAACCTAACACTAACCTAAGTCTGATGCTAACCCTAGCCTCACACTATCCTAGGCCTGATGATAACCCTAACCCTAACCTTAACACTATCCTAGGGCTGATGCTAACCCTAACCCTAACCCTAACACTATCCTAGAGCTGATGCTAACCCTAACCCTAACACTATCCTAGGCCTGATGATAACCCTAACCGTAACCCTGACACTATCCTAGGGCTGATGCTAACCCTAACCCTAACACTATCCTAGGGCTGATGCTAACCCTAACCCTAACCCTAACACTCTCCTAGGGCTGAGGCTAACCCTAACCCTAACACTATCCTAGGGTTGATGCTAACCCTAACCCTAACACTATCCTAGGGCTGATGCTAACCCTAACCCTAACCCTAACACTATCCTTGGGCTGATGATAACCCTAACCCTAACACTATGCTGGGCCTGATGCTAACCCTAACCCTAACCCTAACACTATCCTAGGGCTGATGCTAACCCTAACCCTAACCCTAACACTATCCTAGGGCAGATGCTAACCCTAACGCTAACCCTAACACTATCCTTGAACTGATGCTAACCCTAACCGTATCCCTAACACTATCCTAGGCCTGATGATAACCCTAACCCTAACCCTAACACTATCCTAGGATTTATGTTAACCCTAACCCTAACACTATCCTAGGGCTGATGCTAACCCTAACCCTAACCCTAACACTATCCTAGGGCGGATGCTAACCCTAATCCTAACCCTAACACTATCCTAGGGCTGATGCTAACCCTAACACTAACACTATCCTAGGGCTGATGCTAACCCTAACCCTAACATTATCCTAGGGCGGATGCTACCCCTAACCCTAACGGTAACACTATCCTAGGGCTGATGCTAACCCTAACACTAACACTATCCTAGGCCTGATGCTAACCCTAACCCTAACCCTAACACTATCCTAGGGCTGATGCTAACCCTAACCCTAACACTATCCTAGGGCTGATGCTAACCCTAACCCTAACACTATCCTAGGGCTGATGCTAACCCTAACCCTAACCCTAACACTCTCCAAGGGCTGATGCTAACCCTAACCCTAACCCTAACACTACCTAGGGCTGATGCTTACCCTAACCCTAACTCTAACACTATCTTAGGGCTGAGGCTAACCCTAACCCTAACACTATCCTACGGCTGATGCTAACCCTAACCCTAACCCTAACACTATCCTAGGGCTGATGCTAACCCTAATCCTAACACTATCCTAGGGCTGATGCTAACCCTAACCCTAACCCTAACACTATCCTAGGGCTGATGCTAACCCTAACCCTAAACCTAACACTATCCTAGGGCGGATGCTAACCCTAACCCTATCCCTAACACTATCCTAGGGCTGATGCTAACCCTAACACTAACACTATCCTAGGGCTGATGCTAACCCTAAACCTAACCCTAACACTCTCCAAGGGCTAATGCTAACCCTAACCCTAACCCTAACAGTATCCTAGGGCTGATGCTAACCCTAACCCTAACACTATCGTAGGGCTGATGCTAACCCTAACCCTAACCCTAACACTATCCTAGGGTTGATGCTAACCCTAACCCTAACACTATCCTAGGGCTGATGCTAACCTTAACCCTAACCCTAACACTATCCTAGGGCTGATGCTAACCCTAACGCTAACACTATCCTAGGGCTGATGCTAACCCTAACCCTAACCCTAACACTAACCTAGGGCTGATGCTAACCCTAACCCTAACACTATCCTGGGGCTGATGCTAACCCTAACCCTAACCCTAACACTATCCTATGGCTGATGCTAACCCTAACACTAACACTATCCTAGGGCTGATGCTAACCCTAACCCTAACCCTAACACTCTCCAAGGGCTGATGCTAACCCTAACCCTAACCCTAACACTATCCTAGGGCTGATGCTAACCCTAACCCTAACACTATCCTAGGGCTGATGCTAACCCTAACCCTAACCCTAACACTATCCTAGGGCTGATGCTAACCCTAACCCTAACCCAAACACTATCCTAGGGTTGATGCTAACCCTAACCCTAACACTATCCTAGGGCTGATGCTAACCCACACCCTAACCCTAACACTATCCTTGGGCTGAGGCTAACCGTAACCCTAACACTATCCTGGGCCTGATGCTAACCCTAACCCTAACCCTAACACTATCATAGGGCTGATGCTAACCCTAACCCTAACACTATCCTTGGGCTGATGCTAAGCCTAACCCTAACCCTAACACTATCCTAGGGCAGATGCTAACCCTAACGCTAACCCTAACACTATCCTTGAACTAATGCTAACCCTAACCCTAACCCTAACACTATCCTAGGCCTGATGATAACCCTAACACTATCCTAGGGTTTATGTTAACAGTAACCCTAACACTTTCCTAGGGCTGATGCTAACCCTAACCCTAACCCTAACACTATCCTAGGGCGGATGCTAACCCTAACCCTAACCCTAACACTATCCTAGGGCTGATGCTAACCGTAACACTAACACTATCCTAGGGCTGATGCTAACCCTAACCCTAACCCAAACATTATCCTAGGGCTGATGCTAACCCTAACCCTAACCCTAACACTATCCTAGGGCTGATGCTAACCCTAACTCTAACACTATCCTAGGGCTGATGCTAACCCTAATCCTAACCCTAACACTATCCTAGGGCTGATGCTAACCCTAACCCTAACACTATCCTAGGGCTGATGCTAACCCTAACCCTAACCCAAACATTATCCTAGGGCGGATGCTAACCCTAACCCTAACCCTAACACTATCCTAGGGCTGATGCTAACCCTAACCCTAACACTATCCTAGGGCTGATGCTAACCCTAACCCTAACCCTAACACTATCCTAGGGCTGATGCTAACCCTAACCCTAACACTATCCTAGGCCTGATGATAACCCTAACCCTAACCCTAACACTATCCTAGGGCTGATGCTAACCCTAACCCTAACACTATCCTAGGGCTGATGCTAACCCTAACACTAACCCTAACACTATCCTAGGGCTGATGCTAACCCTAACGCTAACCCTAACACTATCCTTGAACTGATGCTAACCCTAACCCTAACCCTAACACTATCCTAGGCCTGATGATAACCCTAACCCTAACCCTAACAGTATCCTAGGCTTTATGTTAACCCTAACCCTAACACTATCCTAGGGCTGATGCTAACCCTAACCCTAAACCTAACACTATCCTAGGGCGGATGCTAACCCTAACCCTATCCCTAACACTATCCTAGGGCTGATGCTAACCCTAACACTAACACTATCCTAGGGCTGATGCTAACCCTAACCCTAACCCTAACACTCTCCAAGGGCTGATGCTAACCCTAACCCTAACCCTAACAGTATCTTAGGGCTGATGCTAACCCTAACCCTAACACTATCCTAGGGCTGATGCTAACCCTAACCCTAACCCTAACACTATCCTAGGGTTGATGCTAACCCTAACCCTAACACTATCCTAGGGCTGATGCTAACCTTAACCCTAACCCTAACACTATCCTAGGGCTGATGCTAACCCTAACGCTAACACTCTCCTAGGGCTGATGCTAACCCTAACCCTAACCCTAACACTAACCTAGGGCTGATGCTAACCCTAACCCTAACACTATCCTGGGGCTGATGCTAACCCTAACCCTAACCCTAACACTATCCTAGGGCTGATGCTAACCCTAAACCTAACACTATCCTAGGGCTGATGCTAACCCTAACCCTAACCCTAACACTATCCTAGGGCTGATTCTAACCCTAACACTAACACTATCCTAGGGCTGATGCTAACCCTAACCCTAACCCTAACACTCTCCAAGGGCTGATGCTAACCCTAACCCTAACACTAACACTATCCTAGGGCTCATGCTAACCCTAACCCTAATACTATCCTAGGGCTGATGCTAACCCTAACCCTAACCCTAACACTATCCTAGGGTTGATGCTAACCCTAACCCTAACACTATCCTAGGGCTGATGCTAACCTTAACCCTAACCCTAACACTATCCTAGGGCTGATGCTAACCCTAACGCTAACACAATCCTAGGGCTGATGCTAACCCTAACCCTAACCCTAACACTAACCTAGGGCTGATGCTAACCCTAACCCTAACACTATCCTGGGGCTGATGCTAACCCTAACCCTAACCCTAACACTATCCTAGGGCTGATGCTAACCCAAACCCTAACACTGTCCTAGGGCTGATGCTAACCCTAACCCTAACCCTAACACTATCCTAGGGCTGATGCTAACCCTAACCCTAACCCTAACACTATCCTAGGGCTGATGCTAACCCTAACCCTAACCCAAACACTATCCTAGGGTTGATGTTAACCCTAACCCTAACACTATCCTAGGGCTGATGCTAACCCTAACCCTAACCCTAACACTATCCTTGGGCTGAGGCTAACCGTAACCCTAACACTATCCTGGGCCTGATGCTAACCCTAACCCTAACCCTAACACTATCATAGGGCTGATGCTAACCCTAACCCTAACACTATCCGTGGGCTGATTCTAACCCTAACCCTAACCCTAACACTATACTAGGGCAGATGGTAACCCTAACGCTAACCCTAACACTATCCTTGAACTGATGCTAACCCTAACCCTAACCCTAACACTATCCTAGGCCTGATGATAACCCTAACACTATCCTAGGGTTTATGTTAACCCTAACCCTAACACTTTCCTAGGGCTGATGCTAACCCTAACCCTAACGCTAACACTATCCTAGGGCGGATGCTAACCCTAACCCTAACCCTAACACTATCCTAGGGCTGATGCTAACCCTAACACTAACACTATCCTAGGGCTGATGCTAACGCTAACCCTAACCCAAACATTATCCTAGGGCGGATGCTAACCCTAACCCTAACCCTAACACTATCCTAGGGCTGATGCTAACCCTAACACTAACATTATCCTAGGCCTGATGCTAACCCTAACCCTAACACTAACACTATCCTAGGGCTGATGCTAACCCTAACCCTAACACTATCCTAGGGCTGATGCTAACCCTAACACTAACACTATCCTAGGGCGGATGCTAACCCTAACCCTAACCCTAACACTATCCTATGGCTGATGCTAACCCTAACACTAACACTATCCTAGGGCTGATGCTAACCCTAACCCTAACCCTAACATTATCCTAGGGCTGATGCTAACCCTAACCCTAACTCTAACACTATCTTAGGGCTGAGGCTAACCCTAACCCTAACACTATCCTACGGCTGATGTTAACCCTAACCCTAACCCTAACACTATCCTAGGGCTGATGCTAACCCTAACTCTAACACTATCCTAGGGCTGATGCTAACCCTAATCCTAACCCTAACACTATCCTAGGGCTGATGCTAACCCTAACCCTAACACTATCCTAGGGCTGATGCTAACCCTAACCCTAAACCTAACACTATCCTAGGGGGGATGCTAACCCTAACCATAACCCTAACACTATCCTAGGGCTGATGCTATCCCTAACACTAACACTATCCTAGGGCTGATGCTAACCCTAACCCTAACCCTAACACTCTCCAAGGGCTGATGCTAACCGTAACCCTAACCCTAACTCTATCCTAGGGCTGATGCTAACCCTAACCCTAACACTATGCTAGGGCTGATGCTAACCCTAACCCTAACCCTAACACTATCCTAGGGTTGATGCTAACCCTAACCCTAACACTATCCTAGGGCTGATGCTAACCCTAACCCTAACCCTAACACTATCCTAGGGCTGATGCTAACCCTAAGCCTAACACTATCCTAGGGCTGATGCTAACCCTAACCCTAACCCTAACACTATCCTAGGGCTGATGCTAAACCTAACGCTAAACCTAACACTATCCTAGGGGTGATGCTAACCCTAACCCTAACCCTAACACTATCCTAGGGCTGATGCTAACCCTAACCCTAACACTAACACTATCCTAGGCCTGATGCTAACCCTATCCCTAACCCTAACACACTCCTAGGGCTGATGCTAACCCTAACCCTAACACTATCCTAGGGCTGATGCTCACCCTAACCCTAACCCTAACACTATCCTAGGGCTGATGCTAACCCTAACCCTAACACTATCCTAGGTCTGATGCTAACCCTAACCCTAACACTATCTTAGGGCTGATGCTAACCCTAACCCTAACCCTAACACTATCCTAGGCCTGATGCTAACCCTATCCCTAACCCTAACACTCTCCTAGGGCTGAGGCCAACCCTAACCCTAACACTATCCTACGGCTGATGCTAACCCTAACCCTAACCCAAACACTATCCTAGGGTTAATGCTAACCCTAACACTAACACTATCCTAGGGCTGATGCTAACCCTAACCCTAACCCTAACACTATCCTTGGGCTGATGCTAACCCTAACCCTAACACTATCCTGGGCCTGATGCTAACCCTAACCCTAACCCTAACACTATCCTAGGGCTGATGCTAACCCTAACCCTAACACTATCCTTGGGCTGATGCTAACCCTAACCCTAACCCTAACACTATCCTAGGGCAGATGCTAACCCTAACGCTTACCCTAACACTACCCTTGAACTGATGCTAACCCTAACCCTAACCCTAACACTATCCTAGGCATGATGCTAACCCTAACCCTAACCCTAACACTATCCTAGGGCTGATGCTAACCCTAACCCTAACACTATCCTAGGGCTGATGCTAACCCTAACCCTAACCCTAACACTATCCTAGGGCTGATGCTAACCCTAACCCTAACACTATCCTAGGCCTGATGGTAACCCTAACCCTAACCCTGACACTATCCTAGGGCTGATGCTAAACCTAACCCTAACACTATCCTAGGGCTGATGCTAACCCTAACCCTAACCCTAACACTATCCTAGGGCTGATGCTAACCCTAACGCTAACCCTAACACTATCCTTGAACTGATGCTAACTCTAACCCTAACCATAACACTATCCTAGGCCTGATGATAACCCTAACCCTAACTCTAACACTATCCTAGGGTTTATGTTAACCCTAACCCTAACACTATCCTAGGGCTGATGCTAACCCTAACCCTAAACCTAACACTATCCTAGGGCGGATGCTAAACCTAACCCTAACCCTAACACTATCCTAGGGCTGATGCTAACCCTAACCCTAACCCTAACACTATCCTAGGGCTGATGCTAACCCTAACCCTAACTCTAACACTATCTTAGGGCTGAGGCTAACCCTAACCCTAACACTATCCTAGGCCTGACGCTAACCCTAACCCTAACCCTAACTCTATCGTAGGGTTGATGCTAACCCTAACCCTAACACTATCCTATGGCTGATGCTAACCCTAACCCTAACCCTAACACTATACTAGGGCTGATGCTAACCCTAAACCTAACACTATCCTAGGCCTGATGATAACCCTAACCCTAACCCTAACACTATCCTAGGGCTGATGCTAACCCTAACCCTAACACTATCCTAGGGCTGATGCTAACCCTAACACTAACCTAACACTAACCTAAGTCTGATGCTAACCCTAGCCTCACACTATCCTAGGCCTGATGATAACCCTAACCCTAACCTTAACACTATCCTAGGGCTGATGCTAACCCTAACCCTAACCCTAACACTATCCTAGAGCTGATGCTAACCCTAACCCTAACACTATCCTAGGCCTGATGATAACCCTAACCGTAACCCTGACACTATCCTAGGGCTGATGCTAACCCTAACCCTAACACTATCCTAGGGCTGATGCTAACCCTAACCCTAACCCTAACACTCTCCTAGGGCTGAGGCTAACCCTAACCCTAACACTATCCTAGGGTTGATGCTAACCCTAACCCTAACACTATCCTAGGGCTGATGCTAACCCTAACCCTAACCCTAACACTATCCTTGGGCTGATGATAACCCTAACCCTAACACTATCCTGGGCCTGATGCTAACCCTAACCCTAACCCTAACACTATCCTAGGGCTGATGCTAACCCTAACCCTAACCCTAACACTATCCTAGGGCAGATGCTAACCCTAACGCTAACCCTAACACTATCCTTGAACTGATGCTAACCCTAACCCTAACCCTAACACTATCCTAGGCCTGATGATAACCCTAACCCTAACCCTAACACTATCCTAGGATTTATGTTAACCCTAACCCTAACACTATCCTAGGGCTGATGCTAACCCTAACCCTAACCCTAACACTATCCTAGGGCGGATGCTAACCCTAATCCTAACCCTAACACTATCCTAGGGCTGATGCTAACCCTAACACTAACACTATCCTAGGGCTGATGCTAACCCTAACCCTAACATTATCCTAGGGCGGATGCTACCCCTAACCCTAACGCTAACACTATCCTAGGGCTGATGCTAACCCTAACACTAACACTATCCTAGGCCTGATGCTAACCCTAACCCTAACCCTAACACTATCCTAGGGCTGATGCTAACCCTAACCCTAACACTATCCTAGGGCTGATGCTAACCCTAACACTAACACTATCCTAGGGCTGATGCTAACCCTAACCCTAACCCTAACACGCTCCAAGGGCTGATGCTAACCCTAACCCTAACCCTAACACTACCTAGGGCTGATGCCTACCCTAACCCTAACTCTAACACTATCTTAGGGCTGAGGCTAACCCTAACCCTAACACTATCCTACGGCTGATGCTAACCCTAACCCTAACCCTAACACTATCCTAGGGCTGATGCTAACCCTAACCCTAACACTATCCTAGGGCTGATGCTAACCCTAACCCTAACCCTAACACTATCCTAGGGCTGATGCTAACCCTAACCCTAACACTAGCCTAGGGCTGATGCTAACCCTAACCCTAACCCTAACACTATCCTAGGGCTGATGCTAACCCTAACGCTAACCCTAACACTATCCTTGAACTGATGCTAACCCTAACCCTAACCCTAACACTATCCTAGGCCTGATGATAACCCTAACCCTAACCCTAACAGTATCCTAGGCTTTATGTTAACCCTAACCCTAACACTATCCTAGGGCTGATGCTAACCCTAAACCTAACACTATCCTAGGGCTGATGCTAACCCTAACCCTAACCCTAACACTATCCTAGGGCTGATGCTAACCCTAACACTAACACTATCCTAGGGCTGATGCTAACCCTAACCCTAACCCTAACACTATCCTAGGGCTGATGCTAACCCTAACCCTAACCCAAACACTATCCTAGGGTTGATGCTAACCCTAACCCTAACACTATCAAAGGGCTGATGCTAACCCTAACCCTAACCCTAACACTATCCTTGGGCTGATGCTAACCCTAACCCTAACACTATCCTGGGCCTGATGCTAACCCTAACCCTAACCCTAACACTATCACAGGGCTGATGCTAACCCTAACCCTAACACTATCCTTGGGCTGATGCTAACCCTAACCCTAACCCTAACACTATCCTAGGGCAGATGCTAACCCTAACGCTAAGCCTAACACTATCCTTGAACTGATGCTAACCCTAACCCTAACCCTAACACTATCCTAGGCCTGATGATAACCCTTACCCTAACCCTAACACTATCCTAGGGTTTATGTTAACCCTAACCCTAACACTATCCTAGGGCTGATGCTAACCCTAACCCTAACCCTAACACTATCCTAGGGCGGATGCTAACCCTAACCCTAACCCTAACACTATCCTAGGGCTGATGCTAACCCTAACACTAACACTATCCTAGGGCTGATGCTAACCCTAACCCTAACCCTAACATTATCCTGGGGCGGATGCTAACCCTAACCCTAACCCTAACACTATCCTAGGGGGGATGCTAACCCTAACCATAACCCTAACACTATCCTAGGGCTGATGCTATCCCTAACACTAACACTATCCTAGGGCTGATGCTAACCCTAACCCTAACCCTAACACTCTCCAAGGGCTGATGCTAACCCTAACCCTAACCCTAACACTATCGTAGGGCTGATGCTAACCCTAACCCTAACACTATGCTAGGGCTGATGCTAACCCTAACCCTAACCCTAACACTATCCTAGGGTTGATGCTAACCCTAACCCTAACACTATCCTAGGGGCTGATGCTAACCCTAACCCTAACCCTAACACTATCCTAGGGCTGATGCTAACCCTAAGCCTAACACTATCCTAGGGCTGATGCTAACCCTAACCCTAACCCTAACACTATCCTAGGGCTGATGCTAACCCTAACGCTAAACCTAACACTATCCTAGGGGTGATGCTAACCCTAACCCTAACCCTAACACTATCCTAGGGCTGATGCTAACCCTAACCCTAACCCTAACACTATCCTAGGCCTGATGCTGACCCTATCCCTAACCCTAACACTCTCCTAGGGCTGATGCTAACCCTAACCCTAACACTATCCTAGGGCTGATGCTCACCCTAACCCTAACCCTAACACTATCCTAGGGCTGATGCTAACCCTAACCCTAACACTATCCTAGGTCTGATCCTAACCCTAACCCTAACACTATCTTAGGGCTGATGCTAACCCTAACCCTAACCCTAACACTATCCTAGGCCTGATGCTAACCCTATCCCTAACCCTAACACTCTCCTAGGGCTGAGGCCAACCCTAACCCTAACACTATCCTACGGCTGATGCTAACCCTAACCCTAACCCAAACACTATCCTAGGGTTAATGCTAACCCTAACACTAACACTATCCTAGGGCTGATGCTAACCCTAACCCTAACCCTAACACTATCCTTGGGCTGATGCTAACCCTAACCCTAACACTATCCTGGGCCTGATGCTAACCCTAACCCTAACCCTAACACTATCCTATGGCTGATGCTAACCCTAACCCTAACACTATCCTTGGGCTGATGCTAACCCTAACCCTAACCCTAACACTATCCTAGGCATGATGCTAACCCTAACCCTAACCCTAACACTATCCTAGGGCTGATGCTAACCCTAACCCTAACACTATCCTAGGGCTGATGCTAACCCTAACCCTAACCCTAACACTATCCTAGGTTTGATGCTAACCCTAACCCTAACACTATCCTAGGCCTGATGGTAACCCTAACCCTAACCCTGACACTATCCTAGGGCTGATGCTAAACCTAACCCTAACACTATCCTAGGGCTGATGCTAACCCTAACCCTAACCCTAACACTATCCTAGGGCTGATGCTAACCCTAACGCTAACCCTAACACTATCCTAGGGTTTATGTTAACCCTAACCCTAACACTATCCTAGGGCTGATGCTAACCCTAACCCTAAACCTAACACTATCCTAGGGCTGATGCTAACCCTAACCCTAACACTATCCTAGGGCTGATGCTAACCCTAACCCTAACTCTAACACTATCTTAGTGCTGAGGCTAATCCTAACCCTAACACTATCCTAGGCCTGACGCTAACCCTAACCCTAACCCTAACTCTATCCTAGGGTTGATGCTAACCCTAACCCTAACACTATCCTAGGGCTGATGCTAACCCTAACCCTAACCCTAACACTATACTAGAGCTGATGCTAACCCTAAACCTAAAACTATCCTAGGCCTGATGATAACCCTAACCCTAACCCTAACACTATCCTAGGGCTGATGCTAACCCTAACCCTAACACTATCCTAGGGCTGATGCTAACCCTAACCCTAACCCTAACACTAACCTAAGTCTGATGCTAACCCTAGCCTCACACTATCCTAGGCCTGATGATAACCCTAACCCTAACCTTAACACTATCCTAGGGCTGATGCTAACCCTAACCCTAACGCTAACACTATCCTAGAGCTGATGCTAACCCTAACCCTAACACTATCCTAGGCCTGATGATAACCCTAACCGTAACCCTGACACTATCCTAGGGCTGATGCTAACCCTAACCCTAACACTATCCTAGGGCTGATGCTAACCCTAACCCTAACCCTAACACTCTGCTAGGGCTGAGGCTAACCCTAACCCTAACACTATCCTAGGGTTGATGCTAACCCTAACCCTAACACTATCCTGGGGCTGATGCTAACCCTAACCCTAACCCTAACACTATCCTTGGGCTGATGCTAACCCTAACCCTAACACTATCCTGGGCCTGATGCTAACCCTAACCCTAACCCTAACACTATCCTAGGGCTGATGCTAACCCTAACCCTAACCCTAACACTATCCTAGGGCAGATGCTAACCCTAACGCTAACCCTAACACTATCCTTGAACTGATGCTAACCCTAACCCTAACCCTAACACTATCCTAGGCCTGATGATAACCCTAACCCTAACCCTAACACTATCCTAGGATTTATGTTAACCCTAACCCTAACACTTTCCTAGGGCTGATGCTAACCCTAACCCTAACGCTAACACTATCCTAGGGCGGATGCTAACCCTAACCCTAACCCTAACACTATCCTAGGGCTGATGCTAACCCTAACCCTAACACTATCCTAGGGCTGATGCTAACCCTAACCCTAACCCAAACATTATCCTAGGGCGGATGCTAACCCTAACCCTAACCCTAACACTATCCTAGGGCTGATGCTAACCCTAACCCTAACACTATCCTAGGGCTGATGCTAACCCTAACCCTAACCCTAACACTATCCTAGGGCTGATGCTAACCCTAACCCTAACACTATCCTAGGCCTGATGATAACCCTAACCCTAACCCTAACACTATCCTAGGGCTGATGCTAACCCTAACCCTAACACTATCCTAGGGCTGATGCTAACCCTAACACTAACCCTAACACTATCCTAGGGCTGATGCTAACCCTAACGCTAACCCTAACACTATCCTTGAACTGATGCTAACCCTAACCCTAACCCTAACACTATCCTAGGCCTGATGATAACCCTAACCCTAACCCTAACAGTATCCTAGGCTTTATGTTAACCCTAACCCTAACACTATCCTAGGGCTGATGCTAACCCTAACCCTAAACCTAACACTATCCTAGGGCGGATGCTAACCCTAACCCTATCCCTAACACTATCCTAGGGCTGATGCTAACCCTAACACTAACACTATCCTAGGGCTGATGCTAACCCTAACCCTAACCCTAACACTCTCCAAGGGCTGATGCTAACCCTAACCCTAACCCTAACAGTATCTTAGGGCTGATGCTAACCCTAACCCTAACACTATCCTAGGGCTGATGCTAACCCTAACCCTAACCCTAACACTATCCTAGGGTTGATGCTAACCCTAACCCTAACACTATCCTAGGGCTGATGCTAACCTTAACCCTAACCCTAACACTATCCTAGGGCTGATGCTAACCCTAACGCTAACACTCTCCTAGGGCTGATGCTAACCCTAACCCTAACCCTAACACTAACCTAGGGCTGATGCTAACCCTAACCCTAACACTATCCTGGGGCTGATGCTAACCCTAACCCTAACCCTAACACTATCCTAGGGCTGATGCTAACCCTAAACCTAACACTATCCTAGGGCTGATGCTAACCCTAACCCTAACCCTAACACTATCCTAGGGCTGATTCTAACCCTAACACTAACACTATCCTAGGGCTGATGCTAACCCTAACCCTAACCCTAACACTCTCCAAGGGCTGATGCTAACCCTAACCCTAACACTAACACTATCCTAGGGCTCATGCTAACCCTAACCCTAATACTATCCTAGGGCTGATGCTAACCCTAACCCTAACCCTAACACTATCCTAGGGTTGATGCTAACCCTAACCCTAACACTATCCTAGGGCTGATGCTAACCTTAACCCTAACCCTAACACTATCCTAGGGCTGATGCTAACCCTAACGCTAACACAATCCTAGGGCTGATGCTAACCCTAACCCTAACCCTAACACTAACCTAGGGCTGATGCTAACCCTAACCCTAACACTATCCTGGGGCTGATGCTAACCCTAACCCTAACCCTAACACTATCCTAGGGCTGATGCTAACCCAAACCCTAACACTGTCCTAGGGCTGATGCTAACCCTAACCCTAACCCTAACACTATCCTAGGGCTGATGCTAACCCTAACCCTAACCCTAACACTATCCTAGGGCTGATGCTAACCCTAACCCTAACCCAAACACTATCCTAGGGTTGATGTTAACCCTAACCCTAACACTATCCTAGGGCTGATGCTAACCCTAACCCTAACCCTAACACTATCCTTGGGCTGAGGCTAACCGTAACCCTAACACTATCCTGGGCCTGATGCTAACCCTAACCCTAACCCTAACACTATCATAGGGCTGATGCTAACCCTAACCCTAACACTATCCGTGGGCTGATTCTAACCCTAACCCTAACCCTAACACTATACTAGGGCAGATGGTAACCCTAACGCTAACCCTAACACTATCCTTGAACTGATGCTAACCCTAACCCTAACCCTAACACTATCCTAGGCCTGATGATAACCCTAACACTATCCTAGGGTTTATGTTAACCCTAACCCTAACACTTTCCTAGGGCTGATGCTAACCCTAACCCTAACGCTAACACTATCCTAGGGCGGATGCTAACCCTAACCCTAACCCTAACACTATCCTAGGGCTGATGCTAACCCTAACACTAACACTATCCTAGGGCTGATGCTAACGCTAACCCCTAACCCAAACATTATCCTAGGGCGGATGCTAACCCTAACCCTAACCCTAACACTATCCTAGGGCTGATGCTAACCCTAACACTAACATTATCCTAGGCCTGATGCTAACCCTAACCCTAACACTAACACTATCCTAGGGCTGATGCTAACCCTAACCCTAACACTATCCTAGGGCTGATGCTAACCCTAACACTAACACTATCCTAGGGCGGATGCTAACCCTAACCCTAACCCTAACACTATCCTATGGCTGATGCTAACCCTAACACTAACACTATCCTAGGGCTGATGCTAACCCTAACCCTAACCCTAACATTATCCTAGGGCTGATGCTAACCCTAACCCTAACTCTAACACTATCTTAGGGCTGAGGCTAACCCTAACCCTAACACTATCCTACGGCTGATGTTAACCCTAACCCTAACCCTAACACTATCCTAGGGCTGATGCTAACCCTAACTCTAACACTATCCTAGGGCTGATGCTAACCCTAATCCTAACCCTAACACTATCCTAGGGCTGATGCTAACCCTAACCCTAACACTATCCTAGGGCTGATGCTAACCCTAACCCTAAACCTAACACTATCCTAGGGGGGATGCTAACCCTAACCATAACCCTAACACTATCCTAGGGCTGATGCTATCCCTAACACTAACACTATCCTAGGGCTGATGCTAACCCTAACCCTAACCCTAACACTCTCCAAGGGCTGATGCTAACCGTAACCCTAACCCTAACTCTATCCTAGGGCTGATGCTAACCCTAACCCTAACACTATGCTAGGGCTGATGCTAACCCTAACCCTAACCCTAACACTATCCTAGGGTTGATGCTAACCCTAACCCTAACACTATCCTAGGGCTGATGCTAACCCTAACCCTAACCCTAACACTATCCTAGGGCTGATGCTAACCCTAAGCCTAACACAATCCTAGGGCTGATGCTAACCCTAACCCTAACCCTAACACTATCCTAGGGCTGATGCTAAACCTAACGCTAAACCTAACACTATCCTAGGGGTGATGCTAACCCTAACCCTAACCCTAACACTATCCTAGGGCTGATGCTAACCCTAACCCTAACACTAACACTATCCTAGGCCTGATGCTAACCCTATCCCTAACCCTAACACACTCCTAGGGCTGATGCTAACCCTAACCCTAACACTATCCTAGGGCTGATGCTCACCCTAACCCTAACCCTAACACTATCCTAGGGCTGATGCTAACCCTAACCCTAACACTATCCTAGGTCTGATGCTAACCCTAACCCTAACACTATCTTAGGGCTGATGCTAACCCTAACCCTAACCCTAACACTATCCTAGGCCTGATGCTAACCCTATCCCTAACCCTAACACTCTCCTAGGGCTGAGGCCAACCCTAACCCTAACACTATCCTACGGCTGATGCTAACCCTAACCCTAACCCAAACACTATCCTAGGGTTAATGCTAACCCTAACACTAACACTATCCTAGGGCTGATGCTAACCCTAACCCTAACCCTAACACTATCCTTGGGCTGATGCTAACCCTAACCCTAACACTATCCTGGGCCTGATGCTAACCCTAACCCTAACCCTAACACTATCCTAGGGCTGATGCTAACCCTAACCCTAACACTATCCTTGGGCTGATGCTAACCCTAACCCTAACCCTAACACTATCCTAGGGCAGATGCTAACCCTAACGCTTACCCTAACACTACCCTTGAACTGATGCTAACCCTAACCCTAACCCTAACACTATCCTAGGCATGATGCTAACCCTAACCCTAACCCTAACACTATCCTAGGGCTGATGCTAACCCTAACCCTAACACTATCCTAGGGCTGATGCTAACCCTAACCCTAACCCTAACACTATCCTAGGGCTGATGCTAACCCTAACCCTAACACTATCCTAGGCCTGATGGTAACCCTAACCCTAACCCTGACACTATCCTAGGGCTGATGCTAAACCTAACCCTAACACTATCCTAGGGCTGATGCTAACCCTAACCCTAACCCTAACACTATCCTAGGGCTGATGCTAACCCTAACGCTAACCCTAACACTATCCTTGAACTGATGCTAACTCTAACCCTAACCATAACACTATCCTAGGCCTGATGATAACCCTAACCCTAACTCTAACACTATCCTAGGGTTTATGTTAACCCTAACCCTAACACTATCCTAGGGCTGATGCTAACCCTAACCCTAAACCTAACACTATCCTAGGGCGGATGCTAAACCTAACCCTAACCCTAACACTATCCTAGGGCTGATGCTAACCCTAACCCTAACCCTAACACTATCCTAGGGCTGATGCTAACCCTAACCCTAACTCTAACACTATCTTAGGGCTGAGGCTAACCCTAACCCTAACACTATCCTAGGCCTGACGCTAACCCTAACCCTAACCCTAACTCTATCGTAGGGTTGATGCTAACCCTAACCCTAACACTATCCTAGGGCTGATGCTAACCCTAACCCTAACCCTAACACTATACTAGGGCTGATGCTAACCCTAAACCTAACACTATCCTAGGCCTGATGATAACCCTAACCCTAACCCTAACACTATCCTAGGGCTGATGCTAACCCTAACCCTAACACTATCCTAGGGCTGATTGCTAACCCTAACACTAACCTAACACTAACCTAAGTCTGATGCTAACCCTAGCCTCACACTATCCTAGGCCTGATGATAACCCTAACCCTAACCTTAACACTATCCTAGGGCTGATGCTAACCCTAACCCTAACCCTAACACTATCCTAGAGCTGATGCTAACCCTAACCCTAACACTATCCTAGGCCTGATGATAACCCTAACCGTAACCCTGACACTATCCTAGGGCTGATGCTAACCCTAACCCTAACACTATCCTAGGGCTGATGCTAACCCTAACCCTAACCCTAACACTCTCCTAGGGCTGAGGCTAACCCTAACCCTAACACTATCCTAGGGTTGATGCTAACCCTAACCCTAACACTATCCTAGGGCTGATGCTAACCCTAACCCTAACCCTAACACTATCCTTGGGCTGATGATAACCCTAACCCTAACACTATCCTGGGCCTGATGCTAACCCTAACCCTAACCCTAACACTATCCTAGGGCTGATGCTAACCCTAACCCTAACCCTAACACTATCCTAGGGCAGATGCTAACCCTAACGCTAACCCTAACACTATCCTTGAACTGATGCTAACCCTAACCCTAACCCTAACACTATCCTAGGCCTGATGATAACCCTAACCCTAACCCTAACACTATCCTAGGATTTATGTTAACCCTAACCCTAACACTATCCTAGGGCTGATGCTAACCCTAACCCTAACCCTAACACTATCCTAGGGCGGATGCTAACCCTAATCCTAACCCTAACACTATCCTAGGGCTGATGCTAACCCTAACACTAACACTATCCTAGGGCTGATGCTAACCCTAACCCTAACATTATCCTAGGGCGGATGCTACCCCTAACCCTAACGCTAACACTATCCTAGGGCTGATGCTAACCCTAACACTAACACTATCCTAGGCCTGATGCTAACCCTAACCCTAACCCTAACACTATCCTAGGGCTGATGCTAACCCTAACCCTAACACTATCCTAGGGCTGATGCTAACCCTAACACTAACACTATCCTAGGGCTGATGCTAACCCTAACCCTAACCCTAACACGCTCCAAGGGCTGATGCTAACCCTAACCCTAACCCTAACACTACCTAGGGCTGATGCCTACCCTAACCCTAACTCTAACACTATCTTAGGGCTGAGGCTAACCCTAACCCTAACACTATCCTACGGCTGATGCTAACCCTAACCCTAACCCTAACACTATCCTAGGGCTGATGCTAACCCTAACCCTAACACTATCCTAGGGCTGATGCTAACCCTAACCCTAACCCTAACACTATCCTAGGGCTGATGCTAACCCTAACCCTAACACTAGCCTAGGGCTGATGCTAACCCTAACCCTAACCCTAACACTATCCTAGGGCTGATGCTAACCCTAACGCTAACCCTAACACTATCCTTGAACTGATGCTAACCCTAACCCTAACCCTAACACTATCCTAGGCCTGATGATAACCCTAACCCTAACCCTAACAGTATCCTAGGCTTTATGTTAACCCTAACCCTAACACTATCCTAGGGCTGATGCTAACCCTAAACCTAACACTATCCTAGGGCTGATGCTAACCCTAACCCTAACCCTAACACTATCCTAGGGCTGATGCTAACCCTAACACTAACACTATCCTAGGGCTGATGCTAACCCTAACCCTAACCCTAACACTATCCTAGGGCTGATGCTAACCCTAACCCTAACCCAAACACTATCCTAGGGTTGATGCTAACCCTAACCCTAACACTATCAAAGGGCTGATGCTAACCCTAACCCTAACCCTAACACTATCCTTGGGCTGATGCTAACCCTAACCCTAACACTATCCTGGGCCTGATGCTAACCCTAACCCTAACCCTAACACTATCACAGGGCTGATGCTAACCCTAACCCTAACACTATCCTTGGGCTGATGCTAACCCTAACCCTAACCCTAACACTATCCTAGGGCAGATGCTAACCCTAACGCTAAGCCTAACACTATCCTTGAACTGATGCTAACCCTAACCCTAACCCTAACACTATCCTAGGCCTGATGATAACCCTAACCCTAACCCTAACACTATCCTAGGGTTTATGTTAACCCTAACCCTAACACTATCCTAGGGCTGATGCTAACCCTAACCCTAACCCTAACACTATCCTAGGGCGGATGCTAACCCTAACCCTAACCCTAACACTATCCTAGGGCTGATGCTAACCCTAACACTAACACTATCCTAGGGCTGATGCTAACCCTAACCCTAACCCTAACATTATCCTGGGGCGGATGCTAACCCTAACCCTAACCCTAACACTATCCTAGGGGGGATGCTAACCCTAACCATAACCCTAACACTATCCTAGGGCTGATGCTATCCCTAACACTAACACTATCCTAGGGCTGATGCTAACCCTAACCCTAACCCTAACACTCTCCAAGGGCTGATGCTAACCCTAACCCTAACCCTAACACTATCGTAGGGCTGATGCTAACCCTAACCCTAACACTATGCTAGGGCTGATGCTAACCCTAACCCTAACCCTAACACTATCCTAGGGTTGATGCTAACCCTAACCCTAACACTATCCTAGGGCTGATGCTAACCCTAACCCTAACCCTAACACTATCCTAGGGCTGATGCTAACCCTAAGCCTAACACTATCCTAGGGCTGATGCTAACCCTAACCCTAACCCTAACACTATCCTAGGGCTGATGCTAACCCTAACGCTAAACCTAACACTATCCTAGGGGTGATGCTAACCCTAACCCTAACCCTAACACTATCCTAGGGCTGATGCTAACCCTAACCCTAACCCTAACACTATCCTAGGCCTGATGCTGACCCTATCCCTAACCCTAACACTCTCCTAGGGCTGATGCTAACCCTAACCCTAACACTATCCTAGGGCTGATGCTCACCCTAACCCTAACCCTAACACTATCCTAGGGCTGATGCTAACCCTAACCCTAACACTATCCTAGGTCTGATCCTAACCCTAACCCTAACACTATCTTAGGGCTGATGCTAACCCTAACCCTAACCCTAACACTATCCTAGGCCTGATGCTAACCCTATCCCTAACCCTAACACTCTCCTAGGGCTGAGGCCAACCCTAACCCTAACACTATCCTACGGCTGATGCTAACCCTAACCCTAACCCAAACACTATCCTAGGGTTAATGCTAACCCTAACACTAACACTATCCTAGGGCTGATGCTAACCCTAACCCTAACCCTAACACTATCCTTGGGCTGATGCTAACCCTAACCCTAACACTATCCTGGGCCTGATGCTAACCCTAACCCTAACCCTAACACTATCCTATGGCTGATGCTAACCCTAACCCTAACACTATCCTTGGGCTGATGCTAACCCTAACCCTAACCCTAACACTATCCTAGGCATGATGCTAACCCTAACCCTAACCCTAACACTATCCTAGGGCTGATGCTAACCCTAACCCTAACACTATCCTAGGGCTGATGCTAACCCTAACCCTAACCCTAACACTATCCTAGGTTTGATGCTAACCCTAACCCTAACACTATCCTAGGCCTGATGGTAACCCTAACCCTAACCCTGACACTATCCTAGGGCTGATGCTAAACCTAACCCTAACACTATCCTAGGGCTGATGCTAACCCTAACCCTAACCCTAACACTATCCTAGGGCTGATGCTAACCCTAACGCTAACCCTAACACTATCCTAGGGTTTATGTTAACCCTAACCCTAACACTATCCTAGGGCTGATGCTAACCCTAACCCTAAACCTAACACTATCCTAGGGCTGATGCTAACCCTAACCCTAACACTATCCTAGGGCTGATGCTAACCCTAACCCTAACTCTAACACTATCTTAGTGCTGAGGCTAATCCTAACCCTAACACTATCCTAGGCCTGACGCTAACCCTAACCCTAACCCTAACTCTATCCTAGGGTTGATGCTAACCCTAACCCTAACACTATCCTAGGGCTGATGCTAACCCTAACCCTAACCCTAACACTATACTAGAGCTGATGCTAACCCTAAACCTAAAACTATCCTAGGCCTGATGATAACCCTAACCCTAACCCTAACACTATCCTAGGGCTGATGCTAACCCTAACCCTAACACTATCCTAGGGCTGATGCTAACCCTAACCCTAACCCTAACACTAACCTAAGTCTGATGCTAACCCTAGCCTCACACTATCCTAGGCCTGATGATAACCCTAACCCTAACCTTAACACTATCCTAGGGCTGATGCTAACCCTAACCCTAACGCTAACACTATCCTAGAGCTGATGCTAACCCTAACCCTAACACTATCCTAGGCCTGATGATAACCCTAACCGTAACCCTGACACTATCCTAGGGCTGATGCTAACCCTAACCCTAACACTATCCTAGGGCTGATGCTAACCCTAACCCTAACCCTAACACTCTGCTAGGGCTGAGGCTAACCCTAACCCTAACACTATCCTAGGGTTGATGCTAACCCTAACCCTAACACTATCCTGGGGCTGATGCTAACCCTAACCCTAACCCTAACACTATCCTTGGGCTGATGCTAACCCTAACCCTAACACTATCCTGGGCCTGATGCTAACCCTAACCCTAACCCTAACACTATCCTAGGGCTGATGCTAACCCTAACCCTAACCCTAACACTATCCTAGGGCAGATGCTAACCCTAACGCTAACCCTAACACTATCCTTGAACTGATGCTAACCCTAACCCTAACCCTAACACTATCCTAGGCCTGATGATAACCCTAACCCTAACCCTAACACTATCCTAGGATTTATGTTAACCCTAACCCTAACACTATCCTAGGGCTGATGCTAACGCTAACCCTAACCCTAACACTATCCTAGGGCGGATGCTAACCCTAACCCTAACCCTAACACTATCCTAGGGCTGATGCTAACCCTAACACTAACACTATCCTAGGGCTGATGATAACCCTAACCCTAACATTATCCTAGGGCAGATGCTAACCCTAACCCTAACCCTAACACTATCCTAGGGCTGATGCTAACCCTAACCCTAACACTATCCTAGGGCTGATGCTAACCCTAACCCTAACCCTAACACTCTCCAAGGGCTGATGCTAACTCTAACCCTAACACTATCCTAGGGCTGATGCTAACCCTAACCCTAACTCTAACACTATCTTAGGGCTGAGGCTAACCCTAACCCTAACACTATCCTACGGCTGATGCTAACCCTAACCCTAACCCTAACACTATCCTAGGGCTGATGCTAACCCTAACCCTAACACTATCCTAGGGCTGATGCTAACCCTAACCCTAACCCTAACACTATCCTAGGGCTGATGCTAACCCTAACCCTGACACTATCCTAGGGCTGATGCTAACACTAACCCTAACCCTAACACTATCCTAGGGCTGATGCTAACCCTAACCCTAAACTATCCTAGGCCTGATGATAACCCTAACCCTAACCCTAACACTATCCTAGGGCTGATGCTAACCCTAACCCTAACACTATCCTAGCGCTGATGCTAACCCTAACCCTAAACCTAACACTATCCTAGGGCTGATGCTAACCCTAACGCTAACCCTAACACTATCCTTGAACTCATGCTAACCCTAACCCTAACCCTAACACTATCCTAGGCCTGATGATAACCCTAACCCTAACCCTAACAGTATCCTAGGCTTTATGTTAACCCTAACCCTAACACTATCCTAGGGCTGATGCTAACCCTAACCCTAAACCTAACACTATCCTAGGGCGGATGCTAACCCTAACCCTAACCCTAACACTATCCTAGGGCTGATGCTAACCCTAACACTAACACTATCCTAGGGCTGATGCTAACCCTAACCCTAACCCTAACACTATCCTTGGGCTGATGCTAACCCTAACCCTAACACTATCCTGGGCCTGATGCTAACCCTAACCCTAACCCTAACACTATCACAGGGCTGATGCTAACCCTAACCCTAACACTATCCTTGGGCTGATGCTAACCCTAACCCTAACCCTAACACTATCCTAGGGCAGATGCTAACCCTAACGCTAAGCCTAACACTATCCTTGAACTGATGCTAACCCTAACCCTAACCCTAACACTATCCTAGGCCTGATGATAACCCTAACCCTAACCCTAACACTATCCTAGGGTTTATGTTAACCCTAACCCTAACCCTAACACTCTCCTAGGGCTGATGCTAACCCTAACACTAACACTATCCTAGGGCTGATGCTAACCCTAACCCTAACCCTAACACTATCCTTGGGCTGATGCTAACCCTAACCCTAACACTATCCTGGGCCTGATGCTAACCCTAACCCTAACCCTAACACTATCACAGGGCTGATGCTAACCCTAACCCTAACACTATCCTTGGGCTGATGCTAACCCTAACCCTAACCCTAACACTATCCTAGGGCAGATGCTAACCCTAACGCTAAGCCTAACACTATCCTTGAACTGATGCTAACCCTAACCCTAACCCTAACACTATCCTAGGCCTGATGATAACCCTAACCCTAACCCTAACACTATCCTAGGGTTTATGTTAACCCTAACCCTAACACTATCCTAGGGCTGATGCTAACCCTAACCCTAACCCTAACACTATCCTAGGGCGGATGCTAACCCTAACCATAACCCTAACACTATCCTAGGGCTGATGCTATCCCTAACACTAACACTATCCTAGGGCTGATGCTAACCCTAACCCTAACCCTAACACTCTCCAAGGGCTGATGCTAACCCTAACCCTAACCCTAACACTATCGTAGGGCTGATGCTAACCCTAACCCTAACACTATGCTAGGGATGATGCTAACCCTAACCCTAACCCTAACACTATCCTAGGGTTGATGCTAACCCTAACCCTAACACTATCCTAGGGCTGATGCTAACCCTAACCCTAACCCTAACACTATCCTAGGGCTGATGCTAACCCTAAGCCTAACACTATCCTAGGGCTGATGCTAACCCTAACCCTAACCCTAACACTATCCTAGGGCTGATGCTAACCCTAACGCTAAACCTTACACTATCCTAGGGCTGATGCTAACCCTAACCCTAACCCTAACACTATCCTAGGGCTGATGCTAACCCTAACCCTAACCCTAACACTATCCTAGGCCTGATGCTAACCCTATCCCTAACCCTAACACTCTCCTAGGGCTGATGCTAACCCTAACCCTAACACTATCATAGGGCTGATGCTAAACCTAACCATAACCCTAACACTATCCTAGGGCTGATGCTCACCCTAACCCTAACCCTAACACTATCCTAGGGCTGATGCTAACCCTAACCCTAACACTATCCTAGGTCTGATCCTAACCCTAACCCTAACACTATCTTAGGGCTGATGCTAACCCTAACCCTAACCCTAACACTATCCTAGGCCTGATGCTAACCCTATCCCTAACCCTAACAGTCTCCTAGGGCTGAGGCCAACCCTAACCCTAACACTATCCTACGGCTGATGCTAACCCTAACCCTAACCCAAACACTATCCTAGGGTTAATGCTAACCCTAACACTAACACTATCCTAGGGCTGATGCTAACCCTAACCCTAACCCTAACACTATCCTTGGGCTGATGCTAACCCTAACCCTAACACTATCCTGGGCCTGATGCTAACCCTAACCCTAACCCTAACACTATCCTAGGACTGATGCTAACCCTAACCCTAACACTATCCTTGGGCTGATGCTAACCCTAACCCTAACCCTAACACTATACTAGAGCTGATGCTAACCCTAAACCTAACACTATCCTAGGCCTGATGATAACCCTAACCCTAACCCTAACACTATCCTAGGGCTGATGCTAACCCTAACCCTAACACTATCCTAGGGCTGATGCTAACCCTAACCCTAACCCTAACACTAACCTAAGTCTGATGCTAACCCTAGCCTCACACTATCCTAGGCCTGATGATAACCCTAACCCTAACCTTAACACTATCCTAGGGCTGATGCTAACCCTAACCCTAACCCTAACACTATCCTAGAGCTGATGCTAACCCTAACCCTAACACTATCCTAGGCCTGATGATAACCCTAACCGTAACCCTGACACTATCCTAGGGCTGATGCTAACCCTAACCCTAACACTATCCTAGGGCTGATGCTAACCCTAACCCTAACCCTAACACTCTCCTAGGGCTGAGGCTAACCCTAACCCTAACACTATCCTAGGGTTGATGCTAACCCTAACCCTAACACTATCCTAGGGCTGATGCTAACCCTAACCCTAACCGTAACACTATCCTTGGGCTGATGCTAACCCTAACCCTAACACTATCCTGGGCCTGATGCTAACCCTAACCCTAACCCTAACACTATCCTAGGGCTGATGCTAACCCTAACCCTAACCCTAACACTATCCTAGGGCAGATGCTAACCCTAACGCTAACCCTAACACTATCCTAGGGCTGATGCTAACCCTAACCCTAACCCTAACACTATCCTAGGCCTGATGATAACCCTAACCCTAACCCTAACACTATCCTAGGATTTATGTTAACCCTAACCCTAACACTATCCTAGGGCTGATGCTAACGCTAACCCTAATCCTAACACTATACTAGGGCGGATGCTAACCCTAACCCTAACCCTAACACTATCCTAGGGCTGATGCTAACCCTAACACTAACACTATCCTAGGGCTGATGCTAACCCTAACCCTAACATTATCCTAGGGCAGATGCTAACCCTAACCCTAACCCTAACACTATCCTAGGGCTGATGCTAACCCTAACACTAACACTATCCTAGGCCTGATGCTAACCCTAACCCTAACCCTAACACTATACTAGGGCTGATGCTAACCCTAAACCTAACACTATCCTAGGCCTGATGATAACCCTAACCCTAACCCTAACACTATCCTAGGGCTGATGCTAACCCTAACCCTAACACTATCCTAGGGCTGATGCTAACCCTAACCCTAACACTATCCTAGGGCTGATGCTAACCCTAACCCTAACCCTAACACTCTCCAAGGGCTGAAACTAACCCTAACCCTAACACTATCCTAGGGCTGATGCTAACCCTAACCCTAACTCTAACACTATCTTAGGGCTGAGGCTAACCCTAACCCTAACACTATCCTACGGCTGATGCTAACCCTAACCCTAACCCTAACACTATCCTAGGGCTGATGCTAACCCTAACCCTAACACTATCCTAGGGCTGATGCTAACCCTAACCCTAACCCTAACACTATCCTAGGGCTGATGCTAACCCTAACCCTAACACTATCCTAGGGCTGATGCTAACCCTAACCCTAACCCTAACACTATCCTAGGGCTGATGCTAACCCTAACCCTAAACTATCCTTGGCCTGATGATAACCCTAACCCTAACCCTAACACTATCCTAGGGCTGATGCTAACCCTAACACTAACACTATCCTAGGGCTGATGCTAACCCTAACCCTAAATCTAACACTATCCTAGGGCTGATGCTAACCCTAACGCTAACCCTAACACTATCCTTGAACTGATGCTAACCCTAACCCTAACCCTAACACTATCCTAGGCCTGATGATAACCCTAACCCTAACCCTAACAGTATCCTAGGCTTTATGTTAACCCTAACCCTAACACTATCCTAGGGCTGATGCTAACCCTAACCCTAAACCTAACACTATCCTAGGGCGGATGCTAACCCTAACCCTAACCCTAACACTATCCTAGGGCTGATGCTAACCCTAACACTAACACTATCCTAGGGCTGATGCTAACCCTAACCCTAACCCTAACACTCTCCAAGGGCTGATGCTAACCCTAACCCTAACCCTAACACTAACCTAGGGCTGATGCTAACCCTAACCCTAAACCTAACACTATCCTGGGGCTGATGCTAACCCTAACCCTAACACTAACACTATCCTAGGGCTGATGCTAACCCTAACCCTAACACTATCCTAGGGCTGATGCTAACCCTAACCCTAACTCTAACATTATCTTAGGGCTGAGGCTAACCCTAACCCTAACACTATCCTAGGCCTGACGCTAACCCTAACCCTAACTCTAACTCTATCCTAGGGTTGATGCTAACCCTAACCCTAACACTATCCTAGGGCTGATGCTAACCCTAACCCTAACCCTAACACTATACTAGGGCTGATGCTAACCCTAAACCTAACACTATCCTAGGCCTGATGATGACCCTAACCCTAACCCTAACACTATCCTAGGGCTGATGCTAACCCTAACCCTAACACTATCCTAGGGCTGATGCTAACCCTAACCCTAACCCTAACACTAACCTAAGTCTGATGCTAACCCTAGCCTCACACTATCCTAGGCCTGATGATAACCCTAACCCTAACCTTAACACTATCCTAGGGCTGATGCTAACCCTAACCCTAACCCTAACACTATCCTAGAGCTGATGCTAACCCTAACCCTAACACTATCCTAGGCCTGATGATAACCCTAACCGTAACCCTGACACTATCCTAGGGCTGATGCTAACCCTAACCCTAACACTATCCTAGGGCTGATGCTAACCCTAACCCTAACCCTAACACTCTCCTAGGGCTGAGGCTAACCCTAACCCTAACACTATCCTAGGGTTGATGCTAACCCTAACCCTAACACCATCCTAGGGCTGATGCTAACCCTAACCCTAACCCTTAACACTATCCTTGGGCTGATGCTAACCCTAACCCTAACACTATCCTGGGCCTGATGCTAACCCTAACCCTAACCCTAACACTATCCTAGGGCTGATGCTAACCCTAACCCTAACCCTAACACTATCCTAGGGCAGATGCTAACCCTAACGCTAACCCTAACACTATCCTTGAACTGATGCTAACCCTAACCCTAACCCTAACACTATCCTAGGCCTGATGATAACCCTAACCCTAACCCTAACACTATCCTAGGATTTATGTTAACCCTAACCCTAACACTATCCTAGGGCTGATGGTAACGCTAACCCTAACCCTAACACTATCCTAGGGCGGATGCTAACCCTAACCCTAACCCTAACACTATCCTAGGGCTGATGCTAACCCTAACACTAACACTATCCTAGGGCTGATGCTAACCCTAACCCTAACCCTAACACTATCCTAGGGCTGATGCTAACCCTAACCCTAACACTATCCTAGGGCTGATGCTAACCCTAACCCTAACACTATCCTAGGGCTGATGCTAACCCTAACCCTAACCCTAACACTCTCCAAGGGCTGATGCTAACCCTAACCCTAACACTATCCTAGGGCTGATGCTAACCCTAACCCTAACTCTAACACTATCTTAGGGCTGAGGCTAACCCTAACCCTAACACTATCCTACGGCTGATGCTAACCCTAACCCTAACCCTAACACTATCCTAGGGCTGATGCTAACCCTAACCCTAACACTATCCTAGGGCTGATGCTAACCCTAACCCTAACCCTAACACTATCCTAGGGCTGATGCTAACCATAACCCTAACACTATCCTAGGCCTGATGATAACCCTAACCCTAACCCTAACACTATCCTAGGGCTGATGCTAACCCTAACCCTAACACTATCCTAGGGCTGATGCTAACCCTAACCCTAAACCTAACACTATCCTAGGGCTGATGCTAACCCTAACGCTAACCCTAACACTATCCTTGAACTGATGCTAACCCTAACCCTAACCCTAACACTATCCTAGGCCTGATGATAACCCTAACCCTAACCCTAACAGTATCCTAGGCTTTATGTTAACCCTAACCCTAACACTATCCTAGGGCTGATGCTAACCCTAACCCTAAACCTAACACTATCCTAGGGCGGATGCTAACCCTAACCCTAACCCTAACACTATCCTAGGGCTGATGCTAACCCTAACCCTAACACTATCCTAGGGCTGATGCTAACCTTAACCCTAACCCTAACACTATCCTAGGGCTGATGTTAACCCTAACGCTAACACTATCCTAGGGCTGATGCTAACCCTAACCCTAACCCTAACACTAACCTAGGGCTGATGCTAACCCTAACCCTAACACTATCCTGGGGCTGATGCTAACCCTAACCCTAACCCTAACACTATCCTAGGGCTGATGCTAACCCTAAACCTAACACTATCCTAGGGCTGATGCTAACCCTAACCCTAACCCTAACACTATCCTAGGGCTGATGCTAACCCTAACACTAACACTATCCTAGGGCTGATGCTAACCCTATCCCTAACCCTAACACTATCCTAGGGCTGATGCTAACCCTAACCCTAACCCAAACACTATCCTAGGGTTGATGCTAACCCTAACCCTAACACTATCCTAGGGCTGAAGCTAACCCTAACCCTAACCCTAACACTATCCTTGGGCTGATGCTAACCCTAACCCTAACACTATCCTGGGCCTGATACTAACCCTAACCCTAACCCTAACACTATCACAGGGCTGATGCTAACCCTAACCCTAACACTATCCTTGGGCTGATGCTAACCCTAACCCTAACCCTAACACTATCCTAGGGAAGATGCTAACCCTAACGCTAAGCCTAACACTATCCTTGAACTGATGCTAACCCTAACCCTAACCCTAACACTATCCTAGGCCTGATGATAACCCTAACCCTAACCCTAACACTATCCTAGGGTTTATGTTAACCCTAACCCTAACACTATCCTAGGGCTGATGCTAACCCTAACCCTAACCCTAACACTAATCTAGGGCGGATGCTAACCCTAACCCTAACCCTAACACTATCCTAGGGCTGATGCTAACCCTAACACTAACACTATCCTAGGGCTCATGCTAACCCTAACCCTAACACTATCCTAGGGCTGATGCTAACCCTAACCCTAACCCTAACACTCTCCAAGGGCTGATGCTAACCCTAACCCTAACCCTAACACTATCCTAGGGCTGATGCTAACCCTAACCCTAACTCTAACACTATCTTAGGGCTGAGGCTAACCCTAACCCTAACACTATCCTACGGCTGATGCTAACCCTAACCCTAACCCTAACACTATCCTAGGGCTGATGCTAACCCTAACCCTAACACTATCCTAGGGCTGATGCTATCCCTAACCCTAACCCTAACACTATCCTAGGGCTGATGCTCACCCTAACGCTAACCCTAACACTATCCTAGAACTGATGCTAACCCTAACCCTAACCCTAACACTATCCTAGGCCTGATGATAACCCTAACCCTAACCCTAACACTATCCTAGGGTTTATGTTAACCCTAACCCTAACACTATCCTAGGGCTGATGCTAACCCTAACCCTAAACCTAACACTATCCTAGGGCGGATGCTAACCCTAACCCTAACCCTAACACTATCCTAGGCCTGATGCTAACCCTATCCCTAACCCTAACACTCTCCTAGGGTTGATGCTAACCCTAACCCTAACACTATCCTAGGGCTGATGCTAACCCTAACCCTAACCCTAACACTATCCTTGGGCTGATGCTAACCCTAACCCTAACACTATCCTGGGCCTGATGCTAACCCTAACCCTAACCCTAACACTATCACAGGGCTGATGCTAACCCTAACCCTAACACTATCCTTGGGCTGATGCTAACCCTAACCCTAACCCTAACACTATCCTAGGGAAGATGCTAACCCTAACGCTAAGCCTAACACTATCCTTGAACTGATGCTAATCCTAACCCTAACCCTAACACTATCCTAGGCCTGATGATAACCCTAACCCTAACCCTAACACTATCCTAGGGTTTATGTTAACCCTAACCCTAACACTATCCTAGGGCTGATGCTAACCCTAACCCTAACCCTAACACTAATCTAGGGCGGATGCTAACCCTAACCCTAACCCTAACACTATCCTA
Source organism: Lemur catta (assembly GCF_020740605.2). Taxonomy (NCBI): domain Eukaryota; kingdom Metazoa; phylum Chordata; class Mammalia; order Primates; family Lemuridae; genus Lemur; species Lemur catta. The sequence goes on from NC_059134.1 coordinate 3,246,611, forward strand.
GGGCTGATGCTAACCCTAACACTAACACTATCCTAGGGCTGATGCTAACCCTAACCCTAACCCTAACATTATCCTGGGGCGGATGCTAACCCTAACCCTAACCCTAACACTATCCTAGGGCTGATGCTAACCCTAACACTAACACTATCCTAGGCCTGATGTTAACCCTAACCCTAACCCTAACACTATCCTAGGGCTGATGCTAACCCTAACCCTAACACTATCCTAGGGCTCATGCTAACCCTAACCCTAACACTATCCTAGGGCTGATGCTAACCCTAACCCTAACCCTAACACTCTCCAAGGGCTGATGCTAACCCTAACCCTAACCCTAACACTATCCTAGGGCTGATGCTAACCCTAACCCTAACTCTAACACTATCTTAGGGCTGAGGCTAACCCTAACCCTAACACTATCCTACGGCTGATGCTAACCCTAACCCTAACCCTAACACTATCCTAGGGCTGATGCTAACCCTAACCCTAACACTATCCTAGGGCTGATGCTATCCCTAACCCTAACCCTAACACTATCCTAGGGCTGATGCTCACCCTAACGCTAACCCTAACACTATCCTAGAACTGATGCTAACCCTAACCCTAACCCTAACACTATCCTAGGCCTGATGATAACCCTAACCCTAACCCTAACACTATCCTAGGGTTTATGTTAACCCTAACCCTAACACTATCCTAGGGCTGATGCTAACCCTAACCCTAAACCTAAAACTATCCTAGGGCGGATGCTAACCCTAACCCTAACCCTAACACTATCCTAGGGCTGATGCTAACCCTAACACTAACACTATCCTAGGGCTGATGCTAACCCTAACCCTAACCCTAACACTCTCCAAGGGCTGATGCTAACCCTAACCCTAACCCTAACACTATCCTAGGGCTGATGCTAACCCTAACCCTAACACTATCCTAGGGCTGATGCTAACCCTAACCCTAACCCTAACACTATCCTAGGGTTGATGCTAACCCTAACCCTAACACTATCCTAGGGCTGATGCTAACCTTAACCCTAACCCTAACGCTATCCTAGGGCTGATGCTAACCCTAACGCTAACACTATCCTAGGGCTTATGCTAACCCTAACCCTAACCCTAACACTAACCTAGGGCTGATGCAAACCCTAACACTAACACTATCCTGGGGCTGTTGCTAACCCTAACCCTAACCCTAACACTATCCTAGGGCTGATGCTAACACTAACCCTAACACTATCCTAGGGCTGATGCTAACCCTAACGCTCAGCCTAACACTATCCTAGGGCTGATGCTAACCCTAACACTAACACTATCATAGGGCTGATGCTAACCCTAACCCTAACCCTAACACTATCCTAGGGCTGATGCTAACCCTAACCCTAACCCAAACACTATCCTAGGGTTGATGCTAACCCTAACCCTAACACTATCCTAGGGCTGATGCTAACCCTAACCCTAACCCTAACACTATCCTTGGGCTGATGCTAACCCTAACCCTAACACTATCCTGGGCCTGATGCTAACCCTAACCCTAACCCTAACACTATCATAGGGCTGATGCTAACCCTAACCCTAACACTATCCTTGGGCTGATGCTATCCCTAACCCTAACCCTAACACTATCCTAGGCCTCATGATAACCCTAACCCTAACCCTAACACTATCCTAGGGTTTATGTTAACCCTAACCCTAACACAATCCTAGGGCTGATGCTAACCCTAACCCTAACCCTAACACTATCCTAGGGCGGATGCTAACCCTAACCCTAACCCTAACACTATCCTAGGGCTGATGCTAACCCTAACACTAACAGTATCCTAGGTCTGATGCTAACCCTAACCCTAACCCAAACATTATCCTAGGGCGGATGCTAACTCTAACCCTAACACTAACACTTTCCTAGGGCTGATGCTAACCCTAACACTAACACTATCCTAGGCCTGATGCTAACCCTAACCCTAACCCTAACACTATCCTAGGGCTGATGCTAACCCTAACCCTAACACTATCCTAGGGCTGATGCTAACCCTAACACTAACACTATCCTAGGGCGGATGCTAACCATAACCCTAACCCTAAGACTATCCTAGGGCTGATGCTAACCCTAACACTAACACTATCCTAGGGCTGATGCTAACCCTAACCCTAACCCTAACATTATCCTAGGGCTGATGCTAACCCTAACCCTAACTCTAACACTATCTTAGGGCTGAGGCTAACCCTAACCCTAACACTATCCTACGGCTGATGCTAACCCTAACCCTAACCCTAACACTATCCTAGGGCTGATGCTAACCCTAACCCTAACACTATCCTAGGGCTGATGCTAACCCTAACCCTAACCCTAACACTATCCTAGGGCTGATGCTAACCCTAACCCTAACACTATCCTAGGGCTGATGCTAACCCTAACCCTAAACCAAACACTATCCTAGGGGGGATGCTAACCCTAACCCTAACCCTAACACTATCCTAGGGCTGATGCTAACCCTAACACTAACACTATCCTAGGGCTGATGCTAACCCTAACCCTAACCCTAACACTATCCTAGGGCTGATGCTAACCCTAACCCTAACCCTAACACTCTCCAAGGTCTGATGCTAACCCTAACCCTAACCCTAACACTATCCTAGGGCTGATGCTAACCCTAACCCTAACACTATCCTAGGGCTGATGCTAACCCTAACCCTAACCCTAACACTATCCTAGGGCTGATGCTAACCCTAACCCTAACACTATCCTAGGGCTGATGCTAACCCTAACCCTAACCCTAACACTATCCTAGGGCTGATGCTAACCCTAACACTAACACTATCCTAGGGCTGATGCTAACCCTAACCCTAACCCTAACACTATCCTAGGGCTGATGCTAACCCTAACCCTAACCCAAACACTATCCTAGGGTTGATGCTAACCCTAAGCCTAACACTATCCTAGGGCTGATGCTAACCCTAACCCTAACCCTAACACTATCCTTGGGCTGATGCTAACCCTAACCCTAACACTATCCTGGGCCTGATGCTAACCCTAACCCTAACCCTAACACTATCCTAGGGCTGATGCTAACCCTAACACTAACACTATCCTAGGGCTGATGCTAACCCTAACCCTAACCCTAACATTATCCTAGGGCTGATGCTAACCCTAACCCTAACTCTAACACTATCTTAGGGCTGAGGCTAACCCTAACCCTAACACTATCCTACGGCTGATGCTAACCCTAACCCTAACCCTAACACTATCCTAGGGCTGATGCTAACCCTAACCCTAACACTATCCTAGGGCTGATGCTAACCCTAACCCTAACCCTAACACTATCCGAGGGCTGATGCTAACCCTAACCCTAGCACTATCCTAGGGCTGATGCTAACCCTAACCCTAAACCTAACACTATCCTAGGGGGGATGCTAACCCTAACCCAAACCCTAACACTATCCTAGGGCTGATGCTAACCCTAACACTAACACTATCCTAGGGCTGATGCTAACCCTAACCCTAACCCTAACACTCTCCAAGGGCTGATGCTAACCCTTACCCTAACCCTAACACTCTCCAAGGGCTGATGCTAACCCTAACCCTAACCCTAACACTATCCTAGGGCTGATGCTAACCCTAACCCTAACACTATCCTAGGGCTGATGCTAACCCTAACCCTAACCCTAACACTATCCTAGGGCTGATGCTAACCCTAACCCTAACACTATCCTCGGGCTGATGCTAACCCTAACCCTAACCCTAACACTATCCTAGGGCTGATGCTAACCCTAACACTAACACTATCCTAGGGCTGATGCTAACCCTAACCCTAACCCTAACACTATCCTAGGGCTGATGCTAACCCTAACCCTAACCCAAACACTATACTAGGGTTGATGCTAACCCTAACCCTAACACTATCCTAGGGATGATGCTAACCCTAACCCTAACCCTAACACTATCCTTGGGCTGATGCTAACCCTAACCCTAACACTATCCTGGGCCTGATGCTAACCCTAACCCTAACCCTAACACTATCCTAGGGCTGATGCTAACCCTAACCCTAACACTATCCTTGGGCTGATGCTAACCCTAACCCTAAACCTAACACTATCCTAGGGCAGATGCTAACCCTAACGCTAACCCTAACCCTATCCTTGAACTGATGCTAACCCTAACCCTAACCCTAACACTATCCTAGGCCTGATGATAACCCTAACCCTAACCCTAACACTATCCTAGGGTTCATGTTAACCCTAACCATAACACTATCCTAGGGCTGATGCTAACCCTAACCCTAACCCTAACACTATCCTAGGGCGGATGCTAACACTAACCCTAACCCTAACACTATCCTAGGGCTGATGCTAACCCTAACACTAACACTATCCTAGGGCTGATGCTAACCCTAACCCTAACCCTAACATTATCCTAGGGCGGATGCTAACCCTAACCCTAACCCTAACACTATCCTAGGGCTGATGCTAACCCTAACACTAACACTATCCTAGGCCTGATGCTAACCCTAACCCTAACCCTAACACTATCCTAGGGCTGATGCTAACCCTAACCCTAACAATATCCTAGGGCTGATGCTCACCCTAACACTAACACTATCCTAGGGCTGATGCTAACCCTAACCCTAACCCTAACACTCTCCAAGGGCTGACGCTAACCCTAACCATAACCCTAACACTATCCTAGGGCTGATGCTAACCCTAACCCTAACTCTAACACTATCTTAGGGCTGAGGCTAACCCTAACCCTAACACTATCCTACGGCTGATGCTAACCCTAACCCTAACCCTAACACTATCCTAGGGCTGATGCTAACCCTAACCAAAACACTATCCTAGGCATGATGCTAACCCTAACCCTAACCCTAACACTATCCTAGGGCTGATGCTAACCCTAACCCTAACACTATCCTAGGGCTGATGCTAACCCTAACCCTAACCCTAACACTATCCTAGGGCTGATGCTAACCCTAACCCTAACTCTAACACTATCTTAGGGCTGAGGCTAACCCTAACCCTAACACTATCCGACGGCTGATGCTAACCCGAACCCTAACCCTAACACTATCCTAGGGCTGATGCTAACCCTAACCATAACACGATCCTCGGCCTGATGCTAACCCTAACCCTAACCCTAACTCTATCCTAGCGTTGATGCTAACCCTAACCCTAACACTATCCTAGGGCTGATGCTAACCCTAACCCTAACCCTAACACTATCCTAGGGCTGATGCTAACCCTAACCCTAACACTATCCTAGGCCTGATGGTAACCCTAACCCTAACCCTAACACTATCCTAGGGCTGATGCTAACCCTAACCCTAACCCTAACACTATCCTAAGTCTGATGCTAACCCTAGCCCTCACACTATCCTAGGCCTGATGCTAACCCTAACCCTAACCTTAACACTATCCTAGGGCTGATGCTAACCCTAACCCTAACCCTAACACTATCCTAGAGCTGATGCTAACCCTAACCCTAACACTATCCTAGGCCTGATGATAACCCTAACCCTAACCCTGACACTATCCTAGGCCTGATGCTAACCCTAACCCTAACACTATCCTAGGGCTGATGCTAACCCTAACCCTAACCCTAACACTATCCTAGGCCTGATGCTAACCCTATCCCTAACCCTAACACTCTCCTAGGGCTAAGGCTAACCCTAACCCTAACACTATCCTAGGGCTGATGCTAACCCTAACCCTAACCCAAACACTATCCTAGGGTTGATGCTAACCCTAACCCTAACACTATCCTTGGGCTGATGCTAACCCTAACCCTAACCCTAACACTATCCTAGGGCAGATGCTAACCCTAACGCTAACCCTAACACTATCCTTGAACTGATGCTAACCCTAACCCTAACCCTAACACTATCCTAGGCCTGATGATAACCCTAACCCTAACCCTAACACTATCCTAGGGTTTATGTTAACCCTAACCCTAAAACTATCCTAGGGCTGAGGCTAACCCTAACCGTAACCCTAACACTATCCTAGGGCTGATGCTAACCCTAACACTAACACTATCCTAGGGCTGATGCTAACCCTAACCCTAACCCAAACATTATCCTAGGGCGGATGCTAACCCTAACCCTAACCCTAACACTATCCTAGGGCTGATGCTAACCCTAAGCCTAACACTATCCTAGGGCTGATGCTAACCCTAACACTAACACTATCCTAGGGCGGATGCTAACCCTAACCCTAACGCTAACACTATCCTAGGGCTGATGCTAACCCTAACGCTGACACTATCCTAGGGCTGATGATAACCCTAACCCTAACCCTAACATTATCCTAGGGCTGATGCTAACCCTAACCCTAACTCTAACACTATCTTAGGGCTGAGGCTAACCCTAACCCTAACACTATCCTACGGCTGATGCTAACCCTAACCCTAACCCTAACACTATCCTAGGGCTGATGCTAACCCTAACCCTAACCCTAACGCTATCCTAGGGCTGATGCTAACCCTAACCCTAACACTATCCTAGGTCTGATGCTAACCCTAACCCTAAACCTAACACTATCCTAGGGGGGATGCTAACCCTAACCCTAACCCTAACACTATCCTAGGGCTGATGCTAACCCTAACACTAACACTATCCTAGGGCTCATGCTAACCCTAACCCTAACCCTAACACTCTCCAAGGGCTGAGGCTAACCCTAACCCTAACCCTAACACTATCCTAGGGCTGATGCTAACCCTAACCCTAACAGTATCCTAGGGCTGATGCTAACCCTAACCCTAACACTATCTTAGGGCTGATGTTAACCCTAACCCTAACACTATCCTAGGGCTGATGCTAACCCTAACACTAACACTAACACTAACCTAGGGCTGATGGTAACCCTAACCCTAACACTATCCTAGGGCTGATGCTAACCCTAACCCTAACCCTAACACTATCCTAGGGCTGATGCTAACCCTAACCCTAACACTATCCTAGGGCTGATGCTAACCCTAACCCTAACCCTAACACTATCCTAGGGCTGATGCTAACCCTAACACTAACACTATCCTAGGGCTGATGCTAACCCTAACCCTAACCCTAACACTATCCTAGGGCTGATGCTAACCCTAACCCTAACCCAAACACTATCCTAGGGTTGATGCTAACCCTAACCCTAACACTATCCTAGGGCTGATGCTAACCCTAACCCTAACCATAACACTATCCTTGGGCTGATGCTAACCCTAACCATAACACTATCCTGGGGCTGATGCTAACCCTAACCCTAACCCTAACACTATCCTAGGCCTGATGATAACCCTAACCCTAACCCTAACACTATCCTAGGATTTATGTTAACCCTAACCCTAACACTATCCTAGGGCTGATGCTAACCCTAACCCTAACCCTAACACTATCCTAGGGCGGATGCTAACCCTAACCCTAACCCTAACACTATCCTAGGGCTGATGCTAACCCTAACACTAACACTATCCTAGGGCTGATGCTAACCCTAACCCTAACCCTAACATTATCCTAGGGCGGATGCTAACACTAACCCTAACCCAAACACTATCCTAGGGCTGATGCTAACCCTAACACTAACACTATCCTAGGCCTGATGCTAACCCTAACCCTAACCCTAACACTATCCTAGGGCTGATGCTAACCCTAACCCTAACACTATCCTAGGGCTGATGCTAACCCTAACCCTAACAATATCCTAGGGCTGATGCTAACCCTAACCCTAACCCTAACACTCTCCAAGGGCTGATGCTAACCCTAACCCTAACCCTAACACTATCCTAGGGCTGATGCTAACCCTAACCCTAACCCTAACACTATCCTAGGGCTGATGCTAACCCTAACGCTAACCCTAACACTATCCTTGAACTGATGCTAACCCTAACCCTAACCCTAACACTATCCTAGGCCTGATGATAACCCTAACCCTAACCCTAACACTATCCTAGGGTTTATGTTAACCCTAACCCTAACACTATCCTAGGGCTGATGATAACCCTAACCCTAACAGTATCCTAGGGCTGATGCTAACCCTAACCCTAACACTATCTTAGGGCTGATGTTAACCCTAACCCTAACACTATCCTAGGGCTGATGCTAACCCTAACACTAACACTAACACTAACCTAGGGCTGATGGTAACCCTAACCCTAACACTATCCTAGGGCTGATGCTAACCCTAACCCTAACCCTAACACTATCCTAGGGCTGATGCTAACCCTAACCCTAACACTATCCTAGGGCTGATGCTAACCCTAACCCTAACCCTAACACTATCCTAGGGCTGATGCTAACCCTAACACTAACACTATCCTAGGGCTGATGCTAACCCTAACCCTAACCCTAACACTATCCTAGGGCTGATGCTAACCCTAACCCTAACCCAAACACTATCCTAGGGTTGATGCTAACCCTAACCCTAACACTATCCTAGGGCTGATGCTAACCCTAACCCTAACCATAACACTATCCTTGGGCTGATGCTAACCCTAACCATAACACTATCCTGGGGCTGATGCTAACCCTAACCCTAACCCTAACACTATCCTAGGCCTGATGATAACCCTAACCCTAACCCTAACACTATCCTAGGATTTATGTTAACCCTAACCCTAACACTATCCTAGGGCTGATGCTAACCCTAACCCTAACCCTAACACTATCCTAGGGCGGATGCTAACCCTAACCCTAACCCTAACACTATCCTAGGGCTGATGCTAACCCTAACACTAACACTATCCTAGGGCTGATGCTAACCCTAACCCTAACCCTAACATTATCCTAGGGCGGATGCTAACACTAACCCTAACCCAAACACTATCCTAGGGCTGATGCTAACCCTAACACTAACACTATCCTAGGCCTGATGCTAACCCTAACCCTAACCCTAACACTATCCTAGGGCTGATGCTAACCCTAACCCTAACACTATCCTAGGGCTGATGCTAACCCTAACCCTAACAATATCCTAGGGCTGATGCTAACCCTAACCCTAACCCTAACACTCTCCAAGGGCTGATGCTAACCCTAACCCTAACCCTAACACTATCCTAGGGCTGATGCTAACCCTAACCCTAACCCTAACACTATCCTAGGGCTGATGCTAACCCTAACGCTAACCCTAACACTATCCTTGAACTGATGCTAACCCTAACCCTAACCCTAACACTATCCTAGGCCTGATGATAACCCTAACCCTAACCCTAACACTATCCTAGGGTTTATGTTAACCCTAACCCTAACACTATCCTAGGGCTGATGATAACCCTAACCCTAACAGTATCCTAGGGCTGATGCTAACCCTAACCCTAACACTATCTTAGGGCTGATGTTAACCCTAACCCTAACACTATCCTAGGGCTGATGCTAACCCTAACACTAACACTAACACTAACCTAGGGCTGATGGTAACCCTAACCCTAACACTATCCTAGGGCTGATGCTAACCCTAACCCTAACCCTAACACTATCCTAGGGCTGATGCTAACCCTAACCCTAACACTATCCTAGGGCTGATGCTAACCCTAACCCTAACCCTAACACTATCCTAGGGCTGATGCTAACCCTAACACTAACACTATCCTAGGGCTGATGCTAACCCTAACCCTAACCCTAACACTATCCTAGGGCTGATGCTAACCCTAACCCTAACCCAAACACTATCCTAGGGTTGATGCTAACCCTAACCCTAACACTATCCTAGGGCTGATGCTAACCCTAACCCTAACCATAACACTATCCTTGGGCTGATGCTAACCCTAACCATAACACTATCCTGGGGCTGATGCTAACCCTAACCCTAACCCTAACACTATCCTAGGCCTGATGATAACCCTAACCCTAACCCTAACACTATCCTAGGATTTATGTTAACCCTAACCCTAACACTATCCTAGGGCTGATGCTAACCCTAACCCTAACCCTAACATTATCCTAGGGCGGATGCTAACACTAACCCTAACCCAAACACTATCCTAGGGCTGATGCTAACCCTAACACTAACACTATCCTAGGCCTGATGCTAACCCTAACCCTAACCCTAACACTATCCTAGGGCTGATGCTAACCCTAACCCTAACACTATCCTAGGGCTGATGCTAACCCTAACCCTAACAATATCCTAGGGCTGATGCTAACCCTAACCCTAACCCTAACACTCTCCAAGGGCTGATGCTAACCCTAACCCTAACCCTAACACTATCCTAGGGCTGATGCTAACCCTAACCCTAACCCTAACACTATCCTAGGGCTGATGCTAACCCTAACGCTAACCCTAACACTATCCTTGAACTGATGCTAACCCTAACCCTAACCCTAACACTATCCTAGGCCTGATGATAACCCTAACCCTAACCCTAACACTATCCTAGGGTTTATGTTAACCCTAACCCTAACACTATCCTAGGGCTGATGATAACCCTAACCCTAACCCTAACACTATCCTAGGGCTGATGCTAACCCTAACACTAACACTATCCTAGGGCTGATGCTAACCCTAACCCTAACCCTAACACTATCCAAGGGCTGATGCTAACCCTAACCCTAACCCTAACACTATCCTAGGGCTGATGCTAACCCTAACCCTAACACTATCCTAGGGCTGATGCTAACCCTAACCCTAACCCTAACACTATCCTAGGGTTGATGCTAACCCTAACCCTAACACTATCCTAGGGCTGATGCTAACCTTAACCCTAACCCTAACACTATCCTAGGGCTGATGCTAACCCTAACGCTAACACTATCCTAGGGCTGATGCTAACCCTAACCCTAACCCTAACACTAACCTAGGGCTGATGCTAACCCTAACCCTAACACTATCCTGGGGCTGATGCTAACCCTAACCCTAACCCTAACACTATCCTAGGGCTGATGCTAACCCTAACCCTAACACTATCCTAGGGCTGATGCTAACCCTAACCCTAACAATATCCTAGGGCTGATGCTAACCCTAACCCTAACCCTAACACTCTCCAAGGGCTGATGCTAACCCTAACCCTAACCCTAACACTATCCTAGGGCTGATGCTAACCCTAACCCTAACCCTAACACTATCCTAGGGCTGATGCTAACCCTAACGCTAACCCTAACACTATCCTTGAACTGATGCTAACCCTAACCCTAACCCTAACACTATCCTAGGCCTGATGATAACCCTAACCCTAACCCTAACACTATCCTAGGGTTTATGTTAACCCTAACCCTAACACTATCCTAGGGCTGATGATAACCCTAACCCTAACAGTATCCTAGGGCTGATGCTAACCCTAACCCTAACACTATCTTAGGGCTGATGTTAACCCTAACCCTAACACTATCCTAGGGCTGATGCTAACCCTAACACTAACACTAACACTAACCTAGGGCTGATGGTAACCCTAACCCTAACACTATCCTAGGGCTGATGCTAACCCTAACCCTAACCCTAACACTATCCTAGGGCTGATGCTAACCCTAACCCTAACACTATCCTAGGGCTGATGCTAACCCTAACCCTAACCCTAACACTATCCTAGGGCTGATGCTAACCCTAACACTAACACTATCCTAGGGCTGATGCTAACCCTAACCCTAACCCTAACACTATCCTAGGGCTGATGCTAACCCTAACCCTAACCCAAACACTATCCTAGGGTTGATGCTAACCCTAACCCTAACACTATCCTAGGGCTGATGCTAACCCTAACCCTAACCATAACACTATCCTTGGGCTGATGCTAACCCTAACCATAACACTATCCTGGGGCTGATGCTAACCCTAACCCTAACCCTAACACTATCCTAGGCCTGATGATAACCCTAACCCTAACCCTAACACTATCCTAGGATTTATGTTAACCCTAACCCTAACACTATCCTAGGGCTGATGCTAACCCTAACCCTAACCCTAACACTATCCTAGGGCGGATGCTAACCCTAACCCTAACCCTAACACTATCCTAGGGCTGATGCTAACCCTAACACTAACACTATCCTAGGGCTGATGCTAACCCTAACCCTAACCCTAACATTATCCTAGGGCGGATGCTAACACTAACCCTAACCCAAACACTATCCTAGGGCTGATGCTAACCCTAACACTAACACTATCCTAGGCCTGATGCTAACCCTAACCCTAACCCTAACACTATCCTAGGGCTGATGCTAACCCTAACCCTAACACTATCCTAGGGCTGATGCTAACCCTAACCCTAACAATATCCTAGGGCTGATGCTAACCCTAACCCTAACCCTAACACTCTCCAAGGGCTGATGCTAACCCTAACCCTAACCCTAACACTATCCTAGGGCTGATGCTAACCCTAACCCTAACCCTAACACTATCCTAGGGCTGATGCTAACCCTAACGCTAACCCTAACACTATCCTTGAACTGATGCTAACCCTAACCCTAACCCTAACACTATCCTAGGCCTGATGATAACCCTAACCCTAACCCTAACACTATCCTAGGGTTTATGTTAACCCTAACCCTAACACTATCCTAGGGCTGATGATAACCCTAACCCTAACCCTAACACTATCCTAGGGCTGATGCTAACCCTAACACTAACACTATCCTAGGGCTGATGCTAACCCTAACCCTAACCCTAACACTATCCAAGGGCTGATGCTAACCCTAACCCTAACCCTAACACTATCCTAGGGCTGATGCTAACCCTAACCCTAACACTATCCTAGGGCTGATGCTAACCCTAACCCTAACCCTAACACTATCCTAGGGTTGATGCTAACCCTAACCCTAACACTATCCTAGGGCTGATGCTAACCTTAACCCTAACCCTAACACTATCCTAGGGCTGATGCTAACCCTAACGCTAACACTATCCTAGGGCTGATGCTAACCCTAACCCTAACCCTAACACTAACCTAGGGCTGATGCTAACCCTAACCCTAACACTATCCTGGGGCTGATGCTAACCCTAACCCTAACCCTAACACTATCCTAGGGCTGATGCTAACCCTAACCCTAACACTATCCTAGGGCTGATGCTAACCCTAACACTAACACTATCCTAGGGCGGATGCTAACCCTAACGCTAACCCTAAGACTATCCTAGGGCTGATGCTAACCCTAACACTAACACTATCCTAGGGCTGATGCTAACCCTAACCCTAACCCTAACATTATCCTAGGGCTGATGCTAACCCTAACCCTAACTCTAACACTATCTTAGGGCTGAGGCTAACCCTAACCCTAACACTATCCTACGGCTGATGCTAACCCTAACCCTAACCCTAACACTATCCTAGGGCTGATGCTAACCCTAACCCTAACACTATCCTAGGGCTGATGCTAACCCTAACCCTAACCCTAACACTATCCTAGGGCTGATGCTAACCCTAACCCTAACACTATCCTAGGGCTGATGCTAACCCTAACCCTAAACCAAACACTATCCTAGGGGGGATGCTAACCCTAACCCTAACCCTAACACTATCCTAGGGCTGATGCTAACCCTAACACTAACACTATCCTAGGGCTTATGCTAACCCTAACCCTAACCCTAACACTATCCTAGGGCTGATGCTAACCCTAACCCTAACCCTAACACTCTCCAAGGTCTGATGCTAACCCTAACCCTAACCCTAACACTATCCTAGGGCTGATGCTAACCCTATCCCTAACACTATCCTAGGGCTGATGCTAACCCTAACCCTAACCCTAACACTATCCTAGGGCTGATGCTAACCCTAACCCTAACACTATCCTAGGGCTGATGCTAACCCTAACCCTAACCCTAACACTATCCTAGGGCTGATGCTAACCCTAACACTAACACTATCCTAGGGCTGATGCTAACCCTAACCCTAACCCTAACACTATCCTAGGGCTGATGCTAACCCTAACCCTAACCCAAACACTATCCTAGGGTTGATGCTAACCCTAAGCCTAACACTATCCTAGGGCTGATGCTAACCCTAACCCTAACCCTAACACTATCCTTGGGCTGATGCTAACCCTAACCCTAACACTATCCTGGGCCTGATGCTAACCCTAACCCTAACCCTAACACTATCCTAGGGCTGATGCTAACCCTAACACTAACACTATCCTAGGGCTGATGCTAACCCTAACCCTAACCCTAACATTATCCTAGGGCTGATGCTAACCCTAACCCTAACTCTAACACTATCTTAGGGCTGAGGCTAACCCTAACCCTAACACTATCCTACGGCTGATGCTAACCCTAACCCTAACCCTAACACTATCCTAGGGCTGATGCTAACCCTAACCCTAACACTATCCTAGGGCTGATGCTAACCCTAACCCTAACCCTAACACTATCCTAGGGCTGATGCTAACCCTAACCCTAGCACTATCCTAGGGCTGATGCTAACCCTAACCCTAAACCTAACACTATCCTAGGGGGGATGCTAACCCTAACCCAAACCCTAACACTATCCTAGGGCTGATGCTAACCCTAACACTAACACTATCCTAGGGCTGATGCTAACCCTAACCCTAACCCTAACACTCTCCAAGGGCTGATGCTAACCCTTACCCTAACCCTAACACTCTCCAAGGGCTGATGCTAACCCTAACCCTAACCCTAACACTATCCTAGGGCTGATGCTAACCCTAACCCTAACACTATCCTAGGGCTGATGCTAACCCTAACCCTAACCCTAACACTATCCTAGGGCTGATGCTAACCCTAACCCTAACACTATCCTCGGGCTGATGCTAACCCTAACCCTAACCCTAACACTATCCTAGGGCTGATGCTAACCCTAACACTAACACTATCCTAGGGCTGATGCTAACCCTAACCCTAACCCTAACACTATCCTAGGGCTGATGCTAACCCTAACCCTAACACAAACACTATACTAGGGTTGATGCTAACCCTAACCCTAACACTATCCTAGGGATGATGCTAACCCTAACCCTAACCCTAACACTATCCTTGGGCTGATGCTAACCCTAACCCTAACACTATCCTGGGCCTGATGCTAACCCTAACCCTAACCCTAACACTATCCTAGGGCTGATGCTAACCCTAACCCTAACACTATCCTTGGGCTGATGCTAACCCTAACCCTAAACCTAACACTATCCTAGGGCAGATGCTAACCCTAACGCTAACCCTAACCCTATCCTTGAACTGATGCTAACCCTAACCCTAACCCTAACACTATCCTAGGCCTGATGATAACCCTAACCCTAACCCTAACACTATCCTAGGGTTCATGTTAACCCTAACCATAACAGTATCCTAGGGTTGATGCTAACCCTAACCCTAACCCTAACACTATCCTAGGGCGGATGCTAACCCTAACCCTAACCCTAACACTATCCTAGGGCTGATGCTAACCCTAACACCAACACTATCCTAGGGCTGATGCTAACCCTAACCCTAACCCTAACATTATCCTAGGGCGGATGCTAACCCTAACCCTAACCCTAACACTATCCTAGGGCTGATGCTAACCCTAACACTAACACTATCCTAGGCCTGATGCTAACCCTAACCCTAACCCTAACACTATCCTAGGGCTGATGCTAACCCTAACCCTAACAATATCCTAGGGCTGATGCTCACCCTAACACTAACACTATCCTAGGGCTGATGCTAACCCTAACCCTAACCCTAACACTCTCCAAGGGCTGACGCTAACCCTAACCATAACCCTAACACTATCCTAGGGCTGATGCTAACCCTAACCCTAACTCTAACACTATCTTAGGGCTGAGGCTAACCCTAACCCTAACACTATCCTACGGCTGATGCTAACCCTAACCCTAACCCTAACACTATCCTAGGGCTGATGCTAACCCTAACCAAAACACTATCCTAGGCATGATGCTAACCCTAACCCTAACCCTAACACTATCCTAGGGCTGATGCTAACCCTAACCCTAACACTATCCTAGGGCTGATGCTAACCCTAACCCTAACCCTAACACTATCCTAGGGCTGATGCTAACCCTAACCCTAACTCTAACACTATCTTAGGGCTGAGGCTAACCCTAACCCTAACACTATCCGACGGCTGATGCTAACCCGAACCCTAACCCTAACACTATCCTAGGGCTGATGCTAACCCTAACCATAACACGATCCTCGGCCTGATGCTAACCCTAACCCTAACCCTAACTCTATCCTAGCGTTGATGCTAACCCTAACCCTAACTCTAACACTATCTTAGGGCTGAGGCTAACCCTAACCCTAACACTATCCTACGGCTGATGCTAACCCTAACCCTAACCCTAACACTATCCTAGGGCTGATGCTAACCCTAACCCTAACACTATCCTAGGGCTGATGCTAACCCTAACCCTAACCCTAACACTATCCTAGGGCTGATGCTAACCCTAACCCTAACACTATCCTAGGGCTGATGCTAACCCTAACCCTAAACCAAACACTATCCTAGGGGGGATGCTAACCCTAACCCTAACCCTAACACTATCCTAGGGCTGATGCTAACCCTAACACTAACACTATCCTAGGGCTTATGCTAACCCTAACCCGAACCCTAACACTATCCTAGGGCTGATGCTAACCCTAACCCTAACCCTAACACTCTCCAAGGTCTGATGCTAACCCTAACCCTAACCCTAACACTATCCTAGGGCTGATGCTAACCCTATCCCTAACACTATCCTAGGGCTGATGCTAACCCTAACCCTAACCCTAACACTATCCTAGGGCTGATGCTAACCCTAACCCTAACACTATCCTAGGGCTGATGCTAACCCTAACCCTAACCCTAACACTATCCTAGGGCTGATGCTAACCCTAACACTAACACTATCCTAGGGCTGATGCTAACCCTAACCCTAACCCTAACACTATCCTAGGGCTGATGCTAACCCTAACCCTAACCCAAACACTATCCTAGGGTTGATGCTAACCCTAAGCCTAACACTATCCTAGGGCTGATGCTAACCCTAACCCTAACCCTAACACTATCCTTGGGCTGATGCTAACCCTAACCCTAACACTATCCTGGGCCTGATGCTAACCCTAACCCTAACCCTAACACTATCCTAGGGCTGATGCTAACCCTAACACTAACACTATCCTAGGGCTGATGCTAACCCTAACCCTAACCCTAACATTATCCTAGGGCTGATGCTAACCCTAACCCTAACTCTAACACTATCTTAGGGCTGAGGCTAACCCTAACCCTAACACTATCCTACGGCTGATGCTAACCCTAACCCTAACCCTAACACTATCCTAGGGCTGATGCTAACCCTAACCCTAACACTATCCTAGGGCTGATGCTAACCCTAACCCTAACCCTAACACTATCCTAGGGCTGATGCTAACCCTAACCCTAGCACTATCCTAGGGCTGATGCTAACCCTAACCCTAAACCTAACACTATCCTAGGGGGGATGCTAACCCTAACCCAAACCCTAACACTATCCTAGGGCTGATGCTAACCCTAACACTAACACTATCCTAGGGCTGATGCTAACCCTAACCCTAACCCTAACACTCTCCAAGGGCTGATGCTAACCCTTACCCTAACCCTAACACTCTCCAAGGGCTGATGCTAACCCTAACCCTAACCCTAACACTATCCTAGGGCTGATGCTAACCCTAACCCTAACACTATCCTAGGGCTGATGCTAACCCTAACCCTAACCCTAACACTATCCTAGGGCTGATGCTAACCCTAACCCTAACACTATCCTCGGGCTGATGCTAACCCTAACCCTAACCCTAACACTATCCTAGGGCTGATGCTAACCCTAACACTAACACTATCCTAGGGCTGATGCTAACCCTAACCCTAACCCTAACACTATCCTAGGGCTGATGCTAACCCTAACCCTAACACAAACACTATACTAGGGTTGATGCTAACCCTAACCCTAACACTATCCTAGGGATGATGCTAACCCTAACCCTAACCCTAACACTATCCTTGGGCTGATGCTAACCCTAACCCTAACACTATCCTGGGCCTGATGCTAACCCTAACCCTAACCCTAACACTATCCTAGGGCTGATGCTAACCCTAACCCTAACACTATCCTTGGGCTGATGCTAACCCTAACCCTAAACCTAACACTATCCTAGGGCAGATGCTAACCCTAACGCTAACCCTAACCCTATCCTTGAACTGATGCTAACCCTAACCCTAACCCTAACACTATCCTAGGCCTGATGATAACCCTAACCCTAACCCTAACACTATCCTAGGGTTCATGTTAACCCTAACCATAACAGTATCCTAGGGTTGATGCTAACCCTAACCCTAACCCTAACACTATCCTAGGGCGGATGCTAACCCTAACCCTAACCCTAACACTATCCTAGGGCTGATGCTAACCCTAACACCAACACTATCCTAGGGCTGATGCTAACCCTAACCCTAACCCTAACATTATCCTAGGGCGGATGCTAACCCTAACCCTAACCCTAACACTATCCTAGGGCTGATGCTAACCCTAACACTAACACTATCCTAGGCCTGATGCTAACCCTAACCCTAACCCTAACACTATCCTAGGGCTGATGCTAACCCTAACCCTAACAATATCCTAGGGCTGATGCTCACCCTAACACTAACACTATCCTAGGGCTGATGCT
This sequence comes from Lemur catta, assembly GCF_020740605.2. Taxonomy (NCBI): domain Eukaryota; kingdom Metazoa; phylum Chordata; class Mammalia; order Primates; family Lemuridae; genus Lemur; species Lemur catta. The sequence goes on from NC_059134.1 coordinate 3,265,138, forward strand.
AACCCTAACCCTAACCCTAACACTCTCCAAGGGCTGACGCTAACCCTAACCATAACCCTAACACTATCCTAGGGCTGATGCTAACCCTAACCCTAACTCTAACACTATCTTAGGGCTGAGGCTAACCCTAACCCTAACACTATCCTACGGCTGATGCTAACCCTAACCCTAACCCTAACACTATCCTAGGGCTGATGCTAACCCTAACCAAAACACTATCCTAGGCATGATGCTAACCCTAACCCTAACCCTAACACTATCCTAGGGCTGATGCTAACCCTAACCCTAACACTATCCTAGGGCTGATGCTAACCCTAACCCTAACCCTAACACTATCCTAGGGCTGATGCTAACCCTAACCCTAACTCTAACACTATCTTAGGGCTGAGGCTAACCCTAACCCTAACACTATCCGACGGCTGATGCTAACCCGAACCCTAACCCTAACACTATCCTAGGGCTGATGCTAACCCTAACCATAACACGATCCTCGGCCTGATGCTAACCCTAACCCTAACCCTAACTCTATCCTAGCGTTGATGCTAACCCTAACCCTAACACTATCCTAGGGCTGATGCTAACCCTAACCCTAACCCTAACACTATCCTAGGGCTGATGCTAACCCTAACCCTAACACTATCCTAGGCCTGATGGTAACCCTAACCCTAACCCTAACACTATCCTAGGGCTGATGCTAACCCTAACCCTAACACTATCCTAGGGCTGATGCTAACCCTAACCCTAACCCTAACACTATCCTAAGTCTGATGCTACCCTAGCCCTCACACTATCCTAGGCCTGATGCTAACCCTAACCCTAACCTTAACACTATCCTAGGGCTGATGCTAACCCTAACCCTAACCCTAACACTATCCTAGAGCTGATGCTAACCCTAACCCTAACACTATCCTAGGCCTGATGATAACCCTAACCCTAACCCTGACACTATCCTAGGCCTGATGCTAACCCTAACCCTAACACTATCCTAGGGCTGATGCTAACCCTAACCCTAACCCTAACACTATCCTAGGCCTGATGCTAACCCTATCCCTAACCCTAACACTCTCCTAGGGCTAAGGCTAACCCTAACCCTAACACTATCCTAGGGCTGATGCTAACCCTAACCCTAACCCAAACACTATCCTAGGGTTGATGCTAACCCTAACACTAACACTATCCTTGGGCTGATGCTAACCTAACCCTAACCCTAACACTATCCTAGGGCAGATGCTAACCCTAACGCTAACCCTAACACTATCCTTGAACTGATGCTAACCCTAACCCTAACCCTAACACTATCCTAGGCCTGATGATAACCCTAACCCTAACCCTAACACTATCCTAGGGTTTATGTTAACCCTAACCCTAAAACTATCCTAGGGCTGAGGCTAACCCTAACCGTAACCCTAACACTATCCTAGGGCTGATGCTAACCCTAACACTAACACTATCCTAGGCTGATGCTAACCCTAACCCTAACCCAAACATTATCCTAGGGCGGATGCTAACCCTAACCCTAACCCTAACACTATCCTAGGGCTGATGCTAACCCTAACACTAACACTATCCTAGGCCTGATGCTAACCCTAACCCTAACCCAAACACTATCCTAGGGCTGATGCTAACCCTAAGCCTAACACTATCCTAGGGCTGATGCTAACCCTAACACTAACACTATCCTAGGGCGGATGCTAACCCTAACCCTAACGCTAACACTATCCTAGGGCTGATGCTAACCCTAACGCTGACACTATCCTAGGGCTGATGATAACCCTAACCCTAACCCTAACATTATCCTAGGGCTGATGCTAACCCTAACCCTAACTCTAACACTATCTTAGGGCTGAGGCTAACCCTAACCCTAACACTATCCTACGGCTGATGCTAACCCTAACCCTAACCCTAACACTATCCTAGGGCTGATGCTAACCCTAACCCTAACCCTAACGCTATCCTAGGGCTGATGCTAACCCTAACCCTAACACTATCCTAGGTCTGATGCTAACCCTAACCCTAAACCTAACACTATCCTAGGGGGGATGCTAACCCTAACCCTAACCCTAACACTATCCTAGGGCTGATGCTAACCCTAACACTAACACTATCCTAGGGCTCATGCTAACCCTAACCCTAACCCTAACACTCTCCAAGGGCTGAGGCTAACCCTAACCCTAACCCTAACACTATCCTAGGGCTGATGCTAACCCTAACCCTAACAGTATCCTAGGGCTGATGCTAACCCTAACCCTAACACTATCTTAGGGCTGATGTTAACCCTAACCCTAACACTATCCTAGGGCTGATGCTAACCCTAACACTAACACTAACACTAACCTAGGGCTGATGGTAACCCTAACCCTAACACTATCCTAGGGCTGATGCTAACCCTAACCCTAACCCTAACACTATCCTAGGGCTGATGCTAACCCTAACCCTAACACTATCCTAGGGCTGATGCTAACCCTAACCCTAACCCTAACACTATCCTAGGGCTGATGCTAACCCTAACACTAACACTATCCTAGGGCTGATGCTAACCCTAACCCTAACCCTAACACTATCCTAGGGCTGATGCTAACCCTAACCCTAACCCAAACACTATCCTAGGGTTGATGCTAACCCTAACCCTAACACTATCCTAGGGCTGATGCTAACCCTAACCCTAACCATAACACTATCCTTGGGCTGATGCTAACCCTAACCATAACACTATCCTGGGGCTGATGCTAACCCTAACCCTAACCCTAACACTATCCTAGGCCTGATGATAACCCTAACCCTAACCCTAACACTATCCTAGGATTTATGTTAACCCTAACCCTAACACTATCCTAGGGCTGATGCTAACCCTAACCCTAACCCTAACACTATCCTAGGGCGGATGCTAACCCTAACCCTAACCCTAACACTATCCTAGGGCTGATGCTAACCCTAACACTAACACTATCCTAGGGCTGATGCTAACCCTAACCCTAACCCTAACATTATCCTAGGGCGGATGCTAACACTAACCCTAACCCAAACACTATCCTAGGGCTGATGCTAACCCTAACACTAACACTATCCTAGGCCTGATGCTAACCCTAACCCTAACCCTAACACTATCCTAGGGCTGATGCTAACCCTAACCCTAACACTATCCTAGGGCTGATGCTAACCCTAACCCTAACAATATCCTAGGGCTGATGCTAACCCTAACCCTAACCCTAACACTCTCCAAGGGCTGATGCTAACCCTAACCCTAACCCTAACACTATCCTAGGGCTGATGCTAACCCTAACCCTAACCCTAACACTATCCTAGGGCTGATGCTAACCCTAACGCTAACCCTAACACTATCCTTGAACTGATGCTAACCCTAACCCTAACCCTAACACTATCCTAGGCCTGATGCTAACCCTAACACTAACACTATCCTAGGGCTGATGCTAACCCTAACCCTAACCCTAACACTATCCTAGGGCTGATGCTAACCCTAACCCTAACCCTAACACTCTCCAAGGTCTGATGCTAACCCTAACCCTAACCCTAACACTATCCTAGGGCTGATGCTAACCCTATCCCTAACACTATCCTAGGGCTGATGCTAACCCTAACCCTAACCCTAACACTATCCTAGGGCTGATGCTAACCCTAACCCTAACACTATCCTAGGGCTGATGCTAACCCTAACCCTAACCCTAACACTATCCTAGGGCTGATGCTAACCCTAACACTAACACTATCCTAGGGCTGATGCTAACCCTAACCCTAACCCTAACACTATCCTAGGGCTGATGCTAACCCTAACCCTAACCCAAACACTATCCTAGGGTTGATGCTAACCCTAAGCCTAACACTATCCTAGGGCTGATGCTAACCCTAACCCTAACCCTAACACTATCCTTGGGCTGATGCTAACCCTAACCCTAACACTATCCTGGGCCTGATGCTAACCCTAACCCTAACCCTAACACTATCCTAGGGCTGATGCTAACCCTAACACTAACACTATCCTAGGGCTGATGCTAACCCTAACCCTAACCCTAACATTATCCTAGGGCTGATGCTAACCCTAACCCTAACTCTAACACTATCTTAGGGCTGAGGCTAACCCTAACCCTAACACTATCCTACGGCTGATGCTAACCCTAACCCTAACCCTAACACTATCCTAGGGCTGATGCTAACCCTAACCCTAACACTATCCTAGGGCTGATGCTAACCCTAACCCTAACCCTAACACTATCCTAGGGCTGATGCTAACCCTAACCCTAGCACTATCCTAGGGCTGATGCTAACCCTAACCCTAAACCTAACACTATCCTAGGGGGGATGCTAACCCTAACCCAAACCCTAACACTATCCTAGGGCTGATGCTAACCCTAACACTAACACTATCCTAGGGCTGATGCTAACCCTAACCCTAACCCTAACACTCTCCAAGGGCTGATGCTAACCCTTACCCTAACCCTAACACTCTCCAAGGGCTGATGCTAACCCTAACCCTAACCCTAACACTATCCTAGGGCTGATGCTAACCCTAACCCTAACACTATCCTAGGGCTGATGCTAACCCTAACCCTAACCCTATCACTATCCTAGGGCTGATGCTAACCCTAACCCTAACACTATCCTCGGGCTGATGCTAACCCTAACCCTAACCCTAACACTATCCTAGGGCTGATGCTAACCCTAACACTAACACTATCCTAGGGCTGATGCTAACCCTAACCCTAACCCTAACACTATCCTAGGGCTGATGCTAACCCTAACCCTAACCCAAACACTATACTAGGGTTGATGCTAACCCTAACCCTAACACTATCCTAGGGATGATGCTAACCCTAACCCTAACCCTAACACTATCCTTGGGCTGATGCTAACCCTAACCCTAACACTATCCTGGGCCTGATGCTAACCCTAACCCTAACCCTAACACTATCCTAGGGCTGATGCTAACCCTAACCCTAACACTATCCTTGGGCTGATGCTAACCCTAACCCTAAACCTAACACTATCCTAGGGCAGATGCTAACCCTAACGCTAACCCTAACCCTATCCTTGAACTGATGCTAACCCTAACCCTAACCCTAACACTATCCTAGGCCTGATGATAACCCTAACCCTAACCCTAACACTATCCTAGGGTTCATGTTAACCCTAACCATAACACTATCCTAGGGCTGATGCTAACCCTAACCCTAACCCTAACACTATCCTAGGGCGGATGCTAACCCTAACCCTAACCCTAACACTATCCTAGGGCTGATGCTAACCCTAACACTAACACTATCCTAGGGCTGATGCTAACCCTAACCCTAACCCTAACATTATCCTAGGGCGGATGCTAACCCTAACCCTAACCCTAACACTATCCTAGGGCTGATGCTAACCCTAACACTAACACTATCCTAGGCCTGATGCTAACCCTAACCCTAACCCTAACACTATCCTAGGGCTGATGCTAACCCTAACCCTAACAATATCCTAGGGCTGATGCTCACCCTAACACTAACACTATCCTAGGGCTGATGCTAACCCTAACCCTAACCCTAACACTCTCCAAGGGCTGACGCTAACCCTAACCATAACCCTAACACTATCCTAGGGCTGATGCTAACCCTAACCCTAACTCTAACACTATCTTAGGGCTGAGGCTAACCCTAACCCTAACACTATCCTACGGCTGATGCTAACCCTAACCCTAACCCTAACACTATCCTAGGGCTGATGCTAACCCTAACCAAAACACTATCCTAGGCATGATGCTAACCCTAACCCTAACCCTAACACTATCCTAGGGCTGATGCTAACCCTAACCCTAACACTATCCTAGGGCTGATGCTAACCCTAACCCTAACCCTAACACTATCCTAGGGCTGATGCTAACCCTAACCCTAACTCTAACACTATCTTAGGGCTGAGGCTAACCCTAACCCTAACACTATCCGACGGCTGATGCTAACCCGAACCCTAACCCTAACACTATCCTAGGGCTGATGCTAACCCTAACCATAACACGATCCTCGGCCTGATGCTAACCCTAACCCTAACCCTAACTCTATCCTAGCGTTGATGCTAACCCTAACCCTAACACTATCCTAGGGCTGATGCTAACCCTAACCCTAACCCTAACACTATCCTAGGACTGATGCTAACCCTAACCCTAACACTATCCTAGGCCTGATGGTAACCCTAACCCTAACCCTAACACTATCCTAGGGCTGATGCTAACCCTAACCCTAACACTATCCTAGGGCTGATGCTAACCCTAACCCTAACCCTAACACTATCCTAAGTCTGATGCTAACCCTAGCCCTCACACTATCCTAGGCCTGATGCTAACCCTAACCCTAACCTTAACACTATCCTAGGGCTGATGCTAACCCTAACCCTAACCCTAACACTATCCTAGAGCTGATGCTAACCCTAACCCTAACACTATCCTAGGCCTGATGATAACCCTAACCCTAACCCTGACACTATCCTAGGCCTGATGCTAACCCTAACCCTAACACTATCCTAGGGCTGATGCTAACCCTAACCCTAACCCTAACACTATCCTAGGCCTGATGCTAACCCTATCCCTAACCCTAACACTCTCCTAGGGCTAAGGCTAACCCTAACCCTAACACTATCCTAGGGCTGATGCTAACCCTAACCCTAACCCAAACACTATCCTAGGGTTGATGCTAACCCTAACCCTAACACTATCCTTGGGCTGATGCTAACCTTAACCCTAACCCTAACACTATCCTAGGGCAGATGCTAACCCTAACGCTAACCCTAACACTATCCTTGAACTGATGCTAACCCTAACCCTAACCCTAACACTATCCTAGGCCTGATGATAACCCTAAGCCTAACCCTAACACTATCCTAGGGTTTATGTTAACCCTAACCCTAAAACTATCATAGGGCTGAGGCTAACCCTAACCGTAACCCTAACACTATCCTAGGGCTGATGCTAACCCTAACACTAACACTATCCTAGGGCTGATGCTAACCCTAACCCTAACCCAAACATTATCCTAGGGCGGATGCTAACCCTAACCCTAACCCTAACACTATCCTAGGGCTGATGCTAACCCTGACACTAACACTATCCTAGGCCTGATGCTAACCCTAACCCTAACCCAAACACTATCCTAGGGCTGATGCTAACCCTAAGCCTAACACTATCCTAGGGCTGATGCTAACCCTAACACTAACACTATCCTAGGGCGGATGCTAACCCTAACCCTAACGCTAACACTATCCTAGGGCTGATGCTAACCCTAACGCTGACACTATCCTAGGGCTGATGATAACCCTAACCCTAACCCTAACATTATCCTAGGGCTGATGCTAACCCTAACCCTAACTCTAACACTATCTTAGGGCTGAGGCTAACCCTAACCCTAACACTATCCTACGGCTGATGCTAACCCTAACCCTAACCCTAACACTATCCTAGGGCTGATGCTAACCCTAACCCTAACCCTAACGCTATCCTAGGGCTGATGCTAACCCTAACCCTAACACTATCCTAGGTCTGATGCTAACCCTAACCCTAAACCTAACACTATCCTAGGGGGGATGCTAACCCTAACCCTAACCCTAACACTATCCTAGGGCTGATGCTAACCCTAACACTAACACTATCCTAGGGCTCATGCTAACCCTAACCCTAACCCTAACACTCTCCAAGGGCTGAGGCTAACCCTAACCCTAACCCTAACACTATCCTAGGGCTGATGCTAACCCTAACCCTAACAGTATCCTAGGGCTGATGCTAACCCTAACCCTAACACTATCTTAGGGCTGATGTTAACCCTAACCCTAACACTATCCTAGGGCTGATGCTAACCCTAACACTAACACTAACACTAACCTAGGGCTGATGGTAACCCTAACCCTAACACTATCCTAGGGCTGATGCTAACCCTAACCCTAACCCTAACACTATCCTAGGGCTGATGCTAACCCTAACCCTAACACTATCCTAGGGCTGATGCTAACCCTAACCCTAACCCTAACACTATCCTAGGGCTGATGCTAACCCTAACACTAACACTATCCTAGGGCTGATGCTAACCCTAACCCTAACCCTAACACTATCCTAGGGCTGATGCTAACCCTAACCCTAACCCAAACACTATCCTAGGGTTGATGCTAACCCTAACCCTAACACTATCCTAGGGCTGATGCTAACCCTAACCCTAACCATAACACTATCCTTGGGCTGATGCTAACCCTAACCATAACACTATCCTGGGGCTGATGCTAACCCTAACCCTAACCCTAACACTATCCTAGGCCTGATGATAACCCTAACCCTAACCCTAACACTATCCTAGGATTTATGTTAACCCTAACCCTAACACTATCCTAGGGCTGATGCTAACCCTAACCCTAACCCTAACACTATCCTAGGGCGGATGCTAACCCTAACGCTAACCCTAACACTATCCTAGGGCTGATGCTAACCCTAACACTAACACTATCCTAGGGCTGATGCTAACCCTAACCCTAACCCTAACATTATCCTAGGGCGGATGCTAACACTAACCCTAACCCAAACACTATCCTAGGGCTGATGCTGACCCTAACACTAACACTATCCTAGGCCTGATGCTAACCCTAACCCTAACCCTAACACTATCCTAGGGCTGATGCTAACCCTAACCCTAACACTATCCTAGGGCTGATGCTAACCCTAACCCTAACAATATCCTAGGGCTGATGCTAACCCTAACCCTAACCCTAACACTCTCCAAGGGCTGATGCTAACCCTAACCCTAACCCTAACACTATCCTAGGGCTGATGCTAACCCTAACCCTAACCCTAACACTATCCTAGGGCTGATGCTAACCCTAACGCTAACCCTAACACTATCCTTGAACTGATGCTAACCCTAACCCTAACCCTAACACTATCCTAGGCCTGATGATAACCCTAACCCTAACCCTAACACTATCCTAGGGTTTATGTTAACCCTAACCCTAACACTATCCTAGGGCTGATGATAACCCTAACCCTAACCCTAACACTATCCTAGGGCTGATGCTAACCCTAACACTAACACTATCCTAGGGCTGATGCTAACCCTAACCCTAACCCTAACACTATCCAAGGGCTGATGCTAACCCTAACCCTAACCCTAACACTATCCTAGGGCTGATGCTAACCCTAACCCTAACACTATCCTAGGGCTGATGCTAACCCTAACCCTAACCCTAACACTATCCTAGGGTTGATGCTAACCCTAACCCTAACACTATCCTAGGGCTGATGCTAACCTTAACCCTAACCCTAACACTATCCTAGGGCTGATGCTAACCCTAACGCTAACACTATCCTAGGGCTGATGCTAACCCTAACCCTAACCCTAACACTAACCTAGGGCTGATGCTAACCCTAACCCTAACACTATCCTGGGGCTGATGCTAACCCTAACCCTAACCCTAACACTATCCTAGGGCTGATGCTAACCCTAACCCTAACACTATCCTAGGGCTGATGCTAACCATAACCCTAACCCTAACACTATCCTAGGGCTGATGCTAACCCTAACCCTAACACTATCCTAGGGCTGATGCTAACCCTAACACTAACACTATCCTAGGGCGGATGCTAACCCTAACCCTAACCCTAACACTATCCTAGGGCTGATGCTAACCCTAACTCTAACACTATCCTAGGGCTGATGCTAACCCTAACCCTAACCCTAACATTATCCTAGGGCTGATGCTAACCCTAACCCTAACTCTAACACTATCTTAGGGCTGAGGCTAACCCTAACCCTAACACTATCCTACGGCTGATGCTAACCCTAACCCTAACCCTAACACTATCCTAGGGCTGATGCTAACCCTAACCCTAACACTATCCTAGGGCTGATGCTAACCCTAACCCTAACCCTAACACTATCCTAGGGCTGATGCTAACCCTAACCCTAACACTATCCTAGGGCTGATGCTAACCCTAACCCTAAACCTAACACTATCCTAGGGGGGATGCTAACCCTAACCCTAACCCTAACACTATCCTAGGGCTGATGCTAACCCTAACCCTAACACTATCCTAGGGCTGATGCTAACCCTAACCCAAACCCTAACACTATCCTAGGGTTGATGCTAACCGTAACCCTAACACTATCCTAGGGCTGATGCTAACCCTAACCCTAACCCTAACACTATCTTAGTGCTGATGTTAACCCCAACCCTAACACTATCCTAGGGCTGATGCTAACCCTAACCCTAACCCTAACACTAACCTAGGGCTGATGCTAACCCTAACCCTAACACTATCCTAGGGCTGATGCTAACCCTAACCCTAACACTATCCTTGGGCTGATGCTAACCCTAACCCTAACCCTAACACTATCCTAGGGCAGATGCTAACCCTAACGCTAACCCTAACACTATCCTTGAACTGATGCTAACCCTAACCCTAACCCTAACACTATCCTAGGCCTGATGATAACCCTAACCCTAACCCTAACACTATCCTAGGGTTTATGTTAACCCTAACCCTAACACTATCCTAGGGCTGATGCTAACCCTAACCCTAACCCTAACACTATCCTAGGGCTGATGCTAACCCTAACACTAACACTATCCTATGGCTGATGCTAACCCTAACCCTAACCCTAACATTATCCTAGGGCGGATGCTAACCCTAACCCTAACCCTAACAGTATCCTAGGGCTGATGCTAACCCTAACACTAACACTATCCTAGGCCTGATGCTAACCCTAACCCTAACCCTAACACTATCCTAGGGCTAATGCTAACCCTAACCCTAACACTATCCTAGGGCTGATGCTCACCCTAACACTAACACTATCCTAGGGCTGATGCTAACCCTAACCCTAACCCTAACACTCTCCAAGGGCTGATGCTAACCCTAACCCTAACCCTAACACTATCCTAGGGCTGATGCTAACCCTAACCCTAACTCTAACACTATCTTAGGGCTGAGGCTAACCCTAACCCTAACACTATCCTACGGCTGATGCTAACCCTAACCCTAACCCTAACACTATCCTAGGGCTGATGCTAACCCTAACCCTAACCCTAACACTATCCTAGGGCTGATGCTAACCCTAACCCTAACCCTAACACTATCCTAGGGCTGATGCTAACCCTAACGCTAACCCTAACACTATCCTTGAACTGATGCTAACCCTAACCCTAACCCTAACACTATCCTAGGCCTGATGATAACCCTAACCCTAACCCTAACACTATCCTAGGGTTTATGTTAACCCTAACCCTAACACTATCCTAGGGCTGATGATAACCCTAACCCTAACCCTAACACTATCCTAGGGCTGATGCTAACCCTAACACTAACACTATCCTAGGGCTGATGCTAACCCTAACCCTAACCCTAACACTATCCAAGGGCTGATGCTAACCCTAACCCTAACCCTAACACTATCCTAGGGCTGATGCTAACCCTAACCCTAACACTATCCTAGGGCTGATGCTAACCCTAACCCTAACAATATCCTAGGGCTGATGCTCACCCTAACACTAACACTATCCTAGGGCTGATGCTAACCCTAACCCTAACCCTAACACTCTCCAAGGGCTGACGCTAACCCTAACCATAACCCTAACACTATCCTAGGGCTGATGCTAACCCTAACCCTAACTCTAACACTATCTTAGGGCTGAGGCTAACCCTAACCCTAACACTATCCTACGGCTGATGCTAACCCTAACCCTAACCCTAACACTATCCTAGGGCTGATGCTAACCCTAACCAAAACACTATCCTAGGCATGATGCTAACCCTAACCCTAACCCTAACACTATCCTAGGGCTGATGCTAACCCTAACCCTAACACTATCCTAGGGCTGATGCTAACCCTAACCCTAACCCTAACACTATCCTAGGGCTGATGCTAACCCTAACCCTAACTCTAACACTATCTTAGGGCTGAGGCTAACCCTAACCCTAACACTATCCGACGGCTGATGCTAACCCGAACCCTAACCCTAACACTATCCTAGGGCTGATGCTAACCCTAACCATAACACGATCCTCGGCCTGATGCTAACCCTAACCCTAACCCTAACTCTATCCTAGCGTTGATGCTAACCCTAACCCTAACACTATCCTAGGGCTGATGCTAACCCTAACCCTAACCCTAACACTATCCTAGGACTGATGCTAACCCTAACCCTAACACTATCCTAGGCCTGATGGTAACCCTAACCCTAACCCTAACACTATCCTAGGGCTGATGCTAACCCTAACCCTAACACTATCCTAGGGCTGATGCTAACCCTAACCCTAACCCTAACACTATCCTAAGTCTGATGCTAACCCTAGCCCTCACACTATCCTAGGCCTGATGCTAACCCTAACCCTAACCTTAACACTATCCTAGGGCTGATGCTAACCCTAACCCTAACCCTAACACTATCCTAGAGCTGATGCTAACCCTAACCCTAACACTATCCTAGGCCTGATGATAACCCTAACCCTAACCCTGACACTATCCTAGGCCTGATGCTAACCCTAACCCTAACACTATCCTAGGGCTGATGCTAACCCTAACCCTAACCCTAACACTATCCTAGGCCTGATGCTAACCCTATCCCTAACCCTAACACTCTCCTAGGGCTAAGGCTAACCCTAACCCTAACACTATCCTAGGGCTGATGCTAACCCTAACCCTAACCCAAACACTATCCTAGGGTTGATGCTAACCCTAACCCTAACACTATCCTTGGGCTGATGCTAACCTTAACCCTAACCCTAACACTATCCTAGGGCAGATGCTAACCCTAACGCTAACCCTAACACTATCCTTGAACTGATGCTAACCCTAACCCTAACCCTAACACTATCCTAGGCCTGATGATAACCCTAAGCCTAACCCTAACACTATCCTAGGGTTTATGTTAACCCTAACCCTAAAACTATCATAGGGCTGAGGCTAACCCTAACCGTAACCCTAACACTATCCTAGGGCTGATGCTAACCCTAACACTAACACTATCCTAGGGCTGATGCTAACCCTAACCCTAACCCAAACATTATCCTAGGGCGGATGCTAACCCTAACCCTAACCCTAACACTATCCTAGGGCTGATGCTAACCCTGACACTAACACTATCCTAGGCCTGATGCTAACCCTAACCCTAACCCAAACACTATCCTAGGGCTGATGCTAACCCTAAGCCTAACACTATCCTAGGGCTGATGCTAACCCTAACACTAACACTATCCTAGGGCGGATGCTAACCCTAACCCTAACGCTAACACTATCCTAGGGCTGATGCTAACCCTAACGCTGACACTATCCTAGGGCTGATGATAACCCTAACCCTAACCCTAACATTATCCTAGGGCTGATGCTAACCCTAACCCTAACTCTAACACTATCTTAGGGCTGAGGCTAACCCTAACCCTAACACTATCCTACGGCTGATGCTAACCCTAACCCTAACCCTAACACTATCCTAGGGCTGATGCTAACCCTAACCCTAACCCTAACGCTATCCTAGGGCTGATGCTAACCCTAACCCTAACACTATCCTAGGTCTGATGCTAACCCTAACCCTAAACCTAACACTATCCTAGGGGGGATGCTAACCCTAACCCTAACCCTAACACTATCCTAGGGCTGATGCTAACCCTAACACTAACACTATCCTAGGGCTCATGCTAACCCTAACCCTAACCCTAACACTCTCCAAGGGCTGAGGCTAACCCTAACCCTAACCCTAACACTATCCTAGGGCTGATGCTAACCCTAACCCTAACAGTATCCTAGGGCTGATGCTAACCCTAACCCTAACACTATCTTAGGGCTGATGTTAACCCTAACCCTAACACTATCCTAGGGCTGATGCTAACCCTAACACTAACACTAACACTAACCTAGGGCTGATGGTAACCCTAACCCTAACACTATCCTAGGGCTGATGCTAACCCTAACCCTAACCCTAACACTATCCTAGGGCTGATGCTAACCCTAACCCTAACACTATCCTAGGGCTGATGCTAACCCTAACCCTAACCCTAACACTATCCTAGGGCTGATGCTAACCCTAACACTAACACTATCCTAGGGCTGATGCTAACCCTAACCCTAACCCTAACACTATCCTAGGGCTGATGCTAACCCTAACCCTAACCCAAACACTATCCTAGGGTTGATGCTAACCCTAACCCTAACACTATCCTAGGGCTGATGCTAACCCTAACCCTAACCATAACACTATCCTTGGGCTGATGCTAACCCTAACCATAACACTATCCTGGGGCTGATGCTAACCCTAACCCTAACCCTAACACTATCCTAGGCCTGATGATAACCCTAACCCTAACCCTAACACTATCCTAGGATTTATGTTAACCCTAACCCTAACACTATCCTAGGGCTGATGCTAACCCTAACCCTAACCCTAACACTATCCTAGGGCGGATGCTAACCCTAACCCTAACCCTAACACTATCCTAGGGCTGATGCTAACCCTAACACTAACACTATCCTAGGGCTGATGCTAACCCTAACCCTAACCCTAACATTATCCTAGGGCGGATGCTAACACTAACCCTAACCCAAACACTATCCTAGGGCTGATGCTGACCCTAACACTAACACTATCCTAGGCCTGATGCTAACCCTAACCCTAACCCTAACACTATCCTAGGGCTGATGCTAACCCTAACCCTAACACTATCCTAGGGCTGATGCTAACCCTAACCCTAACAATATCCTAGGGCTGATGCTAACCCTAACCCTAACCCTAACACTCTCCAAGGGCTGATGCTAACCCTAACCCTAACCCTAACACTATCCTAGGGCTGATGCTAACCCTAACCCTAACCCTAACACTATCCTAGGGCTGATGCTAACCCTAACGCTAACCCTAACACTATCCTTGAACTGATGCTAACCCTAACCCTAACCCTAACACTATCCTAGGCCTGATGATAACCCTAACCCTAACCCTAACACTATCCTAGGGTTTATGTTAACCCTAACCCTAACACTATCCTAGGGCTGATGATAACCCTAACCCTAACCCTAACACTATCCTAGGGCTGATGCTAACCCTAACACTAACACTATCCTAGGGCTGATGCTAACCCTAACCCTAACCCTAACACTATCCAAGGGCTGATGCTAACCCTAACCCTAACCCTAACACTATCCTAGGGCTGATGCTAACCCTAACCCTAACACTATCCTAGGGCTGATGCTAACCCTAACCCTAACCCTAACACTATCCTAGGGTTGATGCTAACCCTAACCCTAACACTATCCTAGGGCTGATGCTAACCTTAACCCTAACCCTAACACTATCCTAGGGCTGATGCTAACCCTAACGCTAACACTATCCTAGGGCTGATGCTAACCCTAACCCTAACCCTAACACTAACCTAGGGCTGATGCTAACCCTAACCCTAACACTATCCTGGGGCTGATGCTAACCCTAACCCTAACCCTAACACTATCCTAGGGCTGATGCTAACCCTAACCCTAACACTATCCTAGGGCTGATGCTAACCATAACCCTAACCCTAACACTATCCTAGGGCTGATGCTAACCCTAACCCTAACACTATCCTAGGGCTGATGCTAACCCTAACACTAACACTATCCTAGGGCGGATGCTAACCCTAACCCTAACCCTAACACTATCCTAGGGCTGATGCTAACCCTAACTCTAACACTATCCTAGGGCTGATGCTAACCCTAACCCTAACCCTAACATTATCCTAGGGCTGATGCTAACCCTAACCCTAACTCTAACACTATCTTAGGGCTGAGGCTAACCCTAACCCTAACACTATCCTACGGCTGATGCTAACCCTAACCCTAACCCTAACACTATCCTAGGGCTGATGCTAACCCTAACCCTAACACTATCCTAGGGCTGATGCTAACCCTAACCCTAACCCTAACACTATCCTAGGGCTGATGCTAACCCTAACCCTAACACTATCCTAGGGCTGATGCTAACCCTAACCCTAAACCTAACACTATCCTAGGGGGGATGCTAACCCTAACCCTAACCCTAACACTATCCTAGGGCTGATGCTAACCCTAACCCTAACACTATCCTAGGGCTGATGCTAACCCTAACCCAAACCCTAACACTATCCTAGGGTTGATGCTAACCGTAACCCTAACACTATCCTAGGGCTGATGCTAACCCTAACCCTAACCCTAACACTATCTTAGGGCTGATGTTAACCCCAACCCTAACACTATCCTAGGGCTGATGCTAACCCTAACCCTAACCCTAACACTAACCTAGGGCTGATGCTAACCCTAACCCTAACACTATCCTAGGGCTGATGCTAACCCTAACCCTAACACTATCCTTGGGCTGATGCTAACCCTAACCCTAACCCTAACACTATCCTAGGGCAGATGCTAACCCTAACGCTAACCCTAACACTATCCTTGAACTGATGCTAACCCTAACCCTAACCCTAACACTATCCTAGGCCTGATGATAACCCTAACCCTAACCCTAACACTATCCTAGGGTTTATGTTAACCCTAACCCTAACACTATCCTAGGGCTGATGCTAACCCTAACCCTAACCCTAACACTATCCTAGGGCTGATGCTAACCCTAACACTAACACTATCCTATGGCTGATGCTAACCCTAACCCTAACCCTAACATTATCCTAGGGCGGATGCTAACCCTAACCCTAACCCTAACAGTATCCTAGGGCTGATGCTAACCCTAACACTAACACTATCCTAGGCCTGATGCTAACCCTAACCCTAACCCTAACACTATCCTAGGGCTAATGCTAACCCTAACCCTAACACTATCCTAGGGCTGATGCTCACCCTAACACTAACACTATCCTAGGGCTGATGCTAACCCTAACCCTAACCCTAACACTCTCCAAGGGCTGATGCTAACCCTAACCCTAACCCTAACACTATCCTAGGGCTGATGCTAACCCTAACCCTAACTCTAACACTATCTTAGGGCTGAGGCTAACCCTAACCCTAACACTATCCTACGGCTGATGCTAACCCTAACCCTAACCCTAACACTATCCTAGGGCTGATGCTAACCCTAACCCTAACCCTAACACTATCCTAGGGCTGATGCTAACCCTAACCCTAACCCTAACACTATCCTAGGGCTGATGCTAACCCTAACGCTAACCCTAACACTATCCTTGAACTGATGCTAACCCTAACCCTAACCCTAACACTATCCTAGGCCTGATGATAACCCTAACCCTAACCCTAACACTATCCTAGGGTTTATGTTAACCCTAACCCTAACACTATCCTAGGGCTGATGATAACCCTAACCCTAACCCTAACACTATCCTAGGGCTGATGCTAACCCTAACACTAACACTATCCTAGGGCTGATGCTAACCCTAACCCTAACCCTAACACTATCCAAGGGCTGATGCTAACCCTAACCCTAACCCTAACACTATCCTAGGGCTGATGCTAACCCTAACCCTAACACTATCCTAGGGCTGATGCTAACCCTAACCCTAACCCTAACACTATCCTAGGGTTGATGCTAACCCTAACCCTAACACTATCCTAGGGCTGATGCTAACCTTAACCCTAACCCTAACACTATCCTAGGGCTGATGCTAACCCTAACGCTAACACTATCCTAGGGCTGATGCTAACCCTAACCCTAACCCTAACACTAACCTAGGGCTGATGCTAACCCTAACCCTAACACTATCCTGGGGCTGATGCTAACCCTAACCCTAACCCTAACACTATCCTAGGGCTGATGCTAACCCTAACCCTAACACTATCCTAGGGCTGATGCTAACCATAACCCTAACCCTAACACTATCCTAGGGCTGATGCTAACCCTAACCCTAACACTATCCTAGGGCTGATGCTAACCCTAACACTAACACTATCCTAGGGCGGATGCTAACCCTAACCCTAACCCTAACACTATCCTAGGGCTGATGCTAACCCTAACACTAACACTATCCTAGGGCTGATGCTAACCCTAACCCTAACCCTAACATTATCCTAGGGCTGATGCTAACCCTAACCCTAACTCTAACACTATCTTAGGGCTGAGGCTAACCCTAACCCTAACACTATCCTACGGCTGATGCTAACCCTAACCCTAACCCTAACACTATCCTAGGGCTGATGCTAAACCTAACCCTAACACTATCCTAGGGCTGATGCTAACCCTAACCCTAACCCTAACACTATCCTAGGGCTGATGCTAACCCTAACCCTAACACTATCCTAGGGCTGATGCTAACCCTAACCCTAAACCTAACACTATCCTAGGGGGGATGCTAACCCTAACCCTAACCCTAACACTATCCTAGGGCTGATGCTAACCCTAACCCTAACACTATCCTAGGGCTGATGCTAACCCTAACCCTAACCCTAACACTATCCTAGGGTTGATGCTAACCGTAACCCTAACACTATCCTAGGGCTGATGCTAACCCTAACCCTAACCCTAACACTATCTTAGGGCTGATGTTAACCCCAACCCTAACACTATCCTAGGGCTGATGCTAACCCTAACCCTAACCCTAACACTAACCTAGGGCTGATGCTAACCCTAACCCTAACACTATCCTAGGGCTGATGCTAACCCTAACCCTAACACTATCCTTGGGCTGATGCTAACCCTAACCCTAACCCTAACACTATCCTAGGGCAGATGCTAACCCTAACGCTAACCCTAACACTATCCTTGAACTGATGCTAACCCTAACCCTAACCCTAACACTATCCTAGGCCTGATGATAACCCTAACCCTAACCCTAACACTATCCTAGGGTTTATGTTAACCCTAACCCTAACACTATCCTAGGGCTGATGCTAACCCTAACCCTAACCCTAACACTATCCTAGGGCGGATGCTAACCCTAACCCTAACCCTAACACTATCCTAGGGCTGATGCTAACCCTAACACTAACACTATCCTATGGCTGATGCTAACCCTAACCCTAACCCTAACATTATCCTAGGGCGGATGCTAACCCTAACCCTAACCCTAACCCTAACAGTATCCTAGGGCTGATGCTAACCCTAACACTAACACTATCCTAGGCCTGATGCTAACCCTAACCCTAACCCTAACACTATCCTAGGGCTAATGCTAACCCTAACCCTAACACTATCCTAGGGCTGATGCTCACCCTAACACTAACACTATCCTAGGGCTGATGCTAACCCTAACCCTAACCCTAACACTCTCCAAGGGCTGATGCTAACCCTAACCCTAACCCTAACACTATCCTAGGGCTGATGCTAACCCTAACCCTAACTCTAACACTATCTTAGGGCTGAGGCTAACCCTAACCCTAACACTATCCTACGGCTGATGCTAACCCTAACCCTAACCCTAACACTATCCTAGGGCTGATGCTAACCCTAACCCTAACACTATCCTAGGCCTGATGCTAACCCTAACCCTAACCCTAACACTATCCTAGGGCTGATGCTAACCCAAACCCTAACACTATCCTAGGGCTGATGCTAACCCTAACCCTAACCCTAACACTATCCTAGGGCTGATGCTAACCCTAACCCTAACTCTAACACTATCTTAGGGCTGAGGCTAACCCTAACCCTAACACTATCCTAGGGCTGATGCTAACCCGAACCCTAACCCTAACACTATCCTAGGGCTGATGCTAACCCTAACCATAACACGATCCTAGGCCTGATGCTAACCCTAACCCTAACCCTAACTCTATCCTAGTGTTGATGCTAACCCTAACCCTAACACTATCCTAGGCCTGATGCTAACCCTATCCCTAACCCTAACACTCTCCTAGGGCTAAGGCTAACCCTAACCCTAACACTATCCTAGGGCTGATGCTAACCCTAACCCTAACCCAAACACTATCCTAGGGTTGATGCTAACCCTAACCCTAACACTATCCTAGGGCTGATGCTAACCCTAACCCTAACCCTAACACTATCCTTGGGCTGATGCTAACCCTAACCCTAACACTATCCTGGGCCTGATGCTAACCCTAACCCTAACCCTAACACTATCATAGGGCTGATGCTAACCCTAACCCTAACACTATCCTTGGGCTGATGCTAACCCTAACCCTAACCCTAACACTATCCTAGGGCAGATGCTAACCCTAACGCTAACCCTAACACTATCCTTGAACTGATGCTAACCCTAACCCTAACCCTAACACTATCCTAGGCCTGATGATAACCCTAACCCTAACCCTAACACTATCCTAGGGTTTATGTTAACCCTAACCCTAACACTCTCCTAGGGCTGATGCTAACCCTAACCCTAACCCTAACACTCTCCAAGGGCTGATGCTAACCCTAACCCTAACCCTAACACTATCCTACGGCTGATGCTAACCCTAACCCTAACCCTAACACTATCCTAGGGCTGATGCTAACCCTAACCCTAACACTATCCTAGGCCTGAAGCTAACCCTAACCCTAACCCTAACACTATCCTAGGGCTGATGCTAACCCAAACCCTAACACTATCCTAGGGCTGATGCGAACCCTAACCCTAACCCTAACTCTATCCTAGCGTTGATGATAACCCTAACTCTAACACTATCCTAGGGCTGATGCTAACCCTAACCCAAACCTAACACTATCCTAGGGCTGATGCTAACCCTAACCCTAACAGTATCCTAGGGCTGATGCTAACCCTAACCCTAACCCTAACACTATCCTAGGGCTGATGCTAACCCTAACACTAACACTATCCTAGGGCTGATGCTAACCCTAAC
This sequence comes from Lemur catta, assembly GCF_020740605.2. Classification (NCBI taxonomy): domain Eukaryota; kingdom Metazoa; phylum Chordata; class Mammalia; order Primates; family Lemuridae; genus Lemur; species Lemur catta. The sequence goes on from NC_059134.1 coordinate 3,285,852, forward strand.
CCTAACCCAAACATTATCCTAGGGCGGATGCTAACCCTAACCCTAACCCTAACACTCTCCTAGGGCTGATGCTAACCCTAACCCTAACCCTAACAGTATCCTAGGGCTGATGCTAACCCTAACACTAACACTATCCTAGGGCTGATGCTAACCCTAACCCTAACCCAAACATTATCCTAGGGCGGATGCTAACCCTAACCCTAACCCTAACACTCTCCAAGGGCTGATGCTAACCCTAACCCTAACCCTAACACTATCCTACGGCTGATGCTAACCCTAACCCTAACCCTAACACTATCCTAGGGCTGATGCTAACCCTAACCCTAACACTATCCTAGGCCTGAAGCTAACCCTAACCCTAACCCTAACACTATCCTAGGGCTGATGCTAACCCAAACCCTAACACTATCCTAGGGCTGATGCGAACCCTAACCCTAACCCTAACTCTATCCTAGCGTTGATGATAACCCTAACTCTAACACTATCCTAGGGCTGATGCTAACCCTAACCCTAACCCTAACACTATCCTAGGGCTGATGCTAACCCTAACACTAACACTATCCTAGGGCTGATGCTAACCCTAACCCTAACCCTAACACTATCCTAGGGCTGATGCTAACCCTAACCCTAAACCAAACACTATACTAGGGTTGATGCTAACAATAACCCTAACACTATCCTAGGGCTGATGCTAACCCTAACCCTAACCCTAACACTATACTTGGGCTGATGCTAACCCTAACCCTAACACTATCCTGGGCCTGATGGTAACCCTAACCCTAACCCTAACACTATCCTAGGGCTGATGCTAACCCTAACCCTAACACTATCCTTGGGCTGATGCTAACCCTAACCCTAACCCTAACACTATCCTAGGGCAGATGCTAACCCTAACGCTAACCCTAACACTATCCTTGAACTGATGCTAACCCTAACCCTAACCCTAACACTGTCCAAGGCCTGATGATAACCCTAACCCTAACCCTAACACTATCCTAGGGTTTATGTTAACCCTAACCCTAACACTATCCTAGGGCTGATGCTAACCCTAACCCTAACCCTAACACTATCCTAGGGCGGATGCTAACCCTAACCCTAACCCTAACACTATCCTAGGGCTGATGCTAACCCTAACACTAACACTATCCTATGGCTGATGCTAACCCTAACCCTAACCCTAACATTATCCTAGGGCGGATGCTAACCCTAACCCTAACCCTAACAGTATCCTAGGGCTGATGCTAACCCTAACACTAACACTATCCTAGGCCTGATGCTAACCCTAACCCTAACCCTAACACTATCCTAGGGCTAATGCTAACCCTAACCCTAACACTATCCTAGGGCTGATGCTCACCCTAACACTAACACTATCCTAGGGCTGATGCTAACCCTAACCCTAACCCTAACACTCTCCAAGGGCTGATGCTAACCCTAACCCTAACCCTAACACTATCCTAGGGCTGATGCTAACCCTAACCCTAACTCTAACACTATCTTAGGGCTGAGGCTAACCCTAACCCTAACACTATCCTACGGCTGATGCTAACCCTAACCCTAACCCTAACACTATCCTAGGGCTGATGCTAACCCTAACCATAACACGATCCTAGGCCTGATGCTAACCCTAACCCTAACCCTAACTCTATCCTAGTGTTGATGCTAACCCTAACCCTAACACTATCCTAGGCCTGATGCTAACCCTATCCCTAACCCTAACACTCTCCTAGGGCTAAGGCTAACCCTAACCCTAACACTATCCTAGGGCTGATGCTAACCCTAACCCTAACCCAAACACTATCCTAGGGTTGATGCTAACCCTAACCCTAACACTATCCTAGGGCTGATGCTAACCCTAACCCTAACCCTAACACTATCCTTGGGCTGATGCTAACCCTAACCCTAACACTATCCTGGGCCTGATGCTAACCCTAACCCTAACCCTAACACTATCATAGGGCTGATGCTAACCCTAACCCTAACACTATCCTTGGGCTGATGCTAACCCTAACCCTAACCCTAACACTATCCTAGGGCAGATGCTAACCCTAACGCTAACCCTAACACTATCCTTGAACTGATGCTAACCCTAACCCTAACCCTAACACTATCCTAGGCCTGATGATAACCCTAACCCTAACCCTAACACTATCCTAGGGTTTATGTTAACCCTAACCCTAACACTATCCTAGGGCTGATGCTAACCCTAACACTAACACTATCCTAGGGCTGATGCTAACCCTAACCCTAACCCAAACAGTATCCTAGGGCGGATGCTAACCCTAACCCTAACCCTAAGACTATCCTAGGGCTGATGCTAACCCTAACACTAACACTATCCTAGGCCTGATGCTAACCCTAACCCTAACCCTAACACTATCCTAGGGCTGATGCTAACCCTAAGCCTAACACTATCCTAGGGCGGAAGCTAACCCTAACCCTAACCCTAACACTATCCTAGGGCTGATGCTAACCCTAACACTAACACTATCCTAGGGCTGATGCTAACCCTAACCTTAACCCTAACATTATCCTAGGGCTGATGCTAACCCTAACCCTAACCCTAACGCTATCCTAGGGCTGATGCTCACCCTAACCCTAACACTATCCTAGGGCTGATGCTAACCCTAACCCTAACCCTAACACTATCCTAGGGCTGATGCTAACCCTAACACTAACAATATCCTAGGGCTGATGCTAACCCTACCCCTAACCCTAACATTATCCTAGGGCGGATGCTAACCCTAACCCTAACCCAAACACTATCCTAGGGCTGATGCTAACCCTAACACTAACACTATCCTAGGCCTGATGCTAACCCTAACCCTAACCCAACACTATCCTAGGGCTGATGCTAACCCTAACCCTAACACTATCCTAGGGCTGATGCTAACCCTAACCCTAACAATATCCTAGGGCTGATGCTAACCCTAACCCTAACGCTAACACTCTCCAAGGGCTGATGCTAACCCTAACCCTAACCCTAACACTATCCTAGGGCTGATGCTAACCCTAACCCTAACCCTAACACTATCCTAGGGCCTGATGCTAACCCTAACGCTAACCCTAACACTGTCCTTGAACTGATGCTAACCCTAACCCTAACCCTAACACTATGCTAGGCCTGATGATAACCCTAACCCTAACCCTAACACTATCCTAGGGTTTATGTTAACCCTAACCCTAACACTATCCTAGGGCTGATGCTAACCCTAACCCTAACCCTAACACTATCCTAGGGCTGATGCTAACCCTAACACTAACACTATCCTAGGGCTGATGCTAACCCTAACCCTAACCCTAACACTCTCCAAGGGCTGATGCTAACCCTACCCCTAACCCTAACACTATCCTACGGCTGATGCTAACCCTAACCCTAACCCTAACACTATCCTAGGGCTGATGCTAACCCTAACCCTAACACTATCCTAGGCCTGAAGCTAACCCTAACCCTAACCCTAACACTATCCTAGGGCTGATGCTAACCCAAACCCTAACACTATCCTAGGGCTGATGCTAACCCTAACCCTAACCCTAACTCTATCCTAGCGTTGATGCTAACCCTAACCCTAACACTATCCTAGGCCTGATGCTAACCCTATCCCTAACCCTAACACTCTCCTAGGGCTAAGGCTAACCCTAACCCTAACACTATCCTAGGGCTGATGCTAACCCTAACCCTAACCCAAACACTATCCTAGGGTTGATGCTAACCCTAACCCTAACACTATCCTAGGGCTGATGCTAACCCTAACCCTAACCCTAACACTATCCTTGGGCTGATGCTAACCCTAACCCTAACACTATCCTGGGCCTGATGCTAACCCTAACCCTAACCCTAACACTATCATAGGGCTGATGCTAACCCTAACCCTAACACTATCCTAGGGCAGATGCTAACCCTAACGCTAACCCTAACACTATCCTTGAACTGATGCTAACACTAACCCTAACCCTAACACTATCCTAGGCCTGATGATAACCCTAACCCTAACCCTAACACTATCCTAGGGTTTATGTTAACCCTAACCCTAACACTCTCCTAGGGCTGATGCTAACCCTATCCCTAACCCTAACACTATCCTAGGGCTGATGCTAACCCTAACACTAACACTATCCTAGGGCTGATGCTAACCCTAACCCTAACCCTAACATTATCCTAGGGCTGATGCTAACCCTAACCCTAACCCTAACACTATCCTAGGGCTGATGCTAACCCTAACCCTAACACTATCCTAGGGCTGATGCTAACCCTAACCCTAACCCTAACACTATCCTAGGGCTGATGCTAACCCTAACCCTAACACTATCCTAGGGCTGATGCTAACCCTAACCCTAAACCTAACACTATCCTAGGGGGGATGCTAACCCTAACCCTAACCCTAACACTATCCTAGGGCTGATGCTAACCCTAACACTAACACTATCCTAGGGCAGATGCTAACCCTAACCCTAACCCTAACACTCTCCAAGGGCTGATGCTAACCCTAACCCTAACCCTAACACTATCCTAGGGCTGATGCTAACCCTAACCCTAACACTATCCTAGGGCTGATGCTAACCCTAACCCTAACCCTAACACTATCCTAGGGTTGATGCTAACCGTAACCCTAACACTATCCTAGGGCTGATGCTAACCCTAACCCTAACCCTAACACTATCTTAGGGCTGATGTTAACCCTAACCCCAACACTATCCTAGGGCTGATGCTAACCCTAACCCTAACCCTAACACTATCCTAGGGCTGATGCTAACCCTAACCCTAACAGTATCCTAGGGCTGATGCTAACCCTAACCCTAACCCTAACACTATCCTAGGGCTGATGCTAACCCTAACACTAACACTATCCTAGGGCTGATGCTAACCCTAACCCTAACCCTAACACTATCCTAGGGCTGATGCTAACCCTAACCCTAACCCAAACAGTATACTAGGGTTGATGCTAACCCTAGCCCTAACACTATCCTAGGGCTGATGCTAACCATAACCCTAACCCTAACACTATACTTGGGCTGATGCTAACCCTAACCCTAACACTATCCTGGGCCTGATGGTAACCCTAACCCTAACCCTAACACTATCCTAGGGCTGATGCTAACCCTAACCCTAACACTATCCTTGGGCTGATGCTAACCCTAACCCTAACCCTAACACTATCCTAGGGCAGATGCTAACCCTAACGCTAACCCTAACACTATCCTTGAACTGATGCTAACCCTAACCCTAACCCTAACACTATCCTAGGCCTGATGATAACCCTAACCCTAACCCTAACACTATCCTAGGGTTTATGTTAACCCTAACCCTAACACTATACTAGGGCTGATGCTAACCCTAACACTAACCCTAACACTATCCTAGGGCGGATGCTAACCCTAACCCTAACCCTAACACTATCCTAGGGCTGATGCTAACCCTAACAATAACACTATCCTAGGGCTGATGCTAACCCTAACCCTAACCCTAACATTATCCTAGGGCGGATGCTAACCCTAACCCTAACCCTAACACTATCCTAGGGCTGATGCTAACCCTAACACTAACACTATCCTAGGCCTGATGCTAACCCTAACCCTAACCCTAACACTATCCTAGGGCTAATGCTAACCCTAACCCTAACCCTAACACTATCCTAGGGCTGATGCTAAACCTAACACTAACACTATCCTAGGGCTGATGCTAACCCTAACCCTAACCCTAACATTATCCTAGGGCGGATGCTAACCCTAACCCTAACCCTAACACTATCCTAGGGCTGATGCTAACCCTAACACTAACACTATCCTAGGCCTGATGCTAACCCTAACCCTAACCCTAACACTATCCTAGGGCTAATGCTAACCCTAACCCTAACACTATCCTAGGGCTGATGCTCACCCTAACACTAACACTATCCTAGGGCTGATGCTAACCCTAACCCTAACCCTAACACTCTCCAAGGGCTGATGCTAACCCTAACCCTAACCCTAACACTATCCTAGGGCTGATGCTAACCCTAACCCTAACTCTAACACTATCTTAGGGCTGAGGCTAACCCTAACCCTAACACTATCCTACGGCTGATGCTAACCCTAACCCTAACACTAACACTATCCTAGGGCTGATGCTAACCCTAACCCTAACACTATCCTAGGCCTGATGCTAACCCTAACCCTAACCCTAACACTATCCTAGGGCTGATGCTAACCCAAACCCTAACACTATCCTAGGGCTGATGCTAACCCTAACCCTAACCCTAACACTATCCTAGGGCTGATGCTAACCCTAAACCTAACTCTAACACTATCTTAGGGCTGAGGCTAACCCTAACCCTAACACTATCCTAGGGCTGATGCTAACCCGAACCCTAACCCTAACACTATCCTAGGGCTGATGCTAACCCTAACCATAACACGATCCTAGGCCTGATGCTAACCCTAACCCTAACCCTAACTCTATCCTAGCGTTGATGCTAACCCTAACCCTAACACTATCCTAGGCCTGATGCTAACCCTATCCCTAACCCTAACACTCTCCTAGGGCTAAGGCTAACCCTAACCCTAACACTATCCTAGGGCTGATGCTAACCCTAACCCTAACCCAAACACTATCCTAGGGTTGATGCTAACCCTAACCCTAACACTATCCTAGGGCTGATGCTAACCCTAACCCTAACACTAACACTATCCTTGGGCTGATGCTAACCCTAACCCTAACACTATCTTGGGCCTGATGCTAACCCTAACCCTAACCCTAACACTATCATAGGGCTGATGCTAACCCTAACCCTAACACTATCCTTGGGCTGATGCTAACCCTAACCCTAACCCTAACACTATCCTAGGGAGATGCTAACCCTAACGCTAACCCTAACACTATCCTTGAACTGATGCTAACCCTAACCCTAACCCTAACACTATCCTAGGCCTGATGATAACCCTAACCCTAACCCTAACACTATCCTAGGGTTTATGTTAACCCTAACCCTAACACTCTCCTAGGGCTGATGCTAACCCTAACCCTAACCCTAAAACTATCCTAGGGCTGATGCTAACCCTAACACTAACACTATCCTAGGGCTGATGCTAACCCTAACCCTAACCCAAACATTATCCTAGGGCGGATGCTAACCCTAACCCTAACCCTAACACTATCCTAGGGCTGATGCTAACCCTAACACTAACACTATCCTAGGCCTGATGCTAACCCTAACCCTAACCCTAACACTATCCTAGGGCTGATGCTAACCCTAAGCCTAACACTATTCTAGGGCGGATGCTAACCCGAACCCTAACCCTAACACTATCCTAGGGTTTATGTTAACCCTAACCCTAACACTATCCTAGGGCTGATGCTAACCCTAACCCTAACCCTAACACTATCCTAGGGCCGATGCTAACCTTAACCCTAACACTATCCTAGGGCTGATGCTAACCCTAACCCTAACCCTAACACTATCCTAGGGTTGATGCTAACCCTAACCCTAACACTATCCTAGGGCTGATTCTAACCTTAACCCTAACCCTAACACTATCCTAGGGCTGATGCTAACCCTAACGCTAACACTATCCTAGGGCTGATGCTAACCCTAACCCTAACCCTAACACTAACCTAGGGCTGATGCTAACCCTAACCCTAACACTATCCTGGGGCTGATGCTAACCCTAACCCTAACCCTAACACTATCCTAGGGCTGATGCTAACCCTAACCCTAACACTATCCTAGGGCTGATGCTAACCATAACCCTAACCCTAACACTATCCTAGGGCTGATGCTAACCCTAACCCTAACACTATCCTAGGGCTGATGCTAACCCTAACACTAACACTATCCTAGGGCGGATGCTAACCCTAACCCTAACACTAACACTATCCTAGGGCTGATGCTAACCCTAACACTAACACTATCCTAGGGCTGATGCTAACCCTAACCCTAACCCTAACATTATCCTAGGGCTGATGCTAACCCTAACCCTAACTCTAACACTATCTTAGGGCTGAGGCTAATCCTAACACGAACACTATCCTAGGGCGGATGCTAACCCTAACCCTAACCCTAACACTATCCTAGGGCTGATGCTAACCCTAACACTAACACTATCCTAGGGCTGATGCTAACCCTAACCCTAACCCTAACATTATCCTAGGGCTGATGCTAACCCTAACCCTAACCCTAACACTATCCTAGGGCTGATGCTAACCCTAACCCTAACACTATCCTAGGGCTGATGCTAACCCTAACCCTAACCCTAACACTATCCTAGGGCTGATGCTAACCCTAACCCTAACACTATCCTAGGGCTGATGCTAACCCTAACCCTAAACCTAACACTATCCTAGGGGGGATGCTAACCCTAACCCTAACCCTAACACTATCCTAGGGCTGATGCTAACCCTAACACTAACACTAACCTAGGGCAGATGCTAACCCTAACCCTAACCCTAACACTCTCCAAGGGCTGATGCTAACCCTAACCCTAACCCTAACACTATCCTAGGGCTGATGCTAACCCTAACCCTAACACTATCCTAGGGCTGATGCTAACCCTAACCCTAACCCTAACACTATCCTAGGGTTGATGCTAACCGTAACCCTAACACTATCCTAGGGCTGATGCTAACCCTAACCCTAACCCTAACACTATCTTAGGGCTGATGTTAACCCTAACCCCAACACTATCCTAGGGCTGATGCTAACCCTAACCCTAACCCTAACACTAACCTAGGGCTGATGCTAACCCTAACCCTAACACTATCCTAGGGCTGATGCTAACCCTAACACTAACACTATCCTAGGGCGGATGCTAACCCTAACCCTAACACTAACACTATCCTAGGGCTGATGCTAACCCTAACACTAACACTATCCTAGGGCTGATGCTAACCCTAACCCTAACCCTAACATTATCCTACGGCTGATGCTAACCCTAACCCTAACTCTAACACTATCTTAGGGCTGAGGCTAACCCTAACACGAACACTATCCTAGGGCGGATGCTAACCCTAACCCTAACCCTAACACTATCCTAGGGCTGATGCTAACCCTAACACTAACACTATCCTAGGGCTGATGCTAACCCTAACCCTAACCCTAACATTATCCTAGGGCTGATGCTAACCCTAACCCTAACCCTAACACTATCCTAGGGCTGATGCTAACCCTAACCCTAACACTATCCTAGGGCTGATGCTAACCCTAACCCTAACCCTAACACTATCCTAGGGCTGATGCTAACCCTAACCCTAACACTATCCTAGGGCTGATGCTAACCCTAACCCTAAACCTAACACTATCCTAGGGGGGATGCTAACCCTAACCCTAACCCTAACACTATCCTAGGGCTGATGCTAACCCTAACACTAACACTATCCTAGGGCAGATGCTAACCCTAACCCTAACCCTAACACTCTCCAAGGGCTGATGCTAACCCTAACCCTAACCCTAACACTATCCTAGGGCTGATGCTAACCCTAACCCTAACACTATCCTAGGGCTGATGCTAACCCTAACCCTAACCCTAACACTATCCTAGGGTTGATGCTAACCGTAACCCTAACACTATCCTAGGGCTGATGCTAACCCTAACCCTAACCCTAACACTATCTTAGGGCTGATGTTAACCCTAACCCCAACACTATCCTAGGGCTGATGCTAACCCTAACCCTAACCCTAACACTATCCTAGGGCTGATGCTAACCCTAACCCTAACAGTATCCTAGGGCTGATGCTAACCCTAACCCTAACCCTAACACTATCCTAGGGCTGATGCTAACCCTAACACTAACACTATCCTAGGGCTGATGCTAACCCTAACCCTAACCCTAACACTATCCTAGGGCTGATGCTAACCCTAACCCTAACCCAAACAGTATACTAGGGTTGATGCTAACCCTAGCCCTAACACTATCCTAGGGCTGATGCTAACCATAACCCTAACCCTAACACTATACTTGGGCTGATGCTAACCCTAACCCTAACACTATCCTGGGCCTGATGGTAACCCTAACCCTAACCCTAACACTATCCTAGGGCTGATGCTAACCCTAACCCTAACACTATCCTTGGGCTGATGCTAACCCTAACCCTAACCCTAACACTATCCTAGGGCAGATGCTAACCCTAACGCTAACCCTAACACTATCCTTGAACTGATGCTAACCCTAACCCTAACCCTAACACTATCCTAGGCCTGATGATAACCCTAACCCTAACCCTAACACTATCCTAGGGTTGATGCTAACCGTAACCCTAACACTATCCTAGGGCTGATGCTAACCCTAACCCTAACCCTAACACTATCTTAGGGCTGATGTTAACCCTAACCCCAACACTATCCTAGGGCTGATGCTAACCCTAACCCTAACCCTAACACTAACCTAGGGCTGATGCTAACCCTAACCCTAACACTATCCTAGGGCTGATGCTAACCCTAACACTAACACTATCCTAGGGCGGATGCTAACCCTAACCCTAACACTAACACTATCCTAGGGCTGATGCTAACCCTAACACTAACACTATCCTAGGGCTGATGCTAACCCTAACCCTAACCCTAACATTATCCTAGGGCTGATGCTAACCCTAACCCTAACTCTAACACTATCTTAGGGCTGAGGCTAACCCTAACACGAACACTATCCTAGGGCGGATGCTAACCCTAACCCTAACCCTAACACTATCCTAGGGCTGATGCTAACCCTAACACTAACACTATCCTAGGGCTGATGCTAACCCTAACCCTAACCCTAACATTATCCTAGGGCTGATGCTAACCCTAACCCTAACCCTAACACTATCCTAGGGCTGATGCTAACCCTAACCCTAACACTATCCTAGGGCTGATGCTAACCCTAACGCTAACCCTAACACTATCCTAGGGCTGATGCTAACCCTAACCCTAACACTATCCTAGGGCTGATGCTAACCCTAACCCTAAACCTAACACTATCCTAGGGGGGATGCTAACCCTAACCCTAACCCTAACACTATCCTAGGGCTGATGCTAACCCTAACACTAACACTATCCTAGGGCAGATGCTAACCCTAACCCTAACCCTAACACTCTCCAAGGGCTGATGCTAACCCTAACCCTACCCTAACACTATCCTAGGGCTGATGCTAACCCTAACCCTAACACTATCCTAGGGCTGATGCTAACCCTAACCCTAACCCTAACACTATCCTAGGGTTGATGCTAACGGTAACCCTAACACTATCCTAGGGCTGATGCTAACCCTAACCCTAACCCTAACACTATCTTAGGGCTGATGTTAACCCTAACCCCAACACTATCCTAGGGCTGATGCTAACCCTAACCCTAACCCTAACACTATCCTAGGGCTGATGCTAACCCTAACCCTAACAGTATCCTAGGGCTGATGCTAACCCTAACCCTAACCCTAACACTATCCTAGGGCTGATGCTAACCCTAACACTAACACTATCCTAGGGCTGATGCTAACCCTAACCCTAACCCTAACACTATCCTAGGGCTGATGCTAACCCTAACCCTAACCCAAACAGTATACTAGGGTTGATGCTAACCCTAGCCCTAACACTATCCTAGGGCTGATGCTAACCATAACCCTAACCCTAACACTATACTTGGGCTGATGCTAACCCTAACCCTAACACTATCCTGGGCCTGATGGTAACCCTAACCCTAACCCTAACACTATCCTAGGGCTGATGCTAACCCTAACCCTAACACTATCCTTGGGCTGATGCTAACCCTAACCCTAACCCTAACACTATCCTAGGGCAGATGCTAACCCTAACGCTAACCCTAACACTATCCTTGAACTGATGCTAACCCTAACCCTAACCCTAACACTATCCTAGGCCTGATGATAACCCTAACCCTAACCCTAACACTATCCTAGGGTTTATGTTAACCCTAACCCTAACACTATCCTAGGGCTGATGCTAACCCTAACACTAACCCTAACACTATCCTAGGGCGGATGCTAACCCTAACCCTAACCCTAACACTATCCTAGGGCTGATGCTAACCCTAACACTAACACTATCCTAGGGCTGATGCTAACCCTAACCCTAACCCTAACACTATCCTAGGGCTGATGCTAACCCTAACACTAACACTATCCTAGGCCTGATGCTAACCCTAACCCTAACCCTAACACTATCCTAGGGCTAATGCTAACCCTAACCCTAACCCTAACACTATCCTAGGGCTGATGCTAACCCTAACACTAACACTATCCTAGGGCTGATGCTAACCCTAACCCTAACCCTAACATTATCCTAGGGCGGATGCTAACCCTAACCCTAACCCTAACACTATCCTAGGGCTGATGCTAACCCTAACACTAACACTATCCTAGGCCTGATGCTAACCCTAACCCTAACCCTAACACTATCCTAGGGCTAATGCTAACCCTAACCCTAACACTATCCTAGGGCTGATGCTCACCCTAACACTAACACTATCCTAGGGCTGATGCTAACCCTAACCCTAACCCTAACACTCTCCAAGGGCTGATGCTAACCCTAACCCTAACCCTAACACTATCCTAGGGCTGATGCTAACCCTAACCCTAACTCTAACACTATCTTAGGGCTGAGGCTAACCCTAACCCTAACACTATCCTACGGCTGATGCTAACCCTAACCCTAACCCTAACACTATCCTAGGGCTGATGCTAACCCTAACCCTAACACTGTCCTAGGCCTGATGCTAACCCTAACCCTAACCCTAACACTATCCTAGGGCTGATGCTAACCCAAACCCTAACACTATCCTAGGGCTGATGCTAACCCTAACCCTAACCCTAACACTATCCTAGTTCTGATGCTAACCCTAACCCTAACTCTAACACTATCTTAGGGCTGAGGCTAACCCTAACCCTAACACTATCCTAGGGCTGATGCTAACCCGAACCCTAACCCTAACACTATCCTAGGGCTGATGCTAACCCTAACCATAACACGATCCTAGGCCTGATGCTAACCCTAACCCTAACCCTAACTCTATCCTAGCGTTGATGCTAACCCTAACCCTAACACTATCCTAGGCCTGATGCTAACCCTATCCCTAACCCTAACACTCTCCTAGGGCTAAGGCTAACCCTAACCCTAACACTATCCTAGGGCTGATGCTAACCCTAACCCTAACCCAAACACTATCCTAGGGTTGATGCTAACCCTAACCCTAACACTATCCTAGGGCTGATGCTAACCCTAACCCTAACCCTAACACTATCCTTTGGCTGATGCTAACCCTAACCCTAACACTATCTTGGGCCTGATGCTAACCCTAACCCTAACCCTAACACTATCATAGGGCTGATGCTAACCCTAACCCTAACACTATCCTAGGGCTGATGCTAACCTTAACCCTAACCCTAACACTATCCTAGGGCTGATGCTAACCCTAACGCTAACACTATCCTAGGGCTGATGCTAACCCTAACCCTAACCCTAACACTAACCTAGGGCTGATGCTAACCCTAACCCTAACACTATCCTGGGGCTGATGCTAACCCTAACCCTAACCCTAACACTATCCTAGGGCTGATGCTAACCCTAACCCTAACACTATCCTAGGGCTGATGCTAACCATAACCCTAACCCTAACACTATCCTAGGGCTGATGCTAACCCTAACCCTAACACTATCCTAGGGCTGATGCTAACCCTAACCCTAACCCTAACACTATCCTAAGTCTGATGCTAACCCTAGCCCTCACACTATCCTAGGCCTGATGATAACCCTAACCCTAACCTTAACACTATCCTAGGGCTGATGCTAACCCTAACCCTAACCCTAACACTATCCTAGGGCTGATGCTAACCCTAACCCTAACCCTAACACTATCCTAGGCCTGATGCTAACCCTATCCCTAACCCTCTCACTCTCCTAGGGCTGAGGCTAACCCTAACCCTAACACTATCCTAGGGCTGATGCTAACCCTAACCCCAACCCAAACACTATCCTAGTGTTGATGCTAACCCTAACCCTAACACTATCCTAGGGTTGATGCTAACCCTAACCCTAACCCTATCACTATCCTTGGGCTGATGCTAACCCTAACCCTAACACTATCCTGGGCCTCATGCTAACCCTAACCCTAACCCTAACACTATCCTAGTTCAGATGCTAACCCTAACGCTAACCCTAACACTATCCTTGAACTGATGCTAACCCTAACCCTAACCCTAACACTATCCTAGGCCTGATGATAACCCTAACCCTAACCCTAACACTATCCTAGGATTTATGTTAACCCTAACCCTAACACTATCCTAGGGCTGATGCTAACCCTAACCCTAACCCTAACACTATCCTAGGGCGGATGCTAACCCTAACCCTAACCCTAACACTATCCTAGGGCTGATGCTAACCCTAACACTAACACTATCCTAGGGCTGATGCTAACCCTAACCCTAACCCTAACATTATCCTAGGGCGGATGCTAACCCTAACCCTAACCCTAACACTATCCTAGGGCTGATGCTAACCCTAACACTAACACTATCCTAGGCCTGATGCTAACCCTAACCCTAACCCTAACACTATCCTAGGGCTGATGCTAACCCTAACCCTAACACTATCCTAGGGCTGATGCTAACCCTAACCCTAACCTTAACACTATCCTAGGGCTGATGCTAACCCTAACCCTAACACTATCCTAGGGCTGATGCTAACCCTAACCCTAACACTATCCTAGGGCTGATGCTAACCCTAACCCTAACGCTAACACTATCCTAGGGCTGATGCTAACCCTAACACTAACACTATCCTAGGCCTGATGCTAACCCTAACCCTAACCCTAACACTATCCTAGGGCTGATGCTAACCCTAACACTAACACTATCCTAGGCCTGATGCTAACCCTAACCCTAACCCTAACACTATCCTAGGGCTGATGCTAACCCTAACCCTAACACTATCCTAGGGCTGATGCTAACCCTAACCCTAACACTATCCTAGGGCTGATGCTAACCCTAACCCTAACCCTAACACTCTCCAAGGGCTGATGCAAACCCAAACCCTAACCCTAACACTATCCTAGGGCTGATGCTAACCCTAACCCTAACCCTAACACTCTCCAAGGGCTGATGCTAACCCTAACCCTAACCCTAACACTATCCTAGGGCTGATGCTAACCCTAACCCTAACTCTAACACTATCTTAGGGCTGAGGCTAACCCTAACCCTAACACTATCCTACGGCTTATGCTAACCCTAACCCTAACCCTAACACTATCCTAGGGGTGATGCTAACCCTAACCCTAACACTATCCTAGGGCTGATGCTAACCCTAACCCTAACCCTAACACTATCCTAGGGCTGATGCTAACCCTAACCCTAACACTATCCTAGGGGTGATGCTAACCCTAACCCTAACCCTAACACTATCCTAGGGCTGATGCTAACCCTAACCCTAACACTATCCTAGGCCTGATGATAACACTAACCCTAACCCTAACACTATCCTAGGGCTGATGCTAACCCTAACCCTAACCCTAATACTATCCTAGGTCGGATGCTAACCCTAACCCTAACCCTAACACTATCCTAGGGCTGATGCTAACCCTAACCTAACCATAACACTCTCCAAGGGCTGATGCTAACCCTAACCCTAACCCTAACACTATCCTAGGGCTGATGCTAACCCTAACCCTAACACTATCCTAGGGCTGATGCTAACCCTAACCCTAACCCTAACACTATCCTAGGGTTGATGCTAACCCTAACCCTAACACTATCCTAGGGCTGATGCTAACCTTAACCCTAACCCTAACACTATCCTAGGGCTGATGCTAACCCTAACGCTAACACTATCCTAGGGCTGATGCTAACCCTAACCCTAACCCTAACACTATCCTAGGGCTGATGCTAACCCTAACCCTAACACTATCCTGGGGCTGATGCTAACCCTAACCCTAACCCTAACACTATCCTAGGGCTGATGCTAACCCAAACCCTAACCCTATCCTAGGGCTGATGCTAACCCTAACCCTAACCCTAACACTATCCTAGGGCTGATGCTAACCCTAACCCTAACCCTAACACTATCCTAGGGCTGATGCTAACCCTAACCCTAACCCAAACACTATCCTAGGGTTGATGCTAACCCTAACCCTAACACTATCCTAGGGCTGATGCTAACCCTAACCCTAACCCTAACACTATCCTTGGGCTGATGCTAACCCTAACCCTAACACTATCCTGGGCCTGATGCTAACCCTAACCCTAACCCTAACACTATCCTAGGGCTGATGCTAACCCTAACACTAACACTATCCTAGCGCTGACGCTAAACATAACCCTAACCCTAACATTATCCTAGGGCTGATGCTAACCCTAACCCTAACTCTAACACTATCTTAGGGCTGAGGCTAACCCTAACCCTAACACTATCCTACGGCTGATGCTAACCCTAACCCTAACCCTAACACTATCCTAGGGCTGATGCTAACCCTAACCCTAACACTATCCTAGGGCTGATGCTAACCCTAACACTAACCCTAACACTATCCTAGGGCTGATGCTAACCCTAACCCTAAAACTATCCTAGGCCTGATGATAACCCTAACCCTAACCCTAACACTATACTAGGGCTGATGCTAACCCTAACCCTAACACTATCCTAGGGCTGATGCTAACCCTAACCCTAACCCTAACACTATCCTAGGGCTGATGCTAACCCTAACGCTAACCCTAACACTATCCTTGAACTGATGCTAACCCTAACCCTAACCCTAACACTATCCTGGGCCTGATGATAACCCTAACCCTAACCCTAACACTATCCTAGGGTTTATGTTAACCCTAACCCTAACACTATCCTAGGGCTGATGCTAACCCTAACCCTAACCCTAACACTATCCTAGGGCTGATGCTAACCCTAACACTAACACTATCCTAGGGCTGATGCTAACACTAACCCTAACCCTAACACTCTCCAAGGGCTGATGCTAACCCTAACCCTAACCCTAACACTATCCTAGGGCTGATGCTAACCCTAACCCTAACACTATCCTAGGGCTGATGCTAACCCTAACCCTAACCCTAACACTATCCTAGGGTTGATGCTAACCCTAACCCTAACACTATCCTAGGGCTGATGCTAACCTTAACCCTAACCCTAACACTATCCTAGGGCTGATGCTAACCCTAACGCTAACACTATCCTAGGGCTGATGCTAACCCTAACCCTAACCCTAACACTAACCTAGGGCTGATGCTAACCCTAACCCTAACACTATCCTGGGGCTGATGCTAACCCTAACCCTAACCCTAACTCTATCCTAGGGCTGATGCTAACCCAAACCCTAACACTATCCTAGGGCTGATGCTAACCCTAACCCTAACCCTAACACTATCCTAGGGCTGATGCTAACCCTAACCCTAACCCTAACACTATCCTAGGGCTGATGCTAACCCTAACCCTAACCCAAACACTATCCTAGGGTTGATGCTAACCCTAACCCTAACACTATCCTATGGCTGATGCTAACCCTAACCCTAACCCTAACACTATCCTTGGGCTGAGGCTAACCGTAACCCTAACACTATCATGGGCCTGATGCTAACCCTAACCCTAACCCTAACACTATCATAGGGCTGATGCTAACCCTAACCCTAACACTATCCTTGGGCTGATGCTAACCCTAACCCTAACCCTAACACTATCCTAGGGCAGATGCTAACCCTAACGCTAACCCTAACACTATCCTTGAACTGATGCTAACCCTAACCCTAACCCTAACACTATCCTAGGCCTGATGATAACCCTAACACTATCCTAGGGTTTATGTTAACCCTAACCCTAACACTATCCTAGGGCTGATGCTAACCCTAACCCTAACCCTAACACTATCCTAGGGCGGATGCTAACCCTAACCCTAACCCTAACACTATCCTAGGGCTGATGCTAACCCTAACACTAACACTATCCTAGGGCTGAGGCTAACCCTAACCCTAACCCAAACATTATCCTAGGGCGGATGCTAACCCTAACCCTAACCCTAACACTATCCTAGGGCTGATGCTAACCCTAACACTAACACTATCCTAGGCCTGATGCTAACCCTAACCCTAACCCTAACACTATCCTAGGGCTGATGCTAACCCTAACACTAACACTATCCTAGGGCGGATGCTAACCCTAACCCTAACCCTAACACTATCCTATGGCTGATGCTAACCCTAACACTAACACTATCCTAGGGCTGATGCTAACCCTAACCCTAACCCTAACATTATCCTAGGGCTGATGCTAACCCTAACCCTAACTCTAACACTATCTTAGGGCTGAGGCTAACCCTAACCCTAACACTATCCTACGGCTGATGCTAACCCTAACCCTAACCCTAACACTATCCTAGGGCTGATGCTAACCCTAACTCTAACACTATCCTAGGGCTGATGCTAACCCTAATCCTAACCCTAACACTATCCTAGGGGGGATGCTAACCCTAACCGTAACCCTAACACTATCCTAGGGCTGATGCTATCCCTAACACTAACACTATCCTAGGGCTGATGCTAACCCTAACCCTAACCCTAACACTCTCCAAGGGCTGATGCTAACCCTAACCCTAACCCTAACACTATCCTAGGGCTGATGCTAACCCTAACCGTAACACTATGCTAGGGCTGATGCTAACCCTAACCCTAACCCTAACACTATCCTAGGGTTGATGCTAACCCTAACCCTAACACTATCCTAGGGCTGATGCTAACCCTAACCCTAACCCTAACACTATCCTAGGGCTGATGCTAACCCTAAGCCTAACACTATCCTAGGGCTGATGCTAACCCTAACCCTAACCCTAACACTATCCTAGGGCTGATGCTAACCCTAACGCTAACCCTAACACTATCCTAGGGGTGATGCTAACCCTAACCCTAACCCTAACACTATCCTAGGGCTGATGCTAACCCTAACCCTAACCCTAACACTATCCTAGGCCTGATGCTAACCCTATCCCTAACCCTAACACTCTCCTAGGGCTGATGCTAACCCTAACCCTAACACTATCCTAGGGCTGATGCTAAAAAAAACCATAACCCTAACACTATCCTAGGGCTGATGCTCACCCTAACCCTAACCCTAACACTATCCTAGGGCTGATACTAACCCTAACCCTAACACTATCCTAGGTCTGATGCTAACCCTAACCCTAACACTATCTTAGGGCTGATGATAACCCTAACCCTAACCCTAACACTGTCCTAGGCCTGATGCTAACCCTATCCCTAACCCTAACACTCTCCTAGGGCTGAGGCCAACCCTAACCCTAACACTATCCTACGGCTGATGCTAACCCTAACGCTAACCCAAACACTATCCTAGGGTTAATGCTAACCCTAACACTAACACTATCCTAGGGCTGATGCTAACCCTAACCCTAACCCTAACACTATCCTTGGGCTGATGCTAACCCTAACCCTAACACTATCCTGGGCCTGATGCTAACCCTAACCCTAACCCTAACACTATCCTAGGGCTGATGCTAACCCTAACCCTAACACTATCCTTGGGCTGATGCTAACCCTAACCCTAACCCTAACACTATCCTAGGGCAGATGCTAACCCTAACGCTAACCCTAACACTACCCTTGAACTGATGCTAACCCTAACCCTAACCCTAACACTATCCTAGGCATGATGCTAACCCTAACCCTAACCCTAACACTATCCTAGGGCTGATGCTAACCCTAACCCTAACACTATCCTAGGGCTGATGCTAACCCTAACCCTAACCCTAACACTATCCTAGGGCTGATGCTAACCCTAACCTTAACACTATCCTAGGCCTGATGGTAACCCTAAACCTAACCCTGACACTATCCTAGGGCTGATGGTAAACCTAACCCTAACACTATCCTAGGGCTGATGCTAACCCTAACCCTAACCCTAACACTATCCTAGGGCTGATGCTAACCCTAACGCTAACCCTAACACTATCCTTGAACTGATGCTAACTCTAACCGTAACCATAACACTATCCTAGGCCTGATGATAACCCTAACCCTAACCCTAACACTATCCTAGGGTTTATGTTAACCCTAACCCTAACACTATCCTAGGGCTGATGCTAACCCTAACCCTAAACCTAACACTATCCTAGGGCGGATGCTAAACCTAACCCTAACCCTAACACTATCCTAGGGCTGATGCTAACCCTAACCCTAACCCTAACACTATCCTAGGGCTGATGCTAACCCTAACCCTAACTCTAACACTATCTTAGGGCTGAGGCTAACCCTAACCCTAACACTATCCTACGACTGATGCTAACCCGAACCCTAACCCTAACACTATCCTAGGGCTGATGCTAACCCTAACCCTAACACTATCCTAGGCCTGACGCTAACCCTAACCCTAACCCTAACTCTATCCTAGGGTTGATGCTAACCCTAACCCTAACACTATCCTAGGGCTGATGCTAACCCTAACCCTAACCCTAACACTATACTAGGGCTGATGCTAACCCTAACCTTAACACTATCCTAGGCCTGATGATAACCCTAACCCTAACCCTAACACTATCCTAGGGCTGATGCTAACCCTAACCCTAACACTATCCTAGGGCTGATGCTAACCATAACCCTAACCCTAACACTAACCTAAGTCTGATGCTAACCCTAGACTCACACTATCCTAGGCCTGATGATAACCCTAACCCTAACCTTAACACTGTCCTAGGGCTGATGCTAACCCTAACCCTAACCCTAACACTATCCTAGGGCTGATGCTAACCCTAACCCTAACACTATCCTAGGGCTGATGCTAACCCTAACCCTAACCCTAACACTATCCTTGGGCTGATGCTAACCCTAACCCTAACACTATCCTGGGCCTGATGCTAACCCTAACCCTAACCCTAACGCTATCCTAGGGCTGATGCTAACCCTAACCCTAACACTAACACTATCCTAGGGCAGATGCTAACCCTAACGCTAACCCTAACACTATCCTTGAACTGATGCTAACCCTAACCCTAACCCTAACACTATCCTAGGCCTGATGATAACCCTAACCCTAACCCTAACACTATCCTAGGATTTATGTTAACCCTAACCCTAACACTATCCTAGGGCTGATGCTAACCCTAACCCTAACCCTAACACTATCCTAGGGCTGATGCTAACCCTAACCCTAACCCTAACACTATCCTAGGGCTGATGCTAACCCTAACACTAACACTATCCTAGGGCTGATGCAAACCCTAACCCTAACATTATCCTAGGGCGGATGCTAACCCTAACCCTAACCCTAACACTATCCTAGGGCTGATGCTAACCCTAACACTAACACTATCCTAGGCCTGATGCTAACCCTAACCCTAACCCTAACACTATCCTAGGGCTGATGCTAACCCTAACCCTAACACTATCCTAGGGCTGATGCTAACCCTAACCCTAACACTATCCTAGGGCTGAGGCTAACCCTAACCCTAACCCTAACACTCTCCAAGGGCTGATGCTAACCCTAACCCTAACCCAAACACTATCCTAGGGCTGATGCTAACCCTAAAGCTAACTCTAACACTATCTTAGGGCTGAGGCTAACCCTAACCCTAACACTATCCTACCGCTGATGCTAACCCTAACCCTAACCCTAACACTATCCTAGGGCTGATGCTAACCCTAACCCTAACACTATCCTAGGGCTGATGCTAACCCTAACCCTAACCCTAACACTATCCTAGGGCTGATGCTAACTCTAACCCTAACACTATCCTAGGGCTGATGCTAACCCTAACCCTAACCCTAACACTATCCTAGGGCTGATGCTAACCCTAACCCTAACACTATCCTAGGCCTGATGATAACCCTAACCCTAACCCTAACACTATCCTAGGGCTGATGCTAACCCTAACCCTAACACTATCCTAGGGCTGATGCTAACCCTAACCCTAACCCTAACACTATCCTAGGGCTGATGCTAACCCTAACCCTAAACCTAACACTATCCTAGGGCGGATGCTAACCCTAACCCTATCCCTAACACTATCCTAGGGCTGATGCTAACCCTAACACTAACACTATCCTAGGGCTGATGCTAACCCTAACCCTAACCCTAACACTCTCCAAGGGCTGATGCTAACCCTAACCCTAACCCTAACAGTATCCTAGGGCTGATGCTAACCCTAACCCTAACACTATCCTAGGGCTGATGCTAACCCTAACCCTAACCCTAACACTATCCTAGGGTTGATGCTAACCCTAACCATAACACTATCCTAGGGCTGATGCTAACCTTAACCCTAACCCTAACACTATCCTAGGGCTGATGCTAACCCTAACGCTAACACTATCCTAGGGCTGATGCTAACCCTAACCCTAACCCTAACACTAACCTAGGGCTGATGCTAACCCTAACCCTAACACTATCCTGGGGCTGATGCTAACCCTAACCCTAACCCTAACACTATCCTAGGGCTGATGCTAACCCTAACACTAACACTATCCTAGGGCTGATGCTAACCCTAACCCTATCCCTAACACTCTCCAAGGGCTGATGCTAACCCTAACCCTAACCCTAACACTATCCTAGGGCTGATGCTAACCCTAACCCTAACACTATCCTAGGGCTGATGCTAACCCTAACCCTAACCCTAACACTATCCTAGGGCGGATGCTAACCCTAACCCTAACCCTAACACTATCCTAGGGCTGATGCTAACCCTAACACTAACACTATCCTAGGGCTGATGCAAACCCTAACCCTAACATTATCCTAGGGCGGATGCTAACCCTAACCCTAACCCTAACACTATCCTAGGGCTGATGCTAACCCTAACACTAACACTATCCTAGGCCTGTTGCTAACCCTAACCCTAACCCTAACACTATCCTAGGGCTGATGCTAACCCTAACCCTAACACTATCCTAGGGCTGATGCTAACCCTAACCCTAACACTATCCTAGGGCTGAGGCTAACCCTAACCCTAACCCTAACACTCTCCAAGGGCTGATGCTAACCCTAACCCTAACCCAAACACTATCCTAGGGCTGATGCTAACCCTAACGCTAACTCTAACACTATCTTAGGGCTGAGGCTAACCCTAACCCTAACACTATCCTACCGCTGATGCTAACCCTAACCCTAACCCTAACACTATCCTAGGGCTGATGCTAACCCTAACCCTAACACTATCCTAGGGCTGATGCTAACTCTAACCCTAACCCTAACACTATCCTAGGGCTGATGCTAACCCTAACCCTAACACTATCCTAGGGCTGATGCTAACCCTAACCCTAACCCTAACACTATCCTAGGGCTGATGCTAACCCTAACCCTAACACTATCCTAGGCCTGATGATAACCCTAACCCTAACCCTAACACTATCCTAGGGCTGATGCTAACCCTAACCCTAACACTATCCTAGGGCTGATGCTAACCCTAACCCTAACCCTAACACTATCCTAGGGCTGATGCTAACCCTAACGCTAACCCTAACACTATCCTTGAACTGATGCTAACCCTAACCCTAACCCTAACACTATCCTAGGCCTGATGATAACCCTAACCCTAACCCTAACAGTATCCTAGGCTTTATGTTAACCCTAACCCTAACACTATCCTAGGGCTGATGCTAACCCTAACCCTAAACCTAACACTATCCTAGGGCGGATGCTAACCCTAACCCTATCCCTAACACTATCCTAGGGCTGATGCTAACCCTAACACTAACACTATCCTAGGGCTGATGCTAACCCTAACCCTAACCCTAACACTCTCCAAGGGCTGATGCTAACCCTAACCCTAACCCTAACAGTATCCTAGGGCTGATGCTAACCCTAACCCTAACACTATCCTAGGGCTGATGCTAACCCTAACCCTAACCCTAACACTATCCTAGGGTTGATGCTAACCCTAACCCTAACACTATCCTAGGGCTGATGCTAACCTTAACCCTAACCCTAACACTATCCTAGGGCTGATGCTAACCCTAACGCTAACACTATCCTAGGGCTGATGCTAACCCTAACCCTAACCCTAACACTAACCTAGGGCTGATGCTAACCCTAACCCTAACACTATCCTGGGGCTGATGCTAACCCTAACCCTAACCCTAACACTATCCTAGGGCTGATGCTAACCCTAACACTAACACTATCCTAGGGCTGATGCTAACCCTAACCCTAACCCTAACACTCTCCAAGGGCTGATGCTAACCCTAACCCTACCCCTAACACTATCCTAGGGCTGATGCTAACCCTAACCCTAACACTATCCTAGGGCTGATGCTAACCCTAACCCTAACCCTAACACTATCCTAGGGCTGATGCTAACCCTAACCCTAACCCAAACACTATACTAGGGTTGATGCTAACCCTAACCCTAACACTATCCTAGGGCTGATGCTAACCCACACCCTAACCCTAACACTATCCTTGAGCTGAGGGTAACCGTAACCCTAACACTATCCTGGGCCTGATGCTAACCCTAACCCTAACCCTAACACTATCATAGGGCTGATGCTAACCCTAACCCTAACACTATCCTTGGGCTGATGCTAAGCCTAACCCTAACCCTAACACTATCCTAGGGCAGATGCTAACCCTAACGCTAACCCTAACACTATCCTTGAACTGATGCTAACCCTAACCCTAACCCTAACACTATCCTAGGCCTGATGATAACCCTAACACTATCCTAGGGTTTATGTTAACAGTAACCCTAACACTTTCCTAGGGCTGATGCTAACCCTAACCCTAACCCTAACACTATCCTAGGGCTGATGCTAACCCTAACCCTAACCCAAACATTATCCTAGGGCGGATGCTAACCCTAACCCTAACCCTAACACTATCCTAGGGCTGATGCTAACCCTAACACTAACATTATCCTAGGCCTGATGCTAACCCTAACCCTAACACTAACACTATCCTAGGGCTGATGCTAACCCTAACCCTAACACTATCCTAGGGCTGATGCTAACCCTAACCCTAACCCTAACACTATCCTAGGGCGGATGCTAACCCTAACCCTAACCCTAACACTATCCTAGGGCTGATGCTAACCCTAACACTAACACTATCCTAGGGCTGATGCAAACCCTAACCCTAACATTATCCTAGGGCGGATGCTAACCCTAACCCTAACCCTAACACTATCCTAGGGCTGATGCTAACCCTAACACTAACACTATCCTAGGCCTGATGCTAACCCTAACCCTAACCCTAACACTATCCTAGGGCTGATGCTAACCCTAACCCTAACACTGTCCTAGGGCTGATGCTAACCCTAACCCTAACACTATCCTAGGGCTGAGTCTAACCCTAACCCTAACCCTAACACTCTCCAAGGGCTGATGCTAACCCTAACCCTAACCGAAACACTATCCTAGGGCTGATGCTAACCCTAACGCTAACTCTAACACTATCTTAGGGCTGAGGCTAACCCTAACCCTAACACTATCCTACCGCTGATGCTAACCCTAACCCTAACCCTAACACTATCCTAGGGCTGATGCTAACCCTAACCCTAACACTATCCTAGGGCTGATGCTAACCCTAACCCTAACCCTAACACTATCCTAGGGCTGATGCTAACCCTAACCCTAACACTATCCTAGGGCTGATGCTAACCCTAACCCTAACCCTAACACTATCCTAGGGCTGATGCTAACCCTAACCCTAACACTATCCTAGGCCTGATGATAACCCTAACCCTAACCCTAACACTATCCTAGGGCTGATGCTAACCCTAACCCTAACACTATCCTAGGGCTGATGCTAACCCTAACCCTAACCCTAACACTATCCTAGGGCTGATGCTAACCCTAACGCTAACCCTAACACTATCCTTGAACTGATGCTAACCCTAACCCTAACCCTAACACTATCCTAGGCCTGATGATAACCCTAACCCTAACCCTAACAGTATCCTAGGCTTTATGTTAACCCTAACCCTAACACTATCCTAGGGCTGATGCTAACCCTAACCCTAAACCTAACACTATCCTAGGGCGGATGCTAACCCTAACCCTATCCCTAACACTATCCTAGGGCTGATGCTAACCCTAACACTAACACTATCCTAGGGCTGATGCTAACCCTAACCCTAACCCTAACACTCTCCAAGGGCTAATGCTAACCCTAACCCTAACCCTAACAGTATCCTAGGGCTGATGCTAACCCTAACCCTAACACTATCGTAGGGCTGATGCTAACCCTAACCCTAACCCTAACACTATCCTAGGGTTGATGCTAACCCTAACCCTAACACTATCCTAGGGCTGATGCTAACCTTAACCCTAACCCTAACACTATCCTAGGGCTGATGCTAACCCTAACGCTAACACTATCCTAGGGCTGATGCTAACCCTAACCCTAACCCTAACACTAACCTAGGGCTGATGCTAACCCTAACCCTAACACTATCCTGGGGCTGATGCTAACCCTAACCCTAACCCTAACACTATCCTATGGCTGATGCTAACCCTAACACTAACACTATCCTAGGGCTGATGCTAACCCTAACCCTAACCCTAACACTCTCCAAGGGCTGATGCTAACCCTAACCCTAACCCTAACACTATCCTAGGGCTGATGCTAACCCTAACCCTAACACTATCCTAGGGCTGATGCTAACCCTAACCCTAACCCTAACACTATCCTAGGGCTGATGCTAACCCTAACCCTAACCCAAACACTATCCTAGGGTTGATGCTAACCCTAACCCTAACACTATCCTAGGGCTGATACTAACCCACACCCTAACCCTAACACTATCCTTGGGCTGAGGCTAACCGTAACCCTAACACTATCCTGGGCCTGATGCTAACCCTAACCCTAACCCTAACACTATCATAGGGCTGATGCTAACCCTAACCCTAACACTATCCTTGGGCTGATGCTAAGCCTAACCCTAACCCTAACACTATCCTAGGGCAGATGCTAACCCTAACGCTAACCCTAACACTATCCTTGAACTAATGCTAACCCTAACCCTAACCCTAACACTATCCTAGGCCTGATGATAACCCTAACACTATCCTAGGGTTTATGTTAACAGTAACCCTAACACTTTCCTAGGGCTGATGCTAACCCTAACCCTAACCCTAACACTATCCTAGGGCGGATGCTAACCCTAACCCTAACCCTAACACTATCCTAGGGCTGATGCTAACCGTAACACTAACACTATCCTAGGGCTGATGCTAACCCTAACCCTAACCCAAACATTATCCTAGGGCTGATGCTAACCCTAACCCTAACCCTAACACTATCCTAGGGCTGATGCTAACCCTAACTCTAACACTATCCTAGGGCTGATGCTAACCCTAATCCTAACCCTAACACTATCCTAGGGCTGATGCTAACCCTAACCCTAACACTATCCTAGGGCTGATGCTAACCCTAACCCTAACCCAAACATTATCCTAGGGCGGATGCTAACCCTAACCCTAACCCTAACACTATCCTAGGGCTGATGCTAACCCTAACCCTAACAGTATCCTAGGGCTGATGCTAACCCTAACCCTAACCCTAACACTATCCTAGGGCTGATGCTAACCCTAACCCTAACACTATCCTAGGCCTGATGATAACCCTAACCCTAACCCTAACACTATCCTAGGGCTGATGCTAACCCTAACCCTAACACTATCCTAGGGCTGATGCTAACCCTAACACTAACCCTAACACTATCCTAGGGCTGATGCTAACCCTAACGCTAACCCTAACACTATCCTTGAACTGATGCTAACCCTAACCCTAACCCTAACACTATCCTAGGCCTGATGATAACCCTAACCCTAACCCTAACAGTATCCTAGGCTTTATGTTAACCCTAACCCTAACACTATCCTAGGGCTGATGCTAACCCTAACCCTAAACCTAACACTATCCTAGGGCGGATGCTAACCCTAACCCTATCCCTAACACTATCCTAGGGCTGATGCTAACCCTAACACTAACACTATCCTAGGGCTGATGCTAACCCTAACCCTAACCCTAACACTCTCCAAGGGCTGATGCTAACCCTAACCCTAACCCTAACAGTATCCTAGGGCTGATGCTAACCCTAACCCTAACACTATCCTAGGGCTGATGCTAACCCTAACCCTAACCCTAACACTATCCTAGGGTTGATGCTAACCCTAACCCTAACACTATCCTAGGGCTGATGCTAACCTTAACCCTAACCCTAACACTATCCTAGGGCTGATGCTAACCCTAACGCTAACACTCTCCTAGGGCTGATGCTAACCCTAACCCTAACCCTAACACTAACCTAGGGCTGATGCTAACCCTAACCCTAACACTATCCTGGGGCTGATGCTAACCCTAACCCTAACCCTAACACTATCCTAGGGCTGATGCTAACCCTAAACCTAACACTATCCTAGGGCTGATGCTAACCCTAACCCTAACCCTAACACTATCCTAGGGCTGATGCTAACCCTAACACTAACACTATCCTAGGGCTGATGCTAACCCTAACCCTAACCCTAACACTCTCCAAGGGCTGATGCTAACCCTAACCCTAACACTAACACTATCCTAGGGCTGATGCTAACCCTAACCCTAACACTATCCTAGGGCTGATGCTAACCCTAACCCTAACCCTAACACTATCCTAGGGTTGATGCTAACCCTAACCCTAACACTATCCTAGGGCTGATGCTAACCTTAACCCTAACCCTAACACTATCCTAGGGCTGATGCTAACCCTAACGCTAACACTATCCTAGGGCTGATGATAACCCTAACCCTAACCCTAACACTAACCTAGGGCTGATGCTAACCCTAACCCTAACACTATCCTGGGGCTGATGCTAACCCTAACCCTAACCCTAACACTATCCTAGGGCTGATGCTAACCCAAACCCTAACACTGTCCTAGGGCTGATGCTAACCCTAACCCTAACCCTAACACTATCCTAGGGCTGATGCTAACCCTAACCCTAACCCTAACACTATCCTAGGGCTGATGCTAACCCTAACCCTAACCCAAACACTATCCTAGGGTTGATGTTAACCCTAACCCTAACACTATCCTAGGGCTGATGCTAACCCTAACCCTAACCCTAACACTATCCTTGGGCTGAGGCTAACCGTAACCCTAACACTATCCTGGGCCTGATGCTAACCCTAACCCTAACCCTAACACTATCATAGGGCTGATGCTAACCCTAACCCTAACACTATCCGTGGGCTGATTCTAACCCTAACCCTAACCCTAACACTATCCTAGGGCAGATGGTAACCCTAACGCTAACCCTAACACTATCCTTGAACTGATGCTAACCCTAACCCTAACCCTAACACTATCCTAGGCCTGATGATAACCCTAACACTATCCTAGGGTTTATGTTAACCCTAACCCTAACACTTTCCTAGGGCTGATGCTAACCCTAACCCTAACGCTAACACTATCCTAGGGCGGATGCTAACCCTAACCCTAACCCTAACACTATCCTAGGGCTGATGCTAACCCTAACACTAACACTATCCTAGGGCTGATGCTAACGCTAACCCTAACCCAAACATTATCCTAGGGCGGATGCTAACCCTAACCCTAACCCTAACACTATCCTAGGGCTGATGCTAACCCTAACACTAACATTATCCTAGGCCTGATGCTAACCCTAACCCTAACACTAACACTATCCTAGGGCTGATGCTAACCCTAACCCTAACACTATCCTAGGGCTGATGCTAACCCTAACACTAACACTATCCTAGGGCGGATGCTAACCCTAACCCTAACCCTAACACTATCCTATGGCTGATGCTAACCCTAACACTAACACTATCCTAGGGCTGATGCTAACCCTAACCCTAACCCTAACATTATCCTAGGGCTGATGCTAACCCTAACCCTAACTCTAACACTATCTTAGGGCTGAGGCTAACCCTAACCCTAACACTATCCTACGGCTGATGTTAACCCTAACCCTAACCCTAACACTATCCTAGGGCTGATGCTAACCCTAACTCTAACACTATCCTAGGGCTGATGCTAACCCTAATCCTAACCCTAACACTATCCTAGGGCTGATGCTAACCCTAACCCTAACACTATCCTAGGGCTGATGCTAACCCTAACCCTAAACCTAACACTATCCTAGGGGGGATGCTAACCCTAACCATAACCCTAACACTATCCTAGGGCTGATGCTATCCCTAACACTAACACTATCCTAGGGCTGATGCTAACCCTAACCCTAACCCTAACACTCTCCAAGGGCTGATGCTAACCGTAACCCTAACCCTAACTCTATCCTAGGGCTGATGCTAACCCTAACCCTAACACTATGCTAGGGCTGATGCTAACCCTAACCCTAACCCTAACACTATCCTAGGGTTGACGCTAACCCTAACCCTAACACTATCCTAGGGCTGATGCTAACCCTAACCCTAACCCTAACACTATCCTAGGGCTGATGCTAACCCTAAGCCTAACACTATCCTAGGGCTGATGCTAACCCTAACCCTAACCCTAACACTATCCTAGGGCTGATGCTAAACCTAACGCTAAACCTAACACTATCCTAGGGGTGATGCTAACCCTAACCCTAACCCTAACACTATCCTAGGGCTGATGCTAACCCTAACCCTAACACTAACACTATCCTAGGCCTGATGCTAACCCTAACCCTAACCCTAACACACTCCTAGGGCTGATGCTAACCCTAACCCTAACACTATCTTAGGGCTGATACTAACCCTAACCCTAACCCTAACACTATCCTAGGCCTGATGCTAACCCTATCCCTAACCCTAACACTCTCCTAGGGCTGAGGCCAACCCTAACCCTAACACTATCCTACGGCTGATGCTAACCCTAACCCTAACCCAAACACTATCCTAGGGTTAATGCTAACCCTAACACTAACACTATCCTAGGGCTGATGCTAACCCTAACCCTAACCCTAACACTATCCTTGGGCTGATGCTAACACTAACCCTAACACTATCCTGGGCCTGATGCTAACCCTAACCCTATCCCTAACACTATCCTAGGGCTGATGCTAACCCTAACCCTAACACTATCCTTGGGCTGATGCTAACCCTAACCCTAACCCTAACACTATCCTAGGGCAGATGCTAACCCTAACGCTAACCCTAACACTACCCTTGAACTGATGCTAACCCTAACCCTAACCCTAACACTATCCTAGGCATGATGCTAACCCTAACCCTAACCCTAACACTATCCTAGGGCTGATGCTAACCCTAACCCTAACACTATCCTAGGGCTGATGCTAACCCTAACCCTAACCCTAACACTATCCTAGGGCTGATGCTAACCCTAACCCTAACACTATCCTAGGCCTGATGGTAACCCTAACCCTAACCCTGACACTATCCTAGGGCTGATGCTAAACCTAACCCTAACACTATCCTAGGGCTGATGCTAACCCTAACCCTAACCCTAACACTATCCTAGGGCTGATGCTAACCCTAACGCTAACCCTAACACTATCCTTGAACTGATGCTAACTCTAACCCTAACCATAACACTATCCTAGGCCTGATGATAACCCTAACCCTAACTCTAACA
This sequence comes from Lemur catta, assembly GCF_020740605.2. Taxonomy (NCBI): domain Eukaryota; kingdom Metazoa; phylum Chordata; class Mammalia; order Primates; family Lemuridae; genus Lemur; species Lemur catta. Next base: position 3,317,337 of record NC_059134.1, read on the forward strand.
CTATCCTAGGGTTTATGTTAACCCTAACCCTAACACTATCCTAGGGCTGATGCTAACCCTAACCCTAAACCTAACACTATCCTAGGGCGGATGCTAAACCTAACCCTAACCCTAACACTATCCTAGGGCTGATGCTAACCCTAACCCTAACCCTAACACTATCCTAGGGCTGATGCTAACCCTAACCCTAACTCTAACACTATCTTAGGGCTGAGGCTAACCCTAACCCTAACACTATCCTAGGCCTGACGCTAACCCTAACCCTAACCCTAACTCTATCCTAGGGTTGATGCTAACCCTAACCCTAACACTATCCTAGGGCTGATGCTAACCCTAACCCTAACCCTAACACTATACTAGGGCTGATGCTAACCCTAAACCTAACACTATCCTAGGCCTGATGATAACACTAACCCTAACCCTAACACTATCCTAGGGCTGATGCTAACCCTAACCCTAACACTATCCTAGGGCTGATGCTAACCCTAACACTAACCTAACACTAACCTAAGTCTGATGCTAACCCTAGCCTCACACTATCCTAGGCCTGATGATAACCCTAACCCTAACCTTAACACTATCCTAGGGCTGATGCTAACCCTAACCCTAACCCTAACACTATCCTTAGAGCTGATGCTAACCCTAACCCTAACACTATCCTAGGCCTGATGATAACCCTAACCGTAACCCTGACACTATCCTAGGGCTGATGCTAACCCTAACCCTAACACTATCCTAGGGCTGATGCTAACCCTAACCCTAACCCTAACACTCTCCTAGGGCTGAGGCTAACCCTAACCCTAACACTATCCTAGGGTTGATGCTAACCCTAACCCTAACACTATCCTAGGGCTGATGCTAACCCTAACCCTAACCCTAACACTATCCTTGGGCTGATGATAACCCTAACCCTAACACTATCCTGGGCCTGATGCTAACCCTAACCCTAACCCTAACACTATCCTAGGGCTGATGCTAACCCTAACCCTAACCCTAACACTATCCTAGGGCAGATGCTAACCCTAACGCTAACCCTAACACTATCCTTGAACTGATGCTAACCCTAACCGTATCCCTAACACTATCCTAGGCCTGATGATAACCCTAACCCTAACCCTAACACTATCCTAGGATTTATGTTAACCCTAACCCTAACACTATCCTAGGGCTGATGCTAACCCTAACCCTAACCCTAACACTATCCTAGGGCGGATGCTAACCCTAATCCTAACCCTAACACTATCCTAGGGCTGATGCTAACCCTAACACTAACACTATCCTAGGGCTGATGCTAACCCTAACCCTAACATTATCCTAGGGCGGATGCTACCCCTAACCCTAACGGTAACACTATCCTAGGGCTGATGCTAACCCTAACACTAACACTATCCTAGGCCTGATGCTAACCCTAACCCTAACCCTAACACTATCCTAGGGCTGATGCTAACCCTAACCCTAACACTCTCCAAGGGCTGATGCTAACCCTAACCCTAACCCTAACACTACCTAGGGCTGATGCTTACCCTAACCCTAACTCTAACACTATCTTAGGGCTGAGGCTAACCCTAACCCTAACACTATCCTACGGCTGATGCTAACCCTAACCCTAACCCTAACACTATCCTAGGGCTGATGCTAACCCTAACCCTAACACTATCCTAGGGCTGATGCTAACCCTAACCCTAACCCTAACACTATCCTAGGGCTGATGCTAACCCTAACCCTAACACTAGCCTAGGGCTGATGCTAACCCTAACCCTAACCCTAACACTATCCTAGGGCTGATGCTAACCCTAACGCTAACCCTAACACTATCCTTGAACTGATGCTAACCCTAACCCTAACCCTAACACTATCCTAGGCCTGATGATAACCCTAACCCTAACCCTAACAGTATCCTAGGCTTTATGTTAACCCTAACCCTAACACTATCCTAGGGCTGATGCTAACCCTAAACCTAACACTATCCTAGGGCTGATGCTAACCCTAACCCTAACCCTAACACTATCCTAGGGCTGATGCTAACCCTAACACTAACACTATCCTAGGGCTGATGCTAACCCTAACCCTAACCCTAACACTATCCTAGGGCTGATGCTAACCCTAACCCTAACCCAAACACTATCCTAGGGTTGATGCTAACCCTAACCCTAACACTATCAAAGGGCTGATGCTAACCCTAACCCTAGCCCTAACACTATCCTTGGGCTGATGCTAACCCTAACCCTAACACTATCCTGGGCCTGATGCTAACCCTAACCCTAACCCTAACACTATCACAGGGCTGATGCTAACCCTAACCCTAACACTATGCTAGGGCTGATGCTAACCCTAACCCTAACCCTAACACTATCCTAGGGTTGATGCTAACCCTAACCCTAACACTATCCTAGGGCTGATGCTAACCCTAACCCTAACCCTAACACTATCCTAGGGCTGATGCTAACCCTAAGCCTAACACTATCCTAGGGCTGATGCTAACCCTAACCCTAACCCTAACACTATCCTAGGGCTGATGCTAAACCTAACGCTAAACCTAACACTATCCTAGGGGTGATGCTAACCCTAACCCTAACCCTAACACTATCCTAGGGCTGATGCTAACCCTAACCCTAACACTAACACTATCCTAGGCCTGATGCTAACCCTATCCCTAACCCTAACACACTCCTAGGGCTGATGCTAACCCTAACCCTAACACTATCCTAGGGCTGATGCTCACCCTAACCCTAACCCTAACACTATCCTAGGGCTGATGCTAACCCTAACCCTAACACTATCCTAGGTCTGATGCTAACCCTAACCCTAACAATATCTTAGGGCTGATGCTAACCCTAACCCTAACCCTAACACTATCCTAGGCCTGATGCTAACCCTATCCCTAACCCTAACACTCTCCTAGGGCTGAGGCCAACCCTAACCCTAACACTATCCTACGGCTGATGCTAACCCTAACCCTAACCCAAACACTATCCTAGGGTTAATGCTAACCCTAACACTAACACTATCCTAGGGCTGATGCTAACCCTAACCCTAACCCTAACACTATCCTAGGCATGATGCTAACCCTAACCCTAACCCTAACACTATCCTAGGGCTGATGCTAACCCTAACCCTAACACTATCCTAGGGCTGATGCTAACCCTAACCCTAACCCTAACACTATCCTAGGGCTGATGCTAACCCTAACCCTAACACTATCCTAGGCCTGATGGTAACCCTAACCCTAACCCTGACACTATCCTAGGGCTGATGCTAAACCTAACCCTAACACTATCCTAGGGCTGATGCTAACCCTAACCCTAACCCTAACACTATCCTAGGCCTGATGCTAACCCTAACGCTAACCCTAACACTATCCTTGAACTGATGCTAACTCTAACCCTAACCATAACACTATCCTAGGCCTGATGATAACCCTAACCCTAACCCTAACACTATCCTAGGGTTTATGTTAACCCTAACCCTAACACTATCCTAGGGCTGATGCTAACCCTAACCCTAAACCTAACACTATCCTAGGGCAGATGCTAAACCTAACCCTAACCCTAACACTATCCTAGGGCTGATGCTAACCCTAACCCTAACCCTAACACTATCCTAGGGCTGATGCTAACCCTAACCCTAACTCTAACACTATCTTAGGGCTGAGGCTAACCCTAACCCTAACACTATCCTAGGCCTGACGCTAACCCTAACCCTAACCCTAACTCTATCCTAGGGTTGATGCTAACCCTAACCCTAACACTATCCTAGGGCTGATGCTAACCCTAACCCTAACCCTAACACTATACTAGGGCTGATGCTAACCCTAAACCTAACACTATCCTAGGCCTGATGATAACCCTAACCCTAACCCTAACACTATCCTAGGGCTGATGCTAACCCTAACCCTAACACTATCCTAGGGCTGATGCTAACCCTAACCCTAACCCTAACACTCTCCTAGGGCTGAGGCTAACCCTAACCCTAACACTATCCTAGGGTTGATGCTAACCCTAACCCTAACACTATCCTAGGGCTGATGCTAACCCTAACCCTAACCCTAACACTATCCTTGGGCTGATGATAACCCTAACCCTAACACTATCCTGGGCCTGATGCTAACCCTAACCCTAACCCTAACACTATCCTAGGGCTGATGCTAACCCTAACCCTAACCCTAACACTATCCTAGGGCAGATGCTAACCCTAACGCTAACCCTAACACTATCCTTGAACTGATGCTAACCCTAACCCTAACCCTAACACTATCCTAGGCCTGATGATAACCCTAACCCTAACCCTAACACTATCCTAGGATTTATGTTAACCCTAACCCTAACACTATCCTAGGGCTGATGCTAACCCTAACCCTAACCCTAACACTATCCTAGGGCGGATGCTAACCCTAATCCTAACCCTAACACTATCCTAGGGCTGATGCTAACCCTAACACTAACACTATCCTAGGGCTGATGCTAACCCTAACCCTAACATTATCCTAGGGCGGATGCTACCCCTAACCCTAACGCTAACACTATCCTAGGGCTGATGCTAACCCTAACACTAACACTATCCTAGGCCTGATGCTAACCCTAACCCTAACCCTAACACTATCCTAGGGCTGATGCTAACCCTAACCCTAACACTATCCTAGGGCTGATGCTAACCCTAACACTAACACTATCCTAGGGCTGATGCTAACCCTAACCCTAACCCTAACACTCTCCAAGGGCTGATGCTAACCCTACCCCTAACCCTAACACTACCTAGGGCTGATGCCTACCCTAACCCTAACCCTAACACTATCTTAGGGCTGAGGCTAACCCTAACCCTAACACTATCCTACGGCTGATGCTAACCCTAACCCTAACCCTAACACTATCCTAGGGCTGATGCTAACCCTAACCCTAACACTATCCTAGGGCTGATGCTAACCCTAACCCTAACCCTAACACTATCCTAGGGCTGATGCTAACCCTAACCCTAACACTAGCCTAGGGCTGATGCTAACCCTAACCCTAACCCTAACACTATCCTAGGGCTGATGCTAACCCTAACGCTAACACTAACACTATCCTTGGGCTGATGCTAACCCTAACCCTAACCCTAACACTATCCTAGGGCAGATGCTAACCCTAACGCTAAGCCTAACACTATCCTTGAACTGATGCTAACCCTAACCCTAACCCTAACACTATCCTAGGCCTGATGATAACCCTAACCCTAACCCTAACACTATCCTAGGGTTTATGTTAACCCTAACCCTAACACTATCCTAGGGCTGATGCTAACCCTAACCCTAACCCTAACACTATCCTAGGGCGGATGCTAACCCTAACCCTAACCCTAACACTATCCTAGGGCTGATGCTAACCCTAACCCTAACACTATCCTAGGGCTGATGCTAACCCTAACCCTAACCCTAACATTATCCTGGGGCGGATGCTAACCCTAACCCTAACCCTAACACTATCCTAGGGGGGATGCTAACCCTAACCATAACCCTAACACTATCCTAGGGCTGATGCTATCCCTAACACTAACACTATCCTAGGGCTGATGCTAACCCTAACCCTAACCCTAACACTCTCCAAGGGCTGATGCTAACCCTAACCCTAACCCTAACACTATCGTAGGGCTGATGCTAACCCTAACCCTAACACTATGCTAGGGCTGATGCTAACCCTAACCCTAACCCTAACACTATCCTAGGGTTGATGCTAACCCTAACCCTAACACTATCCTAGGGCTGATGCTAACCCTAACCCTAACCCTAACACTATCCTAGGGCTGATGCTAACCCTAAGCCTAACACTATCCTAGGGCTGATGCTAACCCTAACCCTAACCCTAACACTATCCTAGGGCTGATGCTAACCCTAACGCTAAACCTAACACTATCCTAGGGGTGATGCTAACCCTAACCCTAACCCTAACACTATCCTAGGGCTGATGCTAACCCTAACCCTAACCCTAACACTATCCTAGGCCTGATGCTGACCCTATCCCTAACCCTAACACTCTCCTAGGGCTGATGCTAACCCTAACCCTAACACTATCCTAGGGCTGATGCTCACCCTAACCCTAACCCTAACACTATCCTAGGGCTGATGCTAACCCTAACCCTAACACTATCCTAGGTCTGATCCTAACCCTAACCCTAACACTATCTTAGGGCTGATGCTAACCCTAACCCTAACCCTAACACTATCCTAGGCCTGATGCTAACCCTATCCCTAACCCTAACACTCTCCTAGGGCTGAGGCCAACCCTAACCCTAACACTATCCTACGGCTGATGCTAACCCTAACCCTAACCCAAACACTATCCTAGGGTTAATGCTAACCCTAACACTAACACTATCCTAGGGCTGATGCTAACCCTAACCCTAACCCTAACACTATCCTTGGGCTGATGCTAACCCTAACCCTAACACTATCCTGGGCCTGATGCTAACCCTAACCCTAACCCTAACACTATCCTAGGGCTGATGCTAACCCTAACCCTAACACTATCCTTGGGCTGATGCTAACCCTAACCCTAACCCTAACACTATCCTAGGCATGATGCTAACCCTAACCCTAACCCTAACACTATCCTAGGGCTGATGCTAACCCTAACCCTAACACTATCCTAGGGCTGATGCTAACCCTAACCCTAACCCTAACACTATCCTAGGTTTGATGCTAACCCTAACCCTAACACTATCCTAGGCCTGATGGTAACCCTAACCCTAACCCTGACACTATCCTAGGGCTGATGCTAAACCTAACCCTAACACTATCCTAGGGCTGATGCTAACCCTAACCCTAACCCTAACACTATCCTAGGGCTGATGCTAACCCTAACGCTAACCCTAACACTATCCTTGAACTGATGCTAACTCTAACCCTAACCATAACACTATCCTAGGCCTGATGATAACCCTAACCCTAACCCTAACACTATCCTAGGGTTTATGTTAACCCTAACCCTAACACTATCCTAGGGCTGATGCTAACCCTAACCCTAAACCTAACACTATCCTAGGGCTGATGCTAACCCTAACCCTAACACTATCCTAGGGCTGATGCTAACCCTAACCCTAACTCTAACACTATCTTAGTGCTGAGGCTAATCCTAACCCTAACACTATCCTAGGCCTGACGCTAACCCTAACCCTAACCCTAACTCTATCCTAGGGTTGATGCTAACCCTAACCCTAACACTATCCTAGGGCTGATGCTAACCCTAACCCTAACCCTAACACTATACTAGAGCTGATGCTAACCCTAAACCTAAAACTATCCTAGGCCTGATGATAACCCTAACCCTAACCCTAACACTATCCTAGGGCTGATGCTAACCCTAACCCTAACACTATCCTAGGGCTGATGCTAACCCTAACCCTAACCCTAACACTAACCTAAGTCTGATGCTAACCCTAGCCTCACACTATCCTAGGCCTGATGATAATCCTAACCCTAACCTTAACACTATCCTAGGGCTGATGCTAACCCTAACCCTAACGCTAACACTATCCTAGAGCTGATGCTAACCCCAACCCTAACACTATCCTAGGCCTGATGATAACCCTAACCGTAACCCTGACACTATCCTAGGGCTGATGCTAACCCTAACCCTAACACTATCCTAGGGCTGATGCTAACCCTAACCCTAACCCTAACACTCTCCTAGGGCTGAGGCTAACCCTAACCCTAACACTATCCTAGGGTTGATGCTAACCCTAACCCTAACACTATCCTGGGGCTGATGCTAACCCTAACCCTAACCCTAACACTATCCTTGGGCTGATGCTAACCCTAACCCTAACACTATCCTGGGCCTGATGCTAACCCTAACCCTAACCCTAACACTATCCTAGGGCTGATGCTAACCCTAACCCTAACCCTAACACTATCCTAGGGCAGATGCTAACCCTAACGCTAACCCTAACACTATCCTTGAACTGATGCTAACCCTAACCCTAACCCTAACACTATCCTAGGCCTGATGATAACCCTAACCCTAACCCTAACACTATCCTAGGATTTATGTTAACCCTAACCCTAACACTATCCTAGGGCTGATGCTAACGCTAACCCTAACCCTAACACTATCCTAGGGCGGATGCTACCCCTAACCCTAACCCTAACACTATCCTAGGGCTGATGCTAACCCTAACACTAACACTATCCTAGGGCTGATGCTAACCCTAACCCTAACATTATCCTAGGGCAGATGCTAACCCTAACCCTAACCCTAACACTATCCTAGGGCTGATGCTAACCCTAACACTAACACTATCCTAGGCCTGATGCTAACCCTAACCCTAACCCTAACACTATCCTAGGGCTGATGCTAACCCTAACCCTAACACTATCCTAGGGCTGATGCTAACCCTAACCCTAACACTATCCTAGGGCTGATGCTAACCCTAACCCTAACCCTAACACTCTCCAAGGGCTGATGCTAACTCTAACCCTAACACTATCCTAGGGCTGATGCTAACCCTAACCCTAACTCTAACACTATCTTAGGGCTGAGGCTAACCCTAACCCTAACACTATCCTACGGCTGATGCTAACCCTAACCCTAACCCTAACACTATCCTAGGGCTGATGCTAACCCTAACCCTAACACTATCCTAGGGCTGATGCTAACCCTAACCCTAACCCTAACACTATCCTAGGGCTGATGCTAACCCTAACCCTGACACTATCCTAGGGCTGATGCTAACCCTAACCCTAACCCTAACACTATCCTAGGGCTGATGCTAACCCTAACCCTAAACTATCCTAGGCCTGATGATAACCCTAACCCTAACCCTAACACTATCCTAGGGCTGATGCTAACCCTAACCCTAACACTATCCTAGGGCTGATGCTAACCCTAACCCTAAACCTAACACTATCCTAGGGCTGATGCTAACCCTAACGCTAACCCTAACACTATCCTTGAACTGATGCTAACACTAACCCTAACCCTAACACTATCCTAGGCCTGATGATAACCCTAACCCTAACCCTAACAGTATCCTAGGCTTTATGTTAACCCTAACCCTAACACTATCCTAGGGCTGATGCTAACCCTAACCCTAAACCTAACACTATCCTAGGGCGGATGCTAACCCTAACCCTAACCCTAACACTATCCTAGGGCTGATGCTAACCCTAACACTAACACTATCCTAGGGCTGATGCTAACCCTAACCCTAACCCTAACACTATCCTTGGGCTGATGCTAACCCTAACCCTAACACTATCCTGGGCCTGATGCTAACCCTAACCCTAACCCTAACACTATCACAGGGCTGATGCTAACCCTAACCCTAACACTATCCTTGGGCTGATGCTAACCCTAACCCTAACCCTAACACTATCCTAGGGCAGATGCTAACCCTAACGCTAAGCCTAACACTATCCTTGAACTGATGCTAACCCTAACCCTAACCCTAACACTATCCTAGGCCTGATGATAACCCTAACCCTAACCCTAACACTATCCTAGGGTTTATGTTAACCCTAACCCTAACACTATCCTAGGGCTGATGCTAACCCTAACCCTAACCCTAACACTATCCTAGGGCGGATGCTAACCCTAACCATAACCCTAACACTATCCTAGGGCTGATGCTATCCCTAACACTAACACTATCCTAGGGCTGATGCTAACCCTAACCCTAACCCTAACACTCTCCAAGGGCTGATGCTAACCCTAACCCTAACCCAAACACTATCGTAGGGCTGATGCTAACCCTAACCCTAACACTATGCTAGGGATGATGCTAACCCTAACCCTAACCCTAACACTATCCTAGGGTTGATGCTAACCCTAACCCTAACACTATCCTAGGGCTGATGCTAACCCTAACCCTAACCCTAACACTATCCTAGGGCTGATGCTAACCCTAAGCCTAACACTATCCTAGGGCTGATGCTAACCCTAACCCTAACCCTAACACTATCCTAGGGCTGATGCTAACCCTAACGCTAAACCTAACACTATCCTAGGGGTGATGCTAACCCTAACCCTAACCCTAACACTATCCTAGGGCTGATGCTAACCCTAACCCTAACCCTAACACTATCCTAGGCCTGATGCTAACCCTATCCCTAACCCTAACACTCTCCTAGGGCTGATGCTAACCCTAACCCTAACACTATCATAGGGCTGATGCTAAACCTAACCATAACCCTAACACTATCCTAGGGCTGATGCTCACCCTAACCCTAACCCTAACACTATCCTAGGGCTGATGCTAACCCTAACCCTAACACTATCCTAGGTCTGATCCTAACCCTAACCCTAACACTATCTTAGGGCTGATGCTAACCCTAACCCTAACCCTAACACTATCCTAGGCCTGATGCTAACCCTATCCCTAACCCTAACACTCTCCTAGGGCTGAGGCCAACCCTAACCCTAACACTATCCTACGGCTGATGCTAACCCTAACCCTAACCCAAACACTATCCTAGGGTTAATGCTAACCCTAACACTAACACTATCCTAGGGCTGATGCTAACCCTAACCCTAACCCTAACACTATCCTTGGGCTGATGCTAACCCTAACCCTAACACTATCCTGGGCCTGATGCTAACCCTAACCCTAACCCTAACACTATCCTAGGGCTGATGCTAACCCTAACCCTAACACTATCCTTGGGCTGATGCTAACCCTAACCCTAACCCTAACACTATACTAGAGCTGATGCTAACCCTAAACCTAACACTATCCTAGGCCTGATGATAACCCTAACCCTAACCCTAACACTATCCTAGGGCTGATGCTAACCCTAACCCTAACACTATCCTAGGGCTGATGCTAACCCTAACCCTAAACCTAACACTAACCTAAGTCTGATGCTAACCCTAGCCTCACACTATCCTAGGCCTGATGATAACCCTAACCCTAACCTTAACACTATCCTAGGGCTGATGCTAACCCTAACCCTAACCCTAACACTATCCTAGAGCTGATGCTAACCCTAACCCTAACACTATCCTAGGCCTGATGATAACCCTAACCGTAACCCTGACACTATCCTAGGGCTGATGCTAACCCTAACCCTAACACTATCCTAGGGCTGATGCTAACCCTAACCCTAACCCTAACACTCTCCTAGGGCTGAGGCTAACCCTAACCCTAACACTATCCTAGGGTTGATGCTAACCCTAACCCTAACACTATCCTAGGGCTGATGCTAACCCTAACCCTAACCCTAACACTATCCTTGGGCTGATGCTAACCCTAACCCTAACACTATCCTGGGCCTGATGCTAACCCTAACCCTAACCCTAACACTATCCTAGGGCTGATGCTAACCCTAACCCTAACCCTAACACTATCCTAGGGCAGATGCTAACCCTAACGCTAACCCTAACACTATCCTAGGGCTGATGCTAACCCTAACCCTAACCCTAACACTATCCTAGGCCTGATGATAACCCTAACCCTAACCCTAACACTATCCTAGGATTTATGTTAACCCTAACCCTAACACTATCCTAGGGCTGATGCTAACGCTAACCCTAATCCTAACACTATACTAGGGCTGATGCTAACCCTAACCCTAACCCTAACACTATCCTAGGGCTGATGCTAACCCTAACACTAACACTATCCTAGGGCTGATGCTAACCCTAACCCTAACATTATCCTAGGGCAGATGCTAACCCTAACCCTAACCCTAACACTATCCTAGGGCTGATGCTAACCCTAACACTAACACTATCCTAGGCCTGATGCTAACCCTAACCCTAACCCTAACACTATCCTAGGGCTGATGCTAACCCTAACCCTAACACTATCCTAGGGCTGATGCTAACTCTAACCCTAACACTATCCTAGGGCTGATGCTAACCCTAACCCTAACCCTAACACTCTCCAAGGGCTGAAACTAACCCTAACCCTAACACTATCCTAGGGCTGATGCTAACCCTAACCCTAACTCTAACACTATCTTAGGGCTGAGGCTAACCCTAACCCTAACACTATCCTACGGCTGATGCTAACCCTAACCCTAACCCTAACACTATCCTAGGGCTGATGCTAACCCTAACCCTAACACTATCCTAGGGCTGATGCTAACCCTAACCCTAACCCTAACACTATCCTAGGGCTGATGCTAACCCTAACCCTAACACTATCCTAGGGCTGATGCTAACCCTAACCCTAACCCCTAACACTATCCTAGGGCTGATGCTAACCCTAACCCTAAACTATCCTTGGCCTGATGATAACCCTAACCCTAACCCTAACACTATCCTAGGGCTGATGCTAACCCTAACACTAACACTATCCTAGCGCTGATGCTAACCCTAACCCTAAATCTAACACTATCCTAGGGCTGATGCTAACCCTAACGCTAACCCTAACACTATCCTTGAACTGATGCTAACCCTAACCCTAACCCTAACACTATCCTAGGCCTGATGATAACCCTAACCCTAACCCTAACAGTATCCTAGGCTTTATGTTAACCCTAACCCTAACACTATCCTAGGGCTGATGCTAACCCTAACCCTAAACCTAACACTATCCTAGGGCGGATGCTAACCCTAACCCTAACCCTAACACTATCCTAGGGCTGATGCTAACCCTAACACTAACACTATCCTAGGGCTGATGCTAACCCTAACACTAACCCTAACACTCTCCAAGGGCTGATGCTAACCCTAACCCTAACCCTAACACTAACCTAGGGCTGATGCTAACCCTAACCCTAAACCTAACACTATCCTGGGGCTGATGCTAACCCTAACCCTAACACTAACACTATCCTAGGGCTGATGCTAACCCTAACCCTAACACTATCCTAGGGCTGATGCTAACCCTAACCCTAACTCTAACATTATCTTAGGGCTGAGGCTAACCCTAACCCTAACACTATCCTAGGCCTGACGCTAACCCTAACCCTAACCCTAACTCTATCCTAGGGTTGATGCTAACCCTAACCCTAACACTATCCTAGGGCTGATGCTAACCCTAACCCTAACCCTAACACTATACTAGGGCTGATGCTAACCCTAAACCTAACACTATCCTAGGCCTGATGATAACCCTAACCCTAACCCTAACACTATCCTAGGGCTGATGCTAACCCTAACCCTAACACTATCCTAGGGCTGATGCTAACCCTAACCCTAACCCTAACACTAACCTAAGTCTGATGCTAACCCTAGCCTCACACTATCCTAGGCCTGATGATAACCCTAACCCTAACCTTAACACTATCCTAGGGCTGATGCTAACCCTAACCCTAACCCTAACACTATCCTAGAGCTGATGCTAACCCTAACCCTAACACTATCCTAGGCCTGATGATAACCCTAACCGTAACCCTGACACTATCCTAGGGCTGATGCTAACCCTAACCCTAACACTATCCTAGGGCTGATGCTAACCCTAACCCTAACCCTAACACTCTCCTAGGGCTGAGGCTAACCCTAACCCTAACACTATCCTAGGGTTGATGCTAACCCTAACCCTAACACCATCCTAGGGCTGATGCTAACCCTAACCCTAACCCTTAACACTATCCTTGGGCTGATGCTAACCCTAACCCTAACACTATCCTGGGCCTGATGCTAACCCTAACCCTAACCCTAACACTATCCTAGGGCTGATGCTAACCCTAACCCTAACCCTAACACTATCCTAGGGCAGATGCTAACCCTAACGCTAACCCTAACACTATCCTTGAACTGATGCTAACCCTAACCCTAACCCTAACACTATCCTAGGCCTGATGATAACCCTAACCCTAACCCTAACACTATCCTAGGATTTATGTTAACCCTAACCCTAACACTATCCTAGGGCTGATGGTAACGCTAACCCTAACCCTAACACTATCCTAGGGCGGATGCTAACCCTAACCCTAACCCTAACACTATCCTAGGGCTGATGCTAACCCTAACACTAACACTATCCTAGGGCTGATGCTAACCCTAACCCTAACATTATCCTAGGGCGGATGCTAACCCTAACCCTAACCCTAACACTATCCTAGGGCTGATGCTAACCCTAACACTAACACTATCCTAGGCCTGATGCTAACCCTAACCCTAACCCTAACACTATCCTAGGGCTGATGCTAACCCTAACCCTAACACTATCCTAGGGCTGATGCTAACCCTAACCCTAACACTATCCTAGGGCTGATGCTAACCCTAACCCTAACCCTAACACTCTCCAAGGGCTGATGCTAACCCTAACCCTAACACTATCCTAGGGCTGATGCTAACCCTAACCCTAACTCTAACACTATCTTAGGGCTGAGGCTAACCCTAACCCTAACACTATCCTACGGCTGATGCTAACCCTAACCCTAACCCTAACACTATCCTAGGGCTGATGCTAACCCTAACCCTAACACTATCCTAGGGCTGATGCTAACCCTAACCCTAACCCTAACACTATCCTAGGGCTGATGCTAACCATAACCCTAACACTATCCTAGGCCTGATGATAACCCTAACCCTAACCCTAACACTATCCTAGGGCTGATGCTAACCCTAACCCTAACACTATCCTAGGGCTGATGCTAACCCTAACCCTAAACCTAACACTATCCTAGGGCTGATGCTAACCCTAACGCTAACCCTAACACTATCCTTGAACTGATGCTAACCCTAACCCTAACCCTAACACTATCCTAGGCCTGATGATAACCCTAACCCTAACCCTAACAGTATCCTAGGCTTTATGTTAACCCTAACCCTAACACTATCCTAGGGCTGATGCTAACCCTAACCCTAAACCTAACACTATCCTAGGGCGGATGCTAACCCTAACCCTAACCCTAACACTATCCTAGGGCTGATGCTAACCCTAACCCTAACACTATCCTAGGGCTGATGCTAACCTTAACCCTAACCCTAACACTATCCTAGGGCTGATGTTAACCCTAACGCTAACACTATCCTAGGGCTGATGCTAACCCTAACCCTAACCCTAACACTAACCTAGGGCTGATGCTAACCCTAACCCTAACACTATCCTGGGGCTGATGCTAACCCTAACCCTAACCCTAACACTATCCTAGGGCTGATGCTAACCCTAAACCTAACACTATCCTAGGGCTGATGCTAACCCTAACCCTAACCCTAACACTATCCTAGGGCTGATGCTAACCCTAACACTAACACTATCCTAGGGCTGATGCTAACCCTATCCCTAACCCTAACACTATCCTAGGGCTGATGCTAACCCTAACCCTAACCCAAACACTATCCTAGGGTTGATGCTAACCCTAACCCTAACACTATCCTAGGGCTGATGCTAACCCTAACCCTAACCCTAACACTATCCTTGGGCGGATGCTAACCCTAACCCTAACACTATCCTGGGCCTGATGCTAACCCTAACCCTAACCCTAACACTATCACAGGGCTGATGCTAACCCTAACCCTAACACTATCCTTGGGCTGATGCTAACCCTAACCCTAACCCTAACACTATCCTAGGGAAGATGCTAACCCTAACGCTAAGCCTAACACTATCCTTGAACTGATGCTAACCCTAACCCTAACCCTAACACTATCCTAGGCCTGATGATAACCCTAACCCTAACCCTAACACTATCCTAGGGTTTATGTTAACCCTAACCCTAACACTATCCTAGGGCTGATGCTAACCCTAACCCTAACCCTAACACTAATCTAGGGCGGATGCTAACCCTAACCCTAACCCTAACACTATCCTAGGGCTGATGCTAACCCTAACACTAACACTATCCTAGGGCTGATGCTAACCCTAACCCTAACCCTAACATTATCCTGGGGCGTATGCTAACCCTAACCCTAACCCTAACACTATCCTAGGGCTGATGCTAACCCTAACACTAACACTATCCTAGGCCTGATGTTAACCCTAACCCTAACCCTAACACTATCCTAGGGCTGATGCTAACCCTAACCCTAACACTATCCTAGGGCTCATGCTAACCCTAACCCTAACACTATCCTAGGGCTGATGCTAACCCTAACCCTAACCCTAACACTCTCCAAGGGCTGATGCTAACCCTAACCCTAACCCTAACACTATCCTAGGGCTGATGCTAACCCTAACCCTAACTCTAACACTATCTTAGGGCTGAGGCTAACCCTAACCCTAACACTATCCTACGGCTGATGCTAACCCTAACCCTAACCCTAACACTATCCTAGGGCTGATGCTAACCCTAACCCTAACACTATCCTAGGGCTGATGCTATCCCTAACCCTAACCCTAACACTATCCTAGGGCTGATGCTCACCCTAACGCTAACCCTAACACTATCCTAGAACTGATGCTAACCCTAACCCTAACCCTAACACTATCCTAGGCCTGATGATAACCCTAACCCTAACCCTAACACTATCCTAGGGTTTATGTTAACCCTAACCCTAACACTATCCTAGGGCTGATGCTAACCCTAACCCTAAACCTAACACTATCCTAGGGCGGATGCTAACCCTAACCCTAACCCTAACACTATCCTAGGCCTGATGCTAACCCTATCCCTAACCCTAACACTCTCCTAGGGTTGATGCTAACCCTAACCCTAACACTATCCTAGGGAAGATGCTAACCCTAACGCTAAGCCTAACACTATCCTTGAACTGATGCTAACCCTAACCCTAACCCTAACACTATCCTAGGCCTGATGATAACCCTAACCCTAACCCTAACACTATCCTAGGGTTTATGTTAACCCTAACCCTAACACTATCCTAGGGCTGATGCTAACCCTAACCCTAACCCTAACACTAATCTAGGGCGGATGCTAACCCTAACCCTAACCCTAACACTATCCTAGGGCTGATGCTAACCCTAACACTAACACTATCCTAGGGCTGATGCTAACCCTAACCCTAACCCTAACATTATCCTGGGGCGGATGCTAACCCTAACCCTAACCCTAACACTATCCTAGGGCTGATGCTAACCCTAACACTAACACTATCCTAGGCCTGATGTTAACCCTAACCCTAACCCTAACACTATCCTAGGGCTGATGCTAACCCTAACCCTAACACTATCCTAGGGCTCATGCTAACCCTAACCCTAACACTATCCTAGGGCTGATGCTAACCCTAATCCTAACCCTAACACTCTCCAAGGGCTGATGCTAACCCTAACCCTAACCCTAACACTATCCTAGGGCTGATGCTAACCCTAACCCTAACTCTAACACTATCTTAGGGCTGAGGCTAACCCTAACCCTAACACTATCCTACGGCTGATGCTAACCCTAACCCTAACCCTAACACTATCCTAGGGCTGATGCTAACCCTAACCCTAACACTATCCTAGGGCTGATGCTATCCCTAACCCTAACCCTAACACTATCCTAGGGCTGATGCTCACCCTAACGCTAACCCTAACACTATCCTAGAACTGATGCTAACCCTAACCCTAACCCTAACACTATCCTAGGCCTGATGATAACCCTAACCATAACCCTAACCCTAACACTATCCTAGGGCTGATGCTAACCCTAACCCTAACACTATCCTAGGGCTGATGCTAACCCTAACCCTAACCCTAACACTATCCTAGGGTTGATGCTAACCCTAACCCTAACACTATCCTAGGGCTGATGCTAACCTTAACCCTAACCCTAACACTATCCTAGGGCTGATGCTAACCCTAACGCTAACACTATCCTAGGGCTTATGCTAACCCTAACCCTAACCCTAACACTAACCTAGGGCTGATGCTAACCCTAACACTAACACTATCCTGGGGCTGTTGCTAACCCTAACCCTAACCCTAACACTATCCTAGGGCTGATGCTAACACTAACCCTAACACTATCCTAGGGCTGATGCTAACCCTAACCCTCACCCTAACACTATCCTAGGGCTGATGCTAACCCTAACACTAACACTATCATAGGGCTGATGCTAACCCTAACCCTAACCCTAACACTATCCTAGGGCTGATGCTAACCCTAACCCTAACCCAAACACTATCCTAGGGTTGATGCTAACCCTAACCCTAACACTATCCTAGGGCTGATGCTAACCCTAACCCTAACCCTAACACTATCCTTGGGCTGATGCTAACCCTAACCCTAACACTATCCTGGGCCTGATGCTAACCCTAACCCTAACCCTAACACTATCATAGGGCTGATGCTAACCCTAACCCTAACACTATCCTTGGGCTGATGCTATCCCTAACCCTAACCCTAACACTATCCTAGGCCTCATGATAACCCTAACCCTAACCCTAACACTATCCTAGGGTTTATGTTAACCCTAACCCTAACACAATCCTAGGGCTGATGCTAACCCTAACCCTAACCCTAACACTATCCTAGGGCGGATGCTAACCCTAACCCTAACCCTAACACTATCCTAGGGCTGATGCTAACCCTAACACTAACAGTATCCTAGGTCTGATGCTAACCCTAACCCTAACCCAAACATTATCCTAGGGCGGATGCTAACTCTAACCCTAACACTAACACTTTCCTAGGGCTGATGCTAACCCTAACACTAACACTATCCTAGGCCTGATGCTAACCCTAACCCTAACCCTAACACTATCCTAGGGCTGATGCTAACCCTAACCCTAACACTATCCTAGGGCTGATGCTAACCCTAACACTAACACTATCCTAGGGCGGATGCTAACCCTAACCCTAACCCTAAGACTATCCTAGGGCTGATGCTAACCCTAACACTAACACTATCCTAGGGCTGATGCTAACCCTAACCCTAACCCTAACATTATCCTAGGGCTGATGCTAACCCTAACCCTAACTCTAACACTATCTTAGGGCTGAGGCTAACCCTAACCCTAACACTATCCTACGGCTGATGCTAACCCTAACCCTAACCCTAACACTATCCTAGGGCTGATGCTAACCCTAACCCTAACACTATCCTAGGGCTGATGCTAACCCTAACCCTAACCCTAACACTATCCTAGGGCTGATGCTAACCCTAACCCTAACACTATCCTAGGGCTGATGCTAACCCTAACCCTAAACCAAACACTATCCTAGGGGGGATGCTAACCCTAACCCTAACCCTAACACTATCCTAGGGCTGATGCTAACCCTAACACTAACACTATCCTAGGGCTGATGCTAACCCTAACCCTAACCCTAACACTATCCTAGGGCTGATGCTAACCCTAACCCTAACCCTAACACTCTCCAAGGTCTGATGCTAACCCTAACCCTAACCCTAACACTATCCTAGGGCTGATGCTAACCCTAACCCTAACACTATCCTAGGGCTGATGCTAACCCTATCCCTAACCCTAACACTATCCTAGGGCTGATGCTAACCCTAACCCTAACACTATCCTAGGGCTGATGCTAACCCTAACCCTAACCCTAACACTATCCTAGGGCTGATGCTAACCCTAACCCTAACACTATCCTAGGGCTGATGCTAACCCTAACCCTAACCCTAACACTATCCTAGGGCTGATGCTAACCCTAACCCTAACCCAAACACTATCCTAGGGTTGATGCTAACCCTAAGCCTAACACTATCCTAGGGCTGATGCTAACCCTAACCCTAACCCTAACACTATCCTTGGGCTGATGCTAACCCTAACCCTAACACTATCCTGGGCCTGATGCTAACCCTAACCCTAACCCTAACACTATCCTAGGGCTGATGCTAACCCTAACACTAACACTATCCTAGGGCTGATGCTAACCCTAACCCTAACCCTAACATTATCCTAGGGCTGATGCTAACCCTAACCCTAACTCTAACACTATCTTAGGGCTGAGGCTAACCCTAACCCTAACACTATCCTACGGCTGATGCTAACCCTAACCCTAACCCTAACACTATCCTAGGGCTGATGCTAACCCTAACCCTAACACTATCCTAGGGCTGATGCTAACCCTAACCCTAACCCTAACACTATCCTAGGGCTGATGCTAACCCTAACCCTAGCACTATCCTAGGGCTGATGCTAACCCTAACCATAAACCTAACACTATCCTAGGGGGGATGCTAACCCTAACCCAAACCCTAACACTATCCTAGGGCTGATGCTAACCCTAACACTAACACTATCCTAGGGCTGATGCTAACCCTAACCCTAACCCTAACACTCTCCAAGGGCTGATGCTAACCCTTACCCTAACCCTAACACTCTCCAAGGGCTGATGCTAACCCTAACCCTAACCCTAACACTATCCTAGGGCTGATGCTAACCCTAACCCTAACACTATCCTAGGGCTGATGCTAACCCTAACCCTAACCCTAACACTATCCTAGGGCTGATGCTAACCCTAACCCTAACACTATCCTCGGGCTGATGCTAACCCTAACCCTAACCCTAACACTATCCTAGGGCTGATGCTAACCCTAACACTAACACTATCCTAGGGCTGATGCTAACCCTAACCCTAACCCTAACACTATCCTAGGGCTGATGCTAACCCTAACCCTAACCCAAACACTATACTAGGGTTGATGCTAACCCTAACCCTAACACTATCCTAGGGATGATGCTAACCCTAACCCTAACCCTAACACTATCCTTGGGCTGATGCTAACCCTAACCCTAACACTATCCTGGGCCTGATGCTAACCCTAACCCTAACCCTAACACTATCCTAGGGCTGATGCTAACCCTAACCCTAACACTATCCTTGGGCTGATGCTAACCCTAACCCTAACCCTAACACTATCCTAGGGCAGATGCTAACCCTAACGCTAACCCTAACCCTATCCTTGAACTGATGCTAACCCTAACCCTAACCCTAACACTATCCTAGGCCTGATGATAACCCTAACCCTAACCCTAACACTATCCTAGGGTTCATGTTAACCCTAACCCTAACACTATCCTAGGGCTGATGCTAACCCTAACCCTAACCCTAACACTATCCTAGGGCGGATGCTAACCCTAACCCTAACCCTAACACTATCCTAGGGCTGATGCTAACCCTAACACTAACACTACCCTAGGGCTGATGCTAACCCAAACCCTAACCCTAACATTATCCTAGGGCGGATGCTAACCCTAACCCTAACCCTAACACTATCCTAGGGCTGATGCTAACCCTAACACTAACACTATCCTAGGCCTGATGCTAACCCTAACCCTAACCCTAACACTATCCTAGGGCTGATGCTAACCCTAACCCTAACAATATCCTAGGGCTGATGCTCACCCTAACACTAACACTATCCTAGGGCTGATGCTAACCCTAACCCTAACCCTAACACTCTCCAAGGACTGACGCTAACCCTAACCATAACCCTAACACTATCCTAGGGCTGATGCTAACCCTAACCCTAACTCTAACACTATCTTAGGGCTGAGGCTAACCCTAACCCTAACACTATCCTACGGCTGATGCTAACCCTAACCCTAACCCTAACACTATCCTAGGGCTGATGCTAACCCTAACCAAAACACTATCCTAGGCATGATGCTAACCCTAACCCTAACCCTAACACTATCCTAGGGCTGATGCTAACCCTAACCCTAACACTATCCTAGGGCTGATGCTAACCCTAACCCTAACCCTAACACTATCCTAGGGCTGATGCTAACCCTAACCCTAACTCTAACACTATCTTAGGGCTGAGGCTAACCCTAACCCTAACACTATCCGACGGCTGATGCTAACCCGAACCCTAACCCTAACACTATCCTAGGGCTGATGCTAACCCTAACCATAACACGATCCTCGGCCTGATGCTAACCCTAACCCTAACCCTAACTCTATCCTAGCGTTGATGCTAACCCTAACCCTAACACTATCCTAGGGCTGATGCTAACCCTAACCCTAACCCTAACACTATCCTAGGGCTGATGCTAACCCTAACCCTAACACTATCCTAGGCCTGATGGTAACCCTAACCCTAACCCTAACACTATCCTAGGGCTGATGCTAACCCTAACCCTAACACTATCCTAGGGCTGATGCTAACCCTAACCCTAACCCTAACACTATCCTAAGTCTGATGCTAACCCTAGCCCTCACACTATCCTAGGCCTGATGCTAACCCTAACCCTAACCTTAACACTATCCTAGGGCTGATGCTAACCCTAACCCTAACCCTAACACTATCCTAGAGCTGATGCTAACCCTAACCCTAACACTATCCTAGGCCTGATGATAACCCTAACCCTAACCCTGACACTATCCTAGGCCTGATGCTAACCCTAACCCTAACACTATCCTAGGGCTGATGCTAACCCTAACCCTAACCCTAACACTATCCTAGGCCTGATGCTAACCCTATCCCTAACCCTAACACTCTCCTAGGGCTAAGGCTAACCCTAACCCTAACACTATCCTAGGGCTGATGCTAACCCTAACCCTAACCCAAACACTATCCTAGGGTTGATGCTAACCCTAACCCTAACACTATCCTTGGGCTGATGCTAACCCTAACCCTAACCCTAACACTATCCTAGGGCAGATGCTAACCCTAACGCTAAGCCTAACACTATCCTTGAACTGATGCTAACCCTAACCCTAACCCTAACACTATCCTAGGCCTGATGATAACCCTAACCCTAACCCTAACACTATCCTAGGGTTTATGTTAACCCTAACCCTAAAACTATCCTAGGGCTGAGGCTAACCCTAACCGTAACCCTAACACTATCCTAGGGCTGATGCTAACCCTAACACTAACACTATCCTAGGGCTGATGCTAACCCTAACCCTAACCCAAACATTATCCTAGGGCGGATGCTAACCCTAACCCTAACCCTAACACTATCCTAGGGCTGATGCTAACCCTAACACTAACACTATCCTAGGCCTGATGCTAACCCTAACCCTAACCCAAACACTATCCTAGGGCTGATGCTAACCCTAACCCTAACCCAAACACTATCCTAGGGTTGATGCTAACCCTAACCCTAACACTATCCTAGGGCTGATGCTAACCCTAACCCTAACCCTAACACTATCCTTGGGCTGATGCTAACCCTAACCCTAACACTATCCTGGGCCTGATGCGAACCCTAACCCTAACCCTAACACTATCATAGGGCTGATGCTAACCCTAACCCTAACACTATCCTTGGGCTGATGCTATCCCTAACCCTAACCCTAACACTATCCTAGGCCTCATGATAACCCTAACCCTAACCCTAACACTATCCTAGGGTTTATGTTAACCCTAACCCTAACACAATCCTAGGGCTGATGCTAACCCTAACCCTAACCCTAACACTATCCTAGGGCGGATGCTAACCCTAACCCTAACCCTAACACTATCCTAGGGCTGATGCTAACCCTAACACTAACAGTATCCTAGGTCTGATGCTAACCCTAACCCTAACCCAAACATTATCCTAGGGCGGATGCTAACTCTAACCCTAACACTAACACTTTCCTAGGGCTGATGCTAACCCTAACACTAACACTATCCTAGGCCTGATGCTAACCCTAACCCTAACCCTAACACTATCCTAGGGCTGATGCTAACCCTAACCCTAACACTATCCTAGGGCTGATGCTAACCCTAACACTAACACTATCCTAGGGCGGATGCTAACCCTAACCCTAACCCTAAGACTATCCTAGGGCTGATGCTAACCCTAACACTAACACTATCCTAGGGCTGATGCTAACCCTAACCCTAACCCTAACATTATCCTAGGGCTGATGCTAACCCTAACCCTAACTCTAACACTATCTTAGGGCTGAGGCTAACCCTAACCCTAACACTATCCTACGGCTGATGCTAACCCTAACCCTAACCCTAACACTATCCTAGGGCTGATGCTAACCCTAACCCTAACACTATCCTAGGGCTGATGCTAACCCTAACCCTAACCCTAACACTATCCTAGGGCTGATGCTAACCCTAACCCTAACACTATCCTAGGGCTGATGCTAACCCTAACCCTAAACCAAACACTATCCTAGGGGGGATGCTAACCCTAACCCTAACCCTAACACTATCCTAGGGCTGATGCTAACCCTAACACTAACACTATCCTAGGGCTGATGCTAACCCTAACCCTAACCCTAACACTATCCTAGGGCTGATGCTAACCCTAACACTAACACTATCCTAGGGCTGATGCTAACCCTAACCCTAACCCTAACACTATCCTAGGGCTGATGCTAACCCTAACCCTAACCCAAACACTATCCTAGGGTTGATGCTAACCCTAAGCCTAACACTATCCTAGGGCTGATGCTAACCCTAACCCTAACCCTAACACTATCCTTGGGCTGATGCTAACCCTAACCCTAACACTATCCTGGGCCTGATGCTAACCCTAACCCTAACCCTAACACTATCCTAGGGCTGATGCTAACCCTAACACTAACACTATCCTAGGGCTGATGCTAACCCTAACCCTAACCCTAACATTATCCTAGGGCTGATGCTAACCCTAACCCTAACTCTAACACTATCTTAGGGCTGAGGCTAACCCTAACCCTAACACTATCCTACGGCTGATGCTAACCCTAACCCTAACCCTAACACTATCCTAGGGCTGATGCTAACCCTAACCATAACACTATCCTAGGGCTGATGCTAACCCTAACCCTAACCCTAACACTATCCTAGGGCTGATGCTAACCCTAACCCTAGCACTATCCTAGGGCTGATGCTAACCCTAACCATAAACCTAACACTATCCTAGGGGGGATGCTAACCCTAACCCAAACCCTAACACTATCCTAGGGCTGATGCTAACCCTAACACTAACACTATCCTAGGGCTGATGCTAACCCTAACCCTAACCCTAACACTCTCCAAGGGCTGATGCTAACCCTTACCCTAACCCTAACACTCTCCAAGGGCTGATGCTAACCCTAACCCTAACCCTAACACTATCCTAGGGCTGATGCTAACCCTAACCCTAACACTATCCTAGGGCTGATGCTAACCCTAACCCTAACCCTAACACTATCCTAGGGCTGATGCTAACCCTAACCCTAACACTATCCTCGGGCTGATGCTAACCCTAACCCTAACCCTAACACTATCCTAGGGCTGATGCTAACCCTAACACTAACACTATCCTAGGGCTGATGCTAGCCCTAACCCTAACCCTAACACTATCCTAGGGCTGATGCTAACCCTAACCCTAACCCAAACACTATACTAGGGTTGATGCTAACCCTAACCCTAACACTATCCTAGGGATGATGCTAACCCTAACCCTAACCCTAACACTATCCTTGGGCTGATGCTAACCCTAACCCTAACACTATCCTGGGCCTGATGCTAACCCTAACCCTAACCCTAACACTATCCTAGGGCTGATGCTAACCCTAACCCTAACACTATCCTTGGGCTGATGCTAACCCTAACCCTAACCCTAACACTATCCTAGGGCAGATGCTAACCCTAACGCTAACCCTAACCCTATCCTTGAACTGATGCTAACCCTAACCCTAACCCTAACACTATCCTAGGCCTGATGATAACCCTAACCCTAACCCTAACACTATCCTAGGGTTCATGTTAACCCTAACCCTAACACTATCCTAGGGCTGATGCTAACCCTAACCCTAACCCTAACACTATCCTAGGGCGGATGCTAACCCTAACCCTAACCCTAACACTATCCTAGGGCTGATGCTAACCCTAACACTAACACTATCCTAGGGCTGATGCTAACCCTAACCCTAACCCTAACATTATCCTAGGGCGGATGCTAACCCTAACCCTAACCCTAACACTATCCTAGGGCTGATGCTAACCCTAACACTAACACTATCCTAGGCCTGATGCTAACCCTAACCCTAACCCTAACACTATCCTAGGGCTGACGCTAACCCTAACCCTAACAATATCCTAGGGCTGATGCTCACCCTAACACTAACACTATCCTAGGGCTGATGCTAACCCTAACCCTAACCCTAACACTCTCCAAGGACTGACGCTAACCCTAACCATAACCCTAACACTATCCTAGGGCTGATGCTAACCCTAACCCTAACTCTAACACTATCTTAGGGCTGAGGCTAACCCTAACCCTAACACTATCCTACGGCTGATGCTAACCCTAACCCTAACCCTAACACTATCCTAGGGCTGATGCTAACCCTAACCAAAACACTATCCTAGGCATGATGCTAACCCTAACCCTAACCCTAACACTATCCTAGGGCTGATGCTAACCCTAACCCTAACACTATCCTAGGGCTGATGCTAACCCTAACCCTAACCCTAACACTATCCTAGGGCTGATGCTAACCCTAACCCTAACTCTAACACTATCTTAGGGCTGAGGCTAACCCTAACCCTAACACTATCCGACGGCTGATGCTAACCCGAACCCTAACCCTAACACTATCCTAGGGCTGATGCTAACCCTAACCATAACACGATCCTCGGCCTGATGCTAACCCTAACCCTAACCCTAACTCTATCCTAGCGTTGATGCTAACCCTAACCCTAACACTATCCTAGGGCTGATGCTAACCCTAACCCTAACCCTAACACTATCCTAGGGCTGATGCTAACCCTAACCCTAACACTATCCTAGGCCTGATGGTAACCCTAACCCTAACCCTAACACTATCCTAGTGCTGATGCTAACCCTAACCCTAACACTATCCTAGGGCTGATGCTAACCCTAACCCTAACCCTAACACTATCCTAAGTCTGATGCTAACCCTAGCCCTCACACTATCCTAGGCCTGATGCTAACCCTAACCCTAACCTTAACACTATCCTAGGGCTGATGCTAACCCTAACCCTAACCCTAACACTATCCTAGAGCTGATGCTAACCCTAACCCTAACACTATCCTAGGCCTGATGATAACCCTAACCCTAACCCTGACACTATCCTAGGCCTGATGCTAACCCTAACCCTAACACTATCCTAGGGCTGATGCTAACCCTAACCCTAACCCTAACACTATCCTAGGCCTGATGCTAACCCTATCCCTAACCCTAACACTCTCCTAGGGCTAAGGCTAACCCTAACCCTAACACTATCCTAGGGCTGATGCTAACCCTAACCCTAACCCAAACACTATCCTAGGGTTGATGCTAACCCTAACCCTAACACTATCCTTGGGCTGATGCTAACCCTAACCCTAACCCTAACACTATCCTAGGGCAGATGCTAACCCTAACGCTAACCCTAACACTATCCTTGAACTGATGCTAACCCTAACCCTAACCCTAACACTATCCTAGGCCTGATGATAACCCTAACCCTAACCCTAACACTATCCTAGGGTTTATGTTAACCCTAACCCTAAAACTATCCTAGGGCTGAGGCTAACCCTAACCGTAACCCTAACACTATCCTAGGGCTGATGCTAACCCTAACACTAACACTATCCTAGGGCTGATGCTAACCCTAACCCTAACCCAAACATTATCCTAGGGCGGATGCTAACCCTAACCCTAACCCTAACACTATCCTAGGGCTGATGCTAACCCTAACACTAACACTATCCTAGGCCTGATGCTAACCCTAACCCTAACCCAAACACTATCCTAGGGCTGATGCTAACCCTAAGCCTAACACTATCCTAGGGCTGATGCTAACCCTAACACTAACACTATCCTAGGGCGGATGCTAACCCTAACCCTAACGCTAACACTATCCTAGGGCTGATGCTAACCCTAACGCTGACACTATCCTAGGGCTGATGATAACCCTAACCCTAACCCTAACATTATCCTAGGGCTGATGCTAACCCTAACCCTAACTCTAACACTATCTTAGGGCTGAGGCTAACCCTAACCCTAACACTATCCTACGGCTGATGCTAACCCTAACCCTAACCCTAACACTATCCTAGGGCTGATGCTAACCCTAACCCTAACCCTAACGCTATCCTAGGGCTGATGCTAACCCTAACCCTAACACTATCCTAGGTCTGATGCTAACCCTAACCCTAACCCAAACATTATCCTAGGGCGGATGCTAACTCTAACCCTAACACTAACACTTTCCTAGGGCTGATGCTAACCCTAACACTAACACTATCCTAGGCCTGATGCTAACCCTAACCCTAACCCTAACACTATCCTAGGGCTGATGCTAACCCTAACCCTAACACTATCCTAGGGCTGATGCTAACCCTAACACTAACACTATCCTAGGGCGGATGCTAACCCTAACCCTAACCCTAAGACTATCCTAGGGCTGATGCTAACCCTAACACTAACACTATCCTAGGGCTGATGCTAACCCTAACCCTAACCCTAACATTATCCTAGGGCTGATGCTAACCCTAACCCTAACTCTAACACTATCTTAGGGCTGAGGCTAACCCTAACCCTAACACTATCCTACGGCTGATGCTAACCCTAACCCTAACCCTAACACTATCCTAGGGCTGATGCTAACCCTAACCCTAACACTATCCTAGGGCTGATGCTAACCCTAACCCTAACCCTAACACTATCCTAGGGCTGATGCTAACCCTAACCCTAACACTATCCTAGGGCTGATGCTAACCCTAACCCTAAACCAAACACTATCCTAGGGGGGATGCTAACCCTAACCCTAACCCTAACACTATCCTAGGGCTGATGCTAACCCTAACACTAACACTATCCTAGGGCTGATGCTAACCCTAACCCTAACCCTAACACTATCCTAGGGCTGATGCTAACCGTAACCCTAACCCTAACACTCTCCAAGGTCTGATGCTAACCCTAACCCTAACCCTAACACTATCCTAGGGCTGATGCTAACCCTAACCCTAACACTATCCTAGGGCTGATGCTAACCCTATCCCTAACCCTAACACTATCCTAGGGCTGATGCTAACCCTAACCCTAACACTATCCTAGGGCTGATGCTAACCCTAACCCTAACCCTAACACTATCCTAGGGCTGATGCTAACCCTAACACTAACACTATCCTAGGGCTGATGCTAACCCTAACCCTAACCCTAACACTATCCTAGGGCTGATGCTAACCCTAACCCTAACCCAAACACTATCCTAGGGTTGATGCTAACCCTAATCCTAACACTATCCTAGGGCTGATGCTAACCCTAACCCTAACCCTAACACTATCCTTGGGCTGATGCTAACCCTAACCCTAACACTATCCTGGGCCTGATGCTAACCCTAACCCTAACCCTAACACTATCCTAGGGCTGATGCTAACCCTAACACTAACACTATCCTAGGGCTGATGCTAACCCTAACCCTAACCCTAACATTATCCTAGGGCTGATGCTAACCCTAACCCTAACTCTAACACTATCTTAGGGCTGAGGCTAACCCTAACCCTAACACTATCCTACGGCTGATGCTAACCCTAACCCTAACCCTAACACTATCCTAGGGCTGATGCTAACCCTAACCATAACACTATCCTAGGGCTGATGCTAACCCTAACCCTAACCCTAACACTATCCTAGGGCTGATGCTAACCCTAACCCTAGCACTATCCTAGGGCTGATGCTAACCCTAACCATAAACCTAACACTATCCTAGGGGGGATGCTAACCCTAACCCAAACCCTAACACTATCCTAGGGCTGATGCTAACCCTAACACTAACACTATCCTAGGGCTGATGCTAACCCTAACCCTAACCCTAACACTCTCCAAGGGCTGATGCTAACCCTTACCCTAACCCTAACACTCTCCAAGGGCTGATGCTAACCCTAACCCTAACCCTAACACTATCCTAGGGCTGATGCTAACCCTAACCCTAACACTATCCTAGGGCTGATGCTAACCCTAACCCTAACCCTAACACTATCCTAGGGCTGATGCTAACCCTAACCCTAACACTATCCTCGGGCTGATGCTAACCCTAACCCTAACCCTAACACTATCCTAGGGCTGATGCTAACCCTAACACTAACACTATCCTAGGGCTGATGCTAGCCCTAACCCTAACCCTAACACTATCCTAGGGCTGATGCTAACCCTAACCCTAACCCAAACACTATACTAGGGTTGATGCTAACCCTAACCCTAACACTATCCTAGGGATGATGCTAACCCTAACCCTAACCCTAACACTATCCTTGGGCTGATGCTAACCCTAACCCTAACACTATCCTGGGCCTGATGCTAACCCTAACCCTAACCCTAACACTATCCTAGGGCTGATGCTAACCCTAACCCTAACACTATCCTTGGGCTGATGCTAACCCTAACCCTAACCCTAACACTATCCTAGGGCAGATGCTAACCCTAACGCTAACCCTAACCCTATCCTTGAACTGATGCTAACCCTAACCCTAACCCTAACACTATCCTAGGCCTGATGATAACCCTAACCCTAACCCTAACACTATCCTAGGGTTCATGTTAACCCTAACCCTAACACTATCCTAGGGCTGATGCTAACCCTAACCCTAACCCTAACACTATCCTAGGGCGGATGCTAACCCTAACCCTAACCCTAACACTATCCTAGGGCTGATGCTAACCCTAACACTAACACTATCCTAGGGCTGATGCTAACCCTAACCCTAACCCTAACATTATCCTAGGGCGGATGCTAACCCTAACCCTAACCCTAACACTATCCTAGGGCTGATGCTAACCCTAACACTAACACTATCCTAGGCCTGATGCTAACCCTAACCCTAACCCTAACACTATCCTAGGGCTGACGCTAACCCTAACCCTAACAATATCCTAGGGCTGATGCTCACCCTAACACTAACACTATCCTAGGGCTGATGCTAACCCTAACCCTAACCCTAACACTCTCCAAGGACTGACGCTAACCCTAACCATAACCCTAACACTATCCTAGGGCTGATGCTAACCCTAACCCTAACTCTAACACTATCTTAGGGCTGAGGCTAACCCTAACCCTAACACTATCCTACGGCTGATGCTAACCCTAACCCTAACCCTAACACTATCCTAGGGCTGATGCTAACCCTAACCAAAACACTATCCTAGGCATGATGCTAACCCTAACCCTAACCCTAACACTATCCTAGGGCTGATGCTAACCCTAACCCTAACACTATCCTAGGGCTGATGCTAACCCTAACCCTAACCCTAACACTATCCTAGGGCTGATGCTAACCCTAACCCTAACTCTAACACTATCTTAGGGCTGAGGCTAACCCTAACCCTAACACTATCCGACGGCTGATGCTAACCCGAACCCTAACCCTAACACTATCCTAGGGCTGATGCTAACCCTAACCATAACACGATCCTCGGCCTGATGCTAACCCTAACCCTAACCCTAACTCTATCCTAGCGTTGATGCTAACCCTAACCCTAACACTATCCTAGGGCTGATGCTAACCCTAACCCTAACCCTAACACTATCCTAGGGCTGATGCTAACCCTAACCCTAACACTATCCTAGGCCTGATGGTAACCCTAACCCTAACCCTAACACTATCCTAGTGCTGATGCTAACCCTAACCCTAACACTATCCTAGGGCTGATGCTAACCCTAACCCTAACCCTAACACTATCCTAAGTCTGATGCTAACCCTAGCCCTCACACTATCCTAGGCCTGATGCTAACCCTAACCCTAACCTTAACACTATCCTAGGGCTGATGCTAACCCTAACCCTAACCCTAACACTATCCTACAGCTGATGCTAACCCTAACCCTAACACTATCCTAGGCCTGATGATAACCCTAACCCTAACCCTGACACTATCCTAGGCCTGATGCTAACCCTAACCCTAACACTATCCTAGGGCTGATGCTAACCCTAACCCTAACCCTAACACTATCCTAGGCCTGATGCTAACCCTATCCCTAACCCTAACACTCTCCTAGGGCTAAGGCTAACCCTAACCCTAACACTATCCTAGGGCTGATGCTAACCCTAACCCTAACCCAAACACTATCCTAGGGTTGATGCTAACCCTAACCCTAACACTATCCTTGGGCTGATGCTAACCCTAACCCTAACCCTAACACTATCCTAGGGCAGATGCTAACCCTAACGCTAACCCTAACACTATCCTTGAACTGATGCTAACCCTAACCCTAACCCTAACACTATCCTAGGCCTGATGATAACCCTAACCCTAACCCTAACACTATCCTAGGGTTTATGTTAACCCTAACCCTAAAACTATCCTAGGGCTGAGGCTAACCCTAACCGTAACCCTAACACTATCCTAGGGCTGATGCTAACCCTAACACTAACACTATCCTAGGGCTGATGCTAACCCTAACCCTAACCCAAACATTATCCTAGGGCGGATGCTAACCCTAACCCTAACCCTAACACTATCCTAGGGCTGATGCTAACCCTAACACTAACACTATCCTAGGCCTGATGCTAACCCTAACCCTAACCCAAACACTATCCTAGGGCTGATGCTAACCCTAAGCCTAACACTATCCTAGGGCTGATGCTAACCCTAACACTAACACTATCCTAGGGCGGATGCTAACCCTAACCCTAACGCTAACACTATCCTAGGGCTGATGCTAACCCTAACGCTGACACTATCCTAGGGCTGATGATAACCCTAACCCTAACCCTAACATTATCCTAGGGCTGATGCTAACCCTAACCCTAACTCTAACACTATCTTAGGGCTGAGGCTAACCCTAACCCTAACACTATCCTACGGCTGATGCTAACCCTAACCCTAACCCTAACACTATCCTAGGGCTGATGCTAACCCTAACCCTAACCCTAACGCTATCCTAGGGCTGATGCTAACCCTAACCCTAACACTATCCTAGGTCTGATGCTAACCCTAACCCTAAACCTAACACTATCCTAGGGGGGATGCTAACCCTAACCCTAACCCTAACACTATCCTAGGGCTGATGCTAACCCTAACACTAACACTATCCTAGGGCTCATGCTAACCCTAACCCTAACCCTAACACTCTCCAAGGGCTGAGGCTAACCCTAACCCTAACCCTAACACTATCCTAGGGCTGATGCTAACCCTAACCCTAACAGTATCCTAGGGCTGATGCTAACCCTAACCCTAACACTATCTTAGGGCTGATGTTAACCCTAACCCTAACACTATCCTAGGGCTGATGCTAACCCTAACACTAACCCTAACACTAACCTAGGGCTGATGGTAACCCTAACCCTAACACTATCCTAGGGCTGATGCTAACCCTAACCCTAACCCTAACACTATCCTAGGGCTGATGCTAACCCTAACCCTAACCCTAACACTATCCTAGGGCTGATGCTAACCCTAACACTAACACTATCCTAGGGCTGATGCTAACCCTAACCCTAACCCTAACACTATCCTAGGGCTGATGCTAACCCTAACCCTAACCCAAACACTATCCTAGGGTTGATGCTAACCCTAACCCTAACACTATCCTAGGGCTGATGCTAACCCTAACCCTAACCATAACACTATCCTTGGGCTGATGCTAACCCTAACCATAACACTATCCTGGGGCTGATGCTAACCCTAACCCTAACCCTAACACTATCCTAGGCCTGATGATAACCCTAACCCTAACCCTAACACTATCCTAGGATTTATGTTAACCCTAACCCTAACACTATCCTAGGGCTGATGCTAACCCTAACCCTAACCCTAACACTATCCTAGGGCGGATGCTAACCCTAACCCTAACCCTAACACTATCCTAGGGCTGATGCTAACCCTAACACTAACACTATCCTAGGGCTGATGCTAACCCTAACCCTAACCCTAACATTATCCTAGGGCGGATGCTAACACTAACCCTAACCCAAACACTATCCTAGGGCTGATGCTAACCCTAACACTAACACTATCCTAGGCCTGATGCTAACCCTAACCCTAACCCTAACACTATCCTAGGGCTGATGCTAACCCTAACCCTAACACTATCCTAGGGCTGATGCTAACCCTAACCCTAACAATATCCTAGGGCTGATGCTAACCCTAACCCTAACCCTAACACTCTCCAAGGGCTGATGCTAACACTAACCCTAACCCTAACACTATCCTAGGGCTGATGCTAACCCTAACCCTAACCCTAACACTATCCTAGGGCTGATGCTAACCCTAACGCTAACCCTAACACTATCCTTGAACTGATGCTAACCCTAACCCTAACCCTAACACTATCCTAGGCCTGATGATAACCCTAACCCTAACCCTAACACTATCCTAGGGTTTATGTTAACCCTAACCCTAACACTATCCTAGGGCTGATGATAACCCTAACCCTAACCCTAACACTATCCTAGGGCTGATGCTAACCCTAACACTAACACTATCCTAGGGCTGATGCTAACCCTAACCCTAACCCTAACACTATCCAAGGGCTGATGCTAACCCTAACCCTAACCCTAACACTATCCTAGGGCTGATGCTAACCCTAACCCTAACACTATCCTAGGGCTGATGCTAACCCTAACCCTAACCCTAACACTATCCTAGGGTTGATGCTAACCCTAACCCTAACACTATCCTAGGGCTGATGCTAACCTTAACCCTAACCCTAACACTATCCTAGGGCTGATGCTAACCCTAACGCTAACACTATCCTAGGGCTGATGCTAACCCTAACCCTAACCCTAACACTAACCTAGGGCTGATGCTAACCCTAACCCTAACACTATCCTGGGGCTGATGCTAACCCTAACCCTAACCGTAACACTATCCTAGGGCTGATGCTAACCCCAACCCTAACACTATCCTAGGGCTGATGCTAACCATAACCCTAACCCTAACACTATCCTAGGGCTGATGCTAACCCTAACCCTAACACTATCCTAGGGCTGATGCTAACCCTAACACTAACACTATCCTAGGGCGGATGCTAACCCTAACCCTAACCCTAACACTATCCTAGGGCTGATGCTAACCCTAACACTAACACTATCCTAGGGCTGATGCTAACCCTAACCCTAACCCTAACATTATCCTAGGGCTGATGCTAACCCTAACCCTATCTCTAACACTATCTTAGGGCTGAGGCTAACCCTAACCCTAACACTATCCTACGGCTGATGCTAACCCTAACCCTAACCCTAACACTATCCTAGGGCTGATGCTAACCCTAACCCTAACACTATCCTAGGGCTGATGCTAACCCTAACCCTAACCCTAACACTATCCTAGGGCTGATGCTAACCCTAACCCTAACACTATCCTAGGGCTGATGCTAACCCTAACCCTAAACCTAACACTATCCTAGGGGGGATGCTAACCCTAACCCTAACCCTAACACTATCCTAGGGCTGATGCTAACCCTAACCCTAACACTATCCTAGGGCTGATGCTAACCCTAACCCTAACCCTAACACTATCCTAGGGTTGATGCTAACCGTAACCCTAACACTATCCTAGGGCTGATGCTAACCCTAACCCTAACCCTAACACTATCTTAGGGCTGATGTTAACCCCAACCCTAACACTATCCTAGGGCTGATGCTAACCCTAACCCTAACCCTAACACTAACCTAGGGCTGATGCTAACCCTAACCCTAACACTATCCTAGGGCTGATGCTAACCCTAACCCTAACACTATCCTTGGGCTGATGCTAACCCTAACCCTAACCCTAACACTATCCTAGGGCAGATGCTAACCCTAACGCTAACCCTAACACTATCCTTGAACTGATGCTAACCCTAACCCTAACCCTAACACTATCCTAGGCCTGATGCTAACCCTAACCCTAACCCTAACACTATCCTAGGGTTTATGTTAACCCTAACCCTAACACTATCCTAGGGCTGATGCTAACCCTAACCCTAACCCTAACACTATCCTAGGGCGGATGCTAACCCTAACCCTAACCCTAACACTATCCTAGGGCTGATGCTAACCCTAACACTAACACTATCCTATGGCTGATGCTAACCCTAACCCTAACCCTAACATTATCCTAGGGCGGATGCTAACCCTAACCCTAACCCTAACAGTATCCTAGGGCTGATGCTAACCCTAACACTAACACTATCCTAGGCCTGATGCTAACCCTAACCCTAACCCTAACACTATCCTAGGGCTAATGCTAACCCTAACCCTAACACTATCCTAGGGCTGATGCTCACCCTAACACTAACACTATCCTAGGGCTGATGCTAACCCTAACCCTAACCCTAACACTCTCCAAGGGCTGATGCTAACCCTAACCCTAACCCTAACACTATCCTAGGGCTGATGCTAACCCTAACCCTAACTCTAACACTATCTTAGGGCTGAGGCTAACCCTAACCCTAACACTATCCTACGGCTGATGCTAACCCTAACCCTAACCCTAACACTATCCTAGGGCTGATGCTAACCCTAACCCTAACACTATCCTAGGCCTGATGCTAACCCTAACCCTAACCCTAACACTATCCTAGGGCTGATGCTAACCCAAACCCTAACACTATCCTAGGGCTGATGCTAACCCTAACCCTAACCCTAACACTATCCTAGGGCTGATGCTAACCCTAACCCTAACTCTAACACTATCTTAGGGCTGAGGCTAACCCTAACCCTAACACTATCCTAGGGCTGATGCTAACCCGAACCCTAACCCTAACACTATCCTAGGGCTGATGCTAACCCTAACCATAACACGATCCTAGGCCTGATGCTAACCCTAACCCTAACCCTAACTCTATCCTAGTGTTGATGCTAACCCTAACCCTAACACTATCCTAGGCCTGATGCTAACCCTATCCCTAACCCTAACACTCTCCTAGGGCTAAGGCTAACCCTAACCCTAACACTATCCTAGGGCTGATGCTAACCCTAACCCTAACCCAAACACTATCCTAGGGTTGATGCTAACCCTAACCCTAACACTATCCTAGGGCTGATGCTAACCCTAACCCTAACCCTAACACTATCCTTGGGCTGATGCTAACCCTAACCCTAACACTATCCTGGGCCTGATGCTAACCCTAACCCTAACCCTAACACTATCATAGGGCTGATGCTAACCCTAACCCTAACACTATCCTTGGGCTGATGCTAACCCTAACCCTAACCCTAACACTATCCTAGGGCAGATGCTAACCCTAACGCTAACCCTAACACTATCCTTGAACTGATGCTAACCCTAACCCTAACCCTAACACTATCCTAGGCCTGATGATAACCCTAACCCTAACCCTAACACTATCCTAGGGTTTATGTTAACCCTAACCCTAACACTCTCCTAGGGCTGATGCTAACCCTAACCCTAACCCTAACAGTATCCTAGGGCTGATGCTAACCCTAACACTAACACTATCCTAGGGCTGATGCTAACCCTAACCCTAACCCAAACATTATCCTAGGGCGGATGCTAACCCTAACCCTAACCCTAACACTCTCCAAGGGCTGATGCTAACCCTAACCCTAACCCTAACACTATCCTACGGCTGATGCTAACCCTAACCCTAACCCTAACACTATCCTAGGGCTGATGCTAACCCTATCCCTAACACTATCCTAGGCCTGAAGCTAACCCTAACCCTAACCCTAACACTATCCTAGGGCTGATGCTAACCCAAACCCTAACACTATCCTAGGGCTGATGCGAACCCTAACCCTAACCCTAACTCTATCCTAGCGTTGATGATAACCCTAACTCTAACACTATCCTAGGGCTGATGCTAACCCTAACCCTAACCCTAACACTATCCTAGGGCTGATGCTAACCCTAACCCCAACAGTATCCTATGGCTGATGCTAACCCTAACCCTAACCCTAACACTATCCTAGGGCTGATGCTAACCCTAACACTAACACTATCCTAGGGCTGATGCTAACCCTAACCCTAACCCTAACACTATCCTAGGGCTGATGCTAACCCTAACCCTAAACCAAACACTATACTAGGGTTGATGCTAACAATAACCCTAACACTATCCTAGGGCTGATGCTAACCCTAACCCTAACCCTAACACTATACTTGGGCTGATGCTAACCCTAACCCTAACACTATCCTGGGCCTGATGGTAACCCTAACCCTAACCCTAACACTATCCTAGGGCTGATGCTAACCCTAACCCTAACACTATCCTTGGGCTGATGCTAACCCTAACCCTAACCCTAACACTATCCTAGGGCAGATGCTAACCCTAACGCTAACCCTAACACTATCCTTGAACTGATGCTAACCCTAACCCTAACCCTAACACTGTCCTAGGCCTGATGATAACCCTAACCCTAACCCTAACACTATCCTAGGGTTTATGTTAACCCTAACCCTAACACTATCCTAGGGCTGATGCTAACCCTAACCCTAACCCTAACACTATCCTAGGGCGGATGCTAACCCTAACCCTAACCCTAACACTATCCTAGGGCTGATGCTAACCCTAACACTAACACTATCCTATGGCTGATGCTAACCCTAACCCTAACCCTAACATTATCCTAGGGCGGATGCTAACCCTAACCCTAACCCTAACAGTATCCTAGGGCTGATGCTAACCCTAACACTAACACTATCCTAGGCCTGATGCTAACCCTAACCCTAACCCTAACACTATCCTAGGGCTAATGCTAACCCTAACCCTAACACTATCCTAGGGCTGATGCTCACCCTAACACTAACACTATCCTAGGGCTGATGCTAACCCTAACCCTAACCCTAACACTCTCCAAGGGCTGATGCTAACCCTAACCCTAACCCTAACACTATCCTAGGGCTGATGCTAACCCTAACCCTAACTCTAACACTATCTTAGGGCTGAGGCTAACCCTAACCCTAACACTATCCTACGGCTGATGCTAACCCTAACCCTAACCCTAACACTATCCTAGGGCTGATGCTAACCCTAACCATAACACGATCCTAGGCCTGATGCTAACCCTAACCCTAACCCTAACTCTATCCTAGTGTTGATGCTAACCCTAACCCTAACACTATCCTAGGCCTGATGCTAACCCTATCCCTAACCCTAACACTCTCCTAGGGCTAAGGCTAACCCTAACCCTAACACTATCCTAGGGCTGATGCTAACCCTAACCCTAACCCAAACACTATCCTAGGGTTGATGCTAACCCTAACCCTAACACTATCCTAGGGCTGATGCTAACCCTAACCCTAACCCTAACACTATCCTTGGGCTGATGCTAACCCTAACCCTAACACTATCCTGGGCCTGATGCTAACCCTAACCCTAACCCTAACACTATCATAGGGCTGATGCTAACCCTAACCCTAACACTATCCTTGGGCTGATGCTAACCCTAACCCTAACCCTAACACTATCCTAGGGCAGATGCTAACCCTAACGCTAACCCTAACACTATCCTTGAACTGATGCTAACCCTAACCCTAACCCTAACACTATCCTAGGCCTGATGATAACCCTAACCCTAACCCTAACACTATCCTAGGGTTTATGTTAACCCTAACCCTAACACTCTCCTAGGGCTGATGCTAACCCTAACCCTACCCTAACAGTATCCTAGGGCTGATGCTAACCCTAACACTAACACTATCCTAGGGCTGATGCTAACCCTAACCCTAACCCAAACATTATCCTAGGGCGGATGCTAACCCTAACCCTAACCCTAAGACTATCCTAGGGCTGATGCTAACCCTAACACTAACACTATCCTAGGCCTGATGCTAACCCTAACCCTAACCCTAACACTATCCTAGGGCTGATGCTAACCCTAAGCCTAACACTATCCTAGGGCGGAAGCTAACCCTAACCCTAACCCTAACACTATCCTAGGGCTGATGCTAACCCTAACACTAACACTATCCTAGGGCTGATGCTAACCCTAACCTTAACCCTAACATTATCCTAGGGCTGATGCTAACCCTAACCCTAACCCTAACGCTATCCTAGGGCTGATGCTCACCCTAACCCTAACACTATCCTAGGGCTGATGCTAACCCTAACCCTAACCCTAACACTATCCTAGGGCTGATGCTAACCCTAACACTAACAATATCCTAGGGCTGATGCTAACCCTAACCCTAACCCTAACATTATCCTAGGGCGGATGCTAACCCTAACCCTAACCCAAACACTATCCTAGGGCTGATGCTAACCCTAACACTAACACTATCCTAGGCCTGATGCTAACCCTAACCCTAACCCAACACTATCCTAGGGCTGATGCTAACCCTAACCCTAACACTATCCTAGGGCTGATGCTAACCCTAACCCTAACAATATCCTAGGGCTGATGCTAACCCTAACCCTAACGCTAACACTCTCCAAGGGCTGATGCTAACCCTAACCCTAACCCTAACACTATCCTAGGGCTGATGCTAACCCTAACCCTAACCCTAACACTATCCTAGGGCCTGATGCTAACCCTAACGCTAACCCTAACACTGTCCTTGAACTGATGCTAACCCTAACCCTAACCCTAACACTATGCTAGGCCTGATGATAACCCTAACCCTAACCCTAACACTATCCTAGGGTTTATGTTAACCCTAACCCTAACACTATCCTAGGGCTGATGCTAACCCTAACCCTAACCCTAACACTATCCTAGGGCTGATGCTAACCCTAACACTAACACTATCCTAGGGCTGATGCTAACCCTAACCCTAACCCTAACACTCTCCAAGGGCTGATGCTAACCCTACCCCTAACCCTAACACTATCCTACGGCTGATGCTAACCCTAACCCTAACCCTAACACTATCCTAGGGCTGATGCTAACCCTAACCCTAACACTATCCTAGGCCTGAAGCTAACCCTAACCCTAACCCTAACACTATCCTAGGGCTGATGCTAACCCAAACCCTAACACTATCCTAGGGCTGATGCTAACCCTAACCCTAACCCTAACTCTATCCTAGCGTTGATGCTAACCCTAACCCTAACACTATCCTAGGCCTGATGCTAACCCTATCCCTAACCCTAACACTCTCCTAGGGCTAAGGCTAACCCTAACCCTAACACTATCCTAGGGCTGATGCTAACCCTAACCCTAACTCAAACACTATCCTAGGGTTGATGCTAACCCTAACCCTAACACTATCCTAGGGCTGATGCTAACCCTAACCCTAACCCTAACACTATCCTTGGGCTGATGCTAACCCTAACCCTAACACTATCCTGGGCCTGATGCTAACCCTAACCCTAACCCTAACACTATCATAGGGCTGATGCTAACCCTAACCCTAACACTATCCTTGGGCTGATGCTAAACCTAACCCTAACCCTAACACTATCCTAGGGCTGATGCTAACCCTAACGCTAACCCTAACACTATCCTTGAACTGATGCTAACACTAACCCTAACCCTAACACTATCCTAGGCCTGATGATAACCCTAACCCTAACCCTAACACTATCCTAGGGTTTATGTTAACCCTAACCCTAACACTCTCCTAGGGCTGATGCTAACCCTATCCCTAACCCTAACACTATCCTAGGGCTGATGCTAACCCTAACACTAACACTATCCTAGGGCTGATGCTAACCCTAACCCTAACCCAAACATTATCCTAGGGCGGATGCTAACCCTAACCCTAACCCTAACACTATCCTAGGGCTGATGCTAACCCTAACACTAACACTATCCTAGGCCTGATGCTAACCCTAACCCTAACCCTAACACTATCCTAGGGCTGAAGCTAACCCTAAGCCTAACACTATCCTAGGGCGGATGCTAACCCTAACCCTAACCCTAACACTATCCTAGGGCTGATGCTAACCCTAACACTAACACTATCCTAGGGCTGATGCTAACCCTAACCGTAACCCTAACATTATCCTAGGCCTGATGCTAACCCTAACCCTAACTCTAACACTATCTTAGGGCTGAGGCTAACCCTAACCCTAACACTATCCTACGGCTGATGCTAACCCTAACCCTAACCCTAACACTATCCTAGGGCTGATGCCAACCCTAACCCTAACACTATCCTAGGGCTGATGCTAACCCTAACCCTAACCCTAACACTATCCTAGGGCTGATGCTAACCCTAACAGTAACACTATCCTAGGGCTGATGCTAACCCTAACCCTAACCCTAACATTATCCTAGGGCGGATGCTAACCCTAACCCTAACCCAAACACTATCCTAGGGCTGATGCTAACCCTAACACTAACACTATACTAGGCCTCATGCTAACCCTAACCCTAACCCTAACACTATCCTAGGGCTGATGCTAACCCTAACCCTAACACTATCCTAGGGCTGATGCTAACCCTAACCCTAACAATATCCTAGGGCTGATGCTAACCCTAACCCTAACGCTAACACTCTCCAAGGGCTGATGCTAACCCTAACCCTAACCCTAACACTATCCTAGGGCTGATGCTAACCCTAACCCTAACCCTAACCCTAACACTATCCTAGGGCTGATGCTAACCCTAACGCTAACCCTAACACTGTCCTTGAACTGATGCTAACCCTAACCCTAACCCTAACACTATCCTAGGCCTGATGATAACCCTAACCCTAACCCTAACACTATCCTAGGGTTTATGTTAACCCTAACCCTAACACTATCCTAGGGCTGATGCTAACCCTAACCCTAACCCTAACACTATCCTAGGGCCGATGCTAACCCTAACCCTAACACTATCCTAGGGCTGATGCTAACCCTAACCCTAACCCTAACACTATCCTAGGGTTGATGCTAACCCTAACCCTAACACTATCCTAGGGCTGATGCTAACCTTAACCCTAACCCTAACACTATCCTAGGGCTGATGCTAACCCTAACGCTAACACTATCCTAGGGCTGATGCTAACCCTAACCCTAACCCTAACACTAACCTAGGGCTGATGCTAACCCTAACCCTAACACTATCCTGGGGCTGATGCTAACCCTAACCCTAACCCTAACACTATCCTAGGGCTGATGCTAACCCTAACCCTAACACTATCCTAGGGCTGATGCTAACCATAACCCTAACCCTAACACTATCCTAGGGCTGATGCTAACCCTAACCCTAACACTATCCTAGGGCTGATGCTAACCCTAACACTAACACTATCCTAGGGCGGATGCTAACCCTAACCCTAACACTAACACTATCCTAGGGCTGATGCTAACCCTAACACTAACACTATCCTAGGGCTGATGCTAACCCTAACCCTAACCCTAACATTATCCTAGGGCTGATGCTAACCCTAACCCTAACTCTAACACTATCTTAGGGCTGAGGCTAACCCTAACACGAACACTATCCTAGGGCGGATGCTAACCCTAACCCTAACCCTAACACTATCCTAGGGCTGATGCTAACCCTAACACTAACACTATCCTAGGGCTGATGCTAACCCTAACCCTAACCCTAACATTATCCTAGGGCTGATGCTAACCCTAACCCTAACCCTAACACTATCCTAGGGCTGATGCTAACCCTAACACTAACACTATCCTAGGGCTGATGCTAACCCTAACCCTAACCCTAACACTATCCTAGGGCTGATGCTAACCCTAACCCTAACACTATCCTAGGGCTGATGCTAACCCTAACCCTAAACCTAACACTATCCTAGGGGGGATGCTAACCCTAACCCTAACCCTAACACTATCCTAGGGCTGATGCTAACCCTAACACTAACACTATCCTAGGGCAGATGCTAACCCTAACCCTAACCCTAACACTCTCCAAGGGCTGATGCTAACCCTAACCCTAACCCTAACACTATCCTAGGGCTGATGCTAACCCTAACCCTAACACTATCCTAGGGCTGATGCTAACCCTAACCCTAACCCTAACAGTATCCTAGGGTTGATGCTAACCGTAACCCTAACACTATCCTAGGGCTGATGCTAACCCTAACCCTAACCCTAACACTATCTTAGGGCTGATGTTAACCCTAACCCCAACACTATCCTAGGGCTGATGCTAACCCTAACCCTAACCCTAACACTATCCTAGGGCTGATGCTAACCCTAACCCTAACAGTATCCTAGGGCTGATGCTAACCCTAACCCTAACCCTAACACTATCCTAGGGCTGATGCTAACCCTAACACTAACACTATCCTAGGGCTGATGCTAACCCTAACCCTAACCCTAACACTATCCTAGGGCTGATGCTAACCCTAACCCTAACCCAAACAGTATACTAGGGTTGATGCTAACCCTAGCCCTAACACTATCCTAGGGCTCATGCTAACCATAACCCTAACCCTAACACTATACTTGGGCTGATGCTAACCCTAACCCTAACACTATCCTGGGCCTGATGGTAACCCTAACCCTAACCCTAACACTATCCTAGGGCTGATGCTAACCCTAACCCTAACACTATCCTTGGGCTGATGCTAACCCTAACCCTAACCCTAACACTATCCTAGGGCAGATGCTAACCCTAACGCTAACCCTAACACTATCCTTGAACTGATGCTAACCCTAACCCTAACCCTAACACTATCCTAGGCCTGATGATAACCCTAACCCTAACCCTAACACTATCCTAGGGTTTATGTTAACCCTAACCCTAACACTATACTAGGGCTGATGCTAACCCTAACACTAACCCTAACACTATCCTAGGGCGGATGCTAACCCTAACCCTAACCCTAACACTATCCTAGGGCTGATGCTAACCCTAACAATAACACTATCCTAGGGCTGATGCTAACCCTAACCCTAACCCTAACATTATCCTAGGGCGGATGCTAACCCTAACCCTAACCCTAACACTATCCTAGGGCTGATGCTAACCCTAACACTAACACTATCCTAGGCCTGATGCTAACCCTAACCCTAACCCTAACACTATCCTAGGGCTAATGCTAACCCTAACCCTAACCCTAACACTATCCTAGGGCTGATGCTAACCCTAACACTAACACTATCCTAGGGCTGATGCTAACCCTAACCCTAACCCTAACATTATCCTAGGGCGGATGCTAACCCTAACCCTAACCCTAACACTATCCTAGGGCTGATGCTAACCCTAACACTAACACTATCCTAGGCCTGATGCTAACCCTAACCCTAACCCTAACACTATCCTAGGGCTAATGCTAACCCTAACCCTAACACTATCCTAGGGCTGATGCTCACCCTAACACTAACACTATCCTAGGGCTGATGCTAACCCTAACCCTAACCCTAACACTCTCCAAGGGCTGATGCTAACCCTAACCCTAACCCTAACACTATCCTAGGGCTGATGCTAACCCTAACCCTAACTCTAACACTATCTTAGGGCTGAGGCTAACCCTAACCCTAACACTATCCTACGGCTGATGCTAACCCTAACCCT
The DNA here is from genome assembly GCF_020740605.2 of Lemur catta. Lineage (NCBI taxonomy): Eukaryota > Metazoa > Chordata > Mammalia > Primates > Lemuridae > Lemur > Lemur catta. The sequence continues at coordinate 3,362,272 of NC_059134.1, forward strand.
AACACTAACACTATCCTAGGGCTGATGCTAACCCTAACCCTAACACTATCCTAGGCCTGATGCTAACCCTAACCCTAACCCTAACACTATCCTAGGGCTGATGCTAACCCAAACCCTAACACTATCCTAGGGCTGATGCTAACCCTAACCCTAACCCTAACACTATCCTAGGGCTGATGCTAACCCTAACCCTAACTCTAACACTATCTTAGGGCTGAGGCTAACCCTAACCCTAACACTATCCTAGGGCTGATGCTAACCTGAACCCTAACCCTAACACTATCCTAGGGCTGATGCTAACCCTAACCATAACACGATCCTAGGCCTGATGCTAACCCTAACCCTAACCCTAACTCTATCCTAGCGTTGATGCTAACCCTAACCCTAACACTATCCTAGGCCTGATGCTAACCCTATCCCTAACCCTAACACTCTCCTAGGGCTAAGGCTAACCCTAACCCTAACACTATCCTAGGGCTGATGCTAACCCTAACCCTAACCCAAACACTATCCTAGGGTTGATGCTAACCCTAACCCTAACACTATCCTAGGGCTGATGCTAACCCTAACCCTAACACTAACACTATCCTTGGGCTGATGCTAACCCTAACCCTAACACTATCTTGGGCCTGATGCTAACCCTAACCCTAACCCTAACACTATCATAGGGCTGATGCTAACCCTAACCCTAACACTATCCTTGGGCTGATGCTAACCCTAACCCTAACCCTAACACTATCCTAGGGCAGATGCTAACCCTAACGCTAACCCTAACACTATCCTTGAACTGATGCTAACCCTAACCCTAACCCTAACACTATCCTAGGCCTGATGATAACCCTAACCCTAACCCTAACACTATCCTAGGGTTTATGTTAACCCTAACCCTAACACTCTCCTAGGGCTGATGCTAACCCTAACCCTAACCCTAAAACTATCCTAGGGCTGATGCTAACCCTAACACTAACACTATCCTAGGGCTGATGCTAACCCTAACCCTAACCCAAACATTATCCTAGGGCGGATGCTAACCCTAACCCTAACCCTAACACTATCCTAGGGCTGATGCTAACCCTAACACTAACACTATCCTAGGCCTGATGCTAACCCTAACCCTAACCCTAACACTATCCTAGGGCTGATGCTAACCCTAAGACTAACACTATTCTAGGGCGGATGCTAACCCTAACCCTAACCCTAACACTATCCTAGGGTTTATGTTAACCCTAACCCTAACACTATCCTAGGGCTGATGATAACCCTAACCCTAACCCTAACACTATCCTAGGGCCGATGCTAACCCTAACCCTAACACTATCCTAGGGCTGATGCTAACCCTAACCCTAACCCTAACACTATCCTAGGGTTGATGCTAACCCTAACCCTAACACTATCCTAGGGCTGATGCTAACCTTAACCCTAACCCTAACACTATCCTAGGGCTGATGCTAACCCTAACGCTAACACTATCCTAGGGCTGATGCTAACCCTAACCCTAACCCTAACACTAACCTAGGGCTGATGCTAACCCTAACCCTAACACTATCCTGGGGCTGATGCTAACCCTAACCCTAACCCTAACACTATCCTAGGGCTGATGCTAACCCTAACCCTAACACTATCCTAGGGCTGATGCTAACCATAACCCTAACCCTAACACTATCCTAGGGCTGATGCTAACCCTAACCCTAACACTATCCTAGGGCTGATGCTAACCCTAACACTAACACTATCCTAGGGCGGATGCTAACCTTAACCCTAACACTAACACTATCCTAGGGCTGATGCTAACCCTAACACTAACACTATCCTAGGGCTGATGCTAACCCTAACCCTAACCCTAACATTATCCTAGGGCTGATGCTAACCCTAACCCTAACTCTAACACTATCTTAGGGCTGAGGCTAACCCTAACACGAACACTATCCTAGGGCGGATGCTAACCCTAACCCTAACCCTAACACTATCCTAGGGCTGATGCTAACCCTAACACTAACACTATCCTAGGGCTGATGCTAACCCTAACCCTAACCCTAACATTATCCTAGGGCTGATGCTAACCCTAACCCTAACCCTAACACTATCCTAGGGCTGATGCTAACCCTAACCCTAACACTATCCTAGGGCTGATGCTAACCCTAACCCTAACCCTAACACTATCCTAGGGCTGATGCTAACCCTAACCCTAACACTATCCTAGGGCTGATGCTAACCCTAACCCTAAACCTAACACTATCCTAGGGGGGATGCTAACCCTAACCCTAACCCTAACACTATCCTAGGGCTGATGCTAACCCTAACACTAACACTATCCTAGGGCAGATGCTAACCCTAACCCTAACCCTAACACTCTCCAAGGGCTGATGCTAACCCTAACCCTAACCCTAACACTATCCTAGGGCTGATGCTATCCCTAACCCTAACACTATCCTAGGGCTGATGCTAACCCTAACCCTAACCCTAACACTATCCTAGGGTTGATGCTAACCGTAACCCTAACACTATCCTAGGGCTGATGCTAACCCTAACCCTAACCCTAACACTATCTTAGGGCTGATGTTAACCCTAACCCCAACACTATCCTAGGGCTGATGCTAACCCTAACCCTAACCCTAACACTAACCTAGGGCTGATGCTAACCCTAACCCTAACACTATCCTAGGGCTGATGCTAACCCTAACACTAACACTATCCTAGGGCGGATGCTAACACTAACCCTAACACTAACACTATCCTAGGGCTGATGCTAACCCTAACACTAACACTATCCTAGGGCTGATGCTAACCCTAACCCTAACCCTAACATTATCCTAGGGCTGATGCTAACCCTAACCCTAACTCTAACACTATCTTAGGGCTGAGGCTAACCCTAACACGAACACTATCCTAGGGCGGATGCTAACCCTAACCCTAACCCTAACACTATCCTAGGGCTGATGCTAACCCTAACACTAACACTATCCTAGGGCTGATGCTAACCCTAACCCTAACCCTAACATTATCCTAGGGCTGATGCTAACCCTAACCCTAACCCTAACACTATCCTAGGGCTGATGCTAACCCTAACCCTAACACTATCCTAGGGCTGATGCTAACCCTAACCCTAACCCTAACACTATCCTAGGGCTGATGCTAACCCTAACCCTAACACTATGCTAGGGCTGATGCTAACCCTAACCCTAAACCTAACACTATCCTAGGGGGGATGCTAACCCTAACCCTAACCCTAACACTATCCTAGGGCTGATGCTAACCCTAACACTAACACTATCCTAGGGCAGATGCTAACCCTAACCCTAACCCTAACACTCTCCAAGGGCTGATGCTAACCCTAACCCTAACCCTAACACTATCCTAGGGCTGATGCTAACCCTAACCCTAACACTATCCTAGGGCTGATGCTAACCCTAACCCTAACCCTAACACTATCCTAGGGTTGATGCTAACCGTAACCCTAACACTATCCTAGGGCTGATGCTAACCCTAACCCTAACCCTAACACTATCTTAGGGCTGATGTTAACCCTAACCCCAACACTATCCTAGGGCTGATGCTAACCCTAACCCTAACCCTAACACTATCCTAGGGCTGATGCTAACCCTAACCCTAACAGTATCCTAGGGCTGATGCTAACCCTAACCCTAACCCTAACACTATCCTAGGGCTGATGCTAACCCTAACACTAACACTATCCTAGGGCTGATGCTAACCCTAACCCTAACCCTAACACTATCCTAGGGCTGATGCTAACCCTAACCCTAACCCAAACAGTATACTAGGGTTGATGCTAACCCTAGCCCTAACACTATCCTAGGGCTGATGCTAACCATAACCCTAACCCTAACACTATACTTGGGCTGATGCTAACCCTAACCCTAACACTATCCTGGGCCTGATGGTAACCCTAACCCTAACCCTAACACTATCCTAGGGCTGATGCTAACCCTAACCCTAACACTATCCTTGGGCTGATGCTAACCCTAACCCTAACCCTAACACTATCCTAGGGCAGATGCTAACCCTAACGCTAACCCTAACACTATCCTTGAACTGATGCTAACCCTAACCCTAACCCTAACACTATCCTAGGCCTGATGATAACCCTAACCCTAACCCTAACACTATCCTAGGGTTTATGTTAACCCTAACCCTAACACTATCCTAGGGCTGATGCTAACCCTAACACTAACCCTAACACTATCCTAGGGCGGATGCTAACCCTAACCCTAACCCTAACACTATCCCAGGGCTGATGCTAACCCTAACACTAACACTATCCTAGGGCTGATGCTAACCCTAACCCTAACCCTAACATTATCCTAGGGCGGATGCTAACCCTAACCCTAACCCTAACACTATCCTAGGGCTGATGCTAACCCTAACACTAACACTATCCTAGGCCTGATGCTAACCCTAACCCTAACCCTAACACTATCCTAGGGCTAATGCTAACCCTAACCCTAACCCTAACACTATCCTAGGGCTGATGCTAACCCTAACACTAACACTATCCTAGGGCTGATGCTAACCCTAACCCTAACCCTAACATTATCCTAGGGCGGATGCTAACCCTAACCCTAACCCTAACACTATCCTAGGGCTGATGCTAACCCTAACACTAACACTATCCTAGGCCTGATGCTAACCCTAACCCTAACCCTAACACTATCCTAGGGCTAATGCTAACCCTAACCCTAACACTATCCTAGGGCTGATGCTCACCCTAACACTAACACTATCCTAGGGCTGATGCTAACCCTAACCCTAACCCTAACACTCTCCAAGGGCTGATGCTAACCCTAACCCTAACCCTAACACTATCCTAGGGCTGATGCTAACCCTAACCCTAACTCTAACACTATCTTAGGGCTGAGGCTAACCCTAACCCTAACACTATCCTACGGCTGATGCTAACCCTAACCCTAACCCTAACACTATCCTAGGGCTGATGCTAACCCTAACCCTAACACTATCCTAGGCCTGATGCTAACCCTAACCCTAACCCTAACACTATCCTAGGGCTGATGCTAACCCAAACCCTAACACTATCCTAGGGCTGATGCTAACCCTAACCCTAACCCTAACACTATCCTAGTTCTGATGCTAACCCTAACCCTAACTCTAACACTATCTTAGGGCTGAGGCTAACCCTAACCCTAACACTATCCTAGGGCTGATGCTAACCCTAACCATAACACGATCCTAGGCCTGATGCTAACCCTAACCCTAACCCTAACTCTATCCTAGCGTTGATGCTAACCCTAACCCTAACACTATCCTAGGCCTGATGCTAACCCTATCCCTAACCCTAACACTCTCCTAGGGCTAAGGCTAACCCTAACCCTAACACTATCCTAGGGCTGATGCTAACCCTAACCCTAACCCAAACACTATCCTAGGGTTGATGCTAACCCTAACCCTAACACTATCCTAGGGCTGATGCTAACCCTAACCCTAACCCTAACACTATCCTTGGGCTGATGCTAACCCTAACCCTAACACTATCTTGGGCCTGATGCTAACCCTAACCCTAACCCTAACACTATCATAGGGCTGATGCTAACCCTAACCCTAACACTATCCTTGGGCTGATGCTAACCCTAACCCTAACCCTAACACTATCCTAGGGCAGATGCTAACCCTAACGATAACCCTAACATTATCCTTGAACTGATGCTAACCCTAACCCTAACCCTAACACTATCCTAGGCCTGATGATAACCCTAACCCTAACCCTAACACTATCCTAGGGTTTATGTTAACCCTAACCCTAACACTCTCCTAGGGCTGATGCTAACCCTAACCCTAACCCTATCACTATCCTAGGGCTGATGCTAACCCTAACACTAACACTATCCTAGGGCTGATGCTAACCCTAACCCTAACCCAAACATTATCCTAGGGCGGATGCTAACCCTAACCCTAACCCTAACACTATCCTAGGGCTGATGCTAACCCTAACACTAACACTATCCTAGGCCTGATGCTAACCCTAACCCTAACCCTAACACTATCCTAGGGCTGATGCTAACCCTAAGCCTAACACTATTCTAGGGCGGATGCTAACCCTAACCCTAACCCTAACACTATCCTAGGGTTTATGTTAACCCTAACCCTAACACTATCCTAGGGCTGATGCTAACCCTAACCCTAACCCTAACACTATCCTAGGGCCGATGCTAACCCTAACCCTAACACTATCCTAGGGCTGATGCTAACCCTAACCCTAACCCTAACACTATCCTAGGGTTGATGCTAACCCTAACCCTAACACTATCCTAGGGCTGATGCTAACCTTAACCCTAACCCTAACACTATCCTAGGGCTGATGCTAACCCTAACGCTAACACTATCCTAGGGCTGATGCTAACCCTAACCCTAACCCTAACACTAACCTAGGGCTGATGCTAACCCTAACCCTAACACTATCCTGGGGCTGATGCTAACCCTAAGCCTAACCCTAACACTATCCTAGGGCTGATGCTAACCCTAACCCTAACACTATCCTAGGGCTGATGCTAACCCTAACCCTAACCCTAACACTAACCTAGGGCTGATGCTAACCCTAACCCTAACACTATCCTGGGGCTGATGCTAACCCTAACCCTAACCCTAACACTATCCTAGGGCTGATGCTAACCCTAACCCTAACACTATCCTAGGGCTGATGCTAACCATAACCCTAACCCTAACACTATCCTAGGGCTGATGCTAACCCTAACCCTAACACTATCCTAGGGCTGATGCTAACCCTAACACTAACACTATCCTAGGGCGGATGCTAACCCTAACCCTAACACTAACACTATCCTAGGGCTGATGCTAACCCTAACACTAACACTATCCTAGGGCTGATGCTAACCCTAACCCTAACCCTAACATTATCCTAGGGCTGATGCTAACCCTAACCCTAACTCTAACACTATCTTAGGGCTGAGGCTAACCCTAACACGAACACTATCCTAGGGCGGATGCTAACCCTAACCCTAACCCTAACACTATCCTAGGGCTGATGCTAACCCTAACACTAACACTATCCTAGGGCTGATGCTAACCCTAACCCTAACCCTAACATTATCCTAGGGCTGATGCTAACCCTAACCCTAACCCTAACACTATCCTAGGGCTGATGCTAACCCTAACCCTAACACTATCCTAGGGCTGATGCTAACCCTAACCCTAACCCTAACACTATCCTAGGGCTGATGCTAACCCTAACCCTAACACTATCCTAGGGCTGATGCTAACCCTAACCCTAAACCTAACACTATCCTAGGGGGGATGCTAACCCTAACCCTAACCCTAACACTATCCTAGGGCTGATGCTAACCCTAACACTAACACTATCCTAGGGCAGATGCTAACCCTAACCCTAACCCTAACACTCTCCAAGGGCTGATGCTAACCCTAACCCTAACCCTAACACTATCCTAGGGCTGATGCTATCCCTAACCCTAACACTATCCTAGGGCTGATGCTAACCCTAACCCTAACCCTAACACTATCCTAGGGTTGATGCTAACCGTAACCCTAACACTATCCTAGGGCTGATGCTAACCCTAACCCTAACCCTAACACTATCTTAGGGCTGATGTTAACCCTAACCCCAACACTATCCTAGGGCTGATGCTAACCCTAACCCTAACCCTAACACTAACCTAGGGCTGATGCTAACCCTAACCCTAACACTATCCTAGGGCTGATGCTAACCCTAACACTAACACTATCCTAGGGCGGATGCTAACCCTAACCCTAACACTAACACTATCCTAGGGCTGATGCTAACCCTAACACTAACACTATCCTAGGGCTGATGCTAACCCTAACCCTAACCCTAACATTATTCTAGGGCTGATGCTAACCCTAACCCTAACTCTAACACTATCTTAGGGCTGAGGCTAACCCTAACACGAACACTATCCTAGGGCGGATGCTAACCCTAACCCTAACCCTAACACTATCCTAGGGCTGATGCTAACCCTAACACTAACACTATCCTAGGGCTGATGCTAACCCTAACCCTAACCCTAACATTATCCTAGGGCTGATGCTAACCCTAACCCTAACCCTAACACTATCCTAGGGCTGATGCTAACCCTAACCCTAACACTATCCTAGGGCTGATGCTAACCCTAACCCTAACCCTAACACTATCCTAGGGCTGATGCTAACCCTAACCCTAACACTATCCTAGGGCTGATGCTAACCCTAACCCTAAACCTAACACTATCCTAGGGGGGATGCTAACCCTAACCCTAACCCTAACACTATCCTAGGGCTGATGCTAACCCTAACACTAACACTATCCTAGGGCAGATGCTAACCCTAACCCTAACCCTAACACTCTCCAAGGGCTGATGCTAACCCTAACCCTAACCCTAACACTATCCTAGGGCTGATGCTAACCCTAACCCTAACACTATCCTAGGGCTGATGCTAACCCTAACCCTAACCCTAACACTATCCTAGGGTTGATGCTAACCGTAACCCTAACACTATCCTAGGGCTGATGCTAACCCTAACCCTAACCCTAACACTATCTTAGGGCTGATGTTAACCCTAACCCCAACACTATCCTAGGGCTGATGCTAACCCTAACCCTAACCCTAACACTATCCTAGGGCTGATGCTAACCCTAACCCTAACAGTATCCTAGGGCTGATGCTAACCCTAACCCTAACCCTAACACTATCCTAGGGCTGATGCTAACCCTAACACTAACACTATCCTAGGGCTGATGCTAACCCTAACCCTAACCCCAACACTATCCTAGGGCTGATGCTAACCCTAACCCTAACCCAAACAGTATACTAGGGTTGATGCTAACCCTAGCCCTAACACTATCCTAGGGCTGATGCTAACCATAACCCTAACCCTAACACTATACTTGGGCTGATGCTAACCCTAACCCTAACACTATCCTGGGCCTGATGGTAACCCTAACCCTAACCCTAACACTATCCTAGGGCTGATGCTAACCCTAACCCTAACACTATCCTTGGGCTGATGCTAACCCTAACCCTAACCCTAACACTATCCTAGGGCAGATGCTAACCCTAACGCTAACCCTAACACTATCCTTGAACTGATGCTAACCCTAACCCTAACCCTAACACTATCCTAGGCCTGATGATAACCCTAACCCTAACCCTAACACTATCCTAGGGTTTATGTTAACCCTAACCCTAACACTATCCTAGGGCTGATGCTAACCCTAACACTAACCCTAACACTATCCTAGGGCGGATGCTAACCCTAACCCTAACCCTAACACTATCCTAGGGCTGATGCTAACCCTAACACTAACACTATCCTAGGGCTGATGCTAACCCTAACCCTAACCCTAACATTATCCTAGGGCGGATGCTAACCCTAACCCTAACCCTAACACTATCCTAGGGCTGATGCTAACCCTAACACTAACACTATCCTAGGCCTGATGCTAACCCTAACCCTAACCCTAACACTATCCTAGGGCTAATGCTAACCCTAACCCTAACCCTAACACTATCCTAGGGCTGATGCTAACCCTAACACTAACACTATCCTAGGGCTGATGCTAACCCTAACCCTAACCCTAACATTATCCTAGGGCGGATGCTAACCCTAACCCTAACCCTAACACTATCCTAGGGCTGATGCTAACCCTAACACTAACACTATCCTAGGCCTGATGCTAACCCTAACCCTAACCCTAACACTATCCTAGGGCTAATGCTAACCCTAACCCTAACACTATCCTAGGGCTGATGCTCACCCTAACACTAACACTATCCTAGGGCTGATGCTAACCCTAACCCTAACCCTAACACTCTCCAAGGGCTGATGCTAACCCTAACCCTAACCCTAACACTATCCTAGGGCTGATGCTAACCCTAACCCTAACTCTAACACTATCTTAGGGCTGAGGCTAACCCTAACCCTAACACTATCCTACGGCTGATGCTAACCCTAACCCTAACCCTAACACTATCCTAGGGCTGATGCTAACCCTAACCCTAACACTATCCTAGGCCTGATGCTAACCCTAACCCTAACCCTAACACTATCCTAGGGCTGATGCTAACCCAAACCCTAACACTATCCTAGGGCTGATGCTAACCCTAACCCTAACCCTAACACTATCCTAGTTCTGATGCTAACCCTAACCCTAACTCTAACACTATCTTAGGGCTGAGGCTAACCCTAACCCTAACACTATCCTAGGGCTGATGCTAACCCTAACCATAACACGATCCTAGGCCTGATGCTAACCCTAACCCTAACCCTAACTCTATCCTAGCGTTGATGCTAACCCTAACCCTAACACTATCCTAGGCCTGATGCTAACCCTATCCCTAACCCTAACACTCTCCTAGGGCTAAGGCTAACCCTAACCCTAACACTATCCTAGGGCTGATGCTAACCCTAACCCTAACCCAAACACTATCCTAGGGTTGATGCTAACCCTAACCCTAACACTATCCTAGGGCTGATGCTAACCCTAACCCTAACCCTAACACTATCCTTGGGCTGATGCTAACCCTAACCCTAACACTATCTTGGGCCTGATGCTAACCCTAACCCTAACCCTAACACTATCATAGGGCTGATGCTAACCCTAACCCTAACACTATCCTTGGGCTGATGCTAACCCTAACCCTAACCCTAACACTATCCTAGGGCAGATGCTAACCCTAACGCTAACCCTAACATTATCCTTGAACTGATGCTAACCCTAACCCTAACCCTAACACTATCCTAGGCCTGATGATAACCCTAACCCTAACCCTAACACTATCCTAGGGTTTATGTTAACCCTAACCCTAACACTCTCCTAGGGCTGATGCTAACCCTAACCCTAACCCTATCACTATCCTAGGGCTGATGCTAACCCTAACACTAACACTATCCTAGGGCTGATGCTAACCCTAACCCTAACCCAAACATTATCCTAGGGCGGATGCTAACCCTAACCCTAACCCTAACACTATCCTAGGGCTGATGCTAACCCTAACACTAACACTATCCTAGGCCTGATGCTAACCCTAACCCTAACCCTAACACTATCCTAGGGCTGATGCTAACCCTAAGCCTAACACTATTCTAGGGCGGATGCTAACCCTAACCCTAACCCTAACACTATCCTAGGGTTTATGTTAACCCTAACCCTAACACTATCCTAGGGCTGATGCTAACCCTAACCCTAACCCTAACACTATCCTAGGGCCGATGCTAACCCTAACCCTAACACTATCCTAGGGCTGATGCTAACCCTAACCCTAACCCTAACACTATCCTAGGGTTGATGCTAACCCTAACCCTAACACTATCCTAGGGCTGATGCTAACCTTAACCCTAACCCTAACACTATCCTAGGGCTGATGCTAACCCTAACGCTAACACTATCCTAGGGCTGATGCTAACCCTAACCCTAACCCTAACACTAACCTAGGGCTGATGCTAACCCTAACCCTAACACTATCCTGGGGCTGATGCTAACCCTAAGCCTAACCCTAACACTATCCTAGGGCTGATGCTAACCCTAACCCTAACACTATCCTAGGGCTGATGCTAACCCTAACCCTAACCCTAACACTATCCTAGGGCTGATGCTAACCCTAACCCTAACACTATCCTAGGGCTGATGCTAACCCTAACACTAACACTATCCTAGGGCGGATGCTAACCCTAACCCTAACACTAACACTATCCTAGGGCTGATGCTAACCCTAACACTAACACTATCCTAGGGCTGATGCTAACCCTAACCCTAACCCTAACATTATCCTAGGGCTGATGCTAACCCTAACCCTAACTCTAACACTATCTTAGGGCTGAGGCTAACCCTAACACGAACACTATCCTAGGGCGGATGCTAACCCTAACCCTAACCCTAACACTATCCTAGGGCTGATGCTAACCCTAACACTAACACTATCCTAGGGCTGATGCTAACCCTAACCCTAACCCTAACATTATCCTAGGGCTGATGCTAACCCTAACCCTAACCCTAACACTATCCTAGGGCTGATGCTAACCCTAACCCTAACACTATCCTAGGGCTGATGCTAACCCTAACCCTAACCCTAACACTATCCTAGGGCTGATGCTAACCCTAACCCTAACACTATCCTAGGGCTGATGGTAACCCTAACCCTAAACCTAACACTATCCTAGGGGGGATGCTAACCCTAACCCTAACCCTAACACTATCCTAGGGCTGATGCTAACCCTAACACTAACACTATCCTAGGGCAGATGCTAACCCTAACCCTAACCCTAACACTCTCCAAGGGCTGATGCTAACCCTAACCCTAACCCTAACACTATCCTAGGGCTGATGCTAACCCTAACCCTAACACTATCCTAGGGCTGATGCTAACCCTAACCCTAACCCTAACACTATCCTAGGGTTGATGCTAACCGTAACCCTAACACTATCCTAGGGCTGATGCTAACCCTAACCCTAACCCTAACACTATCTTAGGGCTGATGTTAACCCTAACCCCAACACTATCCTAGGGCTGATGCTAACCCTAACCCTAACCCAAACACTAACCTAGGGCTGATGCTAACCCTAACCCTAACACTATCCTAGGGCTGATGCTAACCCTAACCCTAACCCTAACACTATCCTAGGGCTGATGCTAACCCTAACCCTAACAGTATCCTAGGGCTGATGCTAACCCTAACCCTAACCCTAACACTATCCTAGGGCTGATGCTAACCCTAACACTAACACTATCCTAGGGCTGATGCTAACCCTAACCCTAACCCTAACACTATCCTAGGGCTGATGCTAACCCTAACCCTAACCCAAACAGTATACTAGGGTTGATGCTAACCCTAGCCCTAACACTATCCTAGGGCTGATGCTAACCCTAACCCTAACCCTAACACTATACTTGGGCTGATGCTAACCCTAACCCTAACACTATCCTGGGCCTGATGGTAACCCTAACCCTAACCCTAACACTATCCTAGGGCTGATGCTAACCCTAACCCTAACACTATCCTTGGGCTGATGCTAACCCTAACCCTAACCCTAACACTATCCTAGGGCAGATGCTAACCCTAACGCTAACCCTAACACTATGCTTGAACTGATGCTAACCCTAACCCTAACCCTAACACTATCCTAGGGCTGATGCTAACCCTAACCCTAACCCTAACACTATACTTGGGCTGATGCTAACCCTAACCCTAACACTATCCTGGGCCTGATGGTAACCCTAACCCTAACCCTAACACTATCCTAGGGCTGATGCTAACCGTAACCCTAACACTATCCTTGGGCTGATGCTAACCCTAACCCTAACCCTAACACTATCCTAGGGCAGATGCTAACCCTAACGCTAACCCTAACACTATGCTTGAACTGATGCTAACCGTAACCCTAACCCTAACACTATCCTAGGGTTTATGTTAACCCTAACCCTAACACTATCCTAGGGCTGATGCTAACCCTAACACTAACCCTAACACTATCCTAGGGCGGATGCTAACCCTAACCCTAACCCTAACACTATCCTAGGGCTGATGCTAACCCTAACACTAACACTATCCTAGGGCTGATGCTAACCCTAACCCTAACCCTAACATTATCCTAGGGCGGATGCTAACCCTAACCCTAACCCTAACACTATCCTAGGGCTGATGCTAACCCTAACACTAACACTATCCTAGGCCTGATGCTAACCCTAACCCTAACCCTAACACTATCCTAGGGCTAATGCTAACCCTAACCCTAACCCTAACACTATCCTAGGGCTGTTGCTAACCCTAACACTAACACTATCCTAGGGCTGATGCTAACCCTAACCCTAACCCTAACATTATCCTAGGGCGGATGCTAACCCTAACCCTAACCCTAACACTATCCTAGGGCTGATGCTAACCCTAACACTAACACTATCCTAGGCCTGATGCTAACCCTAACCCTAACCCTAACACTATCCTAGGGCTAAATGCTAACCCTAACCCTAACACTATCCTAGGGCTGATGCTCACCCTAACACTAACACTATCCTAGGGCTGATGCTAACCCTAACCCTAAGCCTAACACTCTCCAAGGGCTGATGCTAACCCTAACCCTAACCCTAACACTATCCTAGGGCTGATGCTAACCCTAACCCTAACTCTAACACTATCTTAGGGCTGAGGCTAACCCTAACCCTAACACTATCCTACGGCTGATGCTAACCCTAACCCTAACCCTAACACTATCCTAGGGCTGATGCTAACCCTAACCCTAACACTATCCTAGGCCTGATGCTAACCCTAACCCTAACCCTAACACTATCCTAGGGCTGATGCTAACCCAAACCCTAACACTATCCTAGGGCTGATGCTAACCCTAACCCTAACCCTAACACTATCCGTGGGCTGATGCTAACCCTAACCCTAACTCTAACACTATCTTAGGGCTGAGGCTAACCCTAACCCTAACACTATCCTAGGGCTGATGCTAACCCGAACCCTAACCCTAACACTATCCTAGGGCTGATGCTAACCCTAACCATAACACGATCCTAGGCCTGATGCTAACCCTAACCCTAACCCTAACTCTATCCTAGCGTTGATGCTAACCCTAACCCTAACACTATCCTAGGCCTGATGCTAACCCTATCCCTAACCCTAACACTCTCCTAGGGCTAAGGCTAACCCTAACCCTAACACTATCCTAGGGCTGATGCTAACCCTAACCCTAACCCAAACACTATCCTAGGGTTGATGCTAACCCTAACCCTAACACTATCCTAGGGCTGATGCTAACCCTAACCCTAACCCTAACACTATCCTTGGGTTGATGCTAACCCTAACCCTAACACTATCTTGGGCCTGATGCTAACCCTAACCCTAACCCTAACACTATCATAGGGCTGATGCTAACCCTAACCCTAACACTATCCTTGGGCTGATGCTAACCCTAACCCTAACCCTAACACTATCCTAGGGCAGATGCTAACCCTAACGCTAACCCTAACACTATCCTTGAACTGATGCTAACCCTAACCCTAACCCTAACACTATCCTAGGCCTGATGATAACCCTAACCCTAACCCTAACACTATCCTAGGGTTTATGTTAACCCTAACCCTAACACTCTCCTAGGGCTGATGCTAACCCTAACCCTAACCCTAACACTATCCTAGGGCTGATGCTAACCCTAACACTAACACTATCCTAGGGCTGATGCTAACCCTAACCCTAACCCAAACATTATCCTAGGGCGGATGCTAACCCTAACCCTAACCCTAACACTATCCTAGGCCTGATGCTAACCCTAACCCTAACCCTAACACTATCCTAGGGCTGATGCTAACCCTAAGCCTAACACTATCCTAGGGCGGATGCTAACCCTAACCCTAACCCTAACACTATCCTAGGGCTGATGCTAACCCTAACACTAACACTATCCTAGGGCTGATGCTAACCCTAACCTTAACCCTAACATTATCCTAGGGCTGATGCTAACCCTAACCCTAACTCTAACACTATCTTAGGGCTGAGGCTAACCCTAACCCTAACACTATCCTACGGCTGATGCTAACCCTAACCCTAACCCTAACACTATCCTAGGGCTGATGCTCACCCTAACCCTAACACTATCCTAGGGCTGATGCTAACCCTAACCCTAACCCTAACACTATCCTAGGGCTGATGCTAACCCTAACACTAACAATATCCTAGGGCTGATGCTAACCCTAACCCTAACCCTAACATTATCCTAGGGCGGATGCTAACCCTAACCCTAACCCAAACACTATCCTAGGGCTGATGCTAACCCTAACACTAACACTATCCTAGGCCTGATGCTAACCCTAACCCTAACCCTAACACTATCCTAGGGCTGATGCTAACCCTAACACTAACAGTATCCTAGGGCTGATGCTAACCCTAACCCTAACAATATCCTAGGGCTGATGCTAACCCTAATCCTAACGCTAACACTCTCCAAGGGCTGATGCTAACCCTAACCCTAACCCTAACACTATCCTAGGGCTGATGCTAACCCTAACCCTAACCCTAACACTATCCTAGGGCTGATGCTAACCCTAACGCTAACCCTAACACTGTCCTTGAACTGATGCTAACCCTAACCCTAACCCTAACACTATCCTAGGCCTGATGATAACCCTAACCCTAACCCTAACACTATCCTAGGGTTTATGTTAACCCTAACCCTAACACTATCCTAGGGCTGATGCTAACCCTAACCCTAACACTAACACTATCCTAGGGCTGATGCTAACCCTAACACTAACACTATCCTAGGGCTGATGCTAACCCTAACCCTAACCCTAACACTCTCCAAGGGCTGATGCTAACCCTAACCCTAACCCTAACACTATCCTACGGCTGATGCTAACCCTAACCCTAACCCTAACACTATCCTAGGGCTGATGCTAACCCTAACCCTAACACTATCCTAGGCCTGATGCTAACCCTAACCCTAACCCTAACACTATCCTAGGGCTTATGCTAACCCAAACCCTAACACTATCCTAGGGCTGATGCTAACCCTAACCCTAACCCTATCCTAGGGCTGATGCTAACCCTAACCCTAACTCTAACACTATCTTAGGGCTGAGGCTAACCCTAACCCTAACACTATCCTACGGCTGATGCTAACCCGAACCCTAACCCTAACACTATCCTAGGGCTTATGCTAACCCTAACCATAACACGATCCTAGGCCTGATGCTAACCCTAACCCTAACCCTAACTCTATCCTAGCGTTGATGCTAACCCTAACCCTAACACTATCCTAGGCCTGATGCTAACCCTATCCCTAACCCTAACACTCTCCTAGGGCTAAGGCTAACCCTAACCCTAACACTATCCTAGGGCTGATGCTAACCCTAACCCTAACCCAAACACTATCCTAGGGTTGATGCTAACCCTAACCCTAACACTATCCTAGGGCTGATGCTAACCCTAACCCTAACCCTAACACTATCCTTGGGCTGATGCTAACCCTAACCCTAACACTATCCTGGGCCTGATGCTAACCCTAACCCTAACCCTAACACTATCATAGGGCTGATGCTAACCCTAACCCTAACACTATCCTTGGGCTGATGCTAAACCTAACCCTAACCCTAACACTATCCTAGGGCAGATGCTAACCCTAACGCTAACCCTAACACTATCCTTGAACTGATGCTAACCCTATCCCTAACCCTAACACTATCCTAGGCCTGATGATAACCCTAACCCTAACCCTAACACTATCCTAGGGTTTATGTTAACCCTAACCCTAACACTCTCCTAGGGCTGATGCTAACCCTAACCCTAACCCTAACACTATCCTAGGGCTGATGCTAACCCTAACACTAACACTATCCTAGGGCTGATGCTAACCCTAACCCTAACCCAAACATTATCCTAGGGCGGATGCTAACCCTAACCCTAACCCTAACACTATCCTAGGGCTGATGCTAACCCTAACACTAACACTATCCTAGGCCTGATGCTAACCCTAACCCTAACCCTAACACTATCCTAGGGCTGATGCTAACCCTAAGCCTAACACTATCCTAGGGCGGATGCTAACCCTAACCCTAACCCTAACACTATCCTAGGGCTGATGCTAACCCTAACACTAACACTATCCTAGGGCTGATGCTAACCCTAACCTTAACCCTAACATTATCCTAGGGCTGATGCTAACCCTAACCCTAACTCTAACACTATCTTAGGGCTGAGGCTAACCCTAACCCTAACACTATCCTACGGCTGATGCTAACCCTAACCCTAACCCTAACACTATCCTAGGGCTGATGCTAACCCTAACCCTAACACTATCCTAGGGCTGATGCTAACCCTAACCCTAACCCTAACACTATCCTAGGGCTGATGCTAACCCTAACACTAACGCTATCCTAGGGCTGACGCTAACCCTAACCCTAACCCTAACATTATCATAGGGCGGATGCTAACCCTAACCCTAACCCAAACACTATCCTAGGGCTGATGCTAACCCTAACACTAACACTATCCTAGGCCTCATGCTAACCCTAACCCTAACCCTAACACTATCCTAGGCCTGATGCTAACCCTAATCCTAACACTATCCTAGGGCTGATGCTAACCCTAACCCTAACAATATCCTAGGGCTGATGCTAACCCTAACCCTAACGCTAACACTCTCCAAGGGCTGATGCTAACCCTAACCCTAACCCTAACACTATCCTAGGGCTGATGCTAACCCTAACCCTAACCCTAACACTATCCTAGGGCTGATGCTAACCCTAACGCTAACCCTAACACTGTCCTTGAACTGATGCTAACCCTAACCCTAACCCTAACACTATCCTAGGCCTGATGATAACCCTAACCCTAACCCTAACACTATCCTAGGGTTTATGTTAACCCTAACCCTAACACTATCCTAGGGCTGATGCTAACCCTAACCCTAACAATATCCTAGGGCTGATGCTAACCCTAACCCTAACGCTAACACTCTCCAAGGGCTGATGCTAACCCTAACCCTAACCCTAACACTATCCTAGGGCTGATGCTAACCCTAACCCTAACCCTAACACTATCCTAGGGCTGATGCTAACCCTAACGCTAACCCTAACACTGTCCTTGAACTGATGCTAACCCTAACCCTAACCCTAACACTATCCTAGGCCTGATGATAACCCTAACCCTAACCCTAACACTATCCTAGGGTTTATGTTAACCCTAACCCTAACACTATCCTAGGGCTGATGCTAACCCTAACCCTAACACTAACACTATCCTAGGGCTGATGCTAACCCTAACACTAACACTATCCTAGGGCTGATGCTAACCCTAACCCTAACCCTAACACTCTCCAAGGGCTGATGCTAACCCTAACCCTAACCCTAACACTATCCTACGGCTGATGCTAACCCTAACCCTAACCCTAACACTATCCTAGGGCTGATGCTAACCCTAACCCTAACACTATCCTAGGCCTGATGCTAACCCTAACCCTAACCCTAACACTATCCTAGGGCTTATGCTAACCCAAACCCTAACACTATCCTAGGGCTGATGCTAACCCTAACCCTAACCCTATCCTAGGGCTGATGCTAACCCTAACCCTAACTCTAACACTATCTTAGGGCTGAGGCTAACCCTAACCCTAACACTATCCTACGGCTGATGCTAACCCGAACCCTAACCCTAACACTATCCTAGGGCTTATGCTAACCCTAACCATAACACGATCCTAGGCCTGATGCTAACCCTAACCCTAACCCTAACTCTATCCTAGCGTTGATGCTAACCCTAACCCTAACACTATCCTAAGCCTGATGCTAACCCTATCCCTAACCCTAACACTCTCCTAGGGCTAAGGCTAACCCTAACCCTAACACTATCCTAGGGCTGATGCTAACCCTAACCCTAACCCAAACACTATCCTAGGGTTGATGCTAACCCTAACCCTAACACTATCCTAGGGCTGATGCTAACCCTAACCCTAACCCTAACACTATCCTTGGGCTGATGCTAACCCTAACCCTAACACTATCCTGGGCCTGATGCTAACCCTAACCCTAACCCTAACACTATCATAGGGCTGATGCTAACCCTAACCCTAACACTATCCTTGGGCTGATGCTAAACCTAACCGTAACCCTAACACTATCCTAGGGCAGATGCTAACCCTAACGCTAACCCTAACACTATCCTTGAACTGATGCTAACCCTATCCCTAACCCTAACACTATCCTAGGCCTGATGATAACCCTAACCCTAACCCTAACACTATCCTAGGGTTTATGTTAACCCTAACCCTAACACTCTCCTAGGGCTGATGCTAACCCTAACCCTAACCCTAACACTATCCTAGGGCTGATGCTAACCCTAACACTAACACTATCCTAGGGCTGATGCTAACCCTAACCCTAACCCAAACATTATCCTAGGGCGGATGCTAACCCTAACCCTAACACTATCCTAGGGCTGATGCTAACCCTAACACTAACACTATCCTAGGCCTGATGCTAACCCTAACCCTAACCCTAACACTATCCTAGGGCTGATGCTAACCCTAAGCCTAACACTATCCTAGGGCGGATGCTAACCCTAACCCTAACCCTAACACTATCCTAGGGCTGATGCTAACCCTAACACTAACACTATCCTAGGGCTGATGCTAACCCTAACCTTAACCCTAACATTATCCTAGGGCTGATGCTAACCCTAACCCTAACTCTAACACTATCTTAGGGCTGAGGCTAACCCTAACCCTAACACTATCCTACGGCTGATGCTAACCCTAACCCTAACCTTAACACTATCCTAGGGCTGATGCTAACCCTAACCCTAACACTATCCTAGGGCTGATGCTAACCCTAACCCTAACCCTAACACTATCCTAGGGCTGATGCTAACCCTAACACTAACGCTATCCTAGGGCTGACGCTAACCCTAACCCTAACCCTAACATTATCCTAGGGCGGATGCTAACCCTAACCCTAACCCAAACACTATCCTAGGGCTGATGCTAACCCTAACACTAACACTATCCTAGGCCTCATGCTAACCCTAACCCTAACCCTAACACTATCCTAGGCCTGATGCTAACCCTAATCCTAACACTATCCTAGGGCTGATGCTAACCCTAACCCTAACAATATCCTAGGGCTGATGCTAACCCTAACCCTAACGCTAACACTCTCCAAGGGCTGATGCTAACCCTAACCCTAACCCTAACACTATCCTAGGGCTGATGCTAACCCTAACCCTAACCCTAACACTATCCTAGGGCTGATGCTAACCCTAACGCTAACCCTAACACTCTCCTTGAACTGATGCTAACCCTAACCCTAACCCTAACACTATCCTAGGCCTGATGATAACCCTAACCCTAACCCTAACACTATCCTAGGGTTTATGTTAACCCTAACCCTAACACTATCCTAGGGCTGATGCTAACCCTAACCCTAACACTAACACTATCCTAGGGCTGATGCTAACCCAAACACTAACACTATCCTAGGGCTGATGCTAACCCTAACCCTAACCCTAACACTCTCCAAGGGCTGATGCTAACCCTAACCCTAAACCTAACACTATCCTAGGGCTGATGCTAACCCTAACCCTAACACTATCCTAGGGCTGATGCTAACCCTAACCCTAACCCTAACACTATCCTAGGGTTGATGCTAACCCTAACCCTAACACTATCCTAGGGCTCATGCTAACCTTAACCCTAACCCTAACACTATCCTAGGGCTGATGCTAACCCTAACGCTAACACTATCCTAGGGCTGATGCTAACCCTAACCCTAACCCTAACACTAACCTAGGGCTGATGCTAACCCTAAACCTAACACTATCCTGGGGCTCATGCTAACCCTAACCCTAACCCTAACACTATCCTAGGGCTGATGCTAACCCTAACCCTAACACTATCCTAGGGCTGATGCTAACCATAACCCTAACCCTAACACTATCCTAGGGCTGATGCTAACCCTAACCCTAACACTATCCTAGGGCTGATGCTAACCCTAACACTAACACTATCCTAGGGCGGATGCTAACCCTAACCCTAACCCTAACACTATCCTAGGGCTGATGCTAACCCTAACACTAACACTATCCTAGGGCTGATGCTAACCCTAACCCTAACCCTAACATTATCCTAGGTCTGATGCTAACCCTAACCCTAACCCTAACACTATCCTAGGGCTGATGCTAACCCTAACCCTAACCCTAACACTCTCCAAGGGCTGATGCTAACCCTAACCCTAACCCTAACACTATCCTACGGCTGATGCTAACCCTAACCCTAACCCTAACACTATCCTAGGGCTGATGCTAACCCTAACCCTAACACTATCCTAGGCCTGATGCTAACCCTAACCCTAACCCTAACACTATCCTAGGGCTTCTGCTAACCCAAACCCTAACACTATCCTAGGGCTGATGCTAACCCTAACCCTAACCCTAACACTATCCTAGGGCTGATGCTAACCCTAACCCTAACTCTAACACTATCTTAGGGTTGAGGCTAACCCTAACCCTAACACTATCCTACGGCTGATGCTAACCCGAACCCTAACCCTAACACTATCCTAGGGCTGATGCTAACCCTAACCATAACACGATCCTAGGCCTGATGCTAACCCTAACCCTAACCCTAACTCTATCCTAGCGTTGATGCTAACCCTAACCCTAACACTATCCTAGGCCTGATGCTAACCCTATCCCTAACCCTAACACTCTCCTAGGGCTAAGGCTAACCCTAACCCTAACACTATCCTAGGGCTGATGCTAACCCTAACCCTAACCCAAACACTATCCTAGGGTTGATGCTAACCCTAACCCTAACACTATCCTAGGGCTGATGCTAACCCTAACCCTAACCCTAACACTATCCTTGGTCTGATGCTAACCCTAACCCTAACACTATCCTGGGCCTGATGCTAACCCTAACCCTAACCCTAACACTATCATAGGGCTGATGGTAACCCTAACCCTAACACTATCCTAGGCCTGATGCTAACCCTAATCCTAACACTATCCTAGGGCTGATGCTAACCCTAACCCTAACAATATCCTAGGGCTGATGCTAACCCTAACCCTAACGCTAACACTCTCCAAGGGCTGATGCTAACCCTAACCCTAACCCTAACACTATCCTAGGGCTGATGCTAACCCTAACCCTAACCCTAACACTATCCTATGGCTGATGCTAACCCTAACGCTAACCCTAACACTGTCCTTGAACTGATGCTAACCCTAACCCTAACCCTAACACTATCCTAGGCCTGATGATAACCCTAACCCTAACCCTAACACTATCCTAGGGTTTATGTTAACCCTAACCCTAACACTATCCTAGGGCTGATGCTAACCCTAACCCTAACCCTAACACTATCCTAGGGCTGATGCTAACCCAAACACTAACACTATCCTAGGGCTGATGCTAACCCTAACCCTAACCCTAACACTCTCCAAGGGCTGATGCTAACCCTAACCCTAACCCTAACACTATCCTAGGGCTGATGCTAACCCTAACCCTAACACTATCCTAGGGCTGATGCTAACCCTAACCCTAACCCTAACACTATCCTAGGGTTGATGCTAACCCTAACCCTAACACTATCCTAGGGCTCATGCTAACCTTAACCCTAACGCTAACACTATCCTAGGGCTGATGCTAACCCTAACACTAACACTATCCTAGGGCTGATGCTAACCCTAACCCTAACCCAAACACTAACCTAGGGCTGATGCTAACCCTAACCCTAACACTATCCTGGGGCTCATGCTAACCCTAACCCTAACCCTAACACTATCCTAGGGCTGATGCTAACCCTAACCCTAACACTATCCTAGGGCTGATGCTAACCATAACCCTAACCCTAACACTATCCTAGGGCTGATGCTAACCCTAACCCTAACACTATCCTAGGGCTGATGCTAACCCTAACACTAACACTATCCTAGGGCGGATGCTAACCCTAACCCTAACCCTAACACTATCCTAGGGCTGATGCTAACCCTAACACTAACACTATCCTAGGGCTGATGCTAACCCTAACCCTAACCCTAACATTATCCTAGGGCTGATGCTAACCCTAACCCTAACCCTAACATTATCTTAGGGCTGATGTTAACCCTAACCCTAACACTATCCTAGGGCTGATGCTAACCCTAACCCTAACCCTAACACTAACCTAGGGCTGATGCTAACCCTAACACTAACACTATCCTAGGGCTGATGCTAACCCTAACCCTAACCCTAACACTATCCTAGGGCTGATGCTAACCCTAACCCTAACACTATCCTAGGGCTGATGCTAACCCTAACACTAACACTATCCTAGGGCGGATGCTAACCCTAACCCTAACCCTAACACTATCCTAGGGCTGATGCTAACCCTAACACTAACACTATCCTAGGGCTGATGCTAACCCTAACCCTAACCCTAACATTATCCTAGGGCTGATGCTAACCCTAACCCTAACTCTAACACTATCTTAGGGCTGAGGCTAACCCTAACCCTAACACTATCCTACGGCTGATGCTAACCCTAACCCTAACCCTAACACTATCCTAGGGCTAAAGCTAACCCTAACCCTAACACTATCCTAGGGCTGATGCTAACCCTAACCCTAACCCTAACACTATCCTAGGGCTGATGCTAACCCTAACCCTAACACTATCCTAGGGCTGATGCTAACCCTAACCCTAAACCTAACACTATCCTAGGAGGGATGCTAACCCTAACCCTAACCCTAACACTATCCTAGGGCTGATGCTAACCCTAACACTAACACTATCCTAGGGCTGATGCTAACCCTAACCCTAACCCTAACACTCTCCAAGGGCTGATGCTAACCCTAACCCTAAACCTAACACTATCCTAGGGCTGATGCTAACCCTAACCCTAACACTATCCTAGGGCTGATGCTAACCCTAACCCTAACCCTAACACTATCCTAGGGTTGATGCTAACCGTAACCCTAACACTATCCTAGGGCTGATGCTAACCCTAACCCTAACCCTAACACTATATTAGGGCTGATGTTAACCCTAACCCTAACACTATCCTAGGGCTGATGCTAACCCTAACCCTAACCCTAACACTATCCTAGGGCTGATGCTAACCCTAACCCTAACACTATCCTAGGGCTGATGCTAACCCTAACCCTAACCCTAACACTATCCTAGGGCTGATGCTAACCCTAACCCTAACAGTATCCTAGGGCTGATGCTAACCCTAACCCTAACCCTAACACTATCCTAGGGCTGATGCTAACCCTAACACTAACACTATCCTAGGGCTGATGCTAACCCTAACCCTAACCCTAACACTATCCTAGGGCTGATGCTAACCCTAACCCTAACCGAAACACTATACTAGGGTTGATGCTAACCCTAACCCTAACACTATCCTAGGGCTGATGCTAACCCTAACCCTAACCCTAACACTATCCTTGGGCTGATGCTAACCCTAACACTAACACTATCCTGGGCCTGATGGTAACAGTAACCCTAACCCTAACACTATCCTAGGGCTGATGCTAACCCTAACCCTAACACTATCCTTGGGCTGATGCTAACCCTAACCCTAACCCTAACACTATCCTAGGGCAGATGCTAACCCTAACGCTAACCCTAACACTATCCTTGAACTGATGCTAACCCTAACCCTAACCCTAACACTATCCTAGGCCTGATGATAACCCTAACCCTAACCCTAACACTATCCTAGGGTTTATGTTAACCCTAACCCTAACACTATCCTAGGGCTGATGCTAACCCTAACCCTAACCCTAACACTATCCTAGGGCGGATGCTAACCCTAACCCTAACCCTAACACTATCCTAGGGCTGATGCTAACCCTAACACTAACACTATCCTAGGGCTGATGCTAACCCTAACCCTAACCCTAACCTTATCCTAGGGCGGATGCTAACCCTAACGCTAACCCTAACACTATCCTAGGGCTGATGCTAACCCTAACACTAACACTATCCTAGGCCTGATGCTAACCCTAACCCTAACCCTAACGCTATCCTAGGGCTAATGCTAACCCTAACCCTAACACTATCCTAGGGCTGATGCTCACCCTAACACTAACACTATCCTAGGGCTGATGCTAACCCTAACCCTAACCCTAACACTATCCTAGGGCTGATGCTAACCCTAACCCTAACTCTAACACTATCTTAGGGCTGAGGCTAACCCTAACCCTAACACTATCCTACGGCTGATGCTAACCCTAACCCTAACCCTAACACTATCCTAGGGCTGATGCTAACCCTAACCCTAACTCTAACACTATCTTAGGGCTGAGGCTAACCCTAACCCTAACACTATCCTAGGGCTGATGCTAACCCGAACCCTAACCCTAACACTATCCTAGGGCTGATGCTAACCCTAACCATAACACGATCATAGGCCTGATGGTAACCCTAACCCTAACCCTAACTCTATCCTAGCGTTGATGCTAACCCTAACCCTAACACTATCCTAGGCCTGATGCTAACCCTATCCCTAACCCTAACACTCTCCTAGGGCTAAGGCTAACCCTAACCCTAACACTATCCTAGGGCTGATGCTAACCCTAACCCTAACCCAAACACTATCCTAGGGTTGATGCTAACCCTAACCCTAACACTATCCTAGGGCTGATGCTAACCCTAACCCTAACCCTAACACTATCCTTGGGCTGATGCTAACCCTAACCTTAACACTATCCTGGGCCTGATGCTAACCCTAACCCTAACCCTAACACTATCATAGGGCTGATGCTAACCCTAACCCTAACACTATCCTTGTCTGATGCTAACCCTAACCCTAACCCTAACACTATCCTAGGGCAGATGCTAACCCTAACGCTAACCCTAACACTATCCTTGAACTGATGCTAACAATAACCCTAACCCTAACACTATCCTAGGCCTGATGATAACCCTAACCCTAACCCTAACACTATCCTAGGGTTTATGTTAACCCTAACCCTAACACTCTCCTAGGGCTGATGCTAACCCTAACCCTAACCCTAACACTATCCTAGGGCTGATGCTAACCCTAACACTAACACTATCCTAGGGCTGATGCTAACCCTAACCCTAACCCAAACATTATCCTAGGGCGGATGCTAACCCTAACCCTAACCCTAACACTATCCTAGGGCTGATGCTAACCCTAACACTAACACTATCCTAGGCCTGATGCTAACCCTAACCCTAACCCTAACACTATCCTAGGGCTGATGCTAACCCTAACACTAACACTATCCTAGGGCTGATGCTAACCCTAACCTTAACCCTAACATTATCCTAGGGCTGATGCTAACCCTAACCCTAACTCTAACACTATCTTAGGGCTGAGGCTAACCCTAACCCTAACACTATCCTACGGCTGATGCTAACCCTAACCCTAACCCTAACACTATCCTAGGGCTGATGCTAACCCTAACCCTAACACTATCCTAGGGCTGATGCTAACCCTAACCCTAACCCTAACACTATCCTAGGGCTGATGCTAACCCTAACACTAACAATATCCTAGGGCTGATGCTAACCCTAACCCTAACCCTAACATTATCCTAGGGCGGAAGCTAACCCTAACCCTAACCCAAACACTATCCTAGGGCTGATGCTAACCCTAACACTAACACTATCCTAGGCCTGATGCTAACCCTAACCCTAACCCTAACACTATCCTAGGGCTGATGCTAACCCTAACCCTAACACTATCCTAGGGCTGATGCTAACCCTAACCCTAACCCTAACACTATCCTAGGGCTGATGCTAACCCTAACCTTAACTCTAACACTATCTTAGGGCTGAGGCTAACCCTAACCCTAACACTATCCTACGGCTGATGCTAACCCTAACCATAACACGATCCTAGGCCTGATGCTAACCCTAACCCTAACCCTAACTCTATCCTAGCGTTGATGCTAACCCTAACCCTAACACTATCCTAGGCCTGATGCTAACCCTATCCCTAACCCTAACACTCTCCTAGGGCTAAGGCTAACCCTAACCCTAACACTATCCTAGGGCTGATGCTAACCCTAACCCTAACCCAAACACTATCCTAGGGTTGATGCTAACCCTAACCCTAACACTATCCTAGGGCTGATGCTAACCCTAACCCTAACCCTAACACTATCCTTGGGCTGATGCTAACCCTAACACTAACACTATCCTGGGTCTGATGGTAACCCTAACCCTAACCCTAACACTATCCTAGGGCTGATGCTAACCCTAACCCTAACACTATCCTTGGGCTGATGCTAACCCTAACCCTAACCCTAACACTATCCTAGGGCAGATGCTAACCCTAACGCTAACCCTAACACTATCCTTGAACTGATGCTAACCCTAACCCTAACCCTAACACTATCCTAGGCCTGATGATAACCCTAACCCTAACCCTAACACTATCCTAGGGTTTATGTTAACCCTAACCCTAACACTATCCTAGGGCTGATGCTAACCCTAACCCTAACCCTAACACTATCCTAGGGCGGATGCTAACCCTAACCCTAACCCTAACACTATCCTAGGGCTGATGCTAACCCTAACACTAACACTATCCTAGGGCTGATGCTAACCCTAACCCTAACCCTAACCTTATCCTAGGGCGGATGCTAACCCTAACCCTAACCCTAACACTATCCTAGGGCTGATGCTAAC
This sequence comes from Lemur catta, assembly GCF_020740605.2. Classification (NCBI taxonomy): domain Eukaryota; kingdom Metazoa; phylum Chordata; class Mammalia; order Primates; family Lemuridae; genus Lemur; species Lemur catta. The sequence continues at coordinate 3,390,410 of NC_059134.1, forward strand.
CCTAACACTAACACTATCCTAGGCCTGATGCTAACCCTAACCCTAACCCTAACGCTATCCTAGGGCTAATGCTAACCCTAACCCTAACACTATCCTAGGGCTGATGCTCACCCTAACACAAACACTATCCTAGGACTGATGCTAACCCTAACCCTAACCCTAACACTATCCTAGGGCTGATGCTAACCCTAACCCTAACTCTAACACTATCTTAGGGCTGAGGCTAACCCTAACCCTAACACTATCCTACGTCTGATGCTAACCCTAACCCTAACCCTAACACTATCCTAGGGCTGATGCTAACCCTAACCCTAACACTATCCTAGGCCTGATGCTAATCCTAACCCTAACCCTAACACTATCCTAGGGCTGATGCTAACCCAAACCCTAACACTATCCTAGGGCTGATGCTAACCCTAACCCTAACCCTAACACTATCCTAGGGCTGATGCTAACCCTAACCCTAACTCTAACACTATCTTAGGGCTGAGGCTAACCCTAACCCTAACACTATCCTAGGGCTGATGCTAACCCGAACCCTAACCCTAACACTATCCTAGGGCTGATGCTAACCCTAACCATAACACGATCATAGGCCTGATGCTAACCCTAACCCTAACCCTAACTCTATCCTAGCGTTGATGCTAACCCTAACCCTAACACTATCCTAGGCCTGATGCTAACCCTATCCCTAACCCTAACACTCTCCTAGGGCTAAGGCTAACCCTAACCCTAACACTATCCTAGGGCTGATGCTAACCCTAACCATAACCCAAACACTATCCTAGGGTTGATGCTAACCCTAACCCTAACACTATCCTAGGGCTGATGCTAACCCTAACCCTAACCCTAACACTATCCTTGGGCTGATGCTAACCCTAACCTTAACACTATCCTGGGCCTGATGCTAACCCTAACCCTAACCCTAACACTATCATAGGGCTGATGCTAACCCTAACCCTAACACTATCCTTGTCTGATGCTAACCCTAACCCTAACCCTAACACTATCCTAGGGCAGATGCTAACCCTAACGCTAACCCTAACACTATCCTTGAACTGATGCTAACAATAACCCTAACCCTAACACTATCCTAGGCCTGATGATAACCCTAACCCTAACCCTAACACTATCCTAGGGTTTATGTTAACCCTAACCCTAACACTCTCCTAGGGCTGATGCTAACCCTAACCCTAACCCTAACACTATCCTAGGGCTGATGCTAACCCTAACACTAACACTATCCTAGGGCTGATGCTAACCCTAACCCTAACCCAAACATTATCCTAGGGCGGATGCTAACCCTAACCCTAACCCTAACACTATCCTAGGGCTGATGCTAACCCTAACACTAACACTATCCTAGGCCTGATGCTAACCCTAACCCTAACCCTAACACTATCCTAGGGCTGATGCTCACCCTAAGCCTAACACTATCCTAGGGCGGATGCTAACCCTAACCCTAACCCTAACACTATCCTAGGGCTGATGCTAACCCTAACACTAACACTATCCTAGGGCTGATGCTAACCCTAACCTTAACCCTAACATTATCCTAGGGCTGATGCTAACCCTAACCCTAACTCTAACACTATCTTAGGGCTGAGGCTAACCCTAACCCTAACACTATCCTACGGCTGATGCTAACCCTAACCCTAACCCTAACACTATCCTAGGGCTGATGCTAACCCTAACCCTAACACTATCCTAGGGCTGATGCTAACCCTAACCCTAACCCTAACACTATCCTAGGGCTGATGCTAACCCTAACACTAACAATATCCTAGGGCTGATGCTAACCCTAACCCTAACCCTAACATTATCCTAGGGCGGATGCTAACCCTAACCCTAACCCAAACACTATCCTAGGGCTGATGCTAACCCTAACACTAACACTATCCTAGGCCTGATGCTAACCCTAACCCTAACCCTAACACTATCCTAGGGCTGATGCTAACCCTAACCCTAACACTATCCTAGGGCTGATGCTAACCCTAACCCTAACCCTAACACTATCCTAGGGCTGATGCTAACCCTAACCCTAACTCTAACACTATCTTAGGGCTGAGGCTAACCCTAACCCTAACACTATCCTACGGCTGATGCTAACCCTAACCATAACACGATCCTAGGCCTGATGCTAACCCTAACCCTAACCCTAACTCTATCCTAGCGTTGATGCTAACCCTAACCCTAACACTATCCTAGGCCTGATGCTAACCCTATCCCTAACCCTAACACTCTCCTAGGGCTAAGGCTAACCCTAACCCTAACACTATCCTAGGGCTGATGCTAACCCTAACCCTAACCCAAACACTATCCTAGGGTTGATGCTAACCCTAACCCTAACACTATCCTACGGCTGATGCTAACCCTAACCCTAACCCTAACACTATCCTTGGGCTGATGATAACCCTAACCCTAACACTATCCTGGGCCTGATGCTAACCCTAACCCTAACCCTAACACTATCATAGGGCTGATGCTAACCCTAACCCTAACACTATCCTTGGGCTGATGCTAAACCTAACCCTAACCCTAACACTATCCTAGGGCAGATGCTAACCCTAACGCTAACCCTAAAACTATCCTTGAACTGATGCTAACCCTAACCCTAACCCTAACACTATCCTAGGCCTGATGATAACCCTAACCCTAACCCTAACACTATCCTATGGTTTATGTTAACCCTAACCCTAACACTCTCCTAGGGCTGATGCTAACCCTAACCCTAACCCTAACACTATCCTAGGGCTGATGCTAACCCTAACACTAACACTATCCTAGGGCTGATGCTAACCCTAACCCTAACCCAAACATTATCCTAGGGCGGATGCTAACCCTAACCCTAACCCTAACACTATCCTAGGGCTGATGCTAACCCTAACACTAACACTATCCTAGGCCTGATGCTAACCCTAACCCTAACCCTAACACTATCCTAGGGCTGATGCTCACCCTAAGCCTAACACTATCCTAGGGCGGATGCTAACCCTAACCCTAACCCTAACACTATCCTAGGGCTGATGCTAACCCTAACACTAACACTATCCTAGGGCTGATGCTAACCCTAACCTTAACCCTAACATTATCCTAGGGCTGATGCTAACCCTAACCCTAACTCTAACACTATCTTAGGGCTGAGGCTAACCCTAACCCTAACACTATCCTACGGCTAATGCTAACCCTAACCCTAACCCTAACACTATCCTAGGGCTGATGCTAACCCTAACCCTAACACTATCCTAGGGCTGATGCTAACCCTAACCCTAACCCTAACACTATCCTAGGGCTGATGCTAACCCTAACACTAACACTATCCTAGGGCTGATGCTAACCCTAACCCTAACCCTAACATTATCCTAGGGCGGATGCTAACCCTAACCCTAACCCAAACACTATCCTAGGGCTGATGCTAACCCTAACACTAACACTATCCTAGGCCTGATGCTAACCCTAACCCTAACCCTAACACTATCCTAGGGCTGATGCTAACCCTAACCCTAACACTATCCTAGGGCTGATGCTAACCCTAACCCTAACAATATCCTAGGGCTGATGCTAACCCTAACCCTAACGCTAACACTCTCCAAGGGCTGATGCTAACCCTAACCCTAACCCTAACACTATCCTAGGGCTGATGCTAACCCTAACCCTAACCCTAACACTATCCTAGGGCTGATGCTAACCCTAACTCTAACCCTAACACTGTCCTTGAACTGATGCTAACCCTAACCCTAACCCTAACACTATCCTAGGCCTGATGATAACCCTAACCCTAACCCTAACACTATCCTAGGGTTTATGTTAACCCTAACCCTAACACTATCCTAGGGCTGATGCTAACCCTAACCCTAACCCTAACACTATCCTAGGGCTGATGCTAACCCTAACCCTAACACTATCCTTGTCTGATGCTAACCCTAACCCTAACCCTAACACTATCCTAGGGCAGATGCTAACCCTAACGCTAACCCTAACACTATCCTTGAACTGATGCTAACAATAACCCTAACCCTAACACTATCCTAGGCCTGATGATAACCCTAACCCTAACCCTAACACTATCCTAGGGTTTATGTTAACCCTAACCCTAACACTCTCCTAGGGCTGATGCTAACCCTAACCCTAACCCTAACACTATCCTAGGGCTGATGCTAACCCTAACACTAACACTATCCTAGGGCTGATGCTAACCCTAACCCTAACCCAAACATTATCCTAGGGCGGATGCTAACCCTAACCCTAACCCTAACACTATCCTAGGGCTGATGCTAACCCTAACACTAACACTATCCTAGGCCTGATGCTAACCCTAAGCCTAACCCTAACACTATCCTAGGGCTGATGCTCACCCTAAGCCTAACACTATCCTAGGGCGGATGCTAACCCTAACCCTAACCCTAACACTATCCTAGGGCTGATGCTAACCCTAACACTAACACTATCCTAGGGCTGATGCTAACCCTAACCTTAACCCTAACATTATCCTAGGGCTGATGCTAACCCTAACCCTAACTCTAACACTATCTTAGGGCTGAGGCTAACCCTAACCCTAACACTATCCTACGGCTGATGCTAACCCTAACCCTAACCCTAACACTATCCTAGGGCTGATGCTAACCCTAACCCTAACACTATCCTAGGGCTGATGCTAACCCTAACCCTAACCCTAACACTATCCTAGGGCTGATGCTAACCCTAACACTAACAATATCCTAGGGCTGATGCTAACCCTAACCCTAACCCTAACATTATCCTAGGGCGGATGCTAACCCTAACCCTAACCCAAACACTATCCTAGGGCTGATGCTAACCCTAACACTAACACTATCCTAGGCCTGATGCTAACCCTAACCCTAACCCTAACACTATCCTAGGGCTGATGCTAACCCTAACCCTAACACTATCCTAGGGCTGATGCTAACCCTAACCCTAACCCTAACACTATCCTAGGGCTGATGCTAACCCTAACCCTAACTCTAACACTATCTTAGGGCTGAGGCTAACCCTAACCCTAACACTATCCTACGGCTGATGCTAACCCTAACCATAACACGATCCTAGGCCTGATGCTAACCCTAACCCTAACCCTAACTCTATCCTAGCGTTGATGCTAACCCTAACCATAACACTATCCTAGGCCTGATGCTAACCCTATCCCTAACCCTAACACTCTCCTAGGGCTAAGGCTAACCCTAAACCTAACACTATCCTAGGGCTGATGCTAACCCTAACCCTAACCCAAACACTATCCTAGGGTTGATGCTAACCCTAACCCTAACACTATCCTAGGGCTGATGCTAACCCTAACCCTAACCCTAACACTATCCTTGGGCTGATGATAACCCTAACCCTAACACTATCCTGGGCCTGATGCTAACCCTAACCCTAACCCTAACACTATCATAGGGCTGATGCTAACCCTAACCCTAACACTATCCTTGGGCTGATGCTAAACCTAACCCTAACCCTAACACTATCCTAGGGCAGATGCTTACCCTAACGCTAACCCTAAAACTATCCTTGAACTGATGCTAACCCTAACCCTAACCCTAACACTATCCTAGGCCTGATGATAACCCTAACCCTAACCCTAACACTATCCTAGGGTTTATGTTAACCCTAACCCTAACACTCTCCTAGGGCTGATGCTAACCCTAACCCTAACCCTAACACTATCCTAGGGCTGATGCTAACCCTAACACTAACACTATCCTAGGGCTGATGCTAACCCTAACCCTAACCCAAACATTATCCTAGGGCGGATGCTAACCCTAACCCTAACCCTAACACTATCCTAGGGCTGATGCTAACCCTAACACTAACACTATCCTAGGCCTGATGCTAACCCTAACCCTAACCCTAACACTATCCTAGGGCTGATGCTAACCCTAAGCCTAACACTATCCTAGGGCGGATGCTAACCCTAACCCTAACCCTAACACTATCCTAGGGCTGATGCTAACCCTAACACTAACACTATCCTAGGGCTGATGCTAACCCTAACCTTAACCCTAACATTATCCTAGGGCTGATGCTAACCCTAACCCTAACTCTAACACTATCTTAGGGCTGAGGCTAACCCTAACCCTAACACTATCCTACGGCTAATGCTAACCCTAACCCTAACCCTAACACTATCCTAGGGCTGATGCTAACCCTAACCCTAACACTATCCTAGGGCTGATGCTAACCCTAACCCTAACCCTAACACTATCCTAGGGCTGATGCTAACCCTAACACTAACACTATCCTAGGGCTGATGCTAACCCTAACCCTAACCCTAACATTATCCTAGGGCGGATGCTAACCCTAACCCTAACCCAAACACTATCCTAGGGCTGATGCTAACCCTAACACTAACACTATCCTAGGCCTGATGCTAACCCTAACCCTAACCCTAACACTATCCTAGGGCTGATGCTAACCCTAACCCTAACACTATCCTAGGGCTGATGCTAACCCTAACCCTAACACTATCCTAGGGCTGATGCTAACCCTAACCCTAACCCTAACACTATCCTAGGGCTGATGCTAACCCTAACTCTAACCCTAACACTGTCCTTGAACTGATGCTAAACCTAACCCTAACCCTAACACTATCCTAGGCCTGATGATAACCCTAACCCTAACCCTAACACTATCCTAGGGTTTATGTTAACCCTAACCCTAACACTATCCTAGGGCTGAGGCTAACCCTAACCCTAACCCTAACACTATCCTAGGGCTGATGCTAACCCTAACACTAACACTATCCTAGGGCTGATGCTAACCCTAACCCTAACCCTAACACTCTCCAAGGGCTGATGCTAACCCTAACCCTAACTCTAACACTATCCTAGGGCTGATGCTAACCCTAACCCTAACACTATCCTAGGGCTGATGCTAACCCTAACCCTAACCCTAACACTATCCTAGGGTTGATGCTAACCCTAACCCTAACACTATCCTAGGGCTGATGCTAACCTTAACCCTAACCCTAACACTATCCTAGGGCTGATGCTAACCCTAACGCTAACACTATCCTAGGGCTGATGCTAACCCTAACTCTAACCCTAACACTAACCTAGGGCTGATGCTAACCCTAACCCTAACACTATCCTGGGGCTCATGCTAACCCTAACCCTAACCCTAACACTATCCTAGGGCTGATGCTAACCCTAACCCTAACACTATCCTAGGGCTGATGCTGACCATAACCCTAACCCTAACACTATCCTAGGGCTGATGCTAACCCTAACCCTAACACTATCCTAGGGCTGATGCTAACCCTAACACTAACACTATCCTAGGGCGGATGCTAACCCTAACCCTAACCCTAACACTATCCTAGGGCTGATGCTAACCCTAACACTAACACTATCCTAGGGCTGATGCTAACCCTAACCCTAACCCTAACATTATCCTAGGGCTGATGCTAACCCTAACCCTAACCCTAACACTATCTTAGGGCTGATGTTAACCCTAACCCTAACACTATCCTAGGGCTGATGCTAACCCTAACCCTAACCCTAACACTAACCTAGGGCTGATGCTAACCCTAACCCTAACACTATCCTAGGGCTGATGCTAACCCTAACCCTAACCCTCACACTATCCTAGGGCTGATGCTAACCCTAACACTAACACTATCCTAGGGCTGATGCTAACCCTAACCCTAACCCTAACACTATCCTAGGGCTGATGCTAACCCTAACCGTAACCCAAACACTATACTAGGGTTGATGCTAACCCTAACCCTAACACTATCCTAGGGCTGATGCTAACCCTAACCCTAACCCTAACACTATCCTTGGGCTGATGCTAACCCTAACCCTAACACTATCCTGGGCCTGATGCTAACCCTAACCCTAACCCTAACACTATCCTAGGGCTGATGATAACCCTAACCCTAACACTATCCTTGGGCTGATGCTAACCCTAACCTTAACCCTAACACTATCCTAGGGCAGATGCTAACCCTAACGCTAACCCTAACACTATCCTTGAACTGATGCTAACCCTAACCCTAAACCTAACACTATCCTAGGCCTGATGATAACCCTAACCCTAACCCTAATACTATCCTAGGGTTTATGTTAACCCTAACCCTAACACTATCCTAGGGCTGATGCTAACCCTAACCCTAACCCTAACACTATCCTAGGGCGGATGCTAACCCTAACCCTAACCCTAACACTATCCTTGGGCTGATGCTAACCCTAACACTAACACTATCCTAGGGCTGATGCTAATCCTAACCCTAACCCTAACATTATCCTAGGGCGGATACTAACCCTAACCCTAACCCTAACACTATCCTAGGGCTGATGCTAACCCTAACACTAACACTATCCTAGGCCTGATGCTAACCCTAACCCTAACCCTAACACTATCCTAGGGCTAATGCTAACCCTAACCCTAACACTATCCTAGGGCTGATGCTCACCCTAACACTAACACTATCCTAGGGCTGATGCTAACCCTAACCCTAACCCTAACACTCTCCAAGGGCTGATGCTAACCCTAACCCTAACCCTAACACTATCCTAGGGCTGATGCTAACCCTAACACTAACTCTAACACTATCTTAGGGCTGAGCCTAACCCTAACCCTAACACTATCCTACGGCTGATGCTAACCCTAACCCTAACCCTAACACTATCCTAGGGCTGATGCTAACCCTAACCCTAACACTATCCTAGGCCTGATGCTAACCCTAACCCTAACCCTAACACTATCCTAGGGCTGATGCTAACCCTAAACCTAACACTATCCTAGGGCGGATGCTAACCCTAACCCTAACCCTAACACTATCCTAGGGCTGATGCTAACCCTAACCCTAACACTATCCTAGGGCTGATGCTAACCCTAACACTAACACTATCCTAGGGCGGATGCTAACCCTAACCCTAACCCTAACACTATCCTAGGGCTGATGCTAACCCTAACACTAACACTATCCTAGGGCTGATGCTAACCCTAACCCTAACCCTAACATTATCCTAGGGCTGATGCTAACCCTAACCCTAACTCTAACACTATCTTAGGGCTGAGGCTAACCCTAACACTAACACTATCCTAGGGCGGATGCTAACCCTAACCCTAACACTAACACTATCCTAGGGCTGATGCTAACCCTAACACTAACACTATCCTAGGGCTGATGCTAACCCTAACCCTAACCCTAACATTATCCTAGGGCTGATGCTAACCCTAACCCTAACCCTAACACTATTCTAGGGCTGATGCTAACCCTAACCCTAACACTATCCTAGGGCTGATGCTAACCCTAACCCTAACCCTAACACTATCCTAGGGCTGATGCTAACCCTAACCCTAACACTATCCTAGGGCTGATGCTAACCCTAACCCTAAACCTAACACTATCCTAGGGGGGATGCTAACCCTAACCCTAACCCTAACACTATCCTAGGGCTGATGCTAACCCTAACACTAACACTATCCTAGGGCTGATGCTAACCCTAACCCTAACCCTAACACTCTCCAAGGGCTGATGCTAACCCTAACCCTAACCCTAACACTATCCTAGGGCTGATGCTAACCCTAACCCTAACACTATCCTAGGGCTGATGCTAACCCTAACCCTAACCCTAACACTATCCTAGGGTTGATGCTAACCGTAACCCTAACACTATCCTAGGGCTGATGCTAACCCTAACCCTAACCCTAACACTATCTTTGGGCTGATGTTAACCCTAACCCTAACACTATCCTAGGGCTGATGCTAACCCTAACCCTAACCCTAACACTAACCTAGGGCTGATGCTAACCCTAACCCTAACACTATCCTAGGGCTGATGCTAACCCTAACCCTAACCCTAACACTATCCTAGGGCTGATGCTAACCCTAACCCTAACAGTATCCTAGGGCTGATGCTAACCCTAACCCTAACCCTAACACTATCCTAGGGCTGATGCTAACCCTAACACTAACACTATCCTAGGGCTGATGCTAACCCTAACCCTAACCCTAACACTATCCTAGGGCTGATGCTAACCCTAACCCTAACCCAAACACTATACTAGGGTTGATGCTAACCCTAGCCCTAACACTATCCTAGGGCTGATGCTAACCCTAACCCTAACCCTAACACTATACTTGGACTGATGCTAACCCTAACCCTAACACTATCCTGGGCCTGATGGTAACCCTAACCCAAACCCTAACACTATCCTAGGGCTGATGCTAACCCTAACCCTAACACTATCCTTGGGCTGATGCTAACCCTAACCCTAACCCTAACACTATCCTAGGGCAGATGCTAACCCTAACGCTAACCCTAACACTATCCTTGAACTGATGCTAACCCTAACCCTAACCCTAACACTATCCTAGGCCTGATGATAACCCTAACCCTAACCCTAACACTATCCTAGGGTTTATGTTAACCCTAACCCTAACACTATCCTAGGGCTGATGCTAACCCTAACCCTAACCGTAACACTATCCTAGGGCGGATGCTAACCCTAACCCTAACCCTAACACTATCCTAGGGCTGATGCTAACCCTAACCCTAACCCTAACACTATCCTAGGGCTGATGCTAACCCTAACCCTAACACTATCCTAGGGCTGATGCTAACCCTAACCCTAACCCTAACACTATCCTAGGGCTGATGCTAACCCTAACACTAACACTATCCTAGGGCTGATGCTAACCCTAACCCTAACCCTAACATTATCCTAGGGCGGATGCTAACCCTAACCCTAACCCAAACACTATCCTAGGGCTGATGCTAACCCTAACACTAACACTATCCTAGGCCTGATGCTAACCCTAACCCTAACCCTAACACTATCCTAGGGCTGATGCTAACCCTAACCCTAACACTATCCTAGGGCTGATGCTAACCCTAACCCTAACAATATCCTAGGGCTGATGCTAACCCTAACCCTAACGCTAACACTCTCCAAGGGCTGATGCTAACCCTAACCCTAACCCTAACACTATCCTAGGGCTGATGCTAACCCTAACCCTAACCCTAACACTATCCTAGGGCTGATGCTAACCCTAACTCTAACCCTAACACTGTCCTTGAACTGATGCTAACCCTAACCCTAACCCTAACACTATCCTAGGCCTGATGATAACCCTAACCCTAACCCTAACACTATCCTAGGGTTTATGTTAACCCTAACCCTAACACTATCCTAGGGCTGATGCTAACCCTAACCCTAACCCTAACACTATCCTAGGGCTGATGCTAACCCTAACACTAACACTATCCTAGGGCTGATGTTAACCCTAACCCTAACCCTAACACTCTCCAAGGGCTGATGCTAACCCTAACCCTACCTCTAACACTATCCTAGGGCTGATGCTAACCCTAACCCTAACACTATCCTAGGGCTGATGCTAACCCTAACCCTAACCCTAACACTATCCTAGGGTTGATGCTAACCCTAACCCTAACACTATCCTAGGGCTGATGCTAACCTTAACCCTAACCCTAACACTATCCTAGGGCTGATGCTAACCCTAACGCTAACACTATCCTAGGGCTGATGCTAACCCTAACTCTAACCCTAACACTAACCTAGGGCTGATGCTAACCCTAACCCTAACACTATCCTGGGGCTCATGCTAACCCTAACCCTAACCCTAACACTATCCTAGGGCTGATGCTAACCCTAACCCTAACACTATCCTAGGGCTGATGCTGACCATAACCCTAACCCTAACACTATCCTAGGGCTGATGCTAACCCTAACCCTAACACTATCCTAGGGCTGATGCTAACCCTAACACTAACACTATCCTAGGGCAGATGCTAACCCTAACCCTAACCCTAACACTATCCTAGGGCTGATGCTAACCCTAACACTAACACTATCCTAGGGCTGATGCTAACCCTAACCCTAACCTTAACATTATCCTAGGGCTGATGCTAACCCTAACCCTAACCCTAACACTATCTTAGGGCTGATGTTAACCCTAACCCTAACACTATGCTAGGGCTGATGCTAACCCTAACCCTAACCCTAACACTAACCTAGGGCTGATGCTAACCCTAACCCTAACACTATCCTAGGGCTGATGCTAACCCTAACCCTAACCCTCACACTATCCTAGGGCTGATGCTAACCCTAACACTAACACTATCCTAGGGCTGATGCTAACCCTAACCCTAACCCTAACACTATCCTAGGGCTGATGCTAACCCTAACCCTAACCCAAACACTATACTAGGGTTGATGCTAACCCTAAGCCTAACACTATCCTAGGGCTGATGCTAACCCTAACCCTAACCCTAACACTATCCTTGGGCTGATGCTAACCCTAACCCTAACACTATCCTGGGCCTGATGCTAACCCTAACCCTAACCCTAACACTATCCTAGGGCTGATGATAACCCTAACCCTAACACTATCCTTGGGCTGATGCTAACCCTAACCCTAACACTAACACTATCCTAGGGCAGATGCTAACCCTAACGCTAACCCTAACACTATCCTTGAACTGATGCTAACCCTAACCCTAAACCTAACACTATCCTAGGCCTGATGATAACCCTAACCCTAACCCTAATACTATCCTAGGGTTTATGTTAACCCTAACCCTAACACTATCCTAGGGCTGATGCTAACCCTAACCCTAACCCTAACACTATCCTAGGGCGGATGCTAACCCTAACCCTAACCCTAACACTATCCTTGGGCTGATGCTAACCCTAACACTAACACTATCCTAGGGCTGATGCTAACCCTAACCCTAACCCTAACATTATCCTAGGGCGGATACTAACCCTAACCCTAACCCTAACACTATCCTAGGGCTGAGCCTAACCCTAACCCTAACACTATCCTACGGCTGATGCTAACCCTAACCCTAACCCTAACACTATCCTAGGGCTGATGCTAACCCTAACACTAACACTATCCTAGGCCTGATGCTAACCCTAACCCTAACCCTAACACTATCCTAGGGCTAATGCTAACCCTAACCCTAACACTATCCTAGGGCTGATGCTCACCCTAACACTAACACTATCCTAGGGCTGATGCTAACCCTAACCCTAACCCTAACACTCTCCAAGGGCTGATGCTAACCCTAACCCTAACCCTAACACTATCCTAGGGCTGATGCTAACCCTAACACTAACTCTAACACTATCTTAGGGCTGAGCCTAACCCTAACCCTAACACTATCCTACGGCTGATGCTAACCCTAACCCTAACCCTAACACTATCCTAGGGCTGATGCTAACCCTAACCCTAACACTATCCTAGGCCTGATGCTAACCCTAACCCTAACCCTAACAGTATCCTAGGGCTGATGCTAACCCTAAACCTAACACTATCCTAGGGCTGATGCTAACCCTAACCCTAACCCTAACACTATCCTAGGGCTGATGCCAACCCTAACCCTAACACTATCCTAGGGCTGATGCTAACCCTAACACTAACACTATCCTAGGGCGGATGCTAACCCTAACCCTAACCCTAACACTATCCTAGGGCTGATGCTAACCCTAACACTAACACTATCCTAGGGCTGATGCTAACCCTAACCCTAACCCTAACATTATCCTAGGGCTGATGCTAACCCTAACCCTAACTCTAACACTATCTTAGGGCTGAGGCTAACCCTAACACTAACACTATCCTAGGGCGGATGCTAACCCTAACCCTAACACTAACACTATCCTAGGGCTGATGCTAACCCTAACACTAACACTATCCTAGGGCTGATTCTAACCCTAACCCTAACCCTAACATTATCCTAGGGCTGATGCTAACCCTAACCCTAACCCTAACACTATCCTAGGGCTGATGCTAACCCTAACCCTAACACTATCCTAGGGCTGATGCTAACCCTAACCCTAACCCTAACACTATCCAAGGGCTGATGCTAACCCTAACCCTAACACTATCCTAGGGCTGATGCTAACCCTAACCCTAAACCTAACACTATCCTAGGGGGGATGCTAACCCTAACCCTAACCCTAACACTATCCTAGGGCTGATGCTAACCCTAACACTAACACTATCCTAGGGCTGATGCTAACCCTAACCCTAACCCTAACACTCTCCAAGGGCTGATGCTAACCCTAACCCTAACCCTAACACTATCCTAGGGCTGATGCTAACCCTAACCCTAACACTATCCTAGGGCTGATGCTAACCCTAACCCTAACCCTAACACTATCCTAGGGTTGATGCTAACCGTAACCCTAACACTATCCTAGGGCTGATGCTAACCCTAACCCTAACCCTAACACTATCTTAGGGCTGATGTTAACCCTAACCCTAACACTATCCTAGGGCTGATGCTAACCCTAACCCTAACCCTAACACTAACCTAGGGCTGATGCTAACCCTAACCGTAACACTATCCTAGGGCTGATGCTAACCCTAACCCTAACCCTAACACTATCCTAGGGCTGATGCTAACCCTAACCCTAACAGTATCCTAGGGCTGATGCTAACCCTAACCCTAACCCTAACACTATCCTAGGGCTGATGCTAACCCTAACACTAACACTATCCTAGGGCTGATGCTAACCCTAACCCTAACCCAAACACTATACTAGGGTTGATGCTAACCCTAGCCCTAACACTATCCTAGGGCTGATGCTAACCCTAACCCTAACCCTAACACTATCCTAGGGCTGATGATAACCCTAACCCTAACACTATCCTTGGGCTGATGCTAACCCTAACCCTAACCCTAACACTATCCTAGGGCAGATGCTAACCCTAACGCTAACCCTAACACTATCCTGGAACTGATGCTAACCCTAACCCTAAACCTAACACTATCCTAGGCCTGATGATAACCCTAACCCTAACCCTAATACTATCCTAGGGTTTATGTTAACCCTAACCCTAACACTATCCTAGGGCTGATGCTAACCCTAACCCTAACCCTAACACTATCCTAGGGCGGATGCTAACCCTAACCCTAACCCTAACACTATCCTTGGGCTGATGCTAACCCTAACACTAACACTATCCTAGGGCTGATGCTAACCCTAACCCTAACCCTAACATTATCCTAGGGCGGATACTAACCCTAACCCTAACCCTAACACTATCCTAGGGCTGATGCTAACCCTAACACTAACACTATAATAGGCCTGATGCTAACCCTAACCCTAACCCTAACACTATCCTAGGGCTAATGCTAACCCTAACCCTAACACTATCCTAGGGCTGATGCTCACCCTAACACTAACACTATCCTAGGGCTGACGCTAACCCTAACCCTAACCCTAACACTCTCCAAGGGCTGATGCTAACCCTAACCCTAACCCTAACACTATCCTAGGGCTGATGCTAACCCTAACACTAACTCTAACACTATCTTAGGGCTGAGCCTAACCCTAACCCTAACACTATCCTACGGCTCATGCTAACCCTAACCCTAACCCTAACACTATCCTAGGGCTGATGCTAACCCTAACCCTAACACTATCCTAGGCCTGATGCTAACCCTAACCCTAACCCTAACACTATCCTAGGGCTGATGCTAACCCTAAACCTAACACTATCCTAGGGCTGATGCTAACCCTAACCCTAACCCTAACACTATCCTAGGGCTGATGCTAACCCTAACCCTAACACTATCCTAGGGCTGATGCTAACCCTAACACTAACACTATCCTAGGGCGGATGCTAACCCTAACCCTAACCCTAACACTATCCTAGGGCTGATGATAACCCTAACACTAACACTATCCTAGGGCTGATGCTAACCCTAACCCTAACCCTAACATTATCCTAGGGCTGATGCTAACCCTAACCCTAACTCTAACACTATCTTAGGGCTGAGGCTAACCCTAACACTAACACTATCCTAGGGCGGATGCTAACCCTAACCCTAACACTAACACTATCCTAGGGCTGATGCTAACCCTAACACTAACACTATCCTAGGGCTGATGCTAACCCTAACCCTAACCCTAACATTATCCTAGGGCTGATGCTAACCCTAACCCTAACCCTAACACTATCCTAGGGCTGATGCTAACCCTAACCCTAACACTATCCTAGGGCTGATGCTAACCCTAACCCTAACCCTAACACTATCCTAGGGCTGATGCTAACCCTAACCCTAACACTATCCTAGGGCTGATGCTAACCCTAACCCTAAACCTAACACTATCCTAGGGGGGATGCTAACCCTAACCCTAACCCTAACACTATCCTAGGGCTGATGCTAACCCTGACACTAACACTATCCTAGGGCTGATGCTAACCCTAACCCTAACCCTAACACTCTCCAAGGGCTGATGCTAACCCTAACCCTAACCCTAACACTATCCTAGGGCTGATGCTAACCCTAACCCTAACACTATCCTAGGGCTGATGCTAACCCTAACCCTAACCCTAACACTATCCTAGGGTTGATGCTAACCGTAACCCTAACACTATCCTAGGGCTGATGCTAACCCTAACCCTAACCCTAACACTATCCTAGGGCTGATGCTAACCCTAACCCTAACACTATCCTAGGGCTGATGCTAACCCTAACCCTAAACCTAACACTATCCTAGGGGGGATGCTAACCCTAACCCTAACCCTAACACTATCCTAGGGCTGATGCTAACCCTAACACTAACACTATCCTAGGGCTGATGCTAACCCTAACCCTAACCCTAACACTCTCCAAGGGCTGATGCTAACCCTAACCCTAACCCTAACACTATCCTAGGGCTGATGCTAACCCTAACCCTAACACTATCCTAGGGCTGATGCTAACCCTAACCCTAACCCTAACACTATCCTAGGGTTGATGCTAACCGTAACCCTAACACTATCCTAGGGCTGATGCTAACCCTAACCCTAACCCTAACACTATCTTTGGGCTGATGTTAACCCTAACCCTAACACTATCCTAGGGCTGATGCTAACCCTAACCCTAACCCTAACACTAACCTAGGGCTGATGCTAACCCTAACCCTAACACTATCCTAGGGCTGATGCTAACCCTAACCCTAACCCTAACACTATCCTAGGGCTGATGCTAACCCTAACCCTAACAGTATCCTAGGGCTGATGCTAACCCTAACCCTAACCCTAACACTATCCTAGGGCTGATGCTAACCCTAACACTAACACTATCCTAGGGCTGATGCTAACCCTAACCCTAACCCTAACACTATCCTAGGGCTGATGCTAACCCTAACCCTAACCCAAACACTATACTAGGGTTGATGCTAACCCTAGCCCTAACACTATCCTAGGGCTGATGCTAACCCTAACCCTAACCCTAACACTATACTTGGACTGATGCTAACCCTAACCCTAACACTATCCTGGGCCTGATGGTAACCCTAACCCAAACCCTAACACTATCCTAGGGCTGATGCTAACCCTAACCCTAACACTATCCTTGGGCTGATGCTAACCCTAACCCTAAACCTAACACTATCCTAGGGGGGATGCTAACCCTAACCCTAACCCTAACACTATCCTGGGGCTCATGCTAACCCTAACCCTAACCCTAACACTATCCTAGGGCTGATGCTAACCCTAACCCTAACACTATCCTAGGGCTGATGCTGACCATAACCCTAACCCTAACACTATCCTAGGGCTGATGCTAACCCTAACCCTAACACTATCCTAGGGCTGATGCTAACCCTAACACTAACACTATCCTAGGGCAGATGCTAACCCTAACCCTAACCCTAACACTATCCTAGGGCTGATGCTAACCCTAACACTAACACTATCCTAGGGCTGATGCTAACCCTAACCCTAACCCTAACATTATCCTAGGGCTGATGCTAACCCTAACCCTAACCCTAACACTATCTTAGGGCTGATGTTAACCCTAACCCTAACACTATGCTAGGGCTGATGCTAACCCTAACCCTAACCCTAACACTAACCTAGGGCTGATGCTAACCCTAACCCTAACACTATCCTAGGGCTGATGCTAACCCTAACCCTAACCCTCACACTATCCTAGGGCTGATGCTAACCCTAACACTAACACTATCCTAGGGCTGATGCTAACCCTAACCCTAACCCTAACACTATCCTAGGGCTGATGCTAACCCTAACCCTAACCCAAACACTATACTAGGGTTGATGCTAACCCTAACCCTAACACTATCCTAGGGCTGATGCTAACCCTAACCCTAACCCTAACACTATCCTTGGGCTGATGCTAACCCTAACCCTAACACTATCCTGGGCCTGATGCTAACCCTAACCCTAACCCTAACACTATCCTAGGGCTGATGATAACCCTAACCCTAACACTATCCTTGGGCTGATGCTAACCCTAACCCTAACACTAACACTATCCTAGGGCAGATGCTAACCCTAACGCTAACCCTAACACTATCCTTGAACTGATGCTAACCCTAACCCTAAACCTAACACTATCCTAGGCCTGATGATAACCCTAACCCTAACCCTAATACTATCCTAGGGTTTATGTTAACCCTAACCCTAACACTATCCTAGGGCTGATGCTAACCCTAACCCTAACCCTAACACTATCCTAGGGCGGATGCTAACCCTAACCCTAACCCTAACACTATCCTTGGGCTGATGCTAACCCTAACACTAACACTATCCTAGGGCTGATGCTAACCCTAACCCTAACCCTAACATTATCCTAGGGCGGATACTAACCCTAACCCTAACCCTAACACTATCCTAGGGCTGAGCCTAACCCTAACCCTAACACTATCCTACGGCTGATGCTAACCCTAACCCTAACCCTAACACTATCCTAGGGCTGATGCTAACCCTAACACTAACACTATCCTAGGCCTGATGCTAACCCTAACCCTAACCCTAACACTATCCTAGGGCTAATGCTAACCCTAACCCTAACACTATCCTAGGGCTGATGCTCACCCTAACACTAACACTATCCTAGGGCTGATGCTAACCCTAACCCTAACCCTAACACTCTCCAAGGGCTGATGCTAACCCTAACCCTAACCCTAACACTATCCTAGGGCTGATGCTAACCCTAACACTAACTCTAACACTATCTTAGGGCTGAGCCTAACCCTAACCCTAACACTATCCTACGGCTGATGCTAACCCTAACCCTAACCCTAACACTATCCTAGGGCTGATGCTAACCCTAACCCTAACACTATCCTAGGCCTGATGCTAACCCTAACCCTAACCCTAACAGTATCCTAGGGCTGATGCTAACCCTAAACCTAACACTATCCTAGGGCTGATGCTAACCCTAACCCTAACCCTAACACTATCCTAGGGCTGATGCCAACCCTAACCCTAACACTATCCTAGGGCTGATGCTAACCCTAACACTAACACTATCCTAGGGCGGATGCTAACCCTAACCCTAACCCTAACACTATCCTAGGGCTGATGCTAACCCTAACACTAACACTATCCTAGGGCTGATGCTAACCCTAACCCTAACCCTAACATTATCCTAGGGCTGATGCTAACCCTAACCCTAACTCTAACACTATCTTAGGGCTGAGGCTAACCCTAACACTAACACTATCCTAGGGCGGATGCTAACCCTAACCCTAACACTAACACTATCCTAGGGCTGATGCTAACCCTAACACTAACACTATCCTAGGGCTGATTCTAACCCTAACCCTAACCCTAACATTATCCTAGGGCTGATGCTAACCCTAACCCTAACCCTAACACTATCCTAGGGCTGATGCTAACCCTAACCCTAACACTATCCTAGGGCTGATGCTAACCCTAACCCTAACCCTAACACTATCCAAGGGCTGATGCTAACCCTAACCCTAACACTATCCTAGGGCTGATGCTAACCCTAACCCTAAACCTAACACTATCCTAGGGGGGATGCTAACCCTAACCCTAACCCTAACACTATCCTAGGGCTGATGCTAACCCTAACACTAACACTATCCTAGGGCTGATGCTAACCCTAACCCTAACCCTAACACTCTCCAAGGGCTGATGCTAACCCTAACCCTAACCCTAACACTATCCTAGGGCTGATGCTAACCCTAACCCTAACACTATCCTAGGGCTGATGCTAACCCTAACCCTAACCCTAACACTATCCTAGGGTTGATGCTAACCGTAACCCTAACACTATCCTAGGGCTGATGCTAACCCTAACCCTAACCCTAACACTATCTTAGGGCTGATGTTAACCCTAACCCTAACACTATCCTAGGGCTGATGCTAACCCTAACCCTAACCCTAACACTAACCTAGGGCTGATGCTAACCCTAACCGTAACACTATCCTAGGGCTGATGCTAACCCTAACCCTAACCCTAACACTATCCTAGGGCTGATGCTAACCCTAACCCTAACAGTATCCTAGGGCTGATGCTAACCCTAACCCTAACCCTAACACTATCCTAGGGCTGATGCTAACCCTAACACTAACACTATCCTAGGGCTGATGCTAACCCTAACCCTAACCCAAACACTATACTAGGGTTGATGCTAACCCTAGCCCTAACACTATCCTAGGGCTGATGCTAACCCTAACCCTAACCCTAACACTATCCTAGGGCTGATGCCAACCCTAACCCTAACACTATCCTAGGGCTGATGCTAACCCTAACACTAACACTATCCTAGGGCGGATGCTAACCCTAACCCTAACCCTAACACTATCCTAGGGCTGATGCTAACCCTAACACTAACACTATCCTAGGGCTGATGCTAACCCTAACCCTAACCCTAACATTATCCTAGGGCTGATGCTAACCCTAACCCTAACTCTAACACTATCTTAGGGCTGAGGCTAACCCTAACACTAACACTATCCTAGGGCGGATGCTAACCCTAACCCTAACACTAACACTATCCTAGGGCTGATGCTAACCCTAACACTAACACTATCCTAGGGCTGATTCTAACCCTAACCCTAACCCTAACATTATCCTAGGGCTGATGCTAACCCTAACCCTAACCCTAACACTATCCTAGGGCTGATGCTAACCCTAACCCTAACACTATCCTAGGGCTGATGCTAACCCTAACCCTAACCCTAACACTATCCAAGGGCTGATGCTAACCCTAACCCTAACACTATCCTAGGGCTGATGCTAACCCTAACCCTAAACCTAACACTATCCTAGGGGGGATGCTAACCCTAACCCTAACCCTAACACTATCCTAGGGCTGATGCTAACCCTAACACTAACACTATCCTAGGGCTGATGCTAACCCTAACCCTAACCCTAACACTCTCCAAGGGCTGATGCTAACCCTAACCCTAACCCTAACACTATCCTAGGGCTGATGCTAACCCTAACCCTAACACTATCCTAGGGCTGATGCTAACCCTAACCCTAACCCTAACACTATCCTAGGGTTGATGCTAACCGTAACCCTAACACTATCCTAGGGCTGATGCTAACCCTAACCCTAACCCTAACACTATCTTAGGGCTGATGTTAACCCTAACCCTAACACTATCCTAGGGCTGATGCTAACCCTAACCCTAACCCTAACACTAACCTAGGGCTGATGCTAACCCTAACCGTAACACTATCCTAGGGCTGATGCTAACCCTAACCCTAACCCTAACACTATCCTAGGGCTGATGCTAACCCTAACCCTAACAGTATCCTAGGGCTGATGCTAACCCTAACCCTAACCCTAACACTATCCTAGGGCTGATGCTAACCCTAACACTAACACTATCCTAGGGCTGATGCTAACCCTAACCCTAACCCAAACACTATACTAGGGTTGATGCTAACCCTAGCCCTAACACTATCCTAGGGCTGATGCTAACCCTAACCCTAACCCTAACACTATCCTAGGGCAGATGCTAACCCTAACGCTAACCCTAACACTATCCTGGAACTGATGCTAACCCTAACCCTAAACCTAACACTATCCTAGGCCTGATGATAACCCTAACCCTAACCCTAATACTATCCTAGGGTTTATGTTAACCCTAACCCTAACACTATCCTAGGGCTGATGCTAACCCTAACCCTAACCCTAACACTATCCTAGGGCGGATGCTAACCCTAACCCTAACCCTAACACTATCCTTGGGCTGATGCTAACCCTAACACTAACACTATCCTAGGGCTGATGCTAACCCTAACCCTAACCCTAACATTATCCTAGGGCGGATACTAACCCTAACCCTAACCCTAACACTATCCTAGGGCTGATGCTAACCCTAACACTAACACTATAATAGGCCTGATGCTAACCCTAACCCTAACCCTAACACTATCCTAGGGCTAATGCTAACCCTAACCCTAACACTATCCTAGGGCTGATGCTCACCCTAACACTAACACTATCCTAGGGCTGACGCTAACCCTAACCCTAACCCTAACACTCTCCAAGGGCTGATGCTAACCCTAACCCTAACCCTATCACTATCCTAGGGCTGATGCTAACCCTAACACTAACTCTAACACTATCTTAGGGCTGAGCCTAACCCTAACCCTAACACTATCCTACGGCTCATGCTAACCCTAACCCTAACCCTAACACTATCCTAGGGCTGATGCTAACCCTAACCCTAACACTATCCTAGGCCTGATGCTAACCCTAACCCTAACCCTAACACTATCCTAGGGCTGATGCTAACCCTAAACCTAACACTATCCTAGGGCTGATGCTAACCCTAACCCTAACCCTAACACTATCCTAGGGCTGATGCTAACCCTAACCCTAACACTATCCTAGGGCTGATGCTAACCCTAACACTAACACTATCCTAGGGCGGATGCTAACCCTAACCCTAACCCTAACACTATCCTAGGGCTGATGATAACCCTAACACTAACACTATCCTAGGGCTGATGCTAACCCTAACCCTAACCCTAACATTATCCTAGGGCTGATGCTAACCCTAACCCTAACTCTAACACTATCTTAGGGCTGAGGCTAACCCTAACACTAACACTATCCTAGGGCGGATGCTAACCCTAACCCTAACACTAACACTATCCTAGGGCTGATGCTAACCCTAACACTAACACTATCCTAGGGCTGATGCTAACCCTAACCCTAACCCTAACATTATCCTAGGGCTGATGCTAACCCTAACCCTAACCCTAACACTATCCTAGGGCTGATGCTAACCCTAACCCTAACACTATCCTAGGGCTGATGCTAACCCTAACCCTAACCCTAACACTATCCTAGGGCTGATGCTAACCCTAACCCTAACACTATCCTAGGGCTGATGCTAACCCTAACCCTAAACCTAACACTATCCTAGGGGGGATGCTAACCCTAACCCTAACCCTAACACTATCCTAGGGCTGATGCTAACCCTGACACTAACACTATCCTAGGGCTGATGCTAACCCTAACCCTAACCCTAACACTCTCCAAGGGCTGATGCTAACCCTAACCCTAACCCTAACACTATCCTAGGGCTGATGCTAACCCTAACCCTAACACTATCCTAGGGCTGATGCTAACCCTAACCCTAACCCTAACACTATCCTAGGGTTGATGCTAACCGTAACCCTAACACTATCCTAGGGCTGATGCTAACCCTAACCCTAACCCTAACACTATCTTAGGGCTGATGTTAACCCTAACCCTAACACTATCCTAGGGCTGATGCTAACCCTAACCCTAAACCTAACACTAACCTAGGGCTGATGCTAACCCTAACCCTAACACTATCCTAGGGCTGATGCTAACCCTAACCCTAACCCTAACACTATCCTAGGGCTGATGCTAACCCTAACCCTAACAGTATCCTAGGGCTGATGCTAACCCTAACCCTAACCCTAACACTATCCTAGGGCTGATGCTAACCCTAACACTAACACTATCCTAGGGCTGATGCTAACCCTAACCCTAACCCTAACACTATCCTAGGGCTGATGCTAACCCTAACCCTAACCCAAACACTATACTAGGGTTGATGCTAACCCTAGCCCTAACACTATCCTAGGGCTGATGCTAACCCTAACCCTAACCCTAACACTATACTTGGGCTGATGCTAACCCTAACCCTAACACTATCCTGGGCCTGATGGTAACCCTAACCCAAACCCTAACACTATCCTAGGGCTGATGCTAACCCTAACCCTAACACTATCCTTGGGCTGATGCTAACCCTAACCCTAACCCTAACACTATCCTAGGGCAGATGCTAACCCTAACGCTAACCCTAACACTATCCTTGAACTGATGCTAACCCTAACCCTAACCCTAACACTATCCTAGGCCTGATGATAACCCTAACCCTAACCCTAACACTATCCTAGGGTTTATGTTAACCCTAACCCTAACACTATCCTAGGGCTGATGCTAACCCTAACCCTAACCGTAACACTATCCTAGGGCGGATGCTAACCCTAACCCTAACCCTAACACTATCCTAGGGCTGATGCTAACCCTAACACTAACACTATCCTAGGGCTGATGCTAACCCTAACCCTAACCCTAACATTATCCTAGGGCGGATGCTAACCCTAACCCTAACCGTAACACTATCCTAGGGCTGATGCTAACCCTAACACTAACACTATCCTAGGCCTGATGCTAACCCTAACCCTAACCCTAACACTATCCTAGGGCTAATGCTAACCCTAACCCTAACACTATCCTAGGGCTGATGCTCACCCTAACACTAACACTATCCTAGGGCTGATGCTAACCCTAACCCTAACCCTAACACTCTCCAAGGGCTGATGCTAACCCTAACCCTAACCCTAACACTATCCTAGGGCTGATGCTAACCCTAACCCTAACCCTAACACTATCCAAGGGCTGATGCTAACCCTAACCCTAACACTATCCTAGGGCTGATGCTAACCCTAACCCTAAACCTAACACTATCCTAGGGGGGATGCTAACCCTAACCCTAACCCTAACACTATCCTAGGGCTGATGCTAACCCTAACACTAACACTATCCTAGGGCTGATGCTAACCCTAACCCTAACCCTAACACTCTCCAAGGGCTGATGCTAACCCTAACCCTAACCCTAACACTATCCTAGGGCTGATGCTAACCCTAACCCTAACACTATCCTAGGGCTGATGCTAACCCTAACCCTAACCCTAACACTATCCTAGGGTTGATGCTAACCGTAACCCTAACACTATCCTAGGGCTGATGCTAACCCTAACCCTAACCCTAACACTATCTTAGGGCTGATGTTAACCCTAACCCTAACACTATCCTAGGGCTGATGCTAACCCTAACCCTAACCCTAACACTAACCTAGGGCTGATGCTAACCCTAACCGTAACACTATCCTAGGGCTGATGCTAACCCTAACCCTAACCCTAACACTATCCTAGGGCTGATGCTAACCCTAACCCTAACAGTATCCTAGGGCTGATGCTAACCCTAACCCTAACCCTAACACTATCCTAGGGCTGATGCTAACCCTAACACTAACACTATCCTAGGGATGATGCTAACCCTAACCCTAACCCTAACACTATCCTAGGGCTGATGCTAACCCTAACCCTAACCCAAACACTATACTAGGGTTGATGCTAACCCTAGCCCTAACACTATCCTAGGGCTGATGCTAACCCTAACCCTAACCCTAACACTATCCTAGGGCTGATGATAACCCTAACCCTAACACTATCCTTGGGCTGATGCTAACCCTAACCCTAACCCTAACACTATCCTAGGGCAGATGCTAACCCTAACGCTAACCCTAACACTATCATTGAACTGATGCTAACCCTAACCCTAAACCTAACACTATCCTAGGCCTGATGATAACCCTAACCCTAACCCTAATACTATCCTAGGGTTTATGTTAACCCTAACCCTAACACTATCCTAGGGCTGATGCTAACCCTAACCCTAACCCTAACACTATCCTAGGGCGGATGCTAACCCTAACCCTAACCCTAACACTATCCTTGGGCTGATGCTAACCCTAACACTAACACTATCCTAGGGCTGATGCTAACCCTAACCCTAACCCTAACATTATCCTAGGGCGGATACTAACCCTAACCCTAACCCTAACACTATCCTAGGGCTGATGCTAACCCTAACACTAACACTATCCTAGGCCTGATGCTAACCCTAACCCTAACCCTAACACTATCCTAGGGCTAATGCTAACCCTAACCCTAACACTATCCTAGGGCTGATGCTCACCCTAACACTAACACTATCCTAGGGCTGACGCTAACCCTAACCCTAACCCTAACACTCTCCAAGGGCTGATGCTAACCCTAACCCTAACCCTAACACTATCCTAGGGCTGATGCTAACCCTAACACTAACTCTAACACTATCTTAGGGCTGAGCCTAACCCTAACCCTAACACTATCCTACGGCTCATGCTAACCCTAACCCTAAACCTAACACTATCCTAGGGCTGATGCTAACCCTAACCCTAACACTATCCTAGGCCTGATGCTAACCCTAACCCTAACCCTAACACTATCCTAGGGCTGATGCTAACCCTAAACCTAACACTATCCTAGGGCTGATGCTAACCCTAACCCTAACCCTAACACTATCCTAGGGCTGATGCTAACCCTAACCCTAACACTATCCTAGGGCGGATGCTAACCCTAACCCTAACCCTAACACTATCCTAGGGCTGATGCTAACCCTAACACTAACACTATCCTAGGGCTGATGCTAACCCTAACCCTAACCCTAACACTATCCTTGGGCTGATGATAACCCTAACCCTAACCCTAACACTATCCTAGGGCTGATGCTAACCCTAACCCTAACACTATCCTAGGGCTGATGCTAACCCTAACCCTAACCCTAACATTATCCTAGGGCTGATGCTAACCCTAACCCTAACTCTAACACTATCTTAGGGCTGAGGCTAACCCTAACACTAACACTATCCTAGGGCGGATGCTAACCCTAACCCTAACACTAACACTATCCTAGGGCTGATGCTAACCCTAACACTAACACTATCCTAGGGCTGATGCTAACCCTAACCCTAACCCTAACATTATCCTAGGGCTGATGCTAACCCTAACCCTAACCCTAACACTATCCTAGGGCTGATGCTAACCCTAACCCTAACACTATCCTAGGGCTGATGCTAACCCTAACCCTAACCCTAACACTATCCTAGGGCTGATGCTAACCCTAACCCTAACACTATCCTAGGGCTGATGCTAACCCTAACCCTAAACCTAACACTATCCTAGGGGGGATGCTAACCCTAACCCTAACCCTAACACTATCCTAGGGCTGATGCTAACCCTAACCCTAACACTATCCTAGGGCTGATGCTAACCCTAACCCTAACCCTAACACTCTCCAAGGGCTGATGCTAACCCTAACCCTAACCCTAACACTATCCTAGGGCTGATGCTAACCCTAACCCTAACACTATCCTAGGGCTGATGCTAACCCTAACCCTAACCCTAACACTATCCTAGGGTTGATGCTAACCGTAACCCTAACACTATCCTAGGGCTGATGCTAACCCTAACCCTAACCCTAACACTATCTTAGGGCTGATGTTAACCCTAACCCTAACACTATCCTAGGGCTGATGCTAACCCTAACCCTAACCCTAACACTAACCTAGGGCTGATGCTAACCCTAACCCTAACACTATCCTAGGGCTGATGCTAACCCTAACCCTAACCCTAACACTATCCTAGGGCTGATGCTAACCCTAACCCTAACAGTATCCTAGGGCTGATGCTAACCCTAACCCTAACCCTAACACTATCCTAGGGCTGATGCTAACCCTAACACTAACACTATCCTAGGGCTGATGATAACCCTAACCCTAACCCTAACACTATCCTAGGGCTGATGCTAACCCTAACCCTAACCCAAACACTATACTAGGGTTGATGCTAACCCTAGCCCTAACACTATCCTAGGGCTGATGCTAACCCTAACCCTAACCCTAACACTATACTTGGGCTGATGCTAACCCTAACCCTAACACTATCCTGGGCCTGATGGTAACCCTAACCCAAACCCTAACACTATCCTAGGGCTGATGCTAACCCTAACCCTAACACTATCCTTAGGCTGATGCTAACCCTAACCCTAACCCTAACACTATCCTAGGGCAGATGCTAACCCTAACGCTAACCCTAACACTATCCTTGAACTGATGCTAACCCTAACCCTAACCCTAACACTATCCTAGGCCTGATGATAACCCTAACCCTAACCCTAACACTATCCTAGGGTTTATGTTAACCCTAACCCTAACACTATCCTAGGGCTGATGCTAACCCTAACCCTAACCGTAACACTATCCTAGGGCGGATGCTAACCCTAACCCTAACCCTAACACTATCCTAGGGCTGATGCTAACCCTAACACTAACACTATCGTATGGCTGATGCTAACCCTATCCTTAACCCTAACACTATCCTAGGCCTGATGCTAACCCTATCCCTAACCCTAACACTCTCCTAGGGCTAAGGCTAACCCTAACCCTAACACTATCCTAGGGCTGATGCTAACCCTAACCCTAACCCTAACTCTATCCTAGCGTTGATGCTAACCCTAACCCTAACACTATCCTAGGCCTGATGCTAACCCTATCCCTAACCCTAACACTCTCCTAGGGATAAGGCTAACCCTAACCCTAACACTATCCTAGGGCTGATGCTAACCCTAACCCTAACCCAAACACTATCCTAGGGTTGATGCTAACCCTAACCCTAACACTATCCTAGGGCTGATGCTAACCCTAACACTAACACTATCCTAGGCCTGATGCTAACCCTAACCCTAACCCTAACACTATCCTAGGGCTAATGCTAACCCTAACCCTAACACTATCCTAGGGCTGATGCTCACCCTAACACTAACACTATCCTAGGGCTGACGCTAACCCTAACCCTAACCCTAACACTCTCCAAGGGCTGATGCTAACCCTAACCCTAACCCTAACACTATCCTAGGGCTGATGCTAACCCTAACACTAACTCTAACACTATCTTAGGGCTGAGCCTAACCCTAACCCTAACACTATCCTACGGCTCATGCTAACCCTAACCCTAACCCTAACACTATCCTAGGGCTGATGCTAACCCTAACCCTAACACTATCCTAGGCCTGATGCTAACCCTAACCCTAACCCTAACACTATCCTAGGGCTGATGCTAACCCTAAACCTAACACTATCCTAGGGCTGATGCTAACCCTAACCCTAACCCTAACACTATCCTAGGGCTGATGCTAACCCTAACCCTAACACTATCCTAGGGCGGATGCTAACCCTAACCCTAACCCTAACACTATCCTAGGGCTGATGCTAACCCTAACACTAACACTATCCTAGGGCTGATGCTAACCCTAACCCTAACCCTAACACTATCCTTGGGCTGATGATAACCCTAACCCTAACCCTAACACTATCCTAGGGCTGATGCTAACCCTAACCCTAACACTATCCTAGGGCTGATGCTAACCCTAACCCTAACCCTAACATTATCCTAGGGCTGATGCTAACCCTAACCCTAACTCTAACACTATCTTAGGGCTGAGGCTAACCCTAACACTAACACTATCCTAGGGCGGATGCTAACCCTAACCCTAACACTAACACTATCCTAGGGCTGATGCTAACCCTAACACTAACACTATCCTAGGGCTGATGCTAACCCTAACCCTAACCCTAACATTATCCTAGGGCTGATGCTAACCCTAACCCTAACCCTAACACTATCCTAGGGCTGATGCTAACCCTAACCCTAACACTATCCTAGGGCTGATGCTAACCCTAACCCTAACCCTAACACTATCCTAGGGCTGATGCTAACCCTAACCCTAACACTATCCTAGGGCTGATGCTAACCCTAACCCTAAACCTAACACTATCCTAGGGGGGATGCTAACCCTAACCCTAACCCTAACACTATCCTAGGGCTGATGCTAACCCTAACCCTAACACTATCCTAGGGCTGATGCTAACCCTAACCCTAACCCTAACACTCTCCAAGGGCTGATGCTAACCCTAACCCTAACCCTAACACTATCCTAGGGCTGATGCTAACCCTAACCCTAACACTATCCTAGGGCTGATGCTAACCCTAACCCTAACCCTAACACTATCCTAGGGTTGATGCTAACCGTAACCCTAACACTATCCTAGGGCTGATGCTAACCCTAACCCTAACCCTAACACTATCTTAGGGCTGATGTTAACCCTAACCCTAACACTATCCTAGGGCTGATGCTAACCCTAACCCTAACCCTAACACTAACCTAGGGCTGATGCTAACCCTAACCCTAACACTATCCTAGGGCTGATGCTAACCCTAACCCTAACCCTAACACTATCCTAGGGCTGATGCTAACCCTAACCCTAACAGTATCCTAGGGCTGATGCTAACCCTAACCCTAACCCTAACACTATCCTAGGGCTGATGCTAACCCTAACACTAACACTATCCTAGGGCTGATGATAACCCTAACCCTAACCCTAACACTATCCTAGGGCTGATGCTAACCCTAACCCTAACCCAAACACTATACTAGGGTTGATGCTAACCCTAGCCCTAACACTATCCTAGGGCTGATGCTAACCCTAACCCTAACCCTAACACTATACTTGGGCTGATGCTAACCCTAACCCTAACACTATCCTGGGCCTGATGGTAACCCTAACCCAAACCCTAACACTATCCTAGGGCTGATGCTAACCCTAACCCTAACACTATCCTTAGGCTGATGCTAACCCTAACCCTAACCCTAACACTATCCTAGGGCAGATGCTAACCCTAACGCTAACCCTAACACTATCCTTGAACTGATGCTAACCCTAACCCTAACCCTAACACTATCCTAGGCCTGATGATAACCCTAACCCTAACCCTAACACTATCCTAGGGTTTATGTTAACCCTAACCCTAACACTATCCTAGGGCTGATGCTAACCCTAACCCTAACCGTAACACTATCCTAGGGCGGATGCTAACCCTAACCCTAACCCTAACACTATCCTAGGGCTGATGCTAACCCTAACACTAACACTATCGTATGGCTGATGCTAACCCTATCCTTAACCCTAACACTATCCTAGGCCTGATGCTAACCCTATCCCTAACCCTAACACTCTCCTAGGGCTAAGGCTAACCCTAACCCTAACACTATCCTAGGGCTGATGCTAACCCTAACCCTAACCCTAACTCTATCCTAGCGTTGATGCTAACCCTAACCCTAACACTATCCTAGGCCTGATGCTAACCCTATCCCTAACCCTAACACTCTCCTAGGGATAAGGCTAACCCTAACCCTAACACTATCCTAGGGCTGATGCTAACCCTAACCCTAACCCAAACACTATCCTAGGGTTGATGCTAACCCTAACCCTAACACTATCCTAGGGCTGATGCTAACCCTAACCCTAACCCTAACACTATCCTTGGGCTGATGCTAACCCTAACCCTAACACTATCCTGGGCCTGATGCTAACCCTAACCCTAACCCTAACACTATCATAGGGCTGATGATAACCCTAACCCTAACACTATCCTTGGGCTGATGCTAACCCTAACCCTAACCCTAACACTATCCTAGGGCAGATGCTAACCCTAACGCTAACCCTAACACTATCCTTGAACTGATGCTAACCCTAACCCTAACCCTAACACTATCCTAGGCCTGATGATAACCCTAACCCTAACCCTAACACTATCCTAGGGTTTATGTTAACCCTAACCCTAACACTCTCCTAGGGCTGATGCTAACCCTAACCCTATCCCTAACACTATCCTAGGGCTGATGCTAACCCTAACACTAACACTATCCTAGGGCAGATGCTAACCCTAACCCTAACCCAAACATTATCCTAGGGCGGATGCTAACCCTAACCCTAACCCTAACACTATCCTAGGGCTGATGCTACCCCTAACACTAACACTATCCTAGGCCTGATGCTAACCCTAACCCTAACCCTAACACTATCCTAGTGCTGATGCTAACCCTAAGCCTAACACTATCCTAGGGCGGATGCTAACCTTAACCCTAACCCTAACACTATCCTAGGGCTGACGCTAACCCTAACACTAACACTATCGTATGGCTGATGCTAACCCTATCCTTAACCCTAACATTATCCTAGGGCTGATGCTAACCCTAACCCTAACTCTAACACTATCTTAGGGCTGAGGCTAACCCTAACCCTAACACTATCCTACGGCTGATGCTAACCCTAACCCTAACCCTAACACTATCCTAGGGCTGATGCTCACCCTAACCCTAACACTATCCTAGGGCTGATGCTAACCCTAACCCTAACCCTAACACTATCCTAGGGCTGATGCTAACCCTAACACTAACAATATCCTAGGGCTGATGCTAACCCTAACCCTAACCCTAACATTATCCTAGGGCGGATGCTAACCCTAACCCTAACCCAAACACTATCCTAGGGCTGATGCTAACCCTAACACTAACACTATCCTAGGCCTGATGCTAACCCTAACCCTAACCCTAACACTATCCTAGGGCTGATGCTAACCCTAACCCTAACACTATCCTAGGGCTGATGCTAACCCTAACCCTAACAATATCCTAGGGCTGATGCTAACCCTAACCCTAACGCTAACACTCTCCAAGGGCTGATGCTAACCCTAACCCTAACCCTAACACTATCCTACGGCTGATGCTAACCCTAACGCTAACCCTAACACTGTCCTTGAACTGATGCTAACCCTAACCCTAACCCTAACACTATCCTAGGCCTGATGATAACCCTAACCCTAACCCTAACACTATCCTAGGGTTTATGTTAACCCTAACCCTAACACTATCCTAGGGCTGATGCTAACCCTAACCCTAACCCTAACACTATCCTAGGGCTGATGCTAACCCTAACACTAACACTATCCTAGGGCTGATGCTAACCCTAACCCTAACCCTAACACTCTCCAAGGGCTGATGCTAACCCTAACCCTAACCCTAACACTATCCTACGGCTGATGCTAACCCTAACCCTAACCCTAACACTATCCTAGGGCTGATGCTAACCCTAACCCTAACACTATCCTAGGCCTGATGCTAACCCTAACCCTAACCCTAACACTATCCTGGGGTTTATGCTAACCCAAACCCTAACACTATCCTAGGGCTGATGCTAACCCTAACCCTAACCCTAACACTATCCTAGGGCTGATGCTAACCCTAACCCTAACTCTAACACTATCTTAGGGCTGAGGCTAACCCTAACCCTAACACTATCCTACGGCTGATGCTAACCCGAACCCTAACCCTAACACTATCCTAGGGCTGATGCTAACCCTAACCATAACACGATCCTAGGCCTGATGCTAACCCTAACCCTAACCCTAACTCTATCCTAGCGTTGATGCTAACCCTAACCCTAACACTATCCTAGGCCTGATGCTAACCCTATCCCTAACCCTAACACTCTCCTAGGGCTAAGGCTAACCCTAACCCTAACACTATCCTAGGGCTGATGCTAACCCTAACCCTAACCCAAACACTATCCTAGGGTTGATGCTAACCCTAACCCTAACACTATCCTAGGGCTGATGCTAACCCTAACCCTAACCCTAACACTATCCTTGGGCTGATGCTAACCCTAACCCTAACACTATCCTGGGCCTGATGCTAACCCTAACCCTAACCCTAACACTATCATAGGGCTGATGCTAACCCTAACCCTAACACTATCCTTGGGCTGATGCTAAACCTAACCCTAACCCTAACACTATCCTAGGGCAGATGCTAACCCTAACGCTAACCCTAACACTATCCTTGAACTGATGCTAACCCCAGCCCTAACCCTAACACTATCCTAGGCCTGATGATAACCCTAACCCTAACGCTAACACTATCCTAAGGTTTATGTTAACCCTAACCCTAACACTCTCCTATGGCTGATGCTAACCCTAACCCTAACCCTAACACTATCCTAGGGCTGATGCTAACCCTAACACTAACACTATCCTAGGGCTGATGCTAACCCTAACCCTAACCCAAACATTATCCTAGGGCGGATGCTAACCCTAACCCTAACCCTAACACTATCCTAGGGCTGATGCTAACCCTAACACTAACACTATCCTAGGCCTGATGCTAACCCTAACCCTAACCCTAACACTATCCTAGGGCTGATGCTAACCCTAAGCCTAACACTATCCTAGGGCTGATGCTAACCCTAACCCTAACCCTAACACTATCCTAGGGCTGATGCTAACCCTAACACTAACACTATCCTAGGGCTGATGCTAACCCTAACCCTAACCCTAACACTATCCTAGGGCTAATGCTAACCCTAACCCTAACACTATCCTAGGGCTGATGCTCACCCTAACACTAACACTATCCTAGGGCTGACGCTAACCCTAACCCTAACCCTAACACTCTCCAAGGGCTGATGCTAACCCTAACCCTAACCCTAACACTATCCTAGGGCTGATGCTAACCCTAACACTAACTCTAACACTATCTTAGGGCTGAGCCTAACCCTAACCCTAACACTATCCTACGGCTCATGCTAACCCTAACCCTAACCCTAACACTATCCTAGGGCTGATGCTAACCCTAACCCTAACACTATCCTAGGCCTGATGCTAACCCTAACCCTAACCCTAACACTATCCTAGGGCTGATGCTAACCCTAAACCTAACACTATCCTAGGGCTGATGCTAACCCTAACCCTAACCCTAACACTATCCTAGGGCTGATGCTAACCCTAACCCTAACACTATCCTAGGGCTGATGCTAACCCTAACACTAACACTATCCTAGGGCGGATGTTAACCCTAACCCTAACCCTAACACTATCCTAGGGCTGATGCTAACCCTAACACTAACACTATCCTAGGGCTGATGCTAACCCTAACCCTAACCCTAACATTATCCTAGGGCTGATGCTAACCCTAACCCTAACTCTAACACTATCTTAGGGCTGAGGCTAACCCTAACACTAACACTATCCTAGGGCGGATGCTAACCCTAACCCTAACACTAACACTATCCTAGGGCTGATGCTAACCCTAACACTAACACTATCCTAGGGCTGATGCTAACCCTAACCCTAACCCTAACATTATCCTAGGGCTGATGCTAACCCTAACCCTAACCCTAACACTATCCTAGGGCTGATGCTAACCCTAACCCTAACACTATCCTAGGGCTGATGCTAACCCTAACCCTAACCCTAACACTATCCTAGGGCTGATGCTAACCCTAACCCTAACACTATCCTAGGGCTGATGCTAACCCTAACCCTAAACCTAACACTATCCTAGGGGGGATGCTAACCCTAACCCTAACCCTAACACTATCCTAGGGCTGATGCTAACCCTGACACTAACACTATCCTAGGGCTGATGCTAACCCTAACCCTAACCCTAACACTCTCCAAGGGCTGATGCTAACCCTAACCCTAACCCTAACACTATCCTAGGGCTGATGCTAACCCTAACCCTAACACTATCCTAGGGCTGATGCTAACCCTAACCCTAACCCTAACACTATCCTAGGGTTGATGCTAACCGTAACCCTAACAATATCCTAGGGCTGATGCTAACCCTAACCCTAACCCTAACACTATCTTAGGGCTGATGTTAACCCTAACCCTAACACTATCCTAGCGCTGATGCTAACCCTAACCCTAACCCTAACACTAACCTAGGGCTGATGCTAACCCTAACCCTAACACTATCCTAGGGCTGATGCTAACCCTAACCCTAACCCTAACACTATCCTAGGGCTGATGCTAACCCTAACCCTAACAGTATCCTAGGGCTGATGCTAACCCTAACCCTAACCCTAACACTATCCTAGGGCTGATGCTAACCCTAACACTAACACTATCCTAGGGCTGATGCTAACCCTAACCCTAACCCTAACACTATCCTAGGGCTGATGCTAACCCTAACCCTAACCCAAACACTATACTAGGGTTGATGCTAACCCTAGCCCTAACACTATCCTAGGGCTGATGCTAACCCTAACCCTAACCCTAACACTATACTTGGGCTGATGCTAACCCTAACCCTAACACTATCCTGGGCCTGATGGTAACCCTAACCCAAACCCTAACACTATCCTAGGGCTGATGCTAACCCTAACCCTAACACTATCCTTGGGCTGATGCTAACCCTAACCCTAACCCTAACACTATCCTAGGGCAGATGCTAACCCTAACGCTAACCCTAACACTATCCTTGAACTGATGCTAACCCTAACCCTAACCCTAACACTATCCTAGGCCTGATGATAACCCTAACCCTAACCCTAACACTATCCTAGGGTTTATGTTAACCCTAACCCTAACACTATCCTAGGGCTGATGCTAACCCTAACCCTAACCGTAACACTATCCTAGGGCGGATGCTAACCCTAACCCTAACCCTAACACTATCCTAGGGCTGATGCTAACCCTAACACTAACACTATCCTAGGGCTGATGCTAAACCTAACCCTAACCCTAACATTATCCTAGGGCGGATGCTAACCCTAACCCTAACCGTAACACTATCCTAGGGCTGATGCTAACCCTAACACTAACACTATCCTAGGCCTGATGCTAACCCTAACCCTAACCCTAACACTATCCTAGGGCTAATGCTAACCCTAACCCTAACACTATCCTAGGGCTGATGCTAACCCTAACCCTAACCCTAACACTCTCCAAGGGCTGATGCTAACCCTAACCCTAACCCTAACACTATCCTAGGGCTGATGCTAACCCTAACCCTAACTCTAACACTATCTTAGGGCTGAGGCTAACCCTAACCCTAACACTATCCTACGGCTGATGCTAACCCTAACCCTAACCCTAACACTATCCTAGGGCTGATGCTAACCCTAACCCTAACACTATCCTAGGCCTGATGCTAACCCTAACCCTAACCCTAGCACTATCCTAGGGCTGATACTAACCCAAACCCTAACACTATCCTAGGGCTGATGCTAACCCTAACCCTAACACTATCCTAGGGCTGATGCTAACCCTAACCGTAACTCTAACACTATCTTAGGGCTGAGGCTAACCCTAACCCTAACACTATCCTAGGGCTGATGCTAACCCGAACCCTAACCCTAACACTATCCTAGGGCTGATGCTAACCCTAACCATAACACGATCCTAGGCCTGATGCTAACCCTAACCCTAACCCTAACTCTATCCTAGCGTTGATGCTAACCCTAACCCTAACACTATCCTAGGCCTGATGCTAACCCTATCCCTAACCCTAACACTCTCCTAGGGCTAAGGCTAACCCTAACCCTAACACTATCCTAGGGCTGATGCTAACCCTAACCCTAACCCAAACACTATCCTAGGGTTGATGCTAACCCTAACCCTAACACTATCCTAGGGCTGATGCTAACCCTAACCCTAACCCTAACACTATCCTTGGGCTGATGCTAACCCTAACCCTAACACTATCCTGGGCCTGATGCTAACCCTAACCCTAACCCTAACACTATCATAGGGCTGATGCTAACCCTAACCCTAACACTATCCTTGGGCTGATGCTAACCCTAACCCTAACCCTAACACTATCCTAGGGCAGATGCTAACCCTAACGCTAACCCTAACACTATCCTTGAACTGATGCTAACCCTAACCCTAACCCTAACACTATCCTAGGCCTGATGATAACCCTAACCCTAACCCTAACACTATCCTAGGGTTTATGTTAACCCTAACCCTAACACTCTCCTAGGGCTGATGCTAACCCTAACCCTATCCCTAACACTATCCTAGGGCTGATGCTAACCCTAACACTAACACTATCCTAGGGCAGATGCTAACCCTAACCCTAACCCAAACATTATCCTAGGGCGGATGCTAACCCTAACCCTAACCCTAACACTATCCTAGGGCTGATGCTACCCCTAACACTAACACTATCCTAGGCCTGATGCTAACCCTAACCCTAACCCTAACACTATCCTAGTGCTGATGCTAACCCTAAGCCTAACACTATCCTAGGGCGGATGCTAACCTTAACCCTAACCCTAACACTATCCTAGGGCTGACGCTAACCCTAACACTAACACTATCGTAGGGCTGATGCTAACCCTATCCTTAACCCTAACATTATCCTAGGGCTGATGCTAACCCTAACCCTAACTCTAACACTATCTTAGGGCTGAGGCTAACCCTAACCCTAACACTATCCTACGGCTGATGCTAACCCTAACCCTAACCCTAACACTATCCTAGGGCTGATGCTCACCC
This sequence comes from Lemur catta, assembly GCF_020740605.2. Classification (NCBI taxonomy): domain Eukaryota; kingdom Metazoa; phylum Chordata; class Mammalia; order Primates; family Lemuridae; genus Lemur; species Lemur catta. Next base: position 3,428,464 of record NC_059134.1, read on the forward strand.
TAACCCTAACACTATCCTAGGGCTGATGCTAACCCTAACCCTAACCCTAACACTATCCTAGGGCTGATGCTAACCCTAACACTAACAATATCCTAGGGCTGATGCTAACCCTAACCCTAACCCTAACATTATCCTAGGGCGGATGCTAACCCTAACCCTAACCCAAACACTATCCTAGGGCTGATGCTAACCCTAACACTAACACTATCCTAGGCCTGATGCTAACCCTAACCCTAACCCTAACACTATCCTAGGGCTGATGCTAACCCTAACCCTAACACTATCCTAGGGCTGATGCTAACCCTAACCCTAACAATATCCTAGGGCTGATGCTAACCCTAACCCTAACGCTAACACTCTCCAAGGGCTGATGCTAACCCTAACCCTAACCCTAACACTATCCTAGGGCTGATGCTAACCCTAACGCTAACCCTAACACTGTCCTTGAACTGATGCTAACCCTAACCCTAACCCTAACACTATCCTAGGCCTGATGATAACCCTAACCCTAACCCTAACACTATCCTAGGGTTTATGTTAACCCTAACCCTAACACTATCCTAGGGCTGATGCTAACCCTAACCCTAACCCTAACACTATCCTAGGGCTGATGCTAACCCTAACACTAACACTATCCTAGGGCTGATGCTAACCCTAACCCTAACCCTAACACTCTCCAAGGGCTGATGCTAACCCTAACCCTAACCCTAACACTATCCTACGGCTGATGCTAACCCTAACCCTAACCCTAACACTATCCTAGGGCTGATGCTAACCCTAACCCTAACACTATCCTAGGCCTGATGCTAACCCTAACCCTAACCCTAACACTATCCTGGGGTTTATGCTAACCCAAACCCTAACACTATCCTAGGGCTGATGCTAACCCTAACCCTAACCCTAACACTATCCTAGGGCTGATGCTAACCCTAACCCTAACTCTAACACTATCTTAGGGCTGAGGCTAACCCTAACCCTAACACTATCCTACGGCTGATGCTAACCCGAACCCTAACCCTAACACTATCCTAGGGCTGATGCTAACCCTAACCATAACACGATCCTAGGCCTGATGCTAACCCTAACCCTAACCCTAACTCTATCCTAGCGTTGATGCTAACCCTAACCCTAACACTATCCTAGGCCTGATGCTAACCCTATCCCTAACCCTAACACTCTCCTAGGGCTAAGGCTAACCCTAACCCTAACACTATCCTAGGGCTGATGCTAACCCTAACCCTAACCCAAACACTATCCTAGGGTTGATGCTAACCCTAACCCTAACACTATCCTAGGGCTGATGCTAACCCTAACCCTAACCCTAACACTATCCTTGGGCTGATGCTAACCCTAACCCTAACACTATCCTGGGCCTGATGCTAACCCTAACCCTAACCCTAACACTATCATAGGGCTGATGCTAACCCTAACCCTAACACTATCCTTGGGCTGATGCTAAACCTAACCCTAACCCTAACACTATCCTAGGGCAGATGCTAACCCTAACGCTAACCCTAACACTATCCTTGAACTGATGCTAACCCCAGCCCTAACCATAACACTATCCTAGGCCTGATGATAACCCTAACCCTAATGCTAACACTATCCTAGGGTTTATGTTAACCCTAACCCTAACACTCTCCTATGGCTGATGCTAACCCTAACCCTAACCCTAACACTATCCTAGGGCTGATGCTAACCCTAACACTAACACTATCCTAGGGCTGATGCTAACCCTAACCCTAACCCAAACATTATCCTAGGGCGGATGCTAACCCTAACCCTAACCCTAACACTATCCTAGGGCTGATGCTAACCCTAACACTAACACTATCCTAGGCCTGATGCTAACCCTAACCCTAACCCTAACACTATCCTAGGGCTGATGCTAACCCTAAGCCTAACACTATGCTAGGGCTGATGCTAACCCTAACCCTAACCCTAACACTATCCTAGGGCTGATGCTAACCCTAACACTAACACTATCCTAGGGCTGATGCTAACCCTAACCTTAACCCTAACATTATCCTAGGGCTGATGCTAACCCTAACCCTAACTCTAACACTATCTTAGGGCTGAGGCTAACCCTAACCCTAACACTATCCTACGGCTGATGCTAACCCTAACCCTAACACTAACACTATCCTAGGGCTGATGCTAACCCTAACCCTAACACTATCCTAGGGCTGATGCTAACCCTAACCCTAACCCTAACACTATCCTAGGGCTGATGCTAACCCTAACACTAACACTATCCTAGGGCTGACGCTAACCCTAACCCTAACCCTAACATTATCCTAGGGCGGATGCTAACCCTAACCCTAACCCAAACACTATCCTAAGGCTGATGCTAACCCTAACACTAACACTATCCTAGGCCTCATGCTAACCCTAACCCTAACCCTAACACTATCCTAGGGCTGATGCTAACCCTAACCCTAACACTATCCTAGGGCTGATGCTAACCCTAACCCTAACAATATCCTAGGGCTGATGCTAACCCTAACCCTAACGCTAACACTCTCCAAGGGCTGATGCTAACCCTAACCCTAACCCTAACACTATCCTAGGGCTGATGCTAACCCTAACCCTAACCCTAACACTATCCTAGGGCTGATGCTAACCCTAACGCTAACCCTAACACTGTCCTTGAACTGATGCTAACCCTAACCCTAACCCTAACACTATCCTAGGCCTGATGATAACCCTAACCCTAACCCTAACACTATCCTAGGGTTTATGTTAACCCTAACCCTAACACTATACTAGGGCTGATGCTAACCCTAACCCTAACCCTAACACTATCCTAGGGCTGATGCTAACCCTAACACTAACACTATCCTAGGGCGGATGCTAACCCTAACCCTAACCCTAACACTCTCCAAGGGCTGATGCTAACCCTAACCCTAACCCTAACACTATCCTAGGGCTGATGCTAACCCTAACCCTAACACTATCCTAGGGCTGATGCTAACCCTAACCCTAACCCTAACACTATCCTAGGGTTGATGCTAACCCTAACCCTAACACTATCCTAGGGCTGATGCTAACCTTAACCCTAACCCTAACACTATCCTAGGGCTGATGCTAACCCTAACCCTAACACTATCCTAGGGCTGATGCTAACCCTAACCCTAACCCTAACACTATCCTAGGGCTGATGCTAACCCTAACACTAACACTATCCTAGGGCTGATGCTAACCCTAACCCTAACCCTAACACTATCCTAGGGCTGATGCTAACCCTAACCCTAACCCAAACACTATACTAGGGTTGATGCTAACCCTAGCCCTAACACTATCCTAGGGCTGATGCTAACCCTAACCCTAACCCTAACACTATACTTGGGCTGATGCTAACCCTAACCCTAACACTATCCTGGGCCTGATGGTAACCCTAACCCAAACCCTAACACTATCCTAGGGCTGATGCTAACCCTAACCCTAACACTATCCTTAGGCTGATGCTAACCCTAACCCTAACCCTAACACTATCCTAGGGCAGATGCTAACCCTAACGCTAACCCTAACACTATCCTTGAACTGATGCTAACCCTAACCCTAACCCTAACACTATCCTAGGCCTGATGATAACCCTAACCCTAACCCTAACACTATCCTAGGGTTTATGTTAACCCTAACCCTAACACTATCCTAGGGCTGATGCTAACCCTAACCCTAACCGTAACACTATCCTAGGGCGGATGCTAACCCTAACCCTAACCCTAACACTATCCTAGGGCTGATGCTAACCCTAACACTAACACTATCCTAGGGCTGATGCTAACCCTAACCCTAACCCTAACATTATCCTAGGGCGGATGCTAACCCTAACCCTAACCGTAACACTATCCTAGGGCTGATGCTAACCCTAACACTAACACTATCCTAGGCCTGATGCTAACCCTAACCCTAACCCTAACACTATCCTAGGGCTAATGCTAACCCTAACCCTAACACTAACCTAGGGCTGATGCTCACCCTAACACTAACACTATCCTAGGGCTGATGCTAACCCTAACCCTAACCCTAACACTCTCCAAGGGCTGATGCTAACCCTAACCCTAACCCTAACACTATCCTAGGGCTGATGCTAACCCTAACCCTAACTCTAACACTATCTTAGGGCTGAGGCTAACCCTAACCCTAACACTATCCTACGGCTGATGCTAACCCTAACCCTAACCCTAACACTATCCTAGGGCTGATGCTAACCCTAACCCTAACACTATCCTAGGGCTGATGCTAACCCTAACCCTAACCCTAGCACTATCCTAGGGCTGATACTAACCCAAACCCTAACACTATCCTAGGGCTGATGCTAACCCTAACCCTAACACTATCCTAGGGCTGATGCTAACCCTAACCGTAACTCTAACACTATCTTAGGGCTGAGGCTTACCCTAACCCTAACACTATCCTAGGGCTGATGCTAACCCGAACCCTAACCCTAACACTATCCTAGGGCTGATGCTAACCCTAACCATAACACGATCCTAGGCCTGATGCTAACCCTAACCCTAACCCTAACTCTATCCTAGCGTTGATGCTAACCCTAACCCTAACACTATCCTAGGCCTGATGCTAACCCTATCCCTAACCCTAACACTCTCCTAGGGCTAAGGCTAACCCTAACCCTAACACTATCCTAGGGCTGATGCTAACCCTAACCCTAACCCAAACACTATCCTAGGGTTGATGCTAACCCTAACCCTAACACTATCCTAGGGCTGATGCTAACCCTAACCCTAACCCTAACACTATCCTTGGGCTGATGCTAACCCTAACCCTAACACTATCCTGGGCCTGATGCTAACCCTAACCCTAACCCTAACACTATCATAGGGCTGATGCTAACCCTAACCCTAACACTATCCTTGGGCTGATGCTAACCCTAACCCTAACCCTAACACTATCCTAGGGCAGATGCTAACCCTAACGCTAACCCTAACACTATCCTTGAACTGATGCTAACCCTAACCCTAACCCTAACACTATCCTAGGCCTGATGATAACCCTAACCCTAACCCTAACACTATCCTAGGGTTTATGTTAACCCTAACCCTAACACTCTCCTAGGGCTGATGCTAACCCTAACCCTATCCCTAACACTATCCTAGGGCTGATGCTAACCCTAACACTAACACTATCCTAGGGCAGATGCTAACCCTAACCCTAACCCAAACATTATCCTAGGGCGGATGCTAACCCTAACCCTAACCCTAACACTATCCTAGGGCTGATGCTACCCCTAACACTAACACTATCCTAGGCCTGATGCTAACCCTAACCCTAACCCTAACACTATCCTAGTGCTGATGCTAACCCTAAGCCTAACACTATCCTAGGGCGGATGCTAACCTTAACCCTAACCCTAACACTATCCTAGGGCTGACGCTAACCCTAACACTAACACTATCGTATGGCTGATGCTAACCCTATCCTTAACCCTAACATTATCCTAGGGCTGATGCTAACCCTAACCCTAACTCTAACACTATCTTAGGGCTGAGGCTAACCCTAACCCTAACACTATCCTACGGCTGATGCTAACCCTAACCCTAACCCTAACACTATCCTAGGGCTGATGCTCACCCTAACCCTAACACTATCCTAGGGCTGATGCTAACCCTAACCCTAACCCTAACACTATCCTAGGGCTGATGCTAACCCTAACACTAACCCTAACATTATCCTAGGGCGGATGCTAACCCTAACCCTAACCCAAACACTATCCTAGGGCTGATGCTAACCCTAACACTAACACTATCCTAGGCCTGATGCTAACCCTAACCCTAACCCTAACACTATCCTAGGGCTGATGCTAACCCTAACCCTAACACTATCCTAGGGCTGATGCTAACCCTAACCCTAACAATATCCTAGGGCTGATGCTAACCCTAACCCTAACGCTAACACTCTCCAAGGGCTGATGCTAACCCTAACCCTAACCCTAACACTATCCTAGGGCTGATGCTAACCCTAACGCTAACCCTAACACTGTCCTTGAACTGATGCTAACCCTAACCCTAACCCTAACACTATCCTAGGCCTGATGATAACCCTAACCGTAACCCTAACACTATCCTAGGGTTTATGTTAACCCTAACCCTAACACTATCCTAGGGCTGATGCTAACCCTAACCCTAACTCTAACACTATCCTAGGGCTGATGCTAACCCTAACACTAACACTATCCTAGGGCTGATGCTAACCCTAACCCTAACCCTAACACTCTCCAAGGGCTGATGCTAACCCTAACCCTAACACTAACACTATCCTACGGCTGATGCTAACCCTAACCCTAACCCTAACACTATCCTAGGGCTGATGCTAACCCTAACCCTAACACTATCCTAGGCCTGATGCTAACCCTAACCCTAACCCTAACACTATCCTGGGGTTTATGCTAACCCAAACCCTAACACTATCCTAGGGCTGATGCTAACCCTAACCCTAACCCTAACACTATCCTAGGGCTGATGCTAACCCTAACCCTAACTCTAACACTATCTTAGGGCTGAGGCTAACCCTAACCCTAACACTATCCTACGGCTGATGCTAACCCGAACCCTAACCCTAACACTATCCTAGGGCTGATGCTAACCCTAACCATAACACGATCCTAGGCCTGATGCTAACCCTAACCCTAACCCTAACTCTATCCTAGCGTTGATGCTAACCCTAACCCTAACACTATCCTAGGCCTGATGCTAACCCTATCCCTAACCCTAACACTCTCCTAGGGCTAAGGCTAACCCTAACCCTAACACTATCCTAGGGCTGATGCTAACCCTAACCCTAACCCTAACACTCTCCAAGGGCTGATGCTAACCCTAACCCTAACCCTAACACTATCCTAGGGCTGATGCTAACCCTAACACTAACTCTAACACTATCTTAGGGCTGAGCCTAACCCTAACCCTAACACTATCCTACGGCTCATGCTAACCCTAACCCTAACCCTAACACTATCCTAGGGCTGATGCTAACCCTAACCCTAACACTATCCTAGGCCTGATGCTAACCCTAACCCTAACCCTAACACTATCCTAGGGCTGATGCTAACCCTAAACCTAACACTATCCTAGGGCTGATGCTAACCCTAACCCTAACCCTAACACTATCCTAGGGCTGATGCTAACCCTAACCCTAACACTATCCTAGGGCGGATGCTAACCCTAACCCTAACCCTAACACTATCCTAGGGCTGATGCTAACCCTAACACTAACACTATCCTAGGGCTGATGCTAACCCTAACCCTAACCCTAACACTATCCTTGGGCTGATGATAACCCTAACCCTAACCCTAACACTATCCTAAGGCTGATGCTAACCCTAACCCTAACACTATCCTAGGGCTGATGCTAACCCTAACCCTAACCCTAACATTATCCTAGGGCTGATGCTAACCCTAACCCTAACTCTAACACTATCTTAGGGCTGAGGCTAACCCTAACACTAACACTATCCTAGGGCGGATGCTAACCCTAACCCTAACACTAACACTATCCTAGGGCTGATGCTAACCCTAACACTAACACTATCCTAGGGCTGATGCTAACCCTAACCCTAACCCTAACATTATCCTAGGGCTGATGCTAACCCTAACCCTAACCCTAACACTATCCTAGGGCTGATGCTAACCCTAACCCTAACACTATCCTAGGGCTGATGCTAACCCTAACCCTAACCCTAACACTATCCTAGGGCTGATGCTAACCCTAACCCTAACACTATCCTAGGGCTGATGCTAACCCTAACCCTAAACCTAACACTATCCTAGGGGGGATGCTAACCCTAACCCTAACCCTAACACTATCCTAGGGCTGATGCTAACCCTGACACTAACACTATCCTAGGGCTGATGCTAACCCTAACCCTAACCCTAACACTCTCCAAGGGCTGATGCTAACCCTAACCCTAACCCTAACACTATCCTAGGGCTGATGCTAACCCTAACCCTAACACTACCCTAGGGCTGATGCTAACCTTAACCCTAACCCTAACACTATCCTAGGGTTGATGCTAACCGTAACCCTAACACTATCCTAGGGCTGATGCTAACCCTAACCCTAACCCTAACACTATCTTAGGGCTGATGTTAACCCTAACCCTAACACTATCCTAGGGCTGATGCTAACCCTAACCCTAACACTAACACTAACCTAGGGCTGATGCTAACCCTAACCCTAACACTATCCTAGGGCTGATGCTAACCCTAACCCTAACCCTAACACTATCCTAGGGCTGATGCTAACCCTAACCCTAACAGTATCCTAGGGCTGATGCTAACCCTAACCCTAACCCTAACACTATCCTAGGGCTGATGCTAACCCTAACACTAACACTATCCTAGGGCTGATGCTAACCCTAACCCTAACCCTAACACTATCCTAGGGCTGATGCTAACCCTAACCCTAACCCAAACACTATACTAGGGTTGATGCTAACCCTAGCCCTAACACTATCCTAGGGCTGATGCTAACCCTAACCCTAACCCTAACACTATACTTGGGCTGATGCTAACCCTAACCCTAACACTATCCTGGGCCTGATGGTAACCCTAACCCAAACCCTAACACTATCCTAGGGCTGATGCTAACCCTAACCCTAACACTATCCTTAGGCTGATGCTAACCCTAACCCTAACCCTAACACTATCCTAGGGCAGATGCTAACCCTAACGCTAACCCTAACACTATCCTTGAACTGATGCTAACCCTAACCCTAACCCTAACACTATCCTAGGCCTGATGATAACCCTAACCCTAACCCTAACACTATCCTAGGGTTTATGTTAACCCTAACCCTAACACTATCCTAGGGCTGATGCTAACCCTAACCCTAACCGTAACACTATCCTAGGGCGGATGCTAACCCTAACCCTAACCCTAACACTATCCTAGGGCTGATGCTAACCCTAACACTAACACTATCCTAGGGCTGATGCTAACCCTAACCCTAACCCTAACATTATCCTAGGGCGGATGCTAACCCTAACCCTAACCGTAACACTATCCTAGGGCTGATGCTAACCCTAACACTAACACTATCCTAGGCCTGATGCTAACCCTAACCCTAACCCTAACACTATCCTAGGGCTAATGCTAACCCTAACCCTAACACTATCCTAGGACTGATGCTCACCCTAACACTAACACTATCCTAGGGCTGATGCTAACCCTAACCCTAACCCTAACACTCTCCAAGGGCTGATGCTAACCCTAACCCTAACCCTAACACTATCCTAGGGCTGATGCTAACCCTAACCCTAACTCTAACACTATCTTAGGGCTGAGGCTAACCCTAACCCTAACACTATCCTACGGCTGATGCTAACCCTAACCCTAACCCTAACACTATCCTAGGGCTGATGCTAACCCTAACCCTAACACTATCCTAGGCCTGATGCTAACCCTAACCCTAACCCTAGCACTATCCTAGGGCTGATACTAACCCAAACCCTAACACTATCCTAGGGCTGATGCTAACCCTAACCCTAACACTATCCTAGGGCTGATGCTAACCCTAACCGTAACTCTAACACTATCTTAGGGCTGAGGCTAACCCTAACCCTAACACTATCCTAGGGCTGATGCTAACCCGAACCCTAACCCTAACACTATCCTAGGGCTGATGCTAACCCTAACCATAACACGATCCTAGGCCTGATGCTAACCCTAACCCTAACCCTAACTCTATCCTAGCGTTGATGCTAACCCTAACCCTAACACTATCCTAGGCCTGATGCTAACCCTATCCCTAACCCTAACACTCTCCTAGGGCTAAGGCTAACCCTAACCCTAACACTATCCTAGGGCTGATGCTAACCCTAACCCTAACCCAAACACTATCCTAGGGTTGATGCTAACCCTAACCCTAACACTATCCTAGGGCTGATGCTAACCCTAACCCTAACCCTAACACTATCCTTGGGCTGATGCTAACCCTAACCCTAACACTATCCTGGGCCTGATGCTAACCCTAACCCTAACCCTAACACTATCATAGGGCTGATGCTAACCCTAACCCTAACACTATCCTTGGGCTGATGCTAACCCTAACCCTAACCCTAACACTATCCTAGGGCAGATGCTAACCCTAACGCTAACCCTAACACTATCCTTGAACTGATGCTAACCCTAACCCTAACCCTAACACTATCCTAGGCCTGATGATAACCCTAACCCTAACCCTAACACTATCCTAGGGTTTATGTTAACCCTAACCCTAACACTCTCCTAGGGCTGATGCTAACCCTAACCCTATCCCTAACACTATCCTAGGGCTGATGCTAACCCTAACACTAACACTATCCTAGGGCAGATGCTAACCCTAACCCTAACCCAAACATTATCCTAGGGCGGATGCTAACCCTAACCCTAACCCTAACACTATCCTAGGGCTGATGCTACCCCTAACACTAACACTATCCTAGGCCTGATGCTAACCCTAACCCTAACCCTAACACTATCCTAGTGCTGATGCTAACCCTAAGCCTAACACTATCCTAGGGCGGATGCTAACCTTAACCCTAACCCTAACACTATCCTAGGGCTGACGCTAACCCTAACACTAACACTATCGTAGGGCTGATGCTAACCCTATCCTTAACCCTAACATTATCCTAGGGCTGATGCTAACCCTAACCCTAACTCTAACACTATCTTAGGGCTGAGGCTAACCCTAACCCTAACACTATCCTACGGCTGATGCTAACCCTAACCCTAACCCTAACACTATCCTAGGGCTGATGCTCACCCTAACCCTAACACTATCCTAGGGCTGATGCTAACCCTAACCCTAACCCTAACACTATCCTAGGGCTGATGCTAACCCTAACACTAACAATATCCTAGGGCTGATGCTAACCCTAACCCTAACCCTAACATTATCCTAGGGCGGATGCTAACCCTAACCCTAACCCAAACACTATCCTAGGGCTGATGCTAACCCTAACACTAACACTATCCTAGGCCTGATGCTAACCCTAACCCTAACCCTAACACTATCCTAGGGCTGATGCTAACCCTAACCCTAACACTATCCTAGGGCTGATGCTAACCCTAACCCTAACGCTAACACTCTCCAAGGGCTGATGCTAACGCTAACCCTTACCCTAACACTATCCTAGGGCTGATGCTAACCCTAACGCTAACCCTAACACTGTCCTTGAACTGATGCTAACCCTAACCCTAACCCTAACACTATCCTAGGCCTGATGATAACCCTAACCCTAACCCTAACACTATCCTAGGGTTTATGTTAACCCTAACCCTAACACTATCCTAGGGCTGATGCTAACCCTAACCCTAACCCTAACACTATCCTAGAGCTGATGCTAACCCTAACACTAACACTATCCTAGGGCTGATGCTAACCCTAACCCTAACCCTAACACTCTCCAAGGGCTGATGCTAACCCTAACCCTAACCCTAACACTATCATAGGGCTGATGCTAACCCTAACCCTAACACTATCCTTGGGCTGATGCTAAACCTAACCCTAACCCTAACACTATCCTAGGGCAGATGCTAACCCTAACGCTAACCCTAACACTATCCTTGAACTGATGCTAACCCCAGCCCTAACCCTAACACTATCCTAGGCCTGATGATAACCCTAAACCTAATGCTAACACTATCCTAGGGTTTATGTTAACCCTAACCCTAACACTCTCCTATGGCTGATGATAACCCTAACCCTAACCCTAACACTATCCTAGGGCTGATGCTAACCCTAACACTAACACTATCCTAGGGATGATGCTAACCCTAACCCTAACCCAAACATTATCCTAGGGCGGATGCTAACCCTAACCCTAACCCTAACACTATCCTAGGGCTGATGCTAACCCTAACACTAACACTATCCTAGGCCTGATGCTAACCCTAACCCTAACCCTAACACTATCCTAGGGCTGATGCTAACCCTAAGCCTAACACTATCCTAGGGCTGATGCTAACCCTAACCCTAACCCTAACACTATCCTAGGGCTGATGCTAACCCTAACACTAACACTATCCTAGGGCTGATGCTAACCCTAACCTTAACCCTAACATTATCCTAGGGCTGATGCTAACCCTAACCCTAACTCTAACACTATCTTAGGGCTGAGGCTAACCCTAACCCTAACACTATCCTACGGCTGATGCTAACCCTAACCCTAACACTAACACTATCCTAGGGCTGATGCTAACCCTAACCCTAACACTATCCTATGGCTGATGCTAACCCTAACCCTAACCCTAACACTATCCTAGGGCTGATGCTAACCCTAACACTAACACTATCCTAGGGCTGACGCTAACCCTAACCCTAACCCTAACATTATCCTAGGGCGGATGCTAACCCTAACCCTAACCCAAACACTATCCTAGGGCTGATGCTAACCCTAACACTAACACTATCCTAGGCCTCATGCTAACCCTAACCCTAACCCTAACACTATCCTAGGGCTGATGCTAACCCAAACCCTAACACTATCCTAGGGCTGATGCTAACCCTAACCCTAACAATATCCTAGGGCTGATGCTAACCCTAACCCTAACGCTAACACTCTCCAAGGGCTGATGCTAACCCTAACCCTAACCCTAACACTATCCTAGGGCTGATGCTAACCCTAACCCTAACCCTAACACTATCCTAGGGCTGATGCTAACCCTAACGCTAACCCTAACACTGTCCTTGAACTGATGCTAACCCTAACCCTAACCCTAACACTATCCTAGGCCTGATGATAACCCTAACCCTAACCCTAACACTATCCTAGGGTTTATGTTAACCCTAACCCTAACACTATACTAGGGCTGATGCTAACCCTAACCCTAACCCTAACACTATCCTAGGGCTGATGCTAACCCTAACACTAACACTATCCTAGGGCGGATGCTAACCCTAACCCTAACCCTAACACTCTCCAAGGGCTGATGCTAACCCTAACCCTAACCCTAACACTATCCTAGGGCTGATGCTAACCCTAACCCTAACACTATCCTAGGGCTGATGCTAACCCTAACCCTAACCCTAACACTATCCTAGGGTTGATGCTAACCCTAACCCTAACACTATCCTAGGGCTCATGCAAACCTTAACCCTAACCCTAACACTATCCTAGGGCTGATGCTAACCCTAACGCTAACACTATCCTAGGGCTGATGCTAACCCTAACCCTAACCCTAACACTAACCTAGGGCTGATGCTAACCCTAACCCTAACACTATCCTGGGGCTCATGCTAACCCTAACCCTAACCCTAACACTATCCTAGGGCTGATGCTAACCCTAACCCTAACACTATCCTAGGGCTGATGCTAACCATAACCCTAACCCTAACACTATCCTAGGGCTGATGCTAACCCTAACCCTAACACTATCCTAGGTCTGATGCTAACCCTAACACTAACACTATCCTAGGGCGGATGCTAACCCTAACCCTAACCCTAACACTATCCTAGGGCTGATGCTAACCCTAACACTAACACTATCCTAGGGCTGATGCTAACCCTAACCCTAACCCTAACATTATCCTAGGGCTGATGCTAACCCTTACCCTAACCCTAACATTATCTTAGGGCTGATGTTAACCCTAACCCTAACACTATCCTAGGGCTGATGCTAACCCTAACCCTAACCCTAACACTAACCTAGGGCTGATGCTAACCCTAACCCTAACACTATCCTAGGGCTGATGCTTACCCTAACCCTAACCCTAACACTATCCTAGGGCTGATGCTAACCCTAACCCTAACACTATCCTAGGGCTGATGCTAACCCTAACACTAACACTATCCTAGGGCGGATGCTAACCCTAACCCTAACCCTAACACTATCCTAGGGCTGATGCTAACCCTAACACTAACACTATCCTAGGGCTGATGCTAACCCTAACCCTAACCCTAACATTATCCTAGGGCTGATGCTAACCCTAACCCTAACTCTAACACTATCTTAGGGCTGAGGCTAACCCTAACCCTAACACTATCCTACGGCTGATGCTAACCCTAACCCTAACCCTAACACTATCCTAGGGCTAATGCTAACCCTAACCCTAACACTATCCTAGGGCTGATGCTAACCCTAACCCTAACCCTAACACTATCCTAGGGCTGATGCTAACCCTAACCCTAACACTATCCTAGGGCTGATGCTAACCCTAACCCTAAACCTAACACTATCCTAGGGGGGATGCTAACCCTAACCCTAACCCTAACACTATCCTAGGGCTGATGCTAACCCTAACACTAACACTATCCTAGGGCTGATGCTAACCCTAACCCTAACCCTAACACTCTCCAAGGGCTGATGCTAACCCTAACCCTAACCGTAACACTATCCTAGGGCTGATGCTAACCCTAACCCTAACACTATCCTAGGGCTGATGCTAACCCTAACCCTAACCCTAACACTATCCTAGGGTTGATGCTAACCGTAACCCTAACAATATCCTAGGGCTGATGCTAACCCTAACCCTAACCCTAACACTATCTTAGGGCTGATGTTAACCCTAACCCTAACACTATCCTAGGGCTGATGCTAACCCTAACCCTAACCCTAACACTAACCTAGGGCTGATGCTAACCCTAACCCTAACACTATCCTAGGGCTGATGCTAACCCTAACCCTAACCCTAACACTATCCTAGGGCTGATGCTAACCCTAACCCTAACAGTATCCTAGGGCTGATGCTAACCCTAACCCTAATCCTAACACTATCCTAGGGCTGATGCTAACCCTAACACTAACACTATCCTAGGGCTGATGCTAACCCTAACCCTAACCCTAACACTATCCTAGGGCTGATGCTAACCCTAACCCTAACCCAAACACTATACTAGTGTTGATGCTAACCCTAACCCTAACACCATCCTAGGGCTGATGCTAACCCTAACCCTAACCCTAACACTATCCTTGGGCTGATGCTAACCATAACCCTAACACTATCCTGGGCCTGATGGTAACCCTAACCCTAACCCTAACACTATCCTAGGGCTGATGCTAACCCTAACCCTAACACTATCCTTGGGCTGATGCTAACCCTAACCCTAACCCTAACACTATCCTAGGGCAGATGCTAACCCTAACGCTACCCCTAACACTATCCTTGAACTGATGCTAACCCTAACCCTAACCCTAACACTATCCTTCGGCTGATGCTAACCCTAACCCTAACACTATCCTGGGCCTGATGCTAACCCTAACCCTAACCCTAACACTATCATAGGGCTGATGCTAACCCTAACCCTAACACTATCCTTGGGCTGATGCTAAACCTAACCCTAACCCTAACACTATCCTAGGGCAGATGCTAACCCTAACGCTAACCCTAACACTATCCTTGAACTGATGCTAACCCCAGCCCTAACCCTAACACTATCCTAGGCCTGATGATAACCCTAACCCTAACGCTAACACTATCCTAGGGTTTATGTTAACCCTAACCCTAACACTCTCCTAGGGCTGATGCTAACCCTAACCCTAACCCTAACACTATCCTAGGGCTGATGCTAACCCTAACACTAACACTATCCTAGGGCTGATGCTAACCCTAACCCTAACCCAAACATTATCCTAGGGCGGATGCTAACCCTAACCCTAACCCTAACACTATCCTAGGGCTGATGCTAACCCTAACACTAACACTATCCTAGGCCTGATGCTAACCCTAACCCTAACCCTAACACTATCCTAGGGCTGATGCTAACCCTAAGCCTAACACTATCCTAGGGCGGATGCTAACCCTAACCCTAACCCTAACACTATCCTAGGGCTGATGCTAACCCTAACACTAACACTATCCTAGGGCTGATGCTAACCCTAACCTTAACCCTAACATTATCCTAGGGCTGATGCTAACCCTAACCCTAACTCTAACACTATCTTAGGGCTGAGGCTAACCCTAACCCTAACACTATCCTACGGCTGATGCTAACCCTAACCCTAACACTAACACTATCCTAGGGCTGATGCTAACCCTAACCCTAACACTATCCTAGGGCTGATGCTAACCCTAACGCTAACCCTAACACTGTCCTTGAACTGATGCTAACCCTAACCCTAACCCTAACACTATCCTAGGCCTGATGATAACCCTAACCCTAACCCTAACACTATCCTAGGGTTTATGTTAACCCTAACCCTAACACTATCCTAGGGCTGATGCTAACCCTAACCCTAACCCTAACACTATCCTAGGGCTGATGCTAACCCTAACACTAACACTATCCTAGGGCGGATGCTAACCCTAACCCTAACCCTAACACTCTCCAAGGGCTGATGCTAACCCTAACCCTAACCCTAACACTATCCTAGGGCTGATGCTAAACCTAACCCTAACACTATCCTAGGGCTGATGCTAACCCTAACCCTAACCCTAACACTATCCTAGGGTTGATGCTAACCCTAACCCTAACACTATCCTAGGGCTCATGCTAACCTTAACCCTAACCCTAACACTATCCTAGGGCTGATGCTAACCCTAACCCTAACACTATCCTAGGGCTGATGCTAACCCTAACCCTAACAATATCCTAGGGCTGATGCTAACCCTAACCCTAACGCTAACACTCTCCAAGGGCTGATGCTAACCCTAACCCTAACCCTAACACTATCCTAGGGCTGATGCTAACCCTAACCCTAACCCTAACACTATCCTAGGGCTGATGCTAACCCTAACGCTAACCCTAACACTGTCCTTGAACTGATGCTAACCCTAACCCTAACCCTAACACTATCCTAGGCCTGATGATAACCCTAACCCTAACCCTAACACTATCCTAGGGTTTATGTTAACCCTAACCCTAACACTATACTAGGGCTGATGCTAACCCTAACCCTAACCCTAACACTATCCTAGGGCTGATGCTAACCCTAACACTAACACTATCCTAGGGCGGATGCTAACCCTAACCCTAACCCTAACACTCTCCAAGGGCTGATGCTAACCCTAACCCTAACCCTAACACTATCCTAGGGCTGATGCTAACCCTAACCCTAACACTATCCTAGGGCTGATGCTAACCCTAACCCTAACCCTAACACTATCCTAGGGTTGATGCTAACCCTAACCCTAACACTATCCTAGGGCTCATGCTAACCTTAACCCTAACCCTAACACTATCCTAGGGCTGATGCTAACCCTAACGCTAACACTATCCTAGGGCTGATGCTAACCCTAACCCTAACCCTAACACTAACCTAGGGCTGATGCTAACCCTAACCCTAACACTATCCTGGGGCTCATGCTAACCCTAACCCTAACCCTAACACTATCCTAGGGCTGATGCTAACCCTAACCCTAACACTATCCTAGGGCTGATGCTAACCATAACCCTAACCCTAACACTATCCTAGGGCTGATGCTAACCCTAACCCTAACACTATCCTAGGGCTGATGCTAACCCTAACACTAACACTATCCTAGGGCGGATGCTAACCCTAACCCTAACCCTAACACTATCCTAGGGCTGATGCTAACCCTAACACTAACACTATCCTAGGGCTGATGCTAACCCTAACCCTAACCCTAACATTATCCTAGGGCTGATGCTAACCCTTACCCTAACCCTAACATTATCTTAGGGCTGATGTTAACCCTAACCCTAACACTATCCTAGGGCTGATGCTAACCCTAACCCTAACCCTAACACTAACCTAGGGCTGATGCTAACCCTAACCCTAACACTATCCTAGGGCTGATGCTAACCCTAACCCTAACCCTAACACTATCCTAGGGCTGATGCTAACCCTAACCCTAACACTATCCTAGGGCTGATGCTAACCCTAACACTAACACTATCCTAGGGCGGATGCTAACCCTAACCCTAACCCTAACACTATCCTAGGGCTGATGCTAACCCTAACACTAACACTATCCTAGGGCTGATGCTAACCCTAACCCTAACCCTAACATTATCCTAGGGCTGATGCTAACCCTAACCCTAACTCTAACACTATCTTAGGGCTGAGGCTAACCCTAACCCTAACACTATCCTACGGCTGATGCTAACCCTAACCCTAACCCTAACACTATCCTAGGGCTAATGCTAACCCTAACCCTAACACTATCCTAGGGCTGATGCTAACCCTAACCCTAACCCTAACACTATCCTAGGGCTGATGCTAACCCTAACCCTAACACTATCCTAGGGCTGATGCTAACCCTAACCCTAAACCTAACACTATCCTAGGGGGGATGCTAACCCTAACCCTAACCCTAACACTATCCTAGGGCTGATGCTAACCCTAACACTAACACTATCCTAGGGCTGATGCTAACCCTAACCCTAACCCTAACACTCTCCAAGGGCTGATGCTAACCCTAACCCTAACCCTAACACTATCCTAGGGCTGATGCTAACCCTAACCCTAACACTATCCTAGGGCTGATGCTAACCCTAACCCTAACCCTAACACTATCCTAGGGTTGATGCTAACCGTAACCCTAACACTATCCTAGGGCTGATGCTAACCCTAACCCTAACCCTAACACTAACCTAGGGCTGATGCTAACCCTAACCCTAACACTATCCTAGGGCTGATGCTAACCCTAACCCTAACCCTAACACTATCCTAGGGCTGATGCTAACCCTAACCCTAACAGTATCCTAGGGCTGATGCTAACCCTAACCCTAACCCTAACACTATCCTAGGGCTGATGCTAACCCTAACACTAACACTATCCTAGGGCTGATGCTAACACTAACCCTAACCCTAACACTATCCTAGGGCTGATGCTAACCCTAACCCTAACCCAAACACTATACTAGGGTTGATGCTAACCCTAGCCCTAACACTATCCTAGGGCTGATGCTAACCCTAACCCTAACCCTAACACTATACTTGGGCTGATGCTAACCCTAACCCTAACACTATCCTGGGCCTGATGGTAACCCTAACCCAAACCCTAACACTATCCTAGGGCTGATGCTAACCCTAACCCTAACACTATCCTTAGGCTGATGCTAACCCTAACCCTAACCCTAACACTATCCTAGGGCAGATGCTAACCCTAACGCTAACCCTAACACTATCCTTGAACTGATGCTAACCCTAACCCTAACCCTAACACTATCCTAGGCCTGATGATAACCCTAACCCTAACCCTAACACTATCCTAGGGTTTATGTTAACCCTAACCCTAACACTATCCTAGGGCTGATGCTAACCCTAACCCTAACCGTAACACTATCCTAGGGCGGATGCTAACCCTAACCCTAACCCTAACACTATCCTAGGGCTGATGCTAACCCTAACACTAACACTATCCTAGGGCTGATGCTAACCCTAACCCTAACCCTAACATTATCCTAGGGCGGATGCTAACCCTAACCCTAACCGTAACACTATCCTAGGGCTGATGCTAACCCTAACACTAACACTATCCTAGGCCTGATGCTAACCCTAACCCTAACCCTAACACTATCCTAGGGCTAATGCTAACCCTAACCCTAACACTATCCTAGGACTGATGCTCACCCTAACACTAACACTATCCTAGGGCTGATGCTAACCCTAACCCTAACCCTAACACTCTCCAAGGGCTGATGCTAACCCTAACCCTAACCCTAACACTATCCTAGGGCTGATGCTAACCCTAACCCTAACTCTAACACTATCTTAGGGCTGAGGCTAACCCTAACCCTAACACTATCCTACGGCTGATGCTAACCCTAACCCTAACCCTAACACTATCCTAGGGCTGATGCTAACCCTAACCCTAACACTATCCTAGGCCTGATGCTAACCCTAACCCTAACCCTAGCACTATCCTAGGGCTGATACTAACCCAAACCCTAACACTATCCTAGGGCTGATGCTAACCCTAACCCTAACACTATCCTAGGGCTGATGCTAACCCTAACCGTAACTCTAACACTATCTTAGGGCTGAGGCTAACCCTAACCCTAACACTATCCTAGGGCTGATGCTAACCCGAACCCTAACCCTAACACTATCCTAGGGCTGATGCTAACCCTAACCATAACACGATCCTAGGCCTGATGCTAACCCTAACCCTAACCCTAACTCTATCCTAGCGTTGATGCTAACCCTAACCCTAACACTATCCTAGGCCTGATGCTAACCCTATCCCTAACCCTAACACTCTCCTAGGGCTAAGGCTAACCCTAACCCTAACACTATCCTAGGGCTGATGCTAACCCTAACCCTAACCCAAACACTATCCTAGGGTTGATGCTAACCCTAACCCTAACACTATCCTAGGGCTGATGCTAACCCTAACCCTAACCCTAACACTATCCTTGGGCTGATGCTAACCCTAACCCTAACACTATCCTGGGCCTGATGCTAACCCTAACCCTAACCCTAACACTATCATAGGGCTGATGCTAACCCTAACCCTAACACTATCCTTGGGCTGATGCTAACCCTAACCCTAACCCTAACACTATCCTAGGGCAGATGCTAACCCTAACGCTAACCCTAACACTATCCTTGAACTGATGCTAACCCTAACCCTAACCCTAACACTATCCTAGGCCTGATGATAACCCTAACCCTAACCCTAACACTATCCTAGGGTTTATGTTAACCCTAACCCTAACACTCTCCTAGGGCTGATGCTAACCCTAACCCTATCCCTAACACTATCCTAGGGCTGATGCTAACCCTAACACTAACACTATCCTAGGGCAGATGCTAACCCTAACCCTAACCCAAACATTATCCTAGGGCGGATGCTAACCCTAACCCTAACCCTAACACTATCCTAGGGCTGATGCTACCCCTAACACTAACACTATCCTAGGCCTGATGCTAACCCTAACCCTAACCCTAACACTATCCTAGTGCTGATGCTAACCCTAAGCCTAACACTATCCTAGGGCGGATGCTAACCTTAACCCTAACCCTAACACTATCCTAGGGCTGACGCTAACCCTAACACTAACACTATCGTACGGCTGATGCTAACCCTCTCCTTAACCCTAACATTATCCTAGGGCTGATGCTAACCCTAACCCTAACTCTAACACTATCTTAGGGCTGAGGCTAACCCTAACCCTAACACTATCCTACGGCTGATGCTAACCCTAACCCTAACCCTAACACTATCCTAGGGCTGATGCTCACCCTAACCCTAACACTATCCTAGGGCTGATGCTAACCCTAACCCTAACCCTAACACTATCCTAGGGCTGATGCTAACCCTAACACTAACAATATCCTAGGGCTGATGCTAACCCTAACCCTAACCCTAACATTATCCTAGGGCGGATGCTAACCCTAACCCTAACCCAAACACTATCCTAGGGCTGATGCTAACCCTAACACTAACACTATCCTAGGCCTGATGCTAACCCTAACCCTAACCCTAACACTATCCTAGGGCTGATGCTAACCCTAACCCTAACACTATCCTAGGGCTGATGCTAACCCTAACCCTAACAATATCCTAGGGCTGATGCTAACCCTAACCCTAACGCTAACACTCTCCAAGGGCTGATGCTAACCCTAACCCTAACCCTAACACTATCCTAGGGCTGATGCTAACCCTAACGCTAACCCTAACACTGTCCTTGAACTGATGCTAACCCTAACCCTAACCCTAACACTATCCTAGGCCTGATGATAACCCTAACCCTAACCCTAACACTATCCTAGGGTTTATGTTAACCCTAACCCTAACACTATCCTAGGGCTGATGCTAACCCTAACCCTAACCCTAACACTATCCTAGGGCTGATGCTAACCCTAACCCTAACCCTAACACTATCCTAGGGCTGATGCTAACCCTAACCCTAACTCTAACACTATCTTAGGGCTGAGGCTAACCCTAACCCTAACACTATCCTACGGCTGATGCTAACCCGAACCCTAACCCTAACACTATCCTAGGGCTGATGCTAACCCTAACCATAACACGATCCTAGGCCTGATGCTAACCCTAACCCTAACCCTAACTCTATCCTAGCGTTGATGCTAACCCTAACCCTAACACTATCCTAGGCCTGATGCTAACCCTATCCCTAACCCTAACACTCTCCTAGGGCTAAGGCTAACCCTAACCCTAACACTATCCTAGGGCTGATGCTAACCCTAACCCTAACCCAAACACTATCCTAGGGTTGATGCTAACCCTAACCCTAACACTATCCTAGGGCTGATGCTAACCCTAACCCTAACCCTAACACTATCCTTGGGCTGATGCTAACCCTAACCCTAACACTATCCTGGGCCTGATGCTAACCCTAACCCTAACCCTAACACTATCATAGGGCTGATGCTAACCCTAACCCTAACACTATCCTTGGGCTGATGCTAAACCTAACCCTAACCCTAACACTATCCTAGGGCAGATGCTAACCCTAACGCTAACCCTAACACTATCCTTGAACTGATGCTAACCCCAGCCCTAACCCTAACACTATCCTAGGCCTGATGATAACCCTAAACCTAATGCTAACACTATCCTAGGGTTTATGTTAACCCTAACCCTAACACTCTCCTATGGCTGATGCTAACCCTAACCCTAACCCTAACACTATCCTAGGGCTGATGCTAACCCTAACCCTAACACTATCCTAGGGCTGATGCTAACCCTAACCCTAACAATATCCTAGGGCTGATGCTAACCCTAACCCTAACGCTAACACTCTCCAAGGGCTGATGCTAACCCTAACCCTAACCCTAACACTATCCTAGGGCTGATGCTAACCCTAACCCTAACCCTAACACTATCCTAGGGCTGATGCTAACCCTAACGCTAACCCTAACACTGTCCTTGAACTGATGCTAACCCTAACCCTAACCCTAACACTATCCTAGGCCTGATGATAACCCTAACCCTAACCCTAACACTATCCTAGGGTTTATGTTAACCCTAACCCTAACACTATACTAGGGCTGATGCTAACCCTAACCCTAACCCTAACACTATCCTAGGGCTGATGCTAACCCTAACACTAACACTATCCTAGGGCGGATGCTAACCCTAACCCTAACCCTAACACTCTCCAAGGGCTGATGCTAACCCTAACCCTAACCCTAACACTATCCTAGGGCTGATGCTAACCCTAACCCTAACACTATCCTAGGGCTGATGCTAACCCTAACCCTAACCCTAACACTATCCTAGGGTTGATGCTAACCCTAACCCTAACACTATTCTAGGGCTCATGCAAACCTTAACCCTAACCCTAACACTATCCTAGGGCTGATGCTAACCCTAACGCTAACACTATCCTAGGGCTGATGCTAACCCTAACCCTAACCCTAACACTAACCTAGGGCTGATGCTAACCCTAACCCTAACACTATCCTGGGGCTCATGCTAACCCTAACCCTAACCCTAACACTATCCTAGGGCTGATGCTAACCCTAACCCTAACACTATCCTAGGGCTGATGCTAACCATAACCCTAACCCTAACACTATCCTAGGGCTGATGCTAACCCTAACCCTAACACTATCCTAGGTCTGATGCTAACCCTAACACTAACACTATCCTAGGGCGGATGCTAACCCTAACCCTAACCCTAACACTATCCTAGGGCTGATGCTAACCCTAACACTAACACTATCCTAGGGCTGATGCTAACCCTAACCCTAACCCTAACATTATCCTAGGGCTGATGCTAACCCTTACCCTAACCCTAACATTATCTTAGGGCTGATGTTAACCCTAACCCTAACACTATCCTAGGGCTGATGCTAACCCTAACCCTAACCCTAACACTAACCTAGGGCTGATGCTAACCCTAACCCTAACACTATCCTAGGGCTGATGCTAACCCTAACCCTAACCCTAACACTATCCTAGGGCTGATGCTAACCCTAACCCTAACACTATCCTAGGGCTGATGCTAACCCTAACACTAACACTATCCTAGGGCGGATGCTAACCCTAACCCTAACCCTAACACTATCCTAGGGCTGATGCTAACCCTAACACTAACACTATCCTAGGGCTGATGCTAACCCTAACCCTAACCCTAACATTATCCTAGGGCTGATGCTAACCCTAACCCTAACTCTAACACTATCTTAGGGCTGAGGCTAACCCTAACCCTAACACTATCCTACGGCTGATGCTAACCCTAACCCTAACCCTAACACTATCCTAGGGCTAATGCTAACCCTAACCCTAACACTATCCTAGGGCTGATGCTAACCCTAACCCTAACCCTAACACTATCCTAGGGCTGATGCTAACCCTAACCCTAACACTATCCTAGGGCTGATGCTAACCCTAACCCTAAACCTAACACTATCCTAGGAGGGATGCTAACCCTAACCCTAACCCTAACACTATCCTAGGGCTGATGCTAACCCTAACACTAACACTATCCTAGGGCTGATGCTAACCCTAACCCTAACCCTAACACTCTCCAAGGGCTGATGCTAACCCTAACCCTAACCGTAACACTATCCTAGGGCTGATGCTAACCCTAACCCTAACACTATCCTAGGGCTGATGCTAACCCTAACCCTAACCCTAACACTATCCTAGGGTTGATGCTAACCGTAACCCTAACACTATCCTAGGGCTGATGCTAACCCTAACCCTAACCCTAACACTATCTTAGGGCTGATGTTAACCCTAACCCTAACACTATCCTAGGGCTGATGCTAACCCTAACCCTAACCCTAACACTAACCTAGGGCTGATGCTAACCCTAACCCTAACACTATCCTAGGGCTGATGCTAACCCTAACCCTAACCCTAACACTATCCTAGGGCTGATGCTAACCCTAACCCTAACAGTATCCTAGGGCTGATGCTAACCCTAACCCTAACCCTAACACTATCCTAGGGCTGATGCTAACCCTAACACTAACACTATCCTAGGGCTGATGCTAACCCTAACCCTAACCCTAACACTATCCTAGGGCTGATGCTAACCCTAACCCTAACCCAAACACTATACTAGTGTTGATGCTAACCCTAACCCTAACACCATCCTAGGGCTGATGCTAACCCTAACCCTAACCCTAACACTATCCTTGGGCTGATGCTAACCCTAACCCTAACACTATCCTGGGCCTGATGGTAACCCTAACCCTAACCCTAACACTATCCTAGGGCTGATGCTAACCCTAACCCTAACACTATCCTTGGGCTGATGCTAACCCTAACCCTAACCCTATCACTATCCTAGGGCAGATGCTAACCCTAACGCTACCCCTAACACTATCCTTGAACTGATGCTAACCCTAACCCTAACCCTAACACTATCCTTCGGCTGATGCTAACCCTAACCCTAACACTATCCTGGGCCTGATGCTAACCCTAACCCTAACCCTAACACTATCATAGGGCTGATGCTAACCCTAACCCTAACACTATCCTTGGGCTGATGCTAAACCTAACCCTAACCCTAACACTATCCTAGGGCAGATGCTAACCCTAACGCTAACCCTAACACTATCCTTGAACTGATGCTAACCCCAGCCCTAACCCTAACACTATCCTAGGCCTGATGATAACCCTAACCCTAACGCTAACACTATCCTAGGGTTTATGTTAACCCTAACCCAAACACTCTCCTAGGGCTGATGCTAACCCTAACCCTAACCCTAACACTATCCTAGGGCTGATGCTAACCCTAACACTAACACTATCCTAGGGCTGATGCTAACCCTAACCCTAACCCAAACATTATCCTAGGGCGGATGCTAACCCTAACCCTAACCCTAACACTATCCTAGGGCTGATGCTAACCCTAACACTAACACTATCCTAGGCCTGATGCTAACCCTAACCCTAACCCTAACACTATCCTAGGGCTGATGCTAACCCTAAGCCTAACACTATCCTAGGGCGGATGCTAACCCTAACCCTAACCCTAACACTATCCTAGGGCTGATGCTAACCCTAACACTAACACTATCCTAGGGCTGATGCTAACCCTAACCTTAACCCTAACATTATCCTAGGGCTGATGCTAACCCTAACCCTAACTCTAACACTATCTTAGGGCTGAGGCTAACCCTAACCCTAACACTATCCTACGGCTGATGCTAACCCTAACCCTAACACTAACACTATCCTAGGGCTGATGCTAACCCTAACCCTAACACTATCCTAGGGCTGATGCTAACCCTAACCCTAACCCTAACACTATCCTAGGGCTGATGCTAACCCTAACACTAACACTATCCTAGGGCTGACGCTAACCCTAACCCTAACCCTAACATTATCCTAGGGCGGATGCTAACCCTAACCCTAACCCAAACACTATCCTAGGGCTGATGCTAACCCTAACACTAACACTATCCTAGGCCTCATGCTAACCCTAACCCTAACCCTAACACTATCCTAGGGCTGATGCTAACCCTAACCCTAACACTATCCTAGGGCTGATGCTAACCCTAACCCTAACAATATCCTAGGGCTGATGCTAACCCTAACCCTAACGCTAACACTCTCCAAGGGCTGATGCTAACCCTAACCCTAACCCTAACACTATCCTAGGGCTGATGCTAACCCTAACCCTAACCCTAACACTATCCTAGGGCTGATGCTAACCCTAACGCTAACCCTAACACTGTCCTTGAACTGATGCTAACCCTAACCCTAACCCTAACACTATCCTAGGCCTGATGATAACCCTAACCCTAACCCTAACACTATCCTAGGGTTTATGTTAACCCTAACCCTAACACTATCCTAGGGCTGATGCTAACCCTAACCCTAACCCTAACACTATCCTAGGGCTGATGCTAACCCTAACACTAACACTATCCTAGGGCGGATGCTAACCCTAACCCTAACCCTAACACTCTCCAAGGGCTGATGCTAACCCTAACCCTAACCCTAACACTATCCTAGGGCTGATGCTAAACCTAACCCTAACACTATCCTAGGGCTGATGCTAACCCTAACCCTAACCCTAACACTATCCTAGGGTTGATGCTAACCCTAACCCTAACACTATCCTAGGGCTCATGCTAACCTTAACCCTAACCCTAACACTATCCTAGGGCTGATGCTAACCCTAACCCTAACACTATCCTAGGGCTGATGCTAACCCTAACCCTAACAATATCCTAGGGCTGATGCTAACCCTAACCCTAACGCTAACACTCTCCAAGGGCTGATGCTAACCCTAACCCTAACCCTAACACTATCCTAGGGCTGATGCTAACCCTAACCCTAACCCTAACACTATCCTAGGGCTGATGCTAACCCTAACGCTAACCCTAACACTGTCCTTGAACTGATGCTAACCCTAACCCTAACCCTAACACTATCCTAGGCCTGATGATAACCCTAACCCTAACCCTAACACTATCCTAGGGTTTATGTTAACCCTAACCCTAACACTATACTAGGGCTGATGCTAACCCTAACCCTAACCCTAACACTATCCTAGGGCTGATGCTAACCCTAACACTAACACTATCCTAGGGCGGATGCTAACCCTAACCCTAACCCTAACACTCTCCAAGGGCTGATGCTAACCCTAACCCTAACCCTAACACTATCCTAGGGCTGATGCTAACCCTAACCCTAACACTATCCTAGGGCTGATGCTAACCCTAACCCTAACCCTAACACTATCCTAGGGTTGATGCTAACCCTAACCCTAACACTATCCTAGGGCTCATGCTAACCTTAACCCTAACCCTAACACTATCCTAGGGCTGATGCTAACCCTAACGCTAACACTATCCTAGGGCTGATGCTAACCCTAACCCTAACCCTAACACTAACCTAGGGCTGATGCTAACCCTAACCCTAACACTATCCTGGGGCTCATGCTAACCCTAACCCTAACCCTAACACTATCCTAGGGCTGATGCTAACCCTAACCCTAACACTATCCTAGGGCTGATGCTAACCATAACCCTAACCCTAACACTATCCTAGGGCTGATGCTAACCCTAACCCTAACACTATCCTAGGGCTGATGCTAACCCTAACACTAACACTATCCTAGGGCGGATGCTAACCCTAACCCTAACCCTAACACTATCCTAGGGCTGATGCTAACCCTAACACTAACACTATCCTAGGGCTGATGCTAACCCTAACCCTAACCCTAACATTATCCTAGGGCTGATGCTAACCCTTACCCTAACCCTAACATTATCTTAGGGCTGATGTTAACCCTAACCCTAACACTATCCTAGGGCTGATGCTAACCCTAACCCTAACCCTAACACTAACCTAGGGCTGATGCTAACCCTAACCCTAACACTATCCTAGGGCTGATGCTAACCCTAACCCTAACCCTAACACTATCCTAGGGCTGATGCTAACCCTAACCCTAACACTATCCTAGGGCTGATGCTAACCCTAACACTAACACTATCCTAGGGCGGATGCTAACCCTAACCCTAACCCTAACACTATCCTAGGGCTGATGCTAACCCTAACACTAACACTATCCTAGGGCTGATGCTAACCCTAACCCTAACCCTAACATTATCCTAGGGCTGATGCTAACCCTAACCCTAACTCTAACACTATCTTAGGGCTGAGGCTAACCCTAACCCTAACACTATCCTACGGCTGATGCTAACCCTAACCCTAACCCTAACACTATCCTAGGGCTAATGCTAACCCTAACCCTAACACTATCCTAGGGCTGATGCTAACCCTAACCCTAACCCTAACACTATCCTAGGGCTGATGCTAACCCTAACCCTAACACTATCCTAGGGCTGATGCTAACCCTAACCCTAAACCTAACACTATCCTAGGGGGGATGCTAACCCTAACCCTAACCCTAACACTATCCTAGGGCTGATGCTAACCCTAACACTAACACTATCCTAGGGCTGATGCTAACCCTAACCCTAACCCTAACACTCTCCAAGGGCTGATGCTAACCCTAACCCTAACCCTAACACTATCCTAGGGCTGATGCTAACCCTAACCCTAACACTATCCTAGGGCTGATGCTAACCCTAACCCTAACCCTAACACTATCCTAGGGTTGATGCTAACCGTAACCCTAACACTATCCTAGGGCTGATGCTAACCCTAACCCTAACCCTAACACTATCTTAGGGCTGATGTTAACCCTAACCCTAACACTATCCTAGGGCTGATGCTAACCCTAACCCTAACCCTAACACTAACCTAGGGCTGATGCTAACCCTAACCCTAACACTATCCTAGGGCTGACGCTAACCCTAACCCTAACCCTAACACTATCCTAGGGCTGATGCTAACCCTAACCCTAACAGTATCCTAGGGCTGATGCTAACCCTAACCCTAACCCTAACACTATCCTAGGGCTGATGCTAACCCTAACACTAACACTATCCTAGGGCTGATGCTAACCCTAACCCTAACCCTAACACTATCCTAGGGCTGATGCTAACCCTAACCCTAACCCAAACACTATACTAGTGTTGATGCTAACCCTAACCCTAACACCATCCTAGGGCTGATGCTAACCCTAACCCTAACCCTAACACTATCCTTTGGCTGATGCTAACCCTAACCCTAACACTATCCTGGGCCTGATGGTAACCCTAACCCTAACCCTAACACTATCCTAGGGCTGATGCTAACCCTAACCCTAACACTATCCTTGGGCTGATGCTAACCCTAACCCTAACCCTAACACTATCCTAGGGCAGATGCTAACCCTAACGCTAACCCTAACACTATCCTTGAACTGATGCTAACCCTAACCCTAACCCTAACACTATCCTTCGGCTGATGCTAACCCTAACCCTAACACTATCCTGGGCCTGATGCTAACCCTAACCCTAACCCTAACACTATCATAGGGCTGATGCTAACCCTAACCCTAACACTATCCTTGGGCTGATGCTAAACCTAACCCTAACCCTAACACTATCCTAGGGCAGATGCTAACCCTAACGCTAACCCTAACACTATCCTTGAACTGATGCTAACCCCAGCCCTAACCCTAACACTATCCTAGGCCTGATGATAACCCTAACCCTAACGCTAACACTATCCTAGGGTTTATGTTAACCCTAACCCTAACACTCTCCTAGGGCTGATGCTAACCCTAACCCTAACCCTAACACTATCCTAGGGCTGATGCTAACCCTAACACTAACACTATCCTAGGGCTGATGCTAACCCTAACCCTAACCCAAACATTATCCTAGGGCGGATGCTAACCCTAACCCTAACCCTAACACTATCCTAGGGCTGATGCTAACCCTAACACTAACACTATCCTAGGCCTGATGCTAACCCTAACCCTAACCCTAACACTATCCTAGGGCTGATGCTAACCCTAAGCCTAACACTATCCTAGGGCGGATGCTAACCCTAACCCTAACCCTAACACTATCCTAGGGCTGATGCTAACCCTAACACTAACACTATCCTAGGGCTGATGCTAACCCTAACCTTAACCCTAACATTATCCTAGGGCTGATGCTAACCCTAACCCTAACTCTAACACTATCTTAGGGCTGAGGCTAACCCTAACCCTAACACTATCCTACGGCTGATGCTAACCCTAACCCTAACACTAACACTATCCTAGGGCTGATGCTAACCCTAACCCTAACACTATCCTAGGGCTGATGCTAACCCTAACCCTAACCCTAACACTATCCTAGGGCTGATGCTAACCCTAACACTAACACTATCCTAGGGCTGACGCTAACCCTAACCCTAACCCTAACATTATCCTAGGGCGGATGCTAACCCTAACCCTAACCCAAACACTATCCTAGGGCTGATGCTAACCCTAACACTAACACTATCCTAGGCCTCATGCTAACCCTAACCCTAACCCTAACACTATGCTAGGGCTGATGCTAACCCTAACCCTAACACTATCCTAGGGCTGATGCTAACCCTAACCCTAACAATATCCTAGGGCTGATGCTAACCCTAACCCTAACGCTAACACTCTCCAAGGGCTGATGCTAACCCTAACCCTAACCCTAACACTATCCTAGGGCTGATGCTAACCCTAACCCTAACCCTAACACTATCCTAGGGCTGATGCTAACCCTAACGCTAACCCTAACACTGTCCTTGAACTGATGCTAACCCTAACCCTAACCCTAACACTATCCTAGGCCTGATGATAACCCTAACCCTAACCCTAACACTATCCTAGGGTTTATGTTAACCCTAACCCTAACACTATCCTAGGGCTGATGCTAACCCTAACCCTAACCCTAACACTATCCTAGGGCTGATGCTAACCCTAACACTAACACTATCCTAGGGCGGATGCTAACCCTAACCCTAACCCTAACACTCTCCAAGGGCTGATGCTAACCCTAACCCTAACCCTAACACTATCCTAGGGCTGATGCTAACCCTAACCCTAACACTATCCTAGGGCTGATGCTAACCCTAACCCTAACCCTAACACTATCCTAGGGTTGATGCTAACCCTAACCCTAACACTATCCTAGGGCTCATGCTAACCTTAACCCTAACCCTAACACTATCCTAGGGCTGATGCTAACCCTAACGCTAACACTATCCTAGGGCTGATGCTAACCCTAACCCTAACTCTAACACTAACCTAGGGCTGATGCTAACCCTAACCCTAACACTATCCTGGGGCTCATGCTAACCCTAACCCTAACCCTAACACTATCCTAGGGCTGATGCTAACCCTAAACCTAACACTATCCTAGGGCTGATGCTAACCATAACCCTAACCCTAACACTATCCTAGGGCTGATGCTAACCCTAACTCTAACACTATCCTAGGGCTGATGCTAACCCTAACACTAACACTATCCTAGGGCGGATGCTAACCCTAACCCTAACCCTAACACTATCCTAGGGCTGATGCTAACCCTAACACTAACACTATCCTAGGGCTGATGCTAACCCTAACCCTAACCCTAACATTATCCTAGGGCTGATGCTAACCCTAACCCTAACCCTAACATTATCTTAGGGCTGATGTTAACCCTAACCCTAACACTATCCTAGGGCTGATGCTAACCCTAACCCTAACCCTAACACTAACCTAGGGCTGATGCTAACCCTAACCCTAACACTATCCTAGGGCTGATGCTAACCCTAACCCTAACCCTAACACTATCCTAGGGCTGATGCTAACCCTAACCCTAACACTATCCTAGGGCTGATGCTAACCCTAACACTAACACTATCCTAGGGCGGATGCTAACCCTAACCCTAACCCTAACACTATCCTAGGGCTGATGCGAACCCTAACACTAACACTATCCTAGGGCTGATGCTAACCCTAACCCTAACCCTAACATTATCCTAGGGCTGATGCTAACCCTAACCCTAACTCTAACACTATCTTAGGGCTGAGGCTAACCCTAACCCTAACACTATCCTACGGCTGATGCTAACCCTAACCCTAACCCTAACACTATCCTAGGGCTAATGCTAACCCTAACCCTAACACTATCCTAGGGCTGATGCTAACACTAACCCTAACCCTAACACTATCCTAGGGCTGATGCTAACCCTAACCCTAACACTATCCTAGGGCTGATGCTAACCCTAACCCTAAACCTAACACTATCCTAGGGGGGATGCTAACCCTAACCCTAACCCTAACACTATCCTAGGGCTGATGCTAACCCTAACACTAACACTATCCTAGGGCTGATGCTAACCCTAACCCTAACCCTAACACTCTCCAAGGGCTGATGCTAACCCTAACCCTAACCCTAACACTATCCTAGGGCTGATGCTAACCCTAACCCTAACACTATCCTAGGGCTGATGCTAACCCTAACCCTAACCCTAACACTATCCTAGGGTTGATGCTAACCGTAACCCTAACACTATCCTAGGGCTGATGCTAACCCTAACCCTAACCCTAACACTATCTTAGGGCTGATGTTAACCCTAACCCTAACACTATCCCAGGGCTGATGCTAACCCTAACCCTAACCCTAACACTAACCTAGGGCTGATGCTAACCCTAACCCTAACACTATCCTAGGGCTGATGCTAACCCTAACCCTAACCCTAACACTATCCTAGGGCTGATGCTAACCCTAACCCTAACAGTATCCTAGGGCTGATGCTAACCCTAACCCTAACCCTAACACTATCCTAGGGCTGATGCTAACCCTAACACTAACACTATCCTAGGGCTGATGCTAACCCTAACCCTAACCCTAACACTATCCTAGGGCTGATGCTAACCCTAACCCTAACCCAAACACTATACTAGGGTTGATGCTAACCCTAACCCTAACACCATCCTAGGGCTGATGCTAACCCTAACCCTAACCCTAACAGTATCCTTGGGCTGATGCTAACCCTAACCCTAACACTATCCTGGGCCTGATGGTAACCCTAACCCTAACCCTAACACTATCCTAGGGCTGATGCTAACCCTAACCCTAACACTATCCTTGGGCTGATGCTAACCCTAACCCTAACCCTAACACTATCCTAGGGCAGATGCTAACCCTAACGCTAACCCTAACACTATCCTTGAACTGATGCTAACCCTAACCCTAACCCTAACACTATCCTAGGCCTGATGATAACCCTAACCCTAACCCTAACACTATCCTAGGGTTTATGTTAACCCTAACCCTAACACTATCCTAGGGCTGATGGTAACCCTAACCCTAACCCTAACACTATCCTAGGGCGGATGCTAACCCTAACCCTAACCCTAACACTATCCTAGGGCTGATGCTAACCCTAACACTAACACTATCCTAGGGCTGATGCTAACCCTAACCCTAACCCTAACATTATCCTAGGGCGGATGCTAACCCTAACCCTAACCCTAACACTATCCTAGGGCTGATGCTAACCCTAACACTAACACTATCCTAGGCCTGATGCTAACCCTAACCCTAACCCTAACACTATCCTAGGGCTAATGCTAACCCTAACCCTAACACTATCCTAGGGCTGATGCTCACCCTAACACTAACACTATCCTAGGGCTGATGCTAACCCTAACCCTAACCCTAACACTCTCCAAGGGCTGATGCTAACCCTAACCCTAACCCTAACACTATCCTAGGGCTGATGATAACCCTAACCCTAACTCTAACACTATCTTAGGGCTGAGGCTAACCCTAACCCTAACACTATCCTACGGCTGATGCTAACCCTAACCCTAACCCTAACACTATCCTAGGGCTGATGGTAACCCTAACCCTAACACTATCCTAGGCCTGATGCTAACCCTAACCCTAACCCTAACACTATCCTAGGGCTGATGCTAACCCAAACCCTAACACTATCCTAGGGCTGATGCTAACCCTAACACTAACCCTAACACTATCCTAGGGCTGATGCTAACCCTAACCCTAACTCTAACACTATCTTAGGGCTGAGGCTAACCCTAACCCTAACACTATCCTAGGGCTGATGCTAACCCGAACCCTAACCCTAACACTATCCTAGGGCTGATGCTAACCCTAACCATAACACGATCCTAGGCCTGATGCTAACCCTAACCCTAACCCTAACTCTATCCTAGCGTTGATGCTAACCCTAACCCTAACACTATCCTAGGCCTGATGCTAACCCTATCCCTAACCCTAACACTCTCCTAGGGCTAAGGCTAACCCTAACCCTAACACTATCCTAGGGCTGATGCTAACCCTAACCCTAACCCAAACACTATCCTAGGGTTGATGCTAACCCTAACCCTAACACTATCCTAGGGCTGATGCTAACCCTAACCCTAACCCTAACACTATCCTTGGGCTGATGCTAACCCTAACCTTAACACTATCCTGGGCCTGATGCTAACCCTAACCCTAACCCTAACACTATCCTAGGGCAGATGCTAACCCTAACGCTAACCCTAACACTATCCTTGAACTGATGCTAACAATAACCCTAACCCTAACACTATCCTAGGCCTGATGATAACCCTAACCCTAACCCTAACACTATCCTAGGGTTTATGTTAACCCTAACCCTAACACTCTCCTAGGGCTGATGCTAACCCTAACCCTAACCCTAACACTATCCTAGGCTGATGCTAACCCTAACACTAACACTATCCTAGGGCTGATGCTAACCCTAACCCTAACCCAAACATTATCCTAGGGCGGATGCTAACCCTAACCCTAACCCTAACACTTTCCTAGGGCTGATGCTAACCCTAACACTAACACTATCCTAGGCCTGATGCTAACCCTAACCCTAACCCTAACACTATCCTAGGGCTGATGCTCACCCTAAGCCTAACACTATCCTAGGGCGGATGCTAACCCTAACCCTAACCCTAACACTATCCTAGGGCTGATGCTAACCCTAACACTAACACTATCCTAGGGCTGATGCTAACCCTAACCTTAACCCTAACATTATCCTAGGGCTGATGCTAACCCTAACCCTAACTCTAACACTATCTTAGGGCTGAGGCTAACCCTAACCCTAACACTATCCTACGGCTGATGCTAACCCTAACCCTAACCCTAACACTATCCTAGGGCTGATGCTAACCCTAACCCTAACACTATCCTAGGGCTGATGCTAACCCTAACCCTAACCCTAACACTATCCTAGGGCTGATGCTAACCCTAACACTAACAATATCCTAGGGCTGATGCTAACCCTAACCCTAACCCTAACATTATCCTAGGGCGGATGCTAACCCTAACCCTAACCCAAACACTATCCTAGGGCTGATGCTAACCCTAACACTAACACTATCCTAGGCCTGATGCTAACCCTAACCCTAACCCTAACACTATCCTAGGGCTGATGCTAACCCTAACCCTAACACTATCCTAGGGCTGATGCTAACCCTAACCCTAACAATATCCTAGGGCTGATGCTAACCCTAACCCTAACGCTAACACTCTCCAAGGGCTGATGCTAACCCTAACCCTAACCCTAACACTATCCTAGGGCTGATGCTAACCCTAACCCTAACCCTAACACTATCCTAGGGCTGATGCTAACCCTAACGCTAACCCTAACACTGTCCTTGAACTGATGCTAACCCTAACCCTAACCCTAACACTATCCTAGGCCTGATGATAACCCTAACACTAACCCTAACACTATCCTAGGGTTTATGTTAACCCTAACCCTAACACTATCCTAGGGCTGATGCTAACCCTAACCCTAACCCAAACACTATCCTAGGGCTGCTGCTAACCCTAACACTAACACTATCCTAGGGCTGATGCTAACCCTAACCCTAACCCTAACACTCTCCAAGGGCTGATGCTAACCCTAACCCTAACCCTAACACTATCCTACGGCTGATGCTAACCCTAACCCTAACACTAACACTATCCTAGGGCTGATGCTAACCCTAACCCTATCACTATCCTAGGCCTGATGCTAACCCTAACCCTAACCCTAACACTATCCTAGGGCTGATGCTAACCCAAACCCTAACACTATCCTAGGGCTGATGCTAACCCTAACCCTAACCCTAACACTATCCTAGGGCTGATGCTAACCCTAACCCTAACTCTAACACTATCTTAGGGCTGAGGCTAACCCTAACCCTAACACTATCCTACGGCTGATGCTAACCCGAACCCTAACCCTAACACTATCCTAGGGCTGATGCTAACCCTAACCATAACACGATCCTAGGCCTGATGCTAACCCTAACCCTAACCCTAACTGTATCCTAGCGTTGATGCTAACCCTAACCCTAACACTATCCTAGGCCTGATGCTAACCCTATCCCTAACCCTAACACTCTCCTAGGGCTAAGGCTAACCCTAACCCTAACACTATCCTAGGGCTGATGCTAACCCTAACCCTAACCCAAACACTATCCTAGGGTTGATGCTAACCCTAACCCTAACACTATCCTAGGGCTGATGCTAACCCTAACCCTAACCCTAACACTATCCTTGGGCTGATGATAACCCTAACCCTAACACTATCCTGGGCCTGATGCTAACCCTAACCCTAACCCTAACACTATCATAGGGCTGATGCTAACCCTATCCCTAACACTATCCTTGGGCTGATGCTAAACCTAACCCTAACCCTAACACTATCCTAGGGCAGATGCTAACCCTAACGCTAACCCTAACACTATCCTTGAAGTGATGCTAACCCTAACCCTAACCCTAACACTATCCTAGGCCTGATGATAACCCTAACCCTAACCCTAACACTATCCTAGGGTTTATGTTAACCCTAACCCTAACACTCTCCTAGGGCTGATGCTAACCCTAACCCTAACCCTAACACTATCCTAGGGCTGATGCTAACCCTAACACTAACACTATCCTTGGGCTGATGCTAACCCTAACCCTAACCCAAACATTATCCTAGGGCGGATGCTAACCCTAACCCTAACCCTAACACTATCCTAGGGCTGATGCTAACCCTAACACTAACACTATCCTAGGCCTGATGCTAACCCTAACCCTAACCCTAACACTATCCTAGGGCTGATGCTAACCCTAAGCCTAACACTATCCTAGGGCGGATGCTAACCCTAACCCTAACCCTAACACTATCCTAGGGCTGATGCTAACCCTAACACTAACACTATCCTAGGGCTGATGCTAACCCTAACCTTAACCCTAACATTATCCTAGGGCTGATGCTAACCCTAACCCTAACTCTAACACTATCTTAGGGCTGAGGCTAACCCTAACCCTAACACTATCCTACGGCTAATGCTAACCCTAACCCTAACCCTAACACTATCCTAGGGCTGATGCTAACCCTAACCCTAACACTATCCTAGGGCTGATGCTAACCCTAACCCTAACCCTAACACTATCCTAGGGCTGATGCTAACCCTAACACTAACACTATCCTAGAGCTGATGCTAAAACTAACCCTAACCCTAACATTATCCTAGGGCGGATGCTAACCCTAACCCTAACCCAAACACTATCCTAGGGCTGATGCTAACCCTAACACTAACACTATCCTAGGCCTGATGCTAACCCTAACCCTAACCCTAACACTATCCTAGGGCTGATGCTAACCCTAAGCCTAACACTATCCTAGGGCGGATGCTAACCCTAACCCTAACCCTAACACTATCCTAGGGCTGATGCTAACCCTAAGCCTAACACTATCCTAGGGCGGATGCTAACCCTAACCCTAACCCTAACACTATCCTAGGGCTGATGCTAACCCTAACACTAACACTATCCTAGGGCTGATGCTAACCCTAACCTTAACCCTAACATTATCCTAGGGCTGATGCTAACCCTAACCCTAACTCTAACACTATCTTAGGGCTGAGGCTAACCCTAACCCTAACACTATCCTACGGCTAATGCTAACCCTAACCCTAACCCTAACACTATCCTAGGGCTGATGCTAACCCTAACCCTAACACTATCCTAGGGCTGATGCTAACCCTAACCCTAACCCTAACACTATCCTAGGGCTGATGCTAACCCTAACACTAACACTATCCTAGGGCTGATGCTAAAACTAACCCTAACCCTAACATTATCCTAGGGCGGATGCTAACCCTAACACTAACCCAAACACTATCCTAGGGCTGATGCTAACCCTAACACTAACACTATCCTAGGCCTGATGCTAACCCTAACCCTAACCCTAACACTATCCTAGTTCTGATGCTAACCCTAACCCTAACACT
Source organism: Lemur catta (assembly GCF_020740605.2). Taxonomy (NCBI): domain Eukaryota; kingdom Metazoa; phylum Chordata; class Mammalia; order Primates; family Lemuridae; genus Lemur; species Lemur catta. Next base: position 3,466,917 of record NC_059134.1, read on the forward strand.
ATCCTAGGGCTGATGCTAACCCTAACCCTAACAATATCCTAGGGCTGATGCTAACCCTAACCCTAACGCTAACACTCTCCAAGGGCTGATGCTAACCCTAACCCTAACCCTAACACTATCCTAGGGCTGATGCTAACCCAAACCTAACCCTAACACTATCCTAGGGCTGATGCTAACCCTAACGATAACCCTAACACTGTCCTTGAACTGATGCTAACCCTAACCCTAACCCTAACACTATCCTAGGCCTGATGATAACCCTAACCCTAACCCTAACACTATCCTAGGGTTTATGTTAACCCTAACCCTAACACTATCCTAGGGCTGATGCTAACCCTAACCCTAACCCTAACACTATCCTAGGGCTGATGCTAACCCTAACACTAACACTATCCTAGGGCTGATGCTAACCCTAACCCTAACACTATCCTGGGCCTGATGCTAACCCTAACCCTAACCCTAACACTATCCTAGGGCTGATGATAAACCTAACCCTAACACTATCCTTGGGCTGATGCTAACCCTAACCCTAACCCTAACACTATCCTAGGGCAGATGCTAACCCTAACGCTAACCCTAACACTATCCTTGAACTGATGCTAACCCTAACCCTAAACCTAACACTATCCTAGGCCTGATGATAACCCTAACCCTAACCCTAATACTATCCTAGGGTTTATGTTAACCCTAACCCTAACACTAGCCTAGGGCTGATGCTAACCCTAACCCTAACCCTAACACTATCCTAGGGCGGATGCTAACCCTAACCCTAACCCTAACACTATCCTAGGGCTGATGCTAACCCTAACCCTAACACTATCCTAGGGCTGATGCTAACCCTAACCCTAACCCTAACATTATCCTAGGGCGGATACTAACCCTAACCCTAACCGTAACACTATCCTAGGGCTGATGCTAACCCTAACACTAACACTATCCTAGGCCTGATGCTAACCCTAACCCTAACCCTAACACTATCCTAGGGCTAATGCTAACCCTAACCCTAACACTATCCTAGGGCTGATGCTCACCCTAACACTAACACTATCCTAGGGCTGATGCTAACCCTAACCCTAACCCTAACACTCTCCAAGGGCTGATGCTAACCCTAACACTAACACTATCCTAGGGCTGATGCTAACCCTAACCCTAACCCTAACATTATCCTAGGGCTGATGCTAACCCTAACCCTAACTCTAACACTATCTTAGGGCTGAGGCTAACCCTAACCCTAACACTATCCTACGGCTGATGTTAACCCTAACCCTAACCCTAACACTATCCTAGGGCTGATGCTAACCCTAACTCTAACACTATCCTAGGGCTGATGCTAACCCTAATCCTAACCCTAACACTATCCTAGGGCTGATGCTAACCCTAACCCTAACACTATCCTAGGGCTGATGCTAACCCTAACCCTAAACCTAACACTATCCTAGGGGGGATGCTAACCCTAACCATAACCCTAACACTATCCTAGGGCTGATGCTATCCCTAACACTAACACTATCCTAGGGCTGATGCTAACCCTAACCCTAACCCTAACACTCTCCAAGGGCTGATGCTAACCGTAACCCTAACCCTAACTCTATCCTAGGGCTGATGCTAACCCTAACCCTAACACTATGCTAGGGCTGATGCTAACCCTAACCCTAACCCTAACACTATCCTAGGGTTGATGCTAACCCTAACCCTAACACTATCCTAGGGCTGATGCTAACCCTAACCCTAACCCTAACACTATCCTAGGGCTGATGCTAACCCTAAGCCTAACACTATCCTAGGGCTGATGCTAACCCTAACCCTAACCCTAACACTATCCTAGGTCTGATGCTAACCCTAACCCTAACACTATCTTAGGACTGATGCTAACCCTAACCCTAACCCTAACACTATCCTAGGCCTGATGCTAACCCTATCCCTAATCCTAACACTCTCCTAGGGCTGAGGCCAACCCTAACCCTAACACTATCCTACGGCTGATGCTAACCCTAACCCTAACCCAAACACTATCCTAGGGTTAATGCTAACCCTAACACTAACACTATCCTAGGGCTGATGCTAACCCTAACCCTAACCCTAACACTATCCTTGGGCTGATACTAACCCTAACCCTAACACTATCCTGGGCCTGATGCTAACCCTAACCCTAACCCTAACACTATCCTAGGGCTGATGCTAACCCTAACCCTAACACTATCCTTGGGCTGATGCTAACCCTAACCTTAACCCTAACACTATCCTAGGGCAGATGCTAACCCTAACGATAACCCTAACACTACCCTTGAACTGATGCTAACCCTAACCCTAACCCTAACACTATCCTAGGCATGATGCTAACCCTAACCCTAACCCTAACACTATCCTAGGGCTGATGCTAACCCTAACCCTAACACTATCCTAGGGCTGATGCTAACCCTAACCCTAACCCTAACACTATCCTAGGGCTGATGCTAACCCTAACCCTAACACTATCCTAGGCCTGATGGTAACCCTAACCCTAACCCTGACACTATCCTAGGGCTGATGCTAAACCTAACCCTAACACTATCCTAGGGCTGATGCTAACCCTAACCCTAACCCTAACACTATCCTAGGGCTGATGCTAACCCTAACGCTAACCCTAACACTATCCTTGAACTGATGCTAACTCTAACCCTAACCATAACACTATCCTAGGGCTGATGTTAACCCTAACCCTAACCCTAACACTATCCTAGGGTTTATGTTAACCCTAACCCTAACACTATCCTAGGGCTGATGCTAACCCTAACCCTAAACCTAACACTATCCTAGGGCGGATGCTAAACCTAACCCTAACCCTAACACTATCCTAGGGCTGATGCTAACCCTAACCCTAACAATAACACTATCCTAGGGCTGATGCTAACCCTAACCCTAACTCTAACACTATCTTCGGGCTGAGGCTAACCCTAACCCTAACACTATCCTAGGCCTGACGCTAACCCTAACCCTAACCCTAACTCTATCCTAGGGTTGATGCTAACCCTAACCCTAACACTATCCTAGGGCTGATGCTAACCCTAACCCTAACCCTAACACTATACTAGGGCTGATGCTAACCCTAAACCTAACACTATCCTAGGCCTGATGATAACCCTAACCCTAACCCTAACACTATCCTAGGGCTGATGTTAACCCTAACCCTAACACTATCCTAGGGCTGATGCTAACCCTAACCCTAACCTAACAGTAACCTAAGTCTGATGCTAACCCTAGCCTGACACTATCCTAGGCCTGATGATAACCCTAACCCTAACCTTAACACTATCCTAGGGCTGATGCTAACCCTAACCCTAACCCTAACACTATCCTAGAGCTGATGCTAACCCTAACCCTAACACTATCCTAGGCCTGATGATAACCCTAACCGTAACCCTGACACTATCCTAGGGCTGATGCTAACCCTAACCCTAACACTATCCTAGGGCTGATGCTAACCCTAACCCTAACCCTAACACTCTCCTAGGGCTGAGGCTAACCCTAACCCTAACACTATCCTAGGGTTGATGCTAACCGTAACCCTAACACTATCCTAGGGCTGATGCTAACCCTAACCCTAACCCTAACACTATCCTTGGGCTGATGCTAACCCTAACCCTAACACTATCCTGGGCCTGATGCTAACCCTAACCCTAACCCTAACACTATCCTAGGGTTGATGCTAACCCTAACGCTAACCCTAACACTATCCTTGAACTGATGCTAACCCTAACCCTAACCCTAACACTATCCTAGGCCTGATGATAACCCTAACCCTAACCCTAACACTATCCTAGGATTTATGTTAACCCTAACCCTAACACTATCCTACGGCTGATGCTAACCCTAACCCTAACCCTAACACTATCCTAGGGCGGATGCTAACCCTAATCCTAACCCTAACACTATCCTAGGGCTGATGCTAACCCTAACACTAACACTATCCTAGGGCTGATGCTAACCCTAACCCTAACATTATCCTAGGGCGGATGCTACCCCTAACCCTAACGCTAAAACTATCCTAGGGCTGATGCTAACCCTAACACTAACACTATCCTAGGCCTGATGCTAACCCTAACCCTAACCCTAACACTATCCTAGGGCTGATGCTAACCCTAACCCTAACACTATCCTAGGGCTGATGCTAACCCTAACCCTAACACTATCCTAGGGCTGATGCTAACCCTAACCCTAACCCTAACACTCTCCAAGGGCTGATGCTAACCCTAACCCTAACCCTAACACTACCTAGGGCTGATGCTAACCCTAACCCTAACTCTAACACTATCTTAGGGCTGAGGCTAACCCTAACCCTAACACTATCCTGGGCCTGATGCTAACCCTAACCCTAACCCTAACACTATCACCGGGCTGATGCTAACCCTAACCCTAACACTATCCTTGGGCTGATGCTAACCCTAACCCTAACCCTAACACTATCCTAGGGCAGATGCTAACCCTAACGCTAAGCCTAACACTATCCTTGAACTGATGCTAACCCTAACCCTAACCCTAACACTATCCTAGGCCTGATGATAACCCTAACCCTAACCCTAACACTATCCTAGGGTTTATGTTAACCCAACCCTAACACTATCCTAGGGCTGATGCTAACCCTAACCCTAACCCTAACACTATCCTAGGGCGGATGCTAACCCTAACCCTAACCCTAACACTATCCTAGGGCTGATGCTAACCCTAACACTAACACTATCCTAGGGCTGATGCTAACCCTAACCCTAACCCTAACATTATCCTGGGGCGGATGCTAACCGTAACCCTAACCCTAACACTATCCTAGGGGGGATGCTAACCCTAACCATAACCCTAACACTATCCTAGGGCTGATGCTATCCCTAACACTAACACTATCCTAGGGCTGATGCTAACCCTAACCCTAACCCTAACACTCTCCAAGGGCTGATGCTAACCCTAACCCTAACCCTAACACTATCGTAGGGCTGATGCTAACCCTAACCCTAACACTATGCTAGGGCTGATGCTAACCCTAACCCTAACCCTAACACTATCCTAGGGTTGATGCTAACCCTAACCCTAACACTATCCTAGGGCTGATGCTAACCCTAACCCTAACCCTAACACTATCCTAGGGCTGATGCTAACCCTAAGCCTAACACTATCCTAGGGCTGATGCTAACCCTAACCCTAACCCTAACACTATCCTAGGGCTGATGCTAACCCTAACGCTAAACCTAACACTATCCTAGGGGTGATGCCAACCCTAACCCTAACCCTAACACTATCCTAGGGCTGATGCTAACCCTAACCCTAACCCTAACACTATCCTAGGCCTGATGCTAACCCTATCCCTAACCCTAACACTCTCCTAGGGCTGATGCTAACCCTAACCCTAACACTATCCTAGGGCTGATGCTCACCCTAACCCTAACCCTAACACTATCCTAGGGCTGATGCTAACCCTAACCCTAACACTATCCTAGGTCTGATCCTAACCCTAACCCTAACACTATCTTAGGGCTGATGCTAACCCTAACCCTAACCCTAACACTATCCTAGGCCTGATGCTAACCCTATCCCTAACCCTAACACTCTCCTAGGGCTGAGGCCAACCCTAACCCTAACACTATCCTACGGCTGATGCTAACCCTAACCCTAACCCAAACACTATCCTAGGGTTAATGCTAACCCTAACACTAACACTATCCTAGGGCTGATGCTAACCCTAACCCTAACCCTAACACTATCCTTGGGCTGATGCTAACCCTAACCCTAACACTATCCTGGGCCTGATGCTAACCCTAACCCTAACCCTAACACTATCCTAGGGCTGATGCTAACCCTAAACCTAACACTATCCTTGGGCTGATGCTAACCCTAACCCTAACCCTAACACTATCCTAGGCATGATGCTAACCCTAACCCTAACCCTAACACTATCCTAGGGCTGATGCTAACCCTAACCCTAACACTATCCTAGGGCTGATGCTAACCCTAACCCTAACCCTAACACTATCCTAGGGCTGATGCTAACCCTAACCCTAACACTATCCTAGGCCTGATGGTAACCCTAACCCTAACCCTGACACTATCCTAGGGCTGATGCTAAACCTAACCCTAACACTATCCTAGGGCTGATGCTAACCCTAACCCTAACCCTAACACTATCCTAGGGCTGATGCTAACCCTAACGCTAACCCTAACACTATCCTTGAACTGATGCTAACTCTAACCCTAACCATAACACTATCCTAGGCCTGATGATAACCCTAACCCTAACCCTAACACTATCCTAGGGTTTATGTTAACCCTAACCCTAACACTATCCTAGGGCTGATGCTAACCCTAACCCTAAACCTAACACTATCCTAGGGCGGATGCTAAACCTAACCCTAACCCTAACACTATCCTAGGGCTGATGCTAACCCTAACCCTAACACTATCCTAGGGCTGATGCTAACCCTAACCCTAACTCTAACACTATCTTAGTGCTGAGGCTAACCCTAACACTAACACTATCCTAGGCCTGACGCTAACCCTAACCCTAACCCTAACTCTATCCTAGGGTTGATGCTAACCCTAACCCTAACACTATCCTAGGGCTGATGCTAACCCTAACCCTAACCCTAACACTATACTAGAGCTGATGCTAACCCTAAACATAACACTATCCTAGGCCTGATGATAACCCTAACCCTAACCCTAACACTATCCTAGGGCTGATGCTAACCCTAACCCTAACACTATCCTAGGGCTGATGCTAACCCTAACCCTAACACTAACACTAACCTAAGTCTGATGCTAACCCTAGCCTCACACTATCCTAGGCCTGATGATAACCCTAACCCTAACCTTAACACTATCCTAGGGCTGATGCTAACCCTAACCCTAACCCTAACACTATCCTAGAGCTGATGCTAACCCTAACCCTAACACTATCCTAGGCCTGATGATAACCCTAACCGTAACCCTGACACTATCCTAGGGCTGATGCTAACCCTAACCCTAACACTATCCTAGGGCTGATGCTAACCCTAACCCTAACCCTAACACTCTCCTAGGGCTGAGGCTAACCCTAACCCTAACACTATCCTAGGGTTGATGCTAACCCTAACCCTAACACTATCCTGGGGCTGATGCTAACCCTAACCCTAACCCTAACACTATCCTTGGGCTGATGCTAACCCTAACCCTAACACTATCCTGGGCCTGATGCTAACCCTAACCCTAACCCTAACACTATCCTAGGGCTGATGCTAACCCTAACCCTAACCCTAACACTATCCTAGGGCAGATGCTAACCCTAACGCTAACCCTAACACTATCCTTGAACTGATGCTAACCCTAACCCTAACCCTAACACTATCCTAGGCCTGATGATAACCCTAACCCTAACCCTAACACTATCCTAGGATTTATGTTAACCCTAACCCTAACACTATCCTAGGGCTGATGCTAACGCTAACCCTAACCCTAACACTATCCTAGGGCGGATGCTAACCCTAACCCTAACCCTAACACTATCCTAGGGCTGATGCTAACCCTAACACTAACACTATCCTAGGGCTGATGCTAACCCTAACCCTAACATTATCCTAGGGCAGATGCTAACCCTAACCCTAACCCTAACACTATCCTAGGGCTGATGCTAACCCTAACACTAACACTATCCTAGGCCTGATGCTAACCCTAACCCTAACCCTAACACTATCCTAGGGCTGATGCTAACCCTAACCCTAACACTATCCTAGGGCTGATGCTAACCCTAACCCTAACACTATCCTAGGGCTGATGCTAACCCTAACCCTAACCCTAACACTCTCCAAGGGCTGATGCTAACCCTAACCCTAACACTATCCTAGGGCTGATGCTAACCCTAACCCTAACTCTAACACTATCTTAGGGCTGAGGCTAACCCTAACCCTAACACTATCCTACGGCTGATGCTAACCCTAACCCTAACCCTAACACTATCCTAGGGCTGATGCTAACCCTAACCCTAACACTATCCTAGGGCTGATGCTAACCCTAACCCTAACCCTAACACTATCCTAGGGCTGATGCTAACCCTAACCCTAACACTATCCTAGGGCTGATGCTAACCCTAACCCTAACCCTAACACTATCCTAGGGCTGATGCTAACCCTAACCCTAAACTATCCTAGGCCTGATGATAACCCTAACCCTAACCCTAACACTATCCTAGGGCTGATGCTAACCCTAACCCTAACACTATCCTAGGGCTCATGCTAACCCTAACCCTAAACCTAACACTATCCTAGGGCTGATGCTAACCCTAACGCTAACCCTAACACTATCCTTGAACTGATGCTAACCCTAACCCTAACCCTAACACTATCCTAGGCCTGATGATAACCCTAACCCTAACCCTAACAGTATCCTAGGCTTTATGTTAACCCTAACCCTAACACTATCCTAGGGCTGATGCTAACCCTAACCCTAAACCTAACACTATCCTAGGGCGGATGCTAACCCTAACCCTAACCCTAACACTATCCTAGGGCTGATGCTAACCCTAACACTAACACTATCCTAGGGCTGATGCTAACCCTAACCCTAACCCTAACACTATCCTTGGGCTGATGCTAAACCTAACCCTAACACTATCCTGGGCCTGATGCTAACCCTAACCCTAACCCTAACACTATCACAGGGCTGATGCTAACCCTAACCCTAACACTATCCTTGGGCTGATGCTAACCCTAACCCTAACCCTAACACTATCCTAGGGCAGATGCTAACCCTAACACTAAGCCTAACACTATCCTTGAACTGATGCTAACCCTAACCCTAACCCTAACACTATCCTAGGCCTGATGATAACCCTAACCCTAACCCTAACACTATCCTAGGGTTTATGTTAACCCTAACCCTAACACTATCCTAGGGCTGATGCTAACCCTAACCCTAACCCTAACACTATCCTAGGGCGGATGCTAACCCTAACCCTAACCCTAACACTATCCTAGGGCTGATGCTAACCCTAACACTAACACTATCCTAGGGCTGATGCTAACCCTAACCCTAACCCTAACATTATCCTGGGGCGGATGCTAACCCTAACCCTAACCCTAACACTATCCTAGGGGGGATGCTAACCCTAACCATAACCCTAACACTATCCTAGGGCTGATGCTATCCCTAACACTAACACTATCCTAGGGCTGATGCTAACCCTAACCCTAACCCTAACACTCTCCAAGGGCTGATGCTAACCCTAACCCTAACACTATCGTAGGGCTGATGCTAACCCTAACCCTAACACTATGCTAGGGCTGATGCTAACCCTAACCCTAACCCTAACACTATCCTAGGGTTGATGCTAACCCTAACCCTAACACTATCCTAGGGCTGATGCTAACCCTAACCCTAACCCTAACACTATCCTAGGGCTGATGCTAACCCTAAGCCTAACACTATCCTAGGGCTGATGCTAACCCTAACCCTAACCCTAACACTATCCTAGGGCTGATGCTAACCCTAACGCTAAACCTAACACTATCCTAGGGGTGATGCTAACCCTAACCCTAACCCTAACACTATCCTAGGGCTGATGCTAACCCTAACCCTAACCCTAACACTATCCTAGGCCTGATGCTAACCCTATCCCTAACCCTAACACTCTCCTAGGGCTGATGCTAACCCTAACCCTAACACTATCCTAGGGCTGATGCTAAACCTAACCATAACCCTAACACTATCCTAGGGCTGATGCTCACCCTAACCCTAACCCTAACACTATCCTAGGGCTGATGCTAACCCTAACCCTAACACTATCCTAGGTCTGATCCTAACCCTAACCCTAACACTATCTTAGGGCTGATGCTAACCCTAACCCTAACCCTAACACTATCCTAGGCCTGATGCTAACCCTATCCCTAACCCTAACACTCTCCTAGGGCTGAGGCCAACCCTAACCCTAACACTATCCTACGGCTGATGCTAACCCTAACCCTAACCCAAACACTATCCTAGGGTTAATGCTAACCCTAACACTAACACAATCCTAGGGCTGATGCTAACCCTAACCCTAACCCTAACACTATCCTTGGGCTGATGCTAACCCTAACCCTAACACTATCCTGGGCCTGATGCTAACCCTAACCCTAACCCTAACACTATCCTAGGGCTGATGCTAACCCTAACCCTAACACTATCCTAGGGCTGATGCTAACCCTAACCCTAACCCTAACACTATCCTAGGGCTGATGCTAACCCTAACCCTAACACTATCATAGGCCTGATGGTAACCCTAACCCTAACCCTGACACTATCCTAGGGCTGATGCTAAACCTAACCCTAACACTATCCTACAGCTGATGCTAACCCTAACCCTAACCCTTACACTATCCTAGGGCTGATGCTAACCCTAACGCTAACCCTAACTCTATCCTTGAACTGATGCTAACTCTAACCCTAACCATAACACTATCCTAGGCCTGATGATAACCCTAACCCTAACCCTAACACTATCCTAGGGTTTATGTTAACCCTAACCCTAACACTATCCTAGGGCTGATGATAACCCTAACCCTAAACCTAACACTATCCTAGGGCGGATGCTAAACCTAACCCTAACCCTAACACTATCCTAGGGCTGATGCTAACCCTAACCCTAACACTATCCTAGGGCTGATGCTAACCCTAACCCTAACTCTAACACTATCTTAGTGCTGAGGCTAACCCTAACCCTAACACTATCCTAGGCCTGACGCTAACCCTAACCCTAACCCTAACTCTATCCTAGGGTTGATGCTAACCCTAACCCTAACACTATCCTAGGGCTGATGCTAACCCTAACCCTAACCCTAACACTATACTAGAGCTGATGCTAACCCTAAACCTAACACTATCCTAGGCCTGATGATAACCCTAACCCTAACCCTAACACTATCCTAGGGCTGATGCTAACCCTAACCCTAACACTATCCTAGGGCTGATGCTAACCCTAACCCTAACCCTAACACTAACCTAAGTCTGATGCTAACCCTAGCCTCACACTATCCTAGGCCTGATGATAACCCTAACCCTAACCTTAACACTATCCTAGGGGTGATGCTAACCCTAACCCTAACCCTAACACTATCCTAGAGCTGATGCTAACCCTAACCCTAACACTATCCTAGGCCTGATGATAACCCTAACCGTAACCCTGACACTATCCTAGGGCTGATGCTAACCCTAACCCTAACACTATCCTAGGGCTGATGCTAACCCTAACCCTAACCCTAACACTCTCCTAGGGCTGAGGCTAACCCTAACCCTAACACTATCCTAGGGTTGATGCTAACCCTAACCCTAACACTATCCTAGGGCTGATGCTAACCCTAACCCTAACCCTAACACTATCCTTGGGCTGATGCTAACCCTAACCCTAACACTATCCTGGGCCTGATGCTAACCCTAACCCTAACCCTAACACTATCCTAGGGCTGATGCTAACCCTAACCCTAACCCTAACACTATCCTAGGGCAGATGCTAACCCTAACGCTAACCCTAACACTATCCTAGGGCTGATGCTAACCCTAACCCTAACCCTAACACTATCCTAGGCCTGATGATAACCCTAACCCTAACCCTAACACTATCCTAGGATTTATGTTAACCCTAACCCTAACACTATCCTAGGGCTGATGCTAACGCTAACCCTAACCCTAACACTATCCTAGGGCGGATGCTAACCCTAACCCTAACCCTAACACTATCCTAGGGCTGATGCTAACCCTAACACTAACACTATCCTAGGGCTGATGCTAACCCTAACCCTAACATTATCCTAGGGCAGATGCTAACCCTAACCCTAACCCTAACACTATCCTAGGGCTGATGCTAACCCTAACACTAACACTATCCTAGGCCTGATGCTAACCCTAACCCTAACCCTAACACTATCCTAGGGCTGATGCTAACCCTAACCCTAACACTATCCTAGGGCTGATGCTAACCCTAACCCTAACACTATCCTAGGGCTGATGCTAACCCTAACCCTAACCCTAACACTCTCCAAGGGCTGATGCTAACCCTAACCCTAACACTATCCTAGGGCTGATGCTAACCCTAACCCTAACTCTAACACTATCTTAGGGCTGAGGCTAACCCTAACCCTAACACTATCCTAAGGCTGATGCTAACCCTAACCCTAACCCTAACACTATCCTAGGGCTGATGCTAACCCTAACCCTAACACTATCCTAGGGCTGATGCTAACCCTAACCCTAACCCTAACACTATCCTAGGGCTGATGCTAACCCTAACCCTAACACTATCCTAGGGCTGATGCTAACCCTAACCCTAACCCTAACACTATCCTAGGGCTGATGCTAACCCTAACCCTAAACTATCCTAGGCCTGATGATAACCCTAACCCTAACCCTAACACTATCCTAGGGCTGATGCTAACCCTAACCCTAACACTATCCTAGGGCTGATGCTAACCCTAACCCTAAACCTAACACTATCCTAGGGCTGATGCTAACCCTAACGCTAACCCTAACACTATCCTTGAACTGATGCTAACCCTAACCCTAACCCTAACACTATCCTAGGCCTGATGATAACCCTAACCCTAACCCTAACAGTATCCTAGGCTTTATGTTAACCCTAACCCTAACACTATCCTAGGGCTGATGCTAACCCTAACCCTAAACCTAACACTATCCTAGGGCGGATGCTAACCCTAACCCTAACCCTAACACTATCCTAGGGCTGATGCTAACCCTAACACTAACACTATCCTAGGGCTGATGCTAACCCTAACCCTAACCCTAACACTCTCCAAGGGCTGATGCTAACCCTAACCCTAACCCTAACAGTATCCTAGGGCTGATGCTAACCCTAACCCTAACACTATCCTAGGGCTGATGCTAACCCTAACCCTAACCCTTACACTATCCTAGGGTTGATGCTAACCCTAACCCTAACACTATCCTAGGGCTGATGCTAACCTTAACCCTAACCCTAACACTATCCTAGGGCTGATGCTAACCCTAACGCTAACACTATCCTAGGGCTGATGCTAACCCTAACCCTAACCCTAACACTAACCTAGAGCTGATGCTAACCCTAACCCTAACACTATCCTAGGCCTGATGATAACCCTAACCGTAACCCTGACACTATCCTAGGGCTGATGCTAACCCTAACCCTAACACTATCCTAGGGCTGATGCTATCCCTAACACTAACACTATCCTAGGGCTGATGCTAACCCTAACCCTAACCCTAACACTCTCCAAGGGCTGATGCTAACCCTAACCCTAACACTATCGTAGGGCTGATGCTAACCCTAACCCTAACACTATGCTAGGGCTGATGCTAACCCTAACCCTAACCCTAACACTATCCTAGGGTTGATGCTAACCCTAACCCTAACACTATCCTAGGGCTGATGCTAACCCTAACCCTAACCCTAACACTATCCTAGGGCTGATGCTAACCCTAAGCCTAACACTATCCTAGGGCTGATGCTAACCCTAACCCTAACCCTAACACTATCCTAGGGCTGATGCTAACCCTAACGCTAAACCTAACACTATCCTAGGGGTGATGCTAACCCTAACCCTAACCCTAACACTATCCTAGGGCTGATGCTAACCCTAACCCTAACCCTAACACTATCCTAGGCCTGATGCTAACCCTATCCCTAACCCTAACACTCTCCTAGGGCTGATGCTAACCCTAACCCTAACACTATCCTAGGGCTGATGCTAAACCTAACCATAACCCTAACACTATCCTAGGGCTGATGCTCACCCTAACCCTAACCCTAACACTATCCTAGGGCTGATGCTAACCCTAACCCTAACACTATCCTAGGTCTGATCCTAACCCTAACCCTAACACTATCTTAGGGCTGATGCTAACCCTAACCCTAACCCTAACACTATCCTAGGCCTGATGCTAACCCTATCCCTAACCCTAACACTCTCCTAGGGCTGAGGCCAACCCTAACCCTAACACTATCCTACGGCTGATGCTAACCCTAACCCTAACCCAAACACTATCCTAGGGTTAATGCTAACCCTAACACTAACACAATCCTAGGGCTGATGCTAACCCTAACCCTAACCCTAACACTATCCTTGGGCTGATGCTAACCCTAACCCTAACACTATCCTGGGCCTGATGCTAACCCTAACCCTAACCCTAACACTATCCTAGGGCTGATGCTAACCCTAACCCTAACACTATCCTAGGGCTGATGCTAACCCTAACCCTAACCCTAACACTATCCTAGGGCTGATGCTAACCCTAACCCTAACACTATCATAGGCCTGATGGTAACCCTAACCCTAACCCTGACACTATCCTAGGGCTGATGCTAAACCTAACCCTAACACTATCCTACAGCTGATGCTAACCCTAACCCTAACCCTTACACTATCCTAGGGCTGATGCTAACCCTAACGCTAACCCTAACTCTATCCTTGAACTGATGCTAACTCTAACCCTAACCATAACACTATCCTAGGCCTGATGATAACCCTAACCCTAACCCTAACACTATCCTAGGGTTTATGTTAACCCTAACCCTAACACTATCCTAGGGCTGATGATAACCCTAACCCTAAACCTAACACTATCCTAGGGCGGATGCTAAACCTAACCCTAACCCTAACACTATCCTAGGGCTGATGCTAACCCTAACCCTAACACTATCCTAGGGCTGATGCTAACCCTAACCCTAACTCTAACACTATCTTAGTGCTGAGGCTAACCCTAACCCTAACACTATCCTAGGCCTGACGCTAACCCTAACCCTAACCCTAACTCTATCCTAGGGTTGATGCTAACCCTAACCCTAACACTATCCTAGGGCTGATGCTAACCCTAACCCTAACCCTAACACTATACTAGAGCTGATGCTAACCCTAAACCTAACACTATCCTAGGCCTGATGATAACCCTAACCCTAACCCTAACACTATCCTAGGGCTGATGCTAACCCTAACCCTAACACTATCCTAGGGCTGATGCTAACCCTAACCCTAACCCTAACACTAACCTAAGTCTGATGCTAACCCTAGCCTCACACTATCCTAGGCCTGATGATAACCCTAACCCTAACCTTAACACTATCCTAGGGGTGATGCTAACCCTAACCCTAACCCTAACACTATCCTAGAGCTGATGCTAACCCTAACCCTAACACTATCCTAGGCCTGATGATAACCCTAACCGTAACCCTGACACTATCCTAGGGCTGATGCTAACCCTAACCCTAACACTATCCTAGGGCTGATGCTAACCCTAACCCTAACCCTAACACTCTCCTAGGGCTGAGGCTAACCCTAACCCTAACACTATCCTAGGGTTGATGCTAACCCTAACCCTAACACTATCCTAGGGCTGATGCTAACCCTAACCCTAACCCTAACACTATCCTTGGGCTGATGCTAACCCTAACCCTAACACTATCCTGGGCCTGATGCTAACCCTAACCCTAACCCTAACACTATCCTAGGGCTGATGCTAACCCTAACCCTAACCCTAACACTATCCTAGGGCAGATGCTAACCCTAACGCTAACCCTAACACTATCCTAGGGCTGATGCTAACCCTAACCCTAACCCTAACACTATCCTAGGCCTGATGATAACCCTAACCCTAACCCTAACACTATCCTAGGATTTATGTTAACCCTAACCCTAACACTATCCTAGGGCTGATGCTAACGCTAACCCTAACCCTAACACTATCCTAGGGCGGATGCTAACCCTAACCCTAACCCTAACACTATCCTAGGGCTGATGCTAACCCTAACACTAACACTATCCTAGGGCTGATGCTAACCCTAACCCTAACATTATCCTAGGGCAGATGCTAACCCTAACCCTAACCCTAACACTATCCTAGGGCTGATGCTAACCCTAACACTAACACTATCCTAGGCCTGATGCTAACCCTAACCCTAACCCTAACACTATCCTAGGGCTGATGCTAACCCTAACCCTAACACTATCCTAGGGCTGATGCTAACCCTAACCCTAACACTATCCTAGGGCTGATGCTAACCCTAACCCTAACCCTAACACTCTCCAAGGGCTGATGCTAACCCTAACCCTAACACTATCCTAGGGCTGATGCTAACCCTAACCCTAACTCTAACACTATCTTAGGGCTGAGGCTAACCCTAACCCTAACACTATCCTAAGGCTGATGCTAACCCTAACCCTAACCCTAACACTATCCTAGGGCTGATGCTAACCCTAACCCTAACACTATCCTAGGGCTGATGCTAACCCTAACCCTAACCCTAACACTATCCTAGGGCTGATGCTAACCCTAACCCTAACACTATCCTAGGGCTGATGCTAACCCTAACCCTAACCCTAACACTATCCTAGGGCTGATGCTAACCCTAACCCTAAACTATCCTAGGCCTGATGATAACCCTAACCCTAACCCTAACACTATCCTAGGGCTGATGCTAACCCTAACCCTAACACTATCCTAGGGCTGATGCTAACCCTAACCCTAAACCTAACACTATCCTAGGGCTGATGCTAACCCTAACGCTAACCCTAACACTATCCTTGAACTGATGCTAACCCTAACCCTAACCCTAACACTATCCTAGGCCTGATGATAACCCTAACCCTAACCCTAACAGTATCCTAGGCTTTATGTTAACCCTAACCCTAACACTATCCTAGGGCTGATGCTAACCCTAACCCTAAACCTAACACTATCCTAGGGCGGATGCTAACCCTAACCCTAACCCTAACACTATCCTAGGGCTGATGCTAACCCTAACACTAACACTATCCTAGGGCTGATGCTAACCCTAACCCTAACCCTAACACTCTCCAAGGGCTGATGCTAACCCTAACCCTAACCCTAACAGTATCCTAGGGCTGATGCTAACCCTAACCCTAACACTATCCTAGGGCTGATGCTAACCCTAACCCTAACCCTTACACTATCCTAGGGTTGATGCTAACCCTAACCCTAACACTATCCTAGGGCTGATGCTAACCTTAACCCTAACCCTAACACTATCCTAGGGCTGATGCTAACCCTAACGCTAACACTATCCTAGGGCTGATGCTAACCCTAACCCTAACCCTAACACTAACCTAGAGCTGATGCTAACCCTAACCCTAACACTATCCTAGGCCTGATGATAACCCTAACCGTAACCCTGACACTATCCTAGGGCTGATGCTAACCCTAACCCTAACACTATCCTAGGGCTGATGCTAACCCTAACCCTAACCCTAACACTCTCCTAGGGCTGAGGCTAACCCTAACCCTAACACTATCCTAGGGTTGATGCTAACCCTAACCCTAACACTATCCTGGGGCTGATGCTAACCCTAACCCTAACCCTAACACTATCCTTGGGCTGATGCTAACCCTAACCCTAACACTATCCTGGGCCTGATGCTAACCCTAACCCTAACCCTAACACTATCCTAGGGCTGATGCTAACCCTAACCCTAACCCTAACACTATCCTAGGGCAGATGCTAACCCTAACGCTAACCCTAACACTATCCTTGAACTGATGCTAACCCTAACCCTAACCCTAACACTATCCTAGGCCTGATGATAACCCTAACCCTAACCCTAACACTATCCTAGGATTTATGTTAACCCTAACCCTAACACTATCCTAGGGCTGATGCTAACGCTAACCCTAACCCTAACACTATCCTAGGGCGGATGCTAACCCTAACCCTAACCCTAACACTATCCTAGGGCTGATGCTAACCCTAACACTAACACTATCCTAGGGCTGATGCTAACCCTAACCCTAACATTATCCTAGGGCAGATGCTAACCCTAACCCTAACCCTAACACTATCCTAGGGCTGATGCTAACCCTAACACTAACACTATCCTAGGCCTGATGCTAACCCTAACCCTAACCCTAACACTATCCTAGGGCTGATGCTAACCCTAACCATAACACTATCCTAGGGCTGATGCTAACCCTAACCCTAACACTATCCTAGGGCTGATGCTAACCCTAACCCTAACCCTAACACTCTCCAAGGGCTGATGCTAACCCTAACCCTAACACTATCCTAGGGCTGATGCTAACCCTAACCCTAACTCTAACACTATCTTAGGGCTGAGGCTAACCCTAACCCTAACACTATCCTACGGCTGATGCTAACCCTAACCCTAACCCTAACACTATCCTAGGGCTGATGCTAACCCTAACCCTAACACTATCCTAGGGCTGATGCTAACCCTAACCCTAACCCTAACACTATCCTAGGGCTGATGCTAACCCTAACCCTAACACTATCCTAGGGCTGATGCTAACCCTAACCCTAACCCTAACACTATCCTAGGGCTGATGCTAACCCTAACCCTAAACTATCCTAGGCCTGATGATAACCCTAACCCTAACCCTAACACTATCCTAGGGCTGATGCTAACCCTAACCCTAACACTATCCTAGGGCTGATGCTAACCCTAACCCTAAACCTAACACTATCCTAGGGCTGATGCTAACCCTAACGCTAACCCTAACACTATCCTTGAACTGATGCTAACCCTAACCCTAACCCTAACACTATCCTAGGCCTGATGATAACCCTAACCCTAACCCTAACAGTATCCTAGGCTTTATGTTAACCCTAACCCTAACACTATCCTAGGGCTGATGCTAACCCTAACCCTAAACCTAACACTATCCTAGGGCGGATGCTAACCCTAACCCTAACCCTAACACTATCCTAGGGCTGATGCTAACCCTAACACTAACACTATCCTAGGGCTGATGCTAACCCTAACCCTAACCCTAACACTATCCTTGGGCTGATGCTAAACCTAACCCTAACACTATCCTGGGCCTGATGCTAACCCTAACCGTAACCCTAACACTATCACAGGGCTGATGCTAACCCTAACCCTAACACTATCCTTGGGCTGATGCTAACCCTAACCCTAACCCTAACACTATCCTAGGGCAGATGCTAACCCTAACACTAAGCCTAACACTATCCTTGAACTGATGCTAACCCTAACCCTAACCCTAACACTATCCTAGGCCTGATGATAACCCTAACCCTAACCCTAACACTATCCTAGGGTTTATGTTAACCCTAACCCTAACACTATCCTAGGGCTGATGCTAACCCTAACCCTAACCCTAACACTATCCTAGGGCGGATGCTAACCCTAACCCTAACCCTAACACTATCCTAGGGCTGATGCTAACCCTAACACTAACACTATCCTAGGGCTGATGCTAACCCTAACCCTAACCCTAACATTATCCTGGGGCGGATGCTAACCCTAACCCTAACCCTAACACTATCCTAGGGGGGATGCTAACCCTAACCATAACCCTAACACTATCCTAGGGCTGATGCTATCCCTAACACTAACACTATCCTAGGGCTGATGCTAACCCTAACCCTAACCCTAACACTCTCCAAGGGCTGATGCTGACCCTAACCCTAACACTATCGTAGGGCTGATGCTAACCCTAACCCTAACACTATGCTAGGGCTGATGCTAACCCTAACCCTAACCCTAACACTATCCTAGGGTTGATGCTAACCCTAACCCTAACACTATCCTAGGGCTGATGCTAACCCTAACCCTAACCCTAACACTATCCTAGGGTTGATGCTAACCCTAACCCTAACACTATCCTAGGGCTGATGCTAACCCTAACCCTAACCCTAACACTATCCTAGGGCTGATGCTAACCCTAAGCCTAACACTATCCTAGGGCTGATGCTAACCCTAACCCTAACCCTAACACTATCCTAGGGCTGATGCTAACCCTAACCCTAACACTATCCTAGGGCTGATGCTAACCCTAACCCTAACCCTAACACTATCCTAGGGCTGATGCTAACCCTAACCCTAAACTATCCTAGGCCTGATGATAACCCTAACCCTAACCCTAACACTATCCTAGGGCTGATGCTAACCCTAACCCTAACACTATCCTAGGGCTGATGCTAACCCTAACCCTAAACCTAACACTATCCTAGGGCTGATGCTAACCCTAACGCTAACCCTAACACTATCCTTGAACTGATGCTAACCCTAACCCTAACCCTAACACTATCCTAGGCCTGATGATAACCCTAACCCTAACCCTAACAGTATCCTAGGCTTTATGTTAACCCTAACCCTAACACTATCCTAGGGCTGATGCTAACCCTAACCCTAAACCTAACACTATCCTAGGGCGGATGCTAACCCTAACCCTAACCCTAACACTATCCTAGGGCTGATGCTAACCCTAACACTAACACTATCCTAGGGCTGATGCTAACCCTAACCCTAACCCTAACACTATCCTTGGGCTGATGCTAAACCTAACCCTAACAGTATCCTGGGCCTGATGCTAACCCTAACCGTAACCCTAACACTATCACAGGGCTGATGCTAACCCTAACCCTAACACTATCCTTGGGCTGATGCTAACCCTAACCCTAACCCTAACACTATCCTAGGGCAGATGCTAACCCTAACACTAAGCCTAACACTATCCTTGAACTGATGCTAACCCTAACCCTAACCCTAACACTATCCTAGGCCTGATGATAACCCTAACCCTAACCCTAACACTATCCTAGGGTTTATGTTAACCCTAACCCTAACACTATCCTAGGGCTGATGCTAACCCTAACCCTAACCCTAACACGATCCTAGGGCGGATGCTAACCCTAACCCTAACCCTAACACTATCCTAGGGCTGATGCTAACCCTAACACTAACACTATCCTAGGGCTGATGCTAACCCTAACCCTAACCCTAACATTATCCTGGGGCGGATGCTAACCCTAACCCTAACCCTAACACTATCCTAGGGGGGATGCTAACCCTAACCATAACCCTAACACTATCCTAGGGCTGATGCTATCCCTAACACTAACACTATCCTAGGGCTGATGCTAACCCTAACCCTAACCCTAACACTCTCCAAGGGCTGATGCTAACCCTAACCCTAACACTATCGTAGGGCTGATGCTAACCCTAACCCTAACACTATGCTAGGGCTGATGCTAACCCTAACCCTAACCCTAACACTATCCTAGGGTTGATGCTAACCCTAACCCTAACACTATCCTAGGGCTGATGCTAACCCTAACCCTAACCCTAACACTATCCTAGGGCTGATGCTAACCCTAAGCCTAACACTATCCTAGGGCTGATGCTAACCCTAACCCTAACCCTAACACTATCCTAGGGCTGATGCTAACCCTAACGCTAAACCTAACACTATCCTAGGGGTGATGCTAACCCTAACCCTAACCCTAACACTATCCTAGGGCTGATGCTAACCCTAACCCTAACCCTAACACTATCCTAGGCCTGATGCTAACCCTATCCCTAACCCTAACACTCTCCTAGGGCTGATGCTAACCCTAACCCTAACACTATCCTAGGGCTGATGCTAAACCTAACCATAACCCTAACACTATCCTAGGGCTGATGCTCACCCTAACCCTAACCCTAACACTATCCTAGGGCTGATGCTAACCCTAACCCTAACACTATCCTAGGTCTGATCCTAACCCTAACCCTAACACTATCTTAGGGCTGATGCTAACCCTAACCCTAACACTAACACTATCCTAGGCCTGATGCTAACCCTATCCCTAACCCTAACACTCTCCTAGGGCTGAGGCCAACCCTAACCCTAACACTATCCTACGGCTGATGCTAACCCTAACCCTAACCCAAACACTATCCTAGGGTTAATGCTAACCCTAACACTAACACTATCCTAGGGCTGATGCTAACCCTAACCCTAACCCTAACACTATCCTTGGGCTGATGCTAACCCTAACCCTAACACTATCCTGGGCCTGATGCTAACCCTAACCCTAACCCTAACACTATCCTAGGGCTGATGCTAACCCTAACCCTAACACTATCCTAGGGCTGATGCTAACCCTAACCCTAACCCTAACACTATCCTAGGGCTGATGCTAACCCTAACCCTAACACTATCATAGGCCTGATGGTAACCCTAACCCTAACCCTGACACTATCCTAGGGCTGATGCTAAACCTAACCCTAACACTATCCTACGGCTGATGCTAACCCTAACCCTAACCCTTACACTATCCTAGGGCTGATGCTAACCCTAACGCTAACCCTAACTCTATCCTTGAACTGATGCTAACTCTAACCCTAACCATAACACTATCCTAGGCCTGATGATAACCCTAACCCTAACCCTAACACTATCCTAGGGTTTATGTTAACCCTAACCCTAACACTATCCTAGGGCTGATGATAACCCTAACCCTAAACCTAACACTATCCTAGGGCGGATGCTAAACCTAACCCTAACCCTAACACTATCCTAGGGCTGATGCTAACCCTAACCCTAACACTATCCTAGGGCTGATGCTAACCCTAACCCTAACTCTAACACTATCTTAGTGCTGAGGCTAACCCTAACCCTAACACTATCCTAGGCCTGACGCTAACCCTAACCCTAACCCTAACTCTATCCTAGGGTTGATGCTAACCCTAACCCTAACACTATCCTAGGGCTGATGCTAACCCTAACCCTAACCCTAACACTATACTAGAGCTGATGCTAACCCTAAACCTAACACTATCCTAGGCCTGATGATAACCCTAACCCTAACCCTAACACTATCCTAGGGCTGATGCTAACCCTAACCCTAACACTATCCTAGGGCTGATGCTAACCCTAACCCTAACCCTAACACTAACCTAAGTCTGATGCTAACCCTAGCCTCACACTATCCTAGGCCTGATGATAACCCTAACCCTAACCTTAACACTATCCTAGGGCTGATGCTAACCCTAACCCTAACCCTAACACTATCCTAGAGCTGATGCTAACCCTAACCCTAACACTATCCTAGGCCTGATGATAACCCTAACCGTAACCCTGACACTATCCTAGGGCTGATGCTAACCCTAACCCTAACACTATCCTAGGGCTGATGCTAACCCTAACCCTAACCCTAACACTCTCCTAGGGCTGAGGCTAACCCTAACCCTAACACTATCCTAGGGTTGATGCTAACCCTAACCCTAACACTATCCTAGGGCTGATGCTAACCCTAACCCTAACCCTAACCCTATCCTTGGGCTGATGCTAACCCTAACCCTAACACTATCCTGGGCCTGATGCTAACCCTAACCCTAACCCTAACACTATCCTAGGGCTGATGCTAACCCTAACCCTAACACTATCCTAGGGCTGATGCTAAACCTAACCATAACCCTAACACTATCCTAGGGCTGATGCTCACCCTAACCCTAACCCTAACACTATCCTAGGGCTGATGCTAACCCTAACCCTAACACTATCCTAGGTCTGATCCTAACCCTAACCCTAACACTATCTTAGGGCTGATGCTAACCCTAACCCTAACACTAACACTATCCTAGGCCTGATGCTAACCCTATCCCTAACCCTAACACTCTCCTAGGGCTGAGGCCAACCCTAACCCTAACACTATCCTACGGCTGATGCTAACCCTAACCCTAACCCAAACACTATCCTAGGGTTAATGCTAACCCTAACACTAACACTATCCTAGGGCTGATGCTAACCCTAACCCTAACCCTAACACTATCCTTGGGCTGATGCTAACCCTAACCCTAACACTATCCTGGGCCTGATGCTAACCCTAACCCTAACCCTAACACTATCCTAGGGCTGATGCTAACCCTAACCCTAACACTATCCTAGGGCTGATGCTAACCCTAACCCTAACCCTAACACTATCCTAGGGCTGATGCTAACCCTAACCCTAACACTATCATAGGCCTGATGGTAACCCTAACCCTAACCCTGACACTATCCTAGGGCTGATGCTAAACCTAACCCTAACACTATCCTACGGCTGATGCTAACCCTAACCCTAACCCTTACACTATCCTAGGGCTGATGCTAACCCTAACGCTAACCCTAACTCTATCCTTGAACTGATGCTAACTCTAACCCTAACCATAACACTATCCTAGGCCTGATGATAACCCTAACCCTAACCCTAACACTATCCTAGGGTTTATGTTAACCCTAACCCTAACACTATCCTAGGGCTGATGATAACCCTAACCCTAAACCTAACACTATCCTAGGGCGGATGCTAAACCTAACCCTAACCCTAACACTATCCTAGGGCTGATGCTAACCCTAACCCTAACACTATCCTAGGGCTGATGCTAACCCTAACCCTAACTCTAACACTATCTTAGTGCTGAGGCTAACCCTAACCCTAACACTATCCTAGGCCTGACGCTAACCCTAACCCTAACCCTAACTCTATCCTAGGGTTGATGCTAACCCTAACCCTAACACTATCCTAGGGCTGATGCTAACCCTAACCCTAACCCTAACACTATACTAGAGCTGATGCTAACCCTAAACCTAACACTATCCTAGGCCTGATGATAACCCTAACCCTAACCCTAACACTATCCTAGGGCTGATGCTAACCCTAACCCTAACACTATACTAGGGCTGATGCTAACCCTAACCCTAACCCTAACACTAACCTAAGTCTGATGCTAACCCTAGCCTCACACTATCCTAGGCCTGATGATAACCCTAACCCTAACCTTAACACTATCCTAGGGCTGATGCTAACCCTAACCCTAACCCTAACACTATCCTAGAGCTGATGCTAACCCTAACCCTAACACTATCCTAGGCCTGATGATAACCCTAACCGTAACCCTGACACTATCCTAGGGCTGATGCTAACCCTAACCCTAACACTATCCTAGGGCTGATGCTAACCCTAACCCTAACCCTAACACTCTCCTAGGGCTGAGGCTAACCCTAACCCTAACACTATCCTAGGGTTGATGCTAACCCTAACCCTAACACTATCCTAGGGCTGATGCTAACCCTAACCCTAACCCTAACCCTATCCTTGGGCTGATGCTAACCCTAACCCTAACACTATCCTGGGCCTGATGCTAACCCTAACCCTAACCCTAACACTATCCTAGGGCTGATGCTAACCCTAACCCTAACCCTAACACTATCCTAGGGCAGATGCTAACCCTAACGCTAACCCTAACACTATCCTAGGGCTGATGCTAACCCTAACCCTAACCCTAACACTATCCTAGGCCTGATGATAACCCTAACCCTAACCCTAACACTATCCTAGGATTTATGTTAACCCTAACCCTAACACTATCCTAGGGCTGATGCTAACGCTAACCCTAACCCTAACACTATCCTAGGGCGGATGCTAACCCTAACCCTAACCCTAACACTATCCTAGGGCTGATGCTAACCCTAACACTAACACTATCCTAAGGCTGATGCTAACCCTAACCCTAACATTATCCTAGGGCAGATGCTAACCCTAACCCTAACCCTAACACTATCCTAGGGCTGATGCTAACCCTAACACTAACACTATCCTAGGCCTGATGCTAACCCTAACCCTAACCCTAACACTATCCTAGGGCTGATGCTAACCCTAACCCTAACACTATCCTAGGGCTGATGCTAACCCTAACCCTAACACTATCCTAGGGCTGATGCTAACCCTAACCCTAACCCTAACACTCTCCAAGGGCTGATGCTAACCCTAACCCTAACACTATCCTAGGGCTGATGCTAACCCTAACCCTAACTCTAACACTATCTTAGGGCTGAGGCTAACCCTAACCCTAACACTATCCTACGGCTGATGCTAACCCTAACCCTAACCCTAACACTATCCTAGGGCTGATGCTAACCCTAACCCTAACACTATCCTAGGGCTGATGCTAACCCTAACCCTAACCCTAACACTATCCTAGGGCTGATGCTAACCCTAACCCTAACACTATCCTAGGGCTGATGCTAACCCTAACCCTAACCCTAACACTATCCTAGGGCTGATGCTAACCCTAACCCTAAACTATCCTAGGCCTGATGATAACCCTAACCCTAACCCTAACACTATCCTAGGGCTGATGCTAACCCTAACCCTAACACTATCCTAGGGCTGATGCTAACCCTAACCCTAAACCTAACACTATCCTAGGGCTGATGCTAACCCTAACGCTAACCCTAACACTATCCTTGAACTGATGCTAACCCTAACCCTAACCCTAACACTATCCTAGGCCTGATGATAACCCTAACCCTAACCCTAACAGTATCCTAGGCTTTATGTTAACCCTAACCCTAACACTATCCTAGGGCTGATGCTAACCCTAACCCTAAACCTAACACTATCCTAGGGCGGATGCTAACCCTAACCCTAACCCTAACACTATCCTAGGGCTGATGCTAACCCTAACACTAACACTATCCTAGGGCTGATGCTAACCCTAACCCTAACCCTAACACTCTCCAAGGGCTGATGCTAACCCTAACCCTAACCCTAACAGTATCCTAGGGCTGATGCTAACCTTAACCCTAACACTATCCTAGGGCTGATGCTAACCCTAACCCTAACCCTTACACTATCCTAGGGTTGATGCTAACCCTAACCCTAACACTATCCTAGGGCTGATGCTAACCTTAACCCTAACCCTAACACTATCCTAGGGCTGATGCTAACCCTAACGCTAACACTATCCTAGGGCTGATGCTAACCCTAACCCTAACCCTAACACTAACCTAGGGCTGATGCTAACCCTAACCCTAAACCTAACACTATCCTGGGGCTGATGCTAACCCTAACCCTAACCCTAACACTATCCTAGGGCTGATGCTAACCCTAACCCTAACACTATCCTAGGGCTGATGCTAACCCTAACCCTAACTCTAACATTATCTTAGGGCTGAGGCTAACCCTAACCCTAACACTATCCTAGGCCTGACGCTAACCCTAACCCTAACCCTAACTCTATCCTAGGGTTTATGCTAACCCTAACCCTAACACTATCCTAGGGCTGATGCTAACCCTAACCCTAACCCTAACACTATACTAGGGCTGATGCTAACCCTAAACCTAACACTATCCTAGGCCTGATGATAACCCTAACCCTAACCCTAACACTATCCTAGGGCTGATGCTAACCCTAACCCTAACACTATCCTTTGGCTGATGCTAACCCTAACCCTAACCCTAACACTAACCTAAGTCTGATGCTAACCCTAGCCTCACACTATCCTAGGCCTGATGATAACCGTAACCCTAACCCTAACACTATCCTAGGGCAGATGCTAACCCTAACGCTAAGCCTAACACTATCCTTGAACTGATGCTAACCCTAACCCTAACCCTAACACTATCCTAGGCCTGATGATAACCCTAACCCTAACCCTAACACTATCCTAGGGTTTATGTTAACCCTAACCCTAACACTATCCTAGGGCTGATGCTAACCCTAACCCTAACCCTAACACTAATCTAGGGCGGATGCTAACCCTAACCCTAACCCTAACACTATCCTAGGGCTGATGCTAACCCTAAACTAACACTATCCTAGGGCTGATGCTAACCCTAACCCTAACCCTAACATTATCCTGGGGCGGATGCTAACCCTAACCCTAACCCTAACACTATCCTAGGGCTGATGCTAAGCCTAACACTAACACTATCCTAGGCCTGATGCTAACCCTAACCCTAACCCTAACTCTATCCTAGGGCTGATGCTAACCCTAACCCTAACACTATCCTAGGGCTCATGCTAACCCTAACCCTAACACTATCCTAGGGCTGATGCTAACCCTAACCCTAACCCTAACACTCTCCAAGGGCTGATGCTAACCCTAACCCTAACCCTAACACTATCCTAGGGCTGATGCTAACCCTAACCCTAACTCTAACACTATCTTAGGGCTGAGGCTAACCCTAACCCTAACACTATCCTACGGCTGATGCTAACCCTAACCCTAACCCTAACACTATCCTAGGGCTGATGCTAACCCTAACCCTAACACTATCCTAGGGCTGATGCTATCCCTAACCCTAACCCTAACACTATCCTAGGGCTGATGCTCACCCTAACGCTAACCCTAACACTATCCTAGAACTGATGCTAACCCTAACCCTAACCCTAACACTATCCTAGGCCTGATGATAACCCTAACCCTAACCCTAACACTATCCTAGGGTTTATGTTAACCCTAACCCTAACACTATCCTAGGGCTGATGCTAACCCTATCCCTAAACCTAACACTATCCTAGGGCGGATGCTAACCCTAACCCTAACCCTAACACTATCCTAGGGCTGATGCTAACCCTAACACTAACACTATCCTAGGGCTGATGCTAACCCTAACCCTAACCCTAACACTCACCAAGGGCTGATGCTAACCCTAACCCTAACCCTAACACTATCCTAGGGCTGATGCTAACCCTAACCCTAACACTATCCTAGGGCTGATGCTAACCCTAACCCTAACCCTAACACTATCCTAGGGTTGATGCTAACCCTAACCCTAACCCTAACACTATCCTAGGGCTGATGCTAACCCTAACGCTAACACTATCCTAGGGCTTATGCTAACCCTAACCCTAACCCTAACACTAACCTAGGGCTGATGCTAACCCTAACACTAACACTATCCTGGGGCTGTTGCTAACCCTAACCCTAACCCTAACACTATCCTAGGGCTGATGCTAACACTAACCCTAACACTATCCTAGGGCTGATGCTAACCCTAACCCTAACCCTAACACTATCCTAGGGCTGATGCTAACCCTAACACTAACACTATCATAGGGCTGATGCTAACCCTAACCCTAACCCTAACACTATCCTAGGGCTGATGCTAACCCTAACCCTAACCCAAACACTATCCTAGGGTTGATGCTAACCCTAACCCTAACACTATCCTAGGGCTGATGCTAACCCTAACCCTAACCCTAACACTATCCTTGGGCTGATGCTAACCCTAACCCTAACACTATCCTGGGCCTGATGCTAACCCTAACCCTAACCCTAACACTATCATAGGGCTGATGCTAACCCTAACCCTAACACTATCCTTGGGCTGATGCTATCCCTAACCCTAACCCTAACACTATCCTAGGCCTCATGATAACCCTAACCCTAACCCTAACACTATCCTAGGGTTTATGTTAACCCTAACCCTAACACAATCCTAGGGCTGATGCTAACCCTAACCCTATCCCTAACACTATCCTAGGGCGGATGCTAACCCTAACCCTAACCCTAACACTATCCTAGGGCTGATGCTAACCCTAACACTAACACTATCCTAGGGCTGATGCTAACCCTAACCCTAACCCAAACATTATCCTAGGGCGGATGCTAACCCTAACCCTAACACTAACACTTTCCTAGGGCTGATGCTAACCCTAACACTAACACTATCCTAGGCCTGATGCTAACCCTAACCCTAACCCTAACACTATCCTAGGGCTGATGCTAACCCTAACACTAACACTATCCTAGGGCTGATGCTAACCCTAACACTAACACTATCCTAGGGCGGATGCTAACCCTAACCCTAACCCTAAGACTATCCTAGGGCTGATGCTAACCCTAACACTAACACTATCCTAGGGCTGATGCTAACCCTAACCCTAACCCTAACATTATCCTAGGGCTGATGCTAACCCTAACCCTAACTCTAACACTATCTTAGGGCTGAGGCTAACCCTAACCCTAACACTATCCTACGGCTGATGCTAACCCTAACCCTAACCCTAACACTATCCGAGGGCTGATGCTAACCCTAACCCTAACACTATCCTAGGGCTGATGCTAACCCTAACCCTAACCCTAACACTATCCTAGGGCTGATGCTAACCCTAACCCTAACACTATCCTAGGGCTGATGCTAACCCTAACCCTAAACCAAACACTATCCTAGGGGGGATGCTAACCCTAACCCTAACCCTAACACTATCCTAGGGCTGATGCTAACCCTAACACTAACACTATCCTAGGGCTGATGCTAACCCTAACCCTAACCCTAACACTATCCTAGGGCTGATGCTAACCCTAACCCTAACCCTAACACTCTCCAAGGTCTGATGCTAACCCTAACCCTAACCCTAACACTATCCTAGGGCTGATGCTAACCCTAACCCTAACACTATCCTAGGGCTGATGCTAACCCTAACCCTAACCCTAACACTATCCTAGGGCTGATGCTAACCCTAACCCTAACACTATCCTAGGGCTGATGCTAACCCTAACCCTAACCCTAACACTATCCTAGGGCTGATGCTAACCCTAACACTAACACTATCCTAGGGCTGATGCTAACCCTAACCCTAACCCAAACACTATCCTAGGGTTGATGCTAACCCTAACCCTAACACTATCCTAGGGCTGATGCTAACCCTAACCCTAACCCTAACACTATCCTTGGGCTGATGCTAACCCTAACCCTAACACTATCCTGGGCCTGATGCTAACCCTAACCCTAACCCTAACACTATCCTAGGGCTGATGCTAACCCTAACACTAACACTATCCTAGGGCTGATGCTAACCCTAACCCTAACCCTAACATTATCCTAGGGCTGATGCTAACCCTAACCCTAACTCTAACACTATCTTAGGGCTGAGGCTAACCCTAACCCTAACACTATCCTACGGCTGATGCTAACCCTAACCCTAACCCTAACACTATCCTAGGGCTGATGCTAACCCTAACCCTAACACTATCCTAGGGCTGATGCTAACCATAACCCTAACCCTAACACTATCATAGGGCTGATGCTAACCCTAACCCTAACACTATCCTAGGGCTGATGCTAACCCTAACCCTAAACCTAACACTATCCTAGGGGGGATGCTAACCCTAACCCTAACCCTAACACTATCCTAGGGCTGATGCTAACCCTAACACTAACACTATCCTAGGGCTGATGCTAACCCTAACCCTAACCCTAACACTCTCCAAGGGCTGATGCTAACCCTTACCCTAACCCTAACACTCTCCAAGGGCTGATGCTAACCCTAACCCTAACCCTAACACTATCCTAGGACTGATGCTAACCCTAACCCTAACACTATCCTAGGGCTGATGCTAACCCTAACCCTAACCCTAACACTATCCTAGGGCTGATGCTAACCCTAACCCTAACACTATCCTCGGGCTGATGCTAACCCTAACCCTAACCCTAACACTATCCTAGGGCTGATGCTAACCCTAACACTAACACTATCCTAGGGCTGATGCTAACCCTAACCCTAACCCTAACACTATCCTAGGGCTGATGCTAACCCTAACCCTAACCCAAACACTATACTAGGGTTGATGCTAACCCTAACCCTAACACTATCCTTGGGCTGATGCTAACCCTAACCCTAACCCTAACACTATCCTAGGGCAGATGCTAACCCTAACGCTAACCCTAACCCTATCCTTGAACTGATGCTAACCCTTACCCTAACCCTACAACTATCCTAGGCCTGATGATAACCCTAACCCTAACCCTAACACTATCCTAGGGTTCATGTTAACCCTAACCCTAATACTATCCTAGGGCTGATGCTAACCCTAACCCTAACCCTAACACTATCCTAGGGCGGATGCTAACCCTAACCCTAACCCTAACACTATCCTAGGGCTGATGCTAACCCTAACACTAACACTATCCTAGGGCTGATGCTAACCCTAACCCTAACCCTAACATTATCCTAGGGCGGATGCTAACCCTAACCCTAACCCTAACACTATCCTAGGGCTGATGCTAACCCTAACACTAACACTATCCTAGGCCTGATGCTAACCCTAACCCTAACCCTAACACTATCCTAGGGCTAATGCTAACCCTAACCCTAACACTATCCTAGGGCTGATGCTCACCCTAACACTAACACTATCCTAGGGCTGATGCTAACCCTAACCCTAATCCTAACACTCTCCAAGGGCTGACGCTAACCCTAAACATAACCCTAACACTATCCTAGGGCTGATGCTAACCCTAACCCTAACTCTAACACTATCCTAGGGCTGATGCTAACCCTAACCCTAACACTATCCTAGGCCTGATGGTAACCCTAACCCTAACCCTAACACTATCCTAGGGCTGATGCTAACCCTAACCCTAACACTATCCTAGGGCTGATGCTAACCCTAACCCTAACCCTAACACTATCCTAAGTCTGATGCTAACCCTAGCCCTCACACTATCCTAGGCCTGATGCTAACCCTAACCCTAACCTTAACACTATCCTAGGGCTGATGCTAACCCTAACCCTAACCCTAACACTATCCTAGAGTTGATGCTAACCCTAACCCTAACACTATCCTAGGCCTGATGATAACCCTAACCCTAACCCTGACACTATCCTAGGCCTGATGCTAACCCTAACCCTAACACTATCCTAGGGCTGATGTTAACCCTAACCCTAACCCTAACACTATCCTAGGCCTGATGCTAACCCTATCCCTAACCCTAACACTCTCCTAGGGCTAAGGCTAACCCTAACCCTAACACTATCCTAGGGCTGATGCTAACCCTAACCCTAACCCAAACACTATCCTAGGGTTGATGCTAACCCTAACCCTAACACTATCCTTGGCCTGATGCTAACCCTAACCCTAACCCTAACACTATCCTAGGGCAGATGCTAACCCTAACGCTAACCCTAACACTATCCTTGAACTGATGCTAACCCTAACCCTAACCCTAACACTATCCTAGGCCTGACGATAACCCTAACCCTAACCCTAACACTATCCTAGGGTTTATGTTAACCCTAACCCTAAAACTATCCTAGGGCTGAGGCTAACCCTAACCCTAACCCTAACACTATCCTAGGGCTGATGCTAACCCTAACACTAACACTATCCTAGGGCTGATGCTAACCCTAACCCTAACCCAAACATTATCCTAGGGCGGATGCTAACCCTAACCCTAACCCTAACACTATCCTAGGGCTGATGCTAACCCTAACACTAACACTATCCTAGGCCTGATGCTAACCCTAACCCTAACCCAAACACTATCCTAGGCCTGATGCTAACCCTAAGCCTAACACTATCCTAGGGCTGATGCTAACCCTAATACTAACACTATCCTAGGGCGGATGCTAACCCTAACCCTAACCCTAACACTATCCTAGGGCTGATGCTAAC
Organism: Lemur catta; assembly: GCF_020740605.2. Taxonomy (NCBI): domain Eukaryota; kingdom Metazoa; phylum Chordata; class Mammalia; order Primates; family Lemuridae; genus Lemur; species Lemur catta. Next base: position 3,499,863 of record NC_059134.1, read on the forward strand.
CCTAACGCTGACACTATCCTAGGGCTGATGATAACCCTAACCCTAACCCTAACATTATCCTAGGGCTGATGCTAACCCTAACCCTAACTCTAACACTATCTTAGGGCTGAGGCTAACCCTAACCCTAACACTATCCTACGGCTGATGCTAACCCTAACCCTAACCCTAACACTATCCTAGGGCTGATGCTAACCCTAACCCTAACCCTAACGCTATCCTAGGGCTGATGCTAACCCTAACCCTAACACTATCCTAGGTCTGATGCTAACCCTAACCCTAAACCTAACACTATCCTAGGGGGGATGCTAACCCTAACCCTAACCCTAACACTATCCTAGGGCTGATGCTAACCCTAACACTAACACTATCCTAGGGCTGATGCTAACCCTAACCCTAACCCTAACACTCTCCAAGGGCTGATGCTAACCCTAACCCTAACCCTAACACTATCCTAGGGCTGATGCTAACCCTAACCCTAACAGTATCCTAGGGCTGATGCTAACCCTAACCCTAACACTATCCTAGGGCTGATGCTAACCCTAACCCTAACCCTAACACTATCTTAGGGCTGATGTTAACCCTAACCCTAACACTATCCTAGGGCTAATGCTAACCCTAACACTAACCCTAACACTAACCTAGGGCTGATGGTAACCCTAACCCTAACACTATCCTAGGGCTGATGCTAACCCTAACCCTAACCCTAACACTATCCTAGGGCTGATGCTAACCCTAACCCTAACACTATCATAGGGCTGATGCTAACCCTAACCTTAACCCTAACACTATCCTAGGGCTGATGCTAACCCTAACACTAACACTATCCTAGGGCTGATGCTAACCCTAACCCTAACCCTAACACTATCCTAGGGCTGATGCTAACCCTAACCCTAACCCAAACACTATCCTAGGGTTGATGCTAACCCTAACCCTAACACTATCCTAGGGCTGATGCTAACCCTAACCCTAACCATAACACTATCCTTGGGCTGATGCTAACCCTAACCATAACACTATCCTGGGGCTGATGCTAACCCTAACCCTAACCCTAACACTATCCTAGGCCTGATGATAACCCTAACCCTAACCCTAACACTATCCTAGGATTTATGTTAACCCTAACCCTAACACTATCCTAGGGCTGATGCTAACCCTAACCCTAACCCTAACACTATCCTAGGGCGGATGCTAACCCTAACCCTAACCCTAACACTATCCTAGGGCTGATGCTAACCCTAACACTAACACTATCCTAGGGCTGATGCTAACCCTAACCCTAACCCTAACATTATCCTAGGGCGGATGCTAACACTAACCCTAACCCAAACACTATCCTAGGGCTGATGCTAACCCTAACACTAACACTATCCTAGGCCTGATGCTAACCCTAACCCTAACCCTAACACTATCCTAGGGCTGATGCTAACCCTAACCCTAACACTATCCTAGGGCTGATGCTAACCCTAACCCTAACAATATCCTAGGGCTGATGCTAACCCTAACCCTATCCCTAACACTCTCCAAGGGCTGATGCTAACCCTAACCCTAACCCTAACACTATCCTAGGGCTGATGCTAACCCTAACCCTAACCCTAACACTATCCTAGGGCTGATGCTAACCCTAACGCTAACCCTAACACTATCCTTGAACTGATGCTAACCCTAACCCTAACCCTAACACTATCCTAGGCCTGATGATAACCCTAACCCTAACCCTAACACTATCCTAGGGTTTATGTTAACCCTAACCCTAACACTATCCTAGGGCTGATGATAACCCTAACCCTAACCCTAACACTATCCAAGGGCTGATGCTAACCCTAACCCTAACCATAACACTATCCTTGGGCTGATGCTAACCCTAACCATAACACCATCCTGGGGCTGATGCTAACCCTAACCCTAACCCTAACACTATCCTAGGCCTGATGATAACCCTAACCCTAACCCTAACACTATCCTAGGATTTATGTTAACCCTAACCCTAACACTATCCTAGGGCTGATGCTAACCCTAACCCTAACCCTAACACTATCCTAGGGCGGATGCTAACCCTAACCCTAACCCTAACACTATCCTAGGGCTGATGCTAACCCTAACACTAACACTATCCTAGGGCTGATGCTAACCCTAACCCTAACCCTAACACTATCCAAGGGCTGATGCTAACCCTAACCCTAACCCTAACACTATCCTAGGGCTGATGCTAACCCTAACCCTAACACTATCCTAGGGCTGATGCTAACCCTAACCCTAACCCTAACACTATCCTAGGGTTGATGCTAACCCTAACCCTAACACTATCCTAGGGCTGATGCTAACCTTAACCCTAACCCTAACACTATCCTAGGGCTGATGCTAACCCTAACGCTAACACTATCCTAGGGCTGATGCTAACCCTAACCCTAACCCTAACACTAACCTAGGGCTGAAGCTAACCCTAACCCTAACACTATCCTGGGGCTGATGCTAACCCTAACCCTAACCCTAACACTATCCTAGGGCTGATGCTAACCCTAACCCTAACACTATCCTAGGGCTGATGCTAACGATAACCCTAACCCTAACACTATCCTAGGGCTGATGCTAACCCTAACCCTAACACTATCCTAGGGCTGATGCTAACCCTAACACTAACACTATCCTAGGGCGGATGCTAACCCTAACCCTAACCCTAACACTATCCTAGGGCTGATGCTAACCCTAACACTAACACTATCCTAGGGCTGATGCTAACCCTAACCCTAACCCTAACATTATCCTAGGGCTGATGCTAACCCTAACCCTAACTCTAACACTATCTTAGGGCTGAGGCTAACCCTAACCCTAACACTATCCTACGGCTGATGCTAACCCTAACCCTAACCCAAACACTATCCTAGGGCTGATGCTAACCCTAACCCTAACACTATCCTAGGGCTGATGCTAACCCTAACCCTAACCCTAACACTATCCTAGGGCTGATGCTAACCCTAACCCTAACACTATCCTAGGGCTGATGCTAACCCTAACCCTAAACCTAACACTATCCTAGGGGGGATGCTAACCCTAACCCTAACCCTAACACTATCCTAGGGCTGATGCTAACCCTAACCCTAACCCTAACACTATCCTAGGGTTGATGCTAACCGTAACCCTAACACTATCCTAGGGCTGATGCTAACCCTAACCCTAACCCTAACACTATCTTAGGGCTGATGTTAACCCTAACCCTAACACTATCCTAGGGCTGATGCTAACCCTAACCCTAACCCTAACACTAACCTAGGGCTGATGCTAACCCTAACCCTAACACTATCCTAGGGCTGATGCTAACCCTAACCCTAACCCTAACACTATCCTAGGGCTGATGCTAACCCTAACCCTAACAGTATCCTAGGGCTGATGCTAACCCTAACACTAACCCTAACACTATCCTAGGGCTGATGCTAACCCTAACATTAACACTATCCTAGGGCTGATGCTAACCCTAACCCTAACCCTAACACTATCCTAGGGCTGATGCTAACCCTAACCCTAAACCAAACACTATACTAGGGTTGATGCTAACAATAACCCTAACACTATCCTAGGGCTGATGCTAACCCTAACCCTAACCCTAACACTATACTTGGGCTGATGCTAACCCTAACCCTAACACTATCCTGGGCCTGATGGTAACCCTAACCCTAACCCTAACACTATCCTAGGGCTGATGCTAACCCTAAACCTAACACTATCCTTGGGCTGATGCTAACCCTAACCCTAACCCTAACACTATCCTAGGGCAGATGCTAACCCTAACGCTAATCCTAACACTATCCTTGAACTGATGCTAACCCTAACCCTAACCCTAACACTATCCTAGGCCTGATGATAACCCTAACCCTAACCCTAACACTATCCTAGGGTTTATGTTAACCCTAACCCTAACACTATCCTAGGGCTGATGCTAACCCTAACCCTAACCCTAACACTATCCTAGGGCGGATGCTAACCCTAACCCTAACCCTAACACTATCCTAGGGCTGATGCTAACCCTAACACTAACACTATCCTATGGCTGATGCTAACCCTAACCCTAACCCTAACATTATCCTAGGGCGGATGCTAACCCTAACCCTAACCCTAACAGTATCCTAGGGCTGATGCTAACCCTAACACTAACACTATCCTAGGCCTGATGCTAACCCTAACCCTAACCCTATCACTATCCTAGGGCTAATGCTAACCCTAACCCTAACACTATCCTAGGGCTGATGCTCACCCTAACACTAACACTATCCTAGGGCTGATGCTAACCCTAACCCTAACCCTAACACTCTCCAAGGGCTGATGCTAACCCTAACCCTAACCCTAACACTATCCTAGGGCTGATGCTAACCCTAATCCTAACTCTAACACTATCTTAGGGCTGAGGCTAACCCTAAGCCTAACACTATCCTACGGCTGATGCTAACCCTAACCCTAACCCTAACACTATCCTAGGGCTGATGCTAACCCTAACCCTAACACTATCCTAGGCCTGATGCTAACCCTAACCCTAACCCTAACACTATCCTAGGGCTGATGCTAACCCAAACCCGAACACTATCCTAGGGCTGATGCTAACCCTAACCCTAACCCTAACACTATCCTAGGGCTGATGCTAACCCTAACCCTAACTCTAACACTATCTTAGGGCTGAGGCTAACCCTAACCCTAACACTATCCTAGGGCTGATGCTAACCCGAACCCTAACCCTAACACTATCCTAGGGCTGATGCTAACCCTAACCATAACACGATCCTAGGCCTGATGCTAACCCTAACCCTAACCCTAACTCTATCCTAGTGTTGATGCTAACCCTAACCCTAACACTATCCTAGGCCTGATGCTAACCCTATCCCTAACCCTAACACTCTCCTAGGGCTAAGGCTAACCCTAACCCTAACACTATCCTAGGGCTGATGCTAACCCTAACCCTAACCCAAACACTATCCTAGGGTTGATGCTAACCCTAACCCTAACACTATCCTAGGGCTGATGCTAACCCTAACCCTAACCCTAACACTATCCTTGGGCTGATGCTAACCCTAACCCTAACAGTATCCTGGGCCTGATGCTAACCCTAACCTTAACCCTAACACTATCATAGGGCTGATGCTAACTCTAACCCTAACACTATCCTTGGGCTGATGCTAACCCTAACCCTAACCCTAACACTATCCTAGGGCAGATGCTAACCCTAACGCTAACCCTAACACTATCCTTGAACTGATGCTAACCCTAACCCTAACCCTAACACTATCCTAGGCCTGATGATAACCCTAACCCTAACCCTAACACTATCCTAGGGTTTATGTTAACCCTAACCCTAACACTCTCCTAGGGCTGATGCTAACCCTAACCCTAACCCTAACAGTATCCTAGGGCTGATGCTAACCCTAACACTAACACTATCCTAGGGCTGATGCTAACCCTAACCCTAACCCAAACATTATCCTAGGGCGGATGCTAACCCTAACCCTAACCCTAAGACTATCCTAGGGCTGATGCTAACCCTAACACTAACACTATCCTAGGCCTGATGCTAACCCTAACCCTAACCCTAACACTATCCTAGGGCTGATGCTAACCCTAAGCCTAACACTATCCTAGGGCGGATGCTAACCCTAACCCTAACCCTAACACTATCCTAGGGCTGATGCTAACCCTAACACTAACACTATCCTAGGGCTGATGCTAACCCTAACCTTAACCCTAACATTATCCCAGGGCTGATGCTAACCCTAACCCTAACCCTAACACTATCCTAGGGCTGATGCTCACCCTAACCCTAACACTATCCTAGGGCTGATGCTAACCCTAACCCTAACCCTAACACTATCCTAGGGCTGATGCTAACCCTAACACTAACAATATCCTAGGCCTGATGCTAACCCTATCCCTAACCCTAACACTCTCCTAGGGCTAAGGCTAACCCTAACCCTAACACTATCCTAGGGCTGATGCTAACCCTAACCCTAACCCAAACACTATCCTAGGGTTGATGCTAACCCTAACCCTAACACTATCCTAGGGCTGATGCTAACCCTAACCCTAACCCTAACACTATCCTTGGGCTGATGCTAACCCTAACCCTAACACTATCCTGGGCCTGATGCTAACCCTAACCCTAACCCTAACACTATCATAGGGCTGATGCTAACCCTAACCCTAACACTATCCTTGGGCTGATGCTAAACCTAACCCTAACCCTAACACTATCCTAGGGCAGATGCTAACCCTAACGCTAACCCTAACACTATCCTTGAACTGATGCTAACACTAACCCTAACCCTAACACTATCCTAGGCCTGATGATAACCCTAACCCTAACCCTAACACTATCCTAGGGTTTATGTTAACCCTAACCCTAACACTCTCCTAGGGCTGATGCTAACCCTATCCCTAACCCTAACACTATCCTAGGGCTGATGCTAACCCTAACACTAACACTATCCTAGGGCTGATGCTAACCCTAACCCTAACCCAAACATTATCCTAGGGCGGATGCTAACCCTAACCCTAACCCTAACACTATCCTAGGGCTGATGCTAACCCTAACACTAACACTATCCTAGGCCTGATGCTAACCCTAACCCTAACCCTAACACTATCCTAGGGCTGATGCTAACCCTAAGCCTAACACTATCCTAGGGCGGATGCTAACCCTAACCCTAACCCTAACACTATCCTAGGGCTGATGCTAACCCTAACACTAACACTATCCTAGGGCTGATGCTAACCCTAACCGTAACCCTAACATTATCCTAGGCCTGATGCTAACCCTAACCCTAACTCTAACACTATCTTAGGGCTGAGGCTAACCCTAACCCTAACACTATCCTACGGCTGATGCTAACCCTAACCCTAACCCTAACACTATCCTAGGGCTGATGCCAACCCTAACCCTAACACTATCCTAGGGCTGATGCTAACCCTAACCCTAACCCTAACACTATCCTAGGGCTGATGCTAACCCTAACAGTAACACTATCCTAGGGCTGATGCTAACCCTAACCCTAACCCTAACATTATCCTAGGGCGGATGCTAACCCTAACCCTAACCCAAACACTATCCTAGGGCTGATGCTAACCCTAACACTAACACTATCCTAGGCCTCATGCTAACCCTAACCCTAACAATAACACTATCCTAGGGCTGATGCTAACCCTAACCCTAACACTATCCTAGGGCTGATGCTAACCCTAACCCTAACAACATCCTAGGGCTGATGCTAACCCTAACCCTAACGCTAACACTCTCCAAGGGCTGATGCTAACCCTAACCCTAACCCTAACACTATCCTAGGGCTGATGCTAACCCTAACCCTAACCCTAACACTATCCTAGGGCTGATGCTAACCCTAACGCTAACCCTAACACTGTCCTTGAACTGATGCTAACCCTAACCCTAACCCTAACACTATCCTAGGCCTGATGATAACCCTAACCCTAACCCTAACACTATCCTAGGGTTTATGTTAACCCTAACCCTAACACTATCCTAGGGCTGATGCTAACCCTAACCCTAACCCTAACACTATCCTAGGGCTGATGCTAACCCTAACCCTAACACTATCCTAGGGCTGATGCTAACCCTAACCCTAACCCTAACACTATCCTAGGGTTGATGCTAACCCTAACCCTAACACTATCCTAGGGCTGATGCTAACCTTAACCCTAACCCTAACACTATCCTAGGGCTGATGCTAACCCTAAAGCTAACACTATCCTAGGGCTGATGCTAACCCTAACCCTAACCCTAACACTAACCTAGGGCTGATGCTAACCCTAACCCTAACACTATCCTGGGGCTGATGCTAACCCTAACCCTAACCCTAACACTATCCTAGGGCTGATGCTAACCCTAACCCTAACACTATCCTAGGGCTGATGCTAACCATAACCCTAACCCTAACACTATCCTAGGGCTGATGCTAACCCTAACCCTAACACTATCCTAGGGCTGATGCTAACCCTAACACTAACACTATCCTAGGGCGGATGCTAACCCTAACCCTAACCCTAACACTATCCTAGGGCTGATGCTAACCCTAACACTAACACTATCCTAGGGCTGATGCTAACCCTAACCCTAACCCTAACATTATCCTAGGGCTGATGCTAACCCTAACCCTAACCCTAACACTATCCTAGGGCTGATGCTAACCCTAACCCTAACACTATCCTAGGGCTGATGCTAACCCTAACCCTAACCCTAACACTATCCTAGGGCTGATGCTAACCCTAACCCTAACACTATCCTAGGGCTGATGCTAACCCTAACCCTAAACCTAACACTATCCTAGGGGGGATGCTAACCCTAACCCTAACCCTAACACTCTCCTAGGGCTAAGGCTAACCCTAACCCTAACACTATCCTAGGGCTGATGCTAACCCTAACCCTAACCCAAACACTATCCTAAGGTTGATGCTAACCCTAACCCTAACACTATCCTAGGGCTGATGCTAACCCTAACCCTAACCCTAACACTATCCTTGGGCTGATGCTAACCCTAACCCTAACAGTATCCTGGGCCTGATGCTAACCCTAACCTTAACCCTAACACTATCATAGGGCTGATGCTAACTCTAACCCTAACACTATCCTTGGGCTGATGCTAACCCTAACCCTAACCCTAACACTATCCTAGGGCAGATGCTAACCCTAACGCTAACCCTAACACTATCCTTGAACTGATGCTAACCCTAACCCTAACCCTAACACTATCCTAGGCCTGATGATAACCCTAACCCTAACCCTAACACTATCCTAGGGTTTATGTTAACCCTAACCCTAACACTCTCCTAGGGCTGATGCTAACCCTAACCCTAACCCTAACAGTATCCTAGGGCTGATGCTAACCCTAACACTAACACTATCCTAGGGCTGATGCTAACCCTAACCCTAACCCAAACATTATCCTAGGGCGGATGCTAACCCTAACCCTAACCCTAAGACTATCCTAGGGCTGATGCTAACCCTAACACTAACACTATCCTAGGCCTGATGCTAACCCTAACCCTAACCCTAACACTATCCTAGGGCTGATGCTAACCCTAAGCCTAACACTATCCTAGGGCGGATGCTAACCCTAACCCTAACCCTAACACTATCCTAGGGCTGATGCTAACCCTAACACTAACACTATCCTAGGGCTGATGCTAACCCTAACCTTAACCCTAACATTATCCCAGGGCTGATGCTAACCCTAACCCTAACCCTAACACTATCCTAGGGCTGATGCTCACCCTAACCCTAACACTATCCTAGGGCTGATGCTAACCCTAACCCTAACCCTAACACTATCCTAGGGCTGATGCTAACCCTAACACTAACAATATCCTAGGCCTGATGCTAACCCTATCCCTAACCCTAACACTCTCCTAGGGCTAAGGCTAACCCTAACCCTAACACTATCCTAGGGCTGATGCTAACCCTAACCCTAACCCAAACACTATCCTAGGGTTGATGCTAACCCTAACCCTAACACTATCCTAGGGCTGATGCTAACCCTAACCCTAACCCTAACACTATCCTTGGGCTGATGCTAACCCTAACCCTAACACTATCCTGGGCCTGATGCTAACCCTAACCCTAACCCTAACACTATCATAGGGCTGATGCTAACCCTAACCCTAACACTATCCTTGGGCTGATGCTAAACCTAACCCTAACCCTAACACTATCCTAGGGCAGATGCTAACCCTAACGCTAACCCTAACACTATCCTTCAACTGATGCTAACACTAACCCTAACCCTAACACTATCCTAGGCCTGATGATAACCCTAACCCTAACCCTAACACTATCCTAGGGTTTATGTTAACCCTAACCCTAACACTCTCCTAGGGCTGATGCTAACCCTATCCCTAACCCTAACACTATCCTAGGGCTGATGCTAACCCTAACACTAACACTATCCTAGGGCTGATGCTAACCCTAACCCTAACCCAAACATTATCCTAGGGCGGATGCTAACCCTAACCCTAACCCTAACACTATCCTAGGGCTGATGCTAACCCTAACACTAACACTATCCTAGGCCTGATGCTAACCCTAACCCTAACCCTAACACTATCCTAGGGCTGATGCTAACCCTAAGCCTAACACTATCCTAGGGCGGATGCTAACCCTAACCCTAACCCTAACACTATCCTAGGGCTGATGCTAACCCTAACACTAACACTATCCTAGGGCTGATGCTAACCCTAACCGTAACCCTAACATTATCCTAGGCCTGATGCTAACCCTAACCCTAACTCTAACACTATCTTAGGGCTGAGGCTAACCCTAACCCTAACACTATCCTACGGCTGATGCTAACCCTAACCCTAACCCTAACACTATCCTAGGGCTGATGCCAACCCTAACCCTAACACTATCCTAGGGCTGATGCTAACCCTAACCCTAACCCTAACACTATCCTAGGGCTGATGCTAACCCTAACAGTAACACTATCCTAGGGCTGATGCTAACCCTAACCCTAACCCTAACATTATCCTAGGGCGGATGCTAACCCTAACCCTAACCCAAACACTATCCTAGGGCTGATGCTAACCCTAACACTAACACTATCCTAGGCCTCATGCTAACCCTAACCCTAACAATAACACTATCCTAGGGCTGATGCTAACCCTAACCCTAACACTATCCTAGGGCTGATGCTAACCCTAACCCTAACAACATCCTAGGGCTGATGCTAACCCTAACCCTAACGCTAACACTCTCCAAGGGCTGATGCTAACCCTAACCCTAACCCTAACACTATCCTAGGGCTGATGCTAACCCTAACCCTAACCCTAACACTATCCTAGGGCTGATGCTAACCCTAACGCTAACCCTAACACTGTCCTTGAACTGATGCTAACCCTAACCCTAACCCTAACACTATCCTAGGCCTGATGATAACCCTAACCCTAACCCTAACACTATCCTAGGGTTTATGTTAACCCTAACCCTAACACTATCCTAGGGCTGATGCTAACCCTAACCCTAACCCTAACACTATCCTAGGGCTGATGCTAACCCTAACCCTAACACTATCCTAGGGCTGATGCTAACCCTAACCCTAACCCTAACACTATCCTAGGGTTGATGCTAACCCTAACCCTAACACTATCCTAGGGCTGATGCTAACCTTAACCCTAACCCTAACACTATCCTAGGGCTGATGCTAACCCTAAAGCTAACACTATCCTAGGGCTGATGCTAACCCTAACCCTAACCCTAACACTAACCTAGGGCTGATGCTAACCCTAACCCTAACACTATCCTGGGGCTGATGCTAACCCTAACCCTAACCCTAACACTATCCTAGGGCTGATGCTAACCCTAACCCTAACACTATCCTAGGGCTGATGCTAACCATAACCCTAACCCTAACACTATCCTAGGGCTGATGCTAACCCTAACCCTAACACTATCCTAGGGCTGATGCTAACCCTAACACTAACACTATCCTAGGGCGGATGCTAACCCTAACCCTAACCCTAACACTATCCTAGGGCTGATGCTAACCCTAACACTAACACTATCCTAGGGCTGATGCTAACCCTAACCCTAACCCTAACATTATCCTAGGGCTGATGCTAACCCTAACCCTAACCCTAACACTATCCTAGGGCTGATGCTAACCCTAACCCTAACACTATCCTAGGGCTGATGCTAACCCTAACCCTAACCCTAACACTATCCTAGGGCTGATGCTAACCCTAACCCTAACACTATCCTAGGGCTGATGCTAACCCTAACCCTAAACCTAACACTATCCTAGGGGGGATGCTAACCCTAACCCTAACCCTAACACTATCCTAGGGCTGATGCTAACCCTAACACTAACACTATCCTAGGGCAGATGCTAACCCTAACCCTAACCCTAACACTCTCCAAGGGCTGATGCTAACCCTAACCCTAACCCTAACACTATCCCAGGGCTGATGCTAACCCTAACCCTAACACTATCCTAGGGCTGATGCTAACCCTAACCCTAACCCTAACACTATCCTAGGGTTGATGCTAACCGTAACCCTAACACTATCCTAGGGCTGATGCTAACCCTAACCCTAACCCTAACACTATCTTAGGGCTGATGTTAACCCTAACCCCAACACTATCCTAGGGCTGATGCTAACCCTAACCCTAACCCTAACACTAACCTAGGGCTGATGCTAACCCTAACCCTAACACTATCCTAGGGCTGATGCTAACCCTAACCCTAACCCTAACACTATCCTAGGGCTGATGCTAACCCTAACCCTAACAGTATCCTAGGGCTGATGCTAACCCTAACCCTAACCCTAACACTATCCTAGGGCTGATGCTAACCCTAACACTAACACTATCCTAGGGCTGATGCTAACCCTAACCCTAACCCTAACACTATCCTAGGGCTGATGCTAACCCTAACCCTAACCCAAACACTATACTAGGGTTGATGCTAACCCTAGCCCTAACACTATCCTAGGGCTGATGCTAACCCTAACCCTAACCCTAACACTATACTTGGGCTGATGCTAACCCTAACCCTAACACTATCCTGGGCCTGATGGTAACCCTAACCCTAACCCTAACACTATCCTAGGGCTGATGCTAACCCCAACCCTAACACTATCCTTGGGCTGATGCTAACCCTAACCCTAACCCTAACACTATCCTAGGGCAGATGCTAACCCTAACGCTAACCCTAACACTATCCTTGAACTGATGCTAACCCTAACCCTAACCCTAACACTATCCTAGGCCTGATGATAACCCTAACCCTAACCCTAACACTATCCTAGGGTTTATGTTAACCCTAACCCTAACACTATCCTAGGGCTGATGCTAACCCTAACACTAACCCTAACACTATCCTAGGGCGGATGCTAACCCTAACCCTAACCCTAACACTATCCTAGGGCTGATGCTAACCCTAACACTAACACTATCCTAGGGCTGATGCTAACCCTAACCCTAACCCTAACATTATCCTAGGGCGGATGCTAACCCTAACCCTAACCCTAACACTATCCTAAGGCTGATGCTAACCCTAACACTAACACTATCCTAGGCCTGATGCTAACCCTAACCCTAACCCTAACACTATCCTAGGGCTAATGCTAACCCTAACCCTAACCCTAACACTATCCTAGGGCTGATGCTAACCCTAACACTAACACTATCCTAGGGCTGATGCTAACCCTAACCCTAACCCTAACATTATCCTAGGGCGGATGCTAACCCTAACCCTAACCCTAACACTATCCTAGGGCTGATGCTAACCCTAACACTAACACTATCCTAGGCCTGATGCTAACCCTAACCCTAACCCTAACACTATCCTAGGGCTAATGCTAACCCTAACCCTAACACTATCCTAGGGCTGATGCTCACCCTAACACTAACACTATCCTAGGGCTGATGCTAACCCTAACCCTAACCCTAACACTCTCCAAGGGCTGATGCTAACCCTAACCCTAACCCTAACACTATCCTAGGGCTGATGCTAACCCTAACCCTAACTCTAACACTATCTTAGGTCTGAGGCTAACCCTAACCCTAACACTATCCTACGGCTGATGCTAACCCTAACCCTAACCCTAACACTATCCTAGGGCTGATGCTAACCCTAAACCTAACACTATCCTAGGCCTGATGCTAACCCTAACCCTAACCCTAACACTATCCTAGGGCTGATGCTAACCCAAACCCTAACACTATCCTAGGGCTGATGCTAACCCTAACCCTAACCCTAACACTATCCTAGGGCTGATGCTAACCCTAACCCTAACTCTAACACTATCTTAGGGCTGAGGCTAACCCTAACCCTAACACTATCCTAGGGCTGATGCTAACCCGAACCCTAACCCTAACACTATCCTAGGGCTGATGCTAACCCTAACCATAACACGATCCTAGGCCTGATGCTAACCCTAACCCTAACCCTAACTCTATCCTAGTGTTGATGCTAACCCTAACCCTAACACTATCCTAGGCCTGATGCTAACCCTATCCCTAACCCTAACACTCTCCTAGGGCTAAGGCTAACCCTAACCCTAACACTATCCTAGGGCTGATGCTAACCCTAACCCTAACCCAAACACTATCATAGGGTTGATGCTAACCCTAACCCTAACACTATCCTAGGGCTGATGCTAACCCTAACCCTAACCCTAACACTATCCTTGGGCTGATGCTAACCCTAACCCTAACACTATCCTGGGCCTGATGCTAACCCTAACCCTAACCCTAACACTATCATAGGGCTGATGCTAACCCTAACCCTAACACTATCCTTGGGCTGATGCTAACCCTAACCCTAACCCTAACACTATCCTAGGGCAGATGCTAACCCTAACGCTAACCCTAACACTATCCTTGAACTGATGCTAACCCTAACCCTAACCCTAACACTATCCTAGGCCTGATGATAACCCTAACCCTAACCCTAACACTATCCTAGGGTTTATGTTAACCCTAACCCTAACACTCTCCTAGGGCTGATGCTAACCCTAACCCTAACCCTAACAGTATCCTAGGGCTGATGCTAACCCTAACACTAACACTATCCTAGGGCTGATGCTAACCCTAACCCTAACCCAAACATTATCCTAGGGCGGATGCTAACCCTAACCCTAACTCTAAGACTATCCTAGGGCTGATGCTAACCCTAACACTAACACTATCCTAGGCCTGATGCTAACCCTAACCCTAACCCTAACACTATCCTAGGGCTGATGCTAACCCTAAGCCTAACACTATCCTAGGGCGGATGCTAACCCTAACCCTAACCCTAACACTATCCTAGGGCTGATGCTAACCCTAACACTAACACTATCCTAGGGCTGATGCTAACCCTAACCTTAACCCTAACATTATCCTAGGGCTGATGCTAACCCTAACCCTAACCCTAACACTATCCTAGGGCTGATGCTCACCCTAACCCTAACACTATCCTAGGGCTGATGCTAACCCTAACCCTAACCCTAACACTATCCTAGGGCTAATGCTAACCCTAACCCTAACCCTAACACTATCCTAGGGCTGATGCTAACCCTAACACTAACACTATCCTAGGGCTGATGCTAACCCTAACCCTAACCCTAACATTATCCTAGGGCGGATGCTAACCCTAACCCTAACCCAAACACTATCCTAGGGCTGATGCTAACCCTAACACTAACACTATCCTAGGCCTGATGCTAACCCTAACCCTAACCCTAACACTATCCTAGGGCTGATGCTAACCCTAACCCTAACACTATCCTAGGGCTGATGCTAACCCTAACCCTAACAATATCCTAGGGCTGATGCTAACCCTAACCCTAACGCTAACACTCTCCAAGGGCTGATGCTAACCCTAACCCTAACCCTAACACTATCCTAGGGCTGATGCTAACCCTAACCCTATCCCTAACACTATCCTAGGGCTGATGCTAACCCTAACGCTAACCCTAACACTGTCCTTGAACTGATGCTAACCCTAACCCTAACCCTAACACTATCCTAGGCCTGATGATAACCCTAACCCTAACCCTAACACTATCCTAGGGTTTATGTTAACCCTAACCCTAACACTATCCTAGGGCTGATGCTAACCCTAACCCTAACCCTAACACTATCCTAGGGCTGATGCTAACCCTAACACTAACACTATCCTAGGGCTGATGCTAACCCTAACCCTAACCCTAACACTCTCCAAGGGCTGATGCTAACCCTAACCCTAACCCTAACACTAACCTACGGCTGATGCTAACCCTAACCCTAACCCTAACACTATCCTAGGGCTGATGCTAACCCTAACCCTAACACTATTCTAGGCCTGAAGCTAACCCTAACCCTAACCCTAACACTATCCTAGGGCTGATGCTAACCCAAACCCTAACACTATCCTAGGGCTGATGCTAACCCTAACCCTAACCCTAACTCTATCCTAGCGTTGATGCTAACCCTAACCCTAACACTATCCTAGGCCTGATGCTAACCCTATCCCTAACCCTAACACTCTCCTAGGGCTAAGGCTAACCCTAACCCTAACACTATCCTAGGGCTGATGCTAACCCTAACCCTAACCCAAACACTATCCTAGGGTTGATGCTAACCCTAACCCTAACACTATCCTAGGGCTGATGCTAACCCTAACCCTAACCCTAACACTATCCTTGGGCTGATGCTAACCCTAACCCTAACACTATCCTGGGCCTGATGCTAACCCTAACCCTAACCCTAACACTATCATAGGTCTGATGCTAACCCTAACCCTAACACTATCCTTGGGCTGATGCTAAACCTAACCCTAACCCTAACACTATCCTAGGGCAGATGCTACCCCTAACGCTAACCCTAACACTATCCTTGAACTGATGCTAACACTAACCCTAACCCTAACACTATCCTAGGCCTGATGATAACCCTAACCCTAACCCTAACACTATCCTAGGGTTTATGTTAACCCTAACCCTAACACTCTCCTAGGGCTGATGCTAACCCTATCCCTAACCCTAACACTATCCTAGGGCTGATGCTAACCCTAACACTAACACTATCCTAGGGCTGATGCTAACCCTAACCCTAACCCAAACATTATCCTAGGGCGGATGCTAACCCTAACCCTAACCCTAACACTATCCTAGGGCTGATGCTAACCCTAACACTAACACTATCCTAGGCCTGATGCTAACCCTAACCCTAACCCTAACACTATCCTAGGGCTGATGCTAACCCTAAGCCTAACACTATCCTAGGGCGGATGCTAACCCTAACCCTAACCCTAACACTATCCTAGGGCTGATGCTAACCCTAACACTAACACTATCCTAGGGCTGATGCTAACCCTAACCCTAACACTATCCTAGGGCTGATGCTAACCCTAACACTAACACTATCCTAGGGCTGATGCTAACCCTAACCGTAACCCTAACATTATCCTAGGCCTGATGCTAACCCTAACCCTAACTCTAACACTATCTTAGGGCTGAGGCTAACCCTAACCCTAACACTATCCTAGGGCTGATGCTAACCCTAACCCTAACCCTAACACTATCCTAGGGCTGATGCTAACCCTAACCCTAACACTATCCTAGGGCTGATGCTAACCCTAACCCTAACAACATCCTAGGGCTGATGCTAACCCTAACCCTAACGCTAACACTCTCCAAGGGCTGATGCTAACCCTAACCCTAACCCTAACACTATCCTAGGGCTGATGCTAACCCTAACCCTAACCCTAACACTATCCTAGGGCTGATGCTAACCCTAACGCTAACCCTAACACTGTCCTTGAACTGATGCTAACCCTAACCCTAACCCTAACACTATCCTAGGCCTGATGATAACCCTAACCCTAACCCTAACACTATCCTAGGGTTTATGTTAACCCTAACCCTAACACTATCCTAGGGCTGATGCTAACCCTAACCCTAACCCTAACACTATCCTAGGGCTGATGCTAACCCTAACCCTAACACTATCCTAGGGCTGATGCTAACCCTAACCCTAACCCTAACACTATCCTAGGGTTGATGCTGACCCTAACCCTAACACTATCCTAGGGCTGATGCTAACCTTAACCCTAACCCTAACACTATCCTAGGGCTGATGCTAACCCTAACGCTAACACTATCCTAGGGCTGATGCTAACCCTAACCCTAACCCTAACACTAACCTAGGGCTGATGCTAACCCTAACACTAACACTATCCTGGGGCTGATGCTAACCCTAACCCTAACCCTAACACTATCCTAGGGCTGATGCTAACCCTAACCCTAACACTATCCTAGGGCTGATGCTAACCATAACCCTAACCCTAACACTATCCTAGGGCTGATGCTAACCCTAACCCTAACACTATCCTAGGGCTGATGCTAACCCTAACACTAACACTATCCTAGGGCGGATGCTAACCCTAACCCTAACACTAACACTATCCTAGGGCTGATGCTAACCCTAACACTAACACTATCCTATGGCTGATGCTAACCCTAACCCTAACCCTAACATTATCCTAGGGCTGATGCTAACCCTAACCCTAACTCTAACACTATCTTAGGGCTGAGGCTAACCCTAACACGAACACTATCCTAGGGCGGATGCTAACCCTAACCCTAACCCTAACACTATCCTAGGGCTGATGCTAACCCTAACACTAACACTATCCTAGGGCTGATGCTAACCCTAACCCTAACCCTAACATTATCCTAGGGCTGATGCTAACCCTAACCCTAACCCTAACACTATCCTAGGGCTGATGCTAACCCTAACCCTAACACTATCCTAGGGCTGATGCTAACCCTAACCCTAACCCTAACACTATCCTAGGGCTGATGCTAACCCTAACACTAACACTATCCTAGAGCTGATGCTAACCCTAACCCTAACCCTAACATTATCCTAGGGCGGATGCTAACCCTAACCCTAACCCTAACACTATCCTAGGGCTGATGCTAACCCTAACACTAACACTATCCTAGGCCTGATGCTAACCCTAACCCTAACCCTAACACTATCCTAGGGCTAATGCTAACCCTAACCCTAACCCTAACACTATCCTAGGGCTGATGCTAACCCTAACACTAACACTATCCTAGGGCTGATGCTAACCTAACCCTAACCCTAACATTATCCTAGGGCGGATGCTAACCCTAACCCTTACCCTAACACTATCCTAGGGCTGATGCTAACCCTAACACTAACACTATCCTAGGCCTGATGCTAACCCTAACCCTAACCCTAACACTATCCTAGGGCTAATGCTAACCCTAACCCTAACACTATCCTAGGGCTGATGCTCACCCTAACACTAACACTATCCTAGGGCTGATGCTAACCCTAACCCTAACCCTAACACTCTCCAAGGGCTGATGCTAACCCTAACCCTAACCCTAACACTATCCTAGGGCTGATGCTAACCCTAACCCTAACTCTAACACTATCTTAGGGCTGAGGCTAACCCTAACCCTAACACTATCCTACGGCTGATGCTAACCCTAACCCTAACCCTAACACTATCCTAGGGCTGATGCTAACCCTAACCCTAACACTATCCTAGGGCTGATGCTAACCCTAACCCTAACAACATCCTAGGGCTGATGCTAACCCTAACCCTAACGCTAACACTCTCCAAGGGCTGATGCTAACCCTAACCCTAACCCTAACACTATCCTAGGGCTGATGCTAACCCTAACCCTAACCCTAACACTATCCTAGGGCTGATGCTAACCCTAACGCTAACCCTAACACTGTCCTTGAACTGATGCTAACCCTAACCCTAACCCTAACACTATCCTAGGCCTGATGATAACCCTAACTCTAACCCTAACACTATCCTAGGGTTTATGTTAACCCTAACCCTAACACTATCCTAGGGCTGATGCTAACCCTAACCCTAACCCTAACACTATCCTAGGGCTGATGCTAACCCTAACCCTAACACTATCCTAGGGCTGATGCTAACCCTAACCCTAACCCTAACACTATCCTAGGGTTGATGCTAACCCTAACCCTAACACTATCCTAGGGCTGATGCTAAACCTAACCCTAACCCTAACACTATCCTAGGGCTGATGCTAACCCTAACGCTAACACTATCCTAGGGCTGATGCTAACCCTAACCCTAACCCTAACACTAACCTAGGGCTGATGCTAACCCTAACCCTAACACTATCCTGGGGCTGATGCTAACCCTAACCCTAACCCTAACACTATCCTAGGGCTGATGCTAACCCTAACCCTAACACTATCCTAGGGCTGATGCTAACCATAACCCTAACCCTAACACTATCCTAGGGCTGATGCTAACCCTAACCCTAACACTATCCTAGGGCTGATGCTAACCCTAACACTAACACTATCCTAGGGCGGATGCTAACCCTAACCCTAACACTAACACTATCCTAGGGCTGATGCTAACCCTAACACTAACACTATCCTAGGGCTGATGCTAACCCTAACCCTAACCCTAACATTATCCTAGGGCTGATGCTAACCCTAACCCTAACTCTAACACTATCTTAGGGCTGAGGCTAACCCTAACACGAACACTATCCTAGGGCGGATGCTAACCCTAACCCTAACCCTAACACTATCCTAGGGCTGATGCTAACCCTAACACTAACACTATCCTAGGGCAGATGCTAACCCTAACCCTAACCCTAACACTCTCCAAGGGCTGAGGCTAACCCTAACCCTAACCCTAACACTATCCTAGGGCTGATGCTAACCCTAACCCTAACACTATCCTAGGGCTGATGCTAACCCTAACCCTAACCCTAACACTATCCTAGGGTTGATGCTAACCGTAACCCTAACACTATCCTAGGGCTGATGCTAACCCTAACCCTAACCCTAACACTATCTTAGGGCTGATGTTAACCCTAACCCCAACACTATCCTAGGGCTGATGCTAACCCTAACCCTAACCCTAACACTAACCTAGGGCTGATGCTAACCCTAACCCTAACACTATCCTAGGGCTGATGCTAACCCTAACCCTAACCCTAACACTATCCTAGGGTTTATGTTAACCCTAACCCTAACACTATCCTAGGGCTGATGCTAACCCTAACACTAACCCTAACACTATCCTAGGGCGGATGCTAACCCTAACCCTAACCCTAACACTATCCTAGGGCTGATGCTAACCCTAACACTAACACTATCCTAGGGCTGATGCTAACCCTAACCCTAACCCTAACATTATCCTAGGGCGGATGCTAACCCTAACCCTAACCCTAACACTATCCTAAGGCTGATGCTAACCCTAACACTAACACTATCCTAGGCCTGATGCTAACCCTAACCCTAACCCTAACACTATCCTAGGGCTAATGCTAACCCTAACCCTAACCCTAACACTATCCTAGGGCTGATGCTAACCCTAACACTAACACTATCCTAGGGCTGATGCTAACCCTAACCCTAACCCTAACATTATCCTAGGGCGGATGCTAACCCTAACCCTAACCCTAACACTATCCTAGGGCTGATGCTAACCCTAACACTAACACTATCCTAGGCCTGATGCTAACCCTAACCCTAACCCTAACACTATCCTAGGGCTAATGCTAACCCTAACCCTAACACTATCCTAGGGCTGATGCTCACCCTAACACTAACACTATCCTAGGGCTGATGCTAACCCTAACCCTAACCCTAACACTCTCCAAGGGCTGATGCTAACCCTAACCCTAACCCTAACACTATCCTAGGGCTGATGCTAACCCTAACCCTAACTCTAACACTATCTTAGGTCTGAGGCTAACCCTAACCCTAACACTATCCTACGGCTGATGCTAACCCTAACCCTAACCCTAACACTATCCTAGGGCTGATGCTAACCCTAAACCTAACACTATCCTAGGCCTGATGCTAACCCTAACCCTAACCCTAACACTATCCTAGGGCTGATGCTAACCCAAACCCTAACACTATCCTAGGGCTGATGCTAACCCTAACCCTAACCCTAACACTATCCTAGGGCTGATGCTAACCCTAACCCTAACTCTAACACTATCTTAGGGCTGAGGCTAACCCTAACCCTAACACTATCCTAGGGCTGATGCTAACCCGAACCCTAACCCTAACACTATCCTAGGGCTGATGCTAACCCTAACCATAACACGATCCTAGGCCTGATGCTAACCCTAACCCTAACCCTAACTCTATCCTAGTGTTGATGCTAACCCTAACCCTAACACTATCCTAGGCCTGATGCTAACCCTATCCCTAACCCTAACACTCTCCTAGGGCTAAGGCTAACCCTAACCCTAACACTATCCTAGGGCTGATGCTAACCCTAACCCTAACCCAAACACTATCCTAGGGTTGATGCTAACCCTAACCCTAACACTATCCTAGGGCTGATGCTAACCCTAACCCTAACCCTAACACTATCCTTGGGCTGATGCTAACCCTAACCCTAACACTATCCTGGGCCTGATGCTAACCCTAACCCTAACCCTAACACTATCATAGGGCTGATGCTAACCCTAACCCTAACACTATCCTTGGGCTGATGCTAACCCTAACCCTAACCCTAACACTATCCTAGGGCAGATGCTAACCCTAACGCTAACCCTAACACTATCCTTGAACTGATGCTAACCCTAACCCTAACCCTAACACTATCCTAGGCCTGATGATAACCCTAACCCTAACCCTAACACTATCCTAGGGTTTATGTTAACCCTAACCCTAACACTCTCCTAGGGCTGATGCTAACCCTAACCCTAACCCTAACAGTATCCTAGGGCTGATGCTAACCCTAACACTAACACTATCCTAGGGCTGATGCTAACCCTAACCCTAACCCAAACATTATCCTAGGGCGGATGCTAACCCTAACCCTAACTCTAAGACTATCCTAGGGCTGATGCTAACCCTAACACTAACACTATCCTAGGCCTGATGCTAACCCTAACCCTAACCCTAACACTATCCTAGGGCTGATGCTAACCCTAAGCCTAACACTATCCTAGGGCGGATGCTAACCCTAACCCTAACCCTAACACTATCCTAGGGCTGATGCTAACCCTAACACTAACACTATCCTAGGGCTGATGCTAACCCTAACCTTAACCCTAACATTATCCTAGGGCTGATGCTAACCCTAACCCTAACCCTAACACTATCCTAGGGCTGATGCTCACCCTAACCCTAACACTATCCTAGGGCTGATGCTAACCCTAACCCTAACCCTAACACTATCCTAGGGCTAATGCTAACCCTAACCCTAACCCTAACACTATCCTAGGGCTGATGCTAACCCTAACACTAACACTATCCTAGGGCTGATGCTAACCCTAACCCTAACCCTAACATTATCCTAGGGCGGATGCTAACCCTAACCCTAACCCAAACACTATCCTAGGGCTGATGCTAACCCTAACACTAACACTATCCTAGGCCTGATGCTAACCCTAACCCTAACCCTAACACTATCCTAGGGCTGATGCTAACCCTAACCCTAACACTATCCTAGGGCTGATGCTAACCCTAACCCTAACAATATCCTAGGGCTGATGCTAACCCTAACCCTAACGCTAACACTCTCCAAGGGCTGATGCTAACCCTAACCCTAACCCTAACACTATCCTAGGGCTGATGCTAACCCTAACCCTATCCCTAACACTATCCTAGGGCTGATGCTAACCCTAACGCTAACCCTAACACTGTCCTTGAACTGATGCTAACCCTAACCCTAACCCTAACACTATCCTAGGCCTGATGATAACCCTAACCCTAACCCTAACACTATCCTAGGGTTTATGTTAACCCTAACCCTAACACTATCCTAGGGCTGATGCTAACCCTAACCCTAACCCTAACACTATCCTAGGGCTGATGCTAACCCTAACACTAACACTATCCTAGGGCTGATGCTAACCCTAACCCTAACCCTAACACTCTCCAAGGGCTGATGCTAACCCTAACCCTAACCCTAACACTAACCTACGGCTGATGCTAACCCTAACCCTAACCCTAACACTATCCTAGGGCTGATGCTAACCCTAACCCTAACACTATTCTAGGCCTGAAGCTAACCCTAACCCTAACCCTAACACTATCCTAGGGCTGATGCTAACCCAAACCCTAACACTATCCTAGGGCTGATGCTAACCCTAACCCTAACCCTAACTCTATCCTAGCGTTGATGCTAACCCTAACCCTAACACTATCCTAGGCCTGATGCTAACCCTATCCCTAACCCTAACACTCTCCTAGGGCTAAGGCTAACCCTAACCCTAACACTATCCTAGGGCTGATGCTAACCCTAACCCTAACCCAAACACTATCCTAGGGTTGATGCTAACCCTAACCCTAACACTATCCTAGGGCTGATGCTAACCCTAACCCTAACCCTAACACTATCCTTGGGCTGATGCTAACCCTAACCCTAACACTATCCTGGGCCTGATGCTAACCCTAACCCTAACCCTAACACTATCATAGGTCTGATGCTAACCCTAACCCTAACACTATCCTTGGGCTGATGCTAAACCTAACCCTAACCCTAACACTATCCTAGGGCAGATGCTACCCCTAACGCTAACCCTAACACTATCCTTGAACTGATGCTAACACTAACCCTAACCCTAACACTATCCTAGGCCTGATGATAACCCTAACCCTAACCCTAACACTATCCTAGGGTTTATGTTAACCCTAACCCTAACACTCTCCTAGGGCTGATGCTAACCCTATCCCTAACCCTAACACTATCCTAGGGCTGATGCTAACCCTAACACTAACACTATCCTAGGGCTGATGCTAACCCTAACCCTAACCCAAACATTATCCTAGGGCGGATGCTAACCCTAACCCTAACCCTAACACTATCCTAGGGCTGATGCTAACCCTAACACTAACACTATCCTAGGCCTGATGCTAACCCTAACCCTAACCCTAACACTATCCTAGGGCTGATGCTAACCCTAAGCCTAACACTATCCTAGGGCGGATGCTAACCCTAACCCTAACCCTAACACTATCCTAGGGCTGATGCTAACCCTAACACTAACACTATCCTAGGGCTGATGCTAACCCTAACCCTAACACTATCCTAGGGCTGATGCTAACCCTAACACTAACACTATCCTAGGGCTGATGCTAACCCTAACCGTAACCCTAACATTATCCTAGGCCTGATGCTAACCCTAACCCTAACTCTAACACTATCTTAGGGCTGAGGCTAACCCTAACCCTAACACTATCCTAGGGCTGATGCTAACCCTAACCCTAACCCTAACACTATCCTAGGGCTGATGCTAACCCTAACCCTAACACTATCCTAGGGCTGATGCTAACCCTAACCCTAACAACATCCTAGGGCTGATGCTAACCCTAACCCTAACGCTAACACTCTCCAAGGGCTGATGCTAACCCTAACCCTAACCCTAACACTATCCTAGGGCTGATGCTAACCCTAACCCTAACCCTAACACTATCCTAGGGCTGATGCTAACCCTAACGCTAACCCTAACACTGTCCTTGAACTGATGCTAACCCTAACCCTAACCCTAACACTATCCTAGGCCTGATGATAACCCTAACCCTAACCCTAACACTATCCTAGGGTTTATGTTAACCCTAACCCTAACACTATCCTAGGGCTGATGCTAACCCTAACCCTAACCCTAACACTATCCTAGGGCTGATGCTAACCCTAACCCTAACACTATCCTAGGGCTGATGCTAACCCTAACCCTAACCCTAACACTATCCTAGGGTTGATGCTGACCCTAACCCTAACACTATCCTAGGGCTGATGCTAACCTTAACCCTAACCCTAACACTATCCTAGGGCTGATGCTAACCCTAACGCTAACACTATCCTAGGGCTGATGCTAACCCTAACCCTAACCCTAACACTAACCTAGGGCTGATGCTAACCCTAACACTAACACTATCCTGGGGCTGATGCTAACCCTAACCCTAACCCTAACACTATCCTAGGGCTGATGCTAACCCTAACCCTAACACTATCCTAGGGCTGATGCTAACCATAACCCTAACCCTAACACTATCCTAGGGCTGATGCTAACCCTAACCCTAACACTATCCTAGGGCTGATGCTAACCCTAACACTAACACTATCCTAGGGCGGATGCTAACCCTAACCCTAACACTAACACTATCCTAGGGCTGATGCTAACCCTAACACTAACACTATCCTATGGCTGATGCTAACCCTAACCCTAACCCTAACATTATCCTAGGGCTGATGCTAACCCTAACCCTAACTCTAACACTATCTTAGGGCTGAGGCTAACCCTAACACGAACACTATCCTAGGGCGGATGCTAACCCTAACCCTAACCCTAACACTATCCTAGGGCTGATGCTAACCCTAACACTAACACTATCCTAGGGCTGATGCTAACCCTAACCCTAACCCTAACATTATCCTAGGGCTGATGCTAACCCTAACCCTAACCCTAACACTATCCTAGGGCTGATGCTAACCCTAACCCTAACACTATCCTAGGGCTGATGCTAACCCTAACCCTAACCCTAACACTATCCTAGGGCTGATGCTAACCCTAACACTAACACTATCCTAGAGCTGATGCTAACCCTAACCCTAACCCTAACATTATCCTAGGGCGGATGCTAACCCTAACCCTAACCCTAACACTATCCTAGGGCTGATGCTAACCCTAACACTAACACTATCCTAGGCCTGATGCTAACCCTAACCCTAACCCTAACACTATCCTAGGGCTAATGCTAACCCTAACCCTAACCCTAACACTATCCTAGGGCTGATGCTAACCCTAACACTAACACTATCCTAGGGCTGATGCTAACCTAACCCTAACCCTAACATTATCCTAGGGCGGATGCTAACCCTAACCCTTACCCTAACACTATCCTAGGGCTGATGCTAACCCTAACACTAACACTATCCTAGGCCTGATGCTAACCCTAACCCTAACCCTAACACTATCCTAGGGCTAATGCTAACCCTAACCCTAACACTATCCTAGGGCTGATGCTCACCCTAACACTAACACTATCCTAGGGCTGATGCTAACCCTAACCCTAACCCTAACACTCTCCAAGGGCTGATGCTAACCCTAACCCTAACCCTAACACTATCCTAGGGCTGATGCTAACCCTAACCCTAACTCTAACACTATCTTAGGGCTGAGGCTAACCCTAACCCTAACACTATCCTACGGCTGATGCTAACCCTAACCCTAACCCTAACACTATCCTAGGGCTGATGCTAACCCTAACCCTAACACTATCCTAGGGCTGATGCTAACCCTAACCCTAACAACATCCTAGGGCTGATGCTAACCCTAACCCTAACGCTAACACTCTCCAAGGGCTGATGCTAACCCTAACCCTAACCCTAACACTATCCTAGGGCTGATGCTAACCCTAACCCTAACCCTAACACTATCCTAGGGCTGATGCTAACCCTAACGCTAACCCTAACACTGTCCTTGAACTGATGCTAACCCTAACCCTAACCCTAACACTATCCTAGGCCTGATGATAACCCTAACTCTAACCCTAACACTATCCTAGGGTTTATGTTAACCCTAACCCTAACACTATCCTAGGGCTGATGCTAACCCTAACCCTAACCCTAACACTATCCTAGGGCTGATGCTAACCCTAACCCTAACACTATCCTAGGGCTGATGCTAACCCTAACCCTAACCCTAACACTATCCTAGGGTTGATGCTAACCCTAACCCTAACACTATCCTAGGGCTGATGCTAAACCTAACCCTAACCCTAACACTATCCTAGGGCTGATGCTAACCCTAACGCTAACACTATCCTAGGGCTGATGCTAACCCTAACCCTAACCCTAACACTAACCTAGGGCTGATGCTAACCCTAACCCTAACACTATCCTGGGGCTGATGCTAACCCTAACCCTAACCCTAACACTATCCTAGGGCTGATGCTAACCCTAACCCTAACACTATCCTAGGGCTGATGCTAACCATAACCCTAACCCTAACACTATCCTAGGGCTGATGCTAACCCTAACCCTAACACTATCCTAGGGCTGATGCTAACCCTAACACTAACACTATCCTAGGGCGGATGCTAACCCTAACCCTAACACTAACACTATCCTAGGGCTGATGCTAACCCTAACACTAACACTATCCTAGGGCTGATGCTAACCCTAACCCTAACCCTAACATTATCCTAGGGCTGATGCTAACCCTAACCCTAACTCTAACACTATCTTAGGGCTGAGGCTAACCCTAACACGAACACTATCCTAGGGCGGATGCTAACCCTAACCCTAACCCTAACACTATCCTAGGGCTGATGCTAACCCTAACACTAACACTATCCTAGGGCAGATGCTAACCCTAACCCTAACCCTAACACTCTCCAAGGGCTGAGGCTAACCCTAACCCTAACCCTAACACTATCCTAGGGCTGATGCTAACCCTAACCCTAACACTATCCTAGGGCTGATGCTAACCCTAACCCTAACCCTAACACTATCCTAGGGTTGATGCTAACCGTAACCCTAACACTATCCTAGGGCTGATGCTAACCCTAACCCTAACCCTAACACTATCTTAGGGCTGATGTTAACCCTAACCCCAACACTATCCTAGGGCTGATGCTAACCCTAACCCTAACCCTAACACTAACCTAGGGCTGATGCTAACCCTAACCCTAACACTATCCTAGGGCTGATGCTAACCCTAACCCTAACCCTAACACTATCCTAGGGCTGATGCTAACCCTAACCCTAACAGTATCCTAGGGCTGATTCTAACCCTAACCCTAACCCTAACACTATCCTAGGGCTGATGCTAACCCTAACACTAACACTATCCTAGGGCTGATGCTAACCCTAACCCTAACCCTAACACTATCCTAGGGCTGATGCTAACCCTAACCCTAACCCAAACACTATACTAGGGTTGATGCTAACCCTAGCCCTAACACTATCCTAGGGCTGATGCTAACCCTAACCCTAACCCTAACACTATACTTGCGCTGATGCTAACCCTAACCCTAACACTATCCTGGGCCTGATGGTAACCCTAACCCTAACCCTAACACTATCCTAGGGCTGATGCTAACCCTAACCCTAACACTATCCTTGGGCTGATGCTAACCCTAACCCTAACCCTAAAACTATCCTATGGCAGATGCTAACCCTAACGCTAACCCTAACACTATCCTTGAACTGATGCTAACCCTAACCCTAACCCTAACACTATCCTAGGCCTGATGATAACCCTAACCCTAACCCTAACACTATCCTAGGGTTTATGTTAACCCTAACCCTAACACTATCCTAGGGCTGATGCTAACCCTAACACTAACCCTAACACTATCCTAGGGCGGATGCTAACCCTAACCCTAACCCTAACACTATCCTAGGGCTGATGCTAACCCTAACACTAACACTATCCTAGAGCTGATGCTAACCCTAACCCTAACCCTAACATTATCCTAGGGCGGATGCTAACCCTAACCCTAACCCTAACACTATCCTAGGGCTGATGCTAACCCTAACACTAACACTATCCTAGGCCTGATGCTAATCCTAACCCTAACCCTAACACTATCCTAGGGCTAATGCTAACCCTAACCCTAACCCTAACACTATCCTAGGGCTGATGCTAACCCTAACACTAACACTATCCTAGGGCTGATGCTAACCCTAACCCTAACCCTAACATTATCCTAGGGCGGATGCTAACCCTAACCCTTACCCTAACACTATCCTAGGGCTGATGCTAACCCTAACACTAACACTATCCTAGGCCTGATGCTAACCCTAACCCTAACCCTAACACTATCCTAGGGCTAATGCTAACCCTAACCCTAACACTATCCTAGGGCTGATGCTCACCCTAACACTAACACTATCCTAGGGCTGATGCTAACCCTAACCCTAACCCTAACACTCTCCAAGGGCTGATGCTAACCCTAACCCTAACCCTAACACTATCCTAGGGCTGATGCTAACCCTAACCCTAACTCTAACACTATCTTAGGGCTGAGGCTAACCCTAACCCTAACACTATCCTACGGCTGATGCTAACCCTAACCCTAACCCTAACACTATCCTAGGGCTGATGCTAACCCTAACCCTAACACTATCCTAGGGCTGATGCTAACCCTAACCCTAACAACATCCTAGGGCTGATGCTAACCCTAACCCTAACGCTAACACTCTCCAAGGGCTGATGCTAACCCTAACCCTAACCCTAACACTATCCTAGGGCTGATGCTAACCCTAACCCTAACCCTAACACTATCCTAGGGCTGATGCTAACCCTAACGCTAACCCTAACACTGTCCTTGAACTGATGCTAACCCTAACCCTAACCCTAACACTATCCTAGGCCTGATGATAACCCTAACCCTAACCCTAACACTATCCTAGGGTTTATGTTAACCCTAACCCTAACACTATCCTAGGGCTGATGCTAACCCTAACCCTAACCCTAACACTATCCTAGGGCTGATGCTAACCCTAACCCTAACACTATCCTAGGGCTGATGCTAACCCTAACCCTAACCCTAACACTATCCTAGGGTTGATGCTAACCCTAACCCTAACACTATCCTAGGGCTGATGCTAACCTTAACCCTAACCCTAACACTAATCTAGGGCTGATGCTAACCCTAACGCTAACACTATCCTAGGGCTGATGCTAACCCTAACCCTAACCCTAACACTAACCTAGGGCTGATGCTAACCCTAACCCTAACACTATCCTGGGGCTGATGCTAACCATAACCCTAACCCTAACACTATCCTAGGGCTGATGCTAACCCTAACCCTAACACTATCCTAGGGCTGATGCTAACCATAACCCTAACCCTAACACTATCCTAGGGCTGATGCTAACACTAACCCTAACACTATCCTAGGGCTGATGCTAACCCTAACACTAACACTATCCTAGGGCGGATGCTAACCCTAACCCTAACACTAACACTATCCTAGGGCTGATGCTAACCCTAACACTAACACTATCCTAGGGCTGATGCTAACCCTAACCCTAACCCTAACATTATCCTAGGGCTGATGCTAACCCTAACCCTAACTCTAACACTATCTTAGGGCTGAGGCTAACCCTAACACGAACACTATCCTAGGGCGGATGCTAACCCTAACCCTAACCCTAACACTATCCTAGGGCTGATGCTAACCCTAACACTAACACTATCCTAGGGCTGATGCTAACCCTAACCCTAACCCTAACATTATCCTAGGGCTGATGCTAACCCTAACCCTAACCCTAACACTATCCTAGGGCTGATGCTAACCCTAACCCTAACACTATCCTAGGGCTGATGCTAACCCTAACCCTAACCCTAACACTATCCTAGGGCTGATGCTAACCCTAACCCTAACACTATCCTAGGGCTGATGCTAACCCTAACCCTAAACCTAACACTATCCTAGGGGGGATGCTAACCCTAACCCTAACCCTAACACTATCCTAGGGCTGATGCTAACCCTAACACTAACACTATCCTAGGGCAGATGCTAACCCTAACCCTAACCCTAACACTCTCCAAGGGCTGATGCTAACCCTAACCCTAACCCTAACACTATCCTAGGGCTGATGCTAACCCTAACCCTAACACTATCCTAGGGCTGATGCTAACCCTAACCCTAACCCTAACACTATCCTAGGGTTGATGCTAACCGTAACCCTAACACTATCCTAGGGCTGATGCTAACCCTAACCCTAACCCTAACACTATCTTAGGGCTGATGTTAACCCTAACCCCAACACTATCCTAGGGCTGATGCTAACCCTAACCCTAACCCTAACACTAACCTAGGGCTGATGCTAACCCTAACCCTAACACTATCCTAGGGCTGATGCTAACCCTAACCCTAACCCTAACACTATCCTAGGGCTGATGCTAACCCTAACCCTAACAGTATCCTAGGGCTGATGCTAACCCTAACCCTAACCCTAACACTATCCTAGGGCTGATGCTAACCCTAACACTAACACTATCCTAGGGCTGATGCTAACCCTAACCCTAACCCTAACACTATCCTAGGGCTGATGCTAACCCTAACCCTAACCCAAACACTATACTAGGGTTGATGCTAACCCTAGCCCTAACACTATCCTAGGGCTGATGCTAACCCTAACCCTAACCCTAACACTATACTTGGGCTGATGCTAACCCTAACCCTAACACTATCCTGGGCCTGATGGTAACCCTAACCCTAACCCTAACACTATCGTAGGGATGATGCTAACCCTAACCCTAACACTAGCCTAGGGCTGATGCTAACCCTAACCCTAACACTATCCTAGGGCTGATGCTAACCATAACCCTAACCCTAACACTATCCTAGGGCTGATGCTAACACTAACCCTAACACTATCCTAGGGCTGATGCTAACCCTAACACTAACACTATCCTAGGGCGGATGCTAACCCTAACCCTAACACTAACACTATCCTAGGGCTGATGCTAACCCTAACACTAACACTATCCTAGGGCTGATGCTAACCCTAACACTAACACTATCCTAGGGCGGATGCTAACCCTAACCCTAACCATAACACTATCCTAGGGCTGATGCTAACCCTAACCCTAACCCTAACACTATCCTAGGGCTGATGCTAACCCTAACCCTAACACTATCCTAGGGCTGATGCTAACCCAAACCCTAAACCTAACACTATCCTAGGGGGGATGCTAACCCTAACCCTAACCCTAACACTATCCTAGGGCTGATGCTAACCCTAACACTAACACTATCCTAGGGCAGATGCTAACCCTAACCCTAACCCTAACACTCTCCAAGGGCTGATGCTAACCCTATCCCTAACCCTAACACTATCCTAGGGCTGATGCTAACCCTAACCCTAACACTATCCTAGGGCTGATGCTAACTCTAACCCTAACCCTAACACTATCCTAGGGTTGATGCTAACCGTAACCCTAACACTATCCTAGGGCTGATGCTAACCCTAACCCTAACCCTAACACTATCTTAGGGCTGATGTTAACCCTAACCCCAACACTATCCTAGGGCTGATGCTAACCCTAACCCTAACCCTAACACTAACCTAGGGCTGATGCTAACCCTAACCCTAACACTATCCTAGGGCTGATGCTAACCCTAACCCTAACCCTAACACTATCCTAGGGCTGATGCTAACCCTAACCCTAACAGTATCCTAGGGCTGATGCTAACCCTAACCCTAACCCTAACACTATCCTAGGGCTGATGCTAACCCTAACACTAACACTATCCTAGGGCTGATGCTAACCCTAACCCTAACCCTAACACTATCCTAGGGCTGATGCTAACCCTAACCCTAACCAAAACACTATACTAGGGTTGATGCTAACCCTAGCCCTAACACTATCCTAGGGCTGATGCTAACCCTAACCCTAACCCTAACACTATACTTGGGCTGATGCTAACCCTAACCCTAACACTATCCTGGGCCTGATGGTAACCCTAACCCTAACCCTAACACTATCCTAGGGCTGATGCTAACCCTAACCCTAACACTATCCTTGGGCTGATGCTAACCCTAACCCTAACCCTAACACTATCCTAGGGCAGATGCTAACCCTAACGCTAACCCTAACAGTATCCTTGAACTGATGCTACCCCTAACCCTAACCCTAACACTATCCTAGGCCTGATGATAACCCTAACCCTAACCCTAACACTATCCTAGGGTTTATGTTAACCCTAACCCTAACACTATCCTAGGGCTGATGCTAACCCTAACACTAACCCTAACACTATCCTAGGGCGGATGCTAACCCTAACCCTAACCCTAACACTGTCCTAGGGCTGATGCTAACCCTAACACTAACACTATCCTAGAGCTGATGCTAACCCTAACCCTAACCCTAACATTATCCTAGGGCGGATGCTAACCCTAACCCTAACCCTAACACTATCCTAGGGCTGATGCTAACCCTAACACTAACACTATCCTAGGCCTGATGCTAACCCTAACCCTAACCCTAACACTATCCTAGGGCTAATGCTAACCCTAACCCTAACCCTAACACTATCCTAGGGCTGATGCTAACCCTAACACTAACACTATCCTAGGGCTGATGCTAACCCTAACCCTAACCCTAACATTATCCTAGGGCGGATGCTAACCCTAACCCTTACCCTAACACTATCCTAGGGCTGATGCTAACCCTAACACTAACACTATCCTAGGCCTGATGCTAACCCTAACCCTAACCCTAACACTATCCTAGGGCTAATGCTAACCCTAACCCTAACACTATCCTAAGGCTGATGCTCACCCTAACACTAACACTATCCTAGGGCTGATGCTAACCCTAACCCTAACCCTAACACTCTCCAAGGGCTGATGCTAACCCTAACCCTAACCCTAACACTATCCTAGGGCTGATGCTAACCCTAACCCTAACTCTAACACTATCTTAGGGCTGAGGCTAACCCTAACCCTAACACTATCCTACGGCTGATGCTAACCCTAACCCTAACCCTAACACTATCCTAGGGCTGATGCTAACCCTAACCCTAACACTATCCTAGGGCTGATGCTAACCCTAACCCTAACAACATCCTAGGGCTGATGCTAACCCTAACCCTAACGCTAACACTCTCCAAGGGCTGATGCTAACCCTAACCCTAACCCTAACACTATCCTAGGGCTGATGCTAACCCTAACCCTAACCCTAACACTATCCTAGGGCTGATGCTAACCCTAACGCTAACCCTAACACTGTCCTTGAACTGATGCTAACCCTAACCCTAACCCTAACACTATCCTAGGCCTGATGATAACCCTAACCCTAACCCTAACACTATCCTAGGGTTTATGTTAACCCTAACCCTAACACTATCCTAGGGCTGATGCTAACCCTAACCCTAACCCTAACACTATCCTAGGGCTGATGCTAACCCTAACCCTAACACTATCCTAGGGCTGATGCTAACCCTAACCCTAACCCTAACACTATCCTAGGGTTGATGCTAACCCTAACCCTAACACTATCCTAGGGCTGATGCTAACCCTAACCCTAACCCTAACACTATCCTAGGGCTGATGCTAACCCTAACGCTAACACTATCCTAGGGCTGATGCTAACCCTAACCCTAACCCTAACACTAACCTAGGGCTGATGCTAACCCTAACCCTAACACTATCCTGGGGCTGATGCTAACCCTAACCCTAACCCTAACACTATCCTAGGGCTGATGCTAACCCTAACCCTAACACTATCCTAGGGCTGATGCTAACCATAACCCTAACCCTAACACTATCCTAGGGCTGATGCTAACCCTAACCCTAACACTATCCTAGGGCTGATGCTAACCCTAACACTAACACTATCCTAGGGCGGATGCTAACCCTAACCCTAACACTAACACTATCCTAGGGCTGATGCTAACCCTAACACTAACACTATCCTAGGGCTGATGCTAACCCTAACCCTAACCCTAACATTATCCTAGGGCTGATGCTAACCCTAACCCTAACTCTAACACTATCTTAGGGCTGAGGCTAACCCTAACACGAACACTATCCTAGGGCGGATGCTAACCCTAACCCTAACCCTAACACTATCCTAGGGCTGATGCTAACCCTAACACTAACACTATCCTAGGGCAGATGCTAACCCTAACCCTAACCCTAACACTCTCCAAGGGCTGATGCTAACCCTAACCCTAACCCTAACACTATCCTAGGGCTGATGCTAACCCTAACCCTAACACTATCCTAGGGCTGATGCTAACCCTAACCCTAACCCTAACACTATCCTAGGGTTGATGCTAACCGTAACCCTAACACTATCCTAGGGCTGATGCTAACCCTAACCCTAACCCTAACACTATCTTAGGGCTGATGTTAACCCTAACCCCAACACTATCCTAGGGCTGATGCTAACCCTAACCCTAACCCTAACACTAACCTAGGGCTGATGCTAACCCTAACCCTAACACTATCCTAGGGCTGATGCTAACCCTAACCCTAACCCTAACACTATCCTAGGGCTGATGCTAACCCTAACCCTAACAGTATCCTAGGGCTGATGCTAACCCTAACCCTAACCCTAACACTATCCTAGGGCTGATGCTAACCCTAACACTAACACTATCCTAGGGCTGATGCTAACCCTAACCCTAACCCTAACACTATCCTAGGGCTGATGCTAACCCTAACCCTAACCCAAACACTATACTAGGGTTGATGCTAACCCTAGCCCTAACACTATCCTAGGGCTGATGCTAACCCTAACCCTAACCCTAACACTATACTTGGGCTGATGCTAACCCTAACCCTAACACTATCCTGGGCCTGATGGTAACCCTAACCCTAACCCTAACACTATCCTAGGGCTGATGCTAACCCTAACCCTAACACTATCCTTGGGCTGATGCTAACCCTAACCCTAACCCTAACACTATCCTAGGGCAGATGCTAACCCTAACGCTAACCCTAACACTATCCTTGAACTGATGCTAACCCTAACCCTAACCCTAACACTATCCTAGGCCTGATGATAACCCTAACCCTAACCCTAACACTATCCTAGGGTTTATGTTAACCCTAACCCTAACACTATCCTAGGGCTGATGCTAACCCTAACACTAACCCTAACACTATCCTAGGGCGGATGCTAACCCTAACCCTAACCCTAACACTATCCTAGGGCTGATGCTAACCCTAACACTAACACTATCCTAGAGCTGATGCTAACCCTAACCCTAACCCTAACATTATCCTAGGGCGGATGCTAACCCTAACCCTAACCCTAACACTATCCTAGGGCTGATGCTAACCCTAACACTAACACTATCCTAGGCCTGATGCTAATCCTAACCCTAACCCTAACACTATCCTAGGGCTAATGCTAACCCTAACCCTAACCCTAACACTATCCTAGGGCTGATGCTAACCCTAACACTAACACTATCCTAGGGCTGATGCTAACCCTAACCCTAACCCTAACATTATCCTAGGGCGGATGCTAACCCTAACCCTTACCCTAACACTATCCTAGGGCTGATGCTAACCCTAACACTAACACTATCCTAGGCCTGATGCTAACCCTAACCCTAACCCTAACACTATCCTAGGGCTAATGCTAACCCTAACCCTAACACTATCCTAGGGCTGATGCTCACCCTAACACTAACACTATCCTAGGGCTGATGCTAACCCTAACCCTAACCCTAACACTCTCCAAGGGCTGATGCTAACCCTAACCCTAACCCTAACACTATCCTAGGGCTGATGCTAACCCTAACCCTAACTCTAACACTATCTTAGGGCTGAGGCTAACCCTAACCCTAACACTATCCTACGGCTGATGCTAACCCTAACCCTAACCCTAACACTATCCTAGGGCTGATGCTAACCCTAACCCTAACACTATCCTAGGGCTGATGCTAACCCTAACCCTAACAACATCCTAGGGCTGATGCTAACCCTAACCCTAACGCTAACACTCTCCAAGGGCTGATGCTAACCCTAACCCTAACCCTAACACTATCCTAGGGCTGATGCTAACCCTAACCCTAACCCTAACACTATCCTAGGGCTGATGCTAACCCTAACGCTAACCCTAACACTGTCCTTGAACTGATGCTAACCCTAACCCTAACCCTAACACTATCCTAGGCCTGATGATAACCCTAACCCTAACCCTAACACTATCCTAGGGTTTATGTTAACCCTAACCCTAACACTATCCTAGGGCTGATGCTAACCCTAACCCTAACCCTAACACTCTCCAAGGGCTGATGCTAACCCTAACCCTAAACCTAACACTATCCTAGGGCTGATGCTAACCCTAACCCTAACACTATCCTAGGGCTGATGCTAACCCTAACCCTAACCCTAACACTATCCTAGGGTTGATGCTAACCCTAACCCTAACACTATCCTAGGGCTGATGCTAACCTTAACCCTAACCCTAACACTATCCTAGGGCTGATGCTAACCCTAACGCTAACACTATCCTAGGGCTGATGCTAACCCTAACCCTAACCCTAACACTAACCTAGGGCTGATGCTAACCCTAACCATAACACTATCCTGGGGCTGATGCTAACCATAACCCTAACCCTAACACTATCCTAGGGCTGATGCTAACCCTAACCCTAACACTATCCTAGGGCTGATGCTAACCATAACCCTAACCCTAACACTATCCTAGGGCTGATGCTAACACTAACCCTAACACTATCCTAGGGCTGATGCTAACCCTAACACTAACACTATCCTAGGGCGGATGCTAACCCTAACCCTAACACTAACACTATCCTAGGGCTGATGCTAACCCTAACACTAACACTATCCTAGGGCTGATGCTAACCCTAACCCTAACCCTAACATTATCCTAGGGCTGATGCTAACCCTAACCCTAACTCTAACACTATCTTAGGGCTGAGGCTAACCCTAACACTAACACTATCCTAGGGCGGATGCTAACCCTAACCCTAACCCTAACACTATCCTAGGGCTGATGCTAACCCTAACACTAACACTATCCTAGGGCTGATGCTAACCCTAACCCTAACCCTAACATTATCCTAGGGCTGATGCTAACCCTAACCCTAACCCTAACACTTTCCTAGGGCTGATGCTAACCATAACCCTAACACTATCCTAGGGCTGATGCTAACCCTAACCCTAACCCTAACACTATCCTAGGGCTGATGCTAACCCTAACCCTAACACTATCCTAGGGCTGATGCTAACCCTAACCCTAAACCTAACACTATCCTAGGGGGGATGCTAACCCTAACCCTAACCCTAACACTATCCTAGGGCTGATGCTAACCCTAACACTAACACTATCCTAGGGCAGATGCTAACCCTAACCCTAACCCTAACACTCTCCAAGGGCTGATGCTAACCCTAACCCTAACCCTAACACTATCCTAGGGCTGATGCTAACCCTAACCCTAACACTATCCTAGGGCTGATGCTAACCCTAACCCTAACCCTAACACTATCCTAGGGTTGATGCTAACCGTAACCCTAACACTATCCTAGGGCTGATGCTAACCCTAACCCTAACCCTAACACTATCTTAGGGCTGATGTTAACCCTAACCCCAACACTATCCTAGGGCTGATGCTAACCCTAACCCTAACCCTAACACTAACCTAGGGCTGATGCTAACCCTAACCCTAACACTATCCTAGGGCTGATGCTAACCCTAACCCTAACCCTAACACTATCCTAGGGCTGATGCTAACCCTAACCCTAACAGTATCCTAGGGCTGATGCTAACCCTAACCCTAACCCTAACACTATCCTAGGGCTGATGCTAACCCTAACACTAACACTATCCTAGGGCTGATGCTAACCCTAACCCTAACCCTAACACTATCCTAGGGCTGATGCTAACCCTAACCCTAACCCAAACACTATACTAGGGTTGATGCTAACCCTAGCCCTAACACTATCCTAGGGCTGATGCTAACCCTAACCCTAACCCTAACACTATACTTGGGCTGATGCTAACCCTAACCCTAACACTATCCTGGGCCTGATGGTAACCCTAACCCTAACCCTAACCTTATCGTAGGGCTGATGCTAACCCTAACCCTAACACTATCCTAGGGCTGATGCTAACCCTAACCCTAACACTATCCTAGGGCTGATGCTAACCATAACCCTAACCCTAACACTATCCTAGGGCTGATGCTAACACTAACCCTAACACTATCCTAGGGCTGATGCTAACCCTAACACTAACACTATCCTAGGGCGGATGCTAACCCTAACCCTAACACTAACACTATCCTAGGGCTGATGCTAACCCTAACACTAACACTATCCTAGGGCTGATGCTAACCCTAACCCTAACCCTAACATTATCCTAGGGCTGATGCTAACCCTAACCCTAACTATAACACTATCTTAGGG
The DNA here is from genome assembly GCF_020740605.2 of Lemur catta. Classification (NCBI taxonomy): domain Eukaryota; kingdom Metazoa; phylum Chordata; class Mammalia; order Primates; family Lemuridae; genus Lemur; species Lemur catta. The sequence continues at coordinate 3,539,232 of NC_059134.1, forward strand.
CTGAGGCTAACCCTAACACGAACACTATCCTAGGGCGGATGCTAACCCTAACCCTAACCCTAACACTATCCTAGGGCTGATGCTAACCCTAACACTAACACTATCCTAGGGCTGATGCTAACCCTAACCCTAACCCTAACATTATCCTAGGGCTGATGCTAACCCTAACCCTAACCCTAACACTCTCCAAGGGCTGATGCTAACCCTAACCCTAACCCTAACACTATCCTAGTGCTGATGCTAACCCTAACCCTAACTCTAACACTATCTTAGGGCTGAGGCTAACCCTAACCCTAACACTATCCTACGGCTGATGCTAACCCTAACCCTAACCCTAACACTATCCTAGGGCTGATGCTAACCCTAACCCTAACACTATCCTAGGCCTGATGCTAACCCTAACCCTAACCCTAACACTATCCTAGGGCTGATGCTAACCCAAACCCTAACACTATCCTAGGGCTGATGCTAACCCTAACCCTAACCCTAACACTATCCTAGGGCTGATGCTAACCCTAACCCTAACTCTAACACTATCTTAGGGCTGAGGCTAACCCTAACCCTAACACTGTCCTAGGGCTGATGCTAACCCGAACCCTAACCCTAACACTATCCTAGGGCTGATGCTAACCCTAACCATAACACGATCCTAGGCCTGATGCTAACCCTAACCCTAACCCTAACTCTATCCTAGCGTTGATGCTAACCCTAACCCTAACACTATCCTAGGCCTGATGCTAACCCTATCCCTAACCCTAACACTCTCCTAGGGCTAAGGCTAACCCTAACCCTAACACTATCCTAGGGCTGATGCTAACCCTAACCCTAACCCAAACACTATCCTAGGGTTGACGCTAACCCTAACCCTAACACTATCCTAGCGCTGATGCTAACCCTAACCCTAACCCTAACACTATCCTTGGGCTGATGCTAACCCTAACCCTAACACTATCTTGGGCCTGATGCTAACCCTAACCCTAACCCTAACACTATCATAGGGCTGATGCTAACCCTAACCCTAACACTATCCTTGGGCTGATGCTAACCCTAACCCTAACCCTAACACTATCCTAGGGCAGATGCTAACCCTAACGCTAACGCTAACACTATCCTTGAACTGATGCTAACCCTAACCCTAACCCTAACACTATCCTAGGCCTGATGATAACCCTAACCCTAACCCTAACACTATCCTAGGGTTTATGTTAACCCTAACCCTAACACTCTCCTAGGGCTGATGCTAACCCTAACCCTAACCCTAACACTATCATAGGGCTGATGCTAACCCTAACACTAACACTATCCTAGGGCTGATGGTAACCCTAACCCTAACCCAAACATTATCCTAGGGCGGATGCTAACCCTAACCCTAACCCTAACACTATCCTAGGGCTGATGCTAACCCTAACACTAACACTATCCTAGGCCTGATGCTAACCCTAACCCTAACCCTAACACTATCCTAGGGCTGATGCTAACCCTAAGCCTAACACTATCCTAGGGCGGATGCTAACCCTAACCCTAACCCTAACACTATCCTAGGGCTGATGCTAACCCTAACACTAACACTATCCTAGGGCTGATGCTAACCCTAACCTTAACCCTAACATTATCCTAGGGCTGATGCTAACCCTAACCCTAACTCTAACACTATCTTAGGGCTGAGGCTAACCCTAACCCTAACACTATCCTACGGCTGATGCTAACCCTAACCCTAACCCTAACACTATCCTAGGGCTGATGCTCACCCTAACCCTAACACTATCCTAGGGCTGATGCTAACCCTAACCCTAACCCTAACACTATCCTAGGGCTGATGCTAACCCTAACACTAACACTATCCTAGGGCTGATGCTAACCCTAACCCTAACCCTAACACTATCCTAGGGCTGATGCTAACCCTAACCCTAACACTATCCTAGGGCTGATGCTAACCATAACCCTAACCCTAACACTATCCTAGGGCTGATGCTAACCCTAACCCTAACACTATCCTAGGGCTGATGCTAACCCTAACACTAACACTATCCTAGGGCGGATGCTAACCCTAACCCTAACCCTAACACTATCCTAGGGCTGATGCTAACCCTAACACTAACACTATCCTAGGGCTGATGCTAACCCTAACCCTAACCCTAACATTATCCTAGGTCTGATGCTAACCCTAACCCTAACCCTAACATTATCTTAGGGCTGATGTTAACCCTAACCCTAACACTATCCTAGGGCTGATGCTAACCCTAACCCTAACCCTAACACTAACCTAGGGCTGATGCTAACCCTAACCTTAACACTATCCTAGGGCTGATGCTAACCCTAACCCTAACCCTAACACTATCCTAGGGCTGATGCTAACCCTAACCCTAACACTATCCTAGGGCTGATGCTAACCCTAACACTAACACTATAATAGGGCTGATGCTAACCCTAACCCTAACCCTAACACTCTCCAAGGGCTGATGCTAACCCTAACCCTAACCCTAACACTATCCTACGGCTGATGCTAACCCTAACCCTAACCCTAACACTATCCTAGGGCTGATGCTAACCCTAACCCTAACACTATCCTAGGCCTGATGCTAACCCTAACCCTAACCCTAACACTATCCTAGGGCTTATGCTAACCCAAACCCTAACACTATCCTAGGGCTGATGCTAACCCTAACCCTAACCCTAACACTATCCTAGGGCTGATGCTAACCCTAACCCTAACTCTAACACTATCTTAGGGTTGAGGCTAACCCTAACCCTAACACTATCCTACGGCTGATGCTAACCCGAACCCTAACCCTAACACTATCCTAGGGCTGATGCTAACCCTAACCATAACACGATCCTAGGCCTGATGCTAACCCTAACCCTAACCCTAACTCTATCCTAGCGTTGATGCTAACCCTAACCCTAACACTATCCTAGGCCTGATGCTAACCCTATCCCTAACCCTAACACTCTCCTAGGGCTAAGGCTAACCCTAACCCTAACACTATCCTAGGGCTGATGCTAACCCTAACCCTAACCCAAACACTATCCTAGGGTTGATGCTAACCCTAACCCTAACACTATCCTAGGGCTGATGCTAACCCTAACCCTAACCCTAACACTATCCTTGGGCTGATGCTAACCCTAACCCTAACACTATCCTGGGCCTGATGCTAACCCTAACCCTAACCCTAACACTATCATAGGGCTGATGGTAACCCTAACCCTAACACTATCCTAGGCCTGATGCTAACCCTAATCCTAACACTATCCTAGGGCTGATGCTAACCCTAACCCTAACAATATCCTAGGGCTGATGCTAACCCTAACCCTAACGCTAACACTCTCCAAGGGCTGATGCTAACCCTAACCCTAACCCTAACACTATCCTAGGGCTGATGCTAACCCTAACCCTAACCCTAACACTATCCTAGGGCTGATGCTAACCCTAACGCTAACCCTAACACTGTCCTTGAACTGATGCTAACCCTAACCCTAACCCTAACACTATCCTAGGCCTGATGATAACCCTAACCCTAACCCTAACACTATCCTAGGGCTGATGCTAACCCTAACCCTAACACTATCCTAGGGCTGATGCTAACCCTAACCCTAACACTAACACTATCCTAGGGCTGATGCTAACCCAAACACTAACACTATCCTAGGGCTGATGCTAACCCTAACCCTAACCCTAACACTCTCCAAGGGCTGATGCTAACCCTAACCCTAACCCTAACACTATCCTAGGGCTGATGCTAACCCTAACCCTAACACTATCCTAGGGCTGATGCTAACCCTAACCCTAACCCTAACACTATCCTAGGGTTGATGCTAACCCTAACCCTAACACTATCCTAGGGCTCATGCTAACCTTAACCCTAACCCTAACACTATGCTAGGGCTGATGCTAACCCTAACCCTAACACTATCCTAGGGCTCATGCTAACCTTAACCCTAACCCTAACACTATGCTAGGGCTGATGCTAACCCTAACACTAACACTATCCTAGGGCGGATGCTAACCCTAACCCTAACCCTAACACTATCCTAGGGCTGATGCTAACCCTAACACTAACACTATCCTAGGGCTGATGCTAACCCTAACCCTAACCCTAACATTATCCTAGGGCTGATGCTAACCCTAACCCTAACCCTAACATTATCTTAGGGCTGATGTTAACCCTAACCCTAACACTATCCTAGGGCTGATGCTAACCCTAACCCTAACCCTAACACTAACCTAGGGCTGATGCTAACCCTAACGCTAACACTATCCTAGGGCTGATGCTAACCCTAACCCTAACCCTAACACTATCCTAGGGCTGATGCTAACCCTAACCCTAACACTATCCTAGGGCTGATGCTAACCCTAACACTAACACTATCCTAGGGCTGATGCTAACCCTAACCCTAACCCTAACACTCTCCAAGGGCTGATGCTAACCCTAACCCTAACCCTAACACTATCCTATGGCTGATGCTAACCCTAAACCTAACCCTAACACTATCCTAGGGCTGATGCTAACCCTAACCCTAACACTATCCTAGGCCTGATGCTAACCCTAACCCTAACCCTAACACTATCCTAGGGCTTATGCTAACCCAAACCCTAACACTATCCTAGGGCTGATGCTAACCCTAACCCTAACCCTAACACTATCCTAGGGCTGATGCTAACCCTAACCCTAACTCTAACACTATCTTAGCGTTGAGGCTAACCCTAACCCTAACACTATCCTACGGCTGATGCTAACCCGAACCCTAACCCTAACACTATCCTAGGGCTGATGCTAACCCTAACCATAACACGATCCTAGGCCTGATGCTAACCCTAACCCTAACCCTAACTCTATCCTAGCGTTGATGCTAACCCTAACCCTAACACTATCCTAGGCCTGATGCTAACCCTATCCCTAACCCTAACACTCTCCTAGGGCTAAGGCTAACCCTAACCCTAACACTATCCTAGGGCTGATGCTAACCCTAACCCTAACTCAAACACTATCCTAGGGTTGATGCTAACCCTAACACTAACACTATCCTAGGGCTGATGCTAACCCTAACCCTAACCCTAACACTATCCTTGGGCTGATGCTAACCCTAACCCTAACACTATCCTGGGCCTGATGCTAACCCTAACCCTAACCCTAACACTATCATAGGGCTGATGGTAACCCTAACCCTAACACTATCCTTGGGCTGATGCTAAACCTAACCCTAACCCTAACACTATCCTAGGGCAGATGCTAACCCTAACGCTAACCCTAACACTATCCTTGAACTGATGCTAACCCTAACCCTAACCCTAACACTATCCTAGGCCTGATGATAACCCTAACCCTAACCCTAACACTATCCTAGGGTTTATGTTAACCCTAACCCTAGCACTCTCCTAGGGCTGATGCTAACCCTAACCCTAACCCTAACACTATCCTAGGGCTGATGCTAACCCTAACACTAACACTATCCTAGGGCTGATGCTAACCCTAACCCTAACCCAAACATTATCCTAGGGCGGATGCTAACCCTAACCCTAACCCTAACACTATCCTAGGGCTGATGCTAACCCTAACACTAACACTATCCTAGGCCTGATGCTAACCCTAACCCTAACCCTAACACTATCCTAGGGCTGATGCTAACCCTAAGCCTAACACTATCCTATTGCGGATGCTAACCCTAACCCTAACCCTAACACTATCCTAGGGCTGATGCTAACCCTAACACTAACACTATCCTAGGGCTGATGCTAACCCTAACCTTAACCCTAACATTATCCTAGGGCTGATGCTAACCCTAACCCTAACTCTAACACTATCTTAGGGCTGAGGCTAACCCTAACCCTAACACTATCCTACGGCTGATGCTAACCCTAACCCTAACCCTAACACTATCCTAGGGCTGATGCTAACCCTAACCCTAACACTATCCTAGGGCTGATGCTAACCCTAACCCTAACCCTAACACTATCCTAGGGCTGATGCTAACCCTAACACTAACGCTATCCTAGGGCTGACGCTAACCCTAACCCTAACCCTAACATTATCCTAGGGCGGATGCTAACCCTAACCCTTACCCAAACACTATCCTAGGGCTGATGCTAACCCTAACACTAACACTATCCTAGGCCTCATGCTAACCCTAACCCTAACCCTAACACTATCCTAGGCCTGATGCTAACCCTAACCCTAACACTATCCTAGGGCTGATGCTAACCCTAACCCTAACAATATCCTAGGGCTGATGCTAACCCTAACCCTAACGCTAACACTCTCCAAGGGCTGATGCTAACCCTAACCCTAACCCTAACACTATCCTAGGGCTGATGCTAACCCTAACCCTAACACTAACACTATCCTAGGGCTGATGCTAACCCTAACCCTAACACTAACACTATCCTAGGGCTTATGCTAACCCAAACCCTAACACTATCCTAGGGCTGATGCTAACCCTAACCCTAACCCTAACACTATCCTAGGGCTGATGCTAACCCTAACCCTAACTCTAACACTATCTTAGGGTTGAGGCTAACCCTAACCCTAACACTATCCTACGGCTGATGCTAACCCGAACCCTAACCCTAACACTATCCTAGGGCTGATGCTAACCCTAACCATAACACGATCCTAGGCCTGATGCTAACCCTAACTCTAACCCTAACTCTATCCTAGCGTTGATGCTAACCCTATCCCTAACAATATCCTAGGCCTGATGCTAACCCTATCCCTAACCCTAACACTCTCCTAGGGCTAAGGCTAACCCTAACCCTAACACTATCCTAGGGCTGATGCTAACCCTAACCCTAACCCAAACACTATCCTAGGGTTGATGCTAACCCTAACCCTAACACTATCCTAGGGCTGATGCTAACCCTAACCCTAACCCTAACACTATCCTTGGGCTGATGCTAACCCTAACCCTAACACTATCCTGGGCCTGATGCTAACCCTAACCCTAACCCTAACACTATCATAGGGCTGATGGTAACCCTAACCCTAACACTATCCTTGGGCTGATGCTAAACCTAACCCTAACCCTAACACTATCCTAGGGCAGATGCTAACCCTAACGCTAACCCTAACACTATCCTTGAACTGATGCTAACCCTAACCCTAACCTTAACACTATCCTAGGCCTGATGATAACCCTAACCATAACCTTAACACTATCCTAGGGTTTATGTTAACCCTAACCCTAACACTCTCCTAGGGCTGATGCTAACCCTAACCCTAACCCTAACACTATCCTAGGGCTGATGCTAACCCTAACACTAACACTATCCTAGGGCTGATGCTAACCCTAACCCTAACCCAAACATTATCCTAGGGCGGATGCCAACCCTAACCCTAACCCTAACACTATCCTAGGGCTGATGCTAACCCTAACACTAACACTATCCTAGGCCTGATGCTAACCCTAACCCTAACCCTAACACTATCCTAGGGCTGATGCTAACCCTAAGCCTAACACTATCCTAGGGCGGATGCTAACCCTAACCCTAACCCTAACACTATCCTAGGGCTGATGCTAACCCTAACACTAACACTATCCTAGGGCTGATGCTAACCCTAACCTTAACCCTAACATTATCCTAGGGCTGATGCTAACCCTAACCCTAACTCTAACACTATCTTAGGGCTGAGGCTAACCCTAACCCTAACACTATCCTACGGCTGATGCTAACCCTAACCCTAACCCTAACACTATCCTAGGGCTGATGCTAACCCTAACCCTAACACTATCCTAGGGCTGATGCTAACCCTAACCCTAACCCTAACACTATCCTAGGGCTGATGCTAACCCTAACACTAACGCTATCCTAGGGCTGACGCTAACCCTAACCCTAACCCTAACATTATCCTAGGGCGGATGCTAACCCTAACCCTTACCCAAACACTATCCTAGGGCTGATGCTAACCCTAACACTAACACTATCCTAGGCCTCATGCTAACCCTAACCCTAACCCTAACACTATCCTAGGCCTGATGCTAACCGTAACCCTAACACTATCCTAGGGCTGATGCTAACCCTAACACTAACGCTATCCTAGGGCTGAGGCTAACCCTAACCCTAACCCTAACATTATCCTAGGGCGGATGCTAACCCTAACCCTTACCCAAACACTATCCTAGGGCTGATGCTAACCCTAACACTAACACTATCCTAGGCCTCATGCTAACCCTAACCCTAACCCTAACACTATCCTAGGCCTGATGCTAACCCTAACCCTAACACTATACTAGGGCTGATGCTAACCCTAACCCTAACAATATCCTAGGGCTGATGCTAACCCTAACCCTAACGCTAACACTCTCCAAGGGCTGATGCTAACCCTAACCCTAACCCTAACACTATCCTAGGGCTGATGCTAACCCTAACCCTAACCCTAACACTATCCTAGGGCTGATGCTAACCCTAACGCTAACCCTAACACTGTCCTTGAACTGATGCTAACCCTAACCCTAACCCTAACACTATCCTAGGCCTGATGATAACCCTAACCCTAACCCTAACACTATCCTAGGGTTTATGTTAACCCTAACCCTAACACTATCCTAGGGCTGATGCTAACCCTAACCCTAACCCTAACACTATCCTAGGGCTGATGCTAACCCAAACACTAACACTATCCTAGGGCTGATGCTAACCCTAACCCTAACCCTAACACTCTCCAAGGGCTGATGCTAACCCTAACCCTAACCCTAACACTATCCTAGGGCTGATGCTAACCCTAACCCTAACACTATCCTAGGGCTGATGCTAACCCTAACCCTAACCCTAACACTATCCTAGGGTTGATGCTAACCCTAACCCTAACACTATCCTAGGGCTCATGCTAACCTTAACCCTAACGCTAACACTATCCTAGGGCTGATGCTAACCCTAACGCTAACACTATCCTAGGGCTGATGCTAACCCTAACCCTAACCCAAACACTAACCTAGGGCTGATGCTAACCCTAACCCTAACACTATCCTGGGGCTCATGCTAACCCTAACCCTAACCCTAACACTATCCTAGGGCTGATGCTAACCCTAACCCTAACACTATCCTAGGGCTGATGCTAACCATAACCCTAACCCTAACACTATCCTAGGGCTGATGCTAACCCTAACCCTAACACTATCCTAGGGCTGATGCTAACCCTAACACTAACACTATCCTAGGGCGGATGCTAACCCTAACCCTAACCCTAACACTATCCTAGGGCTGATGCTAACCCTAACACTAACACTATCCTAGGGCTGATGCTAACCCTAACCCTAACCCTAACATTATCCTAGGGCTGATGCTAACCCTAACCCTAACCCTAACATTATCTTAGGGCTGATGTTAACCCTAACCCTAACACTATCCTAGGGCTGATGCTAACCCTAACCCTAACCCTAACACTAACCTAGGGCTGATGCTAACCCTAACACTAACACTATCCTCGGGCTGATGCTAACCCTAACCCTAACCCTAACACTATCCTAGGGCTGATGCTAACCCTAACCCTAACACTATCCTAGGGCTGATGCTAACCCTAACACTAACACTATCCTAGGGCGGATGCTAACCCTAACCCTAACCCTAACACTATCCTAGGGCTGATGCTAACCCTAACACTAACACTATCCTAGGGCTGATGCTAACCCTAACCCTAACCCTAACATTATCCTAGGGCTGATGCTAACCCTAACCCTAACTCTAAAACTATCTTAGGGCTGAGGCTAACCCTAACCCTAACACTATCCTACGGCTGATGCTAACCCTAACCCTAACCCTAACACTATCCTAGGGCTAATGCTAACCCTAACCCTAACACTATCCTAGGGCGGATGCTAACCCTAACCCTAACCCTAACACTATCCTAGGGCTGATGCTAACCCTAACCCTAACACTATCCTAGGGCTGATGCTAACCCTAACCCTAAACCTAACACTATCCTAGGGGGGATGCTAACACTAACCCTAACCCTAACACTATCCTAGGGCTGATGCTAACCCTAACACTAACACTATCCTAGGGCTGATGCTAACCCTAACCCTAACCCTAACACTCTCCAAGGGCTGATGCTAACCCTAACCCTAAACCTAACACTATCCTAGGGCTGATGCTAACCCTAACCCTAACACTATCCTAGGGCTGATGCTAACCCTAACCCTAACCCTAACACTATCCTAGGGTTGATGCTAACCGTAACCCTAACACTATCCTAGGGCTGATGCTAACCCTATCCCTAACCCTAACACTATCCTAGGGCTGATGCTAACCCTAACCCTAACAGTATCCTAGGGCTGATGCTAACCCTAACCCTAACCCTAACACTATCCTAGGGCTGATGCTAACCCTAACACTAACACTATCCTAGGGCTGATGCTAACCCTAACCCTAACCCTAACACTATCCTAGGGCTGATGCTAACCCTAACCCTAACCCAAACACTATACTAGGGTTGATGCTATCCCTAACCCTAACACTATCCTAGGGCTGATGCTAACCCTAACCCTAACCCTAACACTATCCTTGGGCTGATGCTAACCCTAACACTAACACTATCTTGGGCCTGATGGTAACCCTAACCCTAACCCTAACACTATCCTAGGGCTGATGCTAACCCTAACCCTAACACTATCCTTGGGCTGATGCTAACCCTAACCCTAACCCTAACACTATCCTAGGGCAGATGCTAACCCTAACGCTAACCCTAACACTATCCTTGAACTGATGCTAACCCTAACCCTAACCCTAACACTATCCTAGGCCTGATGATAACCCTAACCCTAACCCTAACACTATCCTAGGGTTTATGTTAACCCTAACCCTAACACTATCCTAGGGCTGATGCTAACCCTAACCCTAACCCTAACACTATCCTAGGGCGGATGCTAACCCTAACCCTAACCCTAACACTATCCTAGGGCTGATGCTAACCCTAACACTAACACTATCCTAGGGCTGATGCTAACCCTAACCCTAACCCTAACATTATCCTAGGGCGGATGCTAACCCTAACCCTAACCCTAACACTATCCTAGGGCTGATGCTAACCCTAACACTAACACTATCCTAGGCCTGATGCTAACCCTAACCCTAACCCTAACGCTATCCTAGGGCTAATGCTAACCCTAACCCTAACACTATCCTAGGGCTGATGCTCACCCTAACACTAACACTATCCTAGGGCTGATGCTAACCCTAACCCTAACCCTAACACTATCCTAGGGCTGATGCTAACCCTAACCCTAACTCTAACACTATCTTAGGGCTGAGGCTAACCCTAACCCTAACACTATCCTACGGCTGATGCTAACCCTAACCCTAACCCTAACACTATCCTAGGGCTGATGCTAACCCTAACCCTAACACTATCCTAGGCCTGATGCTAACCCTAACCCTAACCCTAACACTATCCTAGGGCTGATGCTAACCCAAACCCTAACACTATCCTAGGGCTGATGCTAACCCTAACCCTAACCCTAACACTATCATAGGGCTGATGGTAACCCTAACCCTAACACTATCCTTGGGCTGATGCTAAACCTAACCCTAACCCTAACACTATCCTAGGGCAGATGCTAACCCTAACGCTAACCCTAACACTATCCTTGAACTGATGCTAACCCTAACCCTAACCTTAACACTATCCTAGGCCTGATGATAACCCTAACCATAACCTTAACACTATCCTAGGGTTTATGTTAACCCTAACCCTAACACTCTCCTAGGGCTGATGCTAACCCTAACCCTAACCCTAACACTATCCTAGGGCTGATGCTAACCCTAACACTAACACTATCCTAGGGCTGATGCTAACCCTAACCCTAACCCAAACATTATCCTAGGGCGGATGCCAACCCTAACCCTAACCCTAACACTATCCTAGGGCTGATGCTAACCCTAACATTAACACTATCCTAGGCCTGATGCTAACCCTAACCCTAACCCTAACACTATCCTAGGGCTGATGCTAACCCTAAGCCTAACACTATCCTAGGGCGGATGCTAACCCTAACCCTAACCCTAACACTATCCTAGGGCTGATGCTAACCCTAACACTAACACTATCCTAGGGCTGATGCTAACCCTAACCTTAACCCTAACATTATCCTAGGGCTGATGCTAACCCTAACCCTAACTCTAACACTATCTTAGGGCTGAGGCTAACCCTAACCCTAACACTATCCTACGGCTGATGCTAACCCTAACCCTAACCCTAACACTATCCTAGGGCTGATGCTAACCCTAACCCTAACACTATCCTAGGGCTGATGCTAACCCTAACCCTAACCCTAACACTATCCTAGGGCTGATGCTAACCCTAACACTAACGCTATCCTAGGGCTGACGCTAACCCTAACCCTAACCCTAACATTATCCTAGGGCGGATGCTAACCCTAACCCTTACCCAAACACTATCCTAGGGCTGATGCTAACCCTAACACTAACACTATCCTAGGCCTCATGCTAACCCTAACCCTAACCCTAACACTATCCTAGGCCTGATGCTAACCGTAACCCTAACACTATCCTAGGGCTGATGCTAACCCTAACACTAACGCTATCCTAGGGCTGAGGCTAACCCTAACCCTAACCCTAACATTATCCTAGGGCGGATGCTAACCCTAACCCTTACCCAAACACTATCCTAGGGCTGATGCTAACCCTAACACTAACACTATCCTAGGCCTCATGCTAACCCTAACCCTAACCCTAACACTATCCTAGGCCTGATGCTAACCCTAACCCTAACACTATACTAGGGCTGATGCTAACCCTAACCCTAACAATATCCTAGGGCTGATGCTAACCCTAACCCTAACGCTAACACTCTCCAAGGGCTGATGCTAACCCTAACCCTAACCCTAACACTATCCTAGGGCTGATGCTAACCCTAACCCTAACCCTAACACTATCCTAGGGCTGATGCTAACCCTAACGCTAACCCTAACACTGTCCTTGAACTGATGCTAACCCTAACCCTAACCCTAACACTATCCTAGGCCTGATGATAACCCTAACCCTAACCCTAACACTATCCTAGGGTTTATGTTAACCCTAACCCTAACACTATCCTAGGGCTGATGCTAACCCTAACCCTAACCCTAACACTATCCTAGGGCTGATGCTAACCCAAACACTAACACTATCCTAGGGCTGATGCTAACCCTAACCCTAACCCTAACACTCTCCAAGGGCTGATGCTAACCCTAACCCTAACCCTAACACTATCCTAGGGCTGATGCTAACCCTAACCCTAACACTATCCTAGGGCTGATGCTAACCCTAACCCTAACCCTAACACTATCCTAGGGTTGATGCTAACCCTAACCCTAACACTATCCTAGGGCTCATGCTAACCTTAACCCTAACGCTAACACTATCCTAGGGCTGATGCTAACCCTAACGCTAACACTATCCTAGGGCTGATGCTAACCCTAACCCTAACCCAAACACTAACCTAGGGCTGATGCTAACCCTAACCCTAACACTATCCTGGGGCTCATGCTAACCCTAACCCTAACCCTAACACTATCCTAGGGCTGATGCTAACCCTAACCCTAACACTATCCTAGGGCTGATGCTAACCATAACCCTAACCCTAACACTATCCTAGGGCTGATGCTAACCCTAACCCTAACACTATCCTAGGGCTGATGCTAACCCTAACACTAACACTATCCTAGGGCGGATGCTAACCCTAACCCTAACCCTAACACTATCCTAGGGCTGATGCTAACCCTAACACTAACACTATCCTAGGGCTGATGCTAACCCTAACCCTAACCCTAACATTATCCTAGGGCTGATGCTAACCCTAACCCTAACCCTAACATTATCTTAGGGCTGATGTTAACCCTAACCCTAACACTATCCTAGGGCTGATGCTAACCCTAACCCTAACCCTAACACTAACCTAGGGCTGATGCTAACCCTAACACTAACACTATCCTCGGGCTGATGCTAACCCTAACCCTAACCCTAACACTATCCTAGGGCTGATGCTAACCCTAACCCTAACACTATCCTAGGGCTGATGCTAACCCTAACACTAACACTATCCTAGGGCGGATGCTAACCCTAACCCTAACCCTAACACTATCCTAGGGCTGATGCTAACCCTAACACTAACACTATCCTAGGGCTGATGCTAACCCTAACCCTAACCCTAACATTATCCTAGGGCTGATGCTAACCCTAACCCTAACTCTAAAACTATCTTAGGGCTGAGGCTAACCCTAACCCTAACACTATCCTACGGCTGATGCTAACCCTAACCCTAACCCTAACACTATCCTAGGGCTAATGCTAACCCTAACCCTAACACTATCCTAGGGCGGATGCTAACCCTAACCCTAACCCTAACACTATCCTAGGGCTGATGCTAACCCTAACCCTAACACTATCCTAGGGCTGATGCTAACCCTAACCCTAAACCTAACACTATCCTAGGGGGGATGCTAACACTAACCCTAACCCTAACACTATCCTAGGGCTGATGCTAACCCTAACACTAACACTATCCTAGGGCTGATGCTAACCCTAACCCTAACCCTAACACTCTCCAAGGGCTGATGCTAACCCTAACCCTAAACCTAACACTATCCTAGGGCTGATGCTAACCCTAACCCTAACACTATCCTAGGGCTGATGCTAACCCTAACCCTAACCCTAACACTATCCTAGGGTTGATGCTAACCGTAACCCTAACACTATCCTAGGGCTGATGCTAACCCTATCCCTAACCCTAACACTATCCTAGGGCTGATGCTAACCCTAACCCTAACAGTATCCTAGGGCTGATGCTAACCCTAACCCTAACCCTAACACTATCCTAGGGCTGATGCTAACCCTAACACTAACACTATCCTAGGGCTGATGCTAACCCTAACCCTAACCCTAACACTATCCTAGGGCTGATGCTAACCCTAACCCTAACCCAAACACTATACTAGGGTTGATGCTATCCCTAACCCTAACACTATCCTAGGGCTGATGCTAACCCTAACCCTAACCCTAACACTATCCTTGGGCTGATGCTAACCCTAACACTAACACTATCTTGGGCCTGATGGTAACCCTAACCCTAACCCTAACACTATCCTAGGGCTGATGCTAACCCTAACCCTAACACTATCCTTGGGCTGATGCTAACCCTAACCCTAACCCTAACACTATCCTAGGGCAGATGCTAACCCTAACGCTAACCCTAACACTATCCTTGAACTGATGCTAACCCTAACCCTAACCCTAACACTATCCTAGGCCTGATGATAACCCTAACCCTAACCCTAACACTATCCTAGGGTTTATGTTAACCCTAACCCTAACACTATCCTAGGGCTGATGCTAACCCTAACCCTAACCCTAACACTATCCTAGGGCGGATGCTAACCCTAACCCTAACCCTAACACTATCCTAGGGCTGATGCTAACCCTAACACTAACACTATCCTAGGGCTGATGCTAACCCTAACCCTAACCCTAACATTATCCTAGGGCGGATGCTAACCCTAACCCTAACCCTAACACTATCCTAGGGCTGATGCTAACCCTAACACTAACACTATCCTAGGCCTGATGCTAACCCTAACCCTAACCCTAACGCTATCCTAGGGCTAATGCTAACCCTAACCCTAACACTATCCTAGGGCTGATGCTCACCCTAACACTAACACTATCCTAGGGCTGATGCTAACCCTAACCCTAACCCTAACACTATCCTAGGGCTGATGCTAACCCTAACCCTAACTCTAACACTATCTTAGGGCTGAGGCTAACCCTAACCCTAACACTATCCTACGGCTGATGCTAACCCTAACCCTAACCCTAACACTATCCTAGGGCTGATGCTAACCCTAACCCTAACACTATCCTAGGCCTGATGCTAACCCTAACCCTAACCCTAACACTATCCTAGGGCTGATGCTAACCCAAACCCTAACACTATCCTAGGGCTGATGCTAACCCTAACCCTAACCCTAACACTATCCTAGGGCTGATGCTAACCCTAACCCTAACTCTAACACTATCTTAGGGCTGAGGCTAACCCTAACCCTAACACTATCCTAGGGCTGATGCTAACCCGAACCCTAACCATAACACTATCCTAGGGCTGATGCTAACCCTAACCATAACACGATCCTAGGCCTGATGCTAACCCTAACCCTAACCCTAACTCTATCCTAGCGTTGATGCTAACCCTAACCCTAACACTATCCTAGGCCTGATGCTAACCCTATCCCTAACCCTAACACTCTCCTAGGGCTAAGGCTAACCCTAACCCTAACACTATCCTAGGGCTGATGCTAACCCTAACCCTAACCCAAACACTATCCTAGGGTTGATGCTAACCCTAACCCTAACACTATCCTAGGGCTGATGCTAACGCTAACCCTAACCGTAACACTATCCTTGGGCTGATGCTAACCCTAACCTTAACACTATCCTGGGCCTGATGCTAACCCTAACCCTAACCCTAACACTATCATAAGGCTGATGCTAACCCTAACCCTAACACTATCCTTGGGCTGATGCTAACCCTAACCCTAACCCTAACACTATCCTAGGGCAGATGCTAACCCTAACGCTAACCCTAACACTATCCTTGAACTGATGCTAACAATAACCCTAACCCTAACACTATCCTAGGCCTGATGATAACCCTAACCCTAACCCTAACACTATCCTAGGGTTTACGTTAACCCTAACCCTAACACTCTCCTAGGGCTGATGCTAACCCTAACCCTAACCCTAACACTATCCTAGGGCTGATGCTAACCCTAACACTAACACTATCCTAGGGCTGATGCTAACCCTAACCCTAACCCAAACATTATCCTAGGGCGGATGCTAACCCTAACCCTAACCCTAACACTATCCTAGGGCTGATGCTAACCCTAACACTAACACTATCCTAGGCCTGATGCTAACCCTAACCCTAACCCTAACACTATCCTAGGGCTGATGCTCACCCTAAGCCTAACACTATCCTAGGGCGGATGCTAACCCTAACCCTAACCCTAACACTATCCTAGGGCTGATGCTAACACTAACACTAACACTATCCTAGGGCTGATGCTAACCCTAACCTTAACCCTAACATTATCCTAGGGCTGATGCTAACCCTAACCCTAACTCTAACACTATCTTTGGGCTGAGGCTAACCCTAACCCTAACACTATCCTACGGCTGATGCTAACCCTAACCCTAACCCTAACACTATCCTAGGGCTGATGCTAACCCTAACCCTAACACTATCCTAGGACTGATGCTAACCCTAACCCTAACCCTAACACTATCCTAGGGCTGATGCTAACCCTAACACTAACAATATCCTAGGGCTGATGCTAACCCTAACCCTAACCCTAACATTATCCTAGGGCGGATGCTAACCCTAACCCTAACCCAAACACTATCCTAGGGCTGATGCTAACCCTAACACTAACACTATCCTAGGCCTGATGCTAACCCTAACCCTAACCCTAACACTATCCTAGGGCTGATGCTAACCCTAACCCTAACACTATCCTAGGGCTGATGCTAACCCTAACCCTAACCCTAACACTATCCTAGGGCTGATGCTAACCCTAACCCTAACTCTAACACTATCTTAGGGCTGAGGCTAACCCTAACCCTAACACTATCCTACGGCTGATGCTAACCCGAACCCTAACCCTAACACTATCCTAGGGCTGATGCTAACCCTAACCCTAACTCTAACACTATCTTAGGGCTGAGGCTAACCCTAACCCTAACACTATCCTACGGCTGATGCTAACCCGAACCCTAACCCTAACACTATCCTAGGGCTGATGCTAACCCTAACCATAACACGATCCTAGGCCTGATGCTAACCCTAACCCTAACCCTAACTCTATCCTAGCGTTGATGCTAACCCTAACCCTAACACTATCCTAGGCCTGATGCTAACCCTAACCCTAACCCTAACACTATCCTAGGGCTGATGCTAACCCTAACCCTAACCCTAACACTATCCTAGGGCTGATGCTAACCCTAACGCTAACCCTAACACTGTCCTTGAACTGATGCTAACCCTAACCCTAACCCTAACACTATCCTAGGCCTGATGATAACCCTAACCCCAACCCTAACACTATCCTAGGGTTTATGTTAACCCTAACCCTAACACTATCCTAGGGCTGATGCTAACCCTAACCCTAACCCTAACACTATCCTAGGGCTGATGCTAACCCAAACACTAACACTATCCTAGGGCTGATGCTAACCCTAACCCTAACCCTAACACTCTCCAAGGGCTGATGCTAACCCTAACCCTAACCCTAACACTATCCTAGGGCTGATGCTAACCCTAACCCTAACACTATCCTAGGGCTGATGCTAACCCTAACCCTAACCCTAACACTATCCTAGGGTTGATGCTAACCCTAACCCTAACACTATCCTAGGGCTCATGCTAACCTTAACCCTAACGCTAACACTATCCTAGGGCTGATGCTAACCCTAACGCTAACACTATCCTAGGGCTGATGCTAACCCTAACCCTAACCCAAACACTAACCTAGGGCTGATGCTAACCCTAACCCTAACACTATCCTGGGGCTCATGCTAACCCTAACCCTAACCCTAACACTATCCTAGGGCTGATGCTAACCCTAACCCTAACACTATCCTAGGGCTGATGCTAACCATAACCCTAACCCTAACACTATCCTAGGGCTGATGCTAACCCTAACCCTAACACTATCCTAGGGCTGATGCTAACCCTAACACTAACACTATCCTAGGGCGGATGCTAACCCTAACCCTAACCCTAACACTATCCTAGGGCTGATGCTAACCCTAACACTAACACTATCCTAGGGCTGATGCTAACCCTAACCCTAACCCTAACATTATCCTAGGGCTGATGCTAACCCTAACCCTAACCCTAACATTATCTTAGGGCTGATGTTAACCCTAACCCTAACACTATCCTAGGGCTGATGCTAACCCTAACCCTAACCCTAACACTAACCTAGGGCTGATGCTAACCCTAACACTAACACTATCCTCGGGCTGATGCTAACCCTAACCCTAACCCTAACACTATCCTAGGGCTGATGCTAACCCTAACCCTAACACTATCCTAGGGCTGATGCTAACCCTAACACTAACACTATCCTAGGGCGGATGCTAACCCTAACCCTAACCCTAACACTATCCTAGGGCTGATGCTAACCCTAACACTAACACTATCCTAGGGCTGATGCTAACCCTAACCCTAACCCTAACATTATCCTAGGGCTGATGCTAACCCTAACCCTAACTCTAAAACTATCTTAGGGCTGAGGCTAACCCTAACCCTAACACTATCCTACGGCTGATGCTAACCCTAACCCTAACCCTAACACTATCCTAGGGCTAATGCTAACCCTAACCCTAACACTATCCTAGGGCGGATGCTAACCCTAACCCTAACCCTAACACTATCCTAGGGCTGATGCTAACCCTAACCCTAACACTATCCTAGGGCTGATGCTAACCCTAACCCTAAACCTAACACTATCCTAGGGGGGATGCTAACACTAACCCTAACCCTAACACTATCCTAGGGCTGATGCTAACCCTAACACTAACACTATCCTAGGGCTGATGCTAACCCTAACCCTAACCCTAACACTCTCCAAGGGCTGATGCTAACCCTAACCCTAAACCTAACACTATCCTAGGGCTGATGCTAACCCTAACCCTAACACTATCCTAGGGCTGATGCTAACCCTAACCCTAACCCTAACACTATCCTAGGGTTGATGCTAACCGTAACCCTAACACTATCCTAGGGCTGATGCTAACCCTATCCCTAACCCTAACACTATCCTAGGGCTGATGCTAACCCTAACCCTAACAGTATCCTAGGGCTGATGCTAACCCTAACCCTAACCCTAACACTATCCTAGGGCTGATGCTAACCCTAACACTAACACTATCCTAGGGCTGATGCTAACCCTAACCCTAACCCTAACACTATCCTAGGGCTGATGCTAACCCTAACCCTAACCCAAACACTATACTAGGGTTGATGCTATCCCTAACCCTAACACTATCCTAGGGCTGATGCTAACCCTAACCCTAACCCTAACACTATCCTTGGGCTGATGCTAACCCTAACACTAACACTATCTTGGGCCTGATGGTAACCCTAACCCTAACCCTAACACTATCCTAGGGCTGATGCTAACCCTAACCCTAACACTATCCTTGGGCTGATGCTAACCCTAACCCTAACCCTAACACTATCCTAGGGCAGATGCTAACCCTAACGCTAACCCTAACACTATCCTTGAACTGATGCTAACCCTAACCCTAACCCTAACACTATCCTAGGCCTGATGATAACCCTAACCCTAACCCTAACACTATCCTAGGGTTTATGTTAACCCTAACCCTAACACTATCCTAGGGCTGATGCTAACCCTAACCCTAACCCTAACACTATCCTAGGGCGGATGCTAACCCTAACCCTAACCCTAACACTATCCTAGGGCTGATGCTAACCCTAACACTAACACTATCCTAGGGCTGATGCTAACCCTAACCCTAACCCTAACATTATCCTAGGGCGGATGCTAACCCTAACCCTAACCTAACACTATCCTAGGGCTGATGCTAACCCTAACACTAACACTATCCTAGGCCTGATGCTAACCCTAACCCTAACCCTAACGCTATCCTAGGGCTAATGCTAACCCTAACCCTAACACTATCCTAGGGCTGATGCTCACCCTAACACTAACACTATCCTAGGGCTGATGCTAACCCTAACCCTAACCCTAACACTATCCTAGGGCTGATGCTAACCCTAACCCTAACTCTAACACTATCTTAGGGCTGAGGCTAACCCTAACCCTAACACTATCCTACGGCTGATGCTAACCCTAACCCTAACCCTAACACTATCCTAGGGCTGATGCTAACCCTAACCCTAACACTATCCTAGGCCTGATGCTAACCCTAACCCTAACCCTAACACTATCCTAGGGCTGATGCTAACCAAACCCTAACACTATCCTAGGGCTGATGCTAACCCTAACCCTAACCCTAACACTATCCTAGGGCTGATGCTAACCCTAACCCTAACTCTAACACTATCTTAGGGCTGAGGCTAACCCTAACCCTAACACTATCCTAGGGCTGATGCTAACCCGAACCCTAACCATAACACTATCCTAGGGCTGATGCTAACCCTAACCATAACACGATCCTAGGCCTGATGCTAACCCTAACCCTAACCCTAACTCTATCCTAGCGTTGATGCTAACCCTAACCCTAACACTATCCTAGGCCTGATGCTAACCCTATCCCTAACCCTAACACTCTCCTAGGGCTAAGGCTAACCCTAACCCTAACACTATCCTAGGGCTGATGCTAACCCTAACCCTAACCCAAACACTATCCTAGGGTTGATGCTAACCCTAACCCTAACACTATCCTAGGGCTGATGCTAACGCTAACCCTAACCCTAACACTATCCTTGGGCTGATGCTAACCCTAACCTTAACACTATCCTGGGCCTGATGCTAACCCTAACCCTAACCCTAACACTATCATAGGGCTGATGCTAACCCTAACCCTAACACTATCCTTGGGCTGATGCTAACCCTAACCCTAACCCTAACACTATCCTAGGGCAGATGCTAACCCTAACGCTAACCCTAACACTATCCTTGAACTGATGCTAACAATCACCCTAACCCTAACACTATCCAGGCCTGATGATAACCCTAACCCTAACCCCTAACACTATCCTAGGGTTTACGTTAACCCTAACCCTAACACTCTCCTAGGGCTGATGCTAACCCTAACCCTAACCCTAACACTATCCTAGGGCTGATGCTAACCCTAACACTAACACTATCCTAGGGCTGATGCTAACCCTAACCCTAACCCTAACATTATCCTAGGGCTGATGCTAACCCTAACCCTAACTCTAAAACTATCTTAGGGCTGAGGCTAACCCTAACCCTAACACTATCCTACGGCTGATGCTAACCCTAACCCTAACCCTAACACTATCCTAGGGCTAATGCTAACCCTAACCCTAACACTATCCTAGGGCGGATGCTAACCCTAACCCTAACCCTAACACTATCCTAGGGCTGATGCTAACCCTAACCCTAACACTATCCTAGGGCTGATGCTAACCCTAACCCTAAACCTAACACTATCCTAGGGGGGATGCTAACACTAACCCTAACCCTAACACTATCCTAGGGCTGATGCTAACCCTAACACTAACACTATCCTAGGGCTGATGCTAACCCTAACCCTAACCCTAACACTCTCCAAGGGCTGATGCTAACCCTAACCCTAAACCTAACACTATCCTAGGGCTGATGCTAACCCTAACCCTAACACTATCCTAGGGCTGATGCTAACCCTAACCCTAACCCTAACACTATCCTAGGGTTGATGCTAACCGTAACCCTAACACTATCCTAGGGCTGATGCTAACCCTATCCCTAACCCTAACACTATCCTAGGGCTGATGCTAACCCTAACCCTAACAGTATCCTAGGGCTGATGCTAACCCTAACCCTAACCCTAACACTATCCTAGGGCTGATGCTAACCCTAACACTAACACTATCCTAGGGCTGATGCTAACCCTAACCCTAACCCTAACACTATCCTAGGGCTGATGCTAACCCTAACCCTAACCCAAACACTATACTAGGGTTGATGCTATCCCTAACCCTAACACTATCTTAGGGCTGATGCTAACCCTAACCCTAACCCTAACACTATCCTTGGGCTGATGCTAACCCTAACACTAACACTATCTTGGGCCTGATGGTAACCCTAACCCTAACCCTAACACTATCCTAGGGCTGATGCTAACCCTAACCCTAACACTATCCTTGGGCTGATGCTAACCCTAACCCTAACCCTAACACTATCCTAGGGCAGATGCTAACCCTAACGCTAACCCTAACACTATCCTTGAACTGATGCTAACCCTAACCCTAACCCTAACACTATCCTAGGCCTGATGATAACCCTAACCCTAACCCTAACACTATCCTAGGGTTTATGTTAACCCTAACCCTAACACTATCCTAGGGCTGATGCTAACCCTAACCCTAACCCTAACACTATCCTAGGGCGGATGCTAACCCTAACCCTAACCCTAACACTATCCTAGGGCTGATGCTAACCCTAACACTAACACTATCCTAGGGCTGATGCTAACCCTAACCCTAACCCTAACATTATCCTAGGGCGGATGCTAACCCTAACCCTAACCCTAACACTATCCTAGGGCTGATGCTAACCCTAACACTAACACTATCCTAGGCCTGATGCTAACCCTAACCCTAACCCTAACGCTATCCTAGGGCTAATGCTAACCCTAACCCTAACACTATCCTAGGGCTGATGCTCACCCTAACACTAACACTATCCTAGGGCTGATGCTAACCCTAACCCTAACCCTAACACTATCCTAGGGCTGATGCTAACCCTAACCCTAACTCTAACACTATCTTAGGGCTGAGGCTAACCCTAACCCTAACACTATCCTACGGCTGATGCTAACCCTAACCCTAACCCTAACACTATCCTAGGGCTGATGCTAACCCTAACCCTAACACTATCCTAGGCCTGATGCTAACCCTAACCCTAACCCTAACACTATCCTAGGGCTGATGCTAACCCAAACCCTAACACTATCCTAGGGCTGATGCTAACCCTAACCCTAACCCTAACACTATCCTAGGGCTGATGCTAACCCTAACCCTAACTCTAACACTATCTTAGGGCTGAGGCTAACCCTAACCCTAACACTATCCTAGGGCTGATGCTAACCCGAACCCTAACCATAACACTATCCTAGGGCTGATGCTAACCCTAACCATAACACGATCCTAGGCCTGATGCTAACCCTAACCCTAACCCTAACTCTATCCTAGCGTTGATGCTAACCCTAACCCTAACACTATCCTAGGCCTGATGCTAACCCTATCCCTAACCCTAACACTCTCCTAGGGCTAAGGCTAACCCTAACCCTAACACTATCCTAGGGCTGATGCTAACCCTAACCCTAACCCAAACACTATCCTAGGGTTGATGCTAACCCTAACCCTAACACTATCCTAGGGCTGATGCTAACGCTAACCCTAACCGTAACACTATCCTTGGGCTGATGCTAACCCTAACCTTAACACTATCCTGGGCCTGATGCTAACCCTAACCCTAACCCTAACACTATCATAAGGCTGATGCTAACCCTAACCCTAACACTATCCTTGGGCTGATGCTAACCCTAACCCTAACCCTAACACTATCCTAGGGCAGATGCTAACCCTAACGCTAACCCTAACACTATCCTTGAACTGATGCTAACAATAACCCTAACCCTAACACTATCCTAGGCCTGATGATAACCCTAACCCTAACCCTAACACTATCCTAGGGTTTACGTTAACCCTAACCCTAACACTCTCCTAGGGCTGATGCTAACCCTAACCCTAACCCTAACACTATCCTAGGGCTGATGCTAACCCTAACACTAACACTATCCTAGGGCTGATGCTAACCCTAACCCTAACCCAAACATTATCCTAGGGCGGATGCTAACCCTAACCCTAACCCTAACACTATCCTAGGGCTGATGCTAACCCTAACACTAACACTATCCTAGGCCTGATGCTAACCCTAACCCTAACCCTAACACTATCCTAGGGCTGATGCTCACCCTAAGCCTAACACTATCCTAGGGCGGATGCTAACCCTAACCCTAACCCTAACACTATCCTAGGGCTGATGCTAACACTAACACTAACACTATCCTAGGGCTGATGCTAACCCTAACCTTAACCCTAACATTATCCTAGGGCTGATGCTAACCCTAACCCTAACTCTAACACTATCTTTGGGCTGAGGCTAACCCTAACCCTAACACTATCCTACGGCTGATGCTAACCCTAACCCTAACCCTAACACTATCCTAGGGCTGATGCTAACCCTAACCCTAACACTATCCTAGGACTGATGCTAACCCTAACCCTAACCCTAACACTATCCTAGGGCTGATGCTAACCCTAACACTAACAATATCCTAGGGCTGATGCTAACCCTAACCCTAACCCTAACATTATCCTAGGGCGGATGCTAACCCTAACCCTAACCCAAACACTATCCTAGGGCTGATGCTAACCCTAACACTAACACTATCCTAGGCCTGATGCTAACCCTAACCCTAACCCTAACACTATCCTAGGGCTGATGCTAACCCTAACCCTAACACTATCCTAGGTCTGATGCTAACCCTAACCCTAACCCTAACACTATCCTAGGGCTGATGCTAACCCTAACCCTAACTCTAACACTATCTTAGGGCTGAGGCTAACCCTAACCCTAACACTATCCTACGGCTGATGCTAACCCGAACCCTAACCCTAACACTATCCTAGGGCTGATGCTAACCCTAACCCTAACTCTAACACTATCTTAGGGCTGAGGCTAACCCTAACCCTAACACTATCCTACGGCTGATGCTAACCCGAACCCTAACCCTAACACTATCCTAGGGCTGATGCTAACCCTAACCATAACACGATCCTAGGCCTGATGCTAACCCTAACCCTAACCCTAACTCTATCCTAGCGTTGATGCTAACCCTAACCCTAACACTATCCTAGGCCTGATGCTAACCCTAACCCTAACCCTAACACTATCCTAGGGCTGATGCTAACCCTAACCCTAACCCTAACACTATCCTAGGGCTGATGCTAACCCTAACGCTAACCCTAACACTGTCCTTGAACTGATGCTAACCCTAACCCTAACCCTAACACTATCCTAGGCCTGATGATAACCCTAACCCCAACCCTAACACTATCCTAGGGTTTATGTTAACCCTAACCCTAACACTATCCTAGGGCTGATGCTAACCCTAACCCTAACCCTAACACTATCCTAGGGCTGATGCTAACCCAAACACTAACACTATCCTAGGGCTGATGCTAACCCTAACCCTAACCCTAACACTCTCCAAGGGCTGATGCTAACCCTAACCCTAACCCTAACACTATCCTAGGGCTGATGCTAACCCTAACCCTAACACTATCCTAGGGCTGATGCTAACCCTAACCCTAACCCTAACACTATCCTAGGGTTGATGCTAACCCTAACCCTAACACTATCCTAGGGCTCATGCTAACCTTAACCCTAACGCTAACACTATCCTAGGGCTGATGCTAACCCTAACGCTAACACTATCCTAGGGCTGATGCTAACCCTAACCCTAACCCAAACACTAACCTAGGGCTGATGCTAACCCTAACCCTAACACTATCCTGGGGCTCATGCTAACCCTAACCCTAACCCTAACACTATCCTAGGGCTGATGCTAACCCTAACCCTAACACTATCCTAGGGCTGATGCTAACCATAACCCTAACCCTAACACTATCCTAGGGCTGATGCTAACCCTAACCCTAACACTATCCTAGGGCTGATGCTAACCCTAACACTAACACTATCCTAGGGCGGATGCTAACCCTAACCCTAACCCTAACACTATCCTAGGGCTGATGCTAACCCTAACACTAACACTATCCTAGGGCTGATGCTAACCCTAACCCTAACCCTAACATTATCCTAGGGCTGATGCTAACCCTAACCCTAACCCTAACATTATCTTAGGGCTGATGTTAACCCTAACCCTAACACTATCCTAGGGCTGATGCTAACCCTAACCCTAACCCTAACACTAACCTAGGGCTGATGCTAACCCTAACACTAACACTATCCTCGGGCTGATGCTAACCCTAACCCTAACCCTAACACTATCCTAGGGCTGATGCTAACCCTAACCCTAACACTATCCTAGGGCTGATGCTAACCCTAACACTAACACTATCCTAGGGCGGATGCTAACCCTAACCCTAACCCTAACACTATCCTAGGGCTGATGCTAACCCTAACACTAACACTATCCTAGGGCTGATGCTAACCCTAACCCTAACCCTAACATTATCCTAGGGCTGATGCTAACCCTAACCCTAACTCTAAAACTATCTTAGGGCTGAGGCTAACCCTAACCCTAACACTATCCTACGGCTGATGCTAACCCTAACCCTAACCCTAACACTATCCTAGGGCTAATGCTAACCCTAACCCTAACACTATCCTAGGGCGGATGCTAACCCTAACCCTAACCCTAACACTATCCTAGGGCTGATGCTAACCCTAACCCTAACACTATCCTAGGGCTGATGCTAACCCTAACCCTAAACCTAACACTATCCTAGGGGGGATGCTAACACTAACCCTAACCCTAACACTATCCTAGGGCTGATGCTAACCCTAACACTAACACTATCCTAGGGCTGATGCTAACCCTAACCCTAACCCTAACACTCTCCAAGGGCTGATGCTAACCCTAACCCTAAACCTAACACTATCCTAGGGCTGATGCTAACCCTAACCCTAACACTATCCTAGGGCTGATGCTAACCCTAACCCTAACCCTAACACTATCCTAGGGTTGATGCTAACCGTAACCCTAACACTATCCTAGGGCTGATGCTAACCCTATCCCTAACCCTAACACTATCCTAGGGCTGATGCTAACCCTAACCCTAACAGTATCCTAGGGCTGATGCTAACCCTAACCCTAACCCTAACACTATCCTAGGGCTGATGCTAACCCTAACACTAACACTATCCTAGGGCTGATGCTAACCCTAACCCTAACCCTAACACTATCCTAGGGCTGATGCTAACCCTAACCCTAACCCAAACACTATACTAGGGTTGATGCTATCCCTAACCCTAACACTATCCTAGGGCTGATGCTAACCCTAACCCTAACCCTAACACTATCCTTGGGCTGATGCTAACCCTAACACTAACACTATCTTGGGCCTGATGGTAACCCTAACCCTAACCCTAACACTATCCTAGGGCTGATGCTAACCCTAACCCTAACACTATCCTTGGGCTGATGCTAACCCTAACCCTAACCCTAACACTATCCTAGGGCAGATGCTAACCCTAACGCTAACCCTAACACTATCCTTGAACTGATGCTAACCCTAACCCTAACCCTAACACTATCCTAGGCCTGATGATAACCCTAACCCTAACCCTAACACTATCCTAGGGTTTATGTTAACCCTAACCCTAACACTATCCTAGGGCTGATGCTAACCCTAACCCTAACCCTAACACTATCCTAGGGCGGATGCTAACCCTAACCCTAACCCTAACACTATCCTAGGGCTGATGCTAACCCTAACACTAACACTATCCTAGGGCTGATGCTAACCCTAACCCTAACCCTAACATTATCCTAGGGCGGATGCTAACCCTAACCCTAACCCTAACACTATCCTAGGGCTGATGCTAACCCTAACACTAACACTATCCTAGGCCTGATGCTAACCCTAACCCTAACCCTAACGCTATCCTAGGGCTAATGCTAACCCTAACCCTAACACTATCCTAGGGCTGATGCTCACCCTAACACTAACACTATCCTAGGGCTGATGCTAACCCTAACCCTAACCCTAACACTATCCTAGGGCTGATGCTAACCCTAACCCTAACTCTAACACTATCTTAGGGCTGAGGCTAACCCTAACCCTAACACTATCCTACGGCTGATGCTAACCCTAACCCTAACCCTAACACTATCCTAGGGCTGATGCTAACCCTAACCCTAACACTATCCTAGGCCTGATGCTAACCCTAACCCTAACCCTAACACTATCCTAGGGCTGATGCTAACCCAAACCCTAACACTATCCTAGGGCTGATGCTAACCCTAACCCTAACCCTAACACTATCCTAGGGCTGATGCTAACCCTAACCCTAACTCTAACACTATCTTAGGGCTGAGGCTAACCCTAACCCTAACACTATCCTAGGGCTGATGCTAACCCGAACCCTAACCATAACACTATCCTAGGGCTGATGCTAACCCTAACCATAACACGATCCTAGGCCTGATGCTAACCCTAACCCTAACCCTAACTCTATCCTAGCGTTGATGCTAACCCTAACCCTAACACTATCCTAGGCCTGATGCTAACCCTATCCCTAACCCTAACACTCTCCTAGGGCTAAGGCTAACCCTAACCCTAACACTATCCTAGGGCTGATGCTAACCCTAACCCTAACCCAAACACTATCCTAGGGTTGATGCTAACCCTAACCCTAACACTATCCTAGGGCTGATGCTAACGCTAACCCTAACCCTAACACTATCCTTGGGCTGATGCTAACCCTAACCTTAACACTATCCTGGGCCTGATGCTAACCCTAACCCTAACCCTAACACTATCATAGGGCTGATGCTAACCCTAACCCTAACACTATCCTTGGGCTGATGCTAACCCTAACCCTAACCCTAACACTATCCTAGGGCAGATGCTAACCCTAACGCTAACCCTAACACTATCCTTGAACTGATGCTAACAATCACCCTAACCCTAACACTATCCAGGCCTGATGATAACCCTAACCCTAACCCTAACACTATCCTAGGGTTTACGTTAACCCTAACCCTAACACTCTCCTAGGGCTGATGCTAACCCTAACCCTAACCCTAACACTATCCTAGGGCTGATGCTAACCCTAACACTAACACTATCCTAGGGCTGATGCTAACCCTAACCCTAACCCAAACATTATCCTAGGGCGGATGCTAACCCTAACCCTAACCCTAACACTATCCTAGGGCTGATGCTAACCCTAACACTAACACTATCCTAGGCCTGATGCTAACCCTAACCCTAACCCTAACACTATCCTAGGGCTGATGCTCACCCTAAGCCTAACACTATCCTAGGGCGGATGCTAACCCTAACCCTAACCCTAACACTATCCTAGGGCTGATGCTAACACTAACACTAACACTATCCTAGGGCTGATGCTAACCCTAACCTTAACCCTAACATTATCCTAGGGCTGATGCTAACCCTAACCCTAACTCTAACACTATCTTTGGGCTGAGGCTAACCCTAACCCTAACACTATCCTACGGCTGATGCTAACCCTAACCCTAACCCTAACACTATCCTAGGGCTGATGCTAACCCTAACCCTAACACTATCCTAGGACTGATGCTAACCCTAACCCTAACCCTAACACTATCCTAGGGCTGATGCTAACCCTAACACTAACAATATCCTAGGGCTGATGCTAACCCTAACCCTAACCCTAACATTATCCTAGGGCGGATGCTAACCCTAACCCTAACCCAAACACTATCCTAGGGCTGATGCTAACCCTAACACTAACACTATCCTAGGCCTGATGCTAACCCTAACCCTAACCCTAACACTATCCTAGGGCTGATGCTAACCCTAACCCTAACACTATCCTAGGGCTGATGCTAACCCTAACCCTAACCCTAACACTATCCTAGGGCTGATGCTAACCCTAACCCTAACTCTAACACTATCTTAGGGCTGAGGCTAACCCTAACCCTAACACTATCCTACGGCTGATGCTAACCCGAACCCTAACCCTAACACTATCCTAGGGCTGATGCTAACCCTAACCATAACACGATCCTAGGCCTGATGCTAACCCTAACCCTAACCCTAACTCTATCCTAGCGTTGATGCTAACCCTAACCCTAACACTATCCTAGGCCTGATGCTAACCCTATCCCTAACCCTAACACTCTCCTAGGGCTAAGGCTAACCCTAACCCTAACACTATCCTAGGGCTGATGCTAACCCTAACCCTAACCCAAACACTATCCTAGGGTTGATGCTAACCCTAACCCTAACACTATCCTAGGGCTGATGCTAACCATAACCCTAACCCTAACACTATCCTTGGGCTGATGATAACCCTAACCCTAACACTATCCTGGGCCTGATGCTAACCCTAACCCTAACCCTAACACTATCATAGGGCTGATGCTAACCCTAACCCTAACACTATCCTTGGGCTGATGCTAAACCTAACCCTAACCCTAACACTATCCTAGGGCAGATGCTAACCCTAACGCTAACCCTAAAACTATCCTTGAACTGATGCTAACCCTAACCCTAACCCTAACACTATCCTAGGCCTGATGATAACCCTAACCCTAACCCTAACACTATCCTAGGGTTTATGTTAACCCTAACCCTAACACTCTCCTAGGGCTGATGCTAACCCTAACCCTAACCCTAACACTATCCTAGGGCTGATGCTAACCCTAACACTAACACTATCCTAGGGCTGATGCTAACCCTAACCCTAACCCAAACATTATCCTAGGGCGGATGCTAACCCTAACCCTAACCCTAACACTATCCTAGGGCTGATGCTAACCCTAACACTAACACTATCCTAGGCCTGATGCTAACCCTAACCCTAACCCTAACACTATCCTAGGGCTGATGCTAACCCTAAGCCTAACACTATCCTAGGGCGGATGCTAACCCTAACCCTAACCCTAACACTATCCTAGGGCTGATGCTAACCCTAACACTAACACTATCCTAGGGCTGATGCTAACCCTAACCTTAACCCTAACATTATCCTAGGGCTGATGCTAACCCTAACCCTAACTCTAACACTATCTTGGGGCTGAGGCTAACCCTAACCCTAACACTATCCTACGGCTAATGCTAACCCTAACCCTAACACTAACACTATCCTAGGGCTGATGCTAACCCTAACCCTAACACTATCCTAGGGCTGATGCTAACCCTAACCCTAACCCTAACACTATCCTAGGGCTGATGCTAACCCTAACACTAACACTATCCTAGGGCTGATGCTAACCCTAACCCTAACCCTAACATTATCCTAGGGCGGATGCTAACCCTAACCCTAACCCAAACACTATCCTAGGGCTGATGCTAACCCTAACACTAACACTATCCTAGGCCTGATGCTAACCGTAACCCTAACCCTAACACTATCCTAGGGCTGATGCTAACCCTAACCCTAACACTATCCTAGGGCTGATGCTAACCCTAACCCTAAAAATATCCTAGGTCTGATGCTAACCCTAACCCTAACGCTAACACTCTCCAAGGGCTGATGCTAACCCTAACCCTAACCCTAACACTATCCTAGGGCTGATGCTAACCCTAACCCTAACCCTAACACTATCCTAGGGCTGATGCTAACCCTAACTCTAACCCTAACACTGTCCTTGAACTGATGCTAACCCTAACCCTAACCCTAACACTATCCTAGGCCTGATGATAACCCTAACCCTAACCCTAACACTATCCAAGGGTTTATGTTAACCCTAACCCTAACACTATCCTAGGGCTGATGCTAACCCTAACCCTAACCCTAACACTATCCTAGGGCTGATGCTAACCCTAACACTAACACTATCCTAGGGCTGATGCTAACCCTAACCCTAACCCTAACACTCTCCAAGGGCTGATGCTAACCCTAACCCTAACTCTAACACTATCCTAGGGCTGATGCTAACCCTAACCCTAACACTATCCTAGGGCTGATGCTAACCCTAACCCTAACCCTAACACTATCCTAGGGTTGATGCTAACCCTAACCCTAACACTATCCTAGGGCTGATGCTAACCTTAACCCTAACCCTAACACTATCCTAGGGCTCATGCTAACCCTAACGCTAACACTATCCTAGGGCTGATGCTAACCCTAACTCTAACCCTAACACTAACCTAGGGCTGATGCTAACTCTAACCCTAACACTATCGTGGGGCTCATGCTAACCCTAACCCTAACCCTAACACTATCCTAGGGCTGATGCTAACCCTAACCCTAACACTATCCTAGGGCTGATGCTGACCATAACCCTAACCCTAACACTATCCTAGGGCTGATGCTAACCCTAACCCTAACACTATCCTAGGGCTGATGCTAACCCTAACACTAACACTATCCTAGAGCGGATGCTAACCCTAACCCTAACCCTAACACTATCCTAGGGCTGATGCTAACCCTAACACTAACACTATCCTAGGGCTGATGCTAACCCTAACCCTAACCCTAACATTATCCTAGGGCTGATGCTAACCCTAACCCTAACCCTAACACTATCTTAGGGCTGATGTTAACCCTAACCCTAACACTATCCTAGGGCTGATGCTAACCCTAACCCTAACCCTAACACTAACCTAGGGCTGATGCTAACCCTAACCCTAACACTATCCTAGGGCTGATGCTAACCCTAACCCTAACCCTCACACTATCCTAGGGCTGATGCTAACCCTAACACTAACACTATCCTAGGGCTGATGCTAACCCTAACCCTAACCCTAACACTATCCTAGGGCTGATGCTAACCCTAACCCTAACCCAAACACTATACTAGGGTTGATGCTAACCCTAACCCTAACACTATCCTAGGGCTGATGCTAACCCTAACCCTAACCCTAACACTATCCTTGGGCTGATGCTAACCCTAACCCTAACACTATCCTGGGCCTGATGCTAACCCTAACCCTAACCCTAACACTATCCTAGGGCTGATGATAACCCTAACCCTAACACTATCCTTGGGCTGATGCTAACCCTAACCCTAACCCTAACACTATCCTAGGGCAGATGCTAACCCTAACGCTAACCCTAACACTATCCTTCAACTGATGCTAACCCTAACCCTAAACCTAACACTATCCTAGGCCTGATGATAACCCTAACCCTAACCCTAATACTATCCTAGGGTTTATGTTAACCCTAACCCTAACACTATCCTAGGGCTGATGCTAACCCTAACCCTAACCCTAACACTATCCTAGGGCGGATGCTAACCCTAACCCTAACCCTAACACTATCCTTGGGCTGATGCTAACCCTAACACTAACACTATCCTAGGGCTGATGCTAACCCTAACCCTAACCCTAACATTATCCTAGGGCGGATACTAACCCTAACCCTAACCCTAACACTATCCTAGGGCTGATGCTAACCCTAACACTAACACTATCCTAGGCCTGATGCTAACCCTAACCCTAACCCTAACACTATCCTAGGGCTAATGCTAACCCTAACCCTAACACTATCCTAGGGCTGATGCTCACCCTAACACTAACACTATCCTAGGGCTGATGCTAACCCTAACCCTAACCCTAACACTCTCCAAGGGCTGATGCTAACCCTAACCCTAACCCTAACACTATCCTAGGGCTGATGCTAACCCTAACACTAACTCTAACACTATCTTAGGGCTGAGCCTAACCCTAACCCTAACACTATCCTACGGCTGATGCTAACCCTAACCCTAACCCTAACACTATCCTAGGGCTGATGCTAACCCTAACCCTAACACTATCCTAGGCCTGATGCTAACCCTAACCCTAACCCTAACACTATCCTAGGGCTGATGCTAACCCTAAACCTAACACTATCCTAGGGCTGATGCTAACCCTAACCCTAACCCTAACACTATCCTAGGGCTGATGCTAACCCTAACCCTAACACTATCCTAGGGCTGATGCTAACCCTAACACTAACACTATCCTAGGGCGGATGCTAACCCTAACCCGAACCCTAACACTATCCTAGGGCTGATGCTAACCCTAACACTAACACTATCCTAGGGCTGATGCTAACCTTAACCCTAACCCTAACATTATCCTAGGGCTGATGCTAACCCTAACCCTAACTCTAACACTATCTTAGGGCTGAGGCTAACCCTAACACTAACACTATCCTAGGGCGGATGCTAACCCTAACCCTAACACTAACACTATCCTAGGGCTGAAGCTAACCCTAACACTAACACTATCCTAGGGCTGATGCTAACCCTAACCCTAACCCTAACATTATCCTAGGGCTGATGCTAACCCTAACCCTAACCCTAACACTATCCTAGGGCTGATGCTAACCCTAACCCTAACACTATCCTAGGGCTGATGCTAACCCTAACCCTAACCCTAACACTATCCTAGGGCTGATGCTAACCCTAACCCTAACACTATCCTAGGGCTGATGCTAACCCTAACCCTAAACCTAACACTATCCTAGGGGGGATGCTAAACCTAACCCTAACCCTAACACTATCCTAGGGCTGATGCTAACCCTAACACTAACACTATCCTAGGACTGATGCTAACCCTAACCCTAACCCTAACACTCTCCAAGGGCTGATGCTAACCCTAACCCTAACCCTAACACTATCCTAGGGCTGATGCTAACCCTAACCCTAACACTATCCTAGGGCTGATGCTAACCCTAACCCTAACCCTAACACTATCCTAGGGTTGATGCTAACCGTAACCCTAACACTGTCCTAGGGCTGATGCTAACCCTAACCCTAACCCTAACACTATCTTAGGGCTGATGTTAACCCTAACCCTAACACTATCCTAGGGCTGATGCTAACCCTAACCCTAACCCTAACACTAACCTAGGGCTGATGCTAACCCTAACCCTAACACTATCCTAGGGCTGATGCTAACCCTAACCCTAACCCTAACACTATCCTAGGGCTGATGCTAACCCTAACCCTAACAGTATCCTAGGGCTGATGCTAACCCTAACCCTAACCCTAACACTATCCTAGGGCTGATGCTAACCCTAACACTAACACTATCCTAGGGCTGATGCTAACCCTAACCCTAACCCTAACACTATCCTAGGGCTGATGCTAACCCTAACCCTAACCCAAACACTATACTAGGGTTGATGCTAACCCTAGCCCTAACACTATCCTAGGGCTGATGCTAACCCTAACCCTAACCCTAACACTATACTTGGGCTGATGCTAACCCTAACCCTAACACTATCCTGGGCCTGATGGTAACCCTAACCCAAACCCTAACACTATCCTAGGGCTGATGCTAACCCTAACCCTAACACTATCCTTGGGCTGATGCTAACCCTAACCCTAACCCTAACACTATCCTAGGGCAGATGCTAACCCTAACGCTAACCCTAACACTATCCTTGAACTGATGCTAACCCTAACCCTAACCCTAACACTATCCTAGGCCTGATGATAACCCTAACCCTAACCCTAACACTATCCTAGGGTTTATGTTAACCCTAACCCTAACACTATCCTAGGGCTGATGCTAACCCTAACCCTAACCGTAACACTATCCTAGGGCGGATGCTAACCCTAACCCTAACCCTAACACTATCCTGGGGCTGATGCTAACCCTAACACTAACACTATCCTAGGGCTGATGCTAACCCTAACCCTAACCCTAACATTATCCTAGGGCGGATGCTAACCCTAACCCTAACCGTAACACTATCCTAGGGCTGATGCTAACCCTAACACTAACACTATCCTAGGCCTGATGCTAACCCTAACCCTAACCCCTAACACTATCCTAGGGCTAATGCTAACCCTAACCCTAACACTATCCTAGGGCTGATGCTCACCCTAACACTAACACTATCCTAGGGCTGATGCTAACCCTAACCCTAACCGTAACACTATCCTAGGGCGGATGCTAACCCTAACCCTAACCCTAACACTATCCTGGGGCTGATGCTAACCCTAACACTAACACTATCCTAGGGCTGATGCTAACCCTAACCCTAACCCTAACATTATCCCAGGGCGGATGCTAACCCTAACCCTAACCGTAACACTATCCTAGGGCTGATGCTAACCCTAACACTAACACTATCCTAGGCCTGATGCTAACCCTAACCCTAACCCTAACACTATCCTAGGGCTAATGCTAACCCTAACCCTAACACTATCCTAGGGCTGATGCTCACCCTAACACTAACACTATCCTAGGGCTGATGCTAACCCTAACCCTAACTCTAACACTATCTTAGGGCTGAGGCTAACCCTAACCCTAACACTATCCTACGGCTGATGCTAACCCTAACCCTAACCCTAACACTATCCTAGGGCTGATGCTAACCCTAACCCTAACACTATCCTAGGCCTGATGCTAACCCTAACCCTAACCCCTAACACTATCCTAGGGCTGATACTAACCCAAACCCTAACACTATCCTAGGGCTGATGCTAACCCTAACCCTAACACTATCCTAGGGCTGATGCTAACCCTAACCCTAACTCTAACACTATCTTAGGGCTGAGGCTAACCCTAACCCTAACACTATCCTAGGGCTGATGCTAACTCGAACCCTAACCCTAACACTATACTAGGGCTGATGCTAACCCTAACCATAACACGATCCTAGGCCTGATGCTAACCCTAACCCTAACCCTAACTCTATCCTAGCGTTGATGCTAACCCTAACCCTAACACTATCCTAGGCCTGATGCTAACCCTATCCCTAACCCTAACACTCTCCTAGGGCTAAGGCTAACCCTAACCCTAACACTATCCTAGGGCTGATGCTAACCCTAACCCTAACCCAAACACTATCCTAGGGTTGATGCTAACCCTAACCCTAACACTATCCTAGGGCTGATGCTAACCCTAACCCTAACCCTAACACTATCCTTGGGCTGATGCTAACCCTAACCCTAACACTATCCTGGGCCTGATGCTAACCCTAACCCTAACCCTAACACTATCATAGGGCTGATGCTAACCCTAACCCTAACACTATCCTTGGGCTGATGCTAACCCTAACCCTAACCCTAACACTATCCTAGGGCAGATGCTAACCCTAACGCTAACCCTAACACTATCCTTGAACTGATGCTAACCCTATCCCTAACCCTAACACTATCCTAGGCCTGATGATAACCCTAACCCTAACCCTAACACTATCCTAGGGTTTATGTTAACCCTAACCCTAACACTCTCCTAGGGCTGATGCTAACCCTAACCCTAACCCTAACACTATCCTAGGGCTGATGCTAACCCTAACACTAACACTATCCTAGGGCAGATGCTAACCCTAACCCTAACCCAAACATTATCCTAGGGCGGATGCTAACCCTAACCCTAACCCTAACACTATCCTAGGGCTGATGCTAACCCTAACACTAACACTATCCTAGGCCTGATGCTAACCCTAACCCTAACCCTAACACTATCCTAGGGCTGATGCTAACCCTAAGCCTAACACTATCCTAGGGCGGATGCTAACCCTAACCCTAACCCTAACACTATCCTAGGGCTGATGCTAACCCTAACACTAACACTATCG
The DNA here is from genome assembly GCF_020740605.2 of Lemur catta. Classification (NCBI taxonomy): domain Eukaryota; kingdom Metazoa; phylum Chordata; class Mammalia; order Primates; family Lemuridae; genus Lemur; species Lemur catta. The sequence goes on from NC_059134.1 coordinate 3,577,209, forward strand.
TAGGGCTGATGCTAACCCTATCCTTAACCCTAACATTATCCTAGGGCTGATGCTAACCCTAACCCTAACTCTAACACTATCTTAGGGCTGAGGCTAACCCTAACCCTAACACTTTCCTACGGCTGATGCTAACCCTAACCCTAACCCTAACACTATCCTAGGGCTGATGCTCACCCTAACCCTAACACTATCCTAGGGCTGATGCTAACCCTAACCCTAACCCTAACACTATCCTAGGGCTGATGCTAACCCTAACACTAACAATATCCTAGGGCTGATGCTAACCCTAACCCTAACCCTAACATTATCCTAGGGCGGATGCTAACCCTAACCCTAACCCAAACACTATCCTAGGGCTGATGCTAACCCTAACACTAACACTATCCTAGGCCTGATGCTAACCCTAACCCTAACCCTAACACTATCCTAGGGCTGATGCTAACCCTAACCCTAACACTATCCTAGGGCTGATGCTAACCCTAACCCTAACAATATCCTAGGGCTGATGCTAACCCTAACCCTAACGCTAACACTCTCCAAGGGCTGATGCTAACCCTAACCCTAACCCTAACACTATCCTAGGGCTGATGCTAACCCTAACGCTAACCCTAACACTGTCCTTGAACTGATGCTAACCCTAACCCTAACCCTAACACTATCCTAGGCCTGATGATAACCCTAACCCTAACCCTAACACTATCCTAGGGTTTATGTTAACCCTAACCCTAACACTATCCTAGGGCTGATGCTAACCCTAACCCTAACCCTAACACTATCCTCGGGCTGATGCTAACCCTAACACTAACACTATCCTAGGGCTGATGCTAACCCTAACCCTAACCCTAACACTCTCCAAGGGCTGATGCTAACCCTAACCCTAACCCTAACACTATCCTACGGCTGATGCTAACCCTAACCCTAACCCTAACACTATCCTAGGGCTGATGCTAACCCTAACCCTAACACTATCCTAGGCCTGATGCTAACCCTAACCCTAACCCTAACACTATCCTAGGGCTTATGCTAACCCAAACCCTAACACTATCCTAGGGCTGATGCTAACCCTAACCCTAACCCTAACACTATCCTAGGGCTGATGCTAACCCTAACCCTAACTCTAACACTATCTTAGGGCTGAGGCTAACCCTAACCCTAACACTATCCTACGGCTGATGCTAACCCGAACCCTAACCCTAACACTATCCTAGGGCTGATGCTAACCCTAACCATAACACGATCCTAGGCCTGATGCTAACCCTATCCCTAACCCTAACTCTATCCTAGCGTTGATGCTAACCCTAACCCTAACACTATCCTAGGCCTGATGCTAACCCTATCCCTAACCCTAACACTCTCCTAGGGCTAAGGCTAACCCTAACCCTAACATTATCCTAGGGCTGATGCTAACCCTAACCCTAACCCAAACACTATCCTAGGGTTGATGCTAACCCTAACCCTAACACTATCCTAGGGCTGATGCTAACCCTAACCCTAACCCTAACACTATCCTTGGGCTGATGCTAACCCTAACCCTAACACTATCCTGGGCCTGATGCTAACCCTAACCCTAACCCTAACACTATCATAGGGCTGATGCTAACCCTAACCCTAACACTATCCTTGGGCTGATGCTAAACCTAACCCTAACCCTAACACTATCCTAGGGCAGATGCTAACCCTAACGCTAACCCTAACACTATCCTTGAACTGATGCTAACCCCAGCCCTAACCCTAACACTATCCTAGGCCTGATGATAACCCTAACCCTAACGCTAACACTATCCTAGGGTTTTTGTTAACCCTAACCCTAACACTCTCCTAGGGCTGATGCTAACCCTAACCCTAACCCTAACACTATCCTAGGGCTGATGCTAACCCTAACACTAACACTATCCTAGGGCTGATGCTAACCCTAACCCTAACCCAAACATTATCCTAGGGCGGATGCTAACCCTAACCCTAACCCTAACACTATCCTAGGGCTGATGCTAACCCTAACACTAACACTATCCTAGGCCTGATGCTAACCCTAACCCTAACCCTAACACTATCCTAGGGCTTATGCTAACCCTAAGCCTAACACTATCCTAGGGCTGATGCTAACCCTAACCCTAACCCTAACACTATCCTAGGGCTGATGCTAACCCTAACACTAACACTATCCTAGGGCTGATGCTAACCCTAACCTTAACCCTAACATTATCCTAGGGCTGATGCTAACCCTAACCCTAACTCTAACACTATCTTAGGGCTGAGGCTAACCCTAACCCTAACACTATCCTACGGCTGATGCTAACCCTAACCCTAACACTAACACTATCCTAGGGCTGATGCTAACCCTAACCCTAACACTATCCTAGGGCTGATGCTAACCCTAACCCTAACCCTAACACTATCCTAGGGCTGATGCTAACCCTAACACTAACACTATCCTAGGGCTGATGATAACCCTAACCCTAACACTATCCTTGGGCTGATGCTAACCCTAACCCTAACCCTAACACTATCCTAGGGCAGATGCTAACCCTAACGCTAACCCTAACACTATCCTTCAACTGATGCTAACCCTAACCCTAAACCTAACACTATCCTAGGCCTGATGATAACCCTAACCCTAACCCTAATACTATCCTAGGGTTTATGTTAACCCTAACCCTAACACTATCCTAGGGCTGATGCTAACCCTAACCCTAACCCTAACACTATCCTAGGGCGGATGCTAACCCTAACCCTAACCCTAACACTATCCTTGGGCTGATGCTAACCCTAACACTAACACTATCCTAGGGCTGATGCTAACCCTAACCCTAACCCTAACATTATCCTAGGGCGGATACTAACCCTAACCCTAACCCTAACACTATCCTAGGGCTGATGCTAACCCTAACACTAACACTATCCTAGGCCTGATGCTAACCCTAACCCTAACCCTAACACTATCCTAGGGCTAATGCTAACCCTAACCCTAACACTATCCTAGGGCTGATGCTCACCCTAACACTAACACTATCCTAGGGCTGATGCTAACCCTAACCCTAACCCTAACACTCTCCAAGGGCTGATGCTAACCCTAACCCTAACCCTAACACTATCCTAGGGCTGATGCTAACCCTAACACTAACTCTAACACTATCTTAGGGCTGAGCCTAACCCTAACCCTAACACTATCCTACGGCTGATGCTAACCCTAACCCTAACCCTAACACTATCCTAGGGCTGATGCTAACCCTAACCCTAACACTATCCTAGGCCTGATGCTAACCCTAACCCTAACCCTAACACTATCCTAGGGCTGATGCTAACCCTAAACCTAACACTATCCTAGGGCTGATGCTAACCCTAACCCTAACCCTAACACTATCCTAGGGCTGATGCTAACCCTAACCCTAACACTATCCTAGGGCTGATGCTAACCCTAACACTAACACTATCCTAGGGTGGATGCTAACCCTAACCCGAACCCTAACACTATCCTAGGGCTGATGCTAACCCTAACACTAACACTATCCTAGGGCTGATGCTAACCTTAACCCTAACCCTAACATTATCCTAGGGCTGATGCTAACCCTAACCCTAACTCTAACACTATCTTAGGGCTGAGGCTAACCCTAACACTAACACTATCCTAGGGCGGATGCTAACCCTAACCCTAACACTAACACTATCCTAGGGCTGAAGCTAACCCTAACACTAACACTATCCTAGGGCTGATGCTAACCCTAACCCTAACCCTAACATTATCCTAGGGCTGATGCTAACCCTAACCCTAACCCTAACACTATCCTAGGGCTGATGCTAACCCTAACCCTAACACTATCCTAGGGCTGATGCTAACCCTAACCCTAACCCTAACACTATCCTAGGGCTGATGCTAACCCTAACCCTAACACTATCCTAGGGCTGATGCTAACCCTAACCCTAAACCTAACACTATCCTAGGGGGGATGCTAAACCTAACCCTAACCCTAACACTATCCTAGGGCTGATGCTAACCCTAACACTAACACTATCCTAGGACTGATGCTAACCCTAACCCTAACCCTAACACTCTCCAAGGGCTGATGCTAACCCTAACCCTAACCCTAACACTATCCTAGGGCTGATGCTAACCCTAACCCTAACACTATCCTAGGGCTGATGCTAACCCTAACCCTAACCCTAACACTATCCTAGGGTTGATGCTAACCGTAACCCTAACACTGTCCTAGGGCTGATGCTAACCCTAACCCTAACCCTAACACTATCTTAGGGCTGATGTTAACCCTAACCCTAACACTATCCTAGGGCTGATGCTAACCCTAACCCTAACCCTAACACTAACCTAGGGCTGATGCTAACCCTAACCCTAACACTATCCTAGGGCTGATGCTAACCCTAACCCTAACCCTAACACTATCCTAGGGCTGATGCTAACCCTAACCCTAACAGTATCCTAGGGCTGATGCTAACCCTAACCCTAACCCTAACACTATCCTAGGGCTGATGCTAACCCTAACACTAACACTATCCTAGGGCTGATGCTAACCCTAACCCTAACCCTAACACTATCCTAGGGCTGATGCTAACCCTAACCCTAACCCAAACACTATACTAGGGTTGATGCTAACCCTAGCCCTAACACTATCCTAGGGCTGATGCTAACCCTAACCCTAACCCTAACACTATACTTGGGCTGATGCTAACCCTAACCCTAACACTATCCTGGGCCTGATGGTAACCCTAACCCAAACCCTAACACTATCCTAGGGCTGATGCTAACCCTAACCCTAACACTATCCTTGGGCTGATGCTAACCCTAACCCTAACCCTAACACTATCCTAGGGCAGATGCTAACCCTAACGCTAACCCTAACACTATCCTTGAACTGATGCTAACCCTAACCCTAACCCTAACACTATCCTAGGCCTGATGATAACCCTAACCCTAACCCTAACACTATCCTAGGGTTTATGTTAACCCTAACCCTAACACTATCCTAGGGCTGATGCTAACCCTAACCCTAACCGTAACACTATCCTAGGGCGGATGCTAACCCTAACCCTAACCCTAACACTATCCTGGGGCTGATGCTAACCCTAACACTAACACTATCCTAGGGCTGATGCTAACCCTAACCCTAACCCTAACATTATCCTAGGGCGGATGCTAACCCTAACCCTAACCGTAACACTATCCTAGGGCTGATGCTAACCCTAACACTAACACTATCCTAGGCCTGATGCTAACCCTAACCCTAACCCTAACACTATCCTAGGGCTAATGCTAACCCTAACCCTAACACTATCCTAGGGCTGATGCTCACCCTAACACTAACACTATCCTAGGGCTGATGCTAACCCTAACCCTAACCGTAACACTATCCTAGGGCGGATGCTAACCCTAACCCTAACCCTAACACTATCCTGGGGCTGATGCTAACCCTAACACTAACACTATCCTAGGGCTGATGCTAACCCTAACCCTAACCCTAACATTATCCCAGGGCGGATGCTAACCCTAACCCTAACCGTAACACTATCCTAGGGCTGATGCTAACCCTAACACTAACACTATCCTAGGCCTGATGCTAACCCTAACCCTAACCCTAACACTATCCTAGGGCTAATGCTAACCCTAACCCTAACACTATCCTAGGGCTGATGCTCACCCTAACACTAACACTATCCTAGGGCTGATGCTAACCCTAACCCTAACTCTAACACTATCTTAGGGCTGAGGCTAACCCTAACCCTAACACTATCCTACGGCTGATGCTAACCCTAACCCTAACCCTAACACTATCCTAGGGCTGATGCTAACCCTAACCCTAACACTATCCTAGGCCTGATGCTAACCCTAACCCTAACCCTAACACTATCCTAGGGCTGATACTAACCCAAACCCTAACACTATCCTAGGGCTGATGCTAACCCTAACCCTAACACTATCCTAGGGCTGATGCTAACCCTAACCCTAACTCTAACACTATCTTAGGGCTGAGGCTAACCCTAACCCTAACACTATCCTAGGGCTGATGCTAACTCGAACCCTAACCCTAACACTATACTAGGGCTGATGCTAACCCTAACCATAACACGATCCTAGGCCTGATGCTAACCCTAACCCTAACCCTAACTCTATCCTAGCGTTGATGCTAACCCTAACCCTAACACTATCCTAGGCCTGATGCTAACCCTATCCCTAACCCTAACACTCTCCTAGGGCTAAGGCTAACCCTAACCCTAACACTATCCTAGGGCTGATGCTAACCCTAACCCTAACCCAAACACTATCCTAGGGTTGATGCTAACCCTAACCCTAACACTATCCTAGGGCTGATGCTAACCCTAACCCTAACCCTAACACTATCCTTGGGCTGATGCTAACCCTAACCCTAACACTATCCTGGGCCTGATGCTAACCCTAACCCTAACCCTAACACTATCATAGGGCTGATGCTAACCCTAACCCTAACACTATCCTTGGGCTGATGCTAACCCTAACCCTAACCCTAACACTATCCTAGGGCAGATGCTAACCCTAACGCTAACCCTAACACTATCCTTGAACTGATGCTAACCCTATCCCTAACCCTAACACTATCCTAGGCCTGATGATAACCCTAACCCTAACCCTAACACTATCCTAGGGTTTATGTTAACCCTAACCCTAACACTCTCCTAGGGCTGATGCTAACCCTAACCCTAACCCTAACACTATCCTAGGGCTGATGCTAACCCTAACACTAACACTATCCTAGGGCAGATGCTAACCCTAACCCTAACCCAAACATTATCCTAGGGCGGATGCTAACCCTAACCCTAACCCTAACACTATCCTAGGGCTGATGCTAACCCTAACACTAACACTATCCTAGGCCTGATGCTAACCCTAACCCTAACCCTAACACTATCCTAGGGCTGATGCTAACCCTAAGCCTAACACTATCCTAGGGCGGATGCTAACCCTAACCCTAACCCTAACACTATCCTAGGGCTGATGCTAACCCTAACACTAACACTATCGTAGGGCTGATGCTAACCCTATCCTTAACCCTAACATTATCCTAGGGCTGATGCTAACCCTAACCCTAACTCTAACACTATCTTAGGGCTGAGGCTAACCCTAACCCTAACACTTTCCTACGGCTGATGCTAACCCTAACCCTAACCCTAACACTATCCTAGGGCTGATGCTCACCCTAACCCTAACACTATCCTAGGGCTGATGCTAACCCTAACCCTAACCCTAACACTATCCTAGGGCTGATGCTAACCCTAACACTAACAATATCCTAGGGCTGATGCTAACCCTAACCCTAACCCTAACATTATCCTAGGGCGGATGCTAACCCTAACCCTAACCCAAACACTATCCTAGGGCTGATGCTAACCCTAACACTAACACTATCCTAGGCCTGATGCTAACCCTAACCCTAACCCTAACACTATCCTAGGGCTGATGCTAACCCTAACCCTAACACTATCCTAGGGCTGATGCTAACCCTAACCCTAACAATATCCTAGGGCTGATGCTAACCCTAACCCTAACGCTAACACTCTCCAAGGGCTGATGCTAACCCTAACCCTAACCCTAACACTATCCTAGGGCTGATGCTAACCCTAACGCTAACCCTAACACTGTCCTTGAACTGATGCTAACCCTAACCCTAACCCTAACACTATCCTAGGCCTGATGATAACCCTAACCCTAACCCTAACACTATCCTAGGGTTTATGTTAACCCTAACCCTAACACTATCCTAGGGCTGATGCTAACCCTAACCCTAACCCTAACACTATCCTCGGGCTGATGCTAACCCTAACACTAACACTATCCTAGGGCTGATGCTAACCCTAACCCTAACCCTAACACTCTCCAAGGGCTGATGCTAACCCTAACCCTAACCCTAACACTATCCTACGGCTGATGCTAACCCTAACCCTAACCCTAACACTATCCTAGGGCTGATGCTAACCCTAACCCTAACACTATCCTAGGCCTGATGCTAACCCTAACCCTAACCCTAACACTATCCTAGGGCTTATGCTAACCCAAACCCTAACACTATCCTAGGGCTGATGCTAACCCTAACCCTAACCCTAACACTATCCTAGGGCTGATGCTAACCCTAACCCTAACTCTAACACTATCTTAGGGCTGAGGCTAACCCTAACCCTAACACTATCCTACGGCTGATGCTAACCCGAACCCTAACCCTAACACTATCCTAGGGCTGAAGCTAACCCTAACCATAACACGATCCTAGGCCTGATGCTAACCCTATCCCTAACCCTAACTCTATCCTAGCGTTGATGCTAACCCTAACCCTAACACTATCCTAGGCCTGATGCTAACCCTATCCCTAACCCTAACACTCTCCTAGGGCTAAGGCTAACCCTAACCCTAACATTATCCTAGGGCTGATGCTAACCCTAACCCTAACCCAAACACTATCCTAGGGTTGATGCTAACCCTAACCCTAACACTATCCTAGGGCTGATGCTAACCCTAACCCTAACCCTAACACTATCCTTGGGCTGATGCTAACCCTAACCCTAACACTATCCTGGGCCTGATGCTAACCCTAACCCTAACCCTAACACTATCATAGGGCTGATGCTAACCCTAACCCTAACACTATCCTTGGGCTGATGCTAAACCTAACCCTAACCCTAACACTATCCTAGGGCAGATGCTAACCCTAACGCTAACCCTAACACTATCCTTGAACTGATGCTAACCCCAGCCCTAACCCTAACACTATCCTAGGCCTGATGATAACCCTAACCCTAACGCTAACACTATCCTAGGGTTTTTGTTAACCCTAACCCTAACACTCTCCTAGGGCTGATGCTAACCCTAACCCTAACCCTAACACTATCCTAGGGCTGATGCTAACCCTAACACTAACACTATCCTAGGGCTGATGCTAACCCTAACCCTAACCCAAACATTATCCTAGGGCGGATGCTAACCCTAACCCTAACCCTAACACTATCCTAGGGCTGATGCTAACCCTAACACTAACACTATCCTAGGCCTGATGCTAACCCTAACCCTAACCCTAACACTATCCTAGGGCTTATGCTAACCCTAAGCCTAACACTATCCTAGGGCTGATGCTAACCCTAACCCTAACCCTAACACTATCCTAGGGCTGATGCTAACCCTAACACTAACACTATCCTAGGGCTGATGCTAACCCTAACCTTAACCCTAACATTATCCTAGGGCTGATGCTAACCCTAACCCTAACTCTAACACTATCTTAGGGCTGAGGCTAACCCTAACCCTAACACTATCCTACGGCTGATGCTAACCCTAACCCTAACACTAACACTATCCTAGGGCTGATGCTAACCCTAACCCTAACACTATCCTAGGGCTGATGCTAACCCTAACCCTAACCCTAACACTATCCTAGGGCTGATGCTAACCCTAACACTAACACTATCCTAGGGCTGACGCTAACCCTAACCCTAACCCTAACATTATCCTAGGGCGGATGCTAACCCTAACCCTAACCCAAACACTATCCTAGGGCTGATGCTAACCCTAACACTAACACTATCCTAGGCCTCATGCTAACCCTAACCCTAACCCTAACACTATCCTAGGGCTGATGCTAACCCTAACCCTAACACTATCCTAGGGCTGATGCTAACCCTAACCCTAACAATATCCTAGGGCTGATGCTAACCCTAACCCTAACGCTAACACTCTCCAAGGGCTGATGCTAACCCTAACCCTAACCCTAACACTATCCTAGGGCTGATGCTAACCCTAACCCTAACCCTAACACTATCCTAGGGCTGATGCTAACCCTAACGCTAACCCTAACACTGTCCTTGAACTGATGCTAACCCTAACCCTAACCCTAACACTATCCTAGGCCTGATGATAACCCTAACCCTAACCCTAACACTATCCTAGGGTTTATGTTAACCCTAACCCTAACACTATCCTAGGGCTGATGCTAACCCTAACCCTAACCCTAACACTATCCTAGGGCTGATGCTAACCCTAACACTAACACTATCCTAGGGCGGATGCTAACCCTAACCCTAACCCTAACACTCTCCAAGGGCTGATGCTAACCCTAACCCTAACCCTAACACTATCCTAGGGCTGATGCTAACCCTAACCCTAACACTATCCTAGGGCTGATGCTAACCCTAACCCTAACCCTAACACTATCCTAGGGTTGATGCTAACCCTAACCCTAACACTATCCTAGGGCTGATGCTAACCCTAACCCTAACACTATCCTAGGCCTGATGCTAACCCTAACCCTAACACTATCCTAGGGCTGATGCTAACCCTAACCCTAACCCAAACACTATCCTAGGCCTGATGCTAACCCTATCCCTAACCCTAACACTCTCCTAGGGCTGAGGCTAACCCTAACCCTAACACTATCCTAGGGCTGATGCTAACCCTAGCCCTAACCCTAACAGTATCCCAGGGCTGATGCTAACCCTAACCATAACACTATCTTGGGCCTGATGCTAACCCTATCCCTAACCCTAACACTATCCTAGGGCTGATGCTAACCCTAACCCTAACACTACCCTTGGGCTGATGCTAACCCTAACCCTAACCCTAACACTATCCTAGGGCAGATGCTAACCCTAACGCTAACCCTAACACTATCCTTGAACTGATGCTAACCCTAACCCTAACCCTAACACTATCCTAGGCCTGATGATAACCCTAACCCTAACCCTAACACTATCCTAGGGCGGATGCTAACCCTAACCCTAACCCTAACACTATCCTAGGGCTGATGCTAACCCTAACACTAACACTATCCTAGGGCTGATGCTAACCCTAACCCTAACCCTAACACTGTCCTAGGGCTGATGCTAACCCTAACCCTAACTCTAACACTATCTTAGGGCTGAGGCTAACCCTAACCCTAACACTATCCTACGGCTGATGCTAACCCTAACCTTAACCCTAACACTATCCTAGGGCTGATGCTAACCCTAACCCTAACACTATCCTAGGGCTGATCCTAACCCTAACCCTAACACTATCCTATTGCTGATGCTAACCCTAACCCTAACACTATCCTAGGGCTGATGGTAACCCTAACCCTAACCCTAACACTATCCTAGGGCTGATGCTAACCCTAACCCTAACACTATCCTAGGCCTGATGATAACCCTAACCATAACCCTAACACTATCCTAGGGCTGATGCTAACCCTAACCCTAACACTATCCTAGGGCTGATGCTAAACCTAACCCTAACCCTAACACTATCCTAGTGCTGATGCTAAACTTAACCCTAACCCTAACGCTATCCTACGGCTGATTCTAACCATAACCCTAACACTATCCTAGGCCTGATGCTAACCCTAAGCCTAACCTTAACTCTATCCTAGGGCTGATGCTAACCCTAACCCTAACACTATCCTAGGGCTGATGCTAACCCTAACCCTAACACTATCCTAGGGCTGATGCTAACCCTAACCCTAACCCTAACACTATCCTAGGGCTGATGCTAACCCTAACCCTAACTCTAACACTATCGTAGGGCTGAGGCTAACCCTAACCCTAACACTATCGTACGGCTGATGATAACCCTAACCTTAACCCTAACACTATCCTAGGGCTGATGCTAACCCTATCCCTAACACTATCCTAGGCCTGATGCGAACCCTAACCCTAACCGTAACACTATCCTAGAGCTGATGCTAACCCTAACCCTAACACTATCCTAGGGCTGATGCTAACCCTAACCCTAACCCTAACACTATCCTAGGGCTGATGCTAACCCTAACTCTAACACTATCCTAGGCCTGATGATAACCCTAACCCTAACCCTAACACTATCCTGGGGCTGATGCTAACCCTAACCCTAACACTATCCTAGGGCTGATGCTAACCCTAACCCTAACCCTAACACTATCCTAGGGCTGATGCTAAACTTAACCCTAACCCTAACGCTATCCTAGGGCTGATTCTAACCGTAACCCTAACACTTTCCTAGGCCTGATGCTAACCCTAACCCTTACCCTAACACTATCCTACGGCTGATGCTAAACCTAACCAAAACCCTAACACTATCCTAGGGCTGATTCTAACCCTAACCCTAACTCTATCCTAGCCCTGATGCTAACCCTAACCCTAACACTATCTTAGGGCTGATGCTAACCCTAACCCTAACCCAAACACTATCCTAGGCCTGATGCTAACCCTATCCCTAACCCTAACACTCTCCTAGGGCTGATGCTAACCCTAAACCTAACCCTAACACTATCCTAGGGCTGATGCTAACCATAACACTAACACTATCCTAGGGCTGATGCTAACCCTAACCCTAACACTAACACTATCTTAGGGCGGATGGTAACCCTAACCCTAACCCTAACACTATCCTAGGGCTGATGCTAACCATAACACTAACACTATCCTAGGGCTGATGCTAACCCTAACCCTAACTCTAACACTATCTTAGGGCTGATGCTAACCCTAACCCTAACCCTAACACTATCCTAGTGCGGATGCTCACCCTAACCCTAACCCTAACACTATCCTAGGGCTGATGCTAACCCTAACCTTAACCCTAACACTATCCTAGGGCTGATGCTAACCCTAACCTTAACCCTAACACTATCCTAGGCCTGATGCTAACCCTAACCCTAACCCAAACCCTAACACTATCCGAGGGCTGATGCTAACCCTAAACCTAACACTATCCTAGGGCTGATGCTAACCCTAACCCTAACCCTAACACTATCCTAGGGCTGATGCTAACCCTAACCCTAACAATATCCTAGGCCTGATGATAACCCTAACCCTAACCCTAACACTATCCTAGGGCTGATGCTAACCCTAACCCTAACACTATCCTAGGGCTGATGCTAACCCTAACCCTAACCCTAACACTATCCTAGGGCTGATGCTAAACTTAACCCTAACCCTAACGCTATCCTAGGGCTGATTCTAACCGTAACCCTAACACTATCTTAGGCCTGATGCTAACCCTAACCCTTACCGTAACACTATCCTAGGGCAGATGCTAAACCTAACCAAAACCCTAACACTATCCTAGGGCTGATGCTAACCCTAACCCTAACCTTAACACTATCCTAGGGCTGATGCTAACCCTAACCCTAACACTATCCTAGGCCTGATGCTAACCCTAACCCTAACACTATCCTAGGGCTGATGCTAACCCTAACCCTAACCCTAACATTGTCCAAGGCCTGATGCTAACCCTATCCCTAACCCTAACACTCTGCTAGGGCTGAGGCTAACCCTAACCCAAACACTATCCTAGGGCTGATGCTAACCCTAACCCTAACCCAAACACTATCCTAGGGTTGATGCTAACCCTAACCCTAACACTATCCTAGGCCTGATGCTAACCCTAACCCTAACACTATCCTAGGGCTGATGCTAACCCTAACCCTAACCCAAACACTATCCTAGGCCTGATGCTAACCCTATCCCTAACCTTAACACTATCCTAGGGCTGATGCTAACCCTAACCGTAACACTATCCTAGGGCTGATGCTAACCCTAACTCCAACACTATCCTAGGCCTGATGATAACCCTAACCCTAACCCTAACACTATCCTAGGGCTGATGCTAACCCTAACCCTAACCCAAACACTATCCTAGGCCTGATGCTAACCCTATCCCTAACCCTAACACTCTCCTAGGGCTGAGGCTAACCCTAACCCTAACACTATCCTAGGGCTGATGCTAACCCTAACCCTAACCCAAACACTATCCTAGGGCTGATGCTAACCCTAAACCTAACACTATCCTAGGGCTGATGCTAACCCTAACCCTAACCCTAACACTATCCTAGGGCTGATGCTAACCCTAACCCTAACAATATCCTAGGCCTGATGATAACCCTAACCCTAACCCTAACACTATCCTAGGGCTGATGCTAACCCTAACCCTAACACTATCCTAGGGCTGATGCTAACCCTAACCCTAACCCTAACACTATCCTAGGGCTGATGCTAAACTTAACCCTAACCCTAACGCTATCCTAGGGCTGATTCTAACCGTAACCCTAACACTATCTTAGGCCTGATGCTAACCCTAACCCTTACCGTAACACTATCCTAGGGAAGATGCTAAACCTAACCATAACCATAACACTATCCTAGGGCTGATGCTAACCCTAACCCTAACCTTAACACTATCCTAGGGCTGATGCTAACCCTAACCCTAACACTATCCTAGGCCTGATGCTAACCCTAACCCTAACACTATCCTAGGGCTGATGCTAACCCTAACCCTAACCCTAACATTGTCCAAGGCCTGATGCTAACCCTATCCCTAACCCTAACACTCTGCTAGGGCTGAGGCTAACCCTAACCCTAACACTATCCTAGGGCTGATGCTAACCCTAACCCTAACCCAAACACTATCCTAGGGTTGATGCTAAACCTAACCCTAACACTGTCCTAGGGCTGATGCTAACCCTAACCCTAACCCTAACACTATCCTAGGGCTGATGCTAACCCTAACCCTAACACTATCCTGGGCCTGATGCTAACCCTAACACTAACCCTAACACTATCCTAGGGCTGATGCTAACCCTAACCCTAACACTATCCTAGGCCTGATGATAACCCTAACCCTAACCCTAACACTATCCTAGGTCTGATGCTAACCCTAACCCTAACACTATCCTAGGGCTGATGATAACCCTAACCCTAACCCTAACACTATCCTAGGCCTGATGCTAACCCTAACCCTAACACTATCCTAGGCCTGATGCTAACCCTAACCCTAACCCTAACACTATCCTAGGGCTGATGCTAACCCTAACCCTAACACTATCCTAGGGCTGATGCTAACCCTAACCCTAACCCTAACACTATCCTAGGGCTGATGCTAACCCTAACCCTAACACTATCCTATGCCTGATGCTAACCCTAACCCTAACCCTAACACTATCCTAGGGCTGATGCTAACCCTAACCGTAACACTATCCTAGGGCTGATGCTAACCCTAACCCTAATCCTAACACTATCCTAGGGCTGATTCTAACCCTAACGCTAACCCTAAAACTATCCTTGAACTGATACTAACCCTAACCCTAACCCTAACACTATCCTAGGCCTGAGGATAACCCAAACCTAACCCTAACACTATCCTAGGGCTGATGCTAAACCTAACGCTAACCCTAAAACAATCCTTGAACTAATGCTAACCCTAACCCTAACCCTAACACTATCCTAGGCCTGATGATAACCCTAACCATAACCCTAACACTATCCTAGGGTTTATGTTAACCCTAACCCTAACACTATCCTAGGGCTGATGCTAACCCAAACCCTAACTCTAACACTATCCTAGGGCGGATGCTAAATCTAACCCTAACCCTAACACTATCCTAGGGCTGATTCTAACCATAACACTAACACTATCCTAGGGCTGATGCTAAAACTAACCCTAACCCTAACACTATCCTAGGGCTGATGCTAACCCTAACCCTAACTCTAACACTATCTTAGGGCTGAGGCTAACCCTAACCCTAACAATATCCCACAGCTGATGCCAACCCTAACCTTAACCCTAACACTATCCTAGGGCTGATGCTAACCCTAACCCTAGCACTATCCTAGGCCTGATGCTAACCCTAACCCTAACCGTAAAACTATCCTATTGCTGATGCTAACCCTAACCCTAACACTATCCTAGGGCTGATGCTAACCCTAACCCTAACCCTAACACTATCCTAGGGCTGATGCTAACCCTAACCCTAACCCTATCCTAGGCCTGATGATAACCCTAACCCTAACCCTAACACTATCCTAGGGCTGATGCTAACCCTAACCCTAACACTATCCTAGGGCTGATGCTAAACCTAACCCTAACCCTAACACTATCCTAGGGCTGATGCTAAACTTAACCCTAACCCTAACGCTATCCTACGGCTGATTCTAACCGTAACACTAACACTATCCTAGGCATGATGCTAACCCTAAGCCTAACCCTAACACTATCCTAGGGCTGATGCTAACCCTAACCCTAACACTATCCTAGGGCTGATGCTAACCCTAACCCTAACACTATCCTAGGGCTGATGCTAACCCTAACACTAACCCTAACACTATCCTAGGGCTGATGCTAACCCTAACCCTAACTCTAACACTATCGTAGGGCTGAGGCTAACCCTAACCCTAACACTATCCTACGGCTGATGCTAACCCTAACCTTAACCCTAACACTATCCTAGGGCTGAGCTAACCCTAACCCTAACACTATCCTAGGCCTGATGCGAACCCTAACCCTAACCCTAACACTATCCTAGAGCTGATGCTAACCCTAACCCTAACACTATCCTAGGGCTGATGCTAACCCTAACCCTAACCCTAACACTATCCTACGGCTGATGCTAACCCTAACTCTAACACTATCCTAGGCCTGATGATAACCCTAACCCTAACCCTAACACTATCCTAGGGCTGATGCTAACCCTAACCCTAACAGTATCCTAGGGCTGATGCTAACCCTAACCCTAACCCTAACACTATCCTAGGGCTGATGCTAAACTTAACCCTAACCCTAACGCTATCCTAGGGCTGATTCTAACCGTAACCCTAACACTATCTTAGGCCTGATGCTAACCCTAACCCTTACCGTAACACTATCCTAGGGCAGATGCTAAACCTAACCAAAACCCTAACACTATCCTAGGGCTGATGCTAACCCTAACCCTAACCTTAACACTATCCTAGGGCTGATGCTAACCCTAACCCTAACACTATCCTAGGCCTGATGCTAACCCTAACCCTAACACTATCCTAGGGCTGATGCTAACCCTAACCCTAACCCTAACATTGTCCAAGGCCTGATGCTAACCCTATCCCTAACCCTAACACTCTGCTAGGGCTGAGGCTAACCCTAACCCAAACACTATCCTAGGGCTGATGCTAACCCTAACCCTAACCCAAACACTATCCTAGGGTTGATGCTAACCCTAACCCTAACACTATCCTAGGCCTGATGCTAACCCTAACCCTAACACTATCCTAGGGCTGATGCTAACCCTAACCCTAACCCAAACACTATCCTAGGCCTGATGCTAACCCTATCCCTAACCTTAACACTATCCTAGGGCTGATGCTAACCCTAACCGTAACACTATCCTAGGGCTGATGCTAACCCTAACTCCAACACTATCCTAGGCCTGATGATAACCCTAACCCTAACCCTAACACTATCCTAGGGCTGATGCTAACCCTAACCCTAACCCAAACACTATCCTAGGCCTGATGCTAACCCTATCCCTAACCCTAACACTCTCCTAGGGCTGAGGCTAACCCTAACCCTAACACTATCCTAGGGCTGATGCTAACCCTAACCCTAACCCAAACACTATCCTAGGGCTGATGCTAACCCTAAACCTAACACTATCCTAGGGCTGATGCTACTCCTAACCCTAACCCTAACACTATCCTAGGGCTGATGCTAACCCTAACCCTAACAATATCCTAGGCCTGATGATAACCCTAACCCTAACCCTAACACTATCCTAGGGCTGATGCTAACCCTAACCCTAACACTATCCTAGGGCTGATGCTAACCCTAACCCTAACCCTAACACTATCCTAGGGCTGATGCTAAACTTAACCCTAACCCTAACGCTATCCTAGGGCTGATTCTAACCGTAACCCTAACACTATCTTAGGCCTGATGCTAACCCTAACCCTTACCGTAACACTATCCTAGGGCAGATGCTAAACCTAACCATAACCATAACACTATCCTAGGGCTGATGCTAACCCTAACCCTAACCTTAACACTATCCTAGGGCTGATGCTAACCCTAACCCTAACACTATCCTAGGCCTGATGCTAACCCTAACCCTAACACTATCCTAGGGCTGATGCTAACCCTAACCCTAACCCTAACATTGTCCAAGGCCTGATGCTAACCCTATCCCTAACCCTAACACTCTGCTAGGGCTGAGGCTAACCCTAACCCTAACACTATCCTAGGGCTGATGCTAACCCTAACCCTAACCCAAACACTATCCTAGGGTTGATGCTAAACCTAACCCTAACACTGTCCTAGGGCTGATGCTAACCCTAACCCTAACCCTAACACTATCCTAGGGCTGATGCTAACCCTAACCCTAACACTATCCTGGGCCTGATGCTAACCCTAACACTAACCCTAACACTATCCTAGGGCTGATGCTAACCCTAACCCTAACACTATCCTAGGCCTGATGATAACCCTAACCCTAACCCTAACACTATCCTAGGTCTGATGCTAACCCTAACCCTAACACTATCCTAGGGCTGATGATAACCCTAACCCTAACCCTAACACTATCCTAGGCCTGATGCTAACCCTAACCCTAACACTATCCTAGGCCTGATGCTAACCCTAACCCTAACCCTAACACTATCCTAGGGCTGATGCTAACCCTAACCCTAACACTATCCTAGGGCTGATGCTAACCCTAACCCTAACCCTAACACTATCCTAGGGCTGATGCTAACCCTAACCCTAACACTATCCTATGCCTGATGCTAACCCTAACCCTAACAGTAACACTATCCTAGGGCTGATGCTAACCCTAACCGTAACACTATCCTAGGGCTGATGCTAACCCTAACCCTAACCCTAACACTATCCTAGGGCTGATGCTAACCCTAACGCTAACCCTAAAACTATCCTTGAACTGATACTAACCCTAACCCTAACCCTAACACTATCCTAGGCCTGAGGATAACCCTAACCCTAACCCTAACACTATCCTAGGGCTGATGCTAAACCTAACGCTAACCCTAACACTATCCTTGAACTAATGCTAACCCTAACCCTAACCCTAACACTATCCTAGGCCTGATGATAACCCTAACCATAACCCTAACACTATCCTAGGGTTTATGTTAACCCTAACCCTAACACTATCCTAGGGCTGATGCTAACCCAAACCCTAACTCTAACACTATCCTAGGGCGGATGCTAAATCTAACCCTAACCCTAACACTATCCTAGGGCTGATTCTAACCATAACACTAACACTATCCTAGGGCTGATGCTAAAACTAACCCTAACCCTAACACTATCCTAGGGCTGATGCTAACCCTAACCCTAACTCTAACACTATCTTAGGGCTGAGGCTAACCCTAACCCTAACAATATCCCACAGCTGATGCCAACCCTAACCTTAACCCTAACACTATCCTAGGGCTGATGCTAACCCTAACCCTAGCACTATCCTAGGCCTGATGCTAACCCTAACCCTGACCGTAAAACTATCCTATTGCTGATGCTAACCCTAACCCTAACACTATCCTAGGGCTGATGCTAACCCTAACCCTAACCCTAACACTATCCTAGGGCTGATGCTAACCCTAACCCTAACCCTATCCTAGGCCTGATGATAACCCTAACCCTAACCCTAACACTATCCTAGGGCTGATGCTAACCCTAACCCTAACACTATCCTAGGGCTGATGCTAAACCTAACCCTAACCCTAACACTATCCTAGGGCTGATGCTAAACTTAACCCTAACCCTAACGCTATCCTACGGCTGATTCTAACCGTAACACTAACACTATCCTAGGCATGATGCTAACCCTAAGCCTAACCCTAACACTATCCTAGGGCTGATGCTAACCCTAACCCTAACACTATCCTAGGGCTGATGCTAACCCTAACCCTAACACTATCCTAGGGCTGATGCTAACCCTAACACTAACCCTAACACTATCCTAGGGCTGATGCTAACCCTAACCCTAACTCTAACACTATCGTAGGGCTGAGGCTAACCCTAACCCTAACACTATCCTACGGCTGATGCTAACCCTAACCTTAACCCTAACACTATCCTAGGGCTGAGCTAACCCTAACCCTAACACTATCCTAGGCCTGATGCGAACCCTAACCCTAACCCTAACACTATCCTAGAGCTGATGCTAACCCTAACCCTAACACTATCCTAGGGCTGTTGCTAACCCTAACCCTAACCCTAACACTATCCTAAGGCTGATGGTAATCCTAACACTAACACTATCCTAAGCCTGGTGCTAACCCTAACTCTAACCCTAACACTATCCTAGGGTTGATGCTAACCCTAACCCTAAAATATCCTAGGGCTGATGCTAACACTAACCCTAACCCTAACACTATCCTAGGGCTGATGCTAACCCTAACCCTAACCCTAACACTATCCTAGGGCTGATGCTAACCCTAACCCTAACACTATCCTAGGCCTGATGCTAACCCTAACCCTAACCCTAACACTATCCTAGGGCTGATGCTAACCCTAACCCTAACACTATCCTAGGCCTGATGCTAACCCTAAGCCTAACCCTAACACTATCCTAGGGCTGATGCTAACCCTAACCCTAACACTATCCTAGGGCTGATGCTAACCCTAACCCTAACACTATCCTAGGGCTGATGCTAACCCTAACCCTAACCCTAACACTATCCTAGGGCTGATGCTAACCCTAACCCTAACTCTAACACTATCGTAGGGCTGAGGCTAACCCTAACCCTAACACTATCGTACGGCTGATGATAACCCTAACCTTAACCCTAACACTATCCTAGGGATGATGCTAACCCTAACCCTAACACTATCCTATTCCTGATGCGAACCCTAACCCTAACCGTAACACTATCCTAGAGCTGATGCTAACCCTAACACATACACTATCCTAGGGCTGATACTAACCCTAACCCTAACCCTAACACTATCCTAGGGCTGATGCTAACCCTAACTCTAACACTATCCTAGGCCTGATGATAACCCTAACCCTAACCCTAACACTATCCTGGGGCTGATGCTAACCCTAACCCTAACACTATCCTAGGGCTGATGCTATCCCTAACCCTAACCCTAACACTATCCTAGGGCTGATGCTAAACTTAACCCTAACCCTAACGCTATCCTAGGGCTGATTCCAACCGTAGCCCTAACACTATCCTAGGCCCGATGCTAACCCTAACCCTTACCCTAACACTATCCTAGGGCTGATGCTAAACCTAACCAAAACCCTAACACTATCCTAGGGCTGATGCTAACCCTAACCCTAACCCTAACACTATCCTAGGGCTGATGCTAACCCTAACCCTAACACTATCCTAGGCCTGATGCTAACCCTAACCCAAACACTATCCTAGGCCTGATGCTAACATTATCCCTAACCCTAACACTCTCCTAGGGCTGATGCTAACCCTAACCCTAACCCTAACACTATCCTAGGGCTGATGCTAACCATAACACTAACACTATCCTAGGGCTGATGCTAACACTAACCCTAACCCTAACACAATCCTAGGGCGGATGCTAACCCTAACCCTAACCCTAACACTATCCTAGGGCTGATGCTAACCATAACACTAACACTATCCTAGGGCTGATGCTAACCCTAACCCTAACCCTAACACTATCCTAGGGCTGATGCTAACCCTAACCCTAACTCTAACACTATCTTAGGGCTGATGCTAACCCTAACCCTAACCCTAACACTATCCTAGTGCGGATGCTCACCCTAACCCTAACCCTAACACTATCCTAGGGCTGATGCTAACCATAACACTAACACTATCCTAGGGCTGATGCTAACCCTAACCTTAACCCTAACACTATCCGAGGGCTGATGCTAACCCTAAACCTAACACTATCCTAGGGCTGATGCTAACCCTAACCCTAACCCTAACACTATCCTAGGGCTGATGCTAACCCTAACCCTAACAATATCCTAGGCCTGATGATAACCCTAACCCTAACCCTAACACTATCCTAGGGCTGATGCTAACCCTAACCCTAACACTATCCTAGGGCTGATGCTAACCCTAACCCTAACCCTAACACTATCCTAGGGCTGATGCTAAACTTAACCCTAACCCTAACACTATCCTAGGGCTGATGCTAACCCTAACCCTAAAACTAACACTATCCTAGGGCTGATGCTAACCCTAACCCTAACACTATCCTAGGCCTGATGATAACCCTAACCCTTACCCTAACACTATCCTAGGGCTGATGCTAAACCTAACCAAAACCCTAACACTATCCTAGGGCTGATGCTAACACTAACCCTAACCCTAACACAATCCTAGGGCGGATGCTAACCCTAACCCTAACCCTAACACTATCCTAGGGCTGATGCTAACCATAACACTAACACTATCCTAGGCCTGATGATAACCCTAACCCTAACCCTAACACTATCCTAGGGCTGATGCTAACCCTAACCCTAACAGTATCCTAGGGCTGATGCTAACCCTAACCCTAACCCTAACACTATCCTAGGGCTGATGCTAAACTTAACCCTAACCCTAACGCTATCCTAGGGCTGATTCTAACCGTAACCCTAACACTATCCTAGGCTTGATGCTAACCCTAACCCTTACCCTAACACTATCCTAGGGCTGATGCTAAACCTAACCAAAACCCTAACACTATCCTAGGGCTGATGCTAACCCTAACCCTAACACTATCCTAGGGCTGATGCTAACCCTAACCCTAACACTATCCTAGGCCTGATGCTAACCCTAACCCTAACACTATCCTAGGGCTGATGATAACCCTAACCCTAACCCAAACACTATCCTAGGCCTGATGCTAACCCTATCCCTAACCCTAACACTCTCCTAGGGCTGAGGCTAACCCTAACCCTAACACTATCCTAGGGCTGATGCTAACCCTAGCCCTAACCCTAACACTATCCTAGGGCTGATGCTAACCCTAACCATAACACTATCCTGGGCCTGATGCTAACCCTAACCCTAACCCTAACACTATCCTAGGGCTGATGCTAACCCTAACCCTAACACTACCCTTGGGCTGATGCTAACCCTAACCCTAACCCTAACACTATCCTAGGGCAGATGCTAACCCTAACGCTAACCCTAACACTATCCTTGAACTGATGCTAACCCTAACCCTAACCCTAACACTATCCTAGGCCTGATGATAACCGTAACCCTAACCCTAATACTATCCTAGGGTTTAAGATAACCCTAACCCTAACACTATCCTAGGGCTGATGCTAACCCTAACCCTAACCCTAAAACTATCCTAGGGCGGATGCTAACCCTAACCCTAACCCTAACACTATCCTAGGGCTGATGCTAACCCTAACACTAACACTATCCTAGGGCGGATGCTAACCCTAACCCTAACCCTAACACTATCCTAGGGCTGATGCTAACCCTAACCCTAACACTATCCTAGGCCTGATGCTAACCCTAACCCTAACCCTAACACTATCCTAGGGCTGATGCTAACCCTAACCCTAACCCTACCACTATCTTGGGCCTGATGCTAACCCTAACCCTAACACTAACACTATCCTAGGGCTGATGCTAACCCTAACCCTAACACTATCCTAGGGCTGATGCTAACCCTAACCCTAACACTATCCTAGGGCTGATGCTAACCCTAACCCTAACCCTAACACTATCCTAGGGCTGATGCGAACCCTAACCCTAAAACTATCCTAGGGCTGATGCTAACCCTAACCCTAACCCTAACACTATCCTAGGGCTGATGCTAACCCTAACCCTAACACTATCCTAGGGCTGATGCTAACCCTAACCCTAACCCTAACACTATCCTAGGGCTGATGCTAACCCTAACCCTAACACTATCCTAGGGCTGATGGTAACCCTAACCCTAACCGTAACATTATCCCAGGGCTGATGGTAACCCTAACCCTAACCCTAACAGTATCCTAGAGCTGATGCTAACCCTAACCCTAACCCTAACCCTAACCCTAATACTATCCTAGGGCTGATGCTAACCCTAACCCTAACCCTAACACCATCCTAGGGCTGATGCTAACCCTAACACTAACACTATCCTAGGGCTGATGCTAACCCTAACCCTACCCCTAACACTATCCTAGGGCTGATGCTAACCCTAACCCTAACTCTAACACTATCCTAGGCCTGATGATAACCCTAACCCTAACCCTAACACTATCCTAGGGCTGATGCTAACCCTAACCCTAACAGTATCCTAGGGCTGATGCTAACCCTAACCCTAACCCAAACACTATCCTAGGCCTGATGCTAACCCTATCCCTAACCCTAACACTCTGCTAGGGCTGAGGCTAACCCTAACCCTAACACTATCCTAGGGCTGATGCTAACCCTAGCCCTAACCCTAACACTATCCTAGGGCTGATGCTAACCCTAACCATAACACTATCCTGGGCCTGATGCTAACCCTAACCCTAACCCTAACACTATCCTAGGGCTGATGCTAACCCTAACCCTAACACTACCCTTGTGCTGATGCTAACCCTAACCCTAACACTAACACTATCCTAGGGCAGATGCTAACCCTAACGCTAACCCTAACACTATCCTTGAACTGATGCTAACCCTAACCATAACCCTAACACTATCCTAGGCCTGATGATAACCCTAACCCTAACCCTAATACTATCCTAGGGTTTAAGATAACCCTAACCCTAACACTATCCTAGGGCTGATGCTAACCCTAACCCTAACCCTAAAACTATCCTAGGGCGGATGCTAAGCCTAACACTAACACTATCCTAGGGCGGATGCTAACCCTAACCCCAACCCTAACACTATCCTAGGGCTGATGCTAACCCTAACCCTAACACTATCCTAGGGCTGATGCTAACCCTAGCCCTAACCCTAACACTATCCTAGGGCTGATGCTAACCCTAACCATAACACTATCCTGGGCCTGATGCTAACCCTAACCCTAACCCTAACACTATCCTAGGGCTGATGCTAACCCTAACCCTAACACTACCCTTGGGCTGATGCTAACCCTAACCCTAACACTAACACTATCCTAGGGCAGATGCTAACCCTAACGCTAACCCTAACACTATCCTTGAACTGATGCTAACCCTAACCATAACCCTAACACTATCCTAGGCCTGATGATAACCCTAACCCTAACCCTAATACTATCCTAGGGTTTAAGATAACCCTAACCCTAACACTATCCTAGGGCTGATGCTAACCCTAACCCTAACCCTAAAACTATCCTAGGGCGGATGCTAAGCCTAACACTAACACTATCCTAGGGCGGATGCTAACCCTAACCCCAACCCTAACACTATCCTAGGGCTGATGCTAACCCTAACCCTAACACTATCCTAGGCCTGATGCTAACCCTAACCCTAACCCTAACACTATCCTAGGGCTGATGCTAACCCTAACCCTAACCCTACCACTATCTTGGGCCTGATGCTAACCCTAACCCTAACACTAACACTATCCTAGGGCTGATGCTAACCCTAACCCTAACACTATCCTAGGGCTGATGCTAACCCTAACCCTAACCCTAACACTATCCTAGGGCTGATGCTAACCCTAACCCTAACACTATCCTAGGGCTGATGGTAACCCTAACCCTAACCGTAACATTATCCCAGGGCTGATGGTAACCCTAACCCTAACACTATCCTAGGACTGATGCTAACCCTAACCCTAACCCTAACACTATCCTAAGGCTGATGATAACCCTAACCCTAACCCTAACGGTATCCTAGAGCTGATGCTAACCCTAACCCTAACCCTAACCCTAACCCTAATACTATCCTAGGGCTGATGCTAACCCTAACCCTAACCCTAACACTATCCTAGGGCTGATGCTAACCCTAACACTAACACTATCCTAGGGCTGATGCTAACCCTAACCCTAACGCTAACACTATCCTAGGGCTTAGGCTAACCCTAACCCTAACCCTAACACTATCCTAGGGCTGATGCTAACCCTAACCCTAACACTATCCTAGGCCTGATGCTAACCCTAACCCTAACCCTAACACTATCCTAGGGCTGATGCTAACCCTAACCCTAACCCTACCACTATCTTGGGCCTGATGCTAACCCTAACCCTAACACTAACACTATCCTAGGGCTGATGCTAACCCTAACCCTAAAACTATCCTAGGGCTGATGCTAACCCTAACCCTAACACTATCCTAGTTCTGATGCTAACCCTAACCCTAACCCTAACACTATCCTAGGGCTGATGCGAACCCTAACCCTAACACTATCCTAGGGCTGATGCTAACCCTAACCCTAACCCTAACACTATCCTAGGGCTGATGCTAACCCTAACCCTAACACTATTCTAGGGCTGATGGTAACCCTAACCCTAACCGTAACATTATCCCAGGGCTGATGGTAACCCTAACCCTAACACTATCCTAGGGCTGATGCTAACCCTAACCCTAAAGCTAACACTATCCTAGGGCTGATGCTAACCCTAACCCTAACCCTAACACTATCCTAGAGCTGATGCTAACCCTAACCCTAACCCTAACCCTAACCCTAATACTATCCTAGGGCTGATGCTAACCCTAACCCTAACCCTAACACTATCCTAGGGCTGATGGTAACCCTAACACTAACACTATCCTAGGGCTGATGCTAACCCTAACCCTACCCCTAACACTATCCTAGGGCTGATGCTAACCCTAACCCTAACGCTAACACTATCCTAGGGCTGAGGCTAACCCTAACCCTAACACTATCCTACGGCTGATGCGAACCGTAACCCTAACCCTAACACTATCCTAAGGCTGATGGTAACCCTAACACTAACACTATCCTAAGCCTGGTGCTAACCCTAACTCTAACCCTAACACTATCCTAGGGTTGATGCTAACCCTAACCCTAAAATATCCTAGGGCTGATGCTAACACTAACCCTAACCCTAACACTATCCTAGGGCTGATGCTAACCCTAACCCTAACCCTAACACTATCCTAGGGCTGATGCTAACCCTAACCCTAACACTATCCTAGGCCTGATGCTAACCCTAACCCTAACCCTAACACTATCCTAGGGCTGATGCTAACCCTAACCCTAACACTATCCTAGGCCTGATGCTAACCCTAAGCCTAACCCTAACACTATCCTAGGGCTGATGCTAACCCTAACCCTAACACTATCCTAGGGATGATGCTAACCCTAACCCTAACACTATCCTAGGGCTGATGCTAACCCTAACCCTAACCCTAACACTATCCTAGGGCTGATGCTAACCCTAACCCTAACTCTAACACTATCGTAGGGCTGAGGCTAACCCTAACCCTAACACTATCGTACGGCTGATGATAACCCTAACCTTAACCCTAACACTATCCTAGGGATGATGCTAACCCTAACCCTAACACTATCCTATTCCTGATGCGAACCCTAACCCTAACCGTAACACTATCCTAGAGCTGATGCTAACCCTAACACATACACTATCCTAGGGCTGATACTAACCCTAACCCTAACCCTAACACTATCCTAGGGCTGATGCTAACCCTAACTCTAACACTATCCTAGGCCTGATGATAACCCTAACCCTAACCCTAACACTATCCTGGGGCTGATGCTAACGCTAACCCTAACACTATCCTAGGGCTGATGCTATCCCTAACCCTAACCCTAACACTATCCTAGGGCTGATGCTAAACTTAACCCTAACCCTAACGCTATCCTAGGGCTGATTCCAACCGTAGCCCTAACACTATCCTAGGCCCGATGCTAACCCTAACCCTTACCCTAACACTATCCTAGGGCTGATGCTAAACCTAACCAAAACCCTAACACTATCCTAGGGCTGATGCTAACCCTAACCCTAACCCTAACACTATCCTAGGGCTGATGCTAACCCTAACCCTAACACTATCCTAGGCCTGATGCTAACCCTAACCCAAACACTATCCTAGGCCTGATGCTAACATTATCCCTAACCCTAACACTCTCCTAGGGCTGATGCTAACCCTAACCCTAACCCTAACACTATCCTAGGGCTGATGCTAACCATAACACTAACACTATCCTAGGGCTGATGCTAACAGTAACCCTAACCCTAACACAATCCTAGGGCGGATGCTAACCCTAACCCTAACCCTAACACTATCCTAGGGCTGATGCTAACCATAACACTAACACTATCCTAGGGCTGATGCTAACCCTAACCCTAACCCTAACACTATCCTAGGGCTGATGCTAACCCAAACCCTAACTCTAACACTATCTTAGGGCTGATGCTAACCCTAACCCTAACCCTAACACTATCCTAGTGCGGATGCTCACCCTAACCCTAACCCTAACACTATCCTAGGGCTGATGCTAACCATAACACTAACACTATCCTAGGGCTGATGCTAACCCTAACCTTAACCCTAACACTATCCGAGGGCTGATGCTAACCCTAAACCTAACACTATCCTAGGGCTGATGCTAACCCTAACCCTAACCCTAACACTATCCTAGGGCTGATGCTAACCCTAACCCTAACAATATCCTAGGCCTGATGATAACCCTAACCCTAACCCTAACACTATCCTAGGGCTGATGCTAACCCTAACCCTAACACTATCCTAGGGCTGATGCTAACCCTAACCCTAACCCTAACACTATCCTAGGGCTGATGCTAAACTTAACCCTAACCCTAACACTATCCTAGGGCTGATGCTAACCCTAACCCTAAAACTAACACTATCCTAGGGCTGATGCTAACCCTAACCCTAACACTATCCTAGGCCTGATGATAACCCTAACCCTAAACCTAACACTATCCTATGGCTGATGCTAACCCTAACCCTAACACTATCCTAGGGCTGATGCTAACCCTAAGCCTAACACTAACACTATCCTAGGGCTGATGCTAACCTTAACCCTAACCCTAACGCTATCCTAGGGCTGAATCTAACCGTAACCCTAACACTACCCTAGGCCTGATGCTAACCCTAACCCTTACCCTAACACTATCCTAGGCCTGATGCTAACCCTAACCCTAACCCTAACCCTAACACTATCCTTGGGCTGATGCTAAACTTAACCCTAACCCTAACACTATCCTAGGGCTGATGCTAACCCTAACCCTAACACTATCGTAGGCCTGATGATAACCCTAACCATAACCCTAACACTATCCTAGGGCTGATGCTAACCCTAACCCTAACACTATCCTAGGGCTGATGCTAAACCTAACCCTAACCCTAACACTATCCTAGTGCTGATGCTAAACTTAACCCTAACCCTAACGCTATCCTACGGCTGATTCTTACCGTAACCCTAACACTATCCTAGGCCTGATGCTAACCCTAAGCCTAACCCTAACACTATCCTAGGGCTGATGCTAACCCTAACCCTAACACTATCCTAGGGCTGATGCTAACCCTAACCCTAACACTATCCTAGGGCTGATGCTAACCCTAACCCTAACCCTAACACTATCCTAGGGCTGATGCTAACCCTAACCCTAACTCTAACACTATCGTAGGGCTGAGGCTAACCCTAACCCTAACACTATCGTACGGCTGATGATAACCCTAACCTTAACCCTAACACTATCCTAGGGCTGATGCTAACCCTAACCCTAACACTATCCTAGGCCTGATGCGAACCCTAACCCTAACCGTAACACTATCCTAGAGCTGATGCTAACCCTAACCCTAACACAATCCTAGGGCTGATGCTAACCCTAACCCTAACCCTAACACTATCCTAGGGCTGATGCTAACCCTAACTCTAACACTATCCTAGGCCTGATGATAACCCTAACCCTAACCCTAACACTATCCTGGGGCTGATGCTAACCCTAAACCTAACACTATCCTAGGGCTGATGCTAACCCTAACCCTAACCCTAACACTATCCTAGGGCTGATGCTAACCCTAACCCTAACCCTAACACTATCCTAGGGCTGATGCTAACCCTAACCCTAACACTATCCTAGGCCTGATGCTAACCCTAACCCTAACCCTAACACTATCCTAGGGCTCATGCTAACCCTAACCCTAACCCTACCACTATCTTGGGCCTGATGCTAACCCTAACCCTAACACTAACACTATCCTAGGGCTGATGCTAACCCTAACCCTAACACTATCCTAGGGCTGATGCTAACCCTAACCCTAACACTATCCTAGGGCTGATGCTAACCCTAACCCTAACCCTAACACTATCCTAGGGCTGATGCGAACCCTAACCCTAACACTATCCTAGGGCTGATGGTAACCCTAACCCTAACCCTAACACTATCCTAGGGCTGATGCTAACCCTAACCCTAACACTATCCTAGGGCTGATGGTAACCCTAACCCTAACCGTAACATTATCCCAGGGCTGATGGTAACCCTAAACCTAACACTATCCTAGGGCTGATGCTAACCCTAACCCTAAACCTAACACTATCCTAGGGCTGATGCTAACCCTAACCCTAACCCTAACCCTAACCCTAATACTATCCTAGGGCTGATGCTAACCCTAACCCTAACCCTAACACTATCCTAGGGCTGATGCTAACCCTAACACTAACACTATCCTAGGGCTGATGCTAACCCTAACCCTACCCCTAACACTATCCTAGGGCTGATGCTAACCCTAACCCTAACGCTAACACTATCCTAGGGCTGAGGCTAACCCTAACCCTAACACTATCCTACGGCTGATGCTAACCCTAACCCTAACCCTAACACTATCCTAGGGCTGATGCTAAACTTAACCCTAACCCTAACACTATCCTAGGGCTGATGCTAACCCTAACCCTAAAACTAACACTATCCTAGGGCTGATGCTAACCCTAACCCTAACACTATCCTAGGCCTGATGATAACCCTAACCCTAAACCTAACACTATCCTAGGGCTGATGCTAACCCTAACCCTAACACTATCCTAGGGCTGATGCTAACCCTAAGCCTAACACTAACACTATCCTAGGGCTGATGCTAACCTTAACCCTAACCCTAACGCTATCCTAGGGCTGAATCTAACCGTAACCCTAACACTACCCTAGGCCTGATGCTAACCCTAACCCTTACCCTAACACTATCCTAGGCCTGATGCTAACCCTAACCCTAACCCTAACCCTAACACTATCCTTGGGCTGATGCTAAACTTAACCCTAACCCTAGCACTATCCTAGGGCTGATGCTAACCCTAACCCTAACACTATCGTAGGCCTGATGATAACCCTAACCATAACCCTAACACTATCCTAGGGCTGATGCTAACCCTAACCCTAACACTATCCTAGGGCTGATGCTAAACCTAACCCTAACCCTAACACTATCCTAGTGCTGATGCTAAACTTAACCCTAACCCTAACGCTATCCTACGGCTGATTCTAACCGTAACCCTAACACTATCCTAGGCCTGATGCTAACCCTAAGCCTAACCCTAACACTATCCTAGGGCTGATGCTAACCCTAACCCTAACACTATCCTAGGGCTGATGCTAACCCTAACCCTAACACTATCCTAGGGCTGATGCTAACCCTAACCCTAACCCTAACACTATCCTAGGGCTGATGCTAACCCTAACCCTAACTCTAACACTATCGTAGGGCTGAGGCTAACCCTAACCCTAACACTATCATACGGCTGATGATAACCCTAACCTTAACCCTAACACTATCCTAGGGCTGATGCTAACCCTAACCCTAACACTATCCTAGGCCTGATGCGAACCCTAACCCTAACCGTAACACTATCCTAGAGCTGATGCTAACCCTAACCCTAACACAATCCTAGGGCTGATGCTAACACTAACCCTAACCCTAACACTATCCTAGGGCTGATGCTAACCCTAACTCTAACACTATCCTAGGCCTGATGATAACCCTAACACTAACCCTAATACTATCCTAGGGTTTAAGATAACCCTAACCCTAACACTATCCTAGGGCTGATGCTAACCCTAACCCTAACCCTAAAACTATCCTAGGGCGGATGCTAACCCTAACCCTAACCCTAACACTATCCTAGGGCTGATGCTAACCCTAACACTAACACTATCCTAGGGCGGATGCTAACCCTAACCCTAACCCTAACACTATCCTAGGGCTGATGCTAACCCTAACCCTAACACTATCCTAGGCCTGATGCTAACCCTAACCCTAACCCTAACACTATCCTAGGGCTGATGCTAACCCTAACCCTAACCCTACCACTATCTTGGGCCTGATGCTAACCCTAACCCTAACACTAACACTATCCTAGGGCTGATGCTAACCCTAACCCTAACACTATCCTAGGGCTGATGCTAACCCTAACCCTAACACTATCCTAGGGCTGATGCTAACCCTAACCCTAACCCTAACACTATCCTAGGGCTGATGCGAACCCTAACCCTAAAACTATCCTAGGGCTGATGCTAACCCTAACCCTAACCCTAACACTATCCTAGGGCTGATGCTAACCCTAACCCTAACACTATCCTAGGGCTGATGCTAACCCTAACCCTAACCCTAACACTATCCTAGGGCTGATGCTAACCCTAACCCTAACACTATCCTAGGGCTGATGGTAACCCTAACCCTAACCGTAACATTATCCCAGGGCTGATGGTAACCCTAACCCTAACCCTAACAGTATCCTAGAGCTGATGCTAACCCTAACCCTAACCCTAACCCTAACCCTAATACTATCCTAGGGCTGATGCTAACCCTAACCCTAACCCTAACACCATCCTAGGGCTGATGCTAACCCTAACACTAACACTATCCTAGGGCTGATGCTAACCCTAACCCTACCCCTAACACTATCCTAGGGCTGATGCTAACCCTAACCCTAACTCTAACACTATCCTAGGCCTGATGATAACCCTAACCCTAACCCTAACACTATCCTAGGGCTGATGCTAACCCTAACCCTAACAGTATCCTAGGGCTGATGCTAACCCTAACCCTAACCCAAACACTATCCTAGGCCTGATGCTAACCCTATCCCTAACCCTAACACTCTGCTAGGGCTGAGGCTAACCCTAACCCTAACACTATCCTAGGGCTGATGCTAACCCTAGCCCTAACCCTAACACTATCCTAGGGCTGATGCTAACCCTAACCATAACACTATCCTGGGCCTGATGCTAACCCTAACCCTAACCCTAACACTATCCTAGGGCTGATGCTAACCCTAACCCTAACACTACCCTTGGGCTGATGCTAACCCTAACCCTAACACTAACACTATCCTAGGGCAGATGCTAACCCTAACGCTAACCCTAACACTATCCTTGAACTGATGCTAACCCTAACCATAACCCTAACACTATCCTAGGCCTGATGATAACCCTAACCCTAACCCTAATACTATCCTAGGGTTTAAGATAACCCTAACCCTAACACTATCCTAGGGCTGATGCTAACCCTAACCCTAACCCTAAAACTATCCTAGGGCGGATGCTAAGCCTAACACTAACACTATCCTAGGGCGGATGCTAACCCTAACCCCAACCCTAACACTATCCTAGGGCTGATGCTAACCCTAACCCTAACACTATCCTAGGGCTGATGCTAACCCTAGCCCTAACCCTAACACTATCCTAGGGCTGATGCTAACCCTAACCATAACACTATCCTGGGCCTGATGCTAACCCTAACCCTAACCCTAACACTATCCTAGGGCTGATGCTAACCCTAACCCTAACACTACCCTTGGGCTGATGCTAACCCTAACCCTAACACTAACACTATCCTAGGGCAGATGCTAACCCTAACGCTAACCCTAACACTATCCTTGAACTGATGCTAACCCTAACCATAACCCTAACACTATCCTAGGCCTGATGATAACCCTAACCCTAACCCTAATACTATCCTAGGGTTTAAGATAACCCTAACCCTAACACTATCCTAGGGCTGATGCTAACCCTAACCCTAACCCTAAAACTATCCTAGGGCGGATGCTAAGCCTAACACTAACACTATCCTAGGGCGGATGCTAACCCTAACCCCAACCCTAACACTATCCTAGGGCTGATGCTAACCCTAACCCTAACACTATCCTAGGCCTGATGCTAACCCTAACCCTAACCCTAACACTATCCTAGGGCTGATGCTAACCCTAACCCTAACCCTACCACTATCTTGGGCCTGATGCTAACCCTAACCCTAACACTAACACTATCCTAGGGCTGATGCTAACCCTAACCCTAACACTATCCTAGGGCTGATGCTAACCCTAACCCTAACACTCTCCTAGGGCTGATGCTAACCCTAACCCTAACAATAACACTATCCTAGGGCTGATGCGAACCCTAACCCCAAAACTATCCTAGGGCTGATGCTAACCCTAACCCTAACCCTAACACTATCCTAGGGCTGATGCTAACCCTAACCCTAACACTATCCTAGGGCTGATGCTAACCCTAACCATATCCCTAACACTATCCTAGGGCTGATGCTAACCCTAACCCTAACACTATCCTAGGGCTGATGGTAACCCTAACCCTAACCGTAACATTATCCCAGGGCTGATGGTAACCCTAACCCTAACACTATCCTAGGACTGATGCTAACCCTAACCCTAACCCTAACACTATCCTAAGGCTGATGATAACCCTAACCCTAACCCTAACGGTATCCTAGAGCTGATGCTAACCCTAACCCTAACCCTAACCCTAACCCTAATACTATCCTAGGGCTGATGCTAACCCTAACCCTAACCCTAACACTATCCTAGGGCTGATGCTAACCCTAACACTAACACTATCCTAGGGCTGATGCTAACCCTAACCCTAACGCTAACACTATCCTAGGGCTTAGGCTAACCCTAACCCTAACCCTAACACTATCCTAGGGCTGATGCTAACCCTAACCCTAACACTATCCTAGGCCTGATGCTAACCCTAACCCTAACCCTAACACTATCCTAGGGCTGATGCTAACCCTAACCCTAACCCTACCACTATCTTGGGCCTGATGCTAACCCTAACCCTAACACTAACACTATCCTAGGGCTGATGCTAACCCTAACCCTAAAACTATCCTAGGGCTGATGCTAACCCTAACCCTAACACTATCCTAGTTCTGATGCTAACCCTAACCCTAACCCTAACACTATCCTAGGGCTGATGCGAACCCTAACCCTAACACTATCCTAGGGCTGATGCTAACCCTAACCCTAACCCTAACACTATCCTAGGGCTGATGCTAACCCTAACCCTAACACTATTCTAGGGCTGATGGTAACCCTAACCCTAACCGTAACATTATCCCAGGGCTGATGGTAACCCTAACCCTAACACTATCCTAGGGCTGATGCTAACCCTAACCCTAAAGCTAACACTATCCTAGGGCTGATGCTAACCCTAACCCTAACCCTAACACTATCCTAGAGCTGATGCTAACCCTAACCCTAACCCTAACCCTAACCCTAATACTATCCTAGGGCTGATGCTAACCCTAACCCTAACCCTAACACTATCCTAGGGCTGATGGTAACCCTAACACTAACACTATCCTAGGGCTGATGCTAACCCTAACCCTACCCCTAACACTATCCTAGGGCTGATGCTAACCCTAACCCTAACGCTAACACTATCCTAGGGCTGAGGCTAACCCTAACCCTAACACTATCCTACGGCTGATGCGAACCGTAACCCTAACCCTAACACTATCCTAAGGCTGATGGTAACCCTAACACTAACACTATCCTAAGCCTGGTGCTAACCCTAACTCTAACCCTAACACTATCTTAGGGTTGATGCTAACCCTAACCCTAAAATATCCTAGGGCTGATGCTAACACTAACCCTAACCCTAACACTATCCTAGGGCTGATGCTAACCCTAACCCTAACCCTAACACTATCCTAGGGCTGATGCTAACCCTAACACTAACACTATCCTAGGCCTGATGCTAACCCTAACCCTAACCCTAACACTATCCTAGGGCTGATGCTAACCCTAACCCTAACACTATCCTAGGCCTCATGCTAACCCTAAGCCTAACCCTAACACTATCCTAGGGCTGATGCTAACCCTAACCCTAACACTATCCTAGGGCTGATGCTAACCCTAACCCTAACACTATCCTAGGGCTGATGCTAACCCTAACCCTAACCCTAACACTATCCTAGGGCTGATGCTAACCCTAACCCTAACTCTAACACTATCGTAGGGCTGAGGCTAACCCTAACCCTAACACTATCGTACGGCTGATGATAACCCTAACCTTAACCCTAACACTATCCTAGGGATGATGCTAACCCTAACCCTAACACTATCCTATTCCTGATGCGAACCCTAACCCTAACCGTAACACTATCCTAGAGCTGATGCTAACCCTAACACATACACTATCCTAGGGCTGATACTAACCCTAACCCTAACCCTAACACTATCCTAGGGCTGATGCTAACCCTAACTCTAACACTATCCTAGGCCTGATGATAACCCTAACCCTAACCCTAACACTATCCTGGGGCTGATGCTAACCCTAACCCTAACACTATCCTAGGGCTGATGCTATCCCTAACCCTAACCCTAACACTATCCTAGGGCTGATGCTAAACTTAACCCTAACCCTAACGCTATCCTAGGGCTGATTCCAACCGTAGCCCTAACACTATCCTAGGCCCGATGCTAACCCTAACCCTTACCCTAACACTATCCTAGGGCTGATGCTAAACCTAACCAAAACCCTAACACTATCCTAGGGCTGATGCTAACCCTAACCCTAACCCTAACACTATCCTAGGGCTGATGCTAACCCTAACCCTAACACTATCCTAGGCCTGATGCTAACCCTAACCCAAACACTATCCTAGGCCTGATGATAACCCTAACCCTAACCCTAACACTATCCTAGGGCTGATGCTAACCATAACACTAACACTATCCTAGGGCTGATGCTAACACTAACCCTAACCCTAACACAATCCTAGGGCGGATGCTAACCCTAACCCTAACCCTAACACTATCCTAGGGCTGATGCTAACCATAACACTAACACTATCCTAGGGCTGATGCTAACCCTAACCCTAACCCTAACACTATCCTAGGGCTGATGCTAACCCTAACCCTAACTCTAACACTA
The DNA here is from genome assembly GCF_020740605.2 of Lemur catta. Classification (NCBI taxonomy): domain Eukaryota; kingdom Metazoa; phylum Chordata; class Mammalia; order Primates; family Lemuridae; genus Lemur; species Lemur catta. The sequence goes on from NC_059134.1 coordinate 3,613,972, forward strand.
TCTTAGGGCTGATGCTAACCCTAACCCTAACCCTAACACTATCCTAGTGCGGATGCTCACCCTAACCCTAACCCTAACACTATCCTAGGGCTGATGCTAACCATAACACTAACACTATCCTAGGGCTGATGCTAACCCTAACCTTAACCCTAACACTATCCGAGGGCTGATGCTAACCCTAAACCTAACACTATCCTAGGGCTGATGCTAACCCTAACCCTAACCCTAACACTATCCTAGGGCTGATGCTAACCCTAACCCTAACAATATCCTAGGCCTGATGATAACCCTAACCCTAACCCTAACACTATCCTAGGGCTGATGCTAACCCTAACCCTAACACTATCCTAGGGCTGATGCTAACCCTAACCCTAACCCTAACACTATCCTAGGGCTGATGCTAAACTTAACCCTAACCCTAACACTATCCTAGGGCTGATGCTAACCCTAACCCTAAAACTAACACTATCCTAGGGCTGATGCTAACCCTAACCCTAACACTATCCTAGGCCTGATGATAACCCTAACCCTAAACCTAACACTATCCTATGGCTGATGCTAACCCTAACCCTAACACTATCCTAGGGCTGATGCTAACCCTAAGCCTAACACTAACACTATCCTAGGGCTGATGCTAACCTTAACCCTAACCCTAACGCTATCCTAGGGCTGAATCTAACCGTAACCCTAACACTACCCTAGGCCTGATGCTAACCCTAACCCTTACCCTAACACTATCCTAGGCCTGATGCTAACCCTAACCCTAACCCTAACCCTAACACTATCCTTGGGCTGATGCTAAACTTAACCCTAACCCTAACACTATCCTAGGGCTGATGCTAACCCTAACCCTAACACTATCGTAGGCCTGATGATAACCCTAACCATAACCCTAACACTATCCTAGGGCTGATGCTAACCCTAACCCTAACACTATCCTAGGGCTGATGCTAAACCTAACCCTAACCCTAACACTATCCTAGTGCTGATGCTAAACTTAACCCTAACCCTAACGCTATCCTACGGCTGATTCTAACCGTAACCCTAACACTATCCTAGGCCTGATGCTAACCCTAAGCCTAACCCTAACACTATCCTAGGGCTGATGCTAACCCTAACCCTAACACTATCCTAGGGCTGATGCTAACCCTAACCCTAACACTATCCTAGGGCTGATGCTAACCCTAACCCTAACCCTAACACTATCCTAGGGCTGATGCTAACCCTAACCCTAACTCTAACACTATCGTAGGGCTGAGGCTAACCCTAACCCTAACACTATCGTACGGCTGATGATAACCCTAACCTTAACCCTAACACTATCCTAGGGCTGATGCTAACCCTAACCCTAACACTATCCTAGGCCTGATGCGAACCCTAACCCTAACCGTAACACTATCCTAGAGCTGATGCTAACCCTAACCCTAACACAATCCTAGGGCTGATGCTAACCCTAACCCTAACCCTAACACTATCCTAGGGCTGATGCTAACCCTAACTCTAACACTATCCTAGGCCTGATGATAACCCTAACCCTAACCCTAACACTATCCTGGGGCTGATGCTAACCCTAAACCTAACACTATCCTAGGGCTGATGCTAACCCTAACCCTAACCCTAACACTATCTTAGGGCTGATGCTAACCCTAACCCTAACCCTAACACTATCCTAGGGCTGATGCTAACCCTAACCCTAACACTATCCTAGGCCTGATGCTAACCCTAACCCTAACCCTAACACTATCCTAGGGCTCATGCTAACCCTAACCCTAACCCTACCACTATCTTGGGCCTGATGCTAACCCTAACCCTAACACTAACACTATCCTAGGGCTGATGCTAACCCTAACCCTAACACTATCCTAGGGCTGATGCTAACCCTAACCCTAACACTATCCTAGGGCTGATGCTAACCCGAACCCTAACCCTAACACTATCCTAGGGCTGATGCGAACCCTAACCCTAACACTATCCTAGGGCTGATGGTAACCCTAACCCTAACCCTAACACTATCCTAGGGCTGATGCTAACCCTAACCCTAACACTATCCTAGGGCTGATGGTAACCCTAACCCTAACCGTAACATTATCCCAGGGCTGATGGTAACCCTAACCCTAACACTATCCTAGGGCTGATGCTAACCCTAACCCTAAACCTAACACTATCCTAGGGCTGATGCTAACCCTAACCCTAACCCTAACACTATCCTAGGGCTGATGCTAACCCTAACACTAACACTATCCTAGGGCTGATGCTAACCCTAACCCTACCCCTAACACTATCCTAGGGCTGATGCTAACCCTAACCCTAACGCTAACACTATCCTAGGGCTGAGGCTAACCCTAACCCTAACACTATCCTACGGCTGATGCTAACCCTAACCCTAACCCTAACACTATCCTAAGGCTGATGGTAACCCTAACACTAACACTATCCTAAGCCTGGTGCTAACCCTAACTCTAACCCTAACACTATCCTAGGGTTGATGCTAACCCTAACCCTAATAATATCCTAGGGCTGATGCTAACACTAACCCTAACCCTAACACTATCCTAGGGCTGATGCTAACCCTAACCCTAACCCTAACACTATCCTAGGGCTGATGCTAACCCTAACCCTAACACTATCCTAGGCCTGATGCTAACCCTAACCCTAACCCTAACACTATCCTAGGGCTGATGCTAACCCTAACCCTAACACTAACCTAGGCCTGATGCTAACCCTAACCCTAACCCTAACCCTATCCTAGGGCTGATGCTAACCCTAACCCTAACACTATCCTAGGGCTGATGCTAACCCTAACCCTAACCCTAACACTATCCTAGGGCTGATGCTAACCCTAACCCTAACACTATCCTAGGCCTGATGCTAACCCTAACCCTAACACTAACACTATCCTAGGCCTGATGATAACCCTAACCCTAACCCTAACACTATCCTAGGGCTGATGCTAACCGTAACCCTAACACTATCCTAGGGCTCATGCTAACCCTAAGCCTAACCCTAACACTATCCTAGGGCTGATGCTAAACTTAACCCTAACCCTAACGCTATCCTAGGGCTGAATCTAACCGTAACCCTAACACTACCTTAGGCCTGATGCTAACCCTAACCCTTACCCTAACACTATCCTAGGCCTGATGCTAACCCTAACCCTAACCCTAACCATAACACTATCCTTGGGCTGATGATAAACTTAACCCTAACCCTAACACTATCCTAGGGCTGATGCTAACCCTAACCCTAACACTATCGTAGGCCTGATGATAACCCTAACCATAACCCTAACACTATCCTAGGGCTGATGCTAACCCTAACCCTAACACTATCCTAGGGCTGATGCTAAACCTAACCCTAACCCTAACACTATCCTAGTGCTGATGCTAAACTTAACCCTAACCCTAACGCTATCCTACGGCTGATTCTAACCGTAACCCTAACACTATCCTAGGCCTGATGCTAACCCTAAGCCTAACCCTAACACTATCCTAGGGCTGATGCTAACCCTAACCCTAACACTATCCTAGGGCTGATGCTAACCCTAACCCTAACACTATCCTAGGGCTGATGCTAACCCTAACCCTAACCCTAACACTATCCTAGGGCTGATGCTAACCCTAACCCTAACTCTAACACTATCGTAGGGCTGAGGCTAACCCTAACGCTAACACTATCGTACGGCTTATGATAACCCTAACCTTAACCCTAAAACTATCCTAGGGCTGATGCTAACCCTAACCCTAACACTATCCTAGGCCTGATGCGAACCCTAACCCTAACCGTAACACTATCCTAGAGCTGATGCTAACCCTAACCCAAACACTATCCTAGGGCTGATGCTAACCCTAACCCTTACCCTAACACTATCCTAGGGCTGATGCTAACCCTAACTCTAACACTATCCTAGGCCTGATGCTAACCCTAACACTAACCCTAACACTATACTAGGGCTGATGCTAACCCTAACCCTAACACTATCCTAGGCCTGATGCTAACCCTAACCCTAACCCTAACCCTATCCTAGGGCTGATGCTAACCCTAACCCTAACACTATCCTAGGGCTGATGCTAACCCTAACCCTAACCCTAACACTATCCTAGGGCTGATGCTAACCCTAACCCTAACACTATCCTAGGCCTGATGCTAACCCTAACCCTAACCCTAACACTATCCTAGGGCTGATGCTAACCCTAACCCTAACACTATCCTAGGGCTGATGCTAACCCTAACCCTAAAACTAACACTATCCTAGGGCTGATGCTAACCCTAACCCTAACACTATCCTAGGCCTGATTATAACCCTAACCCTAACCCTAACACTATCCTAGGGCTGATGCTAACCGTAACCCTAACACTATCCTAGGGCTGATGCTAACCCTAAGCCTAACCCTAACACTATCCTAGGGCTGATGCTAAACTTAACCCTAACCCTAACGCTATCCTAGGGCTGAATCTAACCGTAACCCTAACACTACCCTAGGCCTGATGCTAACCCTAACCCTTACCCTAACACTATCCTAGGCCTGATGGTAACCCTAACCCTAACCCTAACCCTAACACTATCCTAGGGCTGATGCTAAACTTAACCCTAACCCTAACACTATCCTAGGGCTGATGCTAACCCTAACCCTAACACTATCCTAGGCCTGATGATAACCCTAACCATAACCCTAACACTATCCTAGGGCTGATGCTAACCCTAACCCTAACACTATCCTAGGGCTGATGCTAAACCTAACCCTAACCCTAACACTATCCTAGTGCTGATGCTAAACTTAACCCTAACCCTAACGCTATCCTACGGATGATTCTAACCGTAACCCTAACACTATCCTAGGCCTGATGCTAACCCTAAGCCTAACCCTAACACTATCCTAGGGCTGATGCTAACCCTAACCCTAACACTATCCTAGGTCTGATGCTAACCCTAACCCTAACACTATCCTAGGGCTGATGCTAACCCTAACCCTAACCCTAACACTATCCTAGGGCTGATGCTAACCCTAACCCTAACTCTAACACTATCGTAGGGCTGAGGCTAACCCTAACCCTAACACTATCGTACGGCTGATGATAACCCTAACCTTAACCCTAACACTATCCTAGGGCTGATGCTAACCCTAACCCTAACACTATCCTAGGACTGATGCGAACCCTAACCCTAACCGTAACACTATCCTAGAGCTGATGCTAACCCTAACCCAAACACTATCCTAGGGCTGATGCTAACCCTAACCCTAACCCTAACACTATCCTAGGGCTGATGCTAACCCTAACCCTAACACTATCCTAGGGCTGATGGTAACCCTAACCCTAACCGTAACATTATCCCAGGGCTGATGGTAACCCTAACCCTAACACTATCCTAGGACTGATGCTAACCCTAAGCCTAACCCTAACACTATCCTAGGGCTGATGCTAACCCTAACCCTAACCCTAACAGTATCCTAGAGCTGATGCTAACCCTAACCCTAACCCTAACCCTAACCCTAATACTATCCTAGGGCTGATGCTAACCCTAACCCTAACCCTAACACTATCCTAGGGCTGATGCTAACCCTAACACTAACACTATCCTAGGGCTGATGCTAACCCTAACCCTACCCCTAACACTATCCTAGGGCTGATGCTAACCCTAACCCTAACTCTAACACTATCCTAGGCCTGATGATAACCCTAACCCTAACCCTAACACTATCCTAGGGCTGATGCTAACCCTAACCCTAACAGTATCCTAGGGCTGATGCTAACCCTAACCCTAACACTAACACTATCCTAGGGCTGATGCTAAACTTAACCCTAACCCTAACGCTATCCTAGGGCTGATTCTAACCGTAACCCTAACACTATCCTAGGCTTGATGCTAACCCTAACCCTTACCCTAACACTATCCTAGGGCTGATGCTAAACCTAACCGAAACCCTAACACTATCCTAGGGCTGATGCTAACCCTAACCCTAACCCTAACACTATCCTAGGGCTGATGCTAACCATAACCCCAACACTATCCTAGGGCTGATGCTAACCCTAACCCTAACCCAAACACTATCCTAGGCCTGATGCTAACCCTATCCCTAACCCTAACACTCTGCTAGGGCTGAGGCTAACCCTAACCCTAACACTATCCTAGGGCTGATGCTAACCCTAGCCCTAACCCTAACACTATCCTAGGGCTGATGCTAACCCTAACCATAACACTATCCTGGGCCTGATGCTAACCCTAACCCTAACCCTAACACTATCCTAGGGCTGATGCTAACCCTAACCCTAACACTACCCTTGGGCTAATGCTAACCCTAACCCTAACACTAACACTATCCTAGGGCAGATGCTAACCCTAACGCTAACCCTAACACTATCCTTGAACTGATGCTAACCCTAACCCTAACCCTAACACTATCCTAGGCCTGATGATAACCCTAACCCTAACCCTAATACTATCCTAGGGTTTAAGATAACCCTAACCCTAACACTATCCTAGGGCTGATGCTAACCCTAGCCCTAACCCTAAAACTATCCTAGGGCGGATGCTAACCCTAACACTAACACTATCCTAGGGCGGATGCTAACCCTAACCCCAACCCTAACACTATCCTAGGGCTGATGCTAACCCTAACCCTAACACTATCCTAGGCCTGATGCTAACCCTAACCCTAACCCTAACACTATCCTAGGGCTGATGCTAACCCTAACCCTAACCCTACCACTATCTTGGGCCTGATGCTAACCCTAACCCTAACACTAACACTATCCTAGGGCTGATGCTAACACTAACCCTAACACTATCCTAGGGCTGATGCTAACCCTAACCCTAACACTCTCCTAGGGCTGATGCTAACCCTAACCCTAACCCTAACACTATCCTAGGGCTGATGCGAACCCTAACCCTAAAACTATCCTAGAGCTGATGCTAACCCTAACCCTAACCCTAACACTATCCTAGGGCTGATGCTAACCCTAACCCTAACACTATCCTAGGGCTGATGCTAACCCTAACCCTAACCCTAACACTATCCTAGGGCTGATGCTAACCCTAACCCTAGCACTATCCTAGGGCTGATGGTAACCCTAACCCTCACCGTAACATTATCCCAGGGCTGATGGTAACCCTAACCCTAACACTATCCTAGGACTGATGCTAACCCTAACCCTAACCCTAACACTATCCTAGGGCTGATGCTAACCCTAACCCTAACCCTAACAGTATCCTAGAGCTGATGCTAACCCTAACCCTAACCCTAACCCTAACCCTAATACTATCCTAGGGCTGATGCTAACCCTAACCCTAACCCTAACACTATCCTAGGGCTGATGCTAACCCTAACACTAACACTATCCTAGGGCTGATGCTAACCCTAACCCTAACGCTAACACTATCCTAGGGCTTAGGCTAACCCTAACCCTAACCCTAACACTATCCTAGGGCTGATGCTAACCCTCACCCTAACACTATCCTAGGCCTGATGCTAACCCTAACCATAACCCTAACACTATCCTAGGGCTGATGCTAACCCTAACCCTAACCCTACCACTATCTTGGGCCTGATGCTAACCCTAACCCTAACACTAACACTATCCTAGGGCTGATGCTAACCCTAACCCTAAAACTATCCTAGGGCTGATGCTAACCCTAACCCTAACACTATCCTAGTTCTGATGCTAACCCTAACCCTAACCCTAACACTATCCTAGGGCTGATGCGAACCCTAACCCTAACACTATCCTAGGGCTGATGCTAACCCTAACCCTAACCCTAACACTATCCTAGGGCTGATGCTAACCCTAACCCTAACACTATCCTAGGCCTGATGCTAACCCTAACCCTAACCCTAACACTATCCTAGGGCTGATGCTAACCCTAACCCTAACTCTAACACTATCGTAGGGCTGAGGCTAACCCTAACCCTAACACTATCGTACGGCTGATGATAACCCTAACCTTAACCCTAACACTATCCTAGGGCTGATGCTAACCCTAACCCTATCACTATCCTAGGACTGATGCGAACCCTAACCCTAACCGTAACACTATCCTAGAGCTGATGCTAACCCTAACCCAAACACTATCCTAGGGCTGATGCTAACCCTAACCCTAACCCTAACACTATCCTAGGGCTGATGCTAACCCTAACCCTAACACTATCCTAGGGCTGATGGTAACCCTAACCCTAACCGTAACATTATCCCAGGGCTGATGGTAACCCTAACCCTAACACTATCCTAGGACTGATGCTAACCCTAACCCTAACCCTAACACTATCCTAGGGCTGATGCTAACCCTAACCCTAACCCTAACAGTATCCTAGAGCTGATGCTAACCCTAACCCTAACCCTAACCCTAACCCTAATACTATCCTAGGGCTGATGCTAACCCTAACCCTAACCCTAACACTATCCTAGGGCTGATGCTAACCCTAACACTAACACTATCCTAGGGCTGATGCTAACCCTAACCCTACCCCTAACACTATCCTAGGGCTGATGCTAACCCTAACCCTAACTATAACACTATCCTAGGCCTGATGATAACCCTAACCCTAACCCTAACACTATCCTAGGGCTGATGCTAACCCTAACCCTAACAGTATCCTAGGGCTGATGCTAAACTTAACCCTAACCCTAACGCTATCCTAGGGCTGATTCTAACCGTAACCCTAACACTATCCTAGGCTTGATGCTAACCCTAACCCTTACCCTAACACTATCCTAGGGCTGATGCTAAACCTAACCGAAACCCTAACACTATCCTAGGGCTGATGCTAACCCTAACCCTAACCCTAACACTATCCTAGGGCTGATGCTAACCATAACCCTAACACTATCCTAGGGCTGATGCTAACCCTAACCCTAACCCAAACACTATCCTAGGCCTGATGCTAACCCTATCCCTAACCCTAACACTCTGCTAGGGCTGAGGCTAACCCTAACCCTAACACTATCCTAGGGCTGATGCTAACCCTAGCCCTAACCCTAACACTATCCTAGGGCTGATGCTAACCCTAACCATAACACTATCCTGGGCCTGATGCTAACCCTAACCCTAACCCTAACACTATCCTAGGGCTGATGCTAACCCTAACCCTAACACTACCCTTGGGCTGTTGCTAACCCTAACCCTAACACTAACACTATCCTAGGGCAGATGCTAACCCTAACGCTAACCCTAACACTATCCTTGAACTGATGCTAACCCTAACCCTAACCCTAACACTATCCTAGGCCTGATGATAACCCTAACCCTAACCCTAATACTATCCTAGGGTTTAAGATAACCCTAACCCTAACACTATCCTAGGGATGATGCTAACCCTAACCCTAACCCTAAAACTATCCTAGGGCGGATGCTAACCCTAACACTAACACTATCCTAGGGCGGATGCTAACCCTAACCCCAACCCTAACACTATCCTAGGGCTGATGCTAACCCTAACCCTAACACTATCCTAGGCCTGATGCTAACCCTAACCCTAACCCTAACACTATCCTAGGGCTGATCCTAACCCTAACCCTAACCCTACCACTATCTTGGGCCTGATGCTAACCCTAACCCTAACCCTAACCCTAACCCTAACCGTAACACTATCCTAGAGCTGATGCTAACCCTAACCCAAACACTATCCTAGGGCTGATGCTAACCCTAACCCTAACCCTAACACTATCCTAGGGCTGATGCTAACCCTAACCCTAACACTATCCTAGGGCTGATGGTAACCCTAACCCTAACCGTAACATTATCCCAGGGCTGATGGTAACCCTAACCCTAACACTATCCTAGGACTGATGCTAACCCTAACCCTAACCCTAACACTATCCTAGGGCTGATGCTAACCCTAACCCTAACCCTAACAGTATCCTAGAGCTGATGCTAACCCTAACCCTAACCCTAACCCTAACCCTAATACTATCCTAGGGCTGATGCTAACCCTAACCCTAACCCTAACACTATCCTAGGGCTGATGCTAACCCTAACACTAACACTATCCTAGGGCTGATGCTAACCCTAACCCTACCCCTAACACTATCCTAGGGCTGATGCTAACCCTAACCCTAACTATAACACTATCCTAGGCCTGATGATAACCCTAACCCTAACCCTAACACTATCCTAGGGCTGATGCTAACCCTAACCCTAACAGTATCCTAGGGCTGATGCTAAACTTAACCCTAACCCTAACGCTATCCTAGGGCTGATTCTAACCGTAACCCTAACACTATCCTAGGCTTGATGCTAACCCTAACCCTTACCCTAACACTATCCTAGGGCTGATGCTAAACCTAACCGAAACCCTAACACTATCCTAGGGCTGATGCTAACCCTAACCCTAACCCTAACACTATCCTAGGGCTGATGCTAACCATAACCCTAACACTATCCTAGGGCTGATGCTAACCCTAACCCTAACCCAAACACTATCCTAGGCCTGATGCTAACCCTATCCCTAACCCTAACACTCTGCTAGGGCTGAGGCTAACCCTAACCCTAACACTATCCTAGGGCTGATGCTAACCCTAGCCCTAACCCTAACACTATCCTAGGGCTGATGCTAACCCTAACCATAACACTATCCTGGGCCTGATGCTAACCCTAACCCTAACCCTAACACTATCCTAGGGCTGATGCTAACCCTAACCCTAACACTACCCTTGGGCTGTTGCTAACCCTAACCCTAACACTAACACTATCCTAGGGCAGATGCTAACCCTAACGCTAACCCTAACACTATCCTTGAACTGATGCTAACCCTAACCCTAACCCTAACACTATCCTAGGCCTGATGATAACCCTAACCCTAACCCTAATACTATCCTAGGGTTTAAGATAACCCTAACCCTAAAACTATCCTAGGGCGGATGCTAACCCTAACACTAACACTATCCTAGGGCGGATGCTAACCCTAACCCCAACCCTAACACTATCCTAGGGCTGATGCTAACCCTAACCCTAACACTATCCTAGGCCTGATGCTAACCCTAACCCTAACCCTAACACTATCCTAGGGCTGATCCTAACCCTAACCCTAACCCTACCACTATCTTGGGCCTGATGCTAACCCTAACCCTAACACTAACACTATCCTAGGGCTGATGCTAACCCTAACCCTAACACTATCCTAGGGCTGATGCTAACCCTAACCCTAACACTCTCCTAGGGCTGATGCTAACCCTAACCCTAACCCTAACACTATCATAGGGCTGATGCGAACCCTAACCCTAAAACTATCCTAGGGCTGATGCTAACCCTAACCCTAACCCTAACACTATCCTAGGGCTGATGCTAACCCTAACCCTAACACTATCCTAGGGCTGATGCTATCCCTAACCCTAACCCTAACACTATCCTAGGGCTGATGCTAACCCTAACCCTAACACTATCCTAGGGCTGATGGTAACCCTAACCCTAACCGTAACATTATCCCAGGGCTGATGGTAACCCTAACCCTAACACTATCCTAGGACTGATGCTAACCCTAACCCTAACCCTAACACTATCCCAAGGCTGATGCTAACCCTAACCCAACCCTAACAGTATCCTAGAGCTGATGCTAACCCTAACCCTAACCCTAACCCTAACCCTAATACTATCCTAGGGCTGATGCTAACCCTAACCCTAACCCTAACACTATCCTAGGGCTGATGCTAACCCTAACACTAACACTATCCTAGGGATGATGCTAACCCTAACCCTAACGCTAACACTATCCTAGGGCTTAGGCTAACCCTAACCCTAACCCTAACACTATCCTAGGGCTGATGCTAACCCTAACCCTAACACTATCCTAGGCCTGATGCTAACCCTAACCCTAACCCTAACACTATCCTAGGGCTGATGCTAACCCTAACCCTAACCCTACCACTATCTTGGGCCTGATGCTAACCCTAACCCTAACACTAACACTATCCTAGGGCTGATGCTAACCCTAACCCTAAAACTATCCTAGGGCTGATGCTAACCCTAACCCTAACACTATCCTAGTTCTGATGCTAACCCTAACCCTAACCCTAACACTATCCTAGGGCTGATGCGAACCCTAACCCTAACACTATCCTAGGGCTGATGCTAACCGTAACCCTAACCCTAACACTATCCTAGGGCTGATGCTAACCCTAACCCTAACACTATCCTAGGGCTGATGGTAACCCTAACCCTAACCGTAACATTATCCCAGGGCTGATGGTAACCCTAACCCTAACACTATCCTAGGGCTGATGCTAACCCTAACCCTAAAGCTAACACTATCCTAGGGCTGATGCTAACCCTAACCCTAACCCTAACACTATCCTAGAGCTGATGCTAACCCTAACCCTAACCCTAACCCTAACCCTAATACTATCCTAGGGCTGATGCTAACCCTAACACTAACCCTAACACTATCCTAGGGCTGATGGTAACCCTAACACTAACACTATCCTAGGGCTGATGCTAACCCTAACCCTACCCCTAACACTATCCTAGGGCTGATGCTAACCCTAACCCTAATGCTAACACTATCCTAGGGCTGAGGCTAACCCTAACCCTAACACTATCCTACGGCTGATGCTAACCCTGACCCTAACCCTAACACTATCCTAAGGCTGATGGTAACCCTAACACTAACACTATCCTAAGCCTGGTGCTAACCCTAACTCTAACCCTAACACTATCCTAGGGTTGATGCTAACCCTAACCCTAATAATATCCTAGGGCTGATGCTAACACTAACCCTAACCCTAACACTATCCTAGGGCTGATGCTAACCCTAACCCTAACCCTAACACTATCCTAGGGCTGATGCTAACCCTAACCCTAACACTATCCTAGGCCTGATGCTAACCCTAACCCTAACCCTAACACTATCCTAGGGCTGATGCTAACCCTAACCCTAACACTATCCTAGGGCTGATGCTAACCCTAACCCTAAAACTAACACTATCCTAGGGCTGATGCTAACCCTAACCCTAACACTATCCTAGGCCTGATGATAACCCTAACCCTAACCCTAACACTATCCTAGGGCTGATGCTAACCGTAACCCTAACACTATCCTAGGGCTGATGCTAACCCTAAGCCTAACCCTAACACTATCCTAGGGCTGATGATAAACTTAACCCTAACCCTAACGCTATCCTAGGGCTGAATCTAACCGTAACCCTAACACTACCCTAGGCCTGATGCTAACCCTAACCCTTACCCTAACACTATCCTAGGCCTGATGCTAACCCTAACCCTAACCCTAACCCTAACACTATCCTAGGGCTGATGCTAAACTTAACCCTAACCCTAACACTATCCTAGGGCTGATGCTAACCCTAACCCTAACACTATCCTAGGCCTGATGATAACCCTAACCATAACCCTAACACTATCCTAGGGCTGATGCTAAACCTAACCCTAACCCTAACACTATCCTAGTGCTGATGCTAAACTTAACCCTAACCCTAACGCTATCCTACGGCTGATTCTAACCGTAACCCTAACACTATCCTAGGCCTGATGCTAACCCTAAGCCTAACCCTAACACTATCCTAGGGCTGATGCTAACCCTAACCCTAACACTATCCTAGGGCTGATGCTAACCCTAACCCTAACCCGAACACTATCCTAGGGCTGATGCTAACCCTAACCCTAACTCTAACACTATCGTAGGGCTGAGGCTAACCCTAACCCTAACACTATCGTACGGCTGATGATAACCCTAACCTTAACCCTAACACTATCCTAGGGCTGATGCTAACCCTAACCCTAACACTTTCCTAGGCCTGATGCGAACCCTAACCCTAACCGTAACACTATCCTAGAGCTGATGCTAACCCTAACACAAACACTATCCTAGGGCTGATACTAACCCTAACCCTAACCCTAACACTATCCTAGGGCTGATGCTAACCCTAACTCTAACACTATCCTAGGCCTGATGATAACCCTAACCCTAACCCTAACACTATCCTGGGGCTGATGCTAACCCTAACCCTAACACTATCCTAGGGCTGATGCTAACCCTAACCCTAACCCTAACACTATCCTAGGGCTGATGCTAAACTTAACCCTAACCCTAACGCTATCCTAGGGCTGATTCTAACCGTAACCCTAACACTATCCTAGGCCTGATGCTAACCCTAACCCTTACCCTAACACTATCCTAGGGCTGATGCTAAACCTAACCAAAACCCTAACACTATCCTAGGGCTGATGCTAACCCTAACCCTAACCCTAACACTATCCTAGGGCTGATGCTAACCCTAACCCTAACACTATCCTAGGCCTGATGCTAACCCTAACCCTAACACTATCTTCGGGCTGATGCTAACCCTAACCCTAACCCAAACACTATCCTAGGCCTGATGCTAACATTATCCCTAACCCTAACACTCTCCTAGGGCTAATGCTAACCCTAACCCTAACCCTAACACTATCCTAGGGCTGATGCTAACCATAACACTAACACTATCCTAGGGCTGATGCTAACCCTAACCCTAACCCTAACACTATCCTAGGGCGGATGCTAACCCTAACCCTAACCCTAACACTATCCTAGGGCTGATGCTAACCATAACACTAACACTATCCTAGGGCTGATGCTAACCCTAACCCTAACCCTAACACTATCCTAGGGCTGATGCTAACCCTAACCCTAACTCTAACACTATCTTAGGGCTGATGCTAACCCTAACCCTAAACCTAACACTATCCTAGTGCGGATGCTCACCCTAACCCTAACCCTAACACTATCCTAGGGCTGATGCTAACCATAACACTAACACTATCCTAGGGCTGATGCTAACCCTAAGCCTAACCCTAACACTATCGTAGGGCTGATGCTAAACTTAACCCTAACCCTAACGCTATCCTAGGGCTGAATCTAACCGTAACCCTAACACTACCCTAGGCCTGATGCTAACCCTAACCCTTACCCTAACACTATCCTAGGCCTGATGCTAACCCTAACCCTAACCCTAACCCTAACACTATCCTTGGGCTGATGCTAAACTTAACCCTAACCCTAACACTATCCTAGGGCTGATGCTAACCCTAACCCTAACACTATCGTAGGCCTGATGATAACCCTAACCATAACCCTAACACTATCCTAGGGCTGATGCTAACCCTAACCCTAACACTATCCTAGGGCTGATGCTAACCCTAACCCTAACCCTAACCCTATCCTAGGGCTGATGCTAACCCTAACCCTAACTCTAACACTATCGTAGGGCTGAGGCTAACCCTATCCCTAACACTATCGTACGGCTGATGATAACCCTAACCTTAACCCTAACACTATCCTAGGGCTGATGCTAACCCTAACCCTAACACTATCCTAGGCCTGATGCGAACCCTAACCCTAACCGTAACACTATCCTAGAGCTGATGCTAACCCTAACCCTAACACTATCCTAGGGCTGATGCTAACCCTAACCCTAACCCTAACACTATCCTAGGGCTGATGCTAACCCTAACTCTAACACTATCCTAGGCCTGATGATAACCCTAACACTAACCCTAACACTATCCTGGGGCTGATGCTAACCCTAAACCTAACACTATCCTAGGGCTGATGCTAACCCTAACCCTAACCCTAACACTATCCTAGGGCTGATGCTAACCCTAACCCTAACCCTAACACTATCCTAGGGCTGATGCTAACCCTAACCCTAACACTATCCTAGGCCTGATGCTAACCCTAACCCTAACCGTAACATTATCCCAGGGCTGATGGTAACCCTAACCCTAACACTATCCTAGGACTGATGCTAACCCTAACCCTAACCCTAACACTATCCTAGGGCTGATGCTAACCCTAACCCTAACCCTAACAGTATCCTAGAGCTGATGCTAACCCTAACCCTAACCCTAACCCTAACCCTAATACTATCCTAGGGCTGATGCTAACCCTAACCCTAACCCTAACACTATCCTAGGGCTGATGCTAACCCTAACACTAACACTATCCTAGGGCTGATGCTAACCCTAACCCTACCCCTAACACTATCCTAGGGCTGATGCTAACCCTAACCCTAACTCTAACACTATCCTAGGCCTGATGATAACCCTAACCCTAACGCTAACACTATCCTAGGGCTGATGCTAACCCTAACCCTAACAGTATCCTAGGGCTGATGCTAACCCTAACCCTAACACTAACACTATCCTAGGGCTGATGCTAAACTTAACCCTAACCCTAACGCTATCCTAGGGCTGATTCTAACCGTAACCCTAACACTATCCTAGGCTTGATGCTAACCCTAACCCTTACCCTAACACTATCCTAGGGCTGATGCTAAACCTAACCGAAACCCTAACACTATCCTAGGGCTGATGCTAACCCTAACCCTAACCCTAACACTATCCTAGGGCTGATGCTAACCATAACCCTAACACTATCCTAGGGCTGATGCTAACCCTAACCCTAACCCAAACACTATCCTAGGCCTGATGCTAACCCTATCCCTAACCCTAACACTCTGCTAGGGCTGAGGCTAACCCTAACCCTAACACTATCCTAGGGCTGATGCTAACCCTAGCCCTAACCCTAACACTATCCTAGGGCTGATGCTAACCCTAACCATAACACTATCCTGGGCCTGATGCTAACCCTAACCCTAACCCTAACACTATCCTAGGGCTGATGCTAACCCTAACCCTAACACTACCCTTGGGCTGATGCTAACCCTAACCCTAACACTAACACTATCCTAGGGCAGATGCTAACCCTAACGCTAACCCTAACACTATCCTTGAACTGATGCTAACCCTAACCCTAACCCTAACACTATCCTAGGCCTGATGATAACCCTAACCCTAACCCTAATACTATCCTAGGGTTTAAGATAACCCTAACCCTAACACTATCCTAGGGCTGATGCTAACCCTAACCCTAACCCTAAAACTATCCTAGGGCGGATGCTAACCCTAACACTAACACTATCCTAGGGCGGATGCTAACCCTAACCCCAACCCTAACACTATCCTAGGGCTGATGCTAACCCTAACCCTAACACTATCCTAGGCCTGATGCTAACCCTAACCCTAACCCTAACACTATCCTAGGGCTGATGCTAACCCTAACCCTAACCCTACCACTATCTTGGGCCTGATGCTAACCCTAACCCTAACACTAACACTATCCTAGGGCTGATGCTAACCCTAACCCTAACACTATCCTAGGGCTGATGCTAACCCTAACCCTAACACTCTCCTAGGGCTGATGCTAACCCTAACCCTAACCCTAACACTATCCTAGGGCTGATGCGAACCCTAACCCTAAAACTATCCTAGGGCTGATGCTAACCCTAACCCTAACCCTAACACTATCCTAGGGCTGATGCTAACCCTAACCCTAACACTATCCTAGGGCTGATGCTAACCCTAACCCTAACCCTAACACTATCCTAGGGCTGATGCTAACCCTAACCCTAACACTATCCTAGGGCTGATGGTAACCCTAACCCTAACCGTAACATTATCCCAGGGCTGATGGTAACCCTAACCCTAACACTATCCTAGGACTGATGCTAACCCTAACCCTAACCCTAACACTATCCTAGGGCTGATGCTAACCCTAACCCTAACCCTAACAGTATCCTAGAGCTGATGCTAACCCTAACCCTAACCCTAACCCTAACCCTAATACTATCCTAGGGCTGATGCTAACCCTAACCCTAACCCTAACACTATCCTAGGGCTGATGCTAACCCTAACACTAACACTATCCTAGGGCTGATGCTAACCCTAACCCTAACGCTAACACTATCCTAGGGCTTAGGCTAACCCTAACCCTAACCCTAACACTATCCTAGGGCTGATGCTAACCCTAACCCTAACACTATCCTAGGCCTGATGCTAACCCTAACCCTAACCCTAACACTATCCTAGGGCTGATGCTAACCCTAACCCTAACCCTACCACTATCTTGAGCCTGATGCTAAACCTAACCCTAATACTAACAGTATCCTAGGGCTGATGCTAACCCTAACCCTAAAACTATCCTAGGGCTGATGCTAACCCTAACCCTAACACTATCCTAGTTCTGATGCTAACCCTAACCCTAACCCTAACACTATCCTAGGGCTGATGCGAACCCTAACTCTAACACTATCCTAGGGCTGATGCTAACCCTAACCCTAACCCTAACACTATCCTAGGGCTGATGTTAACCCTAACCCTAACACTATCCTAGGGCTGATGGTAACCCTAACCCTAACCGTAACATTATCCCAGGGCTGATGGTAACCCTAACCCTAACACTATCCTAAGGCTGATGCTAACCCTAACCCTAAAGCTAACACTATCCTAGGGCTGATGCTAACCCTAACCCTAACCCTAACACTATCCTAGAGCTGATGCTAACCCTAACCCTAACCCTAACCCTAACCCTAATACTATCCTAGGGCTGATGCTAACCCTAAACCTAACCCTAACACTATCCTAGGGCTGATGGTAACCCTAACACTAACACTATCCTAGGGCTGATGCTAACCCTAACCCTACCCCTAACACTATCCTAGGGCTGATGCTAACCCTAACCCTAACGCTAACACTATCCTAGGGCTGAGGCTAACCCTAACCCTAACACTATCCTACGGCTGATGCTAACCCTGACCCTAACCCTAACACTATCCTAAGGCTGATGGTAACCCTAACACTAACACTATCCTAAGCCTGGTGCTAACCCTAACTCTAACCCTAACACTATCCTAGGGTTGATGCTAACCCTAACCCTAATAATATCCTAGGGCTGATGCTAACACTAACCCTAACCCTAACACTATCCTAGGGCTGATGATAACCCTAACCCTAACCCTAACACTATCCTAGGGCTGATGCTAACCCTAACCCTAACACTATCCTAGGCCTGATGCTAACCCTAACCCTAACACTAACACTATCCTAGGGCTGATGCTAACCCTAACCCTAACACTATCCTAGGCCTGATGCTAACCCTAACCCTAACCCTACCCCTATCCTAGGGCTGATGCTAACCCTAACCTTAACACTATCCTAGGGCTGATGCTAACCCTAACCCTAACCCTAACACTATCCTAGGGCTGATGCTAACCCTAACCCTAACACTATCCTAGGCCTGATGCTAACCCTAACCCTAACCCTAACACTATCCTAGGGCTGATGCTAACCCTAACCCCAACACTATCCTAGGGCTGATGCTAACCCTAACCCTAAAACTAACACTATCCTAGGGCTGATGCTAACCCTAACCCTAACACTATCCTAGGCCTGATGATAACCCTAACCCTAACCCTAACACTATCCTAGGGCTGATGCTAACCGTAACCCTAACACTATCCTAGGGCTGATGCTAACCCTAAGCCTAACCCTAACACTATCCTAGGGCTGATGCTAAACTTAACCCTAACCCTAACGCTATCCTAGGGCTGAATCTAACCGTAACCCTAACACTACCCTAGGCCTGATGCTAACCCTAACCCTTACCCTAACACTATCCTAGGCCTGATGCTAACCCTAACCCTAACCCTAACCCTAACACTATCCTAGGGCTGATGCTAAACTTAACCCTAACCCTAACACTATCCTAGGGCTGATGCTAACCCTAACCCTAACACTATCCTAGGCCTGATGATAACCCTAACCATAACCCTAACACTATCCTAGGGCTGATGCTAACCCTAACCCTAACACTATCCTAGGGCTGATGCTAAACCTAACCCTAACCCTAACACTATCCTAGTGCTGATGCTAAACTTAACCCTAACCCTAACGCTATCCTACGGCTGATTCTAACCGTAACCCTAACACTATCCTAGGCCTGATGCTAACCCTAAGCCTAACCCTAACACTATCCTAGGGCTGATGCTAACCCTAACCCTAACACTATCCTAGGGCTGATGCTAACCCTAACCCTAACACTATCCTAGGGCTGATGCTAACCCTAACCCTAACCCGAACACTATCCTAGGGCTGATGCTAACCCTAACCCTAACTCTAACACTATCGTAGGGCTGAGGCTAACCCTAACCCTAACACTATCGTACGGCTGATGATAACCCTAACCTTAACCCTAACACTATCCTAGGGCTGATGCTAACCCTAACCCTAACACTATCCTAGGCCTGATGCGAACCCTAACCCTAACCGTAACACTATCCTAGAGCTGATGCTAACCCTAACACAAACACTATCCTAGGGCTGATACTAACCCTAACCCTAACCCTAACACTATCCTAGGGCTGATGCTAACCCTAACCCTAACCCTAACACTATCCTAGGGCTGATGCTAAACTTAACCCTAACCCTAACGCTATCCTAGGGCTGATTCTAACCGTAACCCTAACACTATCCTAGGCCTGATGCTAACCCTAACCCTTACCCTAACACTATCCTAGGGCTGATGCTAAACCTAACCAAAACCCTAACACTATCCTAGGGCTGATGCTAACCCTAAACCTAACCCTAACACTATCCTAGGGCTGATGCTAACCCTAACCCTAACACTATCCTAGGCCTGATGCTAACCCTAACCCTAACACTATCTTAGGGCTGATGCTAACCCTAACCCTAACCCAAACACTATCCTAGGCCTGATGCTAACATTATCCCTAACCCTAACACTCTCCTAGGGCTGATGCTAACCCTAACCCTAACCCTAACACTATCCTAGGGCTGATGCTAAGCATAACACTAACACTATCCTAGGGCTGATGCTAACCCTAACCCTAACCCTAACACTATCCTAGGGCGGATGCTAACCCTAACCCTAACCCTAACACTATCCTAGGGCTGATGCTAACCATAACACTAACACTATCCTAGGGCTGATGCTAACCCTAACCCTAACCCTAACACTATCCTAGGGCTGATGCTAACCCTAACCCTAACTCTAACACTATCTTAGGGCTGATGCTAACCCTAACCCTAACCCTAACACTATCCTAGTGCGGATGCTCACCCTAACCCTAACCCTAACACTATCCTAGGGCTGATGCTAACCATAACACTAACACTATCCTAGGGCTGATGCTAACCCTAACCTTAACCCTAACACTATCCGAGGGCTGATGCTAACCCTAAACCTAACACTATCCTAGGGCTGATGCTAACCCTAACCCTAACCCTAACACTATCCTAGGGCTGATGCTAACCCTAACCCTAACAATATCCTAGGTCTGATGATAACCCTAACCCTAACCCTAACACTATCCTAGGGCTGATGCTAACCCTTACCCTAACACAATCCTAGGGCTGATGCTAACCCTAACCCTAACCCTAACACTATCCTAGGGCTGATGCTAAACTTAACCCTAACCCTAACACTATCCTAGGGCTGATGCTAACCCTAACCCTAAAACTAACACTATCCTAGGGCTGATGCTAACCCTAACCCTAACACTATCCTAGGCCTGATGATAACCCTAACCCTAAACCTAACACTATCCTAGGGCTGATGCTAACCCTAACCCTAACACTATCCTAGGGCTGATGCTAACCCTAAGCCTAACCCTAACACTATCCTAGGGCTGATGCTAAACTTAACCCTAACCCTAACGCTATCCTAGGGCTGAATCTAACCGTAACCCTAACACTACCCTAGGCCTGATGCTAACCCTAACCCTTACCCTAACACTATCCTAGGCCTGATGCTAACCCTAACCCTAACCCTAACCCTAACACTATCCTTGGGCTGATGCTAAACTTAACCCTAACCCTAACACTATCCTAGGGCTGATGCTAACCCTAACCCTAACACTATCGTAGGCCTGATGATAACCCTAACCATAACCCTAACACTATCCTAGGGCTGATGCTAACCCTAACCCTAACACTATCCTAGGGCTGATGCTAAACCTAACCCTAACCCTAACACTATCCTAGTGCTGATGCTAAACTTAACCCTAACCCTAACGCTATCCTACGGCTGATTCTAACCGTAACCC
Organism: Lemur catta; assembly: GCF_020740605.2. Lineage (NCBI taxonomy): Eukaryota > Metazoa > Chordata > Mammalia > Primates > Lemuridae > Lemur > Lemur catta. The sequence continues at coordinate 3,635,854 of NC_059134.1, forward strand.
TAACACTATCCTAGGCCTGATGCTAACCCTAAGCCTAACCCTAACACTATCCTAGGGCTGATGCTAACCCTAACCCTAACACTATCCTAGGGCTGATGCTAACCCTAACCCTAACACTATCCTAGGGCTGATGCTAACCCTAACCCTAACCCTAACACTATCCTAGGGCTGATGCTAACCCTAACCCTAACTCTAACACTATCGTAGGGCTGAGGCTAACCCTATCCCTAACACTATCGTACGGCTGATGATAACCCTAAGCTTAACCCTAACACTATCCTAGGGCTGATGCTAACCCTAACCCTAACACTATCCTAGGCCTGATGCGAACCCTAACCCTAACCGTAACACTATCCTAGAGCTGATGCTAACCCTAACCCTAACACTATCCTAGGGCTGATGCTAACCCTAACCCTAACCCTAACACTATCCTAGGGCTGATGCTAACCCTAACTCTAACACTATCCTAGGCCTGATGATAACCCTAACACTAACCCTAACACTATCCTGGGGCTGATGCTAACCCTAAACCTAACACTATCCTACGGCTGATGCTAACCCTAACCCTAACCCTAACACTATCCTAGGGCTGATGCTAACCCTAACCCTAACCCTAACACAATCCTAGGGCTGATGCTAACCCTAACCCTAACACTATCCTAGGCCTGATGCTAACCCTAACCCTAACCCTAACACTATCCTAGGGCTGATGCTAACCCTAACCCTAACCCTACCACTATCTTGGGCCTGATGCTAACCCTAACCCTAACACTAACACTATCCTAGGGCTGATGCTAACCCTAACCCTAACACTATCCTAGGGCTGATGCTAACCCTAACCCTAACACTATCCTAGGGCTGATGCTAACCCTAACCCTAACCCTAACACTATCCTAGGGCTGATGCGAACCCTAACCCTAACACTATCCTAGGGCTGATGCTAACCCTAACCCTAACACTAACACTATCCTAGGGCTGATGCTAACCCTAACCCTAACACTATCCTAGGGCTGATGGTAACCCTAACCCTAACCGTAACGTTATCCCAGGGCTGATGGTAACACTAACCCTAACACTATCCTAGGGCTGATGCTAACCCTAACCCTAAACCTAACACTATCCTAGGGCTGATGCTAACCCTAACCCTAACCCTAACACTATCCTAGAGCTGATGCTAACCCTAACCCTAACCCTAACCCTAACCCTAATACTATCCTAGGGCTGATGCTGACCCTAACCCTAACCCTAACACTATCCTAGGGCTGATGGTAACCCTAACACTAACACTATCCTAGGGCTGATGCTAACCCTAACCCTACCCCTAACACTATCCTAGGGCTGATGCTAACCCTAACCCTAACGCTAACACTATCCTAGGGCTGAGGCTAACCCTAACCCTAACACTATCCTACGGCTGATGCTAACCCTAACCCTAACCCTAACACTATCCTAAGGCTGATGGTAACCCTAACACTAACACTATCCTAAGCCTGGTGCTAACCCTAACTCTAACCCTAACACTATCCTAGGGTTGATGCTAACCCTAACCCTAATAATATCCTAGGGCTGATGCTAACACTAACCCTAACCCTAACACTATCCTAGGGCTGATGCTAACCCTAACCCTAACCCTAACACTATCCTAGGGCTGATGCTAACCCTAACCCTAACACTATCCTAGGCCTGATGCTAACCCTAACCCTAACCCTAACACTATCCTAGGGCTGATGCTAACCCTAACCCTAACACTATCCTAGGCCTGATGCTAACCCTAACCCTAACCCTAATCCTATCCTAGGGCTGATGATAACCCTAACCCTAACACTATCCTAGGGCTGATGCTAACCCTAACCCTAACCCTAACACTATCCTAGGGCTGATGCTAACCCTAACCCTAACACTATCCTAGGCCTGATGCTAACCCTAACCCTAACCCTAACACTATCCTAGGGCTGATGCTAACCCTAACCCTAACACTATCCTAGGGCTGATGCTAACCCTAACCCTAACACTATCCTAGGCCTGATGCTAACCCTAACCCTAACCCTAACCCTATCCTAGGGCTGATGCTAACCCTAACCCTAACACTATCCTAGGGCTGATGCTAACCCTAACCCTAACCCTAACACTATCCTAGGGCTGATGCTAACCCTAACCCTAACACTATCCTAGGCCTGATGCTAACCCTAACCCTAACCCTAACACTATCCTAGGGCTGATGCTAACCCTAACCCTAACACTATCCTAGGGCTGATGCTAACCCTAAGCCTAACCCTAACACTATCCTAGGGCTGATGCTAAACTTAACCCTAACCCTAACGCTATCCTAGGGCTGAATCTAACCGTAACCCTAACACTACCCTAGGCCTGATGCTAACCCTAACCCTTACCCTAACACTATCCTAGGCCTGATGCTAACCCTAACCCTAACCCTAACCCTAACACTATCCTAGGGCTGATGCTAAACTTAACCCTAACCCTAACACTATCCTAGGGATGATGCTAACCCTAACCCTAACACTATCCTAGGCCTGATGATAACCCTAACCATAACCCTAACACTGTCCTAGGGCTGATGCTAACCCTAACCCTAACACTATCCTAGGGCTGATGCTAAACCTAACCCTAACCCTAACACTATCCTAGTGCTGATGCTAAACTTAACCCTAACCCTAACGCTATCCTACGGCTGATTCTAACCGTAACCCTAACACTATCCTAGGCCTGATGCTAACCCTAAGCCTAACCCTAACACTATCCTAGGGCTGATGCTAACCCTAACCCTAACACTATCCTAGGGCTGATGCTAACCCTAACCCTAACACTATCCTAGGGCTGATGCTAACCCTAACGCTAACCCTAACACTATCCTAGGGCTGATGCTAACCCTAACCCTAACTCTAACACTATCGTAGGGCTGAGGCTAACCCTAACCCTAACACTATCGTACGGCTGATGATAACCCTAACCTTAACCCTAACACTCTCCTAGGGCTGATGCTAACCCTAACCCTAACACTATCCTAGGACTGATGCGAACCCTAACCCTAACCGTAACACTATCCTAGAGCTGATGCTAACCCTAACCCAAACAGTATCCTAGGGCTGATGATAACCCTAACCCTAACCCTAACACTATCCTAGGGCTGATGCTAACCCTAACTCTAACACTATCCTAGGCCTGATGATAACCCTAACCCTAACCCTAACACTATCCTGGGGCTGATGCTAACCCTAACCCTAACACTATCCTAGGGCTGATGCTAACCCTAACCCTAACCCTAACACTATCCTAGGGCTGATGCTAAACTTAACCCTAACCCTAACGCTATCCTAGGGCTGATTCTAACCGTAACCCTAACACTATCCTAGGCCTGATGCTAACCCTAACCCTTACCCTAACACTATCCTAGGGCTGATGCTAACCCTAACCCTAACACTATCCTAGGCCTGATGCTAACCCTAACCCTAACACTATCTTAGGGCTGATGCTAACCCTAACCCTAACCCAAACACTATCCTAGGCCTGATGCTAACCCTATCCCTAACCCTAACACTCTCCTAGGGCTGATGCTAACCCTAACCCTAACCCTAACACTATCCTAGGGCTGATGCTAACCATAACACTAACACTATCCTAGGGCTGATGCTAACCCTAACCCTAACCCTAACACTATCCTAGGGCGGATGCTAACCCTAACTCTAACCCTAACACTATCCTAGGGCTGATGCTTACCATAACACTAACACTATCCTAGGGCTGATGCTAACCCTAACCCTAACCCTAACACTATCCTAGGGCTGATGCTAACCCTAACCCTAACTCTAACACTATCTTAGGGCTGATGCTAACCCTAACCCTAACCGTAACACTATCCTAGTGCGGATGCTCACCCTAACCCTAACCCTAACACTATCCTAGGGCTGATGCTAACCATAACACTAACACTATCCTAGGGCTGATGCTAACCCTAACCTTAACCCTAACACTATCCGAGGGCTGATGCTAACCCTAAACATAACAATATCCTAGGGCTGATGCTAACCCTAACCCTAACCCTAACACTATCCTAGGGCTGATGCTAACCCTAACCCTAACAATATCCTAGGCCTGATGATAACCCTAACCCTAACCCTAACACTATCCTAGGGCTGATGCTAACCCTAACCCTAACACTATCCTAGGGCTGATGCTAACCCTAACCCTAACCCTAACACTATCCTAGGGCTGATGCTAAACTTAACCCTAACCCTAACGCTATCCTAGGGCTGATTCTAACCGTAACCCTAACACTAACTTAGGCCTGATGCTAACCCTAACCCTTACCGTAACACTATCCTAGGGCTGATGCTAAACCTATCCATAACCCTAACACTATCCTAGGGCTGATGCTAACCCTAACCCTAACCCTAACACTATCCTAGGGCTGATGCTAACCCTAACCCTAACACTATCCTAGGCCTGATGCTAACCCTAACCCTAACACTATCCTAGGGCTGATGCTAACCCTAACCCTAACCCTAACACTGTCCAAGGCCTGATGCTAACCCTATCCCTAACCCTAACACTCTGCTAGGGCTGAGGCTAACCCTAACCCTAACACTATCCTAGGGCTGATGCTAACCCTAACCCTAACCCTAACACTGTCCAAGGCCTGATGCTAACCCTAACCCTAACCCTAACACTATCCTAGGGCTGATGCTAACCATAACACTAACACTATCCTAGGGCTGATGCTAACCCTAACCCTAACCCTAACACTATCCTAGGGCGGATGCTAACCCTAACCCTAACCCTAACACTATCCTAGGGCTGATGCTAACCATAATACTAACACTATCCTAGAGCTGATGCTAACCCTAACCCTAACCCTAACACTATCCTAGGGCTGATGCTAACCCTAACCCTAACTCTAACACTATCTTAGGGCTGATGCTAACCCTAACCCTAACCCTAACACTATCCTAGTGCGGATGCTCACCCTAACCCTAACCCTAACACTATCCTAGGGCTGATGCTAACCATAACACTAACACTATCCTAGGGCTGATGCTAACCCTAACCTTAACCCTAACACTATCCGAGGGCTGATGCTAACCCTAAACATAACACTATCCTAGGGCTGATGCTAACCCTAACCCTAACCCTAACACTATCCTAGGGCTGATGCTAACCCTAACCCTAACAATATCCTAGGCCTGATGATAACCCTAACCCTAACCCTAACACTATCCTAGGGCTGATGCTAACCCTAACCCTAACACTATCCTAGGGCTGATGCTAACCCTAACCCTAACCCTAACACTATCCTAGGGCTGATGCTAAACTTAACCCAAACCCTAACTCTATCCTAGGGCTGATTCTAACCGTAACCCTAAAACTATCTTAGGCCTGATGCTAACCCTAACCCTTACCGTAACACTATCCTAGGGCTGATGCTAAACCTATCCATAACCCTAACACTATCCTAGGGCTGATGCTAACCCTAACCCTAACCCTAACACTATCCTAGGGCTGATGCTAACCCTAACCCTAACACTATCCTAGGGCTGATGCTAACCCTAACCCTAACCCTAACACTGTCCAAGGCCTGATACTAACCCTATCCCTAACCCTAACACTCTGCTAGGGCTGAGGCTAACCCTAACCCTAACATTATCCTAGGGCTGATGCTAACCCTAACCCTAACCCAAACACTATCCTAGGGTTGATGCTAACCCTAACCCTAACACTATCCTAGGGCTGATGCTAACCCTAACCCTAACACTATCCTGGGCCTGATGCTAACCCTAACCCTAACCCTAACACTATCCTAGGGCTGATGCTAACCCTAACCCTAACACTATCCTAGGCCTGATGATAACCCTAACCCTAACCCTAACACTATCCTAGGTCTGATGCTAACCCTAACCCTAACACAATCTTAGGGATGATGCTAAAACTAACCCTAACCCTAACACTATCCTAGGGCTGATGCTAACCCTAACCCTACCACTATCCTAGGGCTGATGCTAACCCTAACCCTAACCCAAACACTATCCTAGGGTTGATGCTAACCCTAACCCTAACACTATCCTAGGGCTGATGCTAACCCTAACCCTAACACTATCCTGGGCCTGATGCTAACCCTAACCCTAACCCTAACACTATCCTAGGGCTGATGCTAACCCTAACCCTAACACTATCCTAGGCCTGATGATAACCCTAACCCTAACCCTAACACTATCCTAGGTCTGATGCTAACCCTAACCCTAACACTATCCTAGGGCTGATGCTAAAACTAACCCTAACCCTAACACTATCCTAGGGCTGATGCTAACCCTAACCCTAACACTATCCTAGGGCTGATGCTAACCCTAACCCTAACCCTAACACTATCCCAGGGCTGATGCTAACCCTAACCCTAACACTATCCTAGGGCTGATGCTAACCCTAACCCTAACCCTAACACTATCCTAGGGCTGATGCTAACCCTAACCCTAACACTATCCTAGGGCTGATGCTAACCCTAACCCTAACACTAACACTATCCTAGGGCTGATGCTAACCCTAACCCTAACACTATCCTAGGGCTGATGGTAACCCTAACCCTAACCGTAACATTATCCCAGGGCTGATGGTAACCCTAACCGTAACACTATCCTAGGGCTGATGCTAACCCTAACCCTAACCCTAACACTATCCTAGGGCTGATGCTAACCCTAACCCTAACCCTAACACTATCCTAGAGCTGATGCTAACCCTAACCCTAACCCTAACCCTAACCCTAATACTATCCTACGGCTGATGCTAACCCTAACCCTAACCCTATCACTATCCTAGGGCTGATGCTAACCCTAACACTAATACTATCCTAGGGCTGATGCTAACCCTAACCCTACCCCTAACACTATCCTAGGGCTGATGCTAACCCTAACCCTAACGCTAACACTATCCTAGGCCTGAGGGTAACCCTAACCCTAACACTATCCTACGGCTGATGCTAACCCTAACCCTAACACTATGCTAAGGCTGATGGTAACCCTAACACTAACACTATCCTAAGCCTGGTGCTAACCCTAAATCTAACCCTAACACTATCCTAGGGCTGATGCTAACCCTAACCCTAATAATATCCTAGGGCTGATGCTAACACTAACCCTAACACTAACACTATCCTAGGGCTGATGCTAACCCTAACCCTAACCCTAACACTATCCTAGGGCTGATGCTAACCCTAACCCTAACACTATCCTAGGCCTGATGATAACCCTAACCCTAACCCTAACACTATCCTAGGCCTGATGCTAACCCTAACCCTAACACTATCCTCGCCTGATGCTAACCCTAACCCTAACCCTAACACTATCCTAGGGCTGATGCTAACCCTAACCCTAACGCTATCCTAGCGCTGATGCTAACCCTAACGCTAACCCTAACACTATCCTAGGGCTGATGCTAACCCTAACCCTAACACTATCATACGCCTGATGATAACCCTAACCATAACCCTAACACTATCCTAGGGATGATGGTAACCCTAACCCTAACACTATCCTATGCCTGATGCTAACCCTAACCCTAACCCTAACACTATCCTAGGGCTGATGCTAACCCTAACCGTAACACTATCCTAGGGCTGATGCTAACCCTAACCCTAACCCTAACACTATCCTAGTTCTGATGCTAACCCTAACGCTAACCCTAACACTATCCTTGAACTAATGCTAACCCTAACCCTAACCCTAACACTATCCTAGGCCTGATGATAACCCTAACCATAACCCTAACACTATCCTAGGTTTTATGTTAACACTAACCCTAACACTATCCTAGGGCTGATGCTAACCCTAACCATAACCCTAACACTATCCTAGGGCGGATGCTAAATCTAACCCTAACCCTAACACTATCCTAGGGCTGATTCTAACCATAACACTAACACTATCCTAGGGCTGATGCTAACCCTAACCCTAACCCTAACACTATCCTAGGGCTGATGCTAACCCTAACCCTAACTCTAACACTATCTTAGGGCTGAGGCTAACCCTAACCCTAACAATATCCTACGGCTGATGCCAACACTAACCTTAACCCTAACACTATCCTAGGGCTGATGCTAACCCTAACCCTAGCACTATCCTAGGCCTGATGCTAACCCTAACCCTAACCCTAACACTATCCTATTGCTGATGCTAACCCTAACCCTAACACTATCCTAGGGCTGATGCTAACCCTAACCCTAACCCTAACACTATCCTAGGGCTGATGCTAACCCTAACCCTAACACTTTCCTAGGCCTGATGATATCCCTAACCCTAACCCTAACACTATCCTAGGGCTGATGCTAACCCTAACCCTAACACTATCTTAGGGCTGATGCTAACCCTAACCCTAACCCTAACACTATCCTAGGGCTGATGCTAACCATAACACTAACACTATCCTAGGGCTGATGCTAACCCTAACCCTAACCCTAACGCTATCCTACGGCTGATTCTAACCGTAACCCTAACACTATCCTAGGCCTGATGCTAACCCTAAGCCTAACCCTAACACTATCCTAGGGCTGATGCTAACCCTAACCCTAACACTATCCTAGGGCTGATGCTAACCCTAACCCTAACACTATCCTAGGGCTGATGCTAACCCTAACCCTAACCCTAACGCTATCCTAGGGCTGATGCTAACCCTAACCCTAACTCTAACACTATCGTAGGGCTGAGGCTAACCCTAACCCTAACACTATCCAAAGGCTGATGCTAACCCTAACCTTAACCCTAACACTATCCTAGGGCTGATGCTAACCCTAACCCTAACACTATCCGAGGTCTGATGCGAACCCTAAACCTAACCCTAACACTATCCTAGAGCTGATGCTAACCCTAACCCTAACACTATCCTAGGGCTGATGCTAACCCTAACCCTAACCCTAACACTATCCTAGGGCTGATGCTAACCCTAACTCTAACACTATCCTAGGCCTGATGATAACCCTAACCCTAATGCTAACAGTATCCTAGGGCTGATGCTAACCCTAACCCTAACACTATCCTAGGGCTGATGCTAACCCTAACCCTAACAATATCCTAGGCCTGATGATAACCCTAACCCTAACCCTAACACTATCCTAGGGCTGATGCTAACCCTAACCCGAACACTATCCTAGGGCTGATGCTAACCCTAACCCTAACCCTAACACTATCCTAGGGCTGATGCTAAACTTAACCCTAACCCTAACGCTATCCTAGGGCTGATTCTAACCGTAACCCTAACACTATCTTAGGCCTGATGCTAACCCTAACCCTTACCGTAACACTATCCTAGGGCTGATGCTAAACCTAACCATAACACTAACACTCTCCTAGGGCTGATGCTAACCCTAACCCTAACCCTAACACTATCCTAGGGCTGATGCTAACCCTAACCCTAACACTATCCTAGGCCTGATGCTAACCCTAACCCTAACACTATCCTAGGGCTGATGCTAACTCTAACCCTAACCCTAACACAGTCCAAGGCCTGATGCTAACCCTATCCCTAACCCTAACACTCTGCTAGGGCTGAGGCTAACCCTAACCCTAACACTATCCTAGGGCTGATGCTAACCCTAACCCTAACCCAAACACTATCCTAGGGTTGATGCTAACCCTAACCCTAACACTATCCTAGGGCTGATGCTAACCCTAACCCTAACACTAACACTATCCTAGGGCTGATGCTAACCCTAAGCCTAACACTATCCTGGGCCTGATGCTAACCCTAACCCTAACCCTAACACTATCCTAGGGCTGATGCTAACCCTAACCCTAACACTATCCTAGGCCTGATGCTAACCCTAACCCTAACCCTAACACTATCCTAGGGCTGATGCTAAACTTAACCCTAACCCTAACGCTATCCTAGGGCTGATTCTAACCGTAACCCTAACACTATCCTTGGCCTGATGCTAACCCTAACCCTTACCCTAACACTATCCTAGGGCTGATGCTAAACCTAACCAAAACCCTAACACTATCCTAGGGCTGATGCTAACCCTAACCCTAACCCTAACACTATCCTAGGGCTGATGCTAACCCTAACCCTAACACTATCCTAGGCCTGATGCTAACCCTAACCCTAACACTATCTTAGGGCTGATGCTAACCCTAACCCTAACCCAAACACTATCCTAGGCCTGATGCTAACCCTATCCCTAACCCTAACACTCTCCTAGGGCTGATGCTAACCCTAACCCTAACCCTATCACTATCCTAGGGCTGATGCTAACCATAACACTAACACTATCCTAGGGCTGATGCTAACCCTAACCCTAACCCTAACACTATCCTAGGGCGGATGCTAACCCTAACCCTAACCCTAACACTATCCTAGGGCTGATGCTAACCCTAACCCTAACACTAACACTATCCTAGGGCTGATGCTAACCCTAAACCTAACCCTAACACTATCCTAGGGCTGATGCTAACGCTAACCCTAACTCTAACACTATCTTAGGGCTGATGCTAACCCTAACCCGAACCCTAACACTATCCTAGTGCGGATGCTCACCCTAACCCTAACCCTAACACTATCCTAGGGCTGATGCTAACCATAACACTAACACTATCCTAGGGCTGATGCTAACCCTAACGTTAACCCTAACACTATCCTAGGGCTGATGCTAACCCTAACCTTAACCCTAACACTATCCGAGGGCTGATGCTAACCCAAAACCTAACACTATCCTAGGGCTGATGCTAACCCTAACCCTAACCCTAACACTATCCTAGGGCTGATGCTAACCCTAACCCTAACAATATCCTAGGCCTGATGTTAACCCTAACCCTAACCCTAACACTATCCTAGGGCTGATGCTAACCCTAACCCTAACACTATCCTAGGGCTGATGCTAACCCTAACCCTAACCCTAACACTATCCTAGGGCTGATGCTAAACTTAACCCTAACCCTAACGCTATCCTAGGGCTGATTCTAACCGTAACCCTAACACTATCTTAGGCCTGATGCTAACCCTAACCCTTACCGTAACACTATCCTAGGGCTGATGCTAAACCTAACCATAACCCTAACACTATCCTAGGGCTGATGCTAACCCTAACCCTAACCCTAACACTATCCTAGGGCTGATGCTAACCCTAATTCTAACACTATCCTAGGCCTGATGCTAACCCTAACCCTAACACTATCCTAGGGCTGATGCTAACCCTAACCCTAACCCTAACACTGTCCAAGGCCTGATGCTAACCCTATCCCTAACCCTAACACTCTGCTAGGGCTGAGGCTAACCCTAACCCTAACACTATCCTAGGGCTGATGCTAACCCTAACCCTAACCCAAACACTATCCTAGGGTTGATGCTAACCCTAACCCTAACACTATCCTAGGGCTGATGCTAACCCTAACCCTAACCCTAACACTATCCTAGGGCTGATGCTAACCCTAACCCTAACACTATCCTGGGCCTGATGCTAACCCTAACCCTAACCCTAACACTATCCTAGGGCTGATGCTAACCCTAACCCTAACACTATCCTAGGCCTGATGATAACCCTAACCCTAACCCTAACACTATCCTAGGTCTGATGCTAACCCTAACCCTAACAGTATCCTAGGGCTGATGCTAAAACTAACCCTAACCCTAACACTATCCTAGGGCTGATGCTAACCCTAACCCTAACACTATCCTAGGGCTGATGCTAACCCTAACCCTAACCCTAACACTATCCCAGGGCTGATGCTAACCCTAACCCTAACACTATCCTAGGGCTGATGCTAACCCTAACCCTAACCCTAACACTATCCTAGGGCTGATGCTAACCCTAACCCTAACACTATCCTAGGGCTGATGCTAACCCTAACCCTAACACTAACACTATCCTAGGGCTGATGCTAACCCTAACCCTAACACTATCCTAGGGCTGATGGTAACCCTAACCCTAACCGTAACATTATCCCAGGGCTGATGGTAACCCTAACCGTAACACTATCCTAGGGCTGATGCTAACCCTAACAATAACCCTAACACTATCCTAGGGCTGATGCTAATCCTAACCCTAACCCTAACACTATCCTAGAGCTGATGCTAACCCTAACCCTAACCCTAACCCTAACCGTAATACTATCCTACGGCTAATGCTAACCCTAACCCTAACCCTATCACTATCCTAGGGCTGATGCTAACCCTAACCCTAACACTATCCTAGGGCTGATGCTAACCCTAACCCTAACCCTGACACTGTCCAAGGCCTGATGCTAACCCTATCCCTAACCCTAACACTCTGCTAGGGCTGAGGCTAACCCTAACCCTAACACTATCCTAGGGCTGATGCTATCCCTAACCCTAACCCAAACACTATCCTAGGGTTGATGCTAACCCTAACCCTAACACTATCCTAGGGCTGATGCTAACCCTAACCCTAACCCTAACACTATCCTAGGGCTGATGCTAACCCTAACCCTAACACTATCCTGGGCCTGATGCTAACCCTAACCCTAACCCTAACACTATCCTAGGGCTGATGCTAACCCTAACCCTAACACTATCCTAGGCCTGATGATAACCCTAACCCTAACCCTAACACTATCCTAGGTCTGAATCTAACCCTAACCCTAACACTATCCTAGGGCTGATGCTAAAACTAACCCTAACCCTAACACTATCCTAGGGCTGATGCTAACCCTAACCCTAACACTATCCTAGGGCTGATGCTAACCCTAACCCTAACCCTAACACTATCCCAGGGCTGATGCTAACCCTAACCCTAACACTATCCTAGGGCTGATGCTAACCCTAACCCTAACCCTAACACTATCCTAGGGCTTATGCTAACCCTAACCCTAACACTATCCTAGGGCTGATGCTAACCCTAACCCTAACACTAACACTATCCTAGGGCTGATGCTAACCCTAACCCTAACACTATCCTAGGGCTGATGGTAACCCTAACCCTAACCGTAACATTATCCCAGGGCTAATGGTAACCCTAACCGTAACACTATCCTAGGGCTGATGCTAACCCTAACCCTAACCCTAACACTATCCTAGGGCTGATGCTAACCCTAACCCTAACCCTAACACTATCCTAGAGCTGATGCTAACCCTAACCCTAACCCTAACCCTAACCCTAATACTATCCTACGGCTGATGCTAACCCTAACCCTAACCCTATCACTATCCTAGGGCTGATGCTAACCCTAACACTAATACTATCTTAGGGCTGATGCTAACCCTAACCCTACCCCTAACACTATCCTAGGGCTGATGCTAACCCTAACCCTAACGCTAACACTATCCTAGGCCTGAGGGTAATCCTAACCCTAACACTATCCTACGGCTGATGCTAACCCTAACCCTAACCCTAACACTATGCTAAGGCTGATGGTAACCCTAACACTAACACTATCCTAAGCCTGGTGCTAACCCTAAATCTTACCCTAACACTATCCTAGGGCTGATGCTAACCCTAACCCTAATAATATCCTAGGGCTGATGCTAACACTAACCCTAACCCTAACACTATCCTAGGGCTGATGCTAACCCTAACCCTAACCCTAACACTATCCTAGGGCTGATGCTAACCCTAACCCTAACACTATCCTAGGCCTGATGATAACCCTAACCCTAACCCAAACACTATCCTAGGGTTGATGCTAACCCTAACCCTAACACTATCCTAGGGCTGATGCTAACCCTAACCCTAACACTATCCTGGGCCTGATGCTAACCCTAACCCTAACCATAACACTATCCTAGGGCTGATGCTAACCCTAACCCTAACACTATCCTAGGCCTGATGATAACCCTAACCCTAACCCTAACACTATCCTAGGTCTGATGCTAACCCTAACCCTAACACTATCCTAGGGCTGATGCTAAAACTAACCCTAACCCTAACACTATCCTAGGGCTGATGCTAACCCTAACCCTAACACTATCCTAGGGCTGATGCTAACCCTAACCCTAACCCTAACACTATCCCAGGGCTGATGCTAACCCTAACCCTAACACTATCCTAGGGCTGATGCTAACCCTAACCCTAACCCTAACACTATCCTAGGGCTGATGCTAACCCTAACCCTAACACAATCCTAGGGCTGATGCTAACCCTAACCCTAACACTAACACTATCCTAGGGCTGATGCTAACCCTAACCCTAACACTATCATAGGGCTGATGGTAACCCTAACCCTAACCGTAACATTATCCCAGGGCTGATGGTAACCCTAACCGTAACACTATCCTAGGGCTGATGCTAACCCTAACCCTAACCCTAACACTATCCTAGGGCTGAAGCTAACCCTAACACTAACCCTAACACTATCCTAGAGCTGATGCTAACCCTAACCCTAACCCTAACCCTAACCCTAACCCTAATACTATCCTACGGCTGATGCTAACCCTAACCCTAACCCTATCACTATCCTAGGGCTGATGCTAACCCTAACACTAATACTATCCTAGGGCTGATGCTAACCCTAACCCTACCCCTAACACTATCCTAGGGCTGATGCTAACCCTAACCCTAACGCTAACACTATCCTAGGCCTGAGGGTAACCCTAACCCTAACACTATCCTACGGCTGATGCTAACCCTAACCCTAACCCTAACACTATGCTAAGACTGATGGTAACCCTAACACTAACACTATCCTAAGCCTGGTGCTAACCCTAAATCTAACCCTAACACTATCCTAGGGCTGATGCTAACCCTAACCCTAATAATATCCTAGGGCTGATGCTAACACTAACCCTAACCCTAACACTATCCTAGGGCTGATGCTAACCCTAACCCTAACCCTAACACTATCCTAGGGCTGATGCTAACCCTAACCCTAACACTATCCTAGGCCTGATGATAACCCTAACCCTAACCCTAACACTATCCTCGCCTGATGCTAACCCTAACCCTAACCCTAACACTATCCTAGGGCTGATGCTAACCCTAACCCTAACACTATCCTAGCGCTGATGCTAACCCTAACCCTAACCCTAACACTATCCTAGGGCTGATGCTAACCCTAACCCTAACACTATCATAGGCCTGATGATAACCCTAACCCTAACCCTAACACTATCCTAGGGCTGATGCTAACCCTAACCCTAACACTATCCTATGCCTGATGCTAACCCTAACCCTAACCCTAACACTACCCTAGGGCTGATGCTAACCCTAACCGTAACACTATCCTAGGGCTGATGCTAACCCTAACCCTAACCCTAACACTATCCTAGGGCTGATGCTAACCCTAACGCTAACCCTAACACTATCCTTGAACTAATGCTAACCCTAACCCTAACCCTAACACTATCCTAGGCCTGATGATAACCCTAACCATAACCCTAACACTATCCTAGGTTTTATGTTAACCCTAACCCTAACACTATCCTAGGGCTGATGCTAACCCTAACCCTAACCCTAACACTATCCTAGGGCGGATGCTAAATCTAACCCTAACCCTAACACTATCCTAGGGCTGATTCTAACCATAACACTAACACTATCCTAGGGCTGATGCTAACCCTAACCCTAACCCTAACACTATCCTAGGGCTGATGCTAACCCTAACCCTAACTCTAACACTATCTTAGGGCTGAGGCCAACCCTAACCCTAACAATATCCTACGGCGGATGCCAACCCTAACCTTAACCCTAACACTATCCTAGGGCTGATGCTAACCCTAACCCTAGCACTATCCTAGGCCTGATGCTAACCCTAACCCTAACCCTAACACTATCCTATTGCTGATGCTAACCCTAAACCTAACACTATCCTAGGGCTGATGCTAACCGTAACCCTAACACTACCCTAGGCCTGATGATATCCCTAACCCTAACCCTAACACTATCCTAGGGCTGATGCTAACCCTAACCCTAACCCTATCCTAGGGCTGATGCTAAACCTAACCCTAACCCTAACACTATCCTAGGGCTGATGCTAAACTTAACCCTAACCCTAACGCTATCCTACGGCTGATTCTAACCGTAACCCTAACACTATCCTAGGCCTGATGCTAACCCTAAGCCTAACCCTAACACTATCCTAGGGCTGATGCTAACCCTAACCCTAACACTATCCTAGGGCTGATGCTAACCCTAACCCTAACAATATCCTAGGGATGATGCTAACCCTAACCCTAACCCTAACACTATCCTAGGGCTGATGCTAACCCTAACCCTAACTCTAACACTATCGTAGGGCTGAGGCTAACCCTAACCCTAACACTATCCAAAGGCTGATGCTAACCCTAACCTTAACCCTAACACTATCCTAGGGCTGATGCTAACCCTAACCCTAACACTATCCTAGGTCTGATGCGAACCCTAAACCTAACCCTAACACTATCCTAGAGCTGATGCTAATCCTAACCCTAACACTATCCTAGGGCTGATGCTAACCCTAACCCTAACCCTAACACTATCCTAGGGCTGATGCTAACCCTAACTCTAACACTATCCTAGGCCTGATGATAACCCTAACCCTAACGCTAACACTATCCTAGGGCTGATGCTAACCCTAACCCTAACACTATCCTAGGGCTGATGCTAACCCTAACCCTAACAATATCCTAGGCCTGATGATAACCCTAACCCTAACCCTAACACTATCCTAGGGCTGATGCTAACCCTAACCCTAACACTATCCTAGGGCTGATGCTAACCCTAACCCTAACCCTAACACTATCCTAGCGCTGATGCTAAACTTAACCCTAACCCTAACGCTATCCTAGGGCTGATTCTAACCGTAACCCTAACACTATCTTAGGCCTGATGCTAACCCTAACCCTTACCGTAACACTATCCTAGGGCTGATGCTAAACCTAACCATAACCCTAACACTATCCTAGGGCTGATGCTAACCCTAACCCTAACCCTAACACTATCCTAGGGCTGATGCTAACCCTAACCCTAACACTATCCTAGGCCTGATGCTAACCCTAACCCTAACACTATCCTAGGGCTGATGCTAACCCTAACCCTAACCCTAACACAGTCCAAGGCCTGATGCTAACCCTATCCCTAACCCTAACACTCTGCTAGGGCTGAGGCTAACCCTAACCCTAACACTATCCTAGGGCTGATGCTAACCCTAACCCTAACCCAAACACTATCCTAGGGTTGATGCTAACCCTAACCCTAACACTATCCTAGGGCTGATGCTAACCCTAACCCTAACCCTAACACTATCCTAGGGCTGATGCTAACCCTAACCCTAACACTATCCTGGGCCTGATGCTAACCCTAACCCTAACCCTAACACTATCCTAGGGCTGATGCTAACCCTAACCCTAACACTATCCTAGGCCTGATGATAACCCTAACCCTAACCCTAACACTATCCTAGGTCTGATGCTAACCCTAACCCTAACACTATCCTAGGGCTGATGCTAACCCTAACCCTAAGCCTAACACTATCCTAGGGCTGATGCTAAACTTAACCCTAACCCTAACGCTATCCTAGGGCTGATTCTAACCGTAACCCTAACACTATCCTTGGCCTGATGCTAACCCAAACCCTTACCCTAACACTATCCTAGGGCTGATGCTAAACCTAACCAAAACCCTAACACTATCCTAGGGCTGATGCTAACCCTAACCCTAACCCTAAAACTATCCTAGGGCTGATGCTAACCCTAACCCTAACACTATCCTAGGCCTGATGCTAACCCTAACCCTAACACTATCTTAGGGCTGATGCTAACCCTAACCCTAACCCAAACACTATCCTAGGCCTGATGCTAACCCTATCCCTAAGCCTAACACTCTCCTAGGGCTGATGCTAACCCTAACCCTAACCCTAACACTATCCTAGGGCTGATGCTAACCATAACACTAACACTATCCTAGGGCTGATGCTAACCCTAACCCTAACCCTAACACTATCCTAGGGTGGATGCTAACCCTAACCCTAACCCTAACACTATCCTAGGGCTGATGCTAAACCTAACCCTAACACTAACACTATCCTAGGGCTGATGCTAACCCTAACCCTAACCCTAACACTATCCTAGGGCTGATGCTAACCCTAACCCTAACTCTAACACTATCTTAGGGCTGATGCTAACCCTAACCCTAACACTATCCTAGTGCGGATGCTCACCCTAACCCTAACCCTAACACTATCCTAGGGCTGATGCTAACCATAACACTAACACTATCCTAGGGCTGATGCTAACCCTAAGCCTAACCCTAACACTATCCTAGGGCTGATGCTAACCCTAACCCTAACACTATCCTAGGGCTGATGCTAACCCTAACGCTAACACTATCCTAGGGATGATGCTAACCCTAACCCTAACCCTAACACTATCCTAGGGCTGATGCTAACCCTAACCCTAACTCTAACACTATCGTAGGGCTGAGGCTAACCCTAACCCTAACACTATCCAAAGGCTGATGCTAACCCTAACCTTAACCCTAACACTATCCTAGGGCTGATGCTAACCCTAACCCTAACACTATCCTAGGTCTGATGCGAACCCTAAACCTAACCCTAACACTATCCTAGAGCTGATGCTAATCGTAACCCTAACACTATCCTAGGGCTGATGCTAACCCTAACCCTAACCCTAACACTATCCTAGGGCTGATGCTAACCCTAACTCTAACACTATCCTAGGCCTGATGATAACCCTAACCCTAACGCTAACACTATCCTAGGGCTGATGCTAACCCTAACCCTAACACTATCCTAGGGCTGATGCTAACCCTAACCCTAACAATATCCTAGGCCTGATGATAACCCTAACCCTAACCCTAACACTATCCTAGGGCTGATGCTAACCCTAACCCTAACACTATCCTAGGGCTGATGCTAACCCTAACCCTAACCCTAACACTATCCTAGCGCTGATGCTAAACTTAACCCTAACCCTAACGCTATCCTAGGGCTGATTCTAACCGTAACCCTAACACTATCTTAGGCCTGATGCTAACCCTAACCCTTACCGTAACACTATCCTAGGGCTGATGCTAAACCTAACCATAACCCTAACACTATCCTAGGGCTGATGCTAACCCTAACCCTAACCCTAACACTATCCTAGGGCTGATGCTAACCCTAACCCTAACACTATCCTAGGCCTGATGCTAACCCTAACCCTAACACTATCCTAGGGCTGATGCTAACCCTAACCCTAACCCTAACACAGTCCAAGGCCTGATGCTAACCCTATCCCTAACCCTAACACTCTGCTAGGGCTGAGGCTAACCCTAACCCTAACACTATCCTAGGGCTGATGCTAACCCTAACCCTAACCCAAACACTATCCTAGGGTTGATGCTAACCCTAACCCTAACACTATCCTAGGGCTGATGCTAACCCTAACCCTAACCCTAACACTATCCTAGGGCTGATGCTAACCCTAACCCTAACACTATCCTGGGCCTGATGCTAACCCTAACCCTAACCCTAACACTATCCTAGGGCTGATGCTAACCCTAACCCTAACACTATCCTAGGCCTGATGATAACCCTAACCCTAACCCTAACACTATCCTAGGTCTGATGCTAACCCTAACCCTAACACTATCCTAGGGCTGATGCTAACCCTAACCCTAAGCCTAACACTATCCTAGGGCTGATGCTAAACTTAACCCTAACCCTAACGCTATCCTAGGGCTGATTCTAACCGTAACCCTAACACTATCCTTGGCCTGATGCTAACCCTAACCCTTACCCTAACACTATCCTAGGGCTGATGCTAAACCTAACCAAAACCCTAACACTATCCTAGGGCTGATGCTAACCCTAACCCTAACCCTAAAACTATCCTAGGGCTGATGCTAACCCTAACCCTAACACTATCCTTGGCCTGATGCTAACCCTAAACCTAACACTATCTTAGGGCTGATGCTAACCCTAACCCTAACCCAAACACTATCCTAGGACTGATGCTAACCCTATCCCTAAGCCTAACACTCTCCTAGGGCTGATGCTAACCCTAACCCTAACCCTAACACTATCCTAGGGCTGATGCTAACCATAACACTAACACTATCCTAGGGCTGATGCTAACCCTAACCCTAACCCTAACACTATCCTAGGGTGGATGCTAACCCTAACCCTAACCCTAACACTATCCTAGGGCTGATGCTAAACCTAACCCTAACACTAACACTATCCTAGGGCTGATGCTAACCCTAACCCTAACCCTAACACTATCCTAGGGCTGATGCTAACCCTAACCCTAACTCTAACACTATCTTAGGGCTGATGCTAACCCTAACCCTAACACTATCCTAGTGCGGATGCTCACCCTAACCCTAACCCTAACACTATCCTAGGGCTGATGCTAACCATAACACTAACACTATCCTAGGGCTGATGCTAACCCTAACCTTAACCCTAACACTATCCTAGGGCTGATGCTAACCCTAACCTTAACCCTAACACTATCCGAGGGCTGATGCTAACCCAAAACCTAACACTATCCTAGGGCTGATGCTAACCCTAACCCTAACCCTAACACTATCCTAGGGCTGATGCTAACCCTAACCCTAACAATATCCTAGGCCTGATGATAACCCTAACCCTAACCCTAACACTATCCTAGGGCTGATGCTAACCCTAACCCTAACACTATCCTAGGGCTGATGCTAACCCTAACCCTAACCCTAACACTATCCTAGGGCTGATGCTAAACTTAACCCTAACCCTAACGCTATCCTAGGGCTGATTCTAACCGTAACCCTAACACTATCTTAGGCCTGATGCTAACCTTAACCCTTACCGTAACACTATCCTAGGGCTGATGCTAAACCTAACCATAACCCTAACACTATCCTAGGGCTGATGCTAACCCTAACCCTAACCCTAACACTATCCTAGGGCTGATGCTAACCCTAACCCTAACACTATCCTAGGCCTGATGCTAACCCTAACCCTAACACTATCCTAGCGCTGATGCTAACCCTAACCCTAACCCTAACACTGTCCAAGGCCTGATGCTAACCCTATCCCTAACCCTAACACTCTGCTAGGGCTGAGGCTAACCCTAACCCTAACACTATCCTAGGGCTGATGCTAACCCTAACCCTAACCCAAACACTATCCTAGGGTTGATGCTAACCCTAACCCTAACACTATCCTAGGGCTGATGCTAACCCTAACCCTAACCCTAACACTATCCTAGGGCTGATGCTAACCCTAACACTAACACTATCCTAGGGCTGATGCTAACCCTAACCCTAACCCTAACACTATCCTAGGGCTGATGCTAACCCTAACCCTAACTCTAACACTATCCTAGGGCTGAGGCTATGCCTAACCCTAACACTATCCTACGGTTGATGCTAACCCTAACCCTAACCCTAACACTACCCTAAGGCTGATGCTAACCCTAACACAAACACTATCCTAGGCCTGGTGCTAACCCTAACCCTAACCCTAACACTATCCTAGGGCTGATGCTAACCCTAACCCTAACCCTAACACTATCCTAGGTCTGATGCTAACCCTAACCCTAACACTATCCTAGGCCTGATGATATCCCTAACCGTAACCCTAACACTATCCTAGGGCTGATGCTAACCCTAACCCTAACACTATCCTAGGGCTGATGCTAAACCTAACCCTAACCCTAACACTATCCTAGGTCTGATGCTAAACGTAACCCTAACCCTAACGCTATCCTACGGCTGATTCTAACCGTAACCCTAACACTATCCTAGGCCTGATGCTAACCCTAAGCCTAACCCTAACACTATCCTAGGGCTGATGCTAACCCTAACCCTAACACTATCCTAGGGCTGATGCTAAACCTAACCAAAACCCTAACACTATCCTAGGGGTGATGTTAACCCTAACCCTAACCCTAACACTATCCTAGGGCTGATGCTAACCCTAACCCTAACACTATCCTAGGCCTGATGCTAACCCTAACCCTAACACTATCTTAGGGCTGATGCTAACCCTAACCCTAACCCAAACACTATCCTAGGCCTGATGCTAACCCTATCCCTAACCCTAACACTCTCCTAGGGCTGATGCTAACCCTAACCCTAACACTAACACTATCCTAGGGCTGATGCTAACCATAACACTAACACTATCCTAGGGCTGATGCTAACCCTAACCCTAACCCTAACACTATCCTAGGGCGGATGCTAACCCTAACCCTAACCCTAACACTATCCTAGGGCTGATGCTAACCATAACACTAACACTATCCTAGGGCTGATGCTAACCCTAACCCTAACCCTAACACTATCCTAGGGCTGATGCTAACCCTAACCCTAACTCTAACACTATCTTAGGGCTGATGCTAACCCTAACCCTAACCCTAACACTATCCTAGTGCGGATGCTCACCCTAACCCTAACCCTAACACTATCCTAGGGCTGATGCTAACCATAACACTAACACTATCCTAGGGCTGATGCTAACCCTAACCTTAACCCTAACACTATCCTAGGGCTTATGCTAACCCTAACCTTAACCCTCACACTATCCGAGGGCTGATGCTAACCCTAAACCTAACACTATCCTAGGGCTGATGCTAACCCAAACCCTAACCCTAACACTATCCTAGAGCTGATGCTAACCCTAACCCTAACAATATCCTAGGCCTGATGATAACCCTAACCCTAACCCTAACACTATCCTAGGGCTGATGCTAACCCTAACCCTAACACTATCCTAGGGCTGATGCTAACCCTAACCCTAACCCTAACACTATCCTAGGGCTGATGCTAAACTTAACCCTAACCCTAACGCTATCCTAGGGCTGATTCTAACCGTAACCCTAACACTATCTTAGGCCCGATGCTAACCCTAACTCTTACCGTAACACTATCCTACGGCTGATGCTAAACCTAACCATAACCCTAAAACTATCCTAGGGCTGATGCTAACCCTAACACTAACCCTAACACTATCCTAGGGCTGATGCTAACCCTAACCCTAACACTATCCTAGGCCTGATGCTAACCCTAACCCTAACACTATCCTAGGGCTGATGCTAACCCTAACCCTAACCCTAACACTGTCCAACGCCTGATGCTAACCCTATCCCTAACCCTAACACTCTGTTGGGGTGAGGCTAACCCTAACCCTAACACTATGCTAGGGCTGATGCTAACCCTAACCCAAACACTATCCTAGGGTTGATGCTAACCCTAACCCTAACACTATCCTAGGGCTGATGCTAACCCTAACCCTAACCCTAACACTATCCTAGGACTGATGCTAACCCTAACCCTAACACTATCCTGGGCCTGATGCTAACCCTAACACTAACCCTAACACTATCCTAGGGCTGATGCTAACCCTAACCCTAACACTATCCTAGGCCTGATGTAACCCTAACCCTAACCCTAACACTATCCTAGGTCTGATGCTAACCCTAACCCTAACACTATCCTACGGCTGATGTAACCCTAACCCTAACCCTAACACTATCCTAGGTCTGATGCTAACCCTAACCCTAACACTATCCTAGGGCTGATGCTAAAACTAACCCTAACCCTAACACTATCCTAGGGCTGATGCTAACCCTAACCCTATCACTATCCTAGGGCTGATGCTAACCCTAACCCTAACCCTAACACTATCCCAGGGCTGATGCTAACCCTAAACCTAACACTATCCTAGGGCTGATGCTAACCCTAACCCTAACCCTAACACTATCCTAGGGCTGATGCTAACCCTAACCCTAACACTATCCTAGGGCTGATGCTAACCCTAACCCTAACACTAACACTATCCTAGGGCTGATGCTAACCCTAACCCTAACACTATCCTAGGGCTGATGCTAACCCTAACCCTAACACTAACACTATCCTAGGGCTGATGCTAACCCTAACCCTAACACTATCCTAGGGCTGATGCTAAACCTAACCAAAACCCTAACACTATCCTAGGGGTGATGCTAACCCTAACCCTAACCCTAACACTATCCTAGGGCTGATGCTAACCCTAACCCTAACACTATCCTAGGCCTGATGCTAACCCTAACCCTAACACTATCTTAGGGCTGATGCTAACCCTAACCCTAACCCAAACACTATCCTAGGCCTGATGCTAACCCTATCCCTAACCCTAACACTCTCCTAGGGCTGATGCTAACCCTAACCCTAACCCTAACACTATCCTAGGGCTGCTGCTAACCATAACACTAACACTATCCTAGGGCTGATGCTAACCCTAACCCTAACCCTAACACTATCCTAGGGCGGATGCTAACCCTAACCCTAACCCTAACACTATCCTAGGGCTGATGCTAACCATAACACTAACACTATCCTAGGGCTGATGCTAACCCTAACCCTAACCCTAACACTATCCTAGGGCTGATGCTAACCCTAACCCTAACTCTAACACTATCTTAGGGCTGATGCTAACCCTAACCCTAACCCTAACACTATCCTAGTGCGGATGCTCACCCTAACCCTAACCCTAACACTATCCTAGGGCTGATGCTAACCATAACACTAACACTATCCTAGGGCTGATGCTAACCCTAACCTTAACCCTAACACTATCCTAGGGCTTATGCTAACCCTAACCTTAACCCTAACACTATCCGAGGGCTGATGCTAACCCTAAACCTAACACTATCCTAGGGCTGATGCTAACCCAAACCCTAACCCTAACACTATCCTAGAGCTGATGCTAACCCTAACCCTAACAATATCCTAGGCCTGATGATAACCCTAACCCTAACCCTAACACTATCCTAGGGCTGATGCTAACCCTAACCCTAACACTATCCTGGGGCTGATGCTAACCCTAACCCTAACCCTAACACTATCCTAGGGCTGATGCTAAACTTAACCCTAACCCTAACGCTATCCTAGGGCTGATTCTAACCGTAACCCTAACACTATCTTAGGCCTGATGCTAACCCTAACCCTTACCGTAACACTATCCTAGGGCTGATGCTAAACCTAACCATAACCCTAAAACTATCCTAGGGCTGATGCTAACCCTAACCCTAACCCTAACACTATCCTAGGGCTGATGCTAACCCTAACCCTAACACTATCCTAGGCCTGATGCTAACCCTAACCCTAACACTATCCTAGGGCTGATGCTAACCCTAACCCTAACCCTAACACTGTCCAACGCCTGATGCTAACCCTATCCCTAACCCTAACACTCTGTTGGGGTGAGGCTAACCCTAACCCTAACACTATGCTAGGGCTGATGCTAACCCTAACCCTAACCCAAACACTATCCTAGGGTTGATGCTAACCCTAACCCTAACACTATCCTAGGGCTGATGCTAACCCTAACCCTAACCCTAACACTATCCTAGGACTGATGCTAACCCTAACCCTAACACTATCCTGGGCCTGATGCTAACCCTAACACTAACCCTAACACTATCCTAGGGCTGATGCTAACCCTAACCCTAACACTATCCTAGGCCTGATGATAACCCTAACCCTAACCCTAACACTATCCTAGGTCTGATGCTAACCCTAACCCTAACACTATCCTAGGGCTGATGCTAAAACTAACCCTAACCCTAACACTATCCTAGGGCTGATGCTAACCCTAACCCTAACACTATCCTAGGGCTGATGCTAACCCTAACCCTAACCCTAACACTATCCCAGGGCTGATGCTAACCCTAACCCTAACACTATCCTAGGGCTGATGCTAACCCTAACCCTAACCCTAACACTATCCTAGGGCTGATGCTAACCCTAACCCTAACACTATCCTAGGGCTGATGCTAACCCTAACCCTAACACTAACACTATCCGAGGGCTGATGCTAACCCTAACCCTAACACTATCCTAGGGATGATGGTAACCCTAACCCTAACCGTAACATTATCCCAGGGCTGATGGTAACCCTAACCGTAACACTATCCTAGGGCTGATGCTAACCCTAACCCTAACCCTAACACTATCCTAGGGCTGATGCTAACCCTAACCCTAACCCTAACACTATCCTAGAGCTGATGCTAACCCTAACCCTAACCCTAACCCTAACTCTAACACTATCTTAGGGCTGATGCTAACCCTAACCCTAACCCTATCACTATCCTAGGGCTGATGCTAACCCTAACACTAATATTATCCTAGGGCTGATGCTAACCCTAACCCTACCCCTAACACTATCCTAGGGCTGATGCTAACCCTAACCCTAACCCTAACACTATCCTAGGGCTGATGCTAACCCTAACCCTAACACTATCATAGGCCTGATGATAACCCTAACCCTAACCCTAACACTATCCTAGGGCTGATGCTAACCCTAACCCTAACACTATCCTATGCCTGATGCTAACCCTAACCCTAACCCTAACACTATCCTAGGGCTGATGCTAACCCTAACCGTAACACTATCCTAGGGCTGATGCTAACCCTAACCCTAACCCTAACACTATCCTAGGGCTGATGCTAACCCTAACGCTAACCCTAACACTATCCTTGAACTAATGCTAACCCTAACCCTAACCCTAACACTATCCTAGGCCTGATGATAACCCTAACCATAACCCTAACACTATCCTAGGTTTTATGTTAATCCTAACCCTAACACTATCCTAGGGCTGATGCTAACCCTAACCCTAACCCTAACACTATCCTAGGGCGGATGCTAAATCTAACCCTAACCCTAACACTATCCTAGGGCTGATTCTAACCATAACACTAACACTATCCTAGGGCTGATGCCAACCCTAACCCTAACCCTAACACTATCCTAGGGCTGATGCTAACCCTAACCCTAACTCTAACACTATCTTAGGGCTGAGGCTAACCCTAACCCTAACAATAT
This sequence comes from Lemur catta, assembly GCF_020740605.2. Taxonomy (NCBI): domain Eukaryota; kingdom Metazoa; phylum Chordata; class Mammalia; order Primates; family Lemuridae; genus Lemur; species Lemur catta. The sequence continues at coordinate 3,662,568 of NC_059134.1, forward strand.
CCTACGGCTGATGCCAACCCTAACCTTAACCCTAACACTATCCTAGGGCTGATGCTAACCCTAACCCTAGCACTATCCTAGGCCTGATGCTAACCCTAAGCCTAACCCTAACACTATCCTAGGGCTGATGCTAAACTTAACCCTAACCCTAACGCTATCCTAGGGCTGATTCTAACCGTAACCCTAACACTATCTTAGGCCTGATGCTAACCCTAACCCTTACCGTAACACTATCCTAAGGCTGATGCTAAACCTAACCATAACCCTAACACTATCCTAGGGCTGATGCTAACCCTAACCCTAACCCTAACACTATCCTAGGGCTGATGCTAACCCTAACCCTAACACTATCTTAGGCCTGATGCTAACCCTAACCCTAACACTATCCTAGGGTTGATGCTAACCCTAACCCTAACCCTAACACTGTCCAAGGCCTGATGCTAACCCTATCCCTAACCCTAACACTCTGCTAGGGCTGAGGCTAACCCTAACCCTAACACTATCCTAGGGCTGATGCTAACCCTAACCCTAACCCAAACACTATCCTAGGGTTCATGCTAACCCTAACCCTAACACTATCCTAGGGCTGATGCTAACCCTAACCCTAACCCTAACACTATCCTAGGGCTGATGCTAACCCTAACACTAACACTATCCTAGGGCTGATGCTAACCCTAACCCTAACCCTAACACTATCCTAGGGCTGATGCTAACCCTAACCCTAACTCTAACACTATCCTAGGGCTGAGGCTATGCCTAACCCTAACACTATCCTACGGTTGATGCTAACCCTAACCCTAACCCTAACACTACCCTAAGGCTGATGCTAACCCTAACACAAACACTATCCTAGGACTGGTGCTAACCCTAACCCTAACCCTAACACTATCCTAGGGCTGATGCTAACCCTAACCCTAACCCTAACACTATCCTAGGGCTGATGCTAACCCTAACCCTAACACTATCCTAGGCCTGATGATATCCCTAACCGTAACCCTAACACTATCCTAGGGCTGATGCTAACCCTAACCCTAACACTATCCTAGGGCTGATGCTAAACCTAACCCTAACCCTAACACTATCCTAGGTCTGTTGCTAAACGTAACCCTAACCCTAACGCTATCCTACGGCTGATTCTAACCGTAACCCTAACACTATCCTAGGCCTGATGCTAACCCTAAGCCTAACCCTAACACTATCCTAGGGCTGATGCTAACCCTAACCCTAACACTATCCTAGGGCTGATGCTAACCCTAACCCTAACACTATCCTAGGGCTGATGCTAACCCTAACCCTAACTCTAACACTATCGTAGGGCTGAGGCTAACCCTAACCCTAACACTATCCTACGGCTCATGCTAACCCTAACCTTAACCCTAGCACTATCCTAGGGCTGATGCTAACCCTAACCCTAACACTATCCTAGGTCTGATGCGAACCCTAACCCTAACCCTAACACTATCCTAGAGCTGATGCTAACCCTAACCCTAACACTATCCTAGGGCTGATGCTAACCCTAACCCTAACCCTAACACTATCCGAGGGCTGATGCTAACCCTAACCTTAACCCTAACACTATCCGAGGGCTGATGCTAACCCTAAACCTAACACTAACCTAGGGCTGATGCTAACCCAAACCCTAACCCTAACACTATCCTAGGGCTGATGCTAACCCTAACCCTAACAATATCCTAGGCCTGATGATAACCCTAACCCTAACCCTAACACTATCCTAGGGCTGATGCTAACCCTAACCCTAACACTATCCTAGGGCTGATGCTAACCCTAACCCTAACCCTAACACTATCCTAGGGCTGATGCTAAACTTATCCCTAACCCTAACGCTATCCTAGGGCTGATGCTAACCCTAACCCTAACACTATCCTGGGCCTGATGCTAACCCTAACCCTAACCCTAACACTATCTTAGGCCTGATGCTAACCCTAACCCTTACCGTAACACTATCCTAGGGCTGATGCTAAACCTAACCATAACCCTAACACTATCCTAGGGCTGATGCTAACCATAACCCTAACCCTAACACTATCCTAGGGCTGATGCTAACCCTAACCCTAACACTATCCTAGCCCTGATGCTAACCCTAACCCTAACACTATCCTAGGGCTGATGATAACCCTAACCCTAACCCTAACACTGTCCAAGGCCTGATGCTAACCCTATCCCTAACCCTAACACTCTGCTAGGGCTGAGGCTAAACCTAACCCTAACACTATCCTAGGGCTGATGCTAACCCTAACTCTAACCCAAACACTATCCTAGGGTTGATGCTAACCCTAACCCTAACACTATCCTAGGGCTGATGCTAACCCTAACCCTAACCCTAACACTATCCTAGGGCTGATGCTAACCCTAACCCTAACACTATCCTGGGCCTGATGCTAACCCTAACCCTAACCCTAACACTATCCTAGGGCTGATGCTAACCCTAACCCTAACACTATCCTAGGCCTGATGATAACCCTAACCCTAACCCTAACACTATCCTAGGTCTGATGCTAACCCTAACCCTAACACTATCCTAGGGCTGATGCTAAAACTAACCCTAACCCTAACACTATCCTAGGGCTGATGCTAACCCTAACCCTAACACTATCCTAGGGCTGATGCTAACCCTAACCCTAACCCTAACACTATCCCAGGGCTGATGCTAACCCTAACCCTAACACTATCCTAGGGCTGATGCTAACCCTAACCCTAACCCTAACACTATCCTAGGGCTGATGCTAACCCTAGCACTAACACTATCCTAGGGCTGATGCTAACCCTATCCCTAACACTAACACTATCCTAGGGCTGATGCTAACCCTAACCCTAACACTATCCTAGGGCTGATGGTAACCCTAACCCTAACCGTAACATTATCCCAGGGCTGATGGTAACCCTAACCGTAACACTATCCTAGGGCTGATGCTAACCCTAACCCTAACCCTAACACTATCCTAGGGCTGATGCTAACCCTAACCCTAACCCTAACACTATCCTAGAGCTGATGCTAACCCTAACCCTAACCCTAACCCTAACCCTAATACTATCCTACGGCTGATGCTAACCCTAACCTTAACCCTAACACTATCCTAGGGCTGATGCTAACCCTAACCCTAACACTATCCTAGGTCTGATGCGAACCCTAACCCTAACCCTAACACTATCCTAGAGCTGATGCTAACCCTAACCCTAACACTATCCTAGAGCTGATGCTAACCCTAACCCTAACCCTAACACTATCCGAGGGCTGATGCTAACCCTAACCTTAACCCTAACACTATCCGAGGGCTGATGCTAACCCTAAACCTAACACTATCCTAGGGCTGATGCTAACCCAAACCCTAACCCTAACACTATCCTAGGGCTGATGCTAACCCTAACCCTAACAATATCCTAGGCCTGATGATAACCCTAACCCTAACCCTAACACTATCCTAGGGCTGATGCTAACCCTAACCCTAACACTATCCTAGGGCTGATGCTAACCCTAACCCTAACCCTAACACTATCCTAGGGCTGATGCTAAACTTAACCCTAACCCTAACGCTATCCTAGGGCTGATTCTAACCGTAACCCTAACACTATCTTAGGCATGATGCTAACCCTAACCCTTACCGTAACACTATCCTAGGGCTGATGCTAAACCTAACCATAACCCTAACACTATCCTAGGGCTGATGCTAACCCTAACCCTAACCCTAACACTATCCTAGGGCTGATGCTAACCCTAACCCTAACACTATCCTAGGCCTGAGGCTAACCCTAACCCTAACACTATCCTAGGGCTGATGCTAACCCTAACACTAACACTATCCTAGGGCTGATGCTAACCCTATCCCTAACACTAACACTATCCTAGGGCTGATGCTAACCCTAACCCTAACACTATCCTAGGGCTGATGGTAACCCTAACCCTAACCGTAACATTATCCCAGGGCTGATGGTAACCCTAACCGTAACACTATCCTAGGGCTGATGCTAACCCTAACCCTAACCCTAACACTATCCTAGGGCTGATGCTAACCCTAACCCTAACCCTAACACTATCCTAGAGCTGATGCTAACCCTAACCCTAACCCTAACCCTAACCCTAATACTATCCTACGGCTGATGCTAACCCTAACCCTAACCCTATCACTATCCTAGGGCTGATGCTAACCATAACACTAATACTATCCTAGGGCTGATGCTAACCCTAACCCTACACCTAACACTATCCTAGGGCTGATGCTAACCCTAACCCTAACGCTAACACTATCCTAGGCCTGAGGGTAACCCTAACCCTAACACTATCCTACGGCTGATTCTAACCCTAACCCTAACCCTAACACTATGCTAAGGCTGATGGTAACCCTAACACTAACACTATCCTAAGCCTGGTGCTAACCCTAAATCTAACCCTAACACTATCCTAGGGCTGATGCTAACCCTAACCCTAATAATATCCTAGGGCTGATGCTAACACTAACCCTAACCCTAACACTATCCTAGGGCTGATGCTAACCCTAACCCTAACCCTAACACTATCCTAGGGCTGATGCTAACCCTAACCCTAACACTATCCTAGGCCTGATGATAACCCTAACCCTAACCCTAACACTATCCTAGGGCTGATGCTAACCCTAACCCTAACACATCCTAGGCCTGATGCTAACCCTAACCCTAACCCTAACACTATCCTAGGGCTGATGCTAACCCTAACCCTAACACTATCCTAGGGCTGATGCTAACCCTAACCCTAACCCTAACACTATCCTAGGGCTGATGCTAACCTTAACCCTAACACTATCATAGGCCTGATGATAACCCTAACCCTAACCCTAACACTATCCTAGGGCTGATGCTAACCCTAACCCTAACACTATCCTATGCCTGATGCTAACCCTAACCCTAACCCTAACACTATCCTAGGGCTGATGCTAACCCTAACCGTAACACTATCCTAGGGCTAATGCTAACCCTAACCCTAACCCTAACACTATCCTAGGGCTGATGCTAACCCTAACGCTAACCCTAACACTATCCTTGAACTAATGCTAACCCTAACCCTAACCCCAACACTATCCTAGGCCTGATGATAACCCTAACCATAACCCTAACACTATCCTAGGTTTTATGTTAATCCTAACCCTAACACTATCCTAGGGCTGATGCTAACCCTAACCCTAACCCTAACACTATCCTAGGGCGGATGCTAAATCTAACCCTAACCCTAACACTATCCTAGGGCTGATTCTACCCATAACACTAACACTATCCTAGGGCTGATGCTAACCCTAACCCTAACCCTAACACTATCCTAGGGCTGATGCTAACCCTAACCCTAACTCTAACACTATCTTAGGGCTGAGGCTAACCCTAACCCTAACAATATCCTACGGCTGATGCCAACCCTAACCTTAACCCTAACACTATCCTAGGGCTGATGCTAACCCTAACCCTAGCACTATCCTAGGCCTGATGCTAACCCTAACCCTAACCCTAACACTATCCTATTGCTGATGCTAACCCTAACCCTAACACTATCCTAGGGCTGATGCTAACCCTAACCCTAACCCTAACACTATCCTAGGGCTGATGCTAACCCTAACCCTAACACTATCCTAGGCCTGATGATATCCCTAACCCTAACCCTAACACTATCCTAGGGCTGATGCTAACCCTAACCCTAACACTATCCTAGGGCTGATGCTAAACCTAACCCTAACCCTAACACTATCCTAGGTCTGATGCTAAACTTAACCCTAACCCTAACGCTATCCTATGGCTGATTCTAACCGTAACCCTAACACTATCCTAGGCCTGATGCTAACCCTAAGCCTAACCCTAACACTATCCTAGGGCTGATGCTAACCCTAACCCTAACACTATCCTAGGGCTGATGCTAACCCTAACCCTAACACTATCCTAGGGCTGATGCTAACCCTAACCCTAACCCTAACACTATCCTAGGGCTGATGCTAACCCTAACCCTAACTCTAACACTATCGTAGGGCTGAGGCTAACCCTAACCCTAACACTATCCTACGGCTTATGCTAACCCTAACCTTAACCCTAACACTATCCTACGGCTGATGCTAACCCTAACCCTAACCCTAACACTATCCTAGGGCTGATGCTAACCCTAACCATAACACGATCCTAGGCCTGATGCTAACCCTAACCCTAACCCTAACTCTATCCTAGTGTTGATGCTAACCCTAACCCTAACACTATCCTAGGCCTGATGCTAACCCTATCCCTAACCCTAACACTCTCCTAGGGCTAAGGCTAACCCTAACCCTAACACTATCCTAGGGCTGATGCTAACCCTAACCCTAACCCAAACACTATCCTAGGGTTGATGCTAACCCTAACCCTAACACTATCCTAGGGCTGATGCTAACCCTAACCCTAACCCTAACACTATCCTTGGGCTGATGCTAACCCTAACCCTAACACTATCCTGGGCCTGATGCTAACCCTAACCCTAACCCTAACACTATCATAGGGCTGATGCTAACCCTAACCCTAACACTATCCTTGGGCTGATGCTAACCCTAACCCTAACCCTAACACTATCCTAGGGCAGATGCTAACCCTAACGCTAACCCTAACACTATCCTTGAACTGATGCTAACCCTAACCCTAACCCTAACACTATCCTAGGCCTGATGATAACCCTAACCCTAACCCTAACACTATCCTAGGGTTTATGTTAACCCTAACCCTAACACTCTCCTAGGGCTGATGCTAACCCTAACCCTACCCTAACAGTATCCTAGGGCTGATGCTAACCCTAACACTAACACTATCCTAGGGCTGATGCTAACCCTAACCCTAACCCAAACAGTATCCTAGGGCGGATGCTAACCCTAACCCTAACCCTAAGACTATCCTAGGGCTGATGCTAACCCTAACACTAACACTATCCTAGGCCTGATGCTAACCCTAACCCTAACCCTAACACTATCCTAGGGCTGATGCTAACCCTAAGCCTAACACTATCCTAGGGCGGAAGCTAACCCTAACCCTAACCCTAACACTATCCTAGGGCTGATGCTAACCCTAACACTAACACTATCCTAGGGCTGATGCTAACCCTAACCTTAACCCTAACATTATCCTAGGGCTGATGCTAACCCTAACCCTAACCCTAACGCTATCCTAGGGCTGATGCTCACCCTAACCCTAACACTATCCTAGGGCTGATGCTAACCCTAACCCTAACCCTAACACTATCCTAGGGCTGATGCTAACCCTAACACTAACAATATCCTAGGGCTGATGCTAACCCTACCCCTAACCCTAACATTATCCTAGGGCGGATGCTAACCCTAACCCTAACCCAAACACTATCCTAGGGCTGATGCTAACCCTAACACTAACACTATCCTAGGCCTGATGCTAACCCTAACCCTAACCCAACACTATCCTAGGGCTGATGCTAACCCTAACCCTAACACTATCCTAGGGCTGATGCTAACCCTAACCCTAACAATATCCTAGGGCTGATGCTAACCCTAACCCTAACGCTAACACTCTCCAAGGGCTGATGCTAACCCTAACCCTAACCCTAACACTATCCTAGGGCTGATGCTAACCCTAACCCTAACCCTAACACTATCCTAGGGCCTGATGCTAACCCTAACGCTAACCCTAACACTGTCCTTGAACTGATGCTAACCCTAACCCTAACCCTAACACTATGCTAGGCCTGATGATAACCCTAACCCTAACCCTAACACTATCCTAGGGTTTATGTTAACCCTAACCCTAACACTATCCTAGGGCTGATGCTAACCCTAACCCTAACCCTAACACTATCCTAGGGCTGATGCTAACCCTAACACTAACACTATCCTAGGGCTGATGCTAACCCTAACCCTAACCCTAACACTCTCCAAGGGCTGATGCTAACCCTACCCCTAACCCTAACACTATCCTACGGCTGATGCTAACCCTAACCCTAACCCTAACACTATCCTAGGGCTGATGCTAACCCTAACCCTAACACTATCCTAGGCCTGAAGCTAACCCTAACCCTAACCCTAACACTATCCTAGGGCTGATGCTAACCCAAACCCTAACACTATCCTAGGGCTGATGCTAACCCTAACCCTAACCCTAACTCTATCCTAGCGTTGATGCTAACCCTAACCCTAACACTATCCTAGGCCTGATGCTAACCCTATCCCTAACCCTAACACTCTCCTAGGGCTAAGGCTAACCCTAACCCTAACACTATCCTAGGGCTGATGCTAACCCTAACCCTAACCCAAACACTATCCTAGGGTTGATGCTAACCCTAACCCTAACACTATCCTAGGGCTGATGCTAACCCTAACCCTAACCCTAACACTATCCTTGGGCTGATGCTAACCCTAACCCTAACACTATCCTGGGCCTGATGCTAACCCTAACCCTAACCCTAACACTATCATAGGGCTGATGCTAACCCTAACCCTAACACTATCCTAGGGCAGATGCTAACCCTAACGCTAACCCTAACACTATCCTTGAACTGATGCTAACACTAACCCTAACCCTAACACTATCCTAGGCCTGATGATAACCCTAACCCTAACCCTAACACTATCCTAGGGTTTATGTTAACCCTAACCCTAACACTCTCCTAGGGCTGATGCTAACCCTATCCCTAACCCTAACACTATCCTAGGGCTGATGCTAACCCTAACACTAACACTATCCTAGGGCTGATGCTAACCCTAACCCTAACCCTAACATTATCCTAGGGCTGATGCTAACCCTAACCCTAACCCTAACACTATCCTAGGGCTGATGCTAACCCTAACCCTAACACTATCCTAGGGCTGATGCTAACCCTAACCCTAACCCTAACACTATCCTAGGGCTGATGCTAACCCTAACCCTAACACTATCCTAGGGCTGATGCTAACCCTAACCCTAAACCTAACACTATCCTAGGGGGGATGCTAACCCTAACCCTAACCCTAACACTATCCTAGGGCTGATGCTAACCCTAACACTAACACTATCCTAGGGCAGATGCTAACCCTAACCCTAACCCTAACACTCTCCAAGGGCTGATGCTAACCCTAACCCTAACCCTAACACTATCCTAGGGCTGATGCTAACCCTAACCCTAACACTATCCTAGGGCTGATGCTAACCCTAACCCTAACCCTAACACTATCCTAGGGTTGATGCTAACCGTAACCCTAACACTATCCTAGGGCTGATGCTAACCCTAACCCTAACCCTAACACTATCTTAGGGCTGATGTTAACCCTAACCCCAACACTATCCTAGGGCTGATGCTAACCCTAACCCTAACCCTAACACTATCCTAGGGCTGATGCTAACCCTAACCCTAACAGTATCCTAGGGCTGATGCTAACCCTAACCCTAACCCTAACACTATCCTAGGGCTGATGCTAACCCTAACACTAACACTATCCTAGGGCTGATGCTAACCCTAACCCTAACCCTAACACTATCCTAGGGCTGATGCTAACCCTAACCCTAACCCAAACAGTATACTAGGGTTGATGCTAACCCTAGCCCTAACACTATCCTAGGGCTGATGCTAACCATAACCCTAACCCTAACACTATACTTGGGCTGATGCTAACCCTAACCCTAACACTATCCTGGGCCTGATGGTAACCCTAACCCTAACCCTAACACTATCCTAGGGCTGATGCTAACCCTAACCCTAACACTATCCTTGGGCTGATGCTAACCCTAACCCTAACCCTAACACTATCCTAGGGCAGATGCTAACCCTAACGCTAACCCTAACACTATCCTTGAACTGATGCTAACCCTAACCCTAACCCTAACACTATCCTAGGCCTGATGATAACCCTAACCCTAACCCTAACACTATCCTAGGGTTTATGTTAACCCTAACCCTAACACTATACTAGGGCTGATGCTAACCCTAACACTAACCCTAACACTATCCTAGGGCGGATGCTAACCCTAACCCTAACCCTAACACTATCCTAGGGCTGATGCTAACCCTAACAATAACACTATCCTAGGGCTGATGCTAACCCTAACCCTAACCCTAACATTATCCTAGGGCGGATGCTAACCCTAACCCTAACCCTAACACTATCCTAGGGCTGATGCTAACCCTAACACTAACACTATCCTAGGCCTGATGCTAACCCTAACCCTAACCCTAACACTATCCTAGGGCTAATGCTAACCCTAACCCTAACCCTAACACTATCCTAGGGCTGATGCTAAACCTAACACTAACACTATCCTAGGGCTGATGCTAACCCTAACCCTAACCCTAACATTATCCTAGGGCGGATGCTAACCCTAACCCTAACCCTAACACTATCCTAGGGCTGATGCTAACCCTAACACTAACACTATCCTAGGCCTGATGCTAACCCTAACCCTAACCCTAACACTATCCTAGGGCTAATGCTAACCCTAACCCTAACACTATCCTAGGGCTGATGCTCACCCTAACACTAACACTATCCTAGGGCTGATGCTAACCCTAACCCTAACCCTAACACTCTCCAAGGGCTGATGCTAACCCTAACCCTAACCCTAACACTATCCTAGGGCTGATGCTAACCCTAACCCTAACTCTAACACTATCTTAGGGCTGAGGCTAACCCTAACCCTAACACTATCCTACGGCTGATGCTAACCCTAACCCTAACACTAACACTATCCTAGGGCTGATGCTAACCCTAACCCTAACACTATCCTAGGCCTGATGCTAACCCTAACCCTAACCCTAACACTATCCTAGGGCTGATGCTAACCCAAACCCTAACACTATCCTAGGGCTGATGCTAACCCTAACCCTAACCCTAACACTATCCTAGGGCTGATGCTAACCCTAAACCTAACTCTAACACTATCTTAGGGCTGAGGCTAACCCTAACCCTAACACTATCCTAGGGCTGATGCTAACCCGAACCCTAACCCTAACACTATCCTAGGGCTGATGCTAACCCTAACCATAACACGATCCTAGGCCTGATGCTAACCCTAACCCTAACCCTAACTCTATCCTAGCGTTGATGCTAACCCTAACCCTAACACTATCCTAGGCCTGATGCTAACCCTATCCCTAACCCTAACACTCTCCTAGGGCTAAGGCTAACCCTAACCCTAACACTATCCTAGGGCTGATGCTAACCCTAACCCTAACCCAAACACTATCCTAGGGTTGATGCTAACCCTAACCCTAACACTATCCTAGGGCTGATGCTAACCCTAACCCTAACACTAACACTATCCTTGGGCTGATGCTAACCCTAACCCTAACACTATCTTGGGCCTGATGCTAACCCTAACCCTAACCCTAACACTATCATAGGGCTGATGCTAACCCTAACCCTAACACTATCCTTGGGCTGATGCTAACCCTAACCCTAACCCTAACACTATCCTAGGGCAGATGCTAACCCTAACGCTAACCCTAACACTATCCTTGAACTGATGCTAACCCTAACCCTAACCCTAACACTATCCTAGGCCTGATGATAACCCTAACCCTAACCCTAACACTATCCTAGGGTTTATGTTAACCCTAACCCTAACACTCTCCTAGGGCTGATGCTAACCCTAACCCTAACCCTAAAACAATCCTAGGGCTGATGCTAACCCTAACACTAACACTATCCTAGGGCTGATGCTAACCCTAACCCTAACCCAAACATTATCCTAGGGCGGATGCTAACCCTAACCCTAACCCTAACACTATCCTAGGGCTGATGCTAACCCTAACACTAACACTATCCTAGGCCTGATGCTAACCCTAACCCTAACCCTAACACTATCCTAGGGCTGATGCTAACCCTAAGCCTAACACTATTCTAGGGCGGATGCTAACCCGAACCCTAACCCTAACACTATCCTAGGGTTTATGTTAACCCTAACCCTAACACTATCCTAGGGCTGATGCTAACCCTAACCCTAACCCTAACACTATCCTAGGGCCGATGCTAACCTTAACCCTAACACTATCCTAGGGCTGATGCTAACCCTAACCCTAACCCTAACACTATCCTAGGGTTGATGCTAACCCTAACCCTAACACTATCCTAGGGCTGATTCTAACCTTAACCCTAACCCTAACACTATCCTAGGACTGATGCTAACCCTAACGCTAACACTATCCTAGGGCTGATGCTAACCCTAACCCTAACCCTAACACTAACCTAGGGCTGATGCTAACCCTAACCCTAACACTATCCTGGGGCTGATGCTAACCCTAACCCTAACCCTAACACTATCCTAGGGCTGATGCTAACCCTAACCCTAACACTATCCTAGGGCTGATGCTAACCATAACCCTAACCCTAACACTATCCTAGGGCTGATGCTAACCCTAACCCTAACACTATCCTAGGGCTGATGCTAACCCTAACACTAACACTATCCTAGGGCGGATGCTAACCCTAACCCTAACACTAACACTATCCTAGGGCTGATGCTAACCCTAACACTAACACTATCCTAGGGCTGATGCTAACCCTAACCCTAACCCTAACATTATCCTAGGGCTGATGCTAACCCTAACCCTAACTCTAACACTATCTTAGGGCTGAGGCTAACCCTAACACGAACACTATCCTAGGGCGGATGCTAACCCTAACCCTAACCCTAACACTATCCTAGGGCTGATGCTAACCCTAACACTAACACTATCCTAGGGCTGATGCTAACCCTAACCCTAACCCTAACATTATCCTAGGGCTGATGCTAACCCTAACCCTAACCCTAACACTCTCCTAGGGCTGATGCTAACCCTAACCCTAACACTATCCTAGGGCTGATGCTAACCCTAACCCTAACCCTAACACTATCCTAGGGCTGATGCTAACCCTAACCCTAACACTATCCTAGGGCTGATGCTAACCCTAACCCTAAACCTAACACTATCCTAGGGGGGATGCTAACCCTAACCCTAACCCTAACACTATCCTAGGGCTGATGCTAACCCTAACACTAACACTATCCTAGGGCAGATGCTAACCCTAACCCTAACCCTAACACTCTCCAAGGGCTGATGCTAACCCTAACCCTAACCCTAACACTATCCTAGGGCTGATGCTAACCCTAACCCTAACACTATCCTAGGGCTGATGCTAACCCTAACCCTAACCCTAACACTATCCTAGGGTTGATGCTAACCGTAACCCTAACACTATCCTAGGGCTGATGCTAACCCTAACCCTAACCCTAACACTATCTTAGGGCTGATGTTAACCCTAACCCCAACACTATCCTAGGGCTGATGCTAACCCTAACCCTAACCCTAACACTAACCTAGGGCTGATGCTAACCCTAACCCTAACACTATCCTAGGGCTGATGCTAACCCTAACACTAACACTATCCTAGGGCGGATGCTAACCCTAACCCTAACACTAACACTATCCTAGGGCTGATGCTAACCCTAACACTAACACTATCCTAGGGCTGATGCTAACCCTAACCCTAACCCTAACATTATCCTACGGCTGATGCTAACCCTAACCCTAACTCTAACACTATCTTAGGGCTGAGGCTAACCCTAACACGAACACTATCCTAGGGCGGATGCTAACCCTAACCCTAACCCTAACACTATCCTAGGGCTGATGCTAACCCTAACACTAACACTATCCTAGGGCTGATGCTAACCCTAACCCTAACCCTAACATTATCCTAGGGCTGATGCTAACCCTAACCCTAACCCTAACACTATCCTAGGGCTGATGCTAACCCTAACCCTAACACTATCCTAGGGCTGATGCTAACCCTAACCCTAACCCTAACACTATCCTAGGGCTGATGCTAACCCTAACCCTAACACTATCCTAGGGCTGATGCTAACCCTAACCCTAAACCTAACACTATCCTAGGGGGGATGCTAACCCTAACCCTAACCCTAACACTATCCTAGGGCTGATGCTAACCCTAACACTAACACTATCCTAGGGCAGATGCTAACCCTAACCCTAACCCTAACACTCTCCAAGGGCTGATGCTAACCCTAACCCTAACCCTAACACTATCCTAGGGCTGATGCTAACCCTAACCCTAACACTATCCTAGGGCTGATGCTAACCCTAACCCTAACCCTAACACTATCCTAGGGTTGATGCTAACCGTAACCCTAACACTATCCTAGGGCTGATGCTAACCCTAACCCTAACCCTAACACTATCTTAGGGCTGATGTTAACCCTAACCCCAACACTATCCTAGGGCTGATGCTAACCCTAACCCTAACCCTAACACTATCCTAGGGCTGATGCTAACCCTAACCCTAACAGTATCCTAGGGCTGATGCTAACCCTAACCCTAACCCTAACACTATCCTAGGGCTGATGCTAACCCTAACACTAACACTATCCTAGGGCTGATGCTAACCCTAACCCTAACCCTAACACTATCCTAGGGCTGATGCTAACCCTAACCCTAACCCAAACAGTATACTAGGGTTGATGCTAACCCTAGCCCTAACACTATCCTAGGGCTGATGCTAACCATAACCCTAACCCTAACACTATACTTGGGCTGATGCTAACCCTAACCCTAACACTATCCTGGGCCTGATGGTAACCCTAACCCTAACCCTAACACTATCCTAGGGCTGATGCTAACCCTAACCCTAACACTATCCTTGGGCTGATGCTAACCCTAACCCTAACCCTAACACTATCCTAGGGCAGATGCTAACCCTAACGCTAACCCTAACACTATCCTTGAACTGATGCTAACCCTAACCCTAACCCTAACACTATCCTAGGCCTGATGATAACCCTAACCCTAACCCTAACACTATCCTAGGGTTGATGCTAACCGTAACCCTAACACTATCCTAGGGCTGATGCTAACCCTAACCCTAACCCTAACACTATCTTAGGGCTGATGTTAACCCTAACCCCAACACTATCCTAGGGCTGATGCTAACCCTAACCCTAACCCTAACACTAACCTAGGGCTGATGCTAACCCTAACCCTAACACTATCCTAGGGCTGATGCTAACCCTAACACTAACACTATCCTAGGGCGGATGCTAACCCTAACCCTAACACTAACACTATCCTAGGGCTGATGCTAACCCTAACACTAACACTATCCTAGGGCTGATGCTAACCCTAACCCTAACCCTAACATTATCCTAGGGCTGATGCTAACCCTAACCCTAACTCTAACACTATCTTAGGGCTGAGGCTAACCCTAACACGAACACTATCCTAGGGCGGATGCTAACCCTAACCCTAACCCTAACACTATCCTAGGGCTGATGCTAACCCTAACACTAACACTATCCTAGGGCTGATGCTAACCCTAACCCTAACCCTAACATTATCCTAGGGCTGATGCTAACCCTAACCCTAACCCTAACACTATCCTAGGGCTGATGCTAACCCTAACCCTAACACTATCCTAGGGCTGATGCTAACCCTAACCCTAACCCTAACACTATCCTAGGGCTGATGCTAACCCTAACCCTAACACTATCCTAGGGCTGATGCTAACCCTAACCCTAAACCTAACACTATCCTAGGGGGGATGCTAACCCTAACCCTAACCCTAACACTATCCTAGGGCTGATGCTAACCCTAACACTAACACTATCCTAGGGCAGATGCTAACCCTAACCCTAACCCTAACACTCTCCAAGGGCTGATGCTAACCCTAACCCTACCCTAACACTATCCTAGGGCTGATGCTAACCCTAACCCTAACACTATCCTAGGGCTGATGCTAACCCTAACCCTAACCCTAACCCTAACACTATCCTAGGGCTGATGCTAACCCTAACACTAACACTATCCTAGGGCAGATGCTAACCCTAACCCTAACCCTAACACTCTCCAAGGGCTGATGCTAACCCTAACCCTAACCCTAACACTATCCTAGGGCTGATGCTAACCCTAACCCTAACACTATCCTAGGGCTGATGCTAACCCTAACCCTAACCCTAACACTATCCTAGGGTTGATGCTAACCGTAACCCTAACACTATCCTAGGGCTGATGCTAACCCTAACCCTAACCCTAACACTATCTTAGGGCTGATGTTAACCCTAACCCCAACACTATCCTAGGGCTGATGCTAACCCTAACCCTAACCCTAACACTAACCTAGGGCTGATGCTAACCCTAACCCTAACACTATCCTAGGGCTGATGCTAACCCTAACACTAACACTATCCTAGGGCGGATGCTAACCCTAACCCTAACACTAACACTATCCTAGGGCTGATGCTAACCCTAACACTAACACTATCCTAGGGCTGATGCTAACCCTAACCCTAACCCTAACATTATCCTACGGCTGATGCTAACCCTAACCCTAACTCTAACACTATCTTAGGGCTGAGGCTAACCCTAACACGAACACTATCCTAGGGCGGATGCTAACCCTAACCCTAACCCTAACACTATCCTAGGGCTGATGCTAACCCTAACACTAACACTATCCTAGGGCTGATGCTAACCCTAACCCTAACCCTAACATTATCCTAGGGCTGATGCTAACCCTAACCCTAACCCTAACACTATCCTAGGGCTGATGCTAACCCTAACCCTAACACTATCCTAGGGCTGATGCTAACCCTAACCCTAACCCTAACACTATCCTAGGGCTGATGCTAACCCTAACCCTAACACTATCCTAGGGCTGATGCTAACCCTAACCCTAAACCTAACACTATCCTAGGGGGGATGCTAACCCTAACCCTAACCCTAACACTATCCTAGGGCTGATGCTAACCCTAACACTAACACTATCCTAGGGCAGATGCTAACCCTAACCCTAACCCTAACACTCTCCAAGGGCTGATGCTAACCCTAACCCTAACCCTAACACTATCCTAGGGCTGATGCTAACCCTAACCCTAACACTATCCTAGGGCTGATGCTAACCCTAACCCTAACCCTAACACTATCCTAGGGTTGATGCTAACCGTAACCCTAACACTATCCTAGGGCTGATGCTAACCCTAACCCTAACCCTAACACTATCTTAGGGCTGATGTTAACCCTAACCCCAACACTATCCTAGGGCTGATGCTAACCCTAACCCTAACCCTAACACTATCCTAGGGCTGATGCTAACCCTAACCCTAACAGTATCCTAGGGCTGATGCTAACCCTAACCCTAACCCTAACACTATCCTAGGGCTGATGCTAACCCTAACACTAACACTATCCTAGGGCTGATGCTAACCCTAACCCTAACCCTAACACTATCCTAGGGCTGATGCTAACCCTAACCCTAACCCAAACAGTATACTAGGGTTGATGCTAACCCTAGCCCTAACACTATCCTAGGGCTGATGCTAACCATAACCCTAACCCTAACACTATACTTGGGCTGATGCTAACCCTAACCCTAACACTATCCTGGGCCTGATGGTAACCCTAACCCTAACCCTAACACTATCCTAGGGCTGATGCTAACCCTAACCCTAACACTATCCTTGGGCTGATGCTAACCCTAACCCTAACCCTAACACTATCCTAGGGCAGATGCTAACCCTAACGCTAACCCTAACACTATCCTTGAACTGATGCTAACCCTAACCCTAACCCTAACACTATCCTAGGCCTGATGATAACCCTAACCCTAACCCTAACACTATCCTAGGGTTTATGTTAACCCTAACCCTAACACTATCCTAGGGCTGATGCTAACCCTAACACTAACCCTAACACTATCCTAGGGCGGATGCTAACCCTAACCCTAACCCTAACACTATCCTAGGGCTGATGCTAACCCTAACACTAACACTATCCTAGGGCTGATGCTAACCCTAACCCTAACCCTAACACTATCCTAGGGCTGATGCTAACCCTAACACTAACACTATCCTAGGCCTGATGCTAACCCTAACCCTAACCCTAACACTATCCTAGGGCTAATGCTAACCCTAACCCTAACCCTAACACTATCCTAGGGCTGATGCTAACCCTAACACTAACACTATCCTAGGGCTGATGCTAACCCTAACCCTAACCCTAACATTATCCTAGGGCGGATGCTAACCCTAACCCTAACCCTAACACTATCCTAGGGCTGATGCTAACCCTAACACTAACACTATCCTAGGCCTGATGCTAACCCTAACCCTAACCCTAACACTATCCTAGGGCTAATGCTAACCCTAACCCTAACACTATCCTAGGGCTGATGCTCACCCTAACACTAACACTATCCTAGGGCTGATGCTAACCCTAACCCTAACCCTAACACTCTCCAAGGGCTGATGCTAACCCTAACCCTAACCCTAACACTATCCTAGGGCTGATGCTAACCCTAACCCTAACTCTAACACTATCTTAGGGCTGAGGCTAACCCTAACCCTAACACTATCCTACGGCTGATGCTAACCCTAACCCTAACCCTAACACTATCCTAGGGCTGATGCTAACCCTAACCCTAACACTGTCCTAGGCCTGATGCTAACCCTAACCCTAACCCTAACACTATCCTAGGGCTGATGCTAACCCAAACCCTAACACTATCCTAGGGCTGATGCTAACCCTAACCCTAACCCTAACACTATCCTAGTTCTGATGCTAACCCTAACCCTAACTCTAACACTATCTTAGGGCTGAGGCTAACCCTAACCCTAACACTATCCTAGGGCTGATGCTAACCCGAACCCTAACCCTAACACTATCCTAGGGCTGATGCTAACCCTAACCATAACACGATCCTAGGCCTGATGCTAACCCTAACCCTAACCCTAACTCTATCCTAGCGTTGATGCTAACCCTAACCCTAACACTATCCTAGGCCTGATGCTAACCCTATCCCTAACCCTAACACTCTCCTAGGGCTAAGGCTAACCCTAACCCTAACACTATCCTAGGGCTGATGCTAACCCTAACCCTAACCCAAACACTATCCTAGGGTTGATGCTAACCCTAACCCTAACACTATCCTAGGGCTGATGCTAACCCTAACCCTAACCCTAACACTATCCTTTGGCTGATGCTAACCCTAACCCTAACACTATCTTGGGCCTGATGCTAACCCTAACCCTAACCCTAACACTATCATAGGGCTGATGCTAACCCTAACCCTAACACTATCCTAGGGCTGATGCTAACCTTAACCCTAACCCTAACACTATCCTAGGGCTGATGCTAACCCTAACGCTAACACTATCCTAGGGCTGATGCTAACCCTAACCCTAACCCTAACACTAACCTAGGGCTGATGCTAACCCTAACCCTAACACTATCCTGGGGCTGATGCTAACCCTAACCCTAACCCTAACACTATCCTAGGGCTGATGCTAACCCTAACCCTAACACTATCCTAGGGCTGATGCTAACCATAACCCTAACCCTAACACTATCCTAGGGCTGATGCTAACCCTAACCCTAACACTATCCTAGGGCTGATGCTAACCCTAACCCTAACCCTAACACTATCCTAAGTCTGATGCTAACCCTAGCCCTCACACTATCCTAGGCCTGATGATAACCCTAACCCTAACCTTAACACTATCCTAGGGCTGATGCTAACCCTAACCCTAACCCTAACACTATCCTAGGGCTGATGCTAACCCTAACCCTAACCCTAACACTATCCTAGGCCTGATGCTAACCCTATCCCTAACCCTCTCACTCTCCTAGGGCTGAGGCTAACCCTAACCCTAACACTATCCTAGGGCTGATGCTAACCCTAACCCCAACCCAAACACTATCCTAGTGTTGATGCTAACCCTAACCCTAACACTATCCTAGGGTTGATGCTAACCCTAACCCTAACCCTATCACTATCCTTGGGCTGATGCTAACCCTAACCCTAACACTATCCTGGGCCTCATGCTAACCCTAACCCTAACCCTAACACTATCCTAGTTCAGATGCTAACCCTAACGCTAACCCTAACACTATCCTTGAACTGATGCTAACCCTAACCCTAACCCTAACACTATCCTAGGCCTGATGATAACCCTAACCCTAACCCTAACACTATCCTAGGATTTATGTTAACCCTAACCCTAACACTATCCTAGGGCTGATGCTAACCCTAACCCTAACCCTAACACTATCCTAGGGCGGATGCTAACCCTAACCCTAACCCTAACACTATCCTAGGGCTGATGCTAACCCTAACACTAACACTATCCTAGGGCTGATGCTAACCCTAACCCTAACCCTAACATTATCCTAGGGCGGATGCTAACCCTAACCCTAACCCTAACACTATCCTAGGGCTGATGCTAACCCTAACACTAACACTATCCTAGGCCTGATGCTAACCCTAACCCTAACCCTAACACTATCCTAGGGCTGATGCTAACCCTAACCCTAACACTATCCTAGGGCTGATGCTAACCCTAACCCTAACCTTAACACTATCCTAGGGCTGATGCTAACCCTAACCCTAACACTATCCTAGGGCTGATGCTAACCCTAACCCTAACACTATCCTAGGGCTGATGCTAACCCTAACCCTAACGCTAACACTATCCTAGGGCTGATGCTAACCCTAACACTAACACTATCCTAGGCCTGATGCTAACCCTAACCCTAACCCTAACACTATCCTAGGGCTGATGCTAACCCTAACACTAACACTATCCTAGGCCTGATGCTAACCCTAACCCTAACCCTAACACTATCCTAGGGCTGATGCTAACCCTAACCCTAACACTATCCTAGGGCTGATGCTAACCCTAACCCTAACACTATCCTAGGGCTGATGCTAACCCTAACCCTAACCCTAACACTCTCCAAGGGCTGATGCAAACCCAAACCCTAACCCTAACACTATCCTAGGGCTGATGCTAACCCTAACCCTAACCCTAACACTCTCCAAGGGCTGATGCTAACCCTAACCCTAACCCTAACACTATCCTAGGGCTGATGCTAACCCTAACCCTAACTCTAACACTATCTTAGGGCTGAGGCTAACCCTAACCCTAACACTATCCTACGGCTTATGCTAACCCTAACCCTAACCCTAACACTATCCTAGGGGTGATGCTAACCCTAACCCTAACACTATCCTAGGGCTGATGCTAACCCTAACCCTAACCCTAACACTATCCTAGGGCTGATGCTAACCCTAACCCTAACACTATCCTAGGGGTGATGCTAACCCTAACCCTAACCCTAACACTATCCTAGGGCTGATGCTAACCCTAACCCTAACACTATCCTAGGCCTGATGATAACACTAACCCTAACCCTAACACTATCCTAGGGCTGATGCTAACCCTAACCCTAACCCTAATACTATCCTAGGTCGGATGCTAACCCTAACCCTAACCCTAACACTATCCTAGGGCTGATGCTAACCCTAACCTAACCATAACACTCTCCAAGGGCTGATGCTAACCCTAACCCTAACCCTAACACTATCCTAGGGCTGATGCTAACCCTAACCCTAACACTATCCTAGGGCTGATGCTAACCCTAACCCTAACCCTAACACTATCCTAGGGTTGATGCTAACCCTAACCCTAACACTATCCTAGGGCTGATGCTAACCTTAACCCTAACCCTAACACTATCCTAGGGCTGATGCTAACCCTAACGCTAACACTATCCTAGGGCTGATGCTAACCCTAACCCTAACCCTAACACTATCCTAGGGCTGATGCTAACCCTAACCCTAACACTATCCTGGGGCTGATGCTAACCCTAACCCTAACCCTAACACTATCCTAGGGCTGATGCTAACCCAAACCCTAACCCTATCCTAGGGCTGATGCTAACCCTAACCCTAACCCTAACACTATCCTAGGGCTGATGCTAACCCTAACCCTAACCCTAACACTATCCTAGGGCTGATGCTAACCCTAACCCTAACCCAAACACTATCCTAGGGTTGATGCTAACCCTAACCCTAACACTATCCTAGGGCTGATGCTAACCCTAACCCTAACCCTAACACTATCCTTGGGCTGATGCTAACCCTAACCCTAACACTATCCTGGGCCTGATGCTAACCCTAACCCTAACCCTAACACTATCCTAGGGCTGATGCTAACCCTAACACTAACACTATCCTAGCGCTGACGCTAAACATAACCCTAACCCTAACATTATCCTAGGGCTGATGCTAACCCTAACCCTAACTCTAACACTATCTTAGGGCTGAGGCTAACCCTAACCCTAACACTATCCTACGGCTGATGCTAACCCTAACCCTAACCCTAACACTATCCTAGGGCTGATGCTAACCCTAACCCTAACACTATCCTAGGGCTGATGCTAACCCTAACACTAACCCTAACACTATCCTAGGGCTGATGCTAACCCTAACCCTAAAACTATCCTAGGCCTGATGATAACCCTAACCCTAACCCTAACACTATACTAGGGCTGATGCTAACCCTAACCCTAACACTATCCTAGGGCTGATGCTAACCCTAACCCTAACCCTAACACTATCCTAGGGCTGATGCTAACCCTAACGCTAACCCTAACACTATCCTTGAACTGATGCTAACCCTAACCCTAACCCTAACACTATCCTGGGCCTGATGATAACCCTAACCCTAACCCTAACACTATCCTAGGGTTTATGTTAACCCTAACCCTAACACTATCCTAGGGCTGATGCTAACCCTAACCCTAACCCTAACACTATCCTAGGGCTGATGCTAACCCTAACACTAACACTATCCTAGGGCTGATGCTAACACTAACCCTAACCCTAACACTCTCCAAGGGCTGATGCTAACCCTAACCCTAACCCTAACACTATCCTAGGGCTGATGCTAACCCTAACCCTAACACTATCCTAGGGCTGATGCTAACCCTAACCCTAACCCTAACACTATCCTAGGGTTGATGCTAACCCTAACCCTAACACTATCCTAGGGCTGATGCTAACCTTAACCCTAACCCTAACACTATCCTAGGGCTGATGCTAACCCTAACGCTAACACTATCCTAGGGCTGATGCTAACCCTAACCCTAACCCTAACACTAACCTAGGGCTGATGCTAACCCTAACCCTAACACTATCCTGGGGCTGATGCTAACCCTAACCCTAACCCTAACTCTATCCTAGGGCTGATGCTAACCCAAACCCTAACACTATCCTAGGGCTGATGCTAACCCTAACCCTAACCCTAACACTATCCTAGGGCTGATGCTAACCCTAACCCTAACCCTAACACTATCCTAGGGCTGATGCTAACCCTAACCCTAACCCAAACACTATCCTAGGGTTGATGCTAACCCTAACCCTAACACTATCCTATGGCTGATGCTAACCCTAACCCTAACCCTAACACTATCCTTGGGCTGAGGCTAACCGTAACCCTAACACTATCATGGGCCTGATGCTAACCCTAACCCTAACCCTAACACTATCATAGGGCTGATGCTAACCCTAACCCTAACACTATCCTTGGGCTGATGCTAACCCTAACCCTAACCCTAACACTATCCTAGGGCAGATGCTAACCCTAACGCTAACCCTAACACTATCCTTGAACTGATGCTAACCCTAACCCTAACCCTAACACTATCCTAGGCCTGATGATAACCCTAACACTATCCTAGGGTTTATGTTAACCCTAACCCTAACACTATCCTAGGGCTGATGCTAACCCTAACCCTAACCCTAACACTATCCTAGGGCGGATGCTAACCCTAACCCTAACCCTAACACTATCCTAGGGCTGATGCTAACCCTAACACTAACACTATCCTAGGGCTGAGGCTAACCCTAACCCTAACCCAAACATTATCCTAGGGCGGATGCTAACCCTAACCCTAACCCTAACACTATCCTAGGGCTGATGCTAACCCTAACACTAACACTATCCTAGGCCTGATGCTAACCCTAACCCTAACCCTAACACTATCCTAGGGCTGATGCTAACCCTAACACTAACACTATCCTAGGGCGGATGCTAACCCTAACCCTAACCCTAACACTATCCTATGGCTGATGCTAACCCTAACACTAACACTATCCTAGGGCTGATGCTAACCCTAACCCTAACCCTAACATTATCCTAGGGCTGATGCTAACCCTAACCCTAACTCTAACACTATCTTAGGGCTGAGGCTAACCCTAACCCTAACACTATCCTACGGCTGATGCTAACCCTAACCCTAACCCTAACACTATCCTAGGGCTGATGCTAACCCTAACTCTAACACTATCCTAGGGCTGATGCTAACCCTAATCCTAACCCTAACACTATCCTAGGGGGGATGCTAACCCTAACCGTAACCCTAACACTATCCTAGGGCTGATGCTATCCCTAACACTAACACTATCCTAGGGCTGATGCTAACCCTAACCCTAACCCTAACACTCTCCAAGGGCTGATGCTAACCCTAACCCTAACCCTAACACTATCCTAGGGCTGATGCTAACCCTAACCGTAACACTATGCTAGGGCTGATGCTAACCCTAACCCTAACCCTAACACTATCCTAGGGTTGATGCTAACCCTAACCCTAACACTATCCTAGGGCTGATGCTAACCCTAACCCTAACCCTAACACTATCCTAGGGCTGATGCTAACCCTAAGCCTAACACTATCCTAGGGCTGATGCTAACCCTAACCCTAACCCTAACACTATCCTAGGGCTGATGCTAACCCTAACGCTAACCCTAACACTATCCTAGGGGTGATGCTAACCCTAACCCTAACCCTAACACTATCCTAGGGCTGATGCTAACCCTAACCCTAACCCTAACACTATCCTAGGCCTGATGCTAACCCTATCCCTAACCCTAACACTCTCCTAGGGCTGATGCTAACCCTAACCCTAACACTATCCTAGGGCTGATGCTAAAAAAAACCATAACCCTAACACTATCCTAGGGCTGATGCTCACCCTAACCCTAACCCTAACACTATCCTAGGGCTGATACTAACCCTAACCCTAACACTATCCTAGGTCTGATGCTAACCCTAACCCTAACACTGTCCTAGGCCTGATGCTAACCCTATCCCTAACCCTAACACTCTCCTAGGGCTGAGGCCAACCCTAACCCTAACACTATCCTACGGCTGATGCTAACCCTAACGCTAACCCAAACACTATCCTAGGGTTAATGCTAACCCTAACACTAACACTATCCTAGGGCTGATGCTAACCCTAACCCTAACCCTAACACTATCCTTGGGCTGATGCTAACCCTAACCCTAACACTATCCTGGGCCTGATGCTAACCCTAACCCTAACCCTAACACTATCCTAGGGCTGATGCTAACCCTAACCCTAACACTATCCTTGGGCTGATGCTAACCCTAACCCTAACCCTAACACTATCCTAGGGCAGATGCTAACCCTAACGCTAACCCTAACACTACCCTTGAACTGATGCTAACCCTAACCCTAACCCTAACACTATCCTAGGCATGATGCTAACCCTAACCCTAACCCTAACACTATCCTAGGGCTGATGCTAACCCTAACCCTAACACTATCCTAGGGCTGATGCTAACCCTAACCCTAACCCTAACACTATCCTAGGGCTGATGCTAACCCTAACCTTAACACTATCCTAGGCCTGATGGTAACCCTAAACCTAACCCTGACACTATCCTAGGGCTGATGGTAAACCTAACCCTAACACTATCCTAGGGCTGATGCTAACCCTAACCCTAACCCTAACACTATCCTAGGGCTGATGCTAACCCTAACGCTAACCCTAACACTATCCTTGAACTGATGCTAACTCTAACCGTAACCATAACACTATCCTAGGCCTGATGATAACCCTAACCCTAACCCTAACACTATCCTAGGGTTTATGTTAACCCTAACCCTAACACTATCCTAGGGCTGATGCTAACCCTAACCCTAAACCTAACACTATCCTAGGGCGGATGCTAAACCTAACCCTAACCCTAACACTATCCTAGGGCTGATGCTAACCCTAACCCTAACCCTAACACTATCCTAGGGCTGATGCTAACCCTAACCCTAACTCTAACACTATCTTAGGGCTGAGGCTAACCCTAACCCTAACACTATCCTACGACTGATGCTAACCCGAACCCTAACCCTAACACTATCCTAGGGCTGATGCTAACCCTAACCCTAACACTATCCTAGGCCTGACGCTAACCCTAACCCTAACCCTAACTCTATCCTAGGGTTGATGCTAACCCTAACCCTAACACTATCCTAGGGCTGATGCTAACCCTAACCCTAACCCTAACACTATACTAGGGCTGATGCTAACCCTAACCTTAACACTATCCTAGGCCTGATGATAACCCTAACCCTAACCCTAACACTATCCTAGGGCTGATGCTAACCCTAACCCTAACACTATCCTAGGGCTGATGCTAACCATAACCCTAACCCTAACACTAACCTAAGTCTGATGCTAACCCTAGACTCACACTATCCTAGGCCTGATGATAACCCTAACCCTAACCTTAACACTGTCCTAGGGCTGATGCTAACCCTAACCCTAACCCTAACACTATCCTAGGGCTGATGCTAACCCTAACCCTAACACTATCCTAGGGCTGATGCTAACCCTAACCCTAACCCTAACACTATCCTTGGGCTGATGCTAACCCTAACCCTAACACTATCCTGGGCCTGATGCTAACCCTAACCCTAACCCTAACGCTATCCTAGGGCTGATGCTAACCCTAACCCTAACACTAACACTATCCTAGGGCAGATGCTAACCCTAACGCTAACCCTAACACTATCCTTGAACTGATGCTAACCCTAACCCTAACCCTAACACTATCCTAGGCCTGATGATAACCCTAACCCTAACCCTAACACTATCCTAGGATTTATGTTAACCCTAACCCTAACACTATCCTAGGGCTGATGCTAACCCTAACCCTAACCCTAACACTATCCTAGGGCTGATGCTAACCCTAACCCTAACCCTAACACTATCCTAGGGCTGATGCTAACCCTAACACTAACACTATCCTAGGGCTGATGCAAACCCTAACCCTAACATTATCCTAGGGCGGATGCTAACCCTAACCCTAACCCTAACACTATCCTAGGGCTGATGCTAACCCTAACACTAACACTATCCTAGGCCTGATGCTAACCCTAACCCTAACCCTAACACTATCCTAGGGCTGATGCTAACCCTAACCCTAACACTATCCTAGGGCTGATGCTAACCCTAACCCTAACACTATCCTAGGGCTGAGGCTAACCCTAACCCTAACCCTAACACTCTCCAAGGGCTGATGCTAACCCTAACCCTAACCCAAACACTATCCTAGGGCTGATGCTAACCCTAAAGCTAACTCTAACACTATCTTAGGGCTGAGGCTAACCCTAACCCTAACACTATCCTACCGCTGATGCTAACCCTAACCCTAACCCTAACACTATCCTAGGGCTGATGCTAACCCTAACCCTAACACTATCCTAGGGCTGATGCTAACCCTAACCCTAACCCTAACACTATCCTAGGGCTGATGCTAACTCTAACCCTAACACTATCCTAGGGCTGATGCTAACCCTAACCCTAACCCTAACACTATCCTAGGGCTGATGCTAAACCTAACCCTAACACTATCCTAGGCCTGATGATAACCCTAACCCTAACCCTAACACTATCCTAGGGCTGATGCTAACCCTAACCCTAACACTATCCTAGGGCTGATGCTAACCCTAACCCTAACCCTAACACTATCCTAGGGCTGATGCTAACCCTAACCCTAAACCTAACACTATCCTAGGGCGGATGCTAACCCTAACCCTATCCCTAACACTATCCTAGGGCTGATGCTAACCCTAACACTAACACTATCCTAGGGCTGATGCTAACCCTAACCCTAACCCTAACACTCTCCAAGGGCTGATGCTAACCCTAACCCTAACCCTAACAGTATCCTAGGGCTGATGCTAACCCTAACCCTAACACTATCCTAGGGCTGATGCTAACCCTAACCCTAACCCTAACACTATCCTAGGGTTGATGCTAACCCTAACCATAACACTATCCTAGGGCTGATGCTAACCTTAACCCTAACCCTAACACTATCCTAGGGCTGATGCTAACCCTAACGCTAACACTATCCTAGGGCTGATGCTAACCCTAACCCTAACCCTAACACTAACCTAGGGCTGATGCTAACCCTAACCCTAACACTATCCTGGGGCTGATGCTAACCCTAACCCTAACCCTAACACTATCCTAGGGCTGATGCTAACCCTAACACTAACACTATCCTAGGGCTGATGCTAACCCTAACCCTATCCCTAACACTCTCCAAGGGCTGATGCTAACCCTAACCCTAACCCTAACACTATCCTAGGGCTGATGCTAACCCTAACCCTAACACTATCCTAGGGCTGATGCTAACCCTAACCCTAACCCTAACACTATCCTAGGGCGGATGCTAACCCTAACCCTAACCCTAACACTATCCTAGGGCTGATGCTAACCCTAACACTAACACTATCCTAGGGCTGATGCAAACCCTAACCCTAACATTATCCTAGGGCGGATGCTAACCCTAACCCTAACCCTAACACTATCCTAGGGCTGATGCTAACCCTAACACTAACACTGTCCTAGGCCTGTTGCTAACCCTAACCCTAACCCTAACACTATCCTAGGGCTGATGCTAACCCTAACCCTAACACTATCCTAGGGCTGATGCTAACCCTAACCCTAACACTATCCTAGGGCTGAGGCTAACCCTAACCCTAACCCTAACACTCTCCAAGGGCTGATGCTAACCCTAACCCTAACCCAAACACTATCCTAGGGCTGATGCTAACCCTAACGCTAACTCTAACACTATCTTAGGGCTGAGGCTAACCCTAACCCTAACACTATCCTACCGCTGATGCTAACCCTAACCCTAACCCTAACACTATCCTAGGGCTGATGCTAACCCTAACCCTAACACTATCCTAGGGCTGATGCTAACTCTAACCCTAACCCTAACACTATCCTAGGGCTGATGCTAACCCTAACCCTAACACTATCCTAGGGCTGATGCTAACCCTAACCCTAACCCTAACACTATCCTAGGGCTGATGCTAACCCTAACCCTAACACTATCCTAGGCCTGATGATAACCCTAACCCTAACCCTAACACTATCCTAGGGCTGATGCTAACCCTAACCCTAACACTATCCTAGGGCTGATGCTAACCCTAACCCTAACCCTAACACTATCCTAGGGCTGATGCTAACCCTAACGCTAACCCTAACACTATCCTTGAACTGATGCTAACCCTAACCCTAACCCTAACACTATCCTAGGCCTGATGATAACCCTAACCCTAACCCTAACAGTATCCTAGGCTTTATGTTAACCCTAACCCTAACACTATCCTAGGGCTGATGCTAACCCTAACCCTAAACCTAACACTATCCTAGGGCGGATGCTAACCCTAACCCTATCCCTAACACTATCCTAGGGCTGATGCTAACCCTAACACTAACACTATCCTAGGGCTGATGCTAACCCTAACCCTAACCCTAACACTCTCCAAGGGCTGATGCTAACCCTAACCCTAACCCTAACAGTATCCTAGGGCTGATGCTAACCCTAACCCTAACACTATCCTAGGGCTGATGCTAACCCTAACCCTAACCCTAACACTATCCTAGGGTTGATGCTAACCCTAACCCTAACACTATCCTAGGGCTGATGCTAACCTTAACCCTAACCCTAACACTATCCTAGGGCTGATGCTAACCCTAACGCTAACACTATCCTAGGGCTGATGCTAACCCTAACCCTAACCCTAACACTAACCTAGGGCTGATGCTAACCCTAACCCTAACACTATCCTGGGGCTGATGCTAACCCTAACCCTAACCCTAACACTATCCTAGGGCTGATGCTAACCCTAACACTAACACTATCCTAGGGCTGATGCTAACCCTAACCCTAACCCTAACACTCTCCAAGGGCTGATGCTAACCCTAACCCTACCCCTAACACTATCCTAGGGCTGATGCTAACCCTAACCCTAACACTATCCTAGGGCTGATGCTAACCCTAACCCTAACCCTAACACTATCCTAGGGCTGATGCTAACCCTAACCCTAACCCAAACACTATACTAGGGTTGATGCTAACCCTAACCCTAACACTATCCTAGGGCTGATGCTAACCCACACCCTAACCCTAACACTATCCTTGAGCTGAGGGTAACCGTAACCCTAACACTATCCTGGGCCTGATGCTAACCCTAACCCTAACCCTAACACTATCATAGGGCTGATGCTAACCCTAACCCTAACACTATCCTTGGGCTGATGCTAAGCCTAACCCTAACCCTAACACTATCCTAGGGCAGATGCTAACCCTAACGCTAACCCTAACACTATCCTTGAACTGATGCTAACCCTAACCCTAACCCTAACACTATCCTAGGCCTGATGATAACCCTAACACTATCCTAGGGTTTATGTTAACAGTAACCCTAACACTTTCCTAGGGCTGATGCTAACCCTAACCCTAACCCTAACACTATCCTAGGGCTGATGCTAACCCTAACCCTAACCCAAACATTATCCTAGGGCGGATGCTAACCCTAACCCTAACCCTAACACTATCCTAGGGCTGATGCTAACCCTAACACTAACATTATCCTAGGCCTGATGCTAACCCTAACCCTAACACTAACACTATCCTAGGGCTGATGCTAACCCTAACCCTAACACTATCCTAGGGCTGATGCTAACCCTAACCCTAACCCTAACACTATCCTAGGGCGGATGCTAACCCTAACCCTAACCCTAACACTATCCTAGGGCTGATGCTAACCCTAACACTAACACTATCCTAGGGCTGATGCAAACCCTAACCCTAACATTATCCTAGGGCGGATGCTAACCCTAACCCTAACCCTAACACTATCCTAGGGCTGATGCTAACCCTAACACTAACACTATCCTAGGCCTGATGCTAACCCTAACCCTAACCCTAACACTATCCTAGGGCTGATGCTAACCCTAACCCTAACACTGTCCTAGGGCTGATGCTAACCCTAACCCTAACACTATCCTAGGGCTGAGTCTAACCCTAACCCTAACCCTAACACTCTCCAAGGGCTGATGCTAACCCTAACCCTAACCGAAACACTATCCTAGGGCTGATGCTAACCCTAACGCTAACTCTAACACTATCTTAGGGCTGAGGCTAACCCTAACCCTAACACTATCCTACCGCTGATGCTAACCCTAACCCTAACCCTAACACTATCCTAGGGCTGATGCTAACCCTAACCCTAACACTATCCTAGGGCTGATGCTAACCCTAACCCTAACCCTAACACTATCCTAGGGCTGATGCTAACCCTAACCCTAACACTATCCTAGGGCTGATGCTAACCCTAACCCTAACCCTAACACTATCCTAGGGCTGATGCTAACCCTAACCCTAACACTATCCTAGGCCTGATGATAACCCTAACCCTAACCCTAACACTATCCTAGGGCTGATGCTAACCCTAACCCTAACACTATCCTAGGGCTGATGCTAACCCTAACCCTAACCCTAACACTATCCTAGGGCTGATGCTAACCCTAACGCTAACCCTAACACTATCCTTGAACTGATGCTAACCCTAACCCTAACCCTAACACTATCCTAGGCCTGATGATAACCCTAACCCTAACCCTAACAGTATCCTAGGCTTTATGTTAACCCTAACCCTAACACTATCCTAGGGCTGATGCTAACCCTAACCCTAAACCTAACACTATCCTAGGGCGGATGCTAACCCTAACCCTATCCCTAACACTATCCTAGGGCTGATGCTAACCCTAACACTAACACTTTCCTAGGGCTGATGCTAACCCTAACCCTAACCCTAACACTCTCCAAGGGCTAATGCTAACCCTAACCCTAACCCTAACAGTATCCTAGGGCTGATGCTAACCCTAACCCTAACACTATCGTAGGGCTGATGCTAACCCTAACCCTAACCCTAACACTATCCTAGGGTTGATGCTAACCCTAACCCTAACACTATCCTAGGGCTGATGCTAACCTTAACCCTAACCCTAACACTATCCTAGGGCTGATGCTAACCCTAACGCTAACACTATCCTAGGGCTGATGCTAACCCTAACCCTAACCCTAACACTAACCTAGGGCTGATGCTAACCCTAACCCTAACACTATCCTGGGGCTGATGCTAACCCTAACCCTAACCCTAACACTATCCTATGGCTGATGCTAACCCTAACACTAACACTATCCTAGGGCTGATGCTAACCCTAACCCTAACCCTAACACTCTCCAAGGGCTGATGCTAACCCTAACCCTAACCCTAACACTATCCTAGGGCTGATGCTAACCCTAACCCTAACACTATCCTAGGGCTGATGCTAACCCTAACCCTAACCCTAACACTATCCTAGGGCTGATGCTAACCCTAACCCTAACCCAAACACTATCCTAGGGTTGATGCTAACCCTAACCCTAACACTATCCTAGGGCTGATGCTAACCCACACCCTAACCCTAACACTATCCTTGGGCTGAGGCTAACCGTAACCCTAACACTATCCTGGGCCTGATGCTAACCCTAACCCTAACCCTAACACTATCATAGGGCTGATGCTAACCCTAACCCTAACACTATCCTTGGGCTGATGCTAAGCCTAACCCTAACCCTAACACTATCCTAGGGCAGATGCTAACCCTAACGCTAACCCTAACACTATCCTTGAACTAATGCTAACCCTAACCCTAACCCTAACACTATCCTAGGCCTGATGATAACCCTAACACTATCCTAGGGTTTATGTTAACAGTAACCCTAACACTTTCCTAGGGCTGATGCTAACCCTAACCCTAACCCTAACACTATCCTAGGGCGGATGCTAACCCTAACCCTAACCCTAACACTATCCTAGGGCTGATGCTAACCGTAACACTAACACTATCCTAGGGCTGATGCTAACCCTAACCCTAACCCAAACATTATCCTAGGGCTGATGCTAACCCTAACCCTAACCCTAACACTATCCTAGGGCTGATGCTAACCCTAACTCTAACACTATCCTAGGGCTGATGCTAACCCTAATCCTAACCCTAACACTATCCTAGGGCTGATGCTAACCCTAACCCTAACACTATCCTAGGGCTGATGCTAACCCTAACCCTAACCCAAACATTATCCTAGGGCGGATGCTAACCCTAACCCTAACCCTAACACTATCCTAGGGCTGATGCTAACCCTAACCCTAACACTATCCTAGGGCTGATGCTAACCCTAACCCTAACCCTAACACTATCCTAGGGCTGATGCTAACCCTAACCCTAACAGTATCCTAGGGCTGATGCTAACCCTAACCCTAACCCTAACACTATCCTAGGGCTGATGCTAACCCTAACCCTAACACTATCCTAGGCCTGATGATAACCCTAACCCTAACCCTAACACTATCCTAGGGCTGATGCTAACCCTAACCCTAACACTATCCTAGGGCTGATGCTAACCCTAACACTAACCCTAACACTATCCTAGGGCTGATGCTAACCCTAACGCTAACCCTAACACTATCCTTGAACTGATGCTAACCCTAACCCTAACCCTAACACTATCCTAGGCCTGATGATAACCCTAACCCTAACCCTAACAGTATCCTAGGCTTTATGTTAACCCTAACCCTAACACTATCCTAGGGCTGATGCTAACCCTAACCCTAAACCTAACACTATCCTAGGGCGGATGCTAACCCTAACCCTATCCCTAACACTATCCTAGGGCTGATGCTAACCCTAACACTAACACTATCCTAGGGCTGATGCTAACCCTAACCCTAACCCTAACACTCTCCAAGGGCTGATGCTAACCCTAACCCTAACCCTAACAGTATCCTAGGGCTGATGCTAACCCTAACCCTAACACTATCCTAGGGCTGATGCTAACCCTAACCCTAACCCTAACACTATCCTAGGGTTGATGCTAACCCTAACCCTAACACTATCCTAGGGCTGATGCTAACCTTAACCCTAACCCTAACACTATCCTAGGGCTGATGCTAACCCTAACGCTAACACTCTCCTAGGGCTGATGCTAACCCTAACCCTAACCCTAACACTAACCTAGGGCTGATGCTAACCCTAACCCTAACACTATCCTGGGGCTGATGCTAACCCTAACCCTAACCCTAACACTATCCTAGGGCTGATGCTAACCCTAAACCTAACACTATCCTAGGGCTGATGCTAACCCTAACCCTAACCCTAACACTATCCTAGGGCTGATGCTAACCCTAACACTAACACTATCCTAGGGCTGATGCTAACCCTAACCCTAACCCTAACACTCTCCAAGGGCTGATGCTAACCCTAACCCTAACACTAACACTATCCTAGGGCTGATGCTAACCCTAACCCTAACACTATCCTAGGGCTGATGCTAACCCTAACCCTAACCCTAACACTATCCTAGGGTTGATGCTAACCCTAACCCTAACACTATCCTAGGGCTGATGCTAACCTTAACCCTAACCCTAACACTATCCTAGGGCTGATGCTAACCCTAACGCTAACACTATCCTAGGGCTGATGATAACCCTAACCCTAACCCTAACACTAACCTAGGGCTGATGCTAACCCTAACCCTAACACTATCCTGGGGCTGATGCTAACCCTAACCCTAACCCTAACACTATCCTAGGGCTGATGCTAACCCAAACCCTAACACTGTCCTAGGGCTGATGCTAACCCTAACCCTAACCCTAACACTATCCTAGGGCTGATGCTAACCCTAACCCTAACCCTAACACTATCCTAGGGCTGATGCTAACCCTAACCCTAACCCAAACACTATCCTAGGGTTGATGTTAACCCTAACCCTAACACTATCCTAGGGCTGATGCTAACCCTAACCCTAACCCTAACACTATCCTTGGGCTGAGGCTAACCGTAACCCTAACACTATCCTGGGCCTGATGCTAACCCTAACCCTAACCCTAACACTATCATAGGGCTGATGCTAACCCTAACCCTAACACTATCCGTGGGCTGATTCTAACCCTAACCCTAACCCTAACACTATCCTAGGGCAGATGGTAACCCTAACGCTAACCCTAACACTATCCTTGAACTGATGCTAACCCTAACCCTAACCCTAACACTATCCTAGGCCTGATGATAACCCTAACACTATCCTAGGGTTTATGTTAACCCTAACCCTAACACTTTCCTAGGGCTGATGCTAACCCTAACCCTAACGCTAACACTATCCTAGGGCGGATGCTAACCCTAACCCTAACCCTAACACTATCCTAGGGCTGATGCTAACCCTAACACTAACACTATCCTAGGGCTGATGCTAACGCTAACCCTAACCCAAACATTATCCTAGGGCGGATGCTAACCCTAACCCTAACCCTAACACTATCCTAGGGCTGATGCTAACCCTAACACTAACATTATCCTAGGCCTGATGCTAACCCTAACCCTAACACTAACACTATCCTAGGGCTGATGCTAACCCTAACCCTAACACTATCCTAGGGCTGATGCTAACCCTAACACTAACACTATCCTAGGGCGGATGCTAACCCTAACCCTAACCCTAACACTATCCTATGGCTGATGCTAACCCTAACACTAACACTATCCTAGGGCTGATGCTAACCCTAACCCTAACCCTAACATTATCCTAGGGCTGATGCTAACCCTAACCCTAACTCTAACACTATCTTAGGGCTGAGGCTAACCCTAACCCTAACACTATCCTACGGCTGATGTTAACCCTAACCCTAACCCTAACACTATCCTAGGGCTGATGCTAACCCTAACTCTAACACTATCCTAGGGCTGATGCTAACCCTAATCCTAACCCTAACACTATCCTAGGGCTGATGCTAACCCTAACCCTAACACTATCCTAGGGCTGATGCTAACCCTAACCCTAAACCTAACACTATCCTAGGGGGGATGCTAACCCTAACCATAACCCTAACACTATCCTAGGGCTGATGCTATCCCTAACACTAACACTATCCTAGGGCTGATGCTAACCCTAACCCTAACCCTAACACTCTCCAAGGGCTGATGCTAACCGTAACCCTAACCCTAACTCTATCCTAGGGCTGATGCTAACCCTAACCCTAACACTATGCTAGGGCTGATGCTAACCCTAACCCTAACCCTAACACTATCCTAGGGTTGACGCTAACCCTAACCCTAACACTATCCTAGGGCTGATGCTAACCCTAACCCTAACCCTAACACTATCCTAGGGCTGATGCTAACCCTAAGCCTAACACTATCCTAGGGCTGATGCTAACCCTAACCCTAACCCTAACACTATCCTAGGGCTGATGCTAAACCTAACGCTAAACCTAACACTATCCTAGGGGTGATGCTAACCCTAACCCTAACCCTAACACTATCCTAGGGCTGATGCTAACCCTAACCCTAACACTAACACTATCCTAGGCCTGATGCTAACCCTAACCCTAACCCTAACACACTCCTAGGGCTGATGCTAACCCTAACCCTAACACTATCTTAGGGCTGATACTAACCCTAACCCTAACCCTAACACTATCCTAGGCCTGATGCTAACCCTATCCCTAACCCTAACACTCTCCTAGGGCTGAGGCCAACCCTAACCCTAACACTATCCTACGGCTGATGCTAACCCTAACCCTAACCCAAACACTATCCTAGGGTTAATGCTAACCCTAACACTAACACTATCCTAGGGCTGATGCTAACCCTAACCCTAACCCTAACACTATCCTTGGGCTGATGCTAACACTAACCCTAACACTATCCTGGGCCTGATGCTAACCCTAACCCTAACCCTAACACTATCCTAGGGCTGATGCTAACCCTAACCCTAACACTATCCTTGGGCTGATGCTAACCCTAACCCTAACCCTAACACTATCCTAGGGCAGATGCTAACCCTAACGCTAACCCTAACACTACCCTTGAACTGATGCTAACCCTAACCCTAACCCTAACACTATCCTAGGCATGATGCTAACCCTAACCCTAACCCTAACACTATCCTAGGGCTGATGCTAACCCTAACCCTAACACTATCCTAGGGCTGATGCTAACCCTAACCCTAACCCTAACACTATCCTAGGGCTGATGCTAACCCTAACCCTAACACTATCCTAGGCCTGATGGTAACCCTAACCCTAACCCTGACACTATCCTAGGGCTGATGCTAAACCTAACCCTAACACTATCCTAGGGCTGATGCTAACCCTAACCCTAACCCTAACACTATCCTAGGGCTGATGCTAACCCTAACGCTAACCCTAACACTATCCTTGAACTGATGCTAACTCTAACCCTAACCATAACACTATCCTAGGCCTGATGATAACCCTAACCCTAACTCTAACACTATCCTAGGGTTTATGTTAACCCTAACCCTAACACTATCCTAGGGCTGATGCTAACCCTAACCCTAAACCTAACACTATCCTAGGGCGGATGCTAAACCTAACCCTAACCCTAACACTATCCTAGGGCTGATGCTAACCCTAACCCTAACCCTAACACTATCCTAGGGCTGATGCTAACCCTAACCCTAACTCTAACACTATCTTAGGGCTGAGGCTAACCCTAACCCTAACACTATCCTAGGCCTGACGCTAACCCTAACCCTAACCCTAACTCTATCCTAGGGTTGATGCTAACCCTAACCCTAACACTATCCTAGGGCTGATGCTAACCCTAACCCTAACCCTAACACTATACTAGGGCTGATGCTAACCCTAAACCTAACACTATCCTAGGCCTGATGATAACACTAACCCTAACCCTAACACTATCCTAGGGCTGATGCTAACCCTAACCCTAACACTATCCTAGGGCTGATGCTAACCCTAACACTAACCTAACACTAACCTAAGTCTGATGCTAACCCTAGCCTCACACTATCCTAGGCCTGATGATAACCCTAACCCTAACCTTAACACTATCCTAGGGCTGATGCTAACCCTAACCCTAACCCTAACACTATCCTTAGAGCTGATGCTAACCCTAACCCTAACACTATCCTAGGCCTGATGATAACCCTAACCGTAACCCTGACACTATCCTAGGGCTGATGCTAACCCTAACCCTAACACTATCCTAGGGCTGATGCTAACCCTAACCCTAACCCTAACACTCTCCTAGGGCTGAGGCTAACCCTAACCCTAACACTATCCTAGGGTTGATGCTAACCCTAACCCTAACACTATCCTAGGGCTGATGCTAACCCTAACCCTAACCCTAACACTATCCTTGGGCTGATGATAACCCTAACCCTAACACTATCCTGGGCCTGATGCTAACCCTAACCCTAACCCTAACACTATCCTAGGGCTGATGCTAACCCTAACCCTAACCCTAACACTATCCTAGGGCAGATGCTAACCCTAACGCTAACCCTAACACTATCCTTGAACTGATGCTAACCCTAACCGTATCCCTAACACTATCCTAGGCCTGATGATAACCCTAACCCTAACCCTAACACTATCCTAGGATTTATGTTAACCCTAACCCTAACACTATCCTAGGGCTGATGCTAACCCTAACCCTAACCCTAACACTATCCTAGGGCGGATGCTAACCCTAATCCTAACCCTAACACTATCCTAGGGCTGATGCTAACCCTAACACTAACACTATCCTAGGGCTGATGCTAACCCTAACCCTAACATTATCCTAGGGCGGATGCTACCCCTAACCCTAACGGTAACACTATCCTAGGGCTGATGCTAAACCTAACACTAACACTATCCTAGGCCTGATGCTAACCCTAACCCTAACCCTAACACTATCCTAGGGCTGATGCTAACCCTAACCCTAACACTCTCCAAGGGCTGATGCTAACCCTAACCCTAACCCTAACACTACCTAGGGCTGATGCTTACCCTAACCCTAACTCTAACACTATCTTAGGGCTGAGGCTAACCCTAACCCTAACACTATCCTACGGCTGATGCTAACCCTAACCCTAACCCTAACACTATCCTAGGGCTGATGCTAACCCTAACCCTAACACTATCCTAGGGCTGATGCTAACCCTAACCCTAACCCTAACACTATCCTAGGGCTGATGCTAACCCTAACCCTAACACTAGCCTAGGGCTGATGCTAACCCTAACCCTAACCCTAACACTATCCTAGGGCTGATGCTAACCCTAACGCTAACCCTAACACTATCCTTGAACTGATGCTAACCCTAACCCTAACCCTAACACTATCCTAGGCCTGATGATAACCCTAACCCTAACCCTAACAGTATCCTAGGCTTTATGTTAACCCTAACCCTAACACTATCCTAGGGCTGATGCTAACCCTAAACCTAACACTATCCTAGGGCTGATGCTAACCCTAACCCTAACCCTAACACTATCCTAGGGCTGATGCTAACCCTAACACTAACACTATCCTAGGGCTGATGCTAACCCTAACCCTAACCCTAACACTATCCTAGGGCTGATGCTAACCCTAACCCTAACCCAAACACTATCCTAGGGTTGATGCTAACCCTAACCCTAACACTATCAAAGGGCTGATGCTAACCCTAACCCTAGCCCTAACACTATCCTTGGGCTGATGCTAACCCTAACCCTAACACTATCCTGGGCCTGATGCTAACCCTAACCCTAACCCTAACACTATCACAGGGCTGATGCTAACCCTAACCCTAACACTATGCTAGGGCTGATGCTAACCCTAACCCTAACCCTAACACTATCCTAGGGTTGATGCTAACCCTAACCCTAACACTATCCTAGGGCTGATGCTAACCCTAACCCTAACCCTAACACTATCCTAGGGCTGATGCTAACCCTAAGCCTAACACTATCCTAGGGCTGATGCTAACCCTAACCCTAACCCTAACACTATCCTAGGGCTGATGCTAAACCTAACGCTAAACCTAACACTATCCTAGGGGTGATGCTAACCCTAACCCTAACCCTAACACTATCCTAGGGCTGATGCTAACCCTAACCCTAACACTAACACTATCCTAGGCCTGATGCTAACCCTATCCCTAACCCTAACACACTCCTAGGGCTGATGCTAACCCTAACCCTAACACTATCCTAGGGCTGATGCTCACCCTAACCCTAACCCTAACACTATCCTAGGGCTGATGCTAACCCTAACCCTAACACTATCCTAGGTCTGATGCTAACCCTAACCCTAACAATATCTTAGGGCTGATGCTAACCCTAACCCTAACCCTAACACTATCCTAGGCCTGATGCTAACCCTATCCCTAACCCTAACACTCTCCTAGGGCTGAGGCCAACCCTAACCCTAACACTATCCTACGGCTGATGCTAACCCTAACCCTAACCCAAACACTATCCTAGGGTTAATGCTAACCCTAACACTAACACTATCCTAGGGCTGATGCTAACCCTAACCCTAACCCTAACACTATCCTAGGCATGATGCTAACCCTAACCCTAACCCTAACACTATCCTAGGGCTGATGCTAACCCTAACCCTAACACTATCCTAGGGCTGATGCTAACCCTAACCCTAACCCTAACACTATCCTAGGGCTGATGCTAACCCTAACCCTAACACTATCCTAGGCCTGATGGTAACCCTAACCCTAACCCTGACACTATCCTAGGGCTGATGCTAAACCTAACCCTAACACTATCCTAGGGCTGATGCTAACCCTAACCCTAACCCTAACACTATCCTAGGCCTGATGCTAACCCTAACGCTAACCCTAACACTATCCTTGAACTGATGCTAACTCTAACCCTAACCATAACACTATCCTAGGCCTGATGATAACCCTAACCCTAACCCTAACACTATCCTAGGGTTTATGTTAACCCTAACCCTAACACTATCCTAGGGCTGATGCTAACCCTAACCCTAAACCTAACACTATCCTAGGGCAGATGCTAAACCTAACCCTAACCCTAACACTATCCTAGGGCTGATGCTAACCCTAACCCTAACCCTAACACTATCCTAGGGCTGATGCTAACCCTAACCCTAACTCTAACACTATCTTAGGGCTGAGGCTAACCCTAACCCTAACACTATCCTAGGCCTGACGCTAACCCTAACCCTAACCCTAACTCTATCCTAGGGTTGATGCTAACCCTAACCCTAACACTATCCTAGGGCTGATGCTAACCCTAACCCTAACCCTAACACTATACTAGGGCTGATGCTAACCCTAAACCTAACACTATCCTAGGCCTGATGATAACCCTAACCCTAACCCTAACACTATCCTAGGGCTGATGCTAACCCTAACCCTAACACTATCCTAGGGCTGATGCTAACCCTAACCCTAACCCTAACACTCTCCTAGGGCTGAGGCTAACCCTAACCCTAACACTATCCTAGGGTTGATGCTAACCCTAACCCTAACACTATCCTAGGGCTGATGCTAACCCTAACCCTAACCCTAACACTATCCTTGGGCTGATGATAACCCTAACCCTAACACTATCCTGGGCCTGATGCTAACCCTAACCCTAACCCTAACACTATCCTAGGGCTGATGCTAACCCTAACCCTAACCCTAACACTATCCTAGGGCAGATGCTAACCCTAACGCTAACCCTAACACTATCCTTGAACTGATGCTAACCCTAACCCTAACCCTAACACTATCCTAGGCCTGATGATAACCCTAACCCTAACCCTAACACTATCCTAGGATTTATGTTAACCCTAACCCTAACACTATCCTAGGGCTGATGCTAACCCTAACCCTAACCCTAACACTATCCTAGGGCGGATGCTAACCCTAATCCTAACCCTAACACTATCCTAGGGCTGATGCTAACCCTAACACTAACACTATCCTAGGGCTGATGCTAACCCTAACCCTAACATTATCCTAGGGCGGATGCTACCCCTAACCCTAACGCTAACACTATCCTAGGGCTGATGCTAACCCTAACACTAACACTATCCTAGGCCTGATGCTAACCCTAACCCTAACCCTAACACTATCCTAGGGCTGATGCTAACCCTAACCCTAACACTATCCTAGGGCTGATGCTAACCCTAACACTAACACTATCCTAGGGCTGATGCTAACCCTAACCCTAACCCTAACACTCTCCAAGGGCTGATGCTAACCCTACCCCTAACCCTAACACTACCTAGGGCTGATGCCTACCCTAACCCTAACTCTAACACTATCTTAGGGCTGAGGCTAACCCTAACCCTAACACTATCCTACGGCTGATGCTAACCCTAACCCTAACCCTAACACTATCCTAGGGCTGATGCTAACCCTAACCCTAACACTATCCTAGGGCTGATGCTAACCCTAACCCTAACCCTAACACTATCCTAGGGCTGATGCTAACCCTAACCCTAACACTAGCCTAGGGCTGATGCTAACCCTAACCCTAACCCTAACACTATCCTAGGGCTGATGCTAACCCTAACGCTAACACTAACACTATCCTTGAACTGATGCTAACCCTAACCCTAACCCTAACACTATCCTAGGCCTGATGATAACCCTAACCCTAACCCTAACAGTATCCTAGGCTTTATGTTAACCCTAACCCTAACACTATCCTAGGGCTGATGCTAACCCTAAACCTAACACTATCCTAGGGCTGATGCTAACCCTAACCCTAACCCTAACACTATCCTAGGGCTGATGCTAACCCTAACACTAACACTATCCTAGGGCTGATGCTAACCCTAACCCTAACCCTAACACTATCCTAGGGCTGATGCTAACCCTAACCCTAACCCAAACACTATCCTAGGGTTGATGCTAACCCTAACCCTAACACTATCAAAGGGCTGATGCTAACCCTAACCCTAACCCTAACACTATCCTTGGGCTGATGCTAACCCTAACCCTAACACTATCCTGGGCCTGATGCTAACCCTAACCCTAACCCTAACACTATCACAGGGCTGATGCTAACCCTAACCCTAACACTATCCTTGGGCTGATGCTAACCCTAACCCTAACCCTAACACTATCCTAGGGCAGATGCTAACCCTAACGCTAAGCCTAACACTATCCTTGAACTGATGCTAACCCTAACCCTAACCCTAACACTATCCTAGGCCTGATGATAACCCTAACCCTAACCCTAACACTATCCTAGGGTTTATGTTAACCCTAACCCTAACACTATCCTAGGGCTGATGCTAACCCTAACCCTAACCCTAACACTATCCTAGGGCGGATGCTAACCCTAACCCTAACCCTAACACTATCCTAGGGCTGATGCTAACCCTAACCCTAACACTATCCTAGGGCTGATGCTAACCCTAACCCTAACCCTAACATTATCCTGGGGCGGATGCTAACCCTAACCCTAACCCTAACACTATCCTAGGGGGGATGCTAACCCTAACCATAACCCTAACACTATCCTAGGGCTGATGCTATCCCTAACACTAACACTATCCTAGGGCTGATGCTAACCCTAACCCTAACCCTAACACTCTCCAAGGGCTGATGCTAACCCTAACCCTAACACTATCGTAGGGCTGATGCTAACCCTAACCCTAACACTATGCTAGGGCTGATGCTAACCCTAACCCTAACCCTAACACTATCCTAGGGTTGATGCTAACCCTAACCCTAACACTATCCTAGGGCTGATGCTAACCCTAACCCTAACCCTAACACTATCCTAGGGCTGATGCTAACCCTAAGCCTAACACTATCCTAGGGCTGATGCTAACCCTAACCCTAACCCTAACACTATCCTAGGGCTGATGCTAACCCTAACGCTAAACCTAACACTATCCTAGGGGTGATGCTAACCCTAACCCTAACCCTAACA
This sequence comes from Lemur catta, assembly GCF_020740605.2. Taxonomy (NCBI): domain Eukaryota; kingdom Metazoa; phylum Chordata; class Mammalia; order Primates; family Lemuridae; genus Lemur; species Lemur catta. The sequence goes on from NC_059134.1 coordinate 3,706,238, forward strand.
CTATCCTAGGGCTGATGCTAACCCTAACCCTAACCCTAACACTATCCTAGGCCTGATGCTGACCCTATCCCTAACCCTAACACTCTCCTAGGGCTGATGCTAACCCTAACCCTAACACTATCCTAGGGCTGATGCTCACCCTAACCCTAACCCTAACACTATCCTAGGGCTGATGCTAACCCTAACCCTAACACTATCCTAGGTCTGATCCTAACCCTAACCCTAACACTATCTTAGGGCTGATGCTAACCCTAACCCTAACCCTAACACTATCCTAGGCCTGATGCTAACCCTATCCCTAACCCTAACACTCTCCTAGGGCTGAGGCCAACCCTAACCCTAACACTATCCTACGGCTGATGCTAACCCTAACCCTAACCCAAACACTATCCTAGGGTTAATGCTAACCCTAACACTAACACTATCCTAGGGCTGATGCTAACCCTAACCCTAACCCTAACACTATCCTTGGGCTGATGCTAACCCTAACCCTAACACTATCCTGGGCCTGATGCTAACCCTAACCCTAACCCTAACACTATCCTAGGGCTGATGCTAACCCTAACCCTAACACTATCCTTGGGCTGATGCTAACCCTAACCCTAACCCTAACACTATCCTAGGCATGATGCTAACCCTAACCCTAACCCTAACACTATCCTAGGGCTGATGCTAACCCTAACCCTAACACTATCCTAGGGCTGATGCTAACCCTAACCCTAACCCTAACACTATCCTAGGTTTGATGCTAACCCTAACCCTAACACTATCCTAGGCCTGATGGTAACCCTAACCCTAACCCTGACACTATCCTAGGGCTGATGCTAAACCTAACCCTAACACTATCCTAGGGCTGATGCTAACCCTAACCCTAACCCTAACACTATCCTAGGGCTGATGCTAACCCTAACGCTAACCCTAACACTATCCTTGAACTGATGCTAACTCTAACCCTAACCATAACACTATCCTAGGCCTGATGATAACCCTAACCCTAACCCTAACACTATCCTAGGGTTTATGTTAACCCTAACCCTAACACTATCCTAGGGCTGATGCTAACCCTAACCCTAAACCTAACACTATCCTAGGGCTGATGCTAACCCTAACCCTAACACTATCCTAGGGCTGATGCTAACCCTAACCCTAACTCTAACACTATCTTAGTGCTGAGGCTAATCCTAACCCTAACACTATCCTAGGCCTGACGCTAACCCTAACCCTAACCCTAACTCTATCCTAGGGTTGATGCTAACCCTAACCCTAACACTATCCTAGGGCTGATGCTAACCCTAACCCTAACCCTAACACTATACTAGAGCTGATGCTAACCCTAAACCTAAAACTATCCTAGGCCTGATGATAACCCTAACCCTAACCCTAACACTATCCTAGGGCTGATGCTAACCCTAACCCTAACACTATCCTAGGGCTGATGCTAACCCTAACCCTAACCCTAACACTAACCTAAGTCTGATGCTAACCCTAGCCTCACACTATCCTAGGCCTGATGATAATCCTAACCCTAACCTTAACACTATCCTAGGGCTGATGCTAACCCTAACCCTAACGCTAACACTATCCTAGAGCTGATGCTAACCCCAACCCTAACACTATCCTAGGCCTGATGATAACCCTAACCGTAACCCTGACACTATCCTAGGGCTGATGCTAACCCTAACCCTAACACTATCCTAGGGCTGATGCTAACCCTAACCCTAACCCTAACACTCTCCTAGGGCTGAGGCTAACCCTAACCCTAACACTATCCTAGGGTTGATGCTAACCCTAACCCTAACACTATCCTGGGGCTGATGCTAACCCTAACCCTAACCCTAACACTATCCTTGGGCTGATGCTAACCCTAACCCTAACACTATCCTGGGCCTGATGCTAACCCTAACCCTAACCCTAACACTATCCTAGGGCTGATGCTAACCCTAACCCTAACCCTAACACTATCCTAGGGCAGATGCTAACCCTAACGCTAACCCTAACACTATCCTTGAACTGATGCTAACCCTAACCCTAACCCTAACACTATCCTAGGCCTGATGATAACCCTAACCCTAACCCTAACACTATCCTAGGATTTATGTTAACCCTAACCCTAACACTATCCTAGGGCTGATGCTAACGCTAACCCTAACCCTAACACTATCCTAGGGCGGATGCTAACCCTAACCCTAACCCTAACACTATCCTAGGGCTGATGCTAACCCTAACACTAACACTATCCTAGGGCTGATGCTAACCCTAACCCTAACATTATCCTAGGGCAGATGCTAACCCTAACCCTAACCCTAACACTATCCTAGGGCTGATGCTAACCCTAACACTAACACTATCCTAGGCCTGATGCTAACCCTAACCCTAACCCTAACACTATCCTAGGGCTGATGCTAACCCTAACCCTAACACTATCCTAGGGCTGATGCTAACCCTAACCCTAACACTATCCTAGGGCTGATGCTAACCCTAACCCTAACCCTAACACTCTCCAAGGGCTGATGCTAACTCTAACCCTAACACTATCCTAGGGCTGATGCTAACCCTAACCCTAACTCTAACACTATCTTAGGGCTGAGGCTAACCCTAACCCTAACACTATCCTACGGCTGATGCTAACCCTAACCCTAACCCTAACACTATCCTAGGGCTGATGCTAACCCTAACCCTAACACTATCCTAGGGCTGATGCTAACCCTAACCCTAACCCTAACACTATCCTAGGGCTGATGCTAACCCTAACCCTGACACTATCCTAGGGCTGATGCTAACCCTAACCCTAACCCTAACACTATCCTAGGGCTGATGCTAACCCTAACCCTAAACTATCCTAGGCCTGATGATAACCCTAACCCTAACCCTAACACTATCCTAGGGCTGATGCTAACCCTAACCCTAACACTATCCTAGGGCTGATGCTAACCCTAACCCTAAACCTAACACTATCCTAGGGCTGATGCTAACCCTAACGCTAACCCTAACACTATCCTTGAACTGATGCTAACACTAACCCTAACCCTAACACTATCCTAGGCCTGATGATAACCCTAACCCTAACCCTAACAGTATCCTAGGCTTTATGTTAACCCTAACCCTAACACTATCCTAGGGCTGATGCTAACCCTAACCCTAAACCTAACACTATCCTAGGGCGGATGCTAACCCTAACCCTAACCCTAACACTATCCTAGGGCTGATGCTAACCCTAACACTAACACTATCCTAGGGCTGATGCTAACCCTAACCCTAACCCTAACACTATCCTTGGGCTGATGCTAACCCTAACCCTAACACTATCCTGGGCCTGATGCTAACCCTAACCCTAACCCTAACACTATCACAGGGCTGATGCTAACCCTAACCCTAACACTATCCTTGGGCTGATGCTAACCCTAACCCTAACCCTAACACTATCCTAGGGCAGATGCTAACCCTAACGCTAAGCCTAACACTATCCTTGAACTGATGCTAACCCTAACCCTAACCCTAACACTATCCTAGGCCTGATGATAACCCTAACCCTAACCCTAACACTATCCTAGGGTTTATGTTAACCCTAACCCTAACACTATCCTAGGGCTGATGCTAACCCTAACCCTAACCCTAACACTATCCTAGGGCGGATGCTAACCCTAACCATAACCCTAACACTATCCTAGGGCTGATGCTATCCCTAACACTAACACTATCCTAGGGCTGATGCTAACCCTAACCCTAACCCTAACACTCTCCAAGGGCTGATGCTAACCCTAACCCTAACCCAAACACTATCGTAGGGCTGATGCTAACCCTAACCCTAACACTATGCTAGGGATGATGCTAACCCTAACCCTAACCCTAACACTATCCTAGGGTTGATGCTAACCCTAACCCTAACACTATCCTAGGGCTGATGCTAACCCTAACCCTAACCCTAACACTATCCTAGGGCTGATGCTAACCCTAAGCCTAACACTATCCTAGGGCTGATGCTAACCCTAACCCTAACCCTAACACTATCCTAGGGCTGATGCTAACCCTAACGCTAAACCTAACACTATCCTAGGGGTGATGCTAACCCTAACCCTAACCCTAACACTATCCTAGGGCTGATGCTAACCCTAACCCTAACCCTAACACTATCCTAGGCCTGATGCTAACCCTATCCCTAACCCTAACACTCTCCTAGGGCTGATGCTAACCCTAACCCTAACACTATCATAGGGCTGATGCTAAACCTAACCATAACCCTAACACTATCCTAGGGCTGATGCTCACCCTAACCCTAACCCTAACACTATCCTAGGGCTGATGCTAACCCTAACCCTAACACTATCCTAGGTCTGATCCTAACCCTAACCCTAACACTATCTTAGGGCTGATGCTAACCCTAACCCTAACCCTAACACTATCCTAGGCCTGATGCTAACCCTATCCCTAACCCTAACACTCTCCTAGGGCTGAGGCCAACCCTAACCCTAACACTATCCTACGGCTGATGCTAACCCTAACCCTAACCCAAACACTATCCTAGGGTTAATGCTAACCCTAACACTAACACTATCCTAGGGCTGATGCTAACCCTAACCCTAACCCTAACACTATCCTTGGGCTGATGCTAACCCTAACCCTAACACTATCCTGGGCCTGATGCTAACCCTAACCCTAACCCTAACACTATCCTAGGGCTGATGCTAACCCTAACCCTAACACTATCCTTGGGCTGATGCTAACCCTAACCCTAACCCTAACACTATACTAGAGCTGATGCTAACCCTAAACCTAACACTATCCTAGGCCTGATGATAACCCTAACCCTAACCCTAACACTATCCTAGGGCTGATGCTAACCCTAACCCTAACACTATCCTAGGGCTGATGCTAACCCTAACCCTAAACCTAACACTAACCTAAGTCTGATGCTAACCCTAGCCTCACACTATCCTAGGCCTGATGATAACCCTAACCCTAACCTTAACACTATCCTAGGGCTGATGCTAACCCTAACCCTAACCCTAACACTATCCTAGAGCTGATGCTAACCCTAACCCTAACACTATCCTAGGCCTGATGATAACCCTAACCGTAACCCTGACACTATCCTAGGGCTGATGCTAACCCTAACCCTAACACTATCCTAGGGCTGATGCTAACCCTAACCCTAACCCTAACACTCTCCTAGGGCTGAGGCTAACCCTAACCCTAACACTATCCTAGGGTTGATGCTAACCCTAACCCTAACACTATCCTAGGGCTGATGCTAACCCTAACCCTAACCCTAACACTATCCTTGGGCTGATGCTAACCCTAACCCTAACACTATCCTGGGCCTGATGCTAACCCTAACCCTAACCCTAACACTATCCTAGGGCTGATGCTAACCCTAACCCTAACCCTAACACTATCCTAGGGCAGATGCTAACCCTAACGCTAACCCTAACACTATCCTAGGGCTGATGCTAACCCTAACCCTAACCCTAACACTATCCTAGGCCTGATGATAACCCTAACCCTAACCCTAACACTATCCTAGGATTTATGTTAACCCTAACCCTAACACTATCCTAGGGCTGATGCTAACGCTAACCCTAATCCTAACACTATACTAGGGCTGATGCTAACCCTAACCCTAACCCTAACACTATCCTAGGGCTGATGCTAACCCTAACACTAACACTATCCTAGGGCTGATGCTAACCCTAACCCTAACATTATCCTAGGGCAGATGCTAACCCTAACCCTAACCCTAACACTATCCTAGGGCTGATGCTAACCCTAACACTAACACTATCCTAGGCCTGATGCTAACCCTAACCCTAACCCTAACACTATCCTAGGGCTGATGCTAACCCTAACCCTAACACTATCCTAGGGCTGATGCTAACTCTAACCCTAACACTATCCTAGGGCTGATGCTAACCCTAACCCTAACCCTAACACTCTCCAAGGGCTGAAACTAACCCTAACCCTAACACTATCCTAGGGCTGATGCTAACCCTAACCCTAACTCTAACACTATCTTAGGGCTGAGGCTAACCCTAACCCTAACACTATCCTACGGCTGATGCTAACCCTAACCCTAACCCTAACACTATCCTAGGGCTGATGCTAACCCTAACCCTAACACTATCCTAGGGCTGATGCTAACCCTAACCCTAACCCTAACACTATCCTAGGGCTGATGCTAACCCTAACCCTAACACTATCCTAGGGCTGATGCTAACCCTAACCCTAACCCTAACACTATCCTAGGGCTGATGCTAACCCTAACCCTAAACTATCCTTGGCCTGATGATAACCCTAACCCTAACCCTAACACTATCCTAGGGCTAATGCTAACCCTAACACTAACACTATCCTAGGGCTGATGCTAACCCTAACCCTAAATCTAACACTATCCTAGGGCTGATGCTAACCCTAACGCTAACCCTAACACTATCCTTGAACTGATGCTAACCCTAACCCTAACCCTAACACTATCCTAGGCCTGATGATAACCCTAACCCTAACCCTAACAGTATCCTAGGCTTTATGTTAACCCTAACCCTAACACTATCCTAGGGCTGATGCTAACCCTAACCCTAAACCTAACACTATCCTAGGGCGGATGCTAACCCTAACCCTAACCCTAACACTATCCTAGGGCTGATGCTAACCCTAACACTAACACTATCCTAGGGCTGATGCTAACCCTAACCCTAACCCTAACACTCTCCAAGGGCTGATGCTAACCCTAACCCTAACCCTAACACTAACCTAGGGCTGATGCTAACCCTAACCCTAAACCTAACACTATCCTGGGGCTGATGCTAACCCTAACCCTAACACTAACACTATCCTAGGGCTGATGCTAACCCTAACCCTAACACTATCCTAGGGCTGATGCTAACCCTAACCCTAACTCTAACATTATCTTAGGGCTGAGGCTAACCCTAACCCTAACACTATCCTAGGCCTGACGCTAACCCTAACCCTAACCCTAACTCTATCCTAGGGTTGATGCTAACCCTAACCCTAACACTATCCTAGGGCTGATGCTAACCCTAACCCTAACCCTAACACTATACTAGGGCTGATGCTAACCCTAAACCTAACACTATCCTAGGCCTGATGATAACCCTAACCCTAACCCTAACACTATCCTAGGGCTGATGCTAACCCTAACCCTAACACTATCCTAGGGCTGATGCTAACCCTAACCCTAACCCTAACACTAACCTAAGTCTGATGCTAACCCTAGCCTCACACTATCCTAGGCCTGATGATAACCCTAACCCTAACCTTAACACTATCCTAGGGCTGATGCTAACCCTAACCCTAACCCTAACACTATCCTAGAGCTGATGCTAACCCTAACCCTAACACTATCCTAGGCCTGATGATAACCCTAACCGTAACCCTGACACTATCCTAGGGCTGATGCTAACCCTAACCCTAACACTATCCTAGGGCTGATGCTAACCCTAACCCTAACCCTAACACTCTCCTAGGGCTGAGGCTAACCCTAACCCTAACACTATCCTAGGGTTGATGCTAACCCTAACCCTAACACCATCCTAGGGCTGATGCTAACCCTAACCCTAACCCTTAACACTATCCTTGGGCTGATGCTAACCCTAACCCTAACACTATCCTGGGCCTGATGCTAACCCTAACCCTAACCCTAACACTATCCTAGGGCTGATGCTAACCCTAACCCTAACCCTAACACTATCCTAGGGCAGATGCTAACCCTAACGCTAACCCTAACACTATCCTTGAACTGATGCTAACCCTAACCCTAACCCTAACACTATCCTAGGCCTGATGATAACCCTAACCCTAACCCTAACACTATCCTAGGATTTATGTTAACCCTAACCCTAACACTATCCTAGGGCTGATGGTAACGCTAACCCTAACCCTAACACTATCCTAGGGCGGATGCTAACCCTAACCCTAACCCTAACACTATCCTAGGGCTGATGCTAACCCTAACACTAACACTATCCTAGGGCTGATGCTAACCCTAACCCTAACATTATCCTAGGGCGGATGCTAACCCTAACCCTAACCCTAACACTATCCTAGGGCTGATGCTAACCCTAACACTAACACTATCCTAGGCCTGATGCTAACCCTAACCCTAACCCTAACACTATCCTAGGGCTGATGCTAACCCTAACCCTAACACTATCCTAGGGCTGATGCTAACCCTAACCCTAACACTATCCTAGGGCTGATGCTAACCCTAACCCTAACCCTAACACTCTCCAAGGGCTGATGCTAACCCTAACCCTAACACTATCCTAGGGCTGATGCTAACCCTAACCCTAACTCTAACACTATCTTAGGGCTGAGGCTAACCCTAACCCTAACACTATCCTACGGCTGATGCTAACCCTAACCCTAACCCTAACACTATCCTAGGGCTGATGCTAACCCTAACCCTAACACTATCCTAGGGCTGATGCTAACCCTAACCCTAACCCTAACACTATCCTAGGGCTGATGCTAACCATAACCCTAACACTATCCTAGGCCTGATGATAACCCTAACCCTAACCCTAACACTATCCTAGGGCTGATGCTAACCCTAACCCTAACACTATCCTAGGGCTGATGCTAACCCTAACCCTAAACCTAACACTATCCTAGGGCTGATGCTAACCCTAACGCTAACCCTAACACTATCCTTGAACTGATGCTAACCCTAACCCTAACCCTAACACTATCCTAGGCCTGATGATAACCCTAACCCTAACCCTAACAGTATCCTAGGCTTTATGTTAACCCTAACCCTAACACTATCCTAGGGCTGATGCTAACCCTAACCCTAAACCTAACACTATCCTAGGGCGGATGCTAACCCTAACCCTAACCCTAACACTATCCTAGGGCTGATGCTAACCCTAACCCTAACACTATCCTAGGGCTGATGCTAACCTTAACCCTAACCCTAACACTATCCTAGGGCTGATGTTAACCCTAACGCTAACACTATCCTAGGGCTGATGCTAACCCTAACCCTAACCCTAACACTAAACTAGGGCTGATGCTAACCCTAACCCTAACACTATCCTGGGGCTGATGCTAACCCTAACCCTAACCCTAACACTATCCTAGGGCTGATGCTAACCCTAAACCTAACACTATCCTAGGGCTGATGCTAACCCTAACCCTAACCCTAACACTATCCTAGGGCTGATGCTAACCCTAACACTAACACTATCCTAGGGCTGATGCTAACCCTATCCCTAACCCTAACACTATCCTAGGGCTGATGCTAACCCTAACCCTAACCCAAACACTATCCTAGGGTTGATGCTAACCCTAACCCTAACACTATCCTAGGGCTGATGCTAACCCTAACCCTAACCCTAACACTATCCTTGGGCGGATGCTAACCCTAACCCTAACACTATCCTGGGCCTGATGCTAACCCTAACCCTAACCCTAACACTATCACAGGGCTGATGCTAACCCTAACCCTAACACTATCCTTGGGCTGATGCTAACCCTAACCCTAACCCTAACACTATCCTAGGGAAGATGCTAACCCTAACGCTAAGCCTAACACTATCCTTGAACTGATGCTAACCCTAACCCTAACCCTAACACTATCCTAGGCCTGATGATAACCCTAACCCTAACCCTAACACTATCCTAGGGTTTATGTTAACCCTAACCCTAACACTATCCTAGGGCTGATGCTAACCCTAACCCTAACCCTAACACTAATCTAGGGCGGATGCTAACCCTAACCCTAACCCTAACACTATCCTAGGGCTGATGCTAACCCTAACACTAACACTATCCTAGGGCTGATGCTAACCCTAACCCTAACCCTAACATTATCCTGGGGCGTATGCTAACCCTAACCCTAACCCTAACACTATCCTAGGGCTGATGCTAACCCTAACACTAACACTATCCTAGGCCTGATGTTAACCCTAACCCTAACCCTAACACTATCCTAGGGCTGATGCTAACCCTAACCCTAACACTATCCTAGGGCTCATGCTAACCCTAACCCTAACACTATCCTAGGGCTGATGCTAACCCTAACCCTAACCCTAACACTCTCCAAGGGCTGATGCTAACCCTAACCCTAACCCTAACACTATCCTAGGGCTGATGCTAACCCTAACCCTAACTCTAACACTATCTTAGGGCTGAGGCTAACCCTAACCCTAACACTATCCTACGGCTGATGCTAACCCTAACCCTAACCCTAACACTATCCTAGGGCTGATGCTAACCCTAACCCTAACACTATCCTAGGGCTGATGCTATCCCTAACCCTAACCCTAACACTATCCTAGGGCTGATGCTCACCCTAACGCTAACCCTAACACTATCCTAGAACTGATGCTAACCCTAACCCTAACCCTAACACTATCCTAGGCCTGATGATAACCCTAACCCTAACCCTAACACTATCCTAGGGTTTATGTTAACCCTAACCCTAACACTATCCTAGGGCTGATGCTAACCCTAACCCTAAACCTAACACTATCCTAGGGCGGATGCTAACCCTAACCCTAACCCTAACACTATCCTAGGCCTGATGCTAACCCTATCCCTAACCCTAACACTCTCCTAGGGTTGATGCTAACCCTAACCCTAACACTATCCTAGGGAAGATGCTAACCCTAACGCTAAGCCTAACACTATCCTTGAACTGATGCTAACCCTAACCCTAACCCTAACACTATCCTAGGCCTGATGATAACCCTAACCCTAACCCTAACACTATCCTAGGGTTTATGTTAACCCTAACCCTAACACTCTCCTAGGGCTGATGCTAACCCTAACCCTAACCCTAACACTAATCTAGGGCGGATGCTAACCCTAACCCTAACCCTAACACTATCCTAGGGCTGATGCTAACCCTAACACTAACACTATCCTAGGGCTGATGCTAACCCTAACCCTAACCCTAACATTATCCTGGGGCGGATGCTAACCCTAACCCTAACCCTAACACTATCCTAGGGCTGATGCTAACCCTAACACTAACACTATCCTAGGCCTGATGTTAACCCTAACCCTAACCCTAACACTATCCTAGGGCTGATGCTAACCCTAACCCTAACACTATCCTAGGGCTCATGCTAACCCTAACCCTAACACTATCCTAGGGCTGATGCTAACCCTAATCCTAACCCTAACACTCTCCAAGGGCTGATGCTAACCCTAACCCTAACCCTAACACTATCCTAGGGCTGATGCTAACCCTAACCCTAACTCTAACACTATCTTAGGGCTGAGGCTAACCCTAACCCTAACACTATCCTACGGCTGATGCTAACCCTAACCCTAACCCTAACACTATCCTAGGGCTGATGCTAACCCTAACCCTAACACTATCCTAGGGCTGATGCTATCCCTAACCCTAACCCTAACACTATCCTAGGGCTGATGCTCACCCTAACGCTAACCCTAACACTATCCTAGAACTGATGCTAACCCTAACCCTAACCCTAACACTATCCTAGGCCTGATGATAACCCTAACCATAACCCTAACCCTAACACTATCCTAGGGCTGATGCTAACCCTAACCCTAACACTATCCTAGGGCTGATGCTAACCCTAACCCTAACCCTAACACTATCCTAGGGTTGATGCTAACCCTAACCCTAACACTATCCTAGGGCTGATGATAACCTTAACCCTAACCCTAACACTATCCTAGGGCTGATGCTAACCCTAACGCTAACACTATCCTAGGGCTTATGCTAACCCTAACCCTAACCCTAACACTAACCTAGGGCTGATGCTAACCCTAACACTAACACTATCCTGGGGCTGTTGCTAACCCTAACCCTAACCCTAACACTATCCTAGGGCTGATGCTAACACTAACCCTAACACTATCCTAGGGCTGATGCTAACCCTAACCCTCACCCTAACACTATCCTAGGGCTGATGCTAACCCTAACACTAACACTATCATAGGGCTGATGCTAACCCTAACCCTAACCCTAACACTATCCTAGGGCTGATGCTAACCCTAACCCTAACCCAAACACTATCCTAGGGTTGATGCTAACCCTAACCCTAACACTATCCTAGGGCTGATGCTAACCCTAACCCTAACCCTAACACTATCCTTGGGCTGATGCTAACCCTAACCCTAACACTATCCTGGGCCTGATGCTAACCCTAACCCTAACCCTAACACTATCATAGGGCTGATGCTAACCCTAACCCTAACACTATCCTTGGGCTGATGCTATCCCTAACCCTAACCCTAACACTATCCTAGGCCTCATGATAACCCTAACCCTAACCCTAACACTATCCTAGGGTTTATGTTAACCCTAACCCTAACACAATCCTAGGGCTGATGCTAACCCTAACCCTAACCCTAACACTATCCTAGGGCGGATGCTAACCCTAACCCTAACCCTAACACTATCCTAGGGCTGATGCTAACCCTAACACTAACAGTATCCTAGGTCTGATGCTAACCCTAACCCTAACCCAAACATTATCCTAGGGCGGATGCTAACTCTAACCCTAACACTAACACTTTCCTAGGGCTGATGCTAACCCTAACACTAACACTATCCTAGGCCTGATGCTAACCCTAACCCTAACCCTAACACTATCCTAGGGCTGATGCTAACCCTAACCCTAACACTATCCTAGGGCTGATGCTAACCCTAACACTAACACTATCCTAGGGCGGATGCTAACCCTAACCCTAACCCTAAGACTATCCTAGGGCTGATGCTAACCCTAACACTAACACTATCCTAGGGCTGATGCTAACCCTAACCCTAACCCTAACATTATCCTAGGGCTGATGCTAACCCTAACCCTAACTCTAACACTATCTTAGGGCTGAGGCTAACCCTAACCCTAACACTATCCTACGGCTGATGCTAACCCTAACCCTAACCCTAACACTATCCTAGGGCTGATGCTAACCCTAACCCTAACACTATCCTAGGGCTGATGCTAACCCTAACCCTAACCCTAACACTATCCTAGGGCTGATGCTAACCCTAACCCTAACACTATCCTAGGGCTGATGCTAACCCTAACCCTAAACCAAACACTATCCTAGGGGGGATGCTAACCCTAACCCTAACCCTAACACTATCCTAGGGCTGATGCTAACCCTAACACTAACACTATCCTAGGGCTGATGCTAACCCTAACCCTAACCCTAACACTATCCTAGGGCTGATGCTAACCCTAACCCTAACCCTAACACTCTCCAAGGTCTGATGCTAACCCTAACCCTAACCCTAACACTATCCTAGGGCTGATGCTAACCCTAACCCTAACACTATCCTAGGGCTGATGCTAACCCTATCCCTAACCCTAACACTATCCTAGGGCTGATGCTAACCCTAACCCTAACACTATCCTAGGGCTGATGCTAACCCTAACCCTAACCCTAACACTATCCTAGGGCTGATGCTAACCCTAACACTAACACTATCCTAGGGCTGATGCTAACCCTAACCCTAACCCTAACACTATCCTAGGGCTGATGCTAACCCTAACCCTAACCCAAACACTATCCTAGGGTTGATGCTAACCCTAAGCCTAACACTATCCTAGGGCTGATGCTAACCCTAACCCTAACCCTAACACTATCCTTGGGCTGATGCTAACCCTAACCCTAACACTATCCTGGGCCTGATGCTAACCCTAACCCTAACCCTAACACTATCCTAGGGCTGATGCTAACCCTAACACTAACACTATCCTAGGGCTGATGCTAACCCTAACCCTAACCCTAACATTATCCTAGGGCTGATGCTAACCCTAACCCTAACTCTAACACTATCTTAGGGCTGAGGCTAACCCTAACCCTAACACTATCCTACGGCTGATGCTAACCCTAACCCTAACCCTAACACTATCCTAGGGCTGATGCTAACCCTAACCCTAACACTATCCTAGGGCTGATGCTAACCCTAACCCTAACCCTAACACTATCCTAGGGCTGATGCTAACCCTAACCCTACCACTATCCTAGGGCTGATGCTAACCCTAACCATAAACCTAACACTATCCTAGGGGGGATGCTAACCCTAACCCAAACCCTAACACTATCCTAGGGCTGATGCTAACCCTAACACTAACACTATCCTAGGGCTGATGCTAACCCTAACCCTAACCCTAACACTCTCCAAGGGCTGATGCTAACCCTTACCCTAACCCTAACACTCTCCAAGGGCTGATGCTAACCCTAACCCTAACCCTAACACTATCCTAGGGCTGATGCTAACCCTAACCCTAACACTATCCTAGGGCTGATGCTAACCCTAACCCTAACCCTAACACTATCCTAGGGCTGATGCTAACCCTAACCCTAACACTATCCTCGGGCTGATGCTAACCCTAACCCTAACCCTAACACTATCCTAGGGCTGATGCTAACCCTAACACTAACACTATCCTAGGGCTGATGCTAACCCTAACCCTAACCCTAACACTATCCTAGGGCTGATGCTAACCCTAACCCTAACCCAAACACTATACTAGGGTTGATGCTAACCCTAACCCTAACACTATCCTAGGGATGATGCTAACCCTAACCCTAACCCTAACACTATCCTTGGGCTGATGCTAACCCTAACCCTAACACTATCCTGGGCCTGATGCTAACCCTAACCCTAACCCTAACACTATCCTAGGGCTGATGCTAACCCTAACCCTAACACTATCCTTGGGCTGATGCTAACCCTAACCCTAACCCTAACACTATCCTAGGGCAGATGCTAACCCTAACGCTAACCCTAACCCTATCCTTGAACTGATGCTAACCCTAACCCTAACCCTAACACTATCCTAGGCCTGATGATAACCCTAACCCTAACCCTAACACTATCCTAGGGTTCATGTTAACCCTAACCCTAACACTATCCTAGGGCTGATGCTAACCCTAACCCTAACCCTAACACTATCCTAGGGCGGATGCTAACCCTAACCCTAACCCTAACACTATCCTAGGGCTGATGCTAACCCTAACACTAACACTACCCTAGGGCTGATGCTAACCCTAACCCTAACCCTAACATTATCCTAGGGCGGATGCTAACCCTAACCCTAACCCTAACACTATCCTAGGGCTGATGCTAACCCTAACACTAACACTATCCTAGGCCTGATGCTAACCCTAACCCTAACCCTAACACTATCCTAGGGCTGATGCTAACCCTAACCCTAACAATATCCTAGGGCTGATGCTCACCCTAACACTAACACTATCCTAGGGCTGATGCTAACCCTAACCCTAACCCTAACACTCTCCAAGGACTGACGCTAACCCTAACCATAACCCTAACACTATCCTAGGGCTGATGCTAACCCTAACCCTAACTCTAACACTATCTTAGGGCTGAGGCTAACCCTAACCCTAACACTATCCTACGGCTGATGCTAACCCTAACCCTAACCCTAACACTATCCTAGGGCTGATGCTAACCCTAACCAAAACACTATCCTAGGCATGATGCTAACCCTAACCCTAACCCTAACACTATCCTAGGGCTGATGCTAACCCTAACCCTAACACTATCCTAGGGCTGATGCTAACCCTAACCCTAACCCTAACACTATCCTAGGGCTGATGCTAACCCTAACCCTAACTCTAACACTATCTTAGGGCTGAGGCTAACCCTAACCCTAACACTATCCGACGGCTGATGCTAACCCGAACCCTAACCCTAACACTATCCTAGGGCTGATGCTAACCCTAACCATAACACGATCCTCGGCCTGATGCTAACCCTAACCCTAACCCTAACTCTATCCTAGCGTTGATGCTAACCCTAACCCTAACACTATCCTAGGGCTGATGCTAACCCTAACCCTAACCCTAACACTATCCTAGGGCTGATGCTAACCCTAACCCTAACACTATCCTAGGCCTGATGGTAACCCTAACCCTAACCCTAACACTATCCTAGGGCTGATGCTAACCCTAACCCTAACACTATCCTAGGGCTGATGCTAACCCTAACCCTAACCCTAACACTATCCTAAGTCTGATGCTAACCCTAGCCCTCACACTATCCTAGGCCTGATGCTAACCCTAACCCTAACCTTAACACTATCCTAGGGCTGATGCTAACCCTAACCCTAACACTATCCTAGGCCTGATGATAACCCTAACCCTAACCCTGACACTATCCTAGGCCTGATGCTAACCCTAACCCTAACACTATCCTAGGGCTGATGCTAACCCTAACCCTAACACTATCCTAGGGCTGATGCTAACCCTAACCCTAACCCTAACACTATCCTAGGCCTGATGCTAACCCTATCCCTAACCCTAACACTCTCCTAGGGCTAAGGCTAACCCTAACCCTAACACTATCCTAGGGCTGATGCTAACCCTAACCCTAACCCAAACACTATCCTAGGGTTGATGCTAACCCTAACCCTAACACTATCCTTGGGCTGATGCTAACCCTAACCCTAACCCTAACACTATCCTAGGGCAGATGCTAACCCTAACGCTAACCCTAACACTATCCTTGAACTGATGCTAACCCTAACCCTAACCCTAACACTATCCTAGGCCTGATGATAACCCTAACCCTAACCCTAACACTATCCTAGGGTTTATGTTAACCCTAACCCTAAAACTATCCTAGGGCTGAGGCTAACCCTAACCGTAACCCTAACACTATCCTAGGGCTGATGCTAACCCTAACACTAACACTATCCTAGGGCTGATGCTAACCCTAACCCTAACCCAAACATTATCCTAGGGCGGATGCTAACCCTAACCCTAACCCTAACACTATCCTAGGGCTGATGCTAACCCTAACACTAACACTATCCTAGGCCTGATGCTAACCCTAACCCTAACCCAAACACTATCCTAGGGCTGATGCTAACCCTAACCCTAACCCAAACACTATCCTAGGGTTGATGCTAACCCTAACCCTAACACTATCCTAGGGCTGATGCTAACCCTAACCCTAACCCTAACACTATCCTTGGGCTGATGCTAACCCTAACCCTAACACTATCCTGGGCCTGATGCGAACCCTAACCCTAACCCTAACACTATCATAGGGCTGATGCTAACCCTAACCCTAACACTATCCTTGGGCTGATGCTATCCCTAACCCTAACCCTAACACTATCCTAGGCCTCATGATAACCCTAACCCTAACCCTAACACTATCCTAGGGTTTATGTTAACCCTAACCCTAACACAATCCTAGGGCTGATGCTAACCCTAACCCTAACCCTAACACTATCCTAGGGCGGATGCTAACCCTAACCCTAACCCTAACACTATCCTAGGGCTGATGCTAACCCTAACACTAACAGTATCCTAGGTCTGATGCTAACCCTAACCCTAACCCAAACATTATCCTAGGGCGGATGCTAACTCTAACCCTAACACTAACACTTTCCTAGGGCTGATGCTAACCCTAACACTAACACTATCCTAGGCCTGATGCTAACCCTAACCCTAACCCTAACACTATCCTAGGGCTGATGCTAACCCTAACCCTAACACTATCCTAGGGCTGATGCTAACCCTAACACTAACACTATCCTAGGGCGGATGCTAACCCTAACCCTAACCCTAAGACTATCCTAGGGCTGATGCTAACCCTAACACTAACACTATCCTAGGGCTGATGCTAACCCTAACCCTAACCCTAACATTATCCTAGGGCTGATGCTAACCCTAACCCTAACTCTAACACTATCTTAGGGCTGAGGCTAACCCTAACCCTAACACTATCCTACGGCTGATGCTAACCCTAACCCTAACCCTAACACTATCCTAGGGCTGATGCTAACCCTAACCCTAACACTATCCTAGGGCTGATGCTAACCCTAACCCTAACCCTAACACTATCCTAGGGCTGATGCTAACCCTAACCCTAACACTATCCTAGGGCTGATGCTAACCCTAACCCTAAACCAAACACTATCCTAGGGGGGATGCTAACCCTAACCCTAACCCTAACACTATCCTAGGGCTGATGCTAACCCTAACACTAACACTATCCTAGGGCTGATGCTAACCCTAACCCTAACCCTAACACTATCCTAGGGCTGATGCTAACCGTAACCCTAACCCTAACACTCTCCAAGGTCTGATGCTAACCCTAACCCTAACCCTAACACTATCCTAGGGCTGATGCTAACCCTAACCCTAACACTATCCTAGGGCTGATGCTAACCCTATCCCTAACCCTAACACTATCCTAGGGCTGATGCTAACCCTAACCCTAACACTATCCTAGGGCTGATGCTAACCCTAACCCTAACCCTAACACTATCCTAGGGCTGATGCTAACCCTAACACTAACACTATCCTAGGGCTGATGCTAACCCTAACCCTAACCCTAACACTATCCTAGGGCTGATGCTAACCCTAACCCTAACCCAAACACTATCCTAGGGTTGATGCTAACCCTAAGCCTAACACTATCCTAGGGCTGATGCTAACCCTAACCCTAACCCTAACACTATCCTTGGGCTGATGCTAACCCTAACCCTAACACTATCCTGGGCCTGATGCTAACCCTAACCCTAACCCTAACACTATCCTAGGGCTGATGCTAACCCTAACACTAACACTATCCTAGGGCTGATGCTAACCCTAACCCTAACCCTAACATTATCCTAGGGCTGATGCTAACCCTAACCCTAACTCTAACACTATCTTAGGGCTGAGGCTAACCCTAACCCTAACACTATCCTACGGCTGATGCTAACCCTAACCCTAACCCTAACACTATCCTATGGCTGATGCTAACCCTAACCATAACACTATCCTAGGGCTGATGCTAACCCTAACCCTAACCCTAACACTATCCTAGGGCTGATGCTAACCCTAACCCTAGCACTATCCTAGGGCTGATGCTAACCCTAACCATAAACCTAACACTATCCTAGGGGGGATGCTAACCCTAACCCAAACCCTAACACTATCCTAGGGCTGATGCTAACCCTAACACTAACACTATCCTAGGGCTGATGCTAACCCTAACCCTAACCCTAACACTCTCCAAGGGCTGATGCTAACCCTTACCCTAACCCTAACACTCTCCAAGGGCTGATGCTAACCCTAACCCTAACCCTAACACTATCCTAGGGCTGATGCTAACCCTAACCCTAACACTATCCTAGGGCTGATGCTAACCCTAACCCTAACCCTAACACTATCCTAGGGCTGATGCTAACCCTAACCCTAACACTATCCTCGGGCTGATGCTAACCCTAACCCTAACCCTAACACTATCCTAGGGCTGATGCTAACCCTAACACTAACACTATCCTAGGGCTGATGCTAGCCCTAACCCTAACCCTAACACTATCCTAGGGCTGATGCTAACCCTAACCCTAACCCAAACACTATACTAGGGTTGATGCTAACCCTAACCCTAACACTATCCTAGGGATGATGCTAACCCTAACCCTAACCCTAACACTATCCTTGGGCTGATGCTAACCCTAACCCTAACACTATCCTGGGCCTGATGCTAACCCTAACCCTAACCCTAACACTATCCTAGGGCTGATGCTAACCCTAACCCTAACACTATCCTTGGGCTGATGCTAACCCTAACCCTAACCCTAACACTATCCTAGGGCAGATGCTAACCCTAACGCTAACCCTAACCCTATCCTTGAACTGATGCTAACCCTAACCCTAACCCTAACACTATCCTAGGCCTGATGATAACCCTAACCCTAACCCTAACACTATCCTAGGGTTCATGTTAACCCTAACCCTAACACTATCCTAGGGCTGATGCTAACCCTAACCCTAACCCTAACACTATCCTAGGGCGGATGCTAACCCTAACCCTAACCCTAACACTATCCTAGGGCTGATGCTAACCCTAACACTAACACTATCCTAGGGCTGATGCTAACCCTAACCCTAACCCTAACATTATCCTAGGGCGGATGCTAACCCTAACCCTAACCCTAACACTATCCTAGGGCTGATGCTAACCCTAACACTAACACTATCCTAGGCCTGATGCTAACCCTAACCCTAACCCTAACACTATCCTAGGGCTGACGCTAACCCTAACCCTAACAATATCCTAGGGCTGATGCTCACCCTAACACTAACACTATCCTAGGGCTGATGCTAACCCTAACCCTAACCCTAACACTCTCCAAGGACTGACGCTAACCCTAACCATAACCCTAACACTATCCTAGGGCTGATGCTAACCCTAACCCTAACTCTAACACTATCTTAGGGCTGAGGCTAACCCTAACCCTAACACTATCCTACGGCTGATGCTAACCCTAACCCTAACCCTAACACTATCCTAGGGCTGATGCTAACCCTAACCAAAACACTATCCTAGGCATGATGCTAACCCTAACCCTAACCCTAACACTATCCTAGGGCTGATGCTAACCCTAACCCTAACACTATCCTAGGGCTGATGCTAACCCTAACCCTAACCCTAACACTATCCTAGGGCTGATGCTAACCCTAACCCTAACTCTAACACTATCTTAGGGCTGAGGCTAACCCTAACCCTAACACTATCCGACGGCTGATGCTAACCCGAACCCTAACCCTAACACTATCCTAGGGCTGATGCTAACCCTAACCATAACACGATCCTCGGCCTGATGCTAACCCTAACCCTAACCCTAACTCTATCCTAGCGTTGATGCTAACCCTAACCCTAACACTATCCTAGGGCTGATGCTAACCCTAACCCTAACCCTAACACTATCCTAGGGCTGATGCTAACCCTAACCCTAACACTATCCTAGGCCTGATGGTAACCCTAACCCTAACCCTAACACTATCCTAGGGCTGATGCTAACCCTAACCCTAACACTATCCTAGGGCTGATGCTAACCCTAACCCTAACCCTAACACTATCCTAAGTCTGATGCTAACCCTAGCCCTCACACTATCCTAGGCCTGATGCTAACCCTAACCCTAACCTTAACACTATCCTAGGGCTGATGCTAACCCTAACCCTAACCCTAACACTATCCTAGAGCTGATGCTAACCCTAACCCTAACACTATCCTAGGCCTGATGATAACCCTAACCCTAACCCTGACACTATCCTAGGCCTGATGCTAACCCTAACCCTAACACTATCCTAGGGCTCATGCTAACCCTAACCCTAACCCTAACACTATCCTAGGCCTGATGCTAACCCTATCCCTAACCCTAACACTCTCCTAGGGCTAAGGCTAACCCTAACCCTAACACTATCCTAGGGCTGATGCTAACCCTAACCCTAACCCAAACACTATCCTAGGGTTGATGCTAACCCTAACCCTAACACTATCCTTGGGCTGATGCTAACCCTAACCCTAACCCTAACACTATCCTAGGGCAGATGCTAACCCTAACGCTAACCCTAACACTATCCTTGAACTGATGCTAACCCTAACCCTAACCCTAACACTATCCTAGGCCTGATGATAACCCTAACCCTAACCCTAACACTATCCTAGGGTTTATGTTAACCCTAACCCTAAAACTATCCTAGGGCTGAGGCTAACCCTAACCGTAACCCTAACACTATCCTAGGGCTGATGCTAACCCTAACACTAACACTATCCTAGGGCTGATGCTAACCCTAACCCTAACCCAAACATTATCCTAGGGCGGATGCTAACCCTAACCCTAACCCTAACACTATCCTAGGGCTGATGCTAACCCTAACACTAACACTATCCTAGGCCTGATGCTAACCCTAACCCTAACCCAAACACTATCCTAGGGCTGATGCTAACCCTAAGCCTAACACTATCCTAGGGCTGATGCTAACCCTAACACTAACACTATCCTAGGGCGGATGCTAACCCTAACCCTAACGCTAACACTATCCTAGGGCTGATGCTAACCCTAACGCTGACACTATCCTAGGGCTGATGATAACCCTAACCCTAACCCTAACATTATCCTAGGGCTGATGCTAACCCTAACCCTAACTCTAACACTATCTTAGGGCTGAGGCTAACCCTAACCCTAACACTATCCTACGGCTGATGCTAACCCTAACCCTAACCCTAACACTATCCTAGGGCTGATGCTAACCCTAACCCTAACCCTAACGCTATCCTAGGGCTGATGCTAACCCTAACCCTAACACTATCCTAGGTCTGATGCTAACCCTAACCCTAAACCTAACACTATCCTAGGGGGGATGCTAACCCTAACCCTAACCCTAACACTATCCTAGGGCTGATGCTAACCCTAACACTAACACTATCCTAGGGCTCATGCTAACCCTAACCCTAACCCTAACACTCTCCAAGGGCTGAGGCTAACCCTAACCCTAACCCTAACACTATCCTAGGGCTGATGCTAACCCTAACCCTAACAGTATCCTAGGGCTGATGCTAACCCTAACCCTAACACTATCTTAGGGCTGATGTTAACCCTAACCCTAACACTATCCTAGGGCTGATGCTAACCCTAACACTAACCCTAACACTAACCTAGGGCTGATGGTAACCCTAACCCTAACACTATCCTAGGGCTGATGCTAACCCTAACCCTAACCCTAACACTATCCTAGGGCTGATGCTAACCCTAACCCTAACCCTAACACTATCCTAGGGCTGATGCTAACCCTAACACTAACACTATCCTAGGGCTGATGCTAACCCTAACCCTAACCCTAACACTATCCTAGGGCTGATGCTAACCCTAACCCTAACCCAAACACTATCCTAGGGTTGATGCTAACCCTAACCCTAACACTATCCTAGGGCTGATGCTAACCCTAACCCTAACCATAACACTATCCTTGGGCTGATGCTAACCCTAACCATAACACTATCCTGGGGCTGATGCTAACCCTAACCCTAACCCTAACACTATCCTAGGCCTGATGATAACCCTAACCCTAACCCTAACACTATCCTAGGATTTATGTTAACCCTAACCCTAACACTATCCTAGGGCTGATGCTAACCCTAACCCTAACCCTAACACTATCCTAGGGCGGATGCTAACCCTAACCCTAACCCTAACACTATCCTAGGGCTGATGCTAACCCTAACACTAACACTATCCTAGGGCTGATGCTAACCCTAACCCTAACCCTAACATTATCCTAGGGCGGATGCTAACACTAACCCTAACCCAAACACTATCCTAGGGCTGATGCTAACCCTAACACTAACACTATCCTAGGCCTGATGCTAACCCTAACCCTAACCCTAACACTATCCTAGGGCTGATGCTAACCCTAACCCTAACACTATCCTAGGGCTGATGCTAACCCTAACCCTAACAATATCCTAGGGCTGATGCTAACCCTAACCCTAACCCTAACACTCTCCAAGGTCTGATGCTAACACTAACCCTAACCCTAACACTATCCTAGGGCTGATGCTAACCCTAACCCTAACCCTAACACTATCCTAGGGCTGATGCTAACCCTAACGCTAACCCTAACACTATCCTTGAACTGATGCTAACCCTAACCCTAACCCTAACACTATCCTAGGCCTGATGATAACCCTAACCCTAACCCTAACACTATCCTAGGGTTTATGTTAACCCTAACCCTAACACTATCCTAGGGCTGATGATAACCCTAACCCTAACCCTAACACTATCCTAGGGCTGATGCTAACCCTAACACTAACACTATCCTAGGGCTGATGCTAACCCTAACCCTAACCCTAACACTATCCAAGGGCTGATGCTAACCCTAACCCTAACCCTAACACTATCCTAGGGCTGATGCTAACCCTAACCCTAACACTATCCTAGGGCTGATGCTAACCCTAACCCTAACCCTAACACTATCCTAGGGTTGATGCTAACCCTAACCCTAACACTATCCTAGGGCTGATGCTAACCTTAACCCTAACCCTAACACTATCCTAGGGCTGATGCTAACCCTAACGCTAACACTATCCTAGGGCTGATGCTAACCCTAACCCTAACCCTAACACTAACCTAGGGCTGATGCTAACCCTAACCCTAACACTATCCTGGGGCTGATGCTAACCCTAACCCTAACCGTAACACTATCCTAGGGCTGATGCTAACCCCAACCCTAACACTATCCTAGGGCTGATGCTAACCATAACCCTAACCCTAACACTATCCTAGGGCTGATGCTAACCCTAACCCTAACACTATCCTAGGGCTGATGCTAACCCTAACACTAACACTATCCTAGGGCGGATGCTAACCCTAACCCTAACCCTAACACTATCCTAGGGCTGATGCTAACCCTAACACTAACACTATCCTAGGGCTGATGCTAACCCTAACCCTAACCCTAACATTATCCTAGGGCTGATGCTAACCCTAACCCTAACTCTAACACTATCTTAGGGCTGAGGCTAACCCTAACCCTAACACTATCCTACGGCTGATGCTAACCCTAACCCTAACCCTAACACTATCCTAGGGCTGATGCTAACCCTAACCCTAACACTATCCTAGGGCTGATGCTAACCCTAACCCTAACCCTAACACTATCCTAGGGCTGATGCTAACCCTAACCCTAACACTATCCTAGGGCTGATGCTAACCCTAACCCTAAACCTAACACTATCCTAGGGGGGATGCTAACCCTAACCCTAACCCTAACACTATCCTAGGGCTGATGCTAACCCTAACCCTAACACTATCCTAGGGCTGATGCTAACCCTAACCCTAACCCTAACACTATCCTAGGGTTGATGCTAACCGTAACCCTAACACTATCCTAGGGCTGATGCTAACCCTAACCCTAACCCTAACACTATCTTAGGGCTGATGTTAACCCCAACCCTAACACTATCCTAGGGCTGATGCTAACCCTAACCCTAACCCTAACACTAACCTAGGGCTGATGCTAACCCTAACCCTAACACTATCCTAGGGCTGATGCTAACCCTAACCCTAACACTATCCTTGGGCTGATGCTAACCCTAACCCTAACCCTAACACTATCCTAGGGCAGATGCTAACCCTAACGCTAACCCTAACACTATCCTTGAACTGATGCTAACCCTAACCCTAACCCTAACACTATCCTAGGCCTGATGCTAACCCTAACCCTAACCCTAACACTATCCTAGGGTTTATGTTAACCCTAACCCTAACACTATCCTAGGGCTGATGCTAACCCTAACCCTAACCCTAACACTATCCTAGGGCGGATGCTAACCCTAACCCTAACCCTAACACTATCCTAGGGCTGATGCTAACCCTAACACTAACACTATCCTATGGCTGATGCTAACCCTAACCCTAACCCTAACATTATCCTAGGGCGGATGCTAACCCTAACCCTAACCCTAACAGTATCCTAGGGCTGATGCTAACCCTAACACTAACACTATCCTAGGCCTGATGCTAACCCTAACCCTAACCCTAACACTATCCTAGGGCTAATGCTAACCCTAACCCTAACACTATCCTAGGGCTGATGCTCACCCTAACACTAACACTATCCTAGGGCTGATGCTAACCCTAACCCTAACCCTAACACTCTCCAAGGGCTGATGCTAACCCTAACCCTAACCCTAACACTATCCTAGGGCTGATGCTAACCCTAACCCTAACTCTAACACTATCTTAGGGCTGAGGCTAACCCTAACCCTAACACTATCCTACGGCTGATGCTAACCCTAACCCTAACCCTAACACTATCCTAGGGCTGATGCTAACCCTAACCCTAACACTATCCTAGGCCTGATGCTAACCCTAACCCTAACCCTAACACTATCCTAGGGCTGATGCTAACCCAAACCCTAACACTATCCTAGGGCTGATGCTAACCCTAACCCTAACCCTAACACTATCCTAGGGCTGATGCTAACCCTAACCCTAACTCTAACACTATCTTAGGGCTGAGGCTAACCCTAACCCTAACACTATCCTAGGGCTGATGCTAACCCGAACCCTAACCCTAACACTATCCTAGGGCTGATGCTAACCCTAACCATAACACGATCCTAGGCCTGATGCTAACCCTAACCCTAACCCTAACTCTATCCTAGTGTTGATGCTAACCCTAACCCTAACACTATCCTAGGCCTGATGCTAACCCTATCCCTAACCCTAACACTCTCCTAGGGCTAAGGCTAACCCTAACCCTAACACTATCCTAGGGCTGATGCTAACCCTAACCCTAACCCAAACACTATCCTAGGGTTGATGCTAACCCTAACCCTAACACTATCCTAGGGCTGATGCTAACCCTAACCCTAACCCTAACACTATCCTTGGGCTGATGCTAACCCTAACCCTAACACTATCCTGGGCCTGATGCTAACCCTAACCCTAACCCTAACACTATCATAGGGCTGATGCTAACCCTAACCCTAACACTATCCTTGGGCTGATGCTAACCCTAACCCTAACCCTAACACTATCCTAGGGCAGATGCTAACCCTAACGCTAACCCTAACACTATCCTTGAACTGATGCTAACCCTAACCCTAACCCTAACACTATCCTAGGCCTGATGATAACCCTAACCCTAACCCTAACACTATCCTAGGGTTTATGTTAACCCTAACCCTAACACTCTCCTAGGGCTGATGCTAACCCTAACCCTAACCCTAACAGTATCCTAGGGCTGATGCTAACCCTAACACTAACACTATCCTAGGGCTGATGCTAACCCTAACCCTAACCCAAACATTATCCTAGGGCGGATGCTAACCCTAACCCTAACCCTAACACTCTCCAAGGGCTGATGCTAACCCTAACCCTAACCCTAACACTATCCTACGGCTGATGCTAACCCTAACCCTAACCCTAACACTATCCTAGGGCTGATGCTAACCCTATCCCTAACACTATCCTAGGCCTGAAGCTAACCCTAACCCTAACCCTAACACTATCCTAGGGCTGATGCTAACCCAAACCCTAACACTATCCTAGGGCTGATGCGAACCCTAACCCTAACCCTAACTCTATCCTAGCGTTGATGATAACCCTAACTCTAACACTATCCTAGGGCTGATGCTAACCCTAACCCTAACCCTAACACTATCCTAGGGCTGATGCTAACCCTAACCCCAACAGTATCCTAGGGCTGATGCTAACCCTAACCCTAACCCTAACACTATCCTAGGGCTGATGCTAACCCTAACACTAACACTATCCTAGGGCTGATGCTAACCCTAACCCTAACCCTAACACTATCCTAGGGCTGATGCTAACCCTAACCCTAAACCAAACACTATACTAGGGTTGATGCTAACAATAACCCTAACACTATCCTAGGGCTGATGCTAACCCTAACCCTAACCCTAACACTATACTTGGGCTGATGCTAACCCTAACCCTAACACTATCCTGGGCCTGATGGTAACCCTAACCCTAACCCTAACACTATCCTAGGGCTGATGCTAACCCTAACCCTAACACTATCCTTGGGCTGATGCTAACCCTAACCCTAACCCTAACACTATCCTAGGGCAGATGCTAACCCTAACGCTAACCCTAACACTATCCTTGAACTGATGCTAACCCTAACCCTAACCCTAACACTGTCCTAGGCCTGATGATAACCCTAACCCTAACCCTAACACTATCCTAGGGTTTATGTTAACCCTAACCCTAACACTATCCTAGGGCTGATGCTAACCCTAACCCTAACCCTAACACTATCCTAGGGCGGATGCTAACCCTAACCCTAACCCTAACACTATCCTAGGGCTGATGCTAACCCTAACACTAACACTATCCTATGGCTGATGCTAACCCTAACCCTAACCCTAACATTATCCTAGGGCGGATGCTAACCCTAACCCTAACCCTAACAGTATCCTAGGGCTGATGCTAACCCTAACACTAACACTATCCTAGGCCTGATGCTAACCCTAACCCTAACCCTAACACTATCCTAGGGCTAATGCTAACCCTAACCCTAACACTATCCTAGGGCTGATGCTCACCCTAACACTAACACTATCCTAGGGCTGATGCTAACCCTAACCCTAACCCTAACACTCTCCAAGGGCTGATGCTAACCCTAACCCTAACCCTAACACTATCCTAGGGCTGATGCTAACCCTAACCCTAACTCTAACACTATCTTAGGGCTGAGGCTAACCCTAACCCTAACACTATCCTACGGCTGATGCTAACCCTAACCCTAACCCTAACACTATCCTAGGGCTGATGCTAACCCTAACCATAACACGATCCTAGGCCTGATGCTAACCCTAACCCTAACCCTAACTCTATCCTAGTGTTGATGCTAACCCTAACCCTAACACTATCCTAGGCCTGATGCTAACCCTATCCCTAACCCTAACACTCTCCTAGGGCTAAGGCTAACCCTAACCCTAACACTATCCTAGGGCTGATGCTAACCCTAACCCTAACCCAAACACTATCCTAGGGTTGATGCTAACCCTAACCCTAACACTATCCTAGGGCTGATGCTAACCCTAACCCTAACCCTAACACTATCCTTGGGCTGATGCTAACCCTAACCCTAACACTATCCTGGGCCTGATGCTAACCCTAACCCTAACCCTAACACTATCATAGGGCTGATGCTAACCCTAACCCTAACACTATCCTTGGGCTGATGCTAACCCTAACCCTAACCCTAACACTATCCTAGGGCAGATGCTAACCCTAACGCTAACCCTAACACTATCCTTGAACTGATGCTAACCCTAACCCTAACCCTAACACTATCCTAGGCCTGATGATAACCCTAACCCTAACCCTAACACTATCCTAGGGTTTATGTTAACCCTAACCCTAACACTCTCCTAGGGCTGATGCTAACCCTAACCCTACCCTAACAGTATCCTAGGGCTGATGCTAACCCTAACACTAACACTATCCTAGGGCTGATGCTAACCCTAACCCTAACCCAAACATTATCCTAGGGCGGATGCTAACCCTAACCCTAACCCTAAGACTATCCTAGGGCTGATGCTAACCCTAACACTAACACTATCCTAGGCCTGATGCTAACCCTAACCCTAACCCTAACACTATCCTAGGGCTGATGCTAACCCTAAGCCTAACACTATCCTAGGGCGGAAGCTAACCCTAACCCTAAACCTAACACTATCCTAGGGCTGATGCTAACCCTAACACTAACACTATCCTAGGGCTGATGCTAACCCTAACCTTAACCCTAACATTATCCTAGGGCTGATGCTAACCCTAACCCTAACCCTAACGCTATCCTAGGGCTGATGCTCACCCTAACCCTAACACTATCCTAGGGCTGATGCTAACCCTAACCCTAACCCTAACACTATCCTAGGGCTGATGCTAACCCTAACACTAACAATATCCTAGGGCTGATGCTAACCCTAACCCTAACCCTAACATTATCCTAGGGCGGATGCTAACCCTAACCCTAACCCAAACACTATCCTAGGGCTGATGCTAACCCTAACACTAACACTATCCTAGGCCTGATGCTAACCCTAACCCTAACCCAACACTATCCTAGGGCTGATGCTAACCCTAACCCTAACACTATCCTAGGGCTGATGCTAACCCTAACCCTAACAATATCCTAGGGCTGATGCTAACCCTAACCCTAACGCTAACACTCTCCAAGGGCTGATGCTAACCCTAACCCTAACCCTAACACTATCCTAGGGCTGATGCTAACCCTAACCCTAACCCTAACACTATCCTAGGGCCTGATGCTAACCCTAACGCTAACCCTAACACTGTCCTTGAACTGATGCTAACCCTAACCCTAACCCTAACACTATGCTAGGCCTGATGATAACCCTAACCCTAACCCTAACACTATCCTAGGGTTTATGTTAACCCTAACCCTAACACTATCCTAGGGCTGATGCTAACCCTAACCCTAACCCTAACACTATCCTAGGGCTGATGCTAACCCTAACACTAACACTATCCTAGGGCTGATGCTAACCCTAACCCTAACCCTAACACTCTCCAAGGGCTGATGCTAACCCTACCCCTAACCCTAACACTATCCTACGGCTGATGCTAACCCTAACCCTAACCCTAACACTATCCTAGGGCTGATGCTAACCCTAACCCTAACACTATCCTAGGCCTGAAGCTAACCCTAACCCTAACCCTAACACTATCCTAGGGCTGATGCTAACCCAAACCCTAACACTATCCTAGGGCTGATGCTAACCCTAACCCTAACCCTAACTCTATCCTAGCGTTGATGCTAACCCTAACCCTAACACTATCCTAGGCCTGATGCTAACCCTAACCCTAACCCAAACACTATCCTAGGGTTGATGCTAACCCTAACCCTAACACTATCCTAGGGCTGATGCTAACCCTAACCCTAACCCTAACACTATCCTTGGGCTGATGCTAACCCTAACCATAACACTATCCTGGGCCTGATGCTAACCCTAACCCTAACCCTAACACTATCATAGGGCTGATGCTAACCCTAACCCTAACACTATCCTTGGGCTGATGCTAAACCTAACCCTAACCCTAACACTATCCTAGGGCTGATGCTAACCCTAACGCTAACCCTAACACTATCCTTGAACTGATGCTAACACTAACCCTAACCCTAACACTATCCTAGGCCTGATGATAACCCTAACCCTAACCCTAACACTATCCTAGGGTTTATGTTAACCCTAACCCTAACACTCTCCTAGGGCTGATGCTAACCCTATCCCTAACCCTAACACTATCCTAGGGCTGATGCTAACCCTAACACTAACACTATCCTAGGGCTGATGCTAACACTAACCCTAACCCAAACATTATCCTAGGGCGGATGCTAACCCTAACCCTAACCCTAACACTATCCTAGGGCTGATGCTAACCCTAACACTAACACTATCCTAGGCCTGATGCTAACCCTAACCCTAACCCTAACACTATCCTAGGGCTGAAGCTAACCCTAAGCCTAACACTATCCTAGGGCGGATGCTAACCCTAACCCTAACCCTAACACTATCCTAGGGCTGATGCTAACCCTAACACTAACACTATCCTAGGGCTGATGCTAACCCTAACCGTAACCCTAACATTATCCTAGGCCTGATGCTAACCCTAACCCTAACTCTAACACTATCTTAGGGCTGAGGCTAACCCTAACCCTAACACTATCCTACGGCTGATGCTAACCCTAACCCTAACCCTAACACTATCCTAGGGCTGATGCCAACCCTAACCCTAACACTATCCTAGGGCTGATGCTAACCCTAACCCTAACCCTAACACTATCCTAGGGCTGATGCTAACCCTAACAGTAACACTATCCTAGGGCTGATGCTAACCCTAACCCTAACCCTAACATTATCCTAGGGCGGATGCTAACCCTAACCCTAACCCAAACACTATCCTAGGGCTGATGCTAACCCTAACACTAACACTATACTAGGCCTCATGCTAACCCTAACCCTAACCCTAACACTATCCTAGGGCTGATGCTAACCCTAACCCTAACACTATCCTAGGGCTGATGCTAACCCTAACCCTAACAATATCCTAGGGCTGATGCTAACCCTAACCCTAACGCTAACACTCTCCAAGGGCTGATGCTAACCCTAACCCTAACCCTAACACTATCCTAGGGCTGATGCTAACCCTAACCCTAACCCTAACCCTAACACTATCCTAGGGCTGATGCTAACCCTAACGCTAACCCTAACACTGTCCTTGAACTGATGCTAACCCTAACCCTAACCCTAACACTATCCTAGGCCTGATGATAACCCTAACCCTAACCCTAACACTATCCTAGGGTTTATGTTAACCCTAACCCTAACACTATCCTAGGGCTGATGCTAACCCTAACCCTAACCCTAACACTATCCTAGGGCCGATGCTAACCCTAACCCTAACACTATCCTAGGGCTGATGCTAACCCTAACCCTAACCCTAACACTATCCTAGGGTTGATGCTAACCCTAACCCTAACACTATCCTAGGGCTGATGCTAACCTTAACCCTAACCCTAACACTATCCTAGGGCTGATGCTAACCCTAACGCTAACACTATCCTAGGGCTGATGCTAACCCTAACCCTAACCCTAACACTAACCTAGGGCTGATGCTAACCCTAACCCTAACACTATCCTGGGGCTGATGCTAACCCTAACCCTAACCCTAACACTATCCTAGGGCTGATGCTAACCCTAACCCTAACACTATCCTAGGGCTGATGCTAACCATAACCCTAACCCTAACACTATCCTAGGGCTGATGCTAACCCTAACCCTAACACTATCCTAGGGCTGATGCTAACCCTAACACTAACACTATCCTAGGGCGGATGCTAACCCTAACCCTAACACTAACACTATCCTAGGGCTGATGCTAACCCTAACACTAACACTATCCTAGGGCTGATGCTAACCCTAACCCTAACCCTAACATTATCCTAGGGCTGATGCTAACCCTAACCCTAACTCTAACACTATCTTAGGGCTGAGGCTAACCCTAACAGGAACACTATCCTAGGGCGGATGCTAACCCTAACCCTAACCCTAACACTATCCTAGGGCTGATGCTAACCCTAACACTAACACTATCCTAGGGCTGATGCTAACCCTAACCCTAACCCTAACATTATCCTAGGGCTGATGCTAACCCTAACCCTAACCCTAACACTATCCTAGGGCTGATGCTAACCCTAACACTAACACTATCCTAGGGCTGATGCTAACCCTAACCCTAACCCTAACACTATCCTAGGGCTGATGCTAACCCTAACCCTAACACTATCCTAGGGCTGATGCTAACCCTAACCCTAAACCTAACACTATCCTAGGGGGGATGCTAACCCTAACCCTAACCCTAACACTATCCTAGGGCTGATGCTAACCCTAACACTAACACTATCCTAGGGCAGATGCTAACCCTAACCCTAACCCTAACACTCTCCAAGGGCTGATGCTAACCCTAACCCTAACCCTAACACTATCCTAGGGCTGATGCTAACCCTAACCCTAACACTATCCTAGGGCTGATGCTAACCCTAACCCTAACCCTAACACTATCCTAGGGTTGATGCTAACCGTAACCCTAACACTATCCTAGGGCTGATGCTAACCCTAACCCTAACCCTAACACTATCTTAGGGCTGATGTTAACCCTAACCCCAACACTATCCTAGGGCTGATGCTAACCCTAACCCTAACCCTAACACTATCCTAGGGCTGATGCTAACCCTAACCCTAACAGTATCCTAGGGCTGATGCTAACCCTAACCCTAACCCTAACACTATCCTAGGGCTGATGCTAACCCTAACACTAACACTATCCTAGGGCTGATGCTAACCCTAACCCTAACCCTAACACTATCCTAGGGCTGATGCTAACCCTAACCCTAACCCAAACAGTATACTAGGGTTGATGCTAACCCTAGCCCTAACACTATCCTAGGGCTCATGCTAACCATAACCCTAACCCTAACACTATACTTGGGCTGATGCTAACCCTAACCCTAACACTATCCTGGGTCTGATGGTAACCCTAACCCTAACCCTAACACTATCCTAGGGCTGATGCTAACCCTAACCCTAACACTATCCTTGGGCTGATGCTAACCCTAACCCTAACCCTAACACTATCCTAGGGCAGATGCTAACCCTAACGCTAACCCTAACACTATCCTTGAACTGATGCTAACCCTAACCCTAACCCTAACACTATCCTAGGCCTGATGATAACCCTAACCCTAACCCTAACACTATCCTAGGGTTTATGTTAACCCTAACCCTAACACTATACTAGGGCTGATGCTAACCCTAACACTAACCCTAACACTATCCTAGGGCGGATGCTAACCCTAACCCTAACCCTAACACTATCCTAGGGCTGATGCTAACCCTAACAATAACACTATCCTAGGGCTGATGCTAACCCTAACCCTAACCCTAACATTATCCTAGGGCGGATGCTAACCCTAACCCTAACCCTAACACTATCCTAGGGCTGATGCTAACCCTAACACTAACACTATCCTAGGCCTGATGCTAACCCTAACCCTAACCCTAACACTATCCTAGGGCTAATGCTAACCCTAACCCTAACCCTAACACTATCCTAGGGCTGATGCTAACCCTAACACTAACACTATCCTAGGGCTGATGCTAACCCTAACCCTAACCCTAACATTATCCTAGGGCGGATGCTAACCCTAACCCTAACCCTAACACTATCCTAGGGCTGATGCTAACCCTAACACTAACACTATCCTAGGCCTGATGCTAACCCTAACCCTAACCCTAACACTATCCTAGGGCTAATGCTAACCCTAACCCTAACACTATCCTAGGGCTGATGCTCACCCTAACACTAACACTATCCTAGGGCTGATGCTAACCCTAACCCTAACCCTAACACTCTCCAAGGGCTGATGCTAACCCTAACCCTAACCCTAACACTATCCTAGGGCTGATGCTAACCCTAACCCTAACTCTAACACTATCTTAGGGCTGAGGCTAACCCTAACCCTAACACTATCCTACGGCTGATGCTAACCCTAACCCTAACACTAACACTATCCTAGGGCTGATGCTAACCCTAACCCTAACACTATCCTAGGCCTGATGCTAACCCTAACCCTAACCCTAACACTATCCTAGGGCTGATGCTAACCCAAACCCTAACACTATCCTAGGGCTGATGCTAACCCTAACCCTAACCCTAACACTATCCTAGGGCTGATGCTAACCCTAACCCTAACTCTAACACTATCTTAGGGCTGAGGCTAACCCTAACCCTAACACTATCCTAGGGCTGATGCTAACCTGAACCCTAACCCTAACACTATCCTAGGGCTGATGCTAACCCTAACCATAACACGATCCTAGGCCTGATGCTAACCCTAACCCTAACCCTAACTCTATCCTAGCGTTGATGCTAACCCTAACCCTAACACTATCCTAGGCCTGATGCTAACCCTATCCCTAACCCTAACACTCTCCTAGGGCTAAGGCTAACCCTAACCCTAACACTATCCTAGGGCTGATGCTAACCCTAACCCTAACCCAAACACTATCCTAGGGTTGATGCTAACCCTAACCCTAACACTATCCTAGGGCTGATGCTAACCCTAACCCTAACACTAACACTATCCTTGGGCTGATGCTAACCCTAACCCTAACACTATCTTGGGCCTGATGCTAACCCTAACCCTAACCCTAACACTATCATAGGGCTGATGCTAACCCTAACCCTAACACTATCCTTGGGCTGATGCTAACCCTAACCCTAACCCTAACACTATCCTAGGGCAGATGCTAACCCTAACGCTAACCCTAACACTATCCTTGAACTGATGCTAACCCTAACCCTAACCCTAACACTATCCTAGGCCTGATGATAACCCTAACCCTAACCCTAACACTATCCTAGGGTTTATGTTAACCCTAACCCTAACACTCTCCTAGGGCTGATGCTAACCCTAACCCTAACCCTAAAACTATCCTAGGGCTGATGCTAACCCTAACACTAACACTATCCTAGGGCTGATGCTAACCCTAACCCTAACCCAAACATTATCCTAGGGCGGATGCTAACCCTAACCCTAACCCTAACACTATCCTAGGGCTGATGCTAACCCTAACACTAACACTATCCTAGGCCTGATGCTAACCCTAACCCTAACCCTAACACTATCCTAGGGCTGATGCTAACCCTAAGACTAACACTATTCTAGGGCGGATGCTAACCCTAACCCTAACCCTAACACTATCCTAGGGTTTATGTTAACCCTAACCCTAACACTATCCTAGGGCTGATGCTAACCCTAACCCTAACCCTAACACTATCCTAGGGCCGATGCTAACCCTAACCCTAACACTATCCTAGGGCTGATGCTAACCCTAACCCTAACCCTAACACTATCCTAGGGTTGATGCTAACCCTAACCCTAACACTATCCTAGGGCTGATGCTAACCTTAACCCTAACCCTAACACTATCCTAGGGCTGATGCTAACCCTAACGCTAACACTATCCTAGGGCTGATGCTAACCCTAACCCTAACCCTAACACTAACCTAGGGCTGATGCTAACCCTAACCCTAACACTATCCTGGGGCTGATGCTAACCCTAACCCTAACCCTAACACTATCCTAGGGCTGATGCTAACCCTAACCCTAACACTATCCTAGGGCTGATGCTAACCATAACCCTAACCCTAACACTATCCTAGGGCTGATGCTAACCCTAACCCTAACACTATCCTAGGGCTGATGCTAACCCTAACACTAACACTATCCTAGGGCGGATGCTAACCCTAACCCTAACACTAACACTATCCTAGGGCTGATGCTAACCCTAACACTAACACTATCCTAGGGCTGATGCTAACCCTAACCCTAACCCTAACATTATCCTAGGGCTGATGCTAACCCTAACCCTAACTCTAACACTATCTTAGGGCTGAGGCTAACCCTAACACGAACACTATCCTAGGGCGGATGCTAACCCTAACCCTAACCCTAACACTATCCTAGGGCTGATGCTAACCCTAACACTAACACTATCCTAGGGCTGATGCTAACCCTAACCCTAACCCTAACATTATCCTAGGGCTGATGCTAACCCTAACCCTAACCCTAACACTATCCTAGGGCTGATGCTAACCCTAACCCTAACACTATCCTAGGGCTGATGCTAACCCTAACCCTAACCCTAACACTATCCTAGGGCTGATGCTAACCCTAACCCTAACACTATCCTAGGGCTGATGCTAACCCTAACCCTAAACCTAACACTATCCTAGGGGGGATGCTAACCCTAACCCTAACCCTAACACTATCCTAGGGCTGATGCTAACCCTAACACTAACACTATCCTAGGGCAGATGCTAACCCTAACCCTAACCCTAACACTCTCCAAGGGCTGATGCTAACCCTAACCCTAACCCTAACACTATCCTAGGGCTGATGCTATCCCTAACCCTAACACTATCCTAGGGCTGATGCTAACCCTAACCCTAACCCTAACACTATCCTAGGGTTGATGCTAACCGTAACCCTAACACTATCCTAGGGCTGATGCTAACCCTAACCCTAACCCTAACACTATCTTAGGGCTGATGTTAACCCTAACCCCAACACTATCCTAGGGCTGATGCTAACCCTAACCCTAACCCTAACACTAACCTAGGGCTGATGCTAACCCTAACCCTAACACTATCCTAGGGCTGATGCTAACCCTAACACTAACACTATCCTAGGGCGGATGCTAACCCTAACCCTAACACTAACACTATCCTAGGGCTGATGCTAACCCTAACACTAACACTATCCTAGGGCTGATGCTAACCCTAACCCTAACCCTAACATTATCCTAGGGCTGATGCTAACCCTAACCCTAACTCTAACACTATCTTAGGGCTGAGGCTAACCCTAACACGAACACTATCCTAGGGCGGATGCTAACCCTAACCCTAACCCTAACACTATCCTAGGGCTGATGCTAACCCTAACACTAACACTATCCTAGGGCTGATGCTAACCCTAACCCTAACCCTAACATTATCCTAGGGCTGATGCTAACCCTAACCCTAACCCTAACACTATCCTAGGGCTGATGCTAACCCTAACCCTAACACTATCCTAGGGCTGATGCTAACCCTAACCCTAACCCTAACACTATCCTAGGGCTGATGCTAACCCTAACCCTAACACTATCCTAGGGCTGATGCTAACCCTAACCCTAAACCTAACACTATCCTAGGGGGGATGCTAACCCTAACCCTAACCCTAACACTATCCTAGGGCTGATGCTAACCCTAACACTAACACTATCCTAGGGCAGATGCTAACCCTAACCC
This sequence comes from Lemur catta, assembly GCF_020740605.2. Taxonomy (NCBI): domain Eukaryota; kingdom Metazoa; phylum Chordata; class Mammalia; order Primates; family Lemuridae; genus Lemur; species Lemur catta. The sequence goes on from NC_059134.1 coordinate 3,743,915, forward strand.
TAACCCTAACACTCTCCAAGGGCTGATGCTAACCCTAACCCTAACCCTAACACTATCCTAGGGCTGATGCTAACCCTAACCCTAACACTATCCTAGGGCTGATGCTAACCCTAACCCTAACCCTAACACTATCCTAGGGTTGATGCTAACCGTAACCCTAACACTATCCTAGGGCTGATGCTAACCCTAACCCTAACCCTAACACTATCTTAGGGCTGATGTTAACCCTAACCCCAACACTATCCTAGGGCTGATGCTAACCCTAACCCTAACCCTAACACTAACCTAGGGCTGATGCTAACCCTAACCCTAACAGTATCCTAGGGCTGATGCTAACCCTAACCCTAACCCTAACACTATCCTAGGGCTGATGCTAACCCTAACACTAACACTATCCTAGGGCTGATGCTAACCCTAACCCTAACCCTAACACTATCCTAGGGCTGATGCTAACCCTAACCCTAACCCAAACAGTATACTAGGGTTGATGCTAACCCTAGCCCTAACACTATCCTAGGGCTGATGCTAACCATAACCCTAACCCTAACACTATACTTGGGCTGATGCTAACCCTAACCCTAACACTATCCTGGGCCTGATGGTAACCCTAACCCTAACCCTAACACTATCCTAGGGCTGATGCTAACCCTAACCCTAACACTATCCTTGGGCTGATGCTAACCCTAACCCTAACCCTAACACTATCCTAGGGCAGATGCTAACCCTAACGCTAACCCTAACACTATCCTTGAACTGATGCTAACCCTAACCCTAACCCTAACACTATCCTAGGCCTGATGATAACCCTAACCCTAACCCTAACACTATCCTAGGGTTTATGTTAACCCTAACCCTAACACTATCCTAGGGCTGATGCTAACCCTAACACTAACCCTAACACTATCCTAGGGCGGATGCTAACCCTAACCCTAACCCTAACACTATCCTAGGGCTGATGCTAACCCTAACACTAACACTATCCTAGGGCTGATGCTAACCCTAACCCTAACCCTAACATTATCCTAGGGCGGATGCTAACCCTAACCCTAACCCTAACACTATCCTAGGGCTGATGCTAACCCTAACACTAACACTATCCTAGGCCTGATGCTAACCCTAACCCTAACCCTAACACTATCCTAGGGCTAATGCTAACCCTAACCCTAACCCTAACACTATCCTAGGGCTGATGCTAACCCTAACACTAACACTATCCTAGGGCTGATGCTAACCCTAACCCTAACCCTAACATTATCCTAGGGCGGATGCTAACCCTAACCCTAACCCTAACACTATCCTAGGGCTGATGCTAACCCTAACACTAACACTATCCTAGGCCTGATGCTAACCCTAACCCTAACCCTAACACTATCCTAGGGCTAATGCTAACCCTAACCCTAACACTATCCTAGGGCTGATGCTCACCCTAACACTAACACTATCCTAGGGCTGATGCTAACCCTAACCCTAACCCTAACACTCTCCAAGGGCTGATGCTAACCCTAACCCTAACTCTAACACTATCTTAGGGCTGAGGCTAACCCTAACCCTAACACTATCCTACGGCTGATGCTAACCCTAACCCTAACCCTAACACTATCCTAGGGCTGATGCTAACCCTAACCCTAACACTATCCTAGGCCTGATGCTAACCCTAACCCTAACCCTAACACTATCCTAGGGCTGATGCTAACCCAAACCCTAACACTATCCTAGGGCTGATGCTAACCCTAACCCTAACCCTAACACTATCCTAGTTCTGATGCTAACCCTAACCCTAACTCTAACACTATCTTAGGGCTGAGGCTAACCCTAACCCTAACACTATCCTAGGGCTGATGCTAACCCTAACCATAACACGATCCTAGGCCTGATGCTAACCCTAACCCTAACCCTAACTCTATCCTAGCGTTGATGCTAACCCTAACCCTAACACTATCCTAGGCCTGATGCTAACCCTATCCCTAACCCTAACACTCTCCTAGGGCTAAGGCTAACCCTAACCCTAACACTATCCTAGGGCTGATGCTAACCCTAACCCTAACCCAAACACTATCCTAGGGTTGATGCTAACCCTAACCCTAACACTATCCTAGGGCTGATGCTAACCCTAACCCTAACCCTAACACTATCCTTGGGCTGATGCTAACCCTAACCCTAACACTATCTTGGGCCTGATGCTAACCCTAACCCTAACCCTAACACTATCATAGGGCTGATGCTAACCCTAACCCTAACACTATCCTTGGGCTGATGCTAACCCTAACCCTAACCCTAACACTATCCTAGGGCAGATGCTAACCCTAACGCTAACCCTAACATTATCCTTGAACTGATGCTAACCCTAACCCTAACCCTAACACTATCCTAGGCCTGATGATAACCCTAACCCTAACCCTAACACTATCCTAGGGTTTATGTTAACCCTAACCCTAACACTCTCCTAGGGCTGATGCTAACCCTAACCCTAACCCTATCACTATCCTAGGGCTGATGCTAACCCTAACACTAACACTATCCTAGGGCTGATGCTAACCCTAACCCTAACCCAAACATTATCCTAGGGCGGATGCTAACCCTAACCCTAACCCTAACACTATCCTAGGGCTGATGCTAACCCTAACACTAACACTATCCTAGGCCTGATGCTAACCCTAACCCTAACCCTAACACTATCCTAGGGCTGATGCTAACCCTAAGCCTAACACTATTCTAGGGCGGATGCTAACCCTAACCCTAACCCTAACACTATCCTAGGGTTTATGTTAACCCTAACCCTAACACTATCCTAGGGCTGATGCTAACCCTAACCCTAACCCTAACACTATCCTAGGGCCGATGCTAACCCTAACCCTAACACTATCCTAGGGCTGATGCTAACCCTAACCCTAACCCTAACACTATCCTAGGGTTGATGCTAACCCTAACCCTAACACTATCCTAGGGCTGATGCTAACCTTAACCCTAACCCTAACACTATCCTAGGGCTGATGCTAACCCTAACGCTAACACTATCCTAGGGCTGATGCTAACCCTAACCCTAACCCTAACACTAACCTAGGGCTGATGCTAACCCTAACCCTAACACTATCCTGGGGCTGATGCTAACCCTAAGCCTAACCCTAACACTATCCTAGGGCTGATGCTAACCCTAACCCTAACACTATCCTAGGGCTGATGCTAACCCTAACCCTAACCCTAACACTAACCTAGGGCTGATGCTAACCCTAACCCTAACACTATCCTGGGGCTGATGCTAACCCTAACCCTAACCCTAACACTATCCTAGGGCTGATGCTAACCCTAACCCTAACACTATCCTAGGGCTGATGCTAACCATAACCCTAACCCTAACACTATCCTAGGGCTGATGCTAACCCTAACCCTAACACTATCCTAGGGCTGATGCTAACCCTAACACTAACACTATCCTAGGGCGGATGCTAACCCTAACCCTAACACTAACACTATCCTAGGGCTGATGCTAAATCTAACACTAACACTATCCTAGGGCTGATGCTAACCCTAACCCTAACCCTAACATTATCCTAGGGCTGATGCTAACCCTAACCCTAACTCTAACACTATCTTAGGGCTGAGGCTAACCCTAACACGAACACTATCCTAGGGCGGATGCTAACCCTAACCCTAACCCTAACACTATCCTAGGGCTGATGCTAACCCTAACACTAACACTATCCTAGGGCTGATGCTAACCCTAACCCTAACCCTAACATTATCCTAGGGCTGATGCTAACCCTAACCCTAACCCTAACACTATCCTAGGGCTGATGCTAACCCTAACCCTAACACTATCCTAGGGCTGATGCTAACCCTAACCCTAACCCTAACACTATCCTAGGGCTGATGCTAACCCTAACCCTAACACTATCCTAGGGCTGATGCTAACCCTAACCCTAAACCTAACACTATCCTAGGGGGGATGCTAACCCTAACCCTAACCCTAACACTATCCTAGGGCTGATGCTAACCCTAACACTAACACTATCCTAGGGCTGATGCTAACCCTAACCCTAACCCTAACACTCTCCAAGGGCTGATGCTAACCCTAACCCTAACCCTAACACTATCCTAGGGCTGATGCTATCCCTAACCCTAACACTATCCTAGGGCTGATGCTAACCCTAACCCTAACCCTAACACTATCCTAGGGTTGATGCTAACCGTAACCCTAACACTATCCTAGGGCTGATGCTAACCCTAACCCTAACCCTAACACTATCTTAGGGCTGATGTTAACCCTAACCCCAACACTATCCTAGGGCTGATGCTAACCCTAACCCTAACCCTAACACTAACCTAGGGCTGATGCTAACCCTAACCCTAACACTATCCTAGGGCTGATGCTAACCCTAACACTAACACTATCCTAGGGCGGATGCTAACCCTAACCCTAACACTAACACTATCCTAGGGCTGATGCTAACCCTAACACTAACACTATCCTAGGGCTGATGCTAACCCTAACCCTAACCCTAACATTATCCTAGGGCTGATGCTAACCCTAACCCTAACTCTAACACTATCTTAGGGCTGAGGCTAACCCTAACACGAACACTATCCTAGGGCGGATGCTAACCCTAACCCTAACCCTAACACTATCCTAGGGCTGATGCTAACCCTAACACTAACACTATCCTAGGGCTGATGCTAACCCTAACCCTAACCCTAACATTATCCTAGGGCTGATGCTAACCCTAACCCTAACCCTAACACTATCCTAGGGCTGATGCTAACCCTAACCCTAACACTATCCTAGGGCTGATGCTAACCCTAACCCTAACCCTAACACTATCCTAGGGCTGATGCTAACCCTAACCCTAACACTATCCTAGGGCTGATGCTAACCCTAACCCTAAACCTAACACTATCCTAGGGGGGATGCTAACCCTAACCCTAACCCTAACACTATCCTAGGGCTGATGCTAACCCTAACACTAACACTATCCTAGGGCAGATGCTAACCCTAACCCTAACCCTAACACTCTCCAAGGGCTGATGCTAACCCTAACCCTAACCCTAACACTATCCTAGGGCTGATGCTAACCCTAACCCTAACACTATCCTAGGGCTGATGCTAACCCTAACCCTAACCCTAACACTATCCTAGGGTTGATGCTAACCGTAACCCTAACACTATCCTAGGGCTGATGCTAACCCTAACCCTAACCCTAACACTATCTTAGGGCTGATGTTAACCCTAACCCCAACACTATCCTAGGGCTGATGCTAACCCTAACCCTAACCCTAACACTATCCTAGGGCTGATGCTAACCCTAACCCTAACAGTATCCTAGGGCTGATGCTAACCCTAACCCTAACCCTAACACTATCCTAGGGCTGATGCTAACCCTAACACTAACACTATCCTAGGGCTGATGCTAACCCTAACCCTAACCCCAACACTATCCTAGGGCTGATGCTAACCCTAACCCTAACCCAAACAGTATACTAGGGTTGATGCTAACCCTAGCCCTAACACTATCCTAGGGCTGATGCTAACCATAACCCTAACCCTAACACTATACTTGGGCTGATGCTAACCCTAACCCTAACACTATCCTGGGCCTGATGGTAACCCTAACCCTAACCCTAACACTATCCTAGGGCTGATGCTAACCCTAACCCTAACACTATCCTTGGGCTGATGCTAACCCTAACCCTAACCCTAACACTATCCTAGGGCAGATGCTAACCCTAACGCTAACCCTAACACTATCCTTGAACTGATGCTAACCCTAACCCTAACCCTAACACTATCCTAGGCCTGATGATAACCCTAACCCTAACCCTAACACTATCCTAGGGTTTATGTTAACCCTAACCCTAACACTATCCTAGGGCTGATGCTAACCCTAACACTAACCCTAACACTATCCTAGGGCGGATGCTAACCCTAACCCTAACCCTAACACTATCCTAGGGCTGATGCTAACCCTAACACTAACACTATCCTAGGGCTGATGCTAACCCTAACCCTAACCCTAACATTATCCTAGGGCGGATGCTAACCCTAACCCTAACCCTAACACTATCCTAGGGCTGATGCTAACCCTAACACTAACACTATCCTAGGCCTGATGCTAACCCTAACCCTAACCCTAACACTATCCTAGGGCTAATGCTAACCCTAACCCTAACCCTAACACTATCCTAGGGCTGATGCTAACCCTAACACTAACACTATCCTAGGGCTGATGCTAACCCTAACCCTAACCCTAACATTATCCTAGGGCGGATGCTAACCCTAACCCTAACCCTAACACTATCCTAGGGCTGATGCTAACCCTAACACTAACACTATCCTAGGCCTGATGCTAACCCTAACCCTAACCCTAACACTATCCTAGGGCTAATGCTAACCCTAACCCTAACACTATCCTAGGGCTGATGCTCACCCTAACACTAACACTATCCTAGGGCTGATGCTAACCCTAACCCTAACCCTAACACTCTCCAAGGGCTGATGCTAACCCTAACCCTAACCCTAACACTATCCTAGGGCTGATGCTAACCCTAACCCTAACTCTAACACTATCTTAGGGCTGAGGCTAACCCTAACCCTAACACTATCCTACGGCTGATGCTAACCCTAACCCTAACCCTAACACTATCCTAGGGCTGATGCTAACCCTAACCCTAACACTATCCTAGGCCTGATGCTAACCCTAACCCTAACCCTAACACTATCCTAGGGCTGATGCTAACCCAAACCCTAACACTATCCTAGGGCTGATGCTAACCCTAACCCTAACCCTAACACTATCCTAGTTCTGATGCTAACCCTAACCCTAACTCTAACACTATCTTAGGGCTGAGGCTAACCCTAACCCTAACACTATCCTAGGGCTGATGCTAACCCTAACCATAACACGATCCTAGGCCTGATGCTAACCCTAACCCTAACCCTAACTCTATCCTAGCGTTGATGCTAACCCTAACCCTAACACTATCCTAGGCCTGATGCTAACCCTATCCCTAACCCTAACACTCTCCTAGGGCTAAGGCTAACCCTAACCCTAACACTATCCTAGGGCTGATGCTAACCCTAACCCTAACCCAAACACTATCCTAGGGTTGATGCTAACCCTAACCCTAACACTATCCTAGGGCTGATGCTAACCCTAACCCTAACCCTAACACTATCCTTGGGCTGATGCTAACCCTAACCCTAACACTATCTTGGGCCTGATGCTAACCCTAACCCTAACCCTAACACTATCATAGGGCTGATGCTAACCCTAACCCTAACACTATCCTTGGGCTGATGCTAACCCTAACCCTAACCCTAACACTATCCTAGGGCAGATGCTAACCCTAACGCTAACCCTAACATTATCCTTGAACTGATGCTAACCCTAACCCTAACCCTAACACTATCCTAGGCCTGATGATAACCCTAACCCTAACCCTAACACTATCCTAGGGTTTATGTTAACCCTAACCCTAACACTCTCCTAGGGCTGATGCTAACCCTAACCCTAACCCTATCACTATCCTAGGGCTGATGCTAACCCTAACACTAACACTATCCTAGGGCTGATGCTAACCCTAACCCTAACAGTATCCTAGGGCTGATGCTAACCCTAACCCTAACCCTAACACTATCCTAGGGCTGATGCTAACCCTAACACTAACACTATCCTAGGGCTGATGCTAACCCTAACCCTAACCCCAACACTATCCTAGGGCTGATGCTAACCCTAACCCTAACCCAAACAGTATACTAGGGTTGATGCTAACCCTAGCCCTAACACTATCCTAGGGCTGATGCTAACCATAACCCTAACCCTAACACTATACTTGGGCTGATGCTAACCCTAACCCTAACACTATCCTGGGCCTGATGGTAACCCTAACCCTAACCCTAACACTATCCTAGGGCTGATGCTAACCCTAACCCTAACACTATCCTTGGGCTGATGCTAACCCTAACCCTAACCCTAACACTATCCTAGGGCAGATGCTAACCCTAACGCTAACCCTAACACTATCCTTGAACTGATGCTAACCCTAACCCTAACCCTAACACTATCCTAGGCCTGATGATAACCCTAACCCTAACCCTAACACTATCCTAGGGTTTATGTTAACCCTAACCCTAACACTATCCTAGGGCTGATGCTAACCCTAACACTAACCCTAACACTATCCTAGGGCGGATGCTAACCCTAACCCTAACCCTAACACTATCCTAGGGCTGATGCTAACCCTAACACTAACACTATCCTAGGGCTGATGCTAACCCTAACCCTAACCCTAACATTATCCTAGGGCGGATGCTAACCCTAACCCTAACCCTAACACTATCCTAGGGCTGATGCTAACCCTAACACTAACACTATCCTAGGCCTGATGCTAACCCTAACCCTAACCCTAACACTATCCTAGGGCTAATGCTAACCCTAACCCTAACCCTAACACTATCCTAGGGCTGATGCTAACCCTAACACTAACACTATCCTAGGGCTGATGCTAACCCTAACCCTAACCCTAACATTATCCTAGGGCGGATGCTAACCCTAACCCTAACCCTAACACTATCCTAGGGCTGATGCTAACCCTAACACTAACACTATCCTAGGCCTGATGCTAACCCTAACCCTAACCCTAACACTATCCTAGGGCTAATGCTAACCCTAACCCTAACACTATCCTAGGGCTGATGCTCACCCTAACACTAACACTATCCTAGGGCTGATGCTAACCCTAACCCTAACCCTAACACTCTCCAAGGGCTGATGCTAACCCTAACCCTAACCCTAACACTATCCTAGGGCTGATGCTAACCCTAACCCTAACTCTAACACTATCTTAGGGCTGAGGCTAACCCTAACCCTAACACTATCCTACGGCTGATGCTAACCCTAACCCTAACCCTAACACTATCCTAGGGCTGATGCTAACCCTAACCCTAACACTATCCTAGGCCTGATGCTAACCCTAACCCTAACCCTAACACTATCCTAGGGCTGATGCTAACCCAAACCCTAACACTATCCTAGGGCTGATGCTAACCCTAACCCTAACCCTAACACTATCCTAGTTCTGATGCTAACCCTAACCCTAACTCTAACACTATCTTAGGGCTGAGGCTAACCCTAACCCTAACACTATCCTAGGGCTGATGCTAACCCTAACCATAACACGATCCTAGGCCTGATGCTAACCCTAACCCTAACCCTAACTCTATCCTAGCGTTGATGCTAACCCTAACCCTAACACTATCCTAGGCCTGATGCTAACCCTATCCCTAACCCTAACACTCTCCTAGGGCTAAGGCTAACCCTAACCCTAACACTATCCTAGGGCTGATGCTAACCCTAACCCTAACCCAAACACTATCCTAGGGTTGATGCTAACCCTAACCCTAACACTATCCTAGGGCTGATGCTAACCCTAACCCTAACCCTAACACTATCCTTGGGCTGATGCTAACCCTAACCCTAACACTATCTTGGGCCTGATGCTAACCCTAACCCTAACCCTAACACTATCATAGGGCTGATGCTAACCCTAACCCTAACACTATCCTTGGGCTGATGCTAACCCTAACCCTAACCCTAACACTATCCTAGGGCAGATGCTAACCCTAACGCTAACCCTAACATTATCCTTGAACTGATGCTAACCCTAACCCTAACCCTAACACTATCCTAGGCCTGATGATAACCCTAACCCTAACCCTAACACTATCCTAGGGTTTATGTTAACCCTAACCCTAACACTCTCCTAGGGCTGATGCTAACCCTAACCCTAACCCTATCACTATCCTAGGGCTGATGCTAACCCTAACACTAACACTATCCTAGGGCTGATGCTAACCCTAACCCTAACCCAAACATTATCCTAGGGCGGATGCTAACCCTAACCCTAACCCTAACACTATCCTAGGGCTGATGCTAACCCTAACACTAACACTATCCTAGGCCTGATGCTAACCCTAACCCTAACCCTAACACTATCCTAGGGCTGATGCTAACCCTAAGCCTAACACTATTCTAGGGCGGATGCTAACCCTAACCCTAACCCTAACACTATCCTAGGGTTTATGTTAACCCTAACCCTAACACTATCCTAGGGCTGATGCTAACCCTAACCCTAACCCTAACACTATCCTAGGGCCGATGCTAACCCTAACCCTAACACTATCCTAGGGCTGATGCTAACCCTAACCCTAACCCTAACACTATCCTAGGGTTGATGCTAACCCTAACCCTAACACTATCCTAGGGCTGATGCTAACCTTAACCCTAACCCTAACACTATCCTAGGGCTGATGCTAACCCTAACGCTAACACTATCCTAGGGCTGATGCTAACCCTAACCCTAACCCTAACACTAACCTAGGGCTGATGCTAACCCTAACCCTAACACTATCCTGGGGCTGATGCTAACCCTAAGCCTAACCCTAACACTATCCTAGGGCTGATGCTAACCCTAACCCTAACACTATCCTAGGGCTGATGCTAACCATAACCCTAACCCTAACACTATCCTAGGGCTGATGCTAACCCTAACCCTAACACTATCCTAGGGCTGATGCTAACCCTAACACTAACACTATCCTAGGGCGGATGCTAACCCTAACCCTAACACTAACACTATCCTAGGGCTGATGCTAACCCTAACCCTAACACTATCCTAGGGCTGATGCTAACCCTAACCCTAACACTATCCTTGGGCTGATGCTAACCCTAACCCTAACCCTAACACTATCCTAGGGCAGATGCTAACCCTAACGCTAACCCTAACACTATCCTTGAACTGATGCTAACCCTAACCCTAACCCTAACACTATCCTAGGCCTGATGATAACCCTAACCCTAACCCTAACACTATCCTAGGGTTTATGTTAACCCTAACCCTAACACTATCCTAGGGCTGATGCTAACCCTAACACTAACCCTAACACTATCCTAGGGCGGATGCTAACCCTAACCCTAACCCTAACACTATCCTAGGGCTGATGCTAACCCTAACACTAACACTATCCTAGGGCTGATGCTAACCCTAACCCTAACCCTAACATTATCCTAGGGCGGATGCTAACCCTAACCCTAACCCTAACACTATCCTAGGGCTGATGCTAACCCTAACACTAACACTATCCTAGGCCTGATGCTAACCCTAACCCTAACCCTAACACTATCCTAGGGCTAATGCTAACCCTAACCCTAACCCTAACACTATCCTAGGGCTGATGCTAACCCTAACACTAACACTATCCTAGGGCTGATGCTAACCCTAACCCTAACCCTAACATTATCCTAGGGCGGATGCTAACCCTAACCCTAACCCTAACACTATCCTAGGGCTGATGCTAACCCTAACACTAACACTATCCTAGGCCTGATGCTAACCCTAACCCTAACCCTAACACTATCCTAGGGCTAATGCTAACCCTAACCCTAACACTATCCTAGGGCTGATGCTCACCCTAACACTAACACTATCCTAGGGCTGATGCTAACCCTAACCCTAACCCTAACACTCTCCAAGGGCTGATGCTAACCCTAACCCTAACCCTAACACTATCCTAGGGCTGATGCTAACCCTAACCCTAACTCTAACACTATCTTAGGGCTGAGGCTAACCCTAACCCTAACACTATCCTACGGCTGATGCTAACCCTAACCCTAACCCTAACACTATCCTAGGGCTGATGCTAACCCTAACCCTAACACTATCCTAGGCCTGATGCTAACCCTAACCCTAACCCTAACACTATCCTAGGGCTGATGCTAACCCAAACCCTAACACTATCCTAGGGCTGATGCTAACCCTAACCCTAACCCTAACACTATCCTAGTTCTGATGCTAACCCTAACCCTAACTCTAACACTATCTTAGGGCTGAGGCTAACCCTAACCCTAACACTATCCTAGGGCTGATGCTAACCCTAACCATAACACGATCCTAGGCCTGATGCTAACCCTAACCCTAACCCTAACTCTATCCTAGCGTTGATGCTAACCCTAACCCTAACACTATCCTAGGCCTGATGCTAACCCTATCCCTAACCCTAACACTCTCCTAGGGCTAAGGCTAACCCTAACCCTAACACTATCCTAGGGCTGATGCTAACCCTAACCCTAACCCAAACACTATCCTAGGGTTGATGCTAACCCTAACCCTAACACTATCCTAGGGCTGATGCTAACCCTAACCCTAACCCTAACACTATCCTTGGGCTGATGCTAACCCTAACCCTAACACTATCTTGGGCCTGATGCTAACCCTAACCCTAACCCTAACACTATCATAGGGCTGATGCTAACCCTAACCCTAACACTATCCTTGGGCTGATGCTAACCCTAACCCTAACCCTAACACTATCCTAGGGCAGATGCTAACCCTAACGCTAACCCTAACATTATCCTTGAACTGATGCTAACCCTAACCCTAACCCTAACACTATCCTAGGCCTGATGATAACCCTAACCCTAACCCTAACACTATCCTAGGGTTTATGTTAACCCTAACCCTAACACTCTCCTAGGGCTGATGCTAACCCTAACCCTAACCCTATCACTATCCTAGGGCTGATGCTAACCCTAACACTAACACTATCCTAGGGCTGATGCTAACCCTAACCCTAACCCAAACATTATCCTAGGGCGGATGCTAACCCTAACCCTAACCCTAACACTATCCTAGGGCTGATGCTAACCCTAACACTAACACTATCCTAGGCCTGATGCTAACCCTAACCCTAACCCTAACCCTATCCTAGGGCTGATGCTAACCCTAAGCCTAACACTATTCTAGGGCGGATGCTAACCCTAACCCTAACCCTAACACTATCCTAGGGTTTATGTTAACCCTAACCCTAACACTATCCTAGGGCTGATGCTAACCCTAACCCTAACCCTAACACTATCCTAGGGCCGATGCTAACCCTAACCCTAACACTATCCTAGGGCTGATGCTAACCCTAACCCTAACCCTAACACTATCCTAGGGTTGATGCTAACCCTAACCCTAACACTATCCTAGGGCTGATGCTAACCTTAACCCTAACCCTAACACTATCCTAGGGCTGATGCTAACCCTAACGCTAACACTATCCTAGGGCTGATGCTAACCCTAACCCTAACCCTAACACTAACCTAGGGCTGATGCTAACCCTAACCCTAACACTATCCTGGGGCTGATGCTAACCCTAACCCTAACCCTAACACTATCCTAGGGCTGATGCTAACCCTAACCCTAACACTATCCTAGGGCTGATGCTAACCATAACCCTAACCCTAACACTATCCTAGGGCTGATGCTAACCCTAACCCTAACACTATCCTAGGGCTGATGCTAACCCTAACACTAACACTATCCTAGGGCGGATGCTAACCCTAACCCTAACACTAACACTATCCTAGGGCTGATGCTAACCCTAACACTAACACTATCCTAGGGCTGATGCTAACCCTAACCCTAACCCTAACGTTATCCTAGGGCTGATGCTAACCCTAACCCTAACTCTAACACTATCTTAGGGCTGAGGCTAACCCTAACACGAACACTATCCTAGGGCGGATGCTAACCCTAACCCTAACCCTAACACTATCCTAGGGCTGATGCTAACCCTAACACTAACACTATCCTAGGGCTGATGCTAACCCTAACCCTAACCCTAACATTATCCTAGGGCTGATGCTAACCCTAACCCTAACCCTAACACTATCCTAGGGCTGATGCTAACCCTAACCCTAACACTATCCTAGGGCTGATGCTAACCCTAACCCTAACCCTAACACTATCCTAGGGCTGATGCTAACCCTAACCCTAACACTATCCTAGGGCTGATGCTAACCCTAACCCTAAACCTAACACTATCCTAGGGGGGATGCTAACCCTAACCCTAACCCTAACACTATCCTAGGGCTGATGCTAACCCTAACACTAACACTATCCTAGGGCAGATGCTAACCCTAACCCTAACCCTAACACTCTCCAAGGGCTGATGCTAACCCTAACCCTAACCCTAACACTATCCTAGGGCTGATGCTATCCCTAACCCTAACACTATCCTAGGGCTGATGCTAACCCTAACCCTAACCCTAACACTATCCTAGGGTTGATGCTAACCGTAACCCTAACACTATCCTAGGGCTGATGCTAACCCTAACCCTAACCCTAACACTATCTTAGGGCTGATGTTAACCCTAACCCCAACACTATCCTAGGGCTGATGCTAACCCTAACCCTAACCCTAACACTAACCTAGGGCTGATGCTAACCCTAACCCTAACACTATCCTAGGGCTGATGCTAACCCTAACACTAACACTATCCTAGGGCGGATGCTAACCCTAACCCTAACACTAACACTATCCTAGGGCTGATGCTAACCCTAACACTAACACTATCCTAGGGCTGATGCTAACCCTAACCCTAACCCTAACATTATCCTAGGGCTGATGCTAACCCTAACCCTAACTCTAACACTATCTTAGGGCTGAGGCTAACCCTAACACGAACACTATCCTAGGGCGGATGCTAACCCTAACCCTAACCCTAACACTATCCTAGGGCTGATGCTAACCCTAACACTAACACTATCCTAGGGCTGATGCTAACCCTAACCCTAACCCTAACATTATCCTAGGGCTGATGCTAACCCTAACCCTAACCCTAACACTATCCTAGGGCTGATGCTAACCCTAACCCTAACACTATCCTAGGGCTGATGCTAACCCTAACCCTAACCCTAACACTATCCTAGGGCTGATGCTAACCCTAACCCTAACACTATCCTAGGGCTGATGCTAACCCTAACCCTAAACCTAACACTATCCTAGGGGGGATGCTAACCCTAACCCTAACCCTAACACTATCCTAGGGCTGATGCTAACCCTAACACTAACACTATCCTAGGGCAGATGCTAACCCTAACCCTAACCCTAACACTCTCCAAGGGCTGATGCTAACCCTAACCCTAACCCTAACACTATCCTAGGGCTGATGCTAACCCTAACCCTAACACTATCCTAGGGCTGATGCTAACCCTAACCCTAACCCTAACACTATCCTAGGGTTGATGCTAACCGTAACCCTAACACTATCCTAGGGCTGATGCTAACCCTAACCCTAACCCTAACACTATCTTAGGGCTGATGTTAACCCTAACCCCAACACTATCCTAGGGCTGATGCTAACCCTAACCCTAACCCTAACACTATCCTAGGGCTGATGCTAACCCTAACCCTAACAGTATCCTAGGGCTGATGCTAACCCTAACCCTAACCCTAACACTATCCTAGGGCTGATGCTAACCCTAACACTAACACTATCCTAGGGCTGATGCTAACCCTAACCCTAACCCCAACACTATCCTAGGGCTGATGCTAACCCTAACCCTAACCCAAACAGTATACTAGGGTTGATGCTAACCCTAGCCCTAACACTATCCTAGGGCTGATGCTAACCATAACCCTAACCCTAACACTATACTTGGGCTGATGCTAACCCTAACCCTAACACTATCCTGGGCCTGATGGTAACCCTAACCCTAACCCTAACACTATCCTAGGGCTGATGCTAACCCTAACCCTAACACTATCCTTGGGCTGATGCTAACCCTAACCCTAACCCTAACACTATCCTAGGGCAGATGCTAACCCTAACGCTAACCCTAACACTATCCTTGAACTGATGCTAACCCTAACCCTAACCCTAACACTATCCTAGGCCTGATGATAACCCTAACCCTAACCCTAACACTATCCTAGGGTTTATGTTAACCCTAACCCTAACACTATCCTAGGGCTGATGCTAACCCTAACACTAACCCTAACACTATCCTAGGGCGGATGCTAACCCTAACCCTAACCCTAACACTATCCTAGGGCTGATGCTAACCCTAACACTAACACTATCCTAGGGCTGATGCTAACCCTAACCCTAACCCTAACATTATCCTAGGGCGGATGCTAACCCTAACCCTAACCCTAACACTATCCTAGGGCTGATGCTAACCCTAACACTAACACTATCCTAGGCCTGATGCTAACCCTAACCCTAACCCTAACACTATCCTAGGGCTAATGCTAACCCTAACCCTAACCCTAACACTATCCTAGGGCTGATGCTAACCCTAACACTAACACTATCCTAGGGCTGATGCTAACCCTAACCCTAACCCTAACATTATCCTAGGGCGGATGCTAACCCTAACCCTAACCCTAACACTATCCTAGGGCTGATGCTAACCCTAACACTAACACTATCCTAGGCCTGATGCTAACCCTAACCCTAACCCTAACACTATCCTAGGGCTAATGCTAACCCTAACCCTAACACTATCCTAGGGCTGATGCTCACCCTAACACTAACACTATCCTAGGGCTGATGCTAACCCTAACCCTAACCCTAACACTCTCCAAGGGCTGATGCTAACCCTAACCCTAACCCTAACACTATCCTAGGGCTGATGCTAACCCTAACCCTAACTCTAACACTATCTTAGGGCTGAGGCTAACCCTAACCCTAACACTATCCTACGGCTGATGCTAACCCTAACCCTAACCCTAACACTATCCTAGGGCTGATGCTAACCCTAACCCTAACACTATCCTAGGCCTGATGCTAACCCTAACCCTAACCCTAACACTATCCTAGGGCTGATGCTAACCCAAACCCTAACACTATCCTAGGGCTGATGCTAACCCTAACCCTAACCCTAACACTATCCTAGTTCTGATGCTAACCCTAACCCTAACTCTAACACTATCTTAGGGCTGAGGCTAACCCTAACCCTAACACTATCCTAGGGCTGATGCTAACCCTAACCATAACACGATCCTAGGCCTGATGCTAACCCTAACCCTAACCCTAACTCTATCCTAGCGTTGATGCTAACCCTAACCCTAACACTATCCTAGGCCTGATGCTAACCCTATCCCTAACCCTAACACTCTCCTAGGGCTAAGGCTAACCCTAACCCTAACACTATCCTAGGGCTGATGCTAACCCTAACCCTAACCCAAACACTATCCTAGGGTTGATGCTAACCCTAACCCTAACACTATCCTAGGGCTGATGCTAACCCTAACCCTAACCCTAACACTATCCTTGGGCTGATGCTAACCCTAACCCTAACACTATCTTGGGCCTGATGCTAACCCTAACCCTAACCCTAACACTATCATAGGGCTGATGCTAACCCTAACCCTAACACTATCCTTGGGCTGATGCTAACCCTAACCCTAACCCTAACACTATCCTAGGGCAGATGCTAACCCTAACGCTAACCCTAACATTATCCTTGAACTGATGCTAACCCTAACCCTAACCCTAACACTATCCTAGGCCTGATGATAACCCTAACCCTAACCCTAACACTATCCTAGGGTTTATGTTAACCCTAACCCTAACACTCTCCTAGGGCTGATGCTAACCCTAACCCTAACCCTATCACTATCCTAGGGCTGATGCTAACCCTAACACTAACACTATCCTAGGGCTGATGCTAACCCTAACCCTAACCCAAACATTATCCTAGGGCGGATGCTAACCCTAACCCTAACCCTAACACTATCCTAGGGCTGATGCTAACCCTAACACTAACACTATCCTAGGCCTGATGCTAACCCTAACCCTAACCCTAACACTATCCTAGGGCTGATGCTAACCCTAAGCCTAACACTATTCTAGGGCGGATGCTAACCCTAACCCTAACCCTAACACTATCCTAGGGTTTATGTTAACCCTAACCCTAACACTATCCTAGGGCTGATGCTAACCCTAACCCTAACCCTAACACTATCCTAGGGCCGATGCTAACCCTAACCCTAACACTATCCTAGGGCTGATGCTAACCCTAACCCTAACCCTAACACTATCCTAGGGTTGATGCTAACCCTAACCCTAACACTATCCTAGGGCTGATGCTAACCTTAACCCTAACCCTAACACTATCCTAGGGCTGATGCTAACCCTAACGCTAACACTATCCTAGGGCTGATGCTAACCCTAACCCTAACCCTAACACTAACCTAGGGCTGATGCTAACCCTAACCCTAACACTATCCTGGGGCTGATGCTAACCCTAAGCCTAACCCTAACACTATCCTAGGGCTGATGCTAACCCTAACCCTAACACTATCCTAGGGCTGATGCTAACCATAACCCTAACCCTAACACTATCCTAGGGCTGATGCTAACCCTAACCCTAACACTATCCTAGGGCTGATGCTAACCCTAACACTAACACTATCCTAGGGCGGATGCTAACCCTAACCCTAACACTAACACTATCCTAGGGCTGATGCTAACCCTAACACTAACACTATCCTAGGGCTGATGCTAACCCTAACCCTAACCCTAACATTATCCTAGGGCTGATGCTAACCCTAACCCTAACTCTAACACTATCTTAGGGCTGAGGCTAACCCTAACACGAACACTATCCTAGGGCGGATGCTAACCCTAACCCTAACCCTAACACTATCCTAGGGCTGATGCTAACCCTAACACTAACACTATCCTAGGGCTGATGCTAACCCTAACCCTAACCCTAACATTATCCTAGGGCTGATGCTAACCCTAACCCTAACCCTAACACTATCCTAGGGCTGATGCTAACCCTAACCCTAACACTATCCTAGGGCTGATGCTAACCCTAACCCTAACCCTAACACTATCCTAGGGCTGATGCTAACCCTAACCCTAACACTATCCTAGGGCTGATGGTAACCCTAACCCTAAACCTAACACTATCCTAGGGGGGATGCTAACCCTAACCCTAACCCTAACACTATCCTAGGGCTGATGCTAACCCTAACACTAACACTATCCTAGGGCAGATGCTAACCCTAACCCTAACCCTAACACTCTCCAAGGGCTGATGCTAACCCTAACCCTAACCCTAACACTATCCTAGGGCTGATGCTAACCCTAACCCTAACACTATCCTAGGGCTGATGCTAACCCTAACCCTAACCCTAACACTATCCTAGGGTTGATGCTAACCGTAACCCTAACACTATCCTAGGGCTGATGCTAACCCTAACCCTAACCCTAACACTATCTTAGGGCTGATGTTAACCCTAACCCCAACACTATCCTAGGGCTGATGCTAACCCTAACCCTAACCCAAACACTAACCTAGGGCTGATGCTAACCCTAACCCTAACACTATCCTAGGGCTGATGCTAACCCTAACCCTAACCCTAACACTATCCTAGGGCTGATGCTAACCCTAACCCTAACAGTATCCTAGGGCTGATGCTAACCCTAACCCTAACCCTAACACTATCCTAGGGCTGATGCTAACCCTAACACTAACACTATCCTAGGGCTGATGCTAACCCTAACCCTAACCCTAACACTATCCTAGGGCTGATGCTAACCCTAACCCTAACCCAAACAGTATACTAGGGTTGATGCTAACCCTAGCCCTAACACTATCCTAGGGCTGATGCTAACCCTAACCCTAACCCTAACACTATACTTGGGCTGATGCTAACCCTAACCCTAACACTATCCTGGGCCTGATGGTAACCCTAACCCTAACCCTAACACTATCCTAGGGCTGATGCTAACCCTAACCCTAACACTATCCTTGGGCTGATGCTAACCCTAACCCTAACCCTAACACTATCCTAGGGCAGATGCTAACCCTAACGCTAACCCTAACACTATGCTTGAACTGATGCTAACCCTAACCCTAACCCTAACACTATCCTAGGGCTGATGCTAACCCTAACCCTAACCCTAACACTATACTTGGGCTGATGCTAACCCTAACCCTAACACTATCCTGGGCCTGATGGTAACCCTAACCCTAACCCTAACACTATCCTAGGGCTGATGCTAACCCTAACCCTAACACTATCCTTGGGCTGATGCTAACCCTAACCCTAACCCTAACACTATCCTAGGGCAGATGCTAACCCTAACGCTAACCCTAACACTATGCTTGAACTGATGCTAACCCTAACCCTAACCCTAACACTATCCTAGGGTTTATGTTAACCCTAACCCTAACACTATCCTAGGGCTGATGCTAACCCTAACACTAACCCTAACACTATCCTAGGGCGGATGCTAACCCTAACCCTAACCCTAACACTATCCTAGGGCTGATGCTAACCCTAACACTAACACTATCCTAGGGCTGATGCTAACCCTAACCCTAACCCTAACATTATCCTAGGGCGGATGCTAACCCTAACCCTAACCCTAACACTATCCTAGGGCTGATGCTAAACCTAACACTAACACTATCCTAGGCCTGATGCTAACCCTAACCCTAACCCTAACACTATCCTAGGGCTAATGCTAACCCTAACCCTAACCCTAACACTATCCTAGGGCTGTTGCTAACCCTAACACTAACACTATCCTAGGGCTGATGCTAACCCTAACCCTAACCCTAACATTATCCTAGGGCGGATGCTAACCCTAACCCTAACCCTAACACTATCCTAGGGCTGATGCTAACCCTAACACTAACACTATCCTAGGCCTGATGCTAACCCTAACCCTAACCCTAACACTATCCTAGGGCTAAATGCTAACCCTAACCCTAACACTATCCTAGGGCTGATGCTCACCCTAACACTAACACTATCCTAGGGCTGATGCTAACCCTAACCCTAAGCCTAACACTCTCCAAGGGCTGATGCTAACCCTAACCCTAACCCTAACACTATCCTAGGGCTGATGCTAACCCTAACCCTAACTCTAACACTATCTTAGGGCTGAGGCTAACCCTAACCCTAACACTATCCTACGGCTGATGCTAACCCTAACCCTAACCCTAACACTATCCTAGGGCTGATGCTAACCCTAACCCTAACACTATCCTAGGCCTGATGCTAACCCTAACCCTAACCCTAACACTATCCTAGGGCTGATGCTAACCCAAACCCTAACACTATCCTAGGGCTGATGCTAACCCTAACCCTAACCCTAACACTATCCGTGGGCTGATGCTAACCCTAACCCTAACTCTAACACTATCTTAGGGCTGAGGCTAACCCTAACCCTAACACTATCCTAGGGCTGATGCTAACCCGAACCCTAACCCTAACACTATCCTAGGGCTGATGCTAACCCTAACCATAACACGATCCTAGGCCTGATGCTAACCCTAACCCTAACCCTAACTCTATCCTAGCGTTGATGCTAACCCTAACCCTAACACTATCCTAGGCCTGATGCTAACCCTATCCCTAACCCTAACACTCTCCTAGGGCTAAGGCTAACCCTAACCCTAACACTATCCTAGGGCTGATGCTAACCCTAACCCTAACCCAAACACTATCCTAGGGTTGATGCTAACCCTAACCCTAACACTATCCTAGGGCTGATGCTAACCCTAACCCTAACCCTAACACTATCCTTGGGTTGATGCTAACCCTAACCCTAACACTATCTTGGGCCTGATGCTAACCCTAACCCTAACCCTAACACTATCATAGGGCTGATGCTAACCCTAACCCTAACACTATCCTTGGGCTGATGCTAACCCTAACCCTAACCCTAACACTATCCTAGGGCAGATGCTAACCCTAACGCTAACCCTAACACTATCCTTGAACTGATGCTAACCCTAACCCTAACCCTAACACTATCCTAGGCCTGATGATAACCCTAACCCTAACCCTAACACTATCCTAGGGTTTATGTTAACCCTAACCCTAACACTCTCCTAGGGCTGATGCTAACCCTAACCCTAACCCTAACACTATCCTAGGGCTGATGCTAACCCTAACACTAACACTATCCTAGGGCTGATGCTAACCCTAACCCTAACCCAAACATTATCCTAGGGCGGATGCTAACCCTAACCCTAACCCTAACACTATCCTAGGCCTGATGCTAACCCTAACCCTAACCCTAACACTATCCTAGGGCTGATGCTAACCCTAAGCCTAACACTATCCTAGGGCGGATGCTAACCCTAACCCTAACCCTAACACTATCCTAGGGCTGATGCTAACCCTAACACTAACACTATCCTAGGGCTGATGCTAACCCTAACCTTAACCCTAACATTATCCTAGGGCTGATGCTAACCCTAACCCTAACTCTAACACTATCTTAGGGCTGAGGCTAACCCTAACCCTAACACTATCCTACGGCTGATGCTAACCCTAACCCTAACCCTAACACTATCCTAGGGCTGATGCTCACCCTAACCCTAACACTATCCTAGGGCTGATGCTAACCCTAACCCTAACCCTAACACTATCCTAGGGCTGATGCTAACCCTAACACTAACAATATCCTAGGGCTGATGCTAACCCTAACCCTAACCCTAACATTATCCTAGGGCGGATGCTAACCCTAACCCTAACCCAAACACTATCCTAGGGCTGATGCTAACCCTAACACTAACACTATCCTAGGCCTGATGCTAACCCTAACCCTAACCCTAACACTATCCTAGGGCTGATGCTAACCCTAACACTAACAGTATCCTAGGGCTGATGCTAACCCTAACCCTAACAATATCCTAGGGCTGATGCTAACCCTAACCCTAACGCTAACACTCTCCAAGGGCTGATGCTAACCCTAACCCTAACCCTAACACTATCCTAGGGCTGATGCTAACCCTAACCCTAACCCTAACACTATCCTAGGGCTGATGCTAACCCTAACGCTAACCCTAACACTGTCCTTGAACTGATGCTAACCCTAACCCTAACCCTAACACTATCCTAGGCCTGATGATAACCCTAACCCTAACCCTAACACTATCCTAGGGTTTATGTTAACCCTAACCCTAACACTATCCTAGGGCTGATGCTAACCCTAACCCTAACACTAACACTATCCTAGGGCTGATGCTAACCCTAACACTAACACTATCCTAGGGCTGATGCTAACCCTAACCCTAACCCTAACACTCTCCAAGGGCTGATGCTAACCCTAACCCTAACCCTAACACTATCCTACGGCTGATGCTAACCCTAACCCTAACCCTAACACTATCCTAGGGCTGATGCTAACCCTAACCCTAACACTATCCTAGGCCTGATGCTAACCCTAACCCTAACCCTAACACTATCCTAGGGCTTATGCTAACCCAAACCCTAACACTATCCTAGGGCTGATGCTAACCCTAACCCTAACCCTATCCTAGGGCTGATGCTAACCCTAACCCTAACTCTAACACTATCTTAGGGCTGAGGCTAACCCTAACCCTAACACTATCCTACGGCTGATGCTAACCCGAACCCTAACCCTAACACTATCCTAGGGCTTATGCTAACCCTAACCATAACACGATCCTAGGCCTGATGCTAACCCTAACCCTAACCCTAACTCTATCCTAGCGTTGATGCTAACCCTAACCCTAACACTATCCTAGGCCTGATGCTAACCCTATCCCTAACCCTAACACTCTCCTAGGGCTAAGGCTAACCCTAACCCTAACACTATCCTAGGGCTGATGCTAACCCTAACCCTAACCCAAACACTATCCTAGGGTTGATGCTAACCCTAACCCTAACACTATCCTAGGGCTGATGCTAACCCTAACCCTAACCCTAACACTATCCTTGGGCTGATGCTAACCCTAACCCTAACACTATCCTGGGCCTGATGCTAACCCTAACCCTAACCCTAACACTATCATAGGGCTGATGCTAACCCTAACCCTAACACTATCCTTGGGCTGATGCTAAACCTAACCCTAACCCTAACACTATCCTAGGGCAGATGCTAACCCTAACGCTAACCCTAACACTATCCTTGAACTGATGCTAACCCTATCCCTAACCCTAACACTATCCTAGGCCTGATGATAACCCTAACCCTAACCCTAACACTATCCTAGGGTTTATGTTAACCCTAACCCTAACACTCTCCTAGGGCTGATGCTAACCCTAACCCTAACCCTAACACTATCCTAGGGCTGATGCTAACCCTAACACTAACACTATCCTAGGGCTGATGCTAACCCTAACCCTAACCCAAACATTATCCTAGGGCGGATGCTAACCCTAACCCTAACCCTAACACTATCCTAGGGCTGATGCTAACCCTAACACTAACACTATCCTAGGCCTGATGCTAACCCTAACCCTAACCCTAACACTATCCTAGGGCTGATGCTAACCCTAAGCCTAACACTATCCTAGGGCGGATGCTAACCCTAACCCTAACCCTAACACTATCCTAGGGCTGATGCTAACCCTAACACTAACACTATCCTAGGGCTGATGCTAACCCTAACCTTAACCCTAACATTATCCTAGGGCTGATGCTAACCCTAACCCTAACTCTAACACTATCTTAGGGCTGAGGCTAACCCTAACCCTAACACTATCCTACGGCTGATGCTAACCCTAACCCTAACCCTAACACTATCCTAGGGCTGATGCTAACCCTAACCCTAACACTATCCTAGGGCTGATGCTAACCCTAACCCTAACCCTAACACTATCCTAGGGCTGATGCTAACCCTAACACTAACGCTATCCTAGGGCTGACGCTAACCCTAACCCTAACCCTAACATTATCATAGGGCGGATGCTAACCCTAACCCTAACCCAAACACTATCCTAGGGCTGATGCTAACCCTAACACTAACACTATCCTAGGCCTCATGCTAACCCTAACCCTAACCCTAACACTATCCTAGGCCTGATGCTAACCCTAATCCTAACACTATCCTAGGGCTGATGCTAACCCTAACCCTAACAATATCCTAGGGCTGATGCTAACCCTAACCCTAACGCTAACACTCTCCAAGGGCTGATGCTAACCCTAACCCTAACCCTAACACTATCCTAGGGCTGATGCTAACCCTAACCCTAACCCTAACACTATCCTAGGGCTGATGCTAACCCTAACGCTAACCCTAACACTGTCCTTGAACTGATGCTAACCCTAACCCTAACCCTAACACTATCCTAGGCCTGATGATAACCCTAACCCTAACCCTAACACTATCCTAGGGTTTATGTTAACCCTAACCCTAACACTATCCTAGGGCTGATGCTAACCCTAACCCTAACAATATCCTAGGGCTGATGCTAACCCTAACCCTAACGCTAACACTCTCCAAGGGCTGATGCTAACCCTAACCCTAACCCTAACACTATCCTAGGGCTGATGCTAACCCTAACCCTAACCCTAACACTATCCTAGGGCTGATGCTAACCCTAACGCTAACCCTAACACTGTCCTTGAACTGATGCTAACCCTAACCCTAACCCTAACACTATCCTAGGCCTGATGATAACCCTAACCCTAACCCTAACACTATCCTAGGGTTTATGTTAACCCTAACCCTAACACTATCCTAGGGCTGATGCTAACCCTAACCCTAACACTAACACTATCCTAGGGCTGATGCTAACCCTAACACTAACACTATCCTAGGGCTGATGCTAACCCTAACCCTAACCCTAACACTCTCCAAGGGCTGATGCTAACCCTAACCCTAACCCTAACACTATCCTACGGCTGATGCTAACCCTAACCCTAACCCTAACACTATCCTAGGGCTGATGCTAACCCTAACCCTAACACTATCCTAGGCCTGATGCTAACCCTAACCCTAACCCTAACACTATCCTAGGGCTTATGCTAACCCAAACCCTAACACTATCCTAGGGCTGATGCTAACCCTAACCCTAACCCTATCCTAGGGCTGATGCTAACCCTAACCCTAACTCTAACACTATCTTAGGGCTGAGGCTAACCCTAACCCTAACACTATCCTACGGCTGATGCTAACCCGAACCCTAACCCTAACACTATCCTAGGGCTTATGCTAACCCTAACCATAACACGATCCTAGGCCTGATGCTAACCCTAACCCTAACCCTAACTCTATCCTAGCGTTGATGCTAACCCTAACCCTAACACTATCCTAAGCCTGATGCTAACCCTATCCCTAACCCTAACACTCTCCTAGGGCTAAGGCTAACCCTAACCCTAACACTATCCTAGGGCTGATGCTAACCCTAACCCTAACCCAAACACTATCCTAGGGTTGATGCTAACCCTAACCCTAACACTATCCTAGGGCTGATGCTAACCCTAACCCTAACCCTAACACTATCCTTGGGCTGATGCTAACCCTAACCCTAACACTATCCTGGGCCTGATGCTAACCCTAACCCTAACCCTAACACTATCATAGGGCTGATGCTAACCCTAACCCTAACACTATCCTTGGGCTGATGCTAAACCTAACCGTAACCCTAACACTATCCTAGGGCAGATGCTAACCCTAACGCTAACCCTAACACTATCCTTGAACTGATGCTAACCCTATCCCTAACCCTAACACTATCCTAGGCCTGATGATAACCCTAACCCTAACCCTAACACTATCCTAGGGTTTATGTTAACCCTAACCCTAACACTCTCCTAGGGCTGATGCTAACCCTAACCCTAACCCTAACACTATCCTAGGGCTGATGCTAACCCTAACACTAACACTATCCTAGGGCTGATGCTAACCCTAACCCTAACCCAAACATTATCCTAGGGCGGATGCTAACCCTAACCCTAACACTATCCTAGGGCTGATGCTAACCCTAACACTAACACTATCCTAGGCCTGATGCTAACCCTAACCCTAACCCTAACACTATCCTAGGGCTGATGCTAACCCTAAGCCTAACACTATCCTAGGGCGGATGCTAACCCTAACCCTAACCCTAACACTATCCTAGGGCTGATGCTAACCCTAACACTAACACTATCCTAGGGCTGATGCTAACCCTAACCTTAACCCTAACATTATCCTAGGGCTGATGCTAACCCTAACCCTAACTCTAACACTATCTTAGGGCTGAGGCTAACCCTAACCCTAACACTATCCTACGGCTGATGCTAACCCTAACCCTAACCTTAACACTATCCTAGGGCTGATGCTAACCCTAACCCTAACACTATCCTAGGGCTGATGCTAACCCTAACCCTAACCCTAACACTATCCTAGGGCTGATGCTAACCCTAACACTAACGCTATCCTAGGGCTGACGCTAACCCTAACCCTAACCCTAACATTATCCTAGGGCGGATGCTAACCCTAACCCTAACCCAAACACTATCCTAGGGCTGATGCTAACCCTAACACTAACACTATCCTAGGCCTCATGCTAACCCTAACCCTAACCCTAACACTATCCTAGGCCTGATGCTAACCCTAATCCTAACACTATCCTAGGGCTGATGCTAACCCTAACCCTAACAATATCCTAGGGCTGATGCTAACCCTAACCCTAACGCTAACACTCTCCAAGGGCTGATGCTAACCCTAACCCTAACCCTAACACTATCCTAGGGCTGATGCTAACCCTAACCCTAACCCTAACACTATCCTAGGGCTTATGCTAACCCTAACGCTAACCCTAACACCCTCCTTGAACTGATGCTAACCCTAACCCTAACCCTAACACTATCCTAGGCCTGATGATAACCCTAACCCTAACCCTAACACTATCCTAGGGTTTATGTTAACCCTAACCCTAACACTATCCTAGGGCTGATGCTAACCCTAACCCTAACACTAACACTATCCTAGGGCTGATGCTAACCCAAACACTAACACTATCCTAGGGCTGATGCTAACCCTAACCCTAACCCTAACACTCTCCAAGGGCTGATGCTAACCCTAACCCTAAACCTAACACTATCCTAGGGCTGATGCTAACCCTAACCCTAACACTATCCTAGGGCTGATGCTAACCCTAACCCTAACCCTAACACTATCCTAGGGTTGATGCTAACCCTAACCCTAACACTATCCTAGGGCTCATGCTAACCTTAACCCTAACCCTAACACTATCCTAGGGCTGATGCTAACCCTAACGCTAACACTATCCTAGGGCTGATGCTAACCCTAACCCTAACCCTAACACTAACCTAGGGCTGATGCTAACCCTAAACCTAACACTATCCTGGGGCTCATGCTAACCCTAACCCTAACCCTAACACTATCCTAGGGCTGATGCTAACCCTAACCCTAACACTATCCTAGGGCTGATGCTAACCATAACCCTAACCCTAACACTATCCTAGGGCTGATGCTAACCCTAACCCTAACACTATCCTAGGGCTGATGCTAACCCTAACACTAACACTATCCTAGGGCGGATGCTAACCCTAACCCTAACCCTAACACTATCCTAGGGCTGATGCTAACCCTAACACTAACACTATCCTAGGGCTGATGCTAACCCTAACCCTAACCCTAACATTATCCTAGGTCTGATGCTAACCCTAACCCTAACCCTAACACTATCCTAGGGCTGATGCTAACCCTAACCCTAACCCTAACACTCTCCAAGGGCTGATGCTAACCCTAACCCTAACCCTAACACTATCCTACGGCTGATGCTAACCCTAACCCTAACCCTAACACTATCCTAGGGCTGATGCTAACCCTAACCCTAACACTATCCTAGGCCTGATGCTAACCCTAACCCTAACCCTAACACTATCCTAGGGCTTCTGCTAACCCAAACCCTAACACTATCCTAGGGCTGATGCTAACCCTAACCCTAACCCTAACACTATCCTAGGGCTGATGCTAACCCTAACCCTAACTCTAACACTATCTTAGGGTTGAGGCTAACCCTAACCCTAACACTATCCTACGGCTGATGCTAACCCGAACCCTAACCCTAACACTATCCTAGGGCTGATGCTAACCCTAACCATAACACGATCCTAGGCCTGATGCTAACCCTAACCCTAACCCTAACTCTATCCTAGCGTTGATGCTAACCCTAACCCTAACACTATCCTAGGCCTGATGCTAACCCTATCCCTAACCCTAACACTCTCCTAGGGCTAAGGCTAACCCTAACCCTAACACTATCCTAGGGCTGATGCTAACCCTAACCCTAACCCAAACACTATCCTAGGGTTGATGCTAACCCTAACCCTAACACTATCCTAGGGCTGATGCTAACCCTAACCCTAACCCTAACACTATCCTTGGTCTGATGCTAACCCTAACCCTAACACTATCCTGGGCCTGATGCTAACCCTAACCCTAACCCTAACACTATCATAGGGCTGATGGTAACCCTAACCCTAACACTATCCTAGGCCTGATGCTAACCCTAATCCTAACACTATCCTAGGGCTGATGCTAACCCTAACCCTAACAATATCCTAGGGCTGATGCTAACCCTAACCCTAACGCTAACACTCTCCAAGGGCTGATGCTAACCCTAACCCTAACCCTAACACTATCCTAGGGCTGATGCTAACCCTAACCCTAACCCTAACACTATCCTATGGCTGATGCTAACCCTAACGCTAACCCTAACACTGTCCTTGAACTGATGCTAACCCTAACCCTAACCCTAACACTATCCTAGGCCTGATGATAACCCTAACCCTAACCCTAACACTATCCTAGGGTTTATGTTAACCCTAACCCTAACACTATCCTAGGGCTGATGCTAACCCTAACCCTAACCCTAACACTATCCTAGGGCTGATGCTAACCCAAACACTAACACTATCCTAGGGCTGATGCTAACCCTAACCCTAACCCTAACACTCTCCAAGGGCTGATGCTAACCCTAACCCTAACCCTAACACTATCCTAGGGCTGATGCTAACCCTAACCCTAACACTATCCTAGGGCTGATGCTAACCCTAACCCTAACCCTAACACTATCCTAGGGTTGATGCTAACCCTAACCCTAACACTATCCTAGGGCTCATGCTAACCTTAACCCTAACGCTAACACTATCCTAGGGCTGATGCTAACCCTAACACTAACACTATCCTAGGGCTGATGCTAACCCTAACCCTAACCCAAACACTAACCTAGGGCTGATGCTAACCCTAACCCTAACACTATCCTGGGGCTCATGCTAACCCTAACCCTAACCCTAACACTATCCTAGGGCTGATGCTAACCCTAACCCTAACACTATCCTAGGGCTGATGCTAACCATAACCCTAACCCTAACACTATCCTAGGGCTGATGCTAACCCTAACCCTAACACTATCCTAGGGCTGATGCTAACCCTAACACTAACACTATCCTAGGGCGGATGCTAACCCTAACCCTAACCCTAACACTATCCTAGGGCTGATGCTAACCCTAACACTAACACTATCCTAGGGCTGATGCTAACCCTAACCCTAACCCTAACATTATCCTAGGGCTGATGCTAACCCTAACCCTAACCCTAACATTATCTTAGGGCTGATGTTAACCCTACCCCTAACACTATCCTAGGGCTGATGCTAACCCTAACCCTAACCCTAACACTAACCTAGGGCTGATGCTAACCCTAACACTAACACTATCCTAGGGCTGATGCTAACCCTAACCCTAACCCTAACACTATCCTAGGGCTGATGCTAACCCTAACCCTAACACTATCCTAGGGCTGATGCTAACCCTAACACTAACACTATCCTAGGGCGGATGCTAACCCTAACCCTAACCCTAACACTATCCTAGGGCTGATGCTAACCCTAACACTAACACTATCCTAGGGCTGATGCTAACCCTAACCCTAACCCTAACATTATCCTAGGGCTGATGCTAACCCTAACCCTAACTCTAACACTATCTTAGGGCTGAGGCTAACCCTAACCCTAACACTATCCTACGGCTGATGCTAACCCTAACCCTAACCCTAACACTATCCTAGGGCTAAAGCTAACCCTAACCCTAACACTATCCTAGGGCTGATGCTAACCCTAACCCTAACCCTAACACTATCCTAGGGCTGATGCTAACCCTAACCCTAACACTATCCTAGGGCTGATGCTAACCCTAACCCTAAACCTAACACTATCCTAGGAGGGATGCTAACCCTAACCCTAACCCTAACACTATCCTAGGGCTGATGCTAACCCTAACACTAACACTATCCTAGGGCTGATGCTAACCCTAACCCTAACCCTAACACTCTCCAAGGGCTGATGCTAACCCTAACCCTAAACCTAACACTATCCTAGGGCTGATGCTAACCCTAACCCTAACACTATCCTAGGGCTGATGCTAACCCTAACCCTAACCCTAACACTATCCTAGGGTTGATGCTAACCGTAACCCTAACACTATCCTAGGGCTGATGCTAACCCTAACCCTAACCCTAACACTATATTAGGGCTGATGTTAACCCTAACCCTAACACTATCCTAGGGCTGATGCTAACCCTAACCCTAACCCTAACACTATCCTAGGGCTGATGCTAACCCTAACCCTAACACTATCCTAGGGCTGATGCTAACCCTAACCCTAACCCTAACACTATCCTAGGGCTGATGCTAACCCTAACCCTAACCGAAACACTATACTAGGGTTGATGCTAACCCTAACCCTAACACTATCCTAGGGCTGATGCTAACCCTAACCCTAACCCTAACACTATCCTTGGGCTGATGCTAACCCTAACACTAACACTATCCTGGGCCTGATGGTAACAGTAACCCTAACCCTAACACTATCCTAGGGCTGATGCTAACCCTAACCCTAACACTATCCTTGGGCTGATGCTAACCCTAACCCTAACCCTAACACTATCCTAGGGCAGATGCTAACCCTAACGCTAACCCTAACACTATCCTTGAACTGATGCTAACCCTAACCCTAACCCTAACACTATCCTAGGCCTGATGATAACCCTAACCCTAACCCTAACACTATCCTAGGGTTTATGTTAACCCTAACCCTAACACTATCCTAGGGCTGATGCTAACCCTAACCCTAACCCTAACACTATCCTAGGGCGGATGCTAACCCTAACCCTAACCCTAACACTATCCTAGGGCTGATGCTAACCCTAACACTAACACTATCCTAGGGCTGATGCTAACCCTAACCCTAACCCTAACCTTATCCTAGGGCGGATGCTAACCCTAACCCTAACCCTAACACTATCCTAGGGCTGATGCTAACCCTAACACTAACACTATCCTAGGCCTGATGCTAACCCTAACCCTAACCCTAACGCTATCCTAGGGCTAATGCTAACCCTAACCCTAACACTATCCTAGGGCTGATGCTCACCCTAACACTAACACTATCCTAGGGCTGATGCTAACCCTAACCCTAACCCTAACACTATCCTAGGGCTGATGCTAACCCTAACCCTAACTCTAACACTATCTTAGGGCTGAGGCTAACCCTAACCCTAACACTATCCTACGGCTGATGCTAACCCTAACCCTAACCCTAACACTATCCTAGGGCTGATGCTAACCCTAACCCTAACTCTAACACTATCTTAGGGCTGAGGCTAACCCTAACCCTAACACTATCCTAGGGCTGATGCTAACCCGAACCCTAACCCTAACACTATCCTAGGGCTGATGCTAACCCTAACCATAACACGATCATAGGCCTGATGGTAACCCTAACCCTAACCCTAACTCTATCCTAGCGTTGATGCTAACCCTAACCCTAACACTATCCTAGGCCTGATGCTAACCCTATCCCTAACCCTAACACTCTCCTAGGGCTAAGGCTAACCCTAACCCTAACACTATCCTAGGGCTGATGCTAACCCTAACCCTAACCCAAACACTATCCTAGGGTTGATGCTAACCCTAACCCTAACACTATCCTAGGGCTGATGCTAACCCTAACCCTAACCCTAACACTATCCTTGGGCTGATGCTAACCCTAACCTTAACACTATCCTGGGCCTGATGCTAACCCTAACCCTAACCCTAACACTATCATAGGGCTGATGCTAACCCTAACCCTAACACTATCCTTGTCTGATGCTAACCCTAACCCTAACCCTAACACTATCCTAGGGCAGATGCTAACCCTAACGCTAACCCTAACACTATCCTTGAACTGATGCTAACAATAACCCTAACCCTAACACTATCCTAGGCCTGATGATAACCCTAACCCTAACCCTAACACTATCCTAGGGTTTATGTTAACCCTAACCCTAACACTCTCCTAGGGCTGATGCTAACCCTAACCCTAACCCTAACACTATCCTAGGGCTGATGCTAACCCTAACACTAACACTATCCTAGGGCTGATGCTAACCCTAACCCTAACCCAAACATTATCCTAGGGCGGATGCTAACCCTAACCCTAACCCTAACACTATCCTAGGGCTGATGCTAACCCTAACACTAACACTATCCTAGGCCTGATGCTAACCCTAACCCTAACCCTAACACTATCCTAGGGCTGATGCTAACCCTAACACTAACACTATCCTAGGGCTGATGCTAACCCTAACCTTAACCCTAACATTATCCTAGGGCTGATGCTAACCCTAACCCTAACTCTAACACTATCTTAGGGCTGAGGCTAACCCTAACCCTAACACTATCCTACGGCTGATGCTAACCCTAACCCTAACCCTAACACTATCCTAGGGCTGATGCTAACCCTAACCCTAACACTATCCTAGGGCTGATGCTAACCCTAACCCTAACCCTAACACTATCCTAGGGCTGATGCTAACCCTAACACTAACAATATCCTAGGGCTGATGCTAACCCTAACCCTAACCCTAACATTATCCTAGGGCGGATGCTAACCCTAACCCTAACCCAAACACTATCCTAGGGCTGATGCTAACCCTAACACTAACACTATCCTAGGCCTGATGCTAACCCTAACCCTAACCCTAACACTATCCTAGGGCTGATGCTAACCCTAACCCTAACACTATCCTAGGGCTGATGCTAACCCTAACCCTAACCCTAACACTATCCTAGGGCTGATGCTAACCCTAACCTTAACTCTAACACTATCTTAGGGCTGAGGCTAACCCTAACCCTAACACTATCCTACGGCTGATGCTAACCCTAACCATAACACGATCCTAGGCCTGATGCTAACCCTAACCCTAACCCTAACTCTATCCTAGCGTTGATGCTAACCCTAACCCTAACACTATCCTAGGCCTGATGCTAACCCTATCCCTAACCCTAACACTCTCCTAGGGCTAAGGCTAACCCTAACCCTAACACTATCCTAGGGCTGATGCTAACCCTAACCCTAACCCAAACACTATCCTAGGGTTGATGCTAACCCTAACCCTAACACTATCCTAGGGCTGATGCTAACCCTAACCCTAACCCTAACACTATCCTTGGGCTGATGCTAACCCTAACACTAACACTATCCTGGGTCTGATGGTAACCCTAACCCTAACCCTAACACTATCCTAGGGCTGATGCTAACCCTAACCCTAACACTATCCTTGGGCTGATGCTAACCCTAACCCTAACCCTAACACTATCCTAGGGCAGATGCTAACCCTAACGCTAACCCTAACACTATCCTTGAACTGATGCTAACCCTAACCCTAACCCTAACACTATCCTAGGCCTGATGATAACCCTAACCCTAACCCTAACACTATCCTAGGGTTTATGTTAACCCTAACCCTAACACTATCCTAGGGCTGATGCTAACCCTAACCCTAACCCTAACACTATCCTAGGGCGGATGCTAACCCTAACCCTAACCCTAACACTATCCTAGGGCTGATGCTAACCCTAACACTAACACTATCCTAGGGCTGATGCTAACCCTAACCCTAACCCTAACCTTATCCTAGGGCGGATGCTAACCCTAACCCTAACCCTAACACTATCCTAGGGCTGATGCTAACCCTAACACTAACACTATCCTAGGCCTGATGCTAACCCTAACCCTAACCCTAACGCTATCCTAGGGCTAATGCTAACCCTAACCCTAACACTATCCTAGGGCTGATGCTCACCCTAACACAAACACTATCCTAGGACTGATGCTAACCCTAACCCTAACCCTAACACTATCCTAGGGCTGATGCTAACCCTAACCCTAACTCTAACACTATCTTAGGGCTGAGGCTAACCCTAACCCTAACACTATCCTACGTCTGATGCTAACCCTAACCCTAACCCTAACACTATCCTAGGGCTGATGCTAACCCTAACCCTAACACTATCCTAGGCCTGATGCTAATCCTAACCCTAACCCTAACACTATCCTAGGGCTGATGCTAACCCAAACCCTAACACTATCCTAGGGCTGATGCTAACCCTAACCCTAACCCTAACACTATCCTAGGGCTGATGCTAACCCTAACCCTAACTCTAACACTATCTTAGGGCTGAGGCTAACCCTAACCCTAACACTATCCTAGGGCTGATGCTAACCCGAACCCTAACCCTAACACTATCCTAGGGCTGATGCTAACCCTAACCATAACACGATCATAGGCCTGATGCTAACCCTAACCCTAACCCTAACTCTATCCTAGCGTTGATGCTAACCCTAACCCTAACACTATCCTAGGCCTGATGCTAACCCTATCCCTAACCCTAACACTCTCCTAGGGCTAAGGCTAACCCTAACCCTAACACTATCCTAGGGCTGATGCTAACCCTAACCATAACCCAAACACTATCCTAGGGTTGATGCTAACCCTAACCCTAACACTATCCTAGGGCTGATGCTAACCCTAACCCTAACCCTAACACTATCCTTGGGCTGATGCTAACCCTAACCTTAACACTATCCTGGGCCTGATGCTAACCCTAACCCTAACCCTAACACTATCATAGGGCTGATGCTAACCCTAACCCTAACACTATCCTTGTCTGATGCTAACCCTAACCCTAACCCTAACACTATCCTAGGGCAGATGCTAACCCTAACGCTAACCCTAACACTATCCTTGAACTGATGCTAACAATAACCCTAACCCTAACACTATCCTAGGCCTGATGATAACCCTAACCCTAACCCTAACACTATCCTAGGGTTTATGTTAACCCTAAGCCTAACACTCTCCTAGGGCTGATGCTAACCCTAACCCTAACCCTAACACTATCCTAGGGCTGATGCTAACCCTAACACTAACACTATCCTAGGGCTGATGCTAACCCTAACCCTAACCCAAACATTATCCTAGGGCGGATGCTAACCCTAACCCTAACCCTAACACTATCCTAGGGCTGATGCTAACCCTAACACTAACACTATCCTAGGCCTGATGCTAACCCTAACCCTAACCCTAACACTATCCTAGGGCTGATGCTCACCCTAAGCCTAACACTATCCTAGGGCGGATGCTAACCCTAACCCTAACCCTAACACTATCCTAGGGCTGATGCTAACCCTAACACTAACACTATCCTAGGGCTGATGCTAACCCTAACCTTAACCCTAACATTATCCTAGGGCTGATGCTAACCCTAACCCTAACTCTAACACTATCTTAGGGCTGAGGCTAACCCTAACCCTAACACTATCCTACGGCTGATGCTAACCCTAACCCTAACCCTAACACTATCCTAGGGCTGATGCTAACCCTAACCCTAACACTATCCTAGGGCTGATGCTAACCCTAACCCTAACCCTAACACTATCCTAGGGCTGATGCTAACCCTAACACTAACAATATCCTAGGGCTGATGCTAACCCTAACCCTAACCCTAACATTATCCTAGGGCGGATGCTAACCCTAACCCTAACCCAAACACTATCCTAGGGCTGATGCTAACCCTAACACTAACACTATCCTAGGCCTGATGCTAACCCTAACCCTAACCCTAACACTATCCTAGGGCTGATGCTAACCCTAACCCTAACACTATCCTAGGGCTGATGCTAACCCTAACCCTAACCCTAACACTATCCTAGGGCTGATGCTAACCCTAACCCTAACTCTAACACTATCTTAGGGCTGAGGCTAACCCTAACCCTAACACTATCCTACGGCTGATGCTAACCCTAACCATAACACGATCCTAGGCCTGATGCTAACCCTAACCCTAACCCTAACTCTATCCTAGCGTTGATGCTAACCCTAACCCTAACACTATCCTAGGCCTGATGCTAACCCTATCCCTAACCCTAACACTCTCCTAGGGCTAAGGCTAACCCTAACCCTAACACTATCCTAGGGCTGATGCTAACCCTAACCCTAACCCAAACACTATCCTAGGGTTGATGCTAACCCTAACCCTAACACTATCCTACGGCTGATGCTAACCCTAACCCTAACCCTAACACTATCCTTGGGCTGATGATAACCCTAACCCTAACACTATCCTGGGCCTGATGCTAACCCTAACCCTAACCCTAACACTATCATAGGGCTGATGCTAACCCTAACCCTAACACTATCCTTGGGCTGATGCTAAACCTAACCCTAACCCTAACACTATCCTAGGGCAGATGCTAACCCTAACGCTAACCCTAAAACTATCCTTGAACTGATGCTAACCCTAACCCTAACCCTAACACTATCCTAGGCCTGATGATAACCCTAACCCTAACCCTAACACTATCCTAGGGTTTATGTTAACCCTAACCCTAACACTCTCCTAGGGCTGATGCTAACCCTAACCCTAACCCTAACACTATCCTAGGGCTGATGCTAACCCTAACACTAACACTATCCTAGGGCTGATGCTAACCCTAACCCTAACCCAAACATTATCCTAGGGCGGATGCTAACCCTAACCCTAACCCTAACACTATCCTAGGGCTGATGCTAACCCTAACACTAACACTATCCTAGGCCTGATGCTAACCCTAACCCTAACCCTAACACTATCCTAGGGCTGATGCTCACCCTAAGCCTAACACTATCCTAGGGCGGATGCTAACCCTAACCCTAACCCTAACACTATCCTAGGGCTGATGCTAACCCTAACACTAACACTATCCTAGGGCTGATGCTAACCCTAACCTTAACCCTAACATTATCCTAGGGCTGATGCTAACCCTAACCCTAACTCTAACACTATCTTAGGGCTGAGGCTAACCCTAACCCTAACACTATCCTACGGCTAATGCTAACCCTAACCCTAACCCTAACACTATCCTAGGGCTGATGCTAACCCTAACCCTAACACTATCCTAGGGCTGATGCTAACCCTAACCCTAACCCTAACACTATCCTAGGGCTGATGCTAACCCTAACACTAACACTATCCTAGGGCTGATGCTAACCCTAACCCTAACCCTAACATTATCCTAGGGCGGATGCTAACCCTAACCCTAACCCAAACACTATCCTAGGGCTGATGCTAACCCTAACACTAACACTATCCTAGGCCTGATGCTAACCCTAACCCTAACCCTAACACTATCCTAGGGCTGATGCTAACCCTAACCCTAACACTATCCTAGGGCTGATGCTAACCCTAACCCTAACAATATCCTAGGGCTGATGCTAACCCTAACCCTAACGCTAACACTCTCCAAGGGCTGATGCTAACCCTAACCCTAACCCTAACACTATCCTAGGGCTGATGCTAACCCTAACCCTAACCCTAACACTATCCTAGGGCTGATGCTAACCCTAACTCTAACCCTAACACTGTCCTTGAACTGATGCTAACCCTAACCCTAACCCTAACACTATCCTAGGCCTGATGATAACCCTAACCCTAACCCTAACACTATCCTAGGGTTTATGTTAACCCTAACCCTAACACTATCCTAGGGCTGATGCTAACCCTAACCCTAACCCTAACACTATCCTAGGGCTGATGCTAACCCTAACCCTAACACTATCCTTGTCTGATGCTAACCCTAACCCTAACCCTAACACTATCCTAGGGCAGATGCTAACCCTAACGCTAACCCTAACACTATCCTTGAACTGATGCTAACAATAACCCTAACCCTAACACTATCCTAGGCCTGATGATAACCCTAACCCTAACCCGAACACTATCCTAGGGTTTATGTTAACCCTAACCCTAACACTCTCCTAGGGCTGATGCTAACCCTAACCCTAACCCTAACACTATCCTAGGGCTGATGCTAACCCTAACACTAACACTATCCTAGGGCTGATGCTAACCCTAACCCTAACACAAACATTATCCTAGGGCGGATGCTAACCCTAACCCTAACCCTAACACTATCCTAGGGCTGATGCTAACCCTAACACTAACACTATCCTAGGCCTGATGCTAACCCTAAGCCTAACCCTAACACTATCCTAGGGCTGATGCTCACCCTAAGCCTAACACTATCCTAGGGCGGATGCTAACCCTAACCCTAACCCTAACACTATCCTAGGGCTGATGCTAACCCTAACACTAACACTATCCTAGGGCTGATGCTAACCCTAACCTTAACCCTAACATTATCCTAGGGCTGATGCTAACCCTAACCCTAACTCTAACACTATCTTAGGGCTGAGGCTAACCCTAACCCTAACACTATCCTACGGCTGATGCTAACCCTAACCCTAACCCTAACACTATCCTAGGGCTGATGCTAACCCTAACCCTAACACTATCCTAGGGCTGATGCTAACCCTAACCCTAACCCTAACACTATCCAAGGCTGATGCTAACCCTAACACTAACAATATCCTAGGGCTGATGCTAACCCTAACCCTAACCCTAACATTATCCTAGGGCGGATGCTAACCCTAACCCTAACCCAAACACTATCCTAGGGCTGATGCTAACCCTAACACTAACACTATCCTAGGCCTGATGCTAACCCTAACCCTAACCCTAACACTATCCTAGGGCTGATGCTAACCCTAACCCTAACACTATCCTAGGGCTGATGCTAACCCTAACCCTAACCCTAACACTATCCTAGGGCTGATGCTAACCCTAACCCTAACTCTAACACTATCTTAGGGCTGAGGCTAACCCTAACCCTAACACTATCCTACGGCTGATGCTAACCCTAACCATAACACGATCCTAGGCCTGATGCTAACCCTAACCCTAACCCTAACTCTATCCTAGCGTTGATGCTAACCCTAACCATAACACTATCCTAGGCCTGATGCTAACCCTATCCCTAACCCTAACACTCTCCTAGGGCTAAGGCTAACCCTAAACCTAACACTATCCTAGGGCTGATGCTAACCCTAACCCTAACCCAAACACTATCCTAGGGTTGATGCTAACCCTAACCCTAACACTATCCTAGGGCTGATGCTAACCCTAACCCTAACCCTAACACTATCCTTGGGCTGATGATAACCCTAACCCTAACACTATCCTGGGCCTGATGCTAACCCTAACCCTAACCCTAACACTATCATAGGGCTGATGCTAACCCTAACCCTAACACTATCCTTGGGCTGATGCTAAACCTAACCCTAACCCTAACACTATCCTAGGGCAGATGCTTACCCTAACGCTAACCCTAAAACTATCCTTGAACTGATGCTAACCCTAACCCTAACCCTAACACTATCCTAGGCCTGATGATAACCCTAACCCTAACCCTAACACTATCCTAGGGTTTATGTTAACCCTAACCCTAACACTCTCCTAGGGCTGATGCTAACCCTAACCCTAACCCTAACACTATCCTAGGGCTGATGCTAACCCTAACACTAACACTATCCTAGGGCTGATGCTAACCCTAACCCTAACCCAAACATTATCCTAGGGCGGATGCTAACCCTAACCCTAACCCTAACACTATCCTAGGGCTGATGCTAACCCTAACACTAACACTATCCTAGGCCTGATGCTAACCCTAACCCTAACCCTAACACTATCCTAGGGCTGATGCTAACCCTAAGCCTAACACTATCCTAGGGCGGATGCTAACCCTAACCCTAACCCTAACACTATCCTAGGGCTGATGCTAACCCTAACACTAACACTATCCTAGGGCTGATGCTAACCCTAACCTTAACCCTAACATTATCCTAGGGCTGATGCTAACCCTAACCCTAACTCTAACACTATCTTAGGGCTGAGGCTAACCCTAACCCTAACACTATCCTACGGCTAATGCTAACCCTAACCCTAACCCTAACACTATCCTAGGGCTGATGCTAACCCTAACCCTAACACTATCCTAGGGCTGATGCTAACCCTAACCCTAACCCTAACACTATCCTAGGGCTGATGCTAACCCTAACACTAACACTATCCTAGGGCTGATGCTAACCCTAACCCTAACCCTAACATTATCCTAGGGCGGATGCTAACCCTAACCCTAACCCAAACACTATCCTAGGGCTGATGCTAACCCTAACACTAACACTATCCTAGGCCTGATGCTAACCCTAACCCTAACCCTAACACTATCCTAGGGCTGATGCTAACCCTAACCCTAACACTATCCTAGGGCTGATGCTAACCCTAACCCTAACAATATCCTAGGGCTGATGCTAACCCTAACCCTAACGCTAACACTCTCCAAGGGCTGATGCTAACCCTAACCCTAACCCTAACACTATCCTAGGGCTGATGCTAACCCTAACCCTAACCCTAACACTATCCTAGGGCTGATGCTAACCCTAACTCTAACCCTAACACTGTCCTTGAACTGATGCTAAACCTAACCCTAACCCTAACACTATCCTAGGCCTGATGATAACCCTAACCCTAACCCTAACACTATCCTAGGGTTTATGTTAACCCTAACCCTAACACTATCCTAGGGCTGATGCTAACCCTAACCCTAACCCTAACACTATCCTAGGGCTGATGCTAACCCTAACACTAACACTATCCTAGGGCTGATGCTAACCCTAACCCTAACCCTAACACTCTCCAAGGGCTGATGCTAACCCTAACCCTAACTCTAACACTATCCTAGGGCTGATGCTAACCCTAACCCTAACACTATCCTAGGGCTGATGCTAACCCTAACCCTAACCCTAACACTATCCTAGGGTTGATGCTAACCCTAACCCTAACACTATCCTAGGGCTGATGCTAACCTTAACCCTAACCCTAACACTATCCTAGGGCTGATGCTAACCCTAACGCTAACACTATCCTAGGGCTGATGCTAACCCTAACTCTAACCCTAACACTAACCTAGGGCTGATGCTAACCCTAACCCTAACACTATCCTGGGGCTCATGCTAACCCTAACCCTAACCCTAACACTATCCTAGGGCTGATGCTAACCCTAACCCTAACACTATCCTAGGGCTGATGCTGACCATAACCCTAACCCTAACACTATCCTAGGGCTGATGCTAACCCTAACCCTAACACTATCCTAGGGCTGATGCTAACCCTAACACTAACACTATCCTAGGGCGGATGCTAACCCTAACCCTAACCCTAACACTATCCTAGGGCTGATGCTAACCCTAACACTAACACTATCCTAGGGCTGATGCTAACCCTAACCCTAACCCTAACATTATCCTAGGGCTGATGCTAACCCTAACCCTAACCCTAACACTATCTTAGGGCTGATGTTAACCCTAACCCTAACACTATCCTAGGGCTGATGCTAACCCTAACCCTAACCCTAACACTAACCTAGGGCTGATGCTAACCCTAACCCTAACACTATCCTAGGGCTGATGCTAACCCTAACCCTAACCCTCACACTATCCTAGGGCTGATGCTAACCCTAACACTAACACTATCCTAGGGCTGATGCTAACCCTAACCCTAACCCTAACACTATCCTAGGGCTGATGCTAACCCTAACCGTAACCCAAACACTATACTAGGGTTGATGCTAACCCTAACCCTAACACTATCCTAGGGCTGATGCTAACCCTAACCCTAACCCTAACACTATCCTTGGGCTGATGCTAACCCTAACCCTAACACTATCCTGGGCCTGATGCTAACCCTAACCCTAACCCTAACACTATCCTAGGGCTGATGATAACCCTAACCCTAACACTATCCTTGGGCTGATGCTAACCCTAACCTTAACCCTAACACTATCCTAGGGCAGATGCTAACCCTAACGCTAACCCTAACACTATCCTTGAACTGATGCTAACCCTAACCCTAAACCTAACACTATCCTAGGCCTGATGATAACCCTAACCCTAACCCTAATACTATCCTAGGGTTTATGTTAACCCTAACCCTAACACTATCCTAGGGCTGATGCTAACCCTAACCCTAACCCTAACACTATCCTAGGGCGGATGCTAACCCTAACCCTAACCCTAACACTATCCTTGGGCTGATGCTAACCCTAACACTAACACTATCCTAGGGCTGATGCTAATCCTAACCCTAACCCTAACATTATCCTAGGGCGGATACTAACCCTAACCCTAACCCTAACACTATCCTAGGGCTGATGCTAACCCTAACACTAACACTATCCTAGGCCTGATGCTAACCCTAACCCTAACCCTAACACTATCCTAGGGCTAATGCTAACCCTAACCCTAACACTATCCTAGGGCTGATGCTCACCCTAACACTAACACTATCCTAGGGCTGATGCTAACCCTAACCCTAACCCTAACACTCTCCAAGGGCTGATGCTAACCCTAACCCTAACCCTAACACTATCCTAGGGCTGATGCTAACCCTAACACTAACTCTAACACTATCTTAGGGCTGAGCCTAACCCTAACCCTAACACTATCCTACGGCTGATGCTAACCCTAACCCTAACCCTAACACTATCCTAGGGCTGATGCTAACCCTAACCCTAACACTATCCTAGGCCTGATGCTAACCCTAACCCTAACCCTAACACTATCCTAGGGCTGATGCTAACCCTAAACCTAACACTATCCTAGGGCGGATGCTAACCCTAACCCTAACCCTAACACTATCCTAGGGCTGATGCTAACCCTAACCCTAACACTATCCTAGGGCTGATGCTAACCCTAACACTAACACTATCCTAGGGCGGATGCTAACCCTAACCCTAACCCTAACACTATCCTAGGGCTGATGCTAACCCTAACACTAACACTATCCTAGGGCTGATGCTAACCCTAACCCTAACCCTAACATTATCCTAGGGCTGATGCTAACCCTAACCCTAACTCTAACACTATCTTAGGGCTGAGGCTAACCCTAACACTAACACTATCCTAGGGCGGATGCTAACCCT
Source organism: Lemur catta (assembly GCF_020740605.2). Classification (NCBI taxonomy): domain Eukaryota; kingdom Metazoa; phylum Chordata; class Mammalia; order Primates; family Lemuridae; genus Lemur; species Lemur catta. The sequence goes on from NC_059134.1 coordinate 3,787,651, forward strand.
AACCCTAACACTAACACTATCCTAGGGCTGATGCTAACCCTAACACTAACACTATCCTAGGGCTGATGCTAACCCTAACCCTAACCCTAACATTATCCTAGGGCTGATGCTAACCCTAACCCTAACCCTAACACTATTCTAGGGCTGATGCTAACCCTAACCCTAACACTATCCTAGGGCTGATGCTAACCCTAACCCTAACCCTAACACTATCCTAGGGCTGATGCTAACCCTAACCCTAACACTATCCTAGGGCTGATGCTAACCCTAACCCTAAACCTAACACTATCCTAGGGGGGATGCTAACCCTAACCCTAACCCTAACACTATCCTAGGGCTGATGCTAACCCTAACACTAACACTATCCTAGGGCTGATGCTAACCCTAACCCTAACCCTAACACTCTCCAAGGGCTGATGCTAACCCTAACCCTAACCCTAACACTATCCTAGGGCTGATGCTAACCCTAACCCTAACACTATCCTAGGGCTGATGCTAACCCTAACCCTAACCCTAACACTATCCTAGGGTTGATGCTAACCGTAACCCTAACACTATCCTAGGGCTGATGCTAACCCTAACCCTAACCCTAACACTATCTTTGGGCTGATGTTAACCCTAACCCTAACACTATCCTAGGGCTGATGCTAACCCTAACCCTAACCCTAACACTAACCTAGGGCTGATGCTAACCCTAACCCTAACACTATCCTAGGGCTGATGCTAACCCTAACCCTAACCCTAACACTATCCTAGGGCTGATGCTAACCCTAACCCTAACAGTATCCTAGGGCTGATGCTAACCCTAACCCTAACCCTAACACTATCCTAGGGCTGATGCTAACCCTAACACTAACACTATCCTAGGGCTGATGCTAACCCTAACCCTAACCCTAACACTATCCTAGGGCTGATGCTAACCCTAACCCTAACCCAAACACTATACTAGGGTTGATGCTAACCCTAGCCCTAACACTATCCTAGGGCTGATGCTAACCCTAACCCTAACCCTAACACTATACTTGGACTGATGCTAACCCTAACCCTAACACTATCCTGGGCCTGATGGTAACCCTAACCCAAACCCTAACACTATCCTAGGGCTGATGCTAACCCTAACCCTAACACTATCCTTGGGCTGATGCTAACCCTAACCCTAACCCTAACACTATCCTAGGGCAGATGCTAACCCTAACGCTAACCCTAACACTATCCTTGAACTGATGCTAACCCTAACCCTAACCCTAACACTATCCTAGGCCTGATGATAACCCTAACCCTAACCCTAACACTATCCTAGGGTTTATGTTAACCCTAACCCTAACACTATCCTAGGGCTGATGCTAACCCTAACCCTAACCGTAACACTATCCTAGGGCGGATGCTAACCCTAACCCTAACCCTAACACTATCCTAGGGCTGATGCTAACCCTAACCCTAACCCTAACACTATCCTAGGGCTGATGCTAACCCTAACCCTAACACTATCCTAGGGCTGATGCTAACCCTAACCCTAACCCTAACACTATCCTAGGGCTGATGCTAACCCTAACACTAACACTATCCTAGGGCTGATGCTAACCCTAACCCTAACCCTAACATTATCCTAGGGCGGATGCTAACCCTAACCCTAACCCAAACACTATCCTAGGGCTGATGCTAACCCTAACACTAACACTATCCTAGGCCTGATGCTAACCCTAACCCTAACCCTAACACTATCCTAGGGCTGATGCTAACCCTAACCCTAACACTATCCTAGGGCTGATGCTAACCCTAACCCTAACAATATCCTAGGGCTGATGCTAACCCTAACCCTAACGCTAACACTCTCCAAGGGCTGATGCTAACCCTAACCCTAACCCTAACACTATCCTAGGGCTGATGCTAACCCTAACCCTAACCCTAACACTATCCTAGGGCTGATGCTAACCCTAACTCTAACCCTAACACTGTCCTTGAACTGATGCTAACCCTAACCCTAACCCTAACACTATCCTAGGCCTGATGATAACCCTAACCCTAACCCTAACACTATCCTAGGGTTTATGTTAACCCTAACCCTAACACTATCCTAGGGCTGATGCTAACCCTAACCCTAACCCTAACACTATCCTAGGGCTGATGCTAACCCTAACACTAACACTATCCTAGGGCTGATGTTAACCCTAACCCTAACCCTAACACTCTCCAAGGGCTGATGCTAACCCTAACCCTACCTCTAACACTATCCTAGGGCTGATGCTAACCCTAACCCTAACACTATCCTAGGGCTGATGCTAACCCTAACCCTAACCCTAACACTATCCTAGGGTTGATGCTAACCCTAACCCTAACACTATCCTAGGGCTGATGCTAACCTTAACCCTAACCCTAACACTATCCTAGGGCTGATGCTAACCCTAACGCTAACACTATCCTAGGGCTGATGCTAACCCTAACTCTAACCCTAACACTAACCTAGGGCTGATGCTAACCCTAACCCTAACACTATCCTGGGGCTCATGCTAACCCTAACCCTAACCCTAACACTATCCTAGGGCTGATGCTAACCCTAACCCTAACACTATCCTAGGGCTGATGCTGACCATAACCCTAACCCTAACACTATCCTAGGGCTGATGCTAACCCTAACCCTAACACTATCCTAGGGCTGATGCTAACCCTAACACTAACACTATCCTAGGGCAGATGCTAACCCTAACCCTAACCCTAACACTATCCTAGGGCTGATGCTAACCCTAACACTAACACTATCCTAGGGCTGATGCTAACCCTAACCCTAACCCTAACATTATCCTAGGGCTGATGCTAACCCTAACCCTAACCCTAACACTATCTTAGGGCTGATGTTAACCCTAACCCTAACACTATGCTAGGGCTGATGCTAACCCTAACCCTAACCCTAACACTAACCTAGGGCTGATGCTAACCCTAACCCTAACACTATCCTAGGGCTGATGCTAACCCTAACCCTAACCCTCACACTATCCTAGGGCTGATGCTAACCCTAACACTAACACTATCCTAGGGCTGATGCTAACCCTAACCCTAACCCTAACACTATCCTAGGGCTGATGCTAACCCTAACCCTAACCCAAACACTATACTAGGGTTGATGCTAACCCTAACCCTAACACTATCCTAGGGCTGATGCTAACCCTAACCCTAACCCTAACACTATCCTTGGGCTGATGCTAACCCTAACCCTAACACTATCCTGGGCCTGATGCTAACCCTAACCCTAACCCTAACACTATCCTAGGGCTGATGATAACCCTAACCCTAACACTATGCTTGGGCTGATGCTAACCCTAACCCTAACACTAACACTATCCTAGGGCAGATGCTAACCCTAACGCTAACCCTAACACTATCCTTGAACTGATGCTAACCCTAACCCTAAACCTAACACTATCCTAGGCCTGATGATAACCCTAACCCTAACCCTAATACTATCCTAGGGTTTATGTTAACCCTAACCCTAACACTATCCTAGGGCTGATGCTAACCCTAACCCTAACCCTAACACTATCCTAGGGCGGATGCTAACCCTAACCCTAACCCTAACACTATCCTTGGGCTGATGCTAACCCTAACACTAACACTATCCTAGGGCTGATGCTAACCCTAACCCTAACCCTAACATTATCCTAGGGCGGATACTAACCCTAACCCTAACCCTAACACTATCCTAGGGCTGAGCCTAACCCTAACCCTAACACTATCCTACGGCTGATGCTAACCCTAACCCTAACCCTAACACTATCCTAGGGCTGATGCTAACCCTAACACTAACACTATCCTAGGCCTGATGCTAACCCTAACCCTAACCCTAACACTATCCTAGGGCTAATGCTAACCCTAACCCTAACACTATCCTAGGGCTGATGCTCACCCTAACACTAACACTATCCTAGGGCTGATGCTAACCCTAACCCTAACCCTAACACTCTCCAAGGGCTGATGCTAACCCTAACCCTAACCCTAACACTATCCTAGGGCTGATGCTAACCCTAACACTAACTCTAACACTATCTTAGGGCTGAGCCTAACCCTAACCCTAACACTATCCTACGGCTGATGCTAACCCTAACCCTAACCCTAACACTATCCTAGGGCTGATGCTAACCCTAACCCTAACACTATCCTAGGCCTGATGCTAACCCTAACCCTAACCCTAACAGTATCCTAGGGCTGATGCTAACCCTAAACCTAACACTATCCTAGGGCTGATGCTAACCCTAACCCTAACCCTAACACTATCCTAGGGCTGATGCCAACCCTAACCCTAACACTATCCTAGGGCTGATGCTAACCCTAACACTAACACTATCCTAGGGCGGATGCTAACCCTAACCCTAACCCTAACACTATCCTAGGGCTGATGCTAACCCTAACACTAACACTATCCTAGGGCTGATGCTAACCCTAACCCTAACCCTAACATTATCCTAGGGCTGATGCTAACCCTAACCCTAACTCTAACACTATCTTAGGGCTGAGGCTAACCCTAACACTAACACTATCCTAGGGCGGATGCTAACCCTAACCCTAACACTAACACTATCCTAGGGCTGATGCTAACCCTAACACTAACACTATCCTAGGGCTGATTCTAACCCTAACCCTAACCCTAACATTATCCTAGGGCTGATGCTAACCCTAACCCTAACCCTAACACTATCCTAGGGCTGATGCTAACCCTAACCCTAACACTATCCTAGGGCTGATGCTAACCCTAACCCTAACCATAACACTATCCAAGGGCTGATGCTAACCCTAACCCTAACACTATCCTAGGGCTGATGCTAACCCTAACCCTAAACCTAACACTATCCTAGGGGGGATGCTAACCCTAACCCTAACCCTAACACTATCCTAGGGCTGATGCTAACCCTAACACTAACACTATCCTAGGGCTGATGCTAACCCTAACCCTAACCCTAACACTCTCCAAGGGCTGATGCTAACCCTAACCCTAACCCTAACACTATCCTAGGGCTGATGCTAACCCTAACCCTAACACTATCCTAGGGCTGATGCTAACCCTAACCCTAACCCTAACACTATCCTAGGGTTGATGCTAACCGTAACCCTAACACTATCCTAGGGCTGATGCTAACCCTAACCCTAACCCTAACACTATCTTAGGGCTGATGTTAACCCTAACCCTAACACTATCCTAGGGCTGATGCTAACCCTAACCCTAACCCTAACACTAACCTAGGGCTGATGCTAACCCTAACCGTAACACTATCCTAGGGCTGATGCTAACCCTAACCCTAACCCTAACACTATCCTAGGGCTGATGCTAACCCTAACCCTAACAGTATCCTAGGGCTGATGCTAACCCTAACCCTAACCCTAACACTATCCTAGGGCTGATGCTAACCCTAACACTAACACTATCCTAGGGCTGATGCTAACCCTAACCCTAACCCAAACACTATACTAGGGTTGATGCTAACCCTAGCCCTAACACTATCCTAGGGCTGATGCTAACCCTAACCCTAACCCTAACACTATCCTAGGGCTGATGATAACCCTAACCCTAACACTATCCTTGGGCTGATGCTAACCCTAACCCTAACCCTAACACTATCCTAGGGCAGATGCTAACCCTAACGCTAACCCTAACACTATCCTGGAACTGATGCTAACCCTAACCCTAAACCTAACACTATCCTAGGCCTGATGATAACCCTAACCCTAACCCTAATACTATCCTAGGGTTTATGTTAACCCTAACCCTAACACTATCCTAGGGCTGATGCTAACCCTAACCCTAACCCTAACACTATCCTAGGGCGGATGCTAACCCTAACCCTAACCCTAACACTATCCTTGGGCTGATGCTAACCCTAACACTAACACTATCCTAGGGCTGATGCTAACCCTAACCCTAACCCTAACATTATCCTAGGGCGGATACTAACCCTAACCCTAACCCTAACACTATCCTAGGGCTGATGCTAACCCTAACACTAACACTATAATAGGCCTGATGCTAACCCTAACCCTAACCCTAACACTATCCTAGGGCTAATGCTAACCCTAACCCTAACACTATCCTAGGGCTGATGCTCACCCTAACACTAACACTATCCTAGGGCTGACGCTAACCCTAACCCTAACCCTAACACTCTCCAAGGGCTGATGCTAACCCTAACCCTAACCCTAACACTATCCTAGGGCTGTTGCTAACCCTAACACTAACTCTAACACTATCTTAGGGCTGAGCCTAACCCTAACCCTAACACTATCCTACGGCTCATGCTAACCCTAACCCTAACCCTAACACTATCCTAGGGCTGATGCTAACCCTAACCCTAACACTATCCTAGGCCTGATGCTAACCCTAACCCTAACCCTAACACTATCCTAGGGCTGATGCTAACCCTAAACCTAACACTATCCTAGGGCTGATGCTAACCCTAACCCTAACCCTAACACTATCCTAGGGCTGATGCTAACCCTAACCCTAACACTATCCTAGGGCTGATGCTAACCCTAACACTAACACTATCCTAGGGCGGATGCTAACCCTAACCCTAACCCTAACACTATCCTAGGGCTGATGATAACCCTAACACTAACACTATCCTAGGGCTGATGCTAACCCTAACCCTAACCCTAACATTATCCTAGGGCTGATGCTAACCCTAACCCTAACTCTAACACTATCTTAGGGCTGAGGCTAACCCTAACACTAACACTATCCTAGGGCGGATGCTAACCCTAACCCTAACACTAACACTATCCTAGGGCTGATGCTAACCCTAACACTAACACTATCCTAGGGCTGATGCTAACCCTAACCCTAACCCTAACATTATCCTAGGGCTGATGCTAACCCTAACCCTAACCCTAACACTATCCTAGGGCTGATGCTAACCCTAACCCTAACACTATCCTAGGGCTGATGCTAACCCTAACCCTAACCCTAACACTATCCTAGGGCTGATGCTAACCCTAACCCTAACACTATCCTAGGGCTGATGCTAACCCTAACCCTAAACCTAACACTATCCTAGGGGGGATGCTAACCCTAACCCTAACCCTAACACTATCCTAGGGCTGATGCTAACCCTGACACTAACACTATCCTAGGGCTGATGCTAACCCTAACCCTAACCCTAACACTCTCCAAGGGCTGATGCTAACCCTAACCCTAACCCTAACACTATCCTAGGGCTGATGCTAACCCTAACCCTAACACTATCCTAGGGCTGATGCTAACCCTAACCCTAACCCTAACACTATCCTAGGGTTGATGCTAACCGTAACCCTAACACTATCCTAGGGCTGATGCTAACCCTAACCCTAACCCTAACACTATCCTAGGGCTGATGCTAACCCTAACCCTAACACTATCCTAGGGCTGATGCTAACCCTAACCCTAAACCTAACACTATCCTAGGGGGGATGCTAACCCTAACCCTAACCCTAACACTATCCTAGGGCTGATGCTAACCCTAACACTAACACTATCCTAGGGCTGATGCTAACCCTAACCCTAACCCTAACACTCTCCAAGGGCTGATGCTAACCCTAACCCTAACCCTAACACTATCCTAGGGCTGATGCTAACCCTAACCCTAACACTATCCTAGGGCTGATGCTAACCCTAACCCTAACCCTAACACTATCCTAGGGTTGATGCTAACCGTAACCCTAACACTATCCTAGGGCTGATGCTAACCCTAACCCTAACCCTAACACTATCTTTGGGCTGATGTTAACCCTAACCCTAACACTATCCTAGGGCTGATGCTAACCCTAACCCTAACCCTAACACTAACCTAGGGCTGATGCTAACCCTAACCCTAACACTATCCTAGGGCTGATGCTAACCCTAACCCTAACCCTAACACTATCCTAGGGCTGATGCTAACCCTAACCCTAACAGTATCCTAGGGCTGATGCTAACCCTAACCCTAACCCTAACACTATCCTAGGGCTGATGCTAACCCTAACACTAACACTATCCTAGGGCTGATGCTAACCCTAACCCTAACCCTAACACTATCCTAGGGCTGATGCTAACCCTAACCCTAACCCAAACACTATACTAGGGTTGATGCTAACCCTAGCCCTAACACTATCCTAGGGCTGATGCTAACCCTAACCCTAACCCTAACACTATACTTGGACTGATGCTAACCCTAACCCTAACACTATCCTGGGCCTGATGGTAACCCTAACCCAAACCCTAACACTATCCTAGGGCTGATGCTAACCCTAACCCTAACACTATCCTTGGGCTGATGCTAACCCTAACCCTAACCCTAACACTATCCTAGGGCAGATGCTAACCCTAACGCTAACCCTAACACTATCCTTGAACTGATGCTAACCCTAACCCTAACCCTAACACTATCCTAGGCCTGATGATAACCCTAACCCTAACCCTAACACTATCCTAGGGTTTATGTTAACCCTAACCCTAACACTATCCTAGGGCTGATGCTAACCCTAACCCTAACCGTAACACTATCCTAGGGCGGATGCTAACCCTAACCCTAACCCTAACACTATCCTAGGGCTGATGCTAACCCTAACCCTAACCCTAACACTATCCTAGGGCTGATGCTAACCCTAACCCTAACACTATCCTAGGGCTGATGCTAACCCTAACCCTAACCCTAACACTATCCTAGGGCTGATGCTAACCCTAACACTAACACTATCCTAGGGCTGATGCTAACCCTAACCCTAACCCTAACATTATCCTAGGGCGGATGCTAACCCTAACCCTAACCCAAACACTATCCTAGGGCTGATGCTAACCCTAACACTAACACTATCCTAGGCCTGATGCTAACCCTAACCCTAACCCTAACACTATCCTAGGGCTGATGCTAACCCTAACCCTAACACTATCCTAGGGCTGATGCTAACCCTAACCCTAACAATATCCTAGGGCTGATGCTAACCCTAACCCTAACGCTAACACTCTCCAAGGGCTGATGCTAACCCTAACCCTAACCCTAACACTATCCTAGGGCTGATGCTAACCCTAACCCTAACCCTAACACTATCCTAGGGCTGATGCTAACCCTAACTCTAACCCTAACACTGTCCTTGAACTGATGCTAACCCTAACCCTAACCCTAACACTATCCTAGGCCTGATGATAACCCTAACCCTAACCCTAACACTATCCTAGGGTTTATGTTAACCCTAACCCTAACACTATCCTAGGGCTGATGCTAACCCTAACCCTAACCCTAACACTATCCTAGGGCTGATGCTAACCCTAACACTAACACTATCCTAGGGCTGATGTTAACCCTAACCCTAACCCTAACACTCTCCAAGGGCTGATGCTAACCCTAACCCTACCTCTAACACTATCCTAGGGCTGATGCTAACCCTAACCCTAACACTATCCTAGGGCTGATGCTAACCCTAACCCTAACCCTAACACTATCCTAGGGTTGATGCTAACCCTAACCCTAACACTATCCTAGGGCTGATGCTAACCTTAACCCTAACCCTAACACTATCCTAGGGCTGATGCTAACCCTAACGCTAACACTATCCTAGGGCTGATGCTAACCCTAACTCTAACCCTAACACTAACCTAGGGCTGATGCTAACCCTAACCCTAACACTATCCTGGGGCTCATGCTAACCCTAACCCTAACCCTAACACTATCCTAGGGCTGATGCTAACCCTAACCCTAACACTATCCTAGGGCTGATGCTGACCATAACCCTAACCCTAACACTATCCTAGGGCTGATGCTAACCCTAACCCTAACACTATCCTAGGGCAGATGCTAACCCTAACCCTAACCCTAACACTATCCTAGGGCTGATGCTAACCCTAACACTAACACTATCCTAGGGCTGATGCTAACCCTAACCCTAACCCTAACATTATCCTAGGGCTGATGCTAACCCTAACCCTAACCCTAACACTATCTTAGGGCTGATGTTAACCCTAACCCTAACACTATGCTAGGGCTGATGCTAACCCTAACCCTAACCCTAACACTAACCTAGGGCTGATGCTAACCCTAACCCTAACACTATCCTAGGGCTGATGCTAACCCTAACCCTAACCCTCACACTATCCTAGGGCTGATGCTAACCCTAACACTAACACTATCCTAGGGCTGATGCTAACCCTAACCCTAACCCTAACACTATCCTAGGGCTGATGCTAACCCTAACCCTAACCCAAACACTATACTAGGGTTGATGCTAACCCTAACCCTAACACTATCCTAGGGCTGATGCTAACCCTAACCCTAACCCTAACACTATCCTTGGGCTGATGCTAACCCTAACCCTAACACTATCCTGGGCCTGATGCTAACCCTAACCCTAACCCTAACACTATCCTAGGGCTGATGATAACCCTAACCCTAACACTATCCTTGGGCTGATGCTAACCCTAACCCTAACACTAACACTATCCTAGGGCAGATGCTAACCCTAACGCTAACCCTAACACTATCCTTGAACTGATGCTAACCCTAACCCTAAACCTAACACTATCCTAGGCCTGATGATAACCCTAACCCTAACCCTAATACTATCCTAGGGTTTATGTTAACCCTAACCCTAACACTATCCTAGGGCTGATGCTAACCCTAACCCTAACCCTAACACTATCCTAGGGCGGATGCTAACCCTAACCCTAACCCTAACACTATCCTTGGGCTGATGCTAACCCTAACACTAACACTATCCTAGGGCTGATGCTAACCCTAACCCTAACCCTAACATTATCCTAGGGCGGATACTAACCCTAACCCTAACCCTAACACTATCCTAGGGCTGAGCCTAACCCTAACCCTAACACTATCCTACGGCTGATGCTAACCCTAACCCTAACCCTAACACTATCCTAGGGCTGATGCTAACCCTAACACTAACACTATCCTAGGCCTGATGCTAACCCTAACCCTAACCCTAACACTATCCTAGGGCTAATGCTAACCCTAACCCTAACACTATCCTAGGGCTGATGCTCACCCTAACACTAACACTATCCTAGGGCTGATGCTAACCCTAACCCTAACCCTAACACTCTCCAAGGGCTGATGCTAACCCTAACCCTAACCCTAACACTATCCTAGGGCTGATGCTAACCCTAACACTAACTCTAACACTATCTTAGGGCTGAGCCTAACCCTAACCCTAACACTATCCTACGGCTGATGCTAACCCTAACCCTAACCCTAACACTATCCTAGGGCTGATGCTAACCCTAACCCTAACACTATCCTAGGCCTGATGCTAACCCTAACCCTAACCCTAACAGTATCCTAGGGCTGATGCTAACCCTAAACCTAACACTATCCTAGGGCTGATGCTAACCCTAACCCTAACCCTAACACTATCCTAGGGCTGATGCCAACCCTAACCCTAACACTATCCTAGGGCTGATGCTAACCCTAACACTAACACTATCCTAGGGCGGATGCTAACCCTAACCCTAACCCTAACACTATCCTAGGGCTGATGCTAACCCTAACACTAACACTATCCTAGGGCTGATGCTAACCCTAACCCTAACCCTAACATTATCCTAGGGCTGATGCTAACCCTAACCCTAACTCTAACACTATCTTAGGGCTGAGGCTAACCCTAACACTAACACTATCCTAGGGCGGATGCTAACCCTAACCCTAACACTAACACTATCCTAGGGCTGATGCTAACCCTAACACTAACACTATCCTAGGGCTGATTCTAACCCTAACCCTAACCCTAACATTATCCTAGGGCTGATGCTAACCCTAACCCTAACCCTAACACTATCCTAGGGCTGATGCTAACCCTAACCCTAACACTATCCTAGGGCTGATGCTAACCCTAACCCTAACCCTAACACTATCCAAGGGCTGATGCTAACCCTAACCCTAACACTATCCTAGGGCTGATGCTAACCCTAACCCTAAACCTAACACTATCCTAGGGGGGATGCTAACCCTAACCCTAACCCTAACACTATCCTAGGGCTGATGCTAACCCTAACACTAACACTATCCTAGGGCTGATGCTAACCCTAACCCTAACCCTAACACTCTCCAAGGGCTGATGCTAACCCTAACCCTAACCCTAACACTATCCTAGGGCTGATGCTAACCCTAACCCTAACACTATCCTAGGGCTGATGCTAACCCTAACCCTAACCCTAACACTATCCTAGGGTTGATGCTAACCGTAACCCTAACACTATCCTAGGGCTGATGCTAACCCTAACCCTAACCCTAACACTATCTTAGGGCTGATGTTAACCCTAACCCTAACACTATCCTAGGGCTGATGCTAACCCTAACCCTAACCCTAACACTAACCTAGGGCTGATGCTAACCCTAACCGTAACACTATCCTAGGGCTGATGCTAACCCTAACCCTAACCCTAACACTATCCTAGGGCTGATGCTAACCCTAACCCTAACAGTATCCTAGGGCTGATGCTAACCCTAACCCTAACCCTAACACTATCCTAGGGCTGATGCTAACCCTAACACTAACACTATCCTAGGGCTGATGCTAACCCTAACCCTAACCCAAACACTATACTAGGGTTGATGCTAACCCTAGCCCTAACACTATCCTAGGGCTGATGCTAACCCTAACCCTAACCCTAACACTATCCTAGGGCTGATGATAACCCTAACCCTAACACTATCCTTGGGCTGATGCTAACCCTAACCCTAACCCTAACACTATCCTAGGGCAGATGCTAACCCTAACGCTAACCCTAACACTATCCTGGAACTGATGCTAACCCTAACCCTAAACCTAACACTATCCTAGGCCTGATGATAACCCTAACCCTAACCCTAATACTATCCTAGGGTTTATGTTAACCCTAACCCTAACACTATCCTAGGGCTGATGCTAACCCTAACCCTAACCCTAACACTATCCTAGGGCGGATGCTAACCCTAACCCTAACCCTAACACTATCCTTGGGCTGATGCTAACCCTAACACTAACACTATCCTAGGGCTGATGCTAACCCTAACCCTAACCCTAACATTATCCTAGGGCGGATACTAACCCTAACCCTAACCCTAACACTATCCTAGGGCTGATGCTAACCCTAACACTAACACTATAATAGGCCTGATGCTAACCCTAACCCTAACCCTAACACTATCCTAGGGCTAATGCTAACCCTAACCCTAACACTATCCTAGGGCTGATGCTCACCCTAACACTAACACTATCCTAGGGCTGACGCTAACCCTAACCCTAACCCTAACACTCTCCAAGGGCTGATGCTAACCCTAACCCTAACCCTAACACTATCCTAGGGCTGATGCTAACCCTAACACTAACTCTAACACTATCTTAGGGCTGAGCCTAACCCTAACCCTAACACTATCCTACGGCTCATGCTAACCCTAACCCTAACCCTAACACTATCCTAGGGCTGATGCTAACCCTAACCCTAACACTATCCTAGGCCTGATGCTAACCCTAACCCTAACCCTAACACTATCCTAGGGCTGATGCTAACCCTAAACCTAACACTATCCTAGGGCTGATGCTAACCCTAACCCTAACCCTAACACTATCCTAGGGCTGATGCTAACCCTAACCCTAACACTATCCTAGGGCTGATGCTAACCCTAACACTAACACTATCCTAGGGCGGATGCTAACCCTAACCCTAACCCTAACACTATCCTAGGGCTGATGATAACCCTAACACTAACACTATCCTAGGGCTGATGCTAACCCTAACCCTAACCCTAACATTATCCTAGGGCTGATGCTAACCCTAACCCTAACTCTAACACTATCTTAGGGCTGAGGCTAACCCTAACACTAACACTATCCTAGGGCGGATGCTAACCCTAACCCTAACACTAACACTATCCTAGGGCTGATGCTAACCCTAACACTAACACTATCCTAGGGCTGATGCTAACCCTAACCCTAACCCTAACATTATCCTAGGGCTGATGCTAACCCTAACCCTAACCCTAACACTATCCTAGGGCTGATGCTAACCCTAACACTAACACTATCCTAGGGCTGATGCTAACCCTAACCCTAACCCTAACACTATCCTAGGGCTGATGCTAACCCTAACCCTAACACTATCCTAGGGCTGATGCTAACCCTAACCCTAAACCTAACACTATCCTAGGGGGGATGCTAACCCTAACCCTAACCCTAACACTATCCTAGGGCTGATGCTAACCCTGACACTAACACTATCCTAGGGCTGATGCTAACCCTAACCCTAACCCTAACACTCTCCAAGGGCTGATGCTAACCCTAACCCTAACCCTAACACTATCCTAGGGCTGATGCTAACCCTAACCCTAACACTATCCTAGGGCTGATGCTAACCCTAACCCTAACCCTAACACTATCCTAGGGTTGATGCTAACCGTAACCCTAACACTATCCTAGGGCTGATGCTAACCCTAACCCTAACCCTAACACTATCTTAGGGCTGATGTTAACCCTAACCCTAACACTATCCTAGGGCTGATGCTAACCCTAACCCTAAACCTAACACTAACCTAGGGCTGATGCTAACCCTAACCCTAACACTATCCTAGGGCTGATGCTAACCCTAACCCTAACCCTAACACTATCCTAGGGCTGATGCTAACCCTAACCCTAACAGTATCCTAGGGCTGATGCTAACCCTAACCCTAACCCTAACACTATCCTAGGGCTGATGCTAACCCTAACACTAACACTATCCTAGGGCTGATGCTAACCCTAACCCTAACCCTAACACTATCCTAGGGCTGATGCTAACCCTAACCCTAACCCAAACACTATACTAGGGTTGATGCTAACCCTAGCCCTAACACTATCCTAGGGCTGATGCTAACCCTAACCCTAACCCTAACACTATACTTGGGCTGATGCTAACCCTAACCCTAACACTATCCTGGGCCTGATGGTAACCCTAACCCAAACCCTAACACTATCCTAGGGCTGATGCTAACCCTAACCCTAACACTATCCTTGGGCTGATGCTAACCCTAACCCTAACCCTAACACTATCCTAGGGCAGATGCTAACCCTAACGCTAACCCTAACACTATCCTTGAACTGATGCTAACCCTAACCCTAACCCTAACACTATCCTAGGCCTGATGATAACCCTAACCCTAACCCTAACACTATCCTAGGGTTTATGTTAACCCTAACCCTAACACTATCCTAGGGCTGATGCTAACCCTAACCCTAACCGTAACACTATCCTAGGGCGGATGCTAACCCTAACCCTAACCCTAACACTATCCTAGGGCTGATGCTAACCCTAACACTAACACTATCCTAGGGCTGATGCTAACCCTAACCCTAACCCTAACATTATCCTAGGGCGGATGCTAACCCTAACCCTAACCGTAACACTATCCTAGGGCTGATGCTAACCCTAACACTAACACTATCCTAGGCCTGATGCTAACCCTAACCCTAACCCTAACACTATCCTAGGGCTAATGCTAACCCTAACCCTAACACTATCCTAGGGCTGATGCTCACCCTAACACTAACACTATCCTAGGGCTGATGCTAACCCTAACCCTAACCCTAACACTCTCCAAGGGCTGATGCTAACCCTAACCCTAACCCTAACACTATCCTAGGGCTGATGCTAACCCTAACCCTAACCCTAACACTATCCAAGGGCTGATGCTAACCCTAACCCTAACACTATCCTAGGGCTGATGCTAACCCTAACCCTAAACCTAACACTATCCTAGGGGGGATGCTAACCCTAACCCTAACCCTAACACTATCCTAGGGCTGATGCTAACCCTAACACTAACACTATCCTAGGGCTGATGCTAACCCTAACCCTAACCCTAACACTCTCCAAGGGCTGATGCTAACCCTAACCCTAACCCTAACACTATCCTAGGGCTGATGCTAACCCTAACCCTAACACTATCCTAGGGCTGATGCTAACCCTAACCCTAACCCTAACACTATCCTAGGGTTGATGCTAACCGTAACCCTAACACTATCCTAGGGCTGATGCTAACCCTAACCCTAACCCTAACACTATCTTAGGGCTGATGTTAACCCTAACCCTAACACTATCCTAGGGCTGATGCTAACCCTAACCCTAACCCTAACACTAACCTAGGGCTGATGCTAACCCTAACCGTAACACTATCCTAGGGCTGATGCTAACCCTAACCCTAACCCTAACACTATCCTAGGGCTGATGCTAACCCTAACCCTAACAGTATCCTAGGGCTGATGCTAACCCTAACCCTAACCCTAACACTATCCTAGGGCTGATGCTAACCCTAACACTAACACTATCCTAGGGATGATGCTAACCCTAACCCTAACCCTAACACTATCCTAGGGCTGATGCTAACCCTAACCCTAACCCAAACACTATACTAGGGTTGATGCTAACCCTAGCCCTAACACTATCCTAGGGCTGATGCTAACCCTAACCCTAACCCTAACACTATCCTAGGGCTGATGATAACCCTAACCCTAACACTATCCTTGGGCTGATGCTAACCCTAACCCTAACCCTAACACTATCCTAGGGCAGATGCTAACCCTAACGCTAACCCTAACACTATCATTGAACTGATGCTAACCCTAACCCTAAACCTAACACTATCCTAGGCCTGATGATAACCCTAACCCTAACCCTAATACTATCCTAGGGTTTATGTTAACCCTAACCCTAACACTATCCTAGGGCTGATGCTAACCCTAACCCTAACCCTAACACTATCCTAGGGCGGATGCTAACCCTAACCCTAACCCTAACACTATCCTTGGGCTGATGCTAACCCTAACACTAACACTATCCTAGGGCTGATGCTAACCCTAACCCTAACCCTAACATTATCCTAGGGCGGATACTAACCCTAACCCTAACCCTAACACTATCCTAGGGCTGATGCTAACCCTAACACTAACACTATCCTAGGCCTGATGCTAACCCTAACCCTAACCCTAACACTATCCTAGGGCTAATGCTAACCCTAACCCTAACACTATCCTAGGGCTGATGCTCACCCTAACACTAACACTATCCTAGGGCTGACGCTAACCCTAACCCTAACCCTAACACTCTCCAAGGGCTGATGCTAACCCTAACCCTAACCCTAACACTATCCTAGGGCTGATGCTAACCCTAACACTAACTCTAACACTATCTTAGGGCTGAGCCTAACCCTAACCCTAACACTATCCTACGGCTCATGCTAACCCTAACCCTAACCCTAACACTATCCTAGGGCTGATGCTAACCCTAACCCTAACACTATCCTAGGCCTGATGCTAACCCTAACCCTAACCCTAACACTATCCTAGGGCTGATGCTAACCCTAAACCTAACACTATCCTAGGGCTGATGCTAACCCTAACCCTAACCCTAACACTATCCTAGGGCTGATGCTAACCCTAACCCTAACACTATCCTAGGGCGGATGCTAACCCTAACCCTAACCCTAACACTATCCTAGGGCTGATGCTAACCCTAACACTAACACTATCCTAGGGCTGATGCTAACCCTAACCCTAACCCTAACACTATCCTTGGGCTGATGATAACCCTAACCCTAACCCTAACACTATCCTAGGGCTGATGCTAACCCTAACCCTAACACTATCCTAGGGCTGATGCTAACCCTAACCCTAACCCTAACATTATCCTAGGGCTGATGCTAACCCTAACCCTAACTCTAACACTATCTTAGGGCTGAGGCTAACCCTAACACTAACACTATCCTAGGGCGGATGCTAACCCTAACCCTAACACTAACACTATCCTAGGGCTGATGCTAACCCTAACACTAACACTATCCTAGGGCTGATGCTAACCCTAACCCTAACCCTAACATTATCCTAGGGCTGATGCTAACCCTAACCCTAACCCTAACACTATCCTAGGGCTGATGCTAACCCTAACCCTAACACTATCCTAGGGCTGATGCTAACCCTAACCCTAACCCTAACACTATCCTAGGGCTGATGCTAACCCTAACCCTAACACTATCCTAGGGCTGATGCTAACCCTAACCCTAAACCTAACACTATCCTAGGGGGGATGCTAACCCTAACCCTAACCCTAACACTATCCTAGGGCTGATGCTAACCCTAACCCTAACACTATCCTAGGGCTGATGCTAACCCTAACCCTAACCCTAACACTCTCCAAGGGCTGATGCTAACCCTAACCCTAACCCTAACACTATCCTAGGGCTGATGCTAACCCTAACCCTAACACTATCCTAGGGCTGATGCTAACCCTAACCCTAACCCTAACACTATCCTAGGGTTGATGCTAACCGTAACCCTAACACTATCCTAGGGCTGATGCTAACCCTAACCCTAACCCTAACACTATCTTAGGGCTGATGTTAACCCTAACCCTAACACTATCCTAGGGCTGATGCTAACCCTAACCCTAACCCTAACACTAACCTAGGGCTGATGCTAACCCTAACCCTAACACTATCCTAGGGCTGATGCTAACCCTAACCCTAACCCTAACACTATCCTAGGGCTGATGCTAACCCTAACCCTAACAGTATCCTAGGGCTGATGCTAACCCTAACCCTAACCCTAACACTATCCTAGGGCTGATGCTAACCCTAACACTAACACTATCCTAGGGCTGATGATAACCCTAACCCTAACCCTAACACTATCCTAGGGCTGATGCTAACCCTAACCCTAACCCAAACACTATACTAGGGTTGATGCTAACCCTAGCCCTAACACTATCCTAGGGCTGATGCTAACCCTAACCCTAACCCTAACACTATACTTGGGCTGATGCTAACCCTAACCCTAACACTATCCTGGGCCTGATGGTAACCCTAACCCAAACCCTAACACTATCCTAGGGCTGATGCTAACCCTAACCCTAACACTATCCTTAGGCTGATGCTAACCCTAACCCTAACCCTAACACTATCCTAGGGCAGATGCTAACCCTAACGCTAACCCTAACACTATCCTTGAACTGATGCTAACCCTAACCCTAACCCTAACACTATCCTAGGCCTGATGATAACCCTAACCCTAACCCTAACACTATCCTAGGGTTTATGTTAACCCTAACCCTAACACTATCCTAGGGCTGATGCTAACCCTAACCCTAACCGTAACACTATCCTAGGGCGGATGCTAACCCTAACCCTAACCCTAACACTATCCTAGGGCTGATGCTAACCCTAACACTAACACTATCGTATGGCTGATGCTAACCCTATCCTTAACCCTAACACTATCCTAGGCCTGATGCTAACCCTATCCCTAACCCTAACACTCTCCTAGGGCTAAGGCTAACCCTAACCCTAACACTATCCTAGGGCTGATGCTAACCCTAACCCTAACCCTAACTCTATCCTAGCGTTGATGCTAACCCTAACCCTAACACTATCCTAGGCCTGATGCTAACCCTATCCCTAACCCTAACACTCTCCTAGGGATAAGGCTAACCCTAACCCTAACACTATCCTAGGGCTGATGCTAACCCTAACCCTAACCCAAACACTATCCTAGGGTTGATGCTAACCCTAACCCTAACACTATCCTAGGGCTGATGCTAACCCTAACACTAACACTATCCTAGGCCTGATGCTAACCCTAACCCTAACCCTAACACTATCCTAGGGCTAATGCTAACCCTAACCCTAACACTATCCTAGGGCTGATGCTCACCCTAACACTAACACTATCCTAGGGCTGACGCTAACCCTAACCCTAACCCTAACACTCTCCAAGGGCTGATGCTAACCCTAACCCTAACCCTAACACTATCCTAGGGCTGATGCTAACCCTAACACTAACTCTAACACTATCTTAGGGCTGAGCCTAACCCTAACCCTAACACTATCCTACGGCTCATGCTAACCCTAACCCTAACCCTAACACTATCCTAGGGCTGATGCTAACCCTAACCCTAACACTATCCTAGGCCTGATGCTAACCCTAACCCTAACCCTAACACTATCCTAGGGCTGATGCTAACCCTAAACCTAACACTATCCTAGGGCTGATGCTAACCCTAACCCTAACCCTAACACTATCCTAGGGCTGATGCTAACCCTAACCCTAACACTATCCTAGGGCGGATGCTAACCCTAACCCTAACCCTAACACTATCCTAGGGCTGATGCTAACCCTAACACTAACACTATCCTAGGGCTGATGCTAACCCTAACCCTAACCCTAACACTATCCTTGGGCTGATGATAACCCTAACCCTAACCCTAACACTATCCTAGGGCTGATGCTAACCCTAACCCTAACACTATCCTAGGGCTGATGCTAACCCTAACCCTAACCCTAACATTATCCTAGGGCTGATGCTAACCCTAACCCTAACTCTAACACTATCTTAGGGCTGAGGCTAACCCTAACACTAACACTATCCTAGGGCGGATGCTAACCCTAACCCTAACACTAACACTATCCTAGGGCTGATGCTAACCCTAACACTAACACTATCCTAGGGCTGATGCTAACCCTAACCCTAACCCTAACATTATCCTAGGGCTGATGCTAACCCTAACCCTAACCCTAACACTATCCTAGGGCTGATGCTAACCCTAACCCTAACACTATCCTAGGGCTGATGCTAACCCTAACCCTAACCCTAACACTATCCTAGGGCTGATGCTAACCCTAACCCTAACACTATCCTAGGGCTGATGCTAACCCTAACCCTAAACCTAACACTATCCTAGGGGGGATGCTAACCCTAACCCTAACCCTAACACTATCCTAGGGCTGATGCTAACCCTAACCCTAACACTATCCTAGGGCTGATGCTAACCCTAACCCTAACCCTAACACTCTCCAAGGGCTGATGCTAACCCTAACCCTAACCCTAACACTATCCTAGGGCTGATGCTAACCCTAACCCTAACACTATCCTAGGGCTGATGCTAACCCTAACCCTAACCCTAACACTATCCTAGGGTTGATGCTAACCGTAACCCTAACACTATCCTAGGGCTGATGCTAACCCTAACCCTAACCCTAACACTATCTTAGGGCTGATGTTAACCCTAACCCTAACACTATCCTAGGGCTGATGCTAACCCTAACCCTAACCCTAACACTAACCTAGGGCTGATGCTAACCCTAACCCTAACACTATCCTAGGGCTGATGCTAACCCTAACCCTAACCCTAACACTATCCTAGGGCTGATGCTAACCCTAACCCTAACAGTATCCTAGGGCTGATGCTAACCCTAACCCTAACCCTAACACTATCCTAGGGCTGATGCTAACCCTAACACTAACACTATCCTAGGGCTGATGATAACCCTAACCCTAACCCTAACACTATCCTAGGGCTGATGCTAACCCTAACCCTAACCCAAACACTATACTAGGGTTGATGCTAACCCTAGCCCTAACACTATCCTAGGGCTGATGCTAACCCTAACCCTAACCCTAACACTATACTTGGGCTGATGCTAACCCTAACCCTAACACTATCCTGGGCCTGATGGTAACCCTAACCCAAACCCTAACACTATCCTAGGGCTGATGCTAACCCTAACCCTAACACTATCCTTAGGCTGATGCTAACCCTAACCCTAACCCTAACACTATCCTAGGGCAGATGCTAACCCTAACGCTAACCCTAACACTATCCTTGAACTGATGCTAACCCTAACCCTAACCCTAACACTATCCTAGGCCTGATGATAACCCTAACCCTAACCCTAACACTATCCTAGGGTTTATGTTAACCCTAACCCTAACACTATCCTAGGGCTGATGCTAACCCTAACCCTAACCGTAACACTATCCTAGGGCGGATGCTAACCCTAACCCTAACCCTAACACTATCCTAGGGCTGATGCTAACCCTAACACTAACACTATCGTATGGCTGATGCTAACCCTATCCTTAACCCTAACACTATCCTAGGCCTGATGCTAACCCTATCCCTAACCCTAACACTCTCCTAGGGCTAAGGCTAACCCTAACCCTAACACTATCCTAGGGCTGATGCTAACCCTAACCCTAACCCTAACTCTATCCTAGCGTTGATGCTAACCCTAACCCTAACACTATCCTAGGCCTGATGCTAACCCTATCCCTAACCCTAACACTCTCCTAGGGATAAGGCTAACCCTAACCCTAACACTATCCTAGGGCTGATGCTAACCCTAACCCTAACCCAAACACTATCCTAGGGTTGATGCTAACCCTAACCCTAACACTATCCTAGGGCTGATGCTAACCCTAACCCTAACCCTAACACTATCCTTGGGCTGATGCTAACCCTAACCCTAACACTATCCTGGGCCTGATGCTAACCCTAACCCTAACCCTAACACTATCATAGGGCTGATGATAACCCTAACCCTAACACTATCCTTGGGCTGATGCTAACCCTAACCCTAACCCTAACACTATCCTAGGGCAGATGCTAACCCTAACGCTAACCCTAACACTATCCTTGAACTGATGCTAACCCTAACCCTAACCCTAACACTATCCTAGGCCTGATGATAACCCTAACCCTAACCCTAACACTATCCTAGGGTTTATGTTAACCCTAACCCTAACACTCTCCTAGGGCTGATGCTAACCCTAACCCTATCCCTAACACTATCCTAGGGCTGATGCTAACCCTAACACTAACACTATCCTAGGGCAGATGCTAACCCTAACCCTAACCCAAACATTATCCTAGGGCGGATGCTAACCCTAACCCTAACCCTAACACTATCCTAGGGCTGATGCTACCCCTAACACTAACACTATCCTAGGCCTGATGCTAACCCTAACCCTAACCCTAACACTATCCTAGTGCTGATGCTAACCCTAAGCCTAACACTATCCTAGGGCGGATGCTAACCTTAACCCTAACCCTAACACTATCCTAGGGCTGACGCTAACCCTAACACTAACACTATCGTATGGCTGATGCTAACCCTATCCTTAACCCTAACATTATCCTAGGGCTGATGCTAACCCTAACCCTAACTCTAACACTATCTTAGGGCTGAGGCTAACCCTAACCCTAACACTATCCTACGGCTGATGCTAACCCTAACCCTAACCCTAACACTATCCTAGGGCTGATGCTCACCCTAACCCTAACACTATCCTAGGGCTGATGCTAACCCTAACCCTAACCCTAACACTATCCTAGGGCTGATGCTAACCCTAACACTAACAATATCCTAGGGCTGATGCTAACCCTAACCCTAACCCTAACATTATCCTAGGGCGGATGCTAACCCTAACCCTAACCCAAACACTATCCTAGGGCTGATGCTAACCCTAACACTAACACTATCCTAGGCCTGATGCTAACCCTAACCCTAACCCTAACACTATCCTAGGGCTGATGCTAACCCTAACCCTAACACTATCCTAGGGCTGATGCTAACCCTAACCCTAACAATATCCTAGGGCTGATGCTAACCCTAACCCTAACGCTAACACTCTCCAAGGGCTGATGCTAACCCTAACCCTAACCCTAACACTATCCTACGGCTGATGCTAACCCTAACGCTAACCCTAACACTGTCCTTGAACTGATGCTAACCCTAACCCTAACCCTAACACTATCCTAGGCCTGATGATAACCCTAACCCTAACCCTAACACTATCCTAGGGTTTATGTTAACCCTAACCCTAACACTATCCTAGGGCTGATGCTAACCCTAACCCTAACCCTAACACTATCCTAGGGCTGATGCTAACCCTAACACTAACACTATCCTAGGGCTGATGCTAACCCTAACCCTAACCCTAACACTCTCCAAGGGCTGATGCTAACCCTAACCCTAACCCTAACACTATCCTACGGCTGATGCTAACCCTAACCCTAACCCTAACACTATCCTAGGGCTGATGCTAACCCTAACCCTAACACTATCCTAGGCCTGATGCTAACCCTAACCCTAACCCTAACACTATCCTGGGGTTTATGCTAACCCAAACCCTAACACTATCCTAGGGCTGATGCTAACCCTAACCCTAACCCTAACACTATCCTAGGGCTGATGCTAACCCTAACCCTAACTCTAACACTATCTTAGGGCTGAGGCTAACCCTAACCCTAACACTATCCTACGGCTGATGCTAACCCGAACCCTAACCCTAACACTATCCTAGGGCTGATGCTAACCCTAACCATAACACGATCCTAGGCCTGATGCTAACCCTAACCCTAACCCTAACTCTATCCTAGCGTTGATGCTAACCCTAACCCTAACACTATCCTAGGCCTGATGCTAACCCTATCCCTAACCCTAACACTCTCCTAGGGCTAAGGCTAACCCTAACCCTAACACTATCCTAGGGCTGATGCTAACCCTAACCCTAACCCAAACACTATCCTAGGGTTGATGCTAACCCTAACCCTAACACTATCCTAGGGCTGATGCTAACCCTAACCCTAACCCTAACACTATCCTTGGGCTGATGCTAACCCTAACCCTAACACTATCCTGGGCCTGATGCTAACCCTAACCCTAACCCTAACACTATCATAGGGCTGATGCTAACCCTAACCCTAACACTATCCTTGGGCTGATGCTAAACCTAACCCTAACCCTAACACTATCCTAGGGCAGATGCTAACCCTAACGCTAACCCTAACACTATCCTTGAACTGATGCTAACCCCAGCCCTAACCCTAACACTATCCTAGGCCTGATGATAACCCTAACCCTAACGCTAACACTATCCTAAGGTTTATGTTAACCCTAACCCTAACACTCTCCTATGGCTGATGCTAACCCTAACCCTAACCCTAACACTATCCTAGGGCTGATGCTAACCCTAACACTAACACTATCCTAGGGCTGATGCTAACCCTAACCCTAACCCAAACATTATCCTAGGGCGGATGCTAACCCTAACCCTAACCCTAACACTATCCTAGGGCTGATGCTAACCCTAACACTAACACTATCCTAGGCCTGATGCTAACCCTAACCCTAACCCTAACACTATCCTAGGGCTGATGCTAACCCTAAGCCTAACACTATCCTAGGGCTGATGCTAACCCTAACCCTAACCCTAACACTATCCTAGGGCTGATGCTAACCCTAACACTAACACTATCCTAGGGCTGATGCTAACCCTAACCCTAACCCTAACACTATCCTAGGGCTAATGCTAACCCTAACCCTAACACTATCCTAGGGCTGATGCTCACCCTAACACTAACACTATCCTAGGGCTGACGCTAACCCTAACCCTAACCCTAACACTCTCCAAGGGCTGATGCTAACCCTAACCCTAACCCTAACACTATCCTAGGGCTGATGCTAACCCTAACACTAACTCTAACACTATCTTAGGGCTGAGCCTAACCCTAACCCTAACACTATCCTACGGCTCATGCTAACCCTAACCCTAACCCTAACACTATCCTAGGGCTGATGCTAACCCTAACCCTAACACTATCCTAGGCCTGATGCTAACCCTAACCCTAACCCTAACACTATCCTAGGGCTGATGCTAACCCTAAACCTAACACTATCCTAGGGCTGATGCTAACCCTAACCCTAACCCTAACACTATCCTAGGGCTGATGCTAA
This sequence comes from Lemur catta, assembly GCF_020740605.2. Classification (NCBI taxonomy): domain Eukaryota; kingdom Metazoa; phylum Chordata; class Mammalia; order Primates; family Lemuridae; genus Lemur; species Lemur catta. The sequence continues at coordinate 3,813,175 of NC_059134.1, forward strand.
CCCTAACCCTAACACTATCCTAGGGCTGATGCTAACCCTAACACTAACACTATCCTAGGGCGGATGTTAACCCTAACCCTAACCCTAACACTATCCTAGGGCTGATGCTAACCCTAACACTAACACTATCCTAGGGCTGATGCTAACCCTAACCCTAACCCTAACATTATCCTAGGGCTGATGCTAACCCTAACCCTAACTCTAACACTATCTTAGGGCTGAGGCTAACCCTAACACTAACACTATCCTAGGGCGGATGCTAACCCTAACCCTAACACTAACACTATCCTAGGGCTGATGCTAACCCTAACACTAACACTATCCTAGGGCTGATGCTAACCCTAACCCTAACCCTAACATTATCCTAGGGCTGATGCTAACCCTAACCCTAACCCTAACACTATCCTAGGGCTGATGCTAACCCTAACCCTAACACTATCCTAGGGCTGATGCTAACCCTAACCCTAACCCTAACACTATCCTAGGGCTGATGCTAACCCTAACCCTAACACTATCCTAGGGCTGATGCTAACCCTAACCCTAAACCTAACACTATCCTAGGGGGGATGCTAACCCTAACCCTAACCCTAACACTATCCTAGGGCTGATGCTAACCCTGACACTAACACTATCCTAGGGCTGATGCTAACCCTAACCCTAACCCTAACACTCTCCAAGGGCTGATGCTAACCCTAACCCTAACCCTAACACTATCCTAGGGCTGATGCTAACCCTAACCCTAACACTATCCTAGGGCTGATGCTAACCCTAACCCTAACCCTAACACTATCCTAGGGTTGATGCTAACCGTAACCCTAACAATATCCTAGGGCTGATGCTAACCCTAACCCTAACCCTAACACTATCTTAGGGCTGATGTTAACCCTAACCCTAACACTATCCTAGCGCTGATGCTAACCCTAACCCTAACCCTAACACTAACCTAGGGCTGATGCTAACCCTAACCCTAACACTATCCTAGGGCTGATGCTAACCCTAACCCTAACCCTAACACTATCCTAGGGCTGATGCTAACCCTAACCCTAACAGTATCCTAGGGCTGATGCTAACCCTAACCCTAACCCTAACACTATCCTAGGGCTGATGCTAACCCTAACACTAACACTATCCTAGGGCTGATGCTAACCCTAACCCTAACCCTAACACTATCCTAGGGCTGATGCTAACCCTAACCCTAACCCAAACACTATACTAGGGTTGATGCTAACCCTAGCCCTAACACTATCCTAGGGCTGATGCTAACCCTAACCCTAACCCTAACACTATACTTGGGCTGATGCTAACCCTAACCCTAACACTATCCTGGGCCTGATGGTAACCCTAACCCAAACCCTAACACTATCCTAGGGCTGATGCTAACCCTAACCCTAACACTATCCTTGGGCTGATGCTAACCCTAACCCTAACCCTAACACTATCCTAGGGCAGATGCTAACCCTAACGCTAACCCTAACACTATCCTTGAACTGATGCTAACCCTAACCCTAACCCTAACACTATCCTAGGCCTGATGATAACCCTAACCCTAACCCTAACACTATCCTAGGGTTTATGTTAACCCTAACCCTAACACTATCCTAGGGCTGATGCTAACCCTAACCCTAACCGTAACACTATCCTAGGGCGGATGCTAACCCTAACCCTAACCCTAACACTATCCTAGGGCTGATGCTAACCCTAACACTAACACTATCCTAGGGCTGATGCTAAACCTAACCCTAACCCTAACATTATCCTAGGGCGGATGCTAACCCTAACCCTAACCGTAACACTATCCTAGGGCTGATGCTAACCCTAACACTAACACTATCCTAGGCCTGATGCTAACCCTAACCCTAACCCTAACACTATCCTAGGGCTAATGCTAACCCTAACCCTAACACTATCCTAGGGCTGATGCTCACCCTAACACTAACACTATCCTAGGGCTGATGCTAACCCTAACCCTAACCCTAACACTCTCCAAGGGCTGATGCTAACCCTAACCCTAACCCTAACACTATCCTAGGGCTGATGCTAACCCTAACCCTAACTCTAACACTATCTTAGGGCTGAGGCTAACCCTAACCCTAACACTATCCTACGGCTGATGCTAACCCTAACCCTAACCCTAACACTATCCTAGGGCTGATGCTAACCCTAACCCTAACACTATCCTAGGCCTGATGCTAACCCTAACCCTAACCCTAGCACTATCCTAGGGCTGATACTAACCCAAACCCTAACACTATCCTAGGGCTGATGCTAACCCTAACCCTAACACTATCCTAGGGCTGATGCTAACCCTAACCGTAACTCTAACACTATCTTAGGGCTGAGGCTAACCCTAACCCTAACACTATCCTAGGGCTGATGCTAACCCGAACCCTAACCCTAACACTATCCTAGGGCTGATGCTAACCCTAACCATAACACGATCCTAGGCCTGATGCTAACCCTAACCCTAACCCTAACTCTATCCTAGCGTTGATGCTAACCCTAACCCTAACACTATCCTAGGCCTGATGCTAACCCTATCCCTAACCCTAACACTCTCCTAGGGCTAAGGCTAACCCTAACCCTAACACTATCCTAGGGCTGATGCTAACCCTAACCCTAACCCAAACACTATCCTAGGGTTGATGCTAACCCTAACCCTAACACTATCCTAGGGCTGATGCTAACCCTAACCCTAACCCTAACACTATCCTTGGGCTGATGCTAACCCTAACCCTAACACTATCCTGGGCCTGATGCTAACCCTAACCCTAACCCTAACACTATCATAGGGCTGATGCTAACCCTAACCCTAACACTATCCTTGGGCTGATGCTAACCCTAACCCTAACCCTAACACTATCCTAGGGCAGATGCTAACCCTAACGCTAACCCTAACACTATCCTTGAACTGATGCTAACCCCAGCCCTAACCATAACACTATCCTAGGCCTGATGATAACCCTAACCCTAATGCTAACACTATCCTAGGGTTTATGTTAACCCTAACCCTAACACTCTCCTATGGCTGATGCTAACCCTAACCCTAACCCTAACACTATCCTAGGGCTGATGCTAACCCTAACACTAACACTATCCTAGGGCTGATGCTAACCCTAACCCTAACCCAAACATTATCCTAGGGCGGATGCTAACCCTAACCCTAACCCTAACACTATCCTAGGGCTGATGCTAACCCTAACACTAACACTATCCTAGGCCTGATGCTAACCCTAACCCTAACCCTAACACTATCCTAGGGCTGATGCTAACCCTAAGCCTAACACTATCCTAGGGCTGATGCTAACCCTAACCCTAACCCTAACACTATCCTAGGGCTGATGCTAACCCTAACACTAACACTGTCCTAGGGCTGATGCTAACCCTAACCTTAACCCTAACATTATCCTAGGGCTGATGCTAACCCTAACCCTAACTCTAACACTATCTTAGGGCTGAGGCTAACCCTAACCCTAACACTATCCTACGGCTGATGCTAACCCTAACCCTAACACTAACACTATCCTAGGGCTGATGCTAACCCTAACCCTAACACTATCCTAGGGCTGATGCTAACCCTAACCCTAACCCTAACACTATCCTAGGGCTGATGCTAACCCTAACACTAACACTATCCTAGGGCTGACGCTAACCCTAACCCTAACCCTAACATTATCCTAGGGCGGATGCTAACCCTAACCCTAACCCAAACACTATCCTAAGGCTGATGCTAACCCTAACACTAACACTATCCTAGGCCTCATGCTAACCCTAACCCTAACCCTAACACTATCCTAGGGCTGATGCTAACCCTAACCCTAACACTATCCTAGGGCTGATGCTAACCCTAACCCTAACAATATCCTAGGGCTGATGCTAACCCTAACCCTAACGCTAACACTCTCCAAGGGCTGATGCTAACCCTAACCCTAACCCTAACACTATCCTAGGGCTGATGCTAACCCTAACCCTAACCCTAACACTATCCTAGGGCTGATGCTAACCCTAACGCTAACCCTAACACTGTCCTTGAACTGATGCTAACCCTAACCCTAACCCTAACACTATCCTAGGCCTGATGATAACCCTAACCCTAACCCTAACACTATCCTAGGGTTTATGTTAACCCTAACCCTAACACTATACTAGGGCTGATGCTAACCCTAACCCTAACCCTAACACTATCCTAGGGCTGATGCTAACCCTAACACTAACACTATCCTAGGGCGGATGCTAACCCTAACCCTAACCCTAACACTCTCCAAGGGCTGATGCTAACCCTAACCCTAACCCTAACACTATCCTAGGGCTGATGCTAACCCTAACCCTAACACTATCCTAGGGCTGATGCTAACCCTAACCCTAACCCTAACACTATCCTAGGGTTGATGCTAACCCTAACCCTAACACTATCCTAGGGCTGATGCTAACCTTAACCCTAACCCTAACACTATCCTAGGGCTGATGCTAACCCTAACCCTAACACTATCCTAGGGCTGATGCTAACCCTAACCCTAACCCTAACACTATCCTAGGGCTGATGCTAACCCTAACACTAACACTATCCTAGGGCTGATGCTAACCCTAACCCTAACCCTAACACTATCCTAGGGCTGATGCTAACCCTAACCCTAACCCAAACACTATACTAGGGTTGATGCTAACCCTAGCCCTAACACTATCCTAGGGCTGATGCTAACCCTAACCCTAACCCTAACACTATACTTGGGCTGATGCTAACCCTAACCCTAACACTATCCTGGGCCTGATGGTAACCCTAACCCAAACCCTAACACTATCCTAGGGCTGATGCTAACCCTAACCCTAACACTATCCTTAGGCTGATGCTAACCCTAACCCTAACCCTAACACTATCCTAGGGCAGATGCTAACCCTAACGCTAACCCTAACACTATCCTTGAACTGATGCTAACCCTAACCCTAACCCTAACACTATCCTAGGCCTGATGATAACCCTAACCCTAACCCTAACACTATCCTAGGGTTTATGTTAACCCTAACCCTAACACTATCCTAGGGCTGATGCTAACCCTAACCCTAACCGTAACACTATCCTAGGGCGGATGCTAACCCTAACCCTAACCCTAACACTATCCTAGGGCTGATGCTAACCCTAACACTAACACTATCCTAGGGCTGATGCTAACCCTAACCCTAACCCTAACATTATCCTAGGGCGGATGCTAACCCTAACCCTAACCGTAACACTATCCTAGGGCTGATGCTAACCCTAACACTAACACTATCCTAGGCCTGATGCTAACCCTAACCCTAACCCTAACACTATCCTAGGGCTAATGCTAACCCTAACCCTAACACTAACCTAGGGCTGATGCTCACCCTAACACTAACACTATCCTAGGGCTGATGCTAACCCTAACCCTAACCCTAACACTCTCCAAGGGCTGATGCTAACCCTAACCCTAACCCTAACACTATCCTAGGGCTGATGCTAACCCTAACCCTAACTCTAACACTATCTTAGGGCTGAGGCTAACCCTAACCCTAACACTATCCTACGGCTGATGCTAACCCTAACCCTAACCCTAACACTATCCTAGGGCTGATGCTAACCCTAACCCTAACACTATCCTAGGCCTGATGCTAACCCTAACCCTAACCCTAGCACTATCCTAGGGCTGATACTAACCCAAACCCTAACACTATCCTAGGGCTGATGCTAACCCTAACCCTAACACTATCCTAGGGCTGATGCTAACCCTAACCGTAACTCTAACACTATCTTAGGGCTGAGGCTTACCCTAACCCTAACACTGTCCTAGGGCTGATGCTAACCCGAACCCTAACCCTAACACTATCCTAGGGCTGATGCTAACCCTAACCATAACACGATCCTAGGCCTGATGCTAACCCTAACCCTAACCCTAACTCTATCCTAGCGTTGATGCTAACCCTAACCCTAACACTATCCTAGGCCTGATGCTAACCCTATCCCTAACCCTAACACTCTCCTAGGGCTAAGGCTAACCCTAACCCTAACACTATCCTAGGGCTGATGCTAACCCTAACCCTAACCCAAACACTATCCTAGGGTTGATGCTAACCCTAACCCTAACACTATCCTAGGGCTGATGCTAACCCTAACCCTAACCCTAACACTATCCTTGGGCTGATGCTAACCCTAACCCTAACACTATCCTGGGCCTGATGCTAACCCTAACCCTAACCCTAACACTATCATAGGGCTGATGCTAACCCTAACCCTAACACTATCCTTGGGCTGATGCTAACCCTAACCCTAACCCTAACACTATCCTAGGGCAGATGCTAACCCTAACGCTAACCCTAACACTATCCTTGAACTGATGCTAACCCTAACCCTAACCCTAACACTATCCTAGGCCTGATGATAACCCTAACCCTAACCCTAACACTATCCTAGGGTTTATGTTAACCCTAACCCTAACACTCTCCTAGGGCTGATGCTAACCCTAACCCTATCCCTAACACTATCCTAGGGCTGATGCTAACCCTAACACTAACACTATCCTAGGGCAGATGCTAACCCTAACCCTAACCCAAACATTATCCTAGGGCGGATGCTAACCCTAACCCTAACCCTAACACTATCCTAGGGCTGATGCTACCCCTAACACTAACACTATCCTAGGCCTGATGCTAACCCTAACCCTAACCCTAACACTATCCTAGGGCTGACGCTAACCCTAACACTAACACTATCGTATGGCTGATGCTAACCCTATCCTTAACCCTAACATTATCCTAGGGCTGATGCTAACCCTAACCCTAACTCTAACACTATCTTAGGGCTGAGGCTAACCCTAACCCTAACACTATCCTACGGCTGATGCTAACCCTAACCCTAACCCTAACACTATCCTAGGGCTGATGCTCACCCTAACCCTAACACTATCCTAGGGCTGATGCTAACCCTAACCCTAACCCTAACACTATCCTAGGGCTGATGCTAACCCTAACACTAACCCTAACATTATCCTAGGGCGGATGCTAACCCTAACCCTAACCCAAACACTATCCTAGGGCTGATGCTAACCCTAACACTAACACTATCCTAGGCCTGATGCTAACCCTAACCCTAACCCTAACACTATCCTAGGGCTGATGCTAACCCTAACCCTAACACTATCCTAGGGCTGATGCTAACCCTAACCCTAACAATATCCTAGGGCTGATGCTAACCCTAACCCTAACGCTAACACTCTCCAAGGGCTGATGCTAACCCTAACCCTAACCCTAACACTATCCTAGGGCTGATGCTAACCCTAACGCTAACCCTAACACTGTCCTTGAACTGATGCTAACCCTAACCCTAACCCTAACACTATCCTAGGCCTGATGATAACCCTAACCCTAACCCTAACACTATCCTAGGGTTTATGTTAACCCTAACCCTAACACTATCCTAGGGCTGATGCTAACCCTAACCCTAACTCTAACACTATCCTAGGGCTGATGCTAACCCTAACACTAACACTATCCTAGGGCTGATGCTAACCCTAACCCTAACCCTAACACTCTCCAAGGGCTGATGCTAACCCTAACCCTAACACTAACACTATCCTACGGCTGATGCTAACCCTAACCCTAACCCTAACACTATCCTAGGGCTGATGCTAACCCTAACCCTAACACTATCCTAGGCCTGATGCTAACCCTAACCCTAACCCTAACACTATCCTGGGGTTTATGCTAACCCAAACCCTAACACTATCCTAGGGCTGATGCTAACCCTAACCCTAACCCTAACACTATCCTAGGGCTGATGCTAACCCTAACCCTAACTCTAACACTATCTTAGGGCTGAGGCTAACCCTAACCCTAACACTATCCTACGGCTGATGCTAACCCGAACCCTAACCCTAACACTATCCTAGGGCTGATGCTAACCCTAACCATAACACGATCCTAGGCCTGATGCTAACCCTAACCCTAACCCTAACTCTATCCTAGCGTTGATGCTAACCCTAACCCTAACACTATCCTAGGCCTGATGCTAACCCTATCCCTAACCCTAACACTCTCCTAGGGCTAAGGCTAACCCTAACCCTAACACTATCCTAGGGCTGATGCTAACCCTAACCCTAACCCTAACACTCTCCAAGGGCTGATGCTAACCCTAACCCTAACCCTAACACTATCCTAGGGCTGATGCTAACCCTAACACTAACTCTAACACTATCTTAGGGCTGAGCCTAACCCTAACCCTAACACTATCCTACGGCTCATGCTAACCCTAACCCTAACCCTAACACTATCCTAGGGCTGATGCTAACCCTAACCCTAACACTATCCTAGGCCTGATGCTAACCCTAACCCTAACCCTAACACTATCCTAGGGCTGATGCTAACCCTAAACCTAACACTATCCTAGGGCTGATGCTAACCCTAACCCTAACCCTAACACTATCCTAGGGCTGATGCTAACCCTAACCCTAACACTATCCTAGGGCGGATGCTAACCCTAACCCTAACCCTAACACTATCCTAGGGCTGATGCTAACCCTAACACTAACACTATCCTAGGGCTGATGCTAACCCTAACCCTAACCCTAACACTATCCTTGGGCTGATGATAACCCTAACCCTAACCCTAACACTATCCTAGGGCTGATGCTAACCCTAACCCTAACACTATCCTAGGGCTGATGCTAACCCTAACCCTAACCCTAACATTATCCTAGGGCTGATGCTAACCCTAACCCTAACTCTAACACTATCTTAGGGCTGAGGCTAACCCTAACACTAACACTATCCTAGGGCGGATGCTAACCCTAACCCTAACACTAACACTATCCTAGGGCTGATGCTAACCCTAACACTAACACTATCCTAGGGCTGATGCTAACCCTAACCCTAACCCTAACATTATCCTAGGGCTGATGCTAACCCTAACCCTAACCCTAACACTATCCTAGGGCTGATGCTAACCCTAACCCTAACACTATCCTAGGGCTGATGCTAACCCTAACCCTAACCCTAACACTATCCTAGGGCTGATGCTAACCCTAACCCTAACACTATCCTAGGGCTGATGCTAACCCTAACCCTAAACCTAACACTATCCTAGGGGGGATGCTAACCCTAACCCTAACCCTAACACTATCCTAGGGCTGATGCTAACCCTGACACTAACACTATCCTAGGGCTGATGCTAACCCTAACCCTAACCCTAACACTCTCCAAGGGCTGATGCTAACCCTAACCCTAACCCTAACACTATCCTAGGGCTGATGCTAACCCTAACCCTAACACTACCCTAGGGCTGATGCTAACCTTAACCCTAACCCTAACACTATCCTAGGGTTGATGCTAACCGTAACCCTAACACTATCCTAGGGCTGATGCTAACCCTAACCCTAACCCTAACACTATCTTAGGGCTGATGTTAACCCTAACCCTAACACTATCCTAGGGCTGATGCTAACCCTAACCCTAACACTAACACTAACCTAGGGCTGATGCTAACCCTAACCCTAACACTATCCTAGGGCTGATGCTAACCCTAACCCTAACCCTAACACTATCCTAGGGCTGATGCTAACCCTAACCCTAACAGTATCCTAGGGCTGATGCTAACCCTAACCCTAACCCTAACACTATCCTAGGGCTGATGCTAACCCTAACACTAACACTATCCTAGGGCTGATGCTAACCCTAACCCTAACCCTAACACTATCCTAGGGCTGATGCTAACCCTAACCCTAACCCAAACACTATACTAGGGTTGATGCTAACCCTAGCCCTAACACTATCCTAGGGCTGATGCTAACCCTAACCCTAACCCTAACACTATACTTGGGCTGATGCTAACCCTAACCCTAACACTATCCTGGGCCTGATGGTAACCCTAACCCAAACCCTAACACTATCCTAGGGCTGATGCTAACCCTAACCCTAACACTATCCTTAGGCTGATGCTAACCCTAACCCTAACCCTAACACTATCCTAGGGCAGATGCTAACCCTAACGCTAACCCTAACACTATCCTTGAACTGATGCTAACCCTAACCCTAACCCTAACACTATCCTAGGCCTGATGATAACCCTAACCCTAACCCTAACACTATCCTAGGGTTTATGTTAACCCTAACCCTAACACTATCCTAGGGCTGATGCTAACCCTAACCCTAACCGTAACACTATCCTAGGGCGGATGCTAACCCTAACCCTAACCCTAACACTATCCTAGGGCTGATGCTAACCCTAACACTAACACTATCCTAGGGCTGATGCTAACCCTAACCCTAACCCTAACATTATCCTAGGGCGGATGCTAACCCTAACCCTAACCGTAACACTATCCTAGGGCTGATGCTAACCCTAACACTAACACTATCCTAGGCCTGATGCTAACCCTAACCCTAACCCTAACACTATCCTAGGGCTAATGCTAACCCTAACCCTAACACTATCCTAGGACTGATGCTCACCCTAACACTAACACTATCCTAGGGCTGATGCTAACCCTAACCCTAACCCTAACACTCTCCAAGGGCTGATGCTAACCCTAACCCTAACCCTAACACTATCCTAGGGCTGATGCTAACCCTAACCCTAACTCTAACACTATCTTAGGGCTGAGGCTAACCCTAACCCTAACACTATCCTACGGCTGATGCTAACCCTAACCCTAACCCTAACACTATCCTAGGGCTGATGCTAACCCTAACCCTAACACTATCCTAGGCCTGATGCTAACCCTAACCCTAACCCTAGCACTATCCTAGGGCTGATACTAACCCAAACCCTAACACTATCCTAGGGCTGATGCTAACCCTAACCCTAACACTATCCTAGGGCTGATGCTAACCCTAACCGTAACTCTAACACTATCTTAGGGCTGAGGCTAACCCTAACCCTAACACTATCCTAGGGCTGATGCTAACCCGAACCCTAACCCTAACACTATCCTAGGGCTGATGCTAACCCTAACCATAACACGATCCTAGGCCTGATGCTAACCCTAACCCTAACCCTAACTCTATCCTAGCGTTGATGCTAACCCTAACCCTAACACTATCCTAGGCCTGATGCTAACCCTATCCCTAACCCTAACACTCTCCTAGGGCTAAGGCTAACCCTAACCCTAACACTATCCTAGGGCTGATGCTAACCCTAACCCTAACCCAAACACTATCCTAGGGTTGATGCTAACCCTAACCCTAACACTATCCTAGGGCTGATGCTAACCCTAACCCTAACCCTAACACTATCCTTGGGCTGATGCTAACCCTAACCCTAACACTATCCTGGGCCTGATGCTAACCCTAACCCTAACCCTAACACTATCATAGGGCTGATGCTAACCCTAACCCTAACACTATCCTTGGGCTGATGCTAACCCTAACCCTAACCCTAACACTATCCTAGGGCAGATGCTAACCCTAACGCTAACCCTAACACTATCCTTGAACTGATGCTAACCCTAACCCTAACCCTAACACTATCCTAGGCCTGATGATAACCCTAACCCTAACCCTAACACTATCCTAGGGTTTATGTTAACCCTAACCCTAACACTCTCCTAGGGCTGATGCTAACCCTAACCCTATCCCTAACACTATCCTAGGGCTGATGCTAACCCTAACACTAACACTATCCTAGGGCAGATGCTAACCCTAACCCTAACCCAAACATTATCCTAGGGCGGATGCTAACCCTAACCCTAACCCTAACACTATCCTAGGGCTGATGCTACCCCTAACACTAACACTATCCTAGGCCTGATGCTAACCCTAACCCTAACCCTAACACTATCCTAGTGCTGATGCTAACCCTAAGCCTAACACTATCCTAGGGCGGATGCTAACCTTAACCCTAACCCTAACACTATCCTAGGGCTGACGCTAACCCTAACACTAACACTATCGTAGGGCTGATGCTAACCCTATCCTTAACCCTAACATTATCCTAGGGCTGATGCTAACCCTAACCCTAACTCTAACACTATCTTAGGGCTGAGGCTAACCCTAACCCTAACACTATCCTACGGCTGATGCTAACCCTAACCCTAACCCTAACACTATCCTAGGGCTGATGCTCACCCTAACCCTAACACTATCCTAGGGCTGATGCTAACCCTAACCCTAACCCTAACACTATCCTAGGGCTGATGCTAACCCTAACACTAACAATATCCTAGGGCTGATGCTAACCCTAACCCTAACCCTAACATTATCCTAGGGCGGATGCTAACCCTAACCCTAACCCAAACACTATCCTAGGGCTGATGCTAACCCTAACACTAACACTATCCTAGGCCTGATGCTAACCCTAACCCTAACCCTAACACTATCCTAGGGCTGATGCTAACCCTAACCCTAACACTATCCTAGGGCTGATGCTAACCCTAACCCTAACAATATCCTAGGGCTGATGCTAACCCTAACCCTAACGCTAACACTCTCCAAGGGCTGATGCTAACGCTAACCCTAACCCTAACACTATCCTAGGGCTGATGCTAACCCTAACCCTAACCCTAACACTGTCCTTGAACTGATGCTAACCCTAACCCTAACCCTAACACTATCCTAGGCCTGATGATAACCCTAACCCTAACCCTAACACTATCCTAGGGTTTATGTTAACCCTAACCCTAACACTATCCTAGGGCTGATGCTAACCCTAACCCTAACCCTAACACTATCCTAGAGCTGATGCTAACCCTAACACTAACACTATCCTAGGGCTGATGCTAACCCTAACCCTAACCCTAACACTCTCCAAGGGCTGATGCTAACCCTAACCCTAACCCTAACACTATCATAGGGCTGATGCTAACCCTAACCCTAACACTATCCTTGGGCTGATGCTAAACCTAACCCTAACCCTAACACTATCCTAGGGCAGATGCTAACCCTAACGCTAACCCTAACACTATCCTTGAACTGATGCTAACCCCAGCCCTAACCCTAACACTATCCTAGGCCTGATGATAACCCTAAACCTAATGCTAACACTATCCTAGGGTTTATGTTAACCCTAACCCTAACACTCTCCTATGGCTGATGATAACCCTAACCCTAACCCTAACACTATCCTAGGGCTGATGCTAACCCTAACACTAACACTATCCTAGGGCTGATGCTAACCCTAACCCTAACCCAAACATTATCCTAGGGCGGATGCTAACCCTAACCCTAACCCTAACACTATCCTAGGGCTGATGCTAACCCTAACACTAACACTATCCTAGGCCTGATGCTAACCCTAACCCTAACCCTAACACTATCCTAGGGCTGATGCTAACCCTAAGCCTAACACTATCCTAGGGCTGATGCTAACCCTAACCCTAACCCTAACACTATCCTAGGGCTGATGCTAACCCTAACACTAACACTATCCTAGGGCTGATGCTAACCCTAACCTTAACCCTAACATTATCCTAGGGCTGATGCTAACCCTAACCCTAACTCTAACACTATCTTAGGGCTGAGGCTAACCCTAACCCTAACACTATCCTACGGCTGATGCTAACCCTAACCCTAACACTAACACTATCCTAGGGCTGATGCTAACCCTAACCCTAACACTATCCTATGGCTGATGCTAACCCTAACCCTAACCCTAACACTATCCTAGGGCTGATGCTAACCCTAACACTAACACTATCCTAGGGCTGACGCTAACCCTAACCCTAACCCTAACATTATCCTAGGGCGGATGCTAACCCTAACCCTAACCCAAACACTATCCTAGGGCTGATGCTAACCCTAACACTAACACTATCCTAGGCCTCATGCTAACCCTAACCCTAACCCTAACACTATCCTAGGGCTGATGCTAACCCTAACCCTAACACTATCCTAGGGCTGATGCTAACCCTAACCCTAACAATATCCTAGGGCTGATGCTAACCCTAACCCTAACGCTAACACTCTCCAAGGGCTGATGCTAACCCTAACCCTAACCCTAACACTATCCTAGGGCTGATGCTAACCCTAACCCTAACCCTAACACTATCCTAGGGCTGATGCTAACCCTAACGCTAACCCTAACACTGTCCTTGAACTGATGCTAACCCTAACCCTAACCCTAACACTATCCTAGGCCTGATGATAACCCTAACCCTAACCCTAACACTATCCTAGGGTTTATGTTAACCCTAACCCTAACACTATACTAGGGCTGATGCTAACCCTAACCCTAACCCTAACACTATCCTAGGGCTGATGCTAACCCTAACACTAACACTATCCTAGGGCGGATGCTAACCCTAACCCTAACCCTAACACTCTCCAAGGGCTGATGCTAACCCTAACCCTAACCCTAACACTATCCTAGGGCTGATGCTAACCCTAACCCTAACACTATCCTAGGGCTGATGCTAACCCTAACCCTAACCCTAACACTATCCTAGGGTTGATGCTAACCCTAACCCTAACACTATCCTAGGGCTCATGCAAACCTTAACCCTAACCCTAACACTATCCTAGGGCTGATGCTAACCCTAACGCTAACACTATCCTAGGGCTGATGCTAACCCTAACCCTAACCCTAACACTAACCTAGGGCTGATGCTAACCCTAACCCTAACACTATCCTGGGGCTCATGCTAACCCTAACCCTAACCCTAACACTATCCTAGGGCTGATGCTAACCCTAACCCTAACACTATCCTAGGGCTGATGCTAACCATAACCCTAACCCTAACACTATCCTAGGGCTGATGCTAACCCTAACCCTAACACTATCCTAGGTCTGATGCTAACCCTAACACTAACACTATCCTAGGGCGGATGCTAACCCTAACCCTAACCCTAACACTATCCTAGGGCTGATGCTAACCCTAACACTAACACTATCCTAGGGCTGATGCTAACCCTAACCCTAACCCTAACATTATCCTAGGGCTGATGCTAACCCTTACCCTAACCCTAACATTATCTTAGGGCTGATGTTAACCCTAACCCTAACACTATCCTAGGGCTGATGCTAACCCTAACCCTAACCCTAACACTAACCTAGGGCTGATGCTAACCCTAACCCTAACACTATCCTAGGGCTGATGCTAACCCTAACCCTAACCCTAACACTATCCTAGGGCTGATGCTAACCCTAACCCTAACACTATCCTAGGGCTGATGCTAACCCTAACACTAACACTATCCTAGGGCGGATGCTAACCCTAACCCTAACCCTAACACTATCCTAGGGCTGATGCTAACCCTAACACTAACACTATCCTAGGGCTGATGCTAACCCTAACCCTAACCCTAACATTATCCTAGGGCTGATGCTAACCCTAACCCTAACTCTAACACTATCTTAGGGCTGAGGCTAACCCTAACCCTAACACTATCCTACGGCTGATGCTAACCCTAACCCTAACCCTAACACTATCCTAGGGCTAATGCTAACCCTAACCCTAACACTATCCTAGGGCTGATGCTAACCCTAACCCTAACCCTAACACTATCCTAGGGCTGATGCTAACCCTAACCCTAACACTATCCTAGGGCTGATGCTAACCCTAACCCTAAACCTAACACTATCCTAGGGGGGATGCTAACCCTAACCCTAACCCTAACACTATCCTAGGGCTGATGCTAACCCTAACACTAACACTATCCTAGGGCTGATGCTAACCCTAACCCTAACCCTAACACTCTCCAAGGGCTGATGCTAACCCTAACCCTAACCGTAACACTATCCTAGGGCTGATGCTAACCCTAACCCTAACACTATCCTAGGGCTGATGCTAACCCTAACCCTAACCCTAACACTATCCTAGGGTTGATGCTAACCGTAACCCTAACAATATCCTAGGGCTGATGCTAACCCTAACCCTAACCCTAACACTATCTTAGGGCTGATGTTAACCCTAACCCTAACACTATCCTAGGGCTGATGCTAACCCTAACCCTAACCCTAACACTAACCTAGGGCTGATGCTAACCCTAACCCTAACACTATCCTAGGGCTGATGCTAACCCTAACCCTAACCCTAACACTATCCTAGGGCTGATGCTAACCCTAACCCTAACAGTATCCTAGGGCTGATGCTAACCCTAACCCTAACCCTAACACTATCCTAGGGCTGATGCTAACCCTAACACTAACACTATCCTAGGGCTGATGCTAACCCTAACCCTAACCCTAACACTATCCTAGGGCTGATGCTAACCCTAACCCTAACCCAAACACTATACTAGTGTTGATGCTAACCCTAACCCTAACACCATCCTAGGGCTGATGCTAACCCTAACCCTAACCCTAACACTATCCTTGGGCTGATGCTAACCCTAACCCTAACACTATCCTGGGCCTGATGGTAACCCTAACCCTAACCCTAACACTATCCTAGGGCTGATGCTAACCCTAACCCTAACACTATCCTTGGGCTGATGCTAACCCTAACCCTAACCCTAACACTATCCTAGGGCAGATGCTAACCCTAACGCTACCCCTAACACTATCCTTGAACTGATGCTAACCCTAACCCTAACCCTAACACTATCCTTCGGCTGATGCTAACCCTAACCCTAACACTATCCTGGGCCTGATGCTAACCCTAACCCTAACCCTAACACTATCATAGGGCTGATGCTAACCCTAACCCTAACACTATCCTTGGGCTGATGCTAAACCTAACCCTAACCCTAACACTATCCTAGGGCAGATGCTAACCCTAACGCTAACCCTAACACTATCCTTGAACTGATGCTAACCCCAGCCCTAACCCTAACACTATCCTAGGCCTGATGATAACCCTAACCCTAACGCTAACACTATCCTAGGGTTTATGTTAACCCTAACCCTAACACTCTCCTAGGGCTGATGCTAACCCTAACCCTAACCCTAACACTATCCTAGGGCTGATGCTAACCCTAACACTAACACTATCCTAGGGCTGATGCTAACCCTAACCCTAACCCAAACATTATCCTAGGGCGGATGCTAACCCTAACCCTAACCCTAACACTATCCTAGGGCTGATGCTAACCCTAACACTAACACTATCCTAGGCCTGATGCTAACCCTAACCCTAACCCTAACACTATCCTAGGGCTGATGCTAACCCTAAGCCTAACACTATCCTAGGGCGGATGCTAACCCTAACCCTAACCCTAACACTATCCTAGGGCTGATGCTAACCCTAACACTAACACTATCCTAGGGCTGATGCTAACCCTAACCTTAACCCTAACATTATCCTAGGGCTGATGCTAACCCTAACCCTAACTCTAACACTATCTTAGGGCTGAGGCTAACCCTAACCCTAACACTATCCTACGGCTGATGCTAACCCTAACCCTAACACTAACACTATCCTAGGGCTGATGCTAACCCTAACCCTAACACTATCCTAGGGCTGATGCTAACCCTAACGCTAACCCTAACACTGTCCTTGAACTGATGCTAACCCTAACCCTAACCCTAACACTATCCTAGGCCTGATGATAACCCTAACCCTAACCCTAACACTATCCTAGGGTTTATGTTAACCCTAACCCTAACACTATCCTAGGGCTGATGCTAACCCTAACCCTAACCCTAACACTATCCTAGGGCTGATGCTAACCCTAACACTAACACTATCCTAGGGCGGATGCTAACCCTAACCCTAACCCTAACACTCTCCAAGGGCTGATGCTAACCCTAACCCTAACCCTAACACTATCCTAGGGCTGATGCTAAACCTAACCCTAACACTATCCTAGGGCTGATGCTAACCCTAACCCTAACCCTAACACTATCCTAGGGTTGATGCTAACCCTAACCCTAACACTATCCTAGGGCTCATGCTAACCTTAACCCTAACCCTAACACTATCCTAGGGCTGATGCTAACCCTAACCCTAACACTATCCTAGGGCTGATGCTAACCCTAACCCTAACAATATCCTAGGGCTGATGCTAACCCTAACCCTAACGCTAACACTCTCCAAGGGCTGATGCTAACCCTAACCCTAACCCTAACACTATCCTAGGGCTGATGCTAACCCTAACCCTAACCCTAACACTATCCTAGGGCTGATGCTAACCCTAACGCTAACCCTAACACTGTCCTTGAACTGATGCTAACCCTAACCCTAACCCTAACACTATCCTAGGCCTGATGATAACCCTAACCCTAACCCTAACACTATCCTAGGGTTTATGTTAACCCTAACCCTAACACTATACTAGGGCTGATGCTAACCCTAACCCTAACCCTAACACTATCCTAGGGCTGATGCTAACCCTAACACTAACACTATCCTAGGGCGGATGCTAACCCTAACCCTAACCCTAACACTCTCCAAGGGCTGATGCTAACCCTAACCCTAACCCTAACACTATCCTAGGGCTGATGCTAACCCTAACCCTAACACTATCCTAGGGCTGATGCTAACCCTAACCCTAACCCTAACACTATCCTAGGGTTGATGCTAACCCTAACCCTAACACTATCCTAGGGCTCATGCTAACCTTAACCCTAACCCTAACACTATCCTAGGGCTGATGCTAACCCTAACGCTAACACTATCCTAGGGCTGATGCTAACCCTAACCCTAACCCTAACACTAACCTAGGGCTGATGCTAACCCTAACCCTAACACTATCCTGGGGCTCATGCTAACCCTAACCCTAACCCTAACACTATCCTAGGGCTGATGCTAACCCTAACCCTAACACTATCCTAGGGCTGATGCTAACCATAACCCTAACCCTAACACTATCCTAGGGCTGATGCTAACCCTAACCCTAACACTATCCTAGGGCTGATGCTAACCCTAACACTAACACTATCCTAGGGCGGATGCTAACCCTAACCCTAACCCTAACACTATCCTAGGGCTGATGCTAACCCTAACACTAACACTATCCTAGGGCTGATGCTAACCCTAACCCTAACCCTAACATTATCCTAGGGCTGATGCTAACCCTTACCCTAACCCTAACATTATCTTAGGGCTGATGTTAACCCTAACCCTAACACTATCCTAGGGCTGATGCTAACCCTAACCCTAACCCTAACACTAACCTAGGGCTGATGCTAACCCTAACCCTAACACTATCCTAGGGCTGATGCTAACCCTAACCCTAACCCTAACACTATCCTAGGGCTGATGCTAACCCTAACCCTAACACTATCCTAGGGCTGATGCTAACCCTAACACTAACACTATCCTAGGGCGGATGCTAACCCTAACCCTAACCCTAACACTATCCTAGGGCTGATGCTAACCCTAACACTAACACTATCCTAGGGCTGATGCTAACCCTAACCCTAACCCTAACATTATCCTAGGGCTGATGCTAACCCTAACCCTAACTCTAACACTATCTTAGGGCTGAGGCTAACCCTAACCCTAACACTATCCTACGGCTGATGCTAACCCTAACCCTAACCCTAACACTATCCTAGGGCTAATGCTAACCCTAACCCTAACACTATCCTAGGGCTGATGCTAACCCTAACCCTAACCCTAACACTATCCTAGGGCTGATGCTAACCCTAACCCTAACACTATCCTAGGGCTGATGCTAACCCTAACCCTAAACCTAACACTATCCTAGGGGGGATGCTAACCCTAACCCTAACCCTAACACTATCCTAGGGCTGATGCTAACCCTAACACTAACACTATCCTAGGGCTGATGCTAACCCTAACCCTAACCCTAACACTCTCCAAGGGCTGATGCTAACCCTAACCCTAACCCTAACACTATCCTAGGGCTGATGCTAACCCTAACCCTAACACTATCCTAGGGCTGATGCTAACCCTAACCCTAACCCTAACACTATCCTAGGGTTGATGCTAACCGTAACCCTAACACTATCCTAGGGCTGATGCTAACCCTAACCCTAACCCTAACACTAACCTAGGGCTGATGCTAACCCTAACCCTAACACTATCCTAGGGCTGATGCTAACCCTAACCCTAACCCTAACACTATCCTAGGGCTGATGCTAACCCTAACCCTAACAGTATCCTAGGGCTGATGCTAACCCTAACCCTAACCCTAACACTATCCTAGGGCTGATGCTAACCCTAACACTAACACTATCCTAGGGCTGATGCTAACCCTAACCCTAACCCTAACACTATCCTAGGGCTGATGCTAACCCTAACCCTAACCCAAACACTATACTAGGGTTGATGCTAACCCTAGCCCTAACACTATCCTAGGGCTGATGCTAACCCTAACCCTAACCCTAACACTATACTTGGGCTGATGCTAACCCTAACCCTAACACTATCCTGGGCCTGATGGTAACCCTAACCCAAACCCTAACACTATCCTAGGGCTGATGCTAACCCTAACCCTAACACTATCCTTAGGCTGATGCTAACCCTAACCCTAACCCTAACACTATCCTAGGGCAGATGCTAACCCTAACGCTAACCCTAACACTATCCTTGAACTGATGCTAACCCTAACCCTAACCCTAACACTATCCTAGGCCTGATGATAACCCTAACCCTAACCCTAACACTATCCTAGGGTTTATGTTAACCCTAACCCTAACACTATCCTAGGGCTGATGCTAACCCTAACCCTAACCGTAACACTATCCTAGGGCGGATGCTAACCCTAACCCTAACCCTAACACTATCCTAGGGCTGATGCTAACCCTAACACTAACACTATCCTAGGGCTGATGCTAACCCTAACCCTAACCCTAACATTATCCTAGGGCGGATGCTAACCCTAACCCTAACCGTAACACTATCCTAGGGCTGATGCTAACCCTAACACTAACACTATCCTAGGCCTGATGCTAACCCTAACCCTAACCCTAACACTATCCTAGGGCTAATGCTAACCCTAACCCTAACACTATCCTAGGACTGATGCTCACCCTAACACTAACACTATCCTAGGGCTGATGCTAACCCTAACCCTAACCCTAACACTCTCCAAGGGCTGATGCTAACCCTAACCCTAACCCTAACACTATCCTAGGGCTGATGCTAACCCTAACCCTAACTCTAACACTATCTTAGGGCTGAGGCTAACCCTAACCCTAACACTATCCTACGGCTGATGCTAACCCTAACCCTAACCCTAACACTATCCTAGGGCTGATGCTAACCCTAACCCTAACACTATCCTAGGCCTGATGCTAACCCTAACCCTAACCCTAGCACTATCCTAGGGCTGATACTAACCCAAACCCTAACACTATCCTAGGGCTGATGCTAACCCTAACCCTAACACTATCCTAGGGCTGATGCTAACCCTAACCGTAACTCTAACACTATCTTAGGGCTGAGGCTAACCCTAACCCTAACACTATCCTAGGGCTGATGCTAACCCGAACCCTAACCCTAACACTATCCTAGGGCTGATGCTAACCCTAACCATAACACGATCCTAGGCCTGATGCTAACCCTAACCCTAACCCTAACTCTATCCTAGCGTTGATGCTAACCCTAACCCTAACACTATCCTAGGCCTGATGCTAACCCTATCCCTAACCCTAACACTCTCCTAGGGCTAAGGCTAACCCTAACCCTAACACTATCCTAGGGCTGATGCTAACCCTAACCCTAACCCAAACACTATCCTAGGGTTGATGCTAACCCTAACCCTAACACTATCCTAGGGCTGATGCTAACCCTAACCCTAACCCTAACACTATCCTTGGGCTGATGCTAACCCTAACCCTAACACTATCCTGGGCCTGATGCTAACCCTAACCCTAACCCTAACACTATCATAGGGCTGATGCTAACCCTAACCCTAACACTATCCTTGGGCTGATGCTAACCCTAACCCTAACCCTAACACTATCCTAGGGCAGATGCTAACCCTAACGCTAACCCTAACACTATCCTTGAACTGATGCTAACCCTAACCCTAACCCTAACACTATCCTAGGCCTGATGATAACCCTAACCCTAACCCTAACACTATCCTAGGGTTTATGTTAACCCTAACCCTAACACTCTCCTAGGGCTGATGCTAACCCTAACCCTATCCCTAACACTATCCTAGGGCTGATGCTAACCCTAACACTAACACTATCCTAGGGCAGATGCTAACCCTAACCCTAACCCAAACATTATCCTAGGGCGGATGCTAACCCTAACCCTAACCCTAACACTATCCTAGGGCTGATGCTACCCCTAACACTAACACTATCCTAGGCCTGATGCTAACCCTAACCCTAACCCTAACACTATCCTAGTGCTGATGCTAACCCTAAGCCTAACACTATCCTAGGGCGGATGCTAACCTTAACCCTAACCCTAACACTATCCTAGGGCTGACGCTAACCCTAACACTAACACTATCGTACGGCTGATGCTAACCCTATCCTTAACCCTAACATTATCCTAGGGCTGATGCTAACCCTAACCCTAACTCTAACACTATCTTAGGGCTGAGGCTAACCCTAACCCTAACACTATCCTACGGCTGATGCTAACCCTAACCCTAACCCTAACACTATCCTAGGGCTGATGCTCACCCTAACCCTAACACTATCCTAGGGCTGATGCTAACCCTAACCCTAACCCTAACACTATCCTAGGGCTGATGCTAACCCTAACACTAACAATATCCTAGGGCTGATGCTAACCCTAACCCTAACCCTAACATTATCCTAGGGCGGATGCTAACCCTAACCCTAACCCAAACACTATCCTAGGGCTGATGCTAACCCTAACACTAACACTATCCTAGGCCTGATGCTAACCCTAACCCTAACCCTAACACTATCCTAGGGCTGATGCTAACCCTAACCCTAACACTATCCTAGGGCTGATGCTAACCCTAACCCTAACAATATCCTAGGGCTGATGCTAACCCTAACCCTAACGCTAACACTCTCCAAGGGCTGATGCTAACCCTAACCCTAACCCTAACACTATCCTAGGGCTGATGCTAACCCTAACGCTAACCCTAACACTGTCCTTGAACTGATGCTAACCCTAACCCTAACCCTAACACTATCCTAGGCCTGATGATAACCCTAACCCTAACCCTAACACTATCCTAGGGTTTATGTTAACCCTAACCCTAACACTATCCTAGGGCTGATGCTAACCCTAACCCTAACCCTAACACTATCCTAGGGCTGATGCTAACCCTAACACTAACACTATCCTAGGGCTGATGCTAACCCTAACCCTAACCCTAACACTCTCCAAGGGCTGATGCTAACCCTAACCCTAACCCTAACACTATCCTACGGCTGATGCTAACCCTAACCCTAACCCTAACACTATCCTAGGGCTGATGCTAACCCTAACCCTAACACTATCCTAGGCCTGATGCTAACCCTAACCCTAACCCTAACACTATCCTGGGGTTTATGCTAACCCAAACCCTAACACTATCCTAGGGCTGATGCTAACCCTAACCCTAACCCTAACACTATCCTAGGGCTGATGCTAACCCTAACCCTAACTCTAACACTATCTTAGGGCTGAGGCTAACCCTAACCCTAACACTATCCTACGGCTGATGCTAACCCGAACCCTAACCCTAACACTATCCTAGGGCTGATGCTAACCCTAACCATAACACGATCCTAGGCCTGATGCTAACCCTAACCCTAACCCTAACTCTATCCTAGCGTTGATGCTAACCCTAACCCTAACACTATCCTAGGCCTGATGCTAACCCTATCCCTAACCCTAACACTCTCCTAGGGCTAAGGCTAACCCTAACCCTAACACTATCCTAGGGCTGATGCTAACCCTAACCCTAACCCAAACACTATCCTAGGGTTGATGCTAACCCTAACCCTAACACTATCCTAGGGCTGATGCTAACCCTAACCCTAACCCTAACACTATCCTTGGGCTGATGCTAACCCTAACCCTAACACTATCCTGGGCCTGATGCTAACCCTAACCCTAACCCTAACACTATCATAGGGCTGATGCTAACCCTAACCCTAACACTATCCTTGGGCTGATGCTAAACCTAACCCTAACCCTAACACTATCCTAGGGCAGATGCTAACCCTAACGCTAACCCTAACACTATCCTTGAACTGATGCTAACCCCAGCCCTAACCCTAACACTATCCTAGGCCTGATGATAACCCTAAACCTAATGCTAACACTATCCTAGGGTTTATGTTAACCCTAACCCTAACACTCTCCTATGGCTGATGCTAACCCTAACCCTAACCCTAACACTATCCTAGGGCTGATGCTAACCCTAACACTAACACTATCCTAGGGCTGATGCTAACCCTAACCCTAACCCAAACATTATCCTAGGGCGGATGCTAACCCTAACCCTAACCCTAACACTATCCTAGGGCTGATGCTAACCCTAACACTAACACTATCCTAGGCCTGATGCTAACCCTAACCCTAACCCTAACACTATCCTAGGGCTGATGCTAACCCTAAGCCTAACACTATCCTAGGGCTGATGCTAACCCTAACCCTAACCCTAACACTATCCTAGGGCTGATGCTAACCCTAACACTAACACTATCCTAGGGCTGATGCTAACCCTAACCTTAACCCTAACATTATCCTAGGGCTGATGCTAACCCTAACCCTAACTCTAACACTATCTTAGGGCTGAGGCTAACCCTAACCCTAACACTATCCTACGGCTGATGCTAACCCTAACCCTAACACTAACACTATCCTAGGGCTGATGCTAACCCTAACCCTAACACTATCCTAGGGCTGATGCTAACCCTAACCCTAACCCTAACACTATCCTAGGGCTGATGCTAACCCTAACACTAACACTATCCTAGGGCTGACGCTAACCCTAACCCTAACCCTAACATTATCCTAGGGCGGATGCTAACCCTAACCCTAACCCAAACACTATCCTAGGGCTGATGCTAACCCTAACACTAACACTATCCTAGGCCTCATGCTAACCCTAACCCTAACCCTAACACTATCCTAGGGCTGATGCTAACCCTAACACTAACACTATCCTAGGGCTGATGCTAACCCTAACCCTAACAATATCCTAGGGCTGATGCTAACCCTAACCCTAACGCTAACACTCTCCAAGGGCTGATGCTAACCCTAACCTTAACCCTAACACTATCCTAGGGCTGATGCTAACCCTAACCCTAACCCTAACACTATCCTAGGGCTGATGCTAACCCTAACGCTAACCCTAACACTGTCCTTGAACTGATGCTAACCCTAACCCTAACCCTAACACTATCCTAGGCCTGATGATAACCCTAACCCTAACCCTAACACTATCCTAGGGTTTATGTTAACCCTAACCCTAACACTATACTAGGGCTGATGCTAACCCTAACCCTAACCCTAACACTATCCTAGGGCTGATGCTAACCCTAACACTAACACTATCCTAGGGCGGATGCTAACCCTAACCCTAACCCTAACACTCTCCAAGGGCTGATGCTAACCCTAACCCTAACCCTAACACTATCCTGGGGCTGATGCTAACCCTAACCCTAACACTATCCTAGGGCTGATGCTAACCCTAACCCTAACCCTAACACTATCCTAGGGTTGATGCTAACCCTAACCCTAACACTATTCTAGGGCTCATGCAAACCTTAACCCTAACCCTAACACTATCCTAGGGCTGATGCTAACCCTAACGCTAACACTATCCTAGGGCTGATGCTAACCCTAACCCTAACCCTAACACTAACCTAGGGCTGATGCTAACCCTAACCCTAACACTATCCTGGGGCTCATGCTAACCCTAACCCTAACCCTAACACTATCCTAGGGCTGATGCTAACCCTAACCCTAACACTATCCTAGGGCTGATGCTAACCATAACCCTAACCCTAACACTATCCTAGGGCTGATGCTAACCCTAACCCTAACACTATCCTAGGTCTGATGCTAACCCTAACACTAACACTATCCTAGGGCGGATGCTAACCCTAACCCTAACCCTAACACTATCCTAGGGCTGATGCTAACCCTAACACTAACACTATCCTAGGGCTGATGCTAACCCTAACCCTAACCCTAACATTATCCTAGGGCTGATGCTAACCCTTACCCTAACCCTAACATTATCTTAGGGCTGATGTTAACCCTAACCCTAACACTATCCTAGGGCTGATGCTAACCCTAACCCTAACCCTAACACTAACCTAGGGCTGATGCTAACCCTAACCCTAACACTATCCTAGGGCTGATGCTAACCCTAACCCTAACCCTAACACTATCCTAGGGCTGATGCTAACCCTAACCCTAACACTATCCTAGGGCTGATGCTAACCCTAACACTAACACTATCCTAGGGCGGATGCTAACCCTAACCCTAACCCTAACACTATCCTAGGGCTGATGCTAACCCTAACACTAACACTATCCTAGGGCTGATGCTAACCCTAACCCTAACCCTAACATTATCCTAGGGCTGATGCTAACCCTAACCCTAACTCTAACACTATCTTAGGGCTGAGGCTAACCCTAACCCTAACACTATCCTACGGCTGATGCTAACCCTAACCCTAACCCTAACACTATCCTAGGGCTAATGCTAACCCTAACCCTAACACTATCCTAGGGCTGATGCTAACCCTAACCCTAACCCTAACACTATCCTAGGGCTGATGCTAACCCTAACCCTAACACTATCCTAGGGCTGATGCTAACCCTAACCCTAAACCTAACACTATCCTAGGAGGGATGCTAACCCTAACCCTAACCCTAACACTATCCTAGGGCTGATGCTAACCCTAACACTAACACTATCCTAGGGCTGATGCTAACCCTAACCCTAACCCTAACACTCTCCAAGGGCTGATGCTAACCCTAACCCTAACCGTAACACTATCCTAGGGCTGATGCTAACCCTAACCCTAACACTATCCTAGGGCTGATGCTAACCCTAACCCTAACCCTAACACTATCCTAGGGTTGATGCTAACCGTAACCCTAACACTATCCTAGGGCTGATGCTAACCCTAACCCTAACCCTAACACTATCTTAGGGCTGATGTTAACCCTAACCCTAACACTATCCTAGGGCTGATGCTAACCCTAACCCTAACCCTAACACTAACCTAGGGCTGATGCTAACCCTAACCCTAACACTATCCTAGGGCTGATGCTAACCCTAACCCTAACCCTAACACTATCCTAGGGCTGATGCTAACCCTAACCCTAACAGTATCCTAGGGCTGATGCTAACCCTAACCCTAACCCTAACACTATCCTAGGGCTGATGCTAACCCTAACACTAACACTATCCTAGGGCTGATGCTAACCCTAACCCTAACCCTAACACTATCCTAGGGCTGATGCTAACCCTAACCCTAACCCAAACACTATACTAGTGTTGATGCTAACCCTAACCCTAACACCATCCTAGGGCTGATGCTAACCCTAACCCTAACCCTAACACTATCCTTGGGCTGATGCTAACCCTAACCCTAACACTATCCTGGGCCTGATGGTAACCCTAACCCTAACCCTAACACTATCCTAGGGCTGATGCTAACCCTAACCCTAACACTATCCTTGGGCTGATGCTAACCCTAACCCTAACCCTAACACTATCCTAGGGCAGATGCTAACCCTAACGCTACCCCTAACACTATCCTTGAACTGATGCTAACCCTAACCCTAACCCTAACACTATCCTTCGGCTGATGCTAACCCTAACCCTAACACTATCCTGGGCCTGATGCTAACCCTAACCCTAACCCTAACACTATCATAGGGCTGATGCTAACCCTAACCCTAACACTATCCTTGGGCTGATGCTAAACCTAACCCTAACCCTAACACTATCCTAGGGCAGATGCTAACCCTAACGCTAACCCTAACACTATCCTTGAACTGATGCTAACCCCAGCCCTAACCCTAACACTATCCTAGGCCTGATGATAACCCTAACCCTAACGCTAACACTATCCTAGGGTTTATGTTAACCCTAACCCAAACACTCTCCTAGGGCTGATGCTAACCCTAACCCTAACCCTAACACTATCCTAGGGCTGATGCTAACCCTAACACTAACACTATCCTAGGGCTGATGCTAACCCTAACCCTAACCCAAACATTATCCTAGGGCGGATGCTAACCCTAACCCTAACCCTAACACTATCCTAGGGCTGATGCTAACCCTAACACTAACACTATCCTAGGCCTGATGCTAACCCTAACCCTAACCCTAACACTATCCTAGGGCTGATGCTAACCCTAAGCCTAACACTATCCTAGGGCGGATGCTAACCCTAACCCTAACCCTAACACTATCCTAGGGCTGATGCTAACCCTAACACTAACACTATCCTAGGGCTGATGCTAACCCTAACCTTAACCCTAACATTATCCTAGGGCTGATGCTAACCCTAACCCTAACTCTAACACTATCTTAGGGCTGAGGCTAACCCTAACCCTAACACTATCCTACGGCTGATGCTAACCCTAACCCTAACACTAACACTATCCTAGGGCTGATGCTAACCCTAACCCTAACACTATCCTAGGGCTGATGCTAACCCTAACCCTAACCCTAACACTATCCTAGGGCTGATGCTAACCCTAACACTAACACTATCCTAGGGCTGACGCTAACCCTAACCCTAACCCTAACATTATCCTAGGGCGGATGCTAACCCTAACCCTAACCCAAACACTATCCTAGGGCTGATGCTAACCCTAACACTAACACTATCCTAGGCCTCATGCTAACCCTAACCCTAACCCTAACACTATCCTAGGGCTGATGCTAACCCTAACCCTAACACTATCCTAGGGCTGATGCTAACCCTAACCCTAACAATATCCTAGGGCTGATGCTAACCCTAACCCTAACGCTAACACTCTCCAAGGGCTGATGCTAACCCTAACCCTAACCCTAACACTATCCTAGGGCTGATGCTAACCCTAACCCTAACCCTAACACTATCCTAGGGCTGATGCTAACCCTAACGCTAACCCTAACACTGTCCTTGAACTGATGCTAACCCTAACCCTAACCCTAACACTATCCTAGGCCTGATGATAACCCTAACCCTAACCCTAACACTATCCTAGGGTTTATGTTAACCCTAACCCTAACACTATCCTAGGGCTGATGCTAACCCTAACCCTAACCCTAACACTATCCTAGGGCTGATGCTAACCCTAACACTAACACTATCCTAGGGCGGATGCTAACCCTAACCCTAACCCTAACACTCTCCAAGGGCTGATGCTAACCCTAACCCTAACCCTAACACTATCCTAGGGCTGATGCTAAACCTAACCCTAACACTATCCTAGGGCTGATGCTAACCCTAACCCTAACCCTAACACTATCCTAGGGTTGATGCTAACCCTAACCCTAACACTATCCTAGGGCTCATGCTAACCTTAACCCTAACCCTAACACTATCCTAGGGCTGATGCTAACCCTAACCCTAACACTATCCTAGGGCTGATGCTAACCCTAACCCTAACAATATCCTAGGGCTGATGCTAACCCTAACCCTAACGCTAACACTCTCCAAGGGCTGATGCTAACCCTAACCCTAACCCTAACACTATCCTAGGGCTGATGCTAACCCTAACCCTAACCCTAACACTATCCTAGGGCTGATGCTAACCCTAACGCTAACCCTAACACTGTCCTTGAACTGATGCTAACCCTAACCCTAACCCTAACACTATCCTAGGCCTGATGATAACCCTAACCCTAACCCTAACACTATCCTAGGGTTTATGTTAACCCTAACCCTAACACTATACTAGGGCTGATGCTAACCCTAACCCTAACCCTAACACTATCCTAGGGCTGATGCTAACCCTAACACTAACACTATCCTAGGGCGGATGCTAACCCTAACCCTAACCCTAACACTCTCCAAGGGCTGATGCTAACCCTAACCCTAACCCTAACACTATCCTAGGGCTGATGCTAACCCTAACCCTAACACTATCCTAGGGCTGATGCTAACCCTAACCCTAACCCTAACACTATCCTAGGGTTGATGCTAACCCTAACCCTAACACTATCCTAGGGCTCATGCTAACCTTAACCCTAACCCTAACACTATCCTAGGGCTGATGCTAACCCTAACGCTAACACTATCCTAGGGCTGATGCTAACCCTAACCCTAACCCTAACACTAACCTAGGGCTGATGCTAACCCTAACCCTAACACTATCCTGGGGCTCATGCTAACCCTAACCCTAACCCTAACACTATCCTAGGGCTGATGCTAACCCTAACCCTAACACTATCCTAGGGCTGATGCTAACCATAACCCTAACCCTAACACTATCCTAGGGCTGATGCTAACCCTAACCCTAACACTATCCTAGGGCTGATGCTAACCCTAACACTAACACTATCCTAGGGCGGATGCTAACCCTAACCCTAACCCTAACACTATCCTAGGGCTGATGCTAACCCTAACACTAACACTATCCTAGGGCTGATGCTAACCCTAACCCTAACCCTAACATTATCCTAGGGCTGATGCTAACCCTTACCCTAACCCTAACATTATCTTAGGGCTGATGTTAACCCTAACCCTAACACTATCCTAGGGCTGATGCTAACCCTAACCCTAACCCTAACACTAACCTAGGGCTGATGCTAACCCTAACCCTAACACTATCCTAGGGCTGATGCTAACCCTAACCCTAACCCTAACACTATCCTAGGGCTGATGCTAACCCTAACCCTAACACTATCCTAGGGCTGATGCTAACCCTAACACTAACACTATCCTAGGGCGGATGCTAACCCTAACCCTAACCCTAACACTATCCTAGGGCTGATGCTAACCCTAACACTAACACTATCCTAGGGCTGATGCTAACCCTAACCCTAACCCTAACATTATCCTAGGGCTGATGCTAACCCTAACCCTAACTCTAACACTATCTTAGGGCTGAGGCTAACCCTAACCCTAACACTATCCTACGGCTGATGCTAACCCTAACCCTAACCCTAACACTATCCTAGGGCTAATGCTAACCCTAACCCTAACACTATCCTAGGGCTGATGCTAACCCTAACCCTAACCCTAACACTATCCTAGGGCTGATGCTAACCCTAACCCTAACACTATCCTAGGGCTGATGCTAACCCTAACCCTAAACCTAACACTATCCTAGGGGGGATGCTAACCCTAACCCTAACCCTAACACTATCCTAGGGCTGATGCTAACCCTAACACTAACACTATCCTAGGGCTGATGCTAACCCTAACCCTAACCCTAACACTCTCCAAGGGCTGATGCTAACCCTAACCCTAACCCTAACACTATCCTAGGGCTGATGCTAACCCTAACCCTAACACTATCCTAGGGCTGATGCTAACCCTAACCCTAACCCTAACACTATCCTAGGGTTGATGCTAACCGTAACCCTAACACTATCCTAGGGCTGATGCTAACCCTAACCCTAACCCTAACACTATCTTAGGGCTGATGTTAACCCTAACCCTAACACTATCCTAGGGCTGATGCTAACCCTAACCCTAACCCTAACACTAACCTAGGGCTGATGCTAACCCTAACCCTAACACTATCCTAGGGCTGATGCTAACCCTAACCCTAACCCTAACACTATCCTAGGGCTGATGCTAACCCTAACCCTAACAGTATCCTAGGGCTGATGCTAACCCTAACCCTAACCCTAACACTATCCTAGGGCTGATGCTAACCCTAACACTAACACTATCCTAGGGCTGATGCTAACCCTAACCCTAACCCTAACACTATCCTAGGGCTGATGCTAACCCTAACCCTAACCCAAACACTATACTAGTGTTGATGCTAACCCTAACCCTAACACCATCCTAGGGCTGATGCTAACCCTAACCCTAACCCTAACACTATCCTTTGGCTGATGCTAACCCTAACCCTAACACTATCCTGGGCCTGATGGTAACCCTAACCCTAACCCTAACACTATCCTAGGGCTGATGCTAACCCTAACCCTAACACTATCCTTGGGCTGATGCTAACCCTAACCCTAACCCTAACACTATCCTAGGGCAGATGCTAACCCTAACGCTAACCCTAACACTATCCTTGAACTGATGCTAACCCTAACCCTAACCCTAACACTATCCTTCGGCTGATGCTAACCCTAACCCTAACACTATCCTGGGCCTGATGCTAACCCTAACCCTAACCCTAACACTATCATAGGGCTGATGCTAACCCTAACCCTAACACTATCCTTGGGCTGATGCTAAACCTAACCCTAACCCTAACACTATCCTAGGGCAGATGCTAACCCTAACGCTAACCCTAACACTATCCTTGAACTGATGCTAACCCCAGCCCTAACCCTAACACTATCCTAGGCCTGATGATAACCCTAACCCTAACGCTAACACTATCCTAGGGTTTATGTTAACCCTAACCCTAACACTCTCCTAGGGCTGATGCTAACCCTAACCCTAACCCTAACACTATCCTAGGGCTGATGCTAACCCTAACACTAACACTATCCTAGGGCTGATGCTAACCCTAACCCTAACCCAAACATTATCCTAGGGCGGATGCTAACCCTAACCCTAACCCTAACACTATCCTAGGGCTGATGCTAACCCTAACACTAACACTATCCTAGGCCTGATGCTAACCCTAACCCTAACCCTAACACTATCCTAGGGCTGATGCTAACCCTAAGCCTAACACTATCCTAGGGCGGATGCTAACCCTAACCCTAACCCTAACACTATCCTAGGGCTGATGCTAACCCTAACACTAACACTATCCTAGGGCTGATGCTAACCCTAACCTTAACCCTAACATTATCCTAGGGCTGATGCTAACCCTAACCCTAACTCTAACACTATCTTAGGGCTGAGGCTAACCCTAACCCTAACACTATCCTACGGCTGATGCTAACCCTAACCCTAACACTAACACTATCCTAGGGCTGATGCTAACCCTAACCCTAACACTATCCTAGGGCTGATGCTAACCCTAACCCTAACCCTAACACTATCCTAGGGCTGATGCTAACCCTAACACTAACACTATCCTAGGGCTGACGCTAACCCTAACCCTAACCCTAACATTATCCTAGGGCGGATGCTAACCCTAACCCTAACCCAAACACTATCCTAGGGCTGATGCTAACCCTAACACTAACACTATCCTAGGCCTCATGCTAACCCTAACCCTAACCCTAACACTATCCTAGGGCTGATGCTAACCCTAACCCTAACACTATCCTAGGGCTGATGCTAACCCTAACCCTAACAATATCCTAGGGCTGATGCTAACCCTAACCCTAACGCTAACACTCTCCAAGGGCTGATGCTAACCCTAACCCTAACCCTAACACTATCCTAGGGCTGATGCTAACCCTAACCCTAACCCTAACACTATCCTAGGGCTGATGCTAACCCTAACGCTAACCCTAACACTGTCCTTGAACTGATGCTAACCCTAACCCTAACCCTAACACTATCCTAGGCCTGATGATAACCCTAACCCTAACCCTAACACTATCCTAGGGTTTATGTTAACCCTAACCCTAACACTATCCTAGGGCTGATGCTAACCCTAACCCTAACCCTAACACTATCCTAGGGCTGATGCTAACCCTAACACTAACACTATCCTAGGGCGGATGCTAACCCTAACCCTAACCCTAACACTCTCCAAGGGCTGATGCTAACCCTAACCCTAACCCTAACACTATCCTAGGGCTGATGCTAACCCTAACCCTAACACTATCCTAGGGCTGATGCTAACCCTAACCCTAACCCTAACACTATCCTAGGGTTGATGCTAACCCTAACCCTAACACTATCCTAGGGCTCATGCTAACCTTAACCCTAACCCTAACACTATCCTAGGGCTGATGCTAACCCTAACGCTAACACTATCCTAGGGCTGATGCTAACCCTAACCCTAACTCTAACACTAACCTAGGGCTGATGCTAACCCTAACCCTAACACTATCCTGGGGCTCATGCTAACCCTAACCCTAACCCTAACACTATCCTAGGGCTGATGCTAACCCTAAACCTAACACTATCCTAGGGCTGATGCTAACCATAACCCTAACCCTAACACTATCCTAGGGCTGATGCTAACCCTAACTCTAACACTATCCTAGGGCTGATGCTAACCCTAACACTAACACTATCCTAGGGCGGATGCTAACCCTAACCCTAACCCTAACACTATCCTAGGGCTGATGCTAACCCTAACACTAACACTATCCTAGGGCTGATGCTAACCCTAACCCTAACCCTAACATTATCCTAGGGCTGATGCTAACCCTAACCCTAACCCTAACATTATCTTAGGGCTGATGTTAACCCTAACCCTAACACTATCCTAGGGCTGATGCTAACCCTAACCCTAACCCTAACACTAACCTAGGGCTGATGCTAACCCTAACCCTAACACTATCCTAGGGCTGATGCTAACCCTAACCCTAACCCTAACACTATC
The DNA here is from genome assembly GCF_020740605.2 of Lemur catta. Classification (NCBI taxonomy): domain Eukaryota; kingdom Metazoa; phylum Chordata; class Mammalia; order Primates; family Lemuridae; genus Lemur; species Lemur catta. The sequence continues at coordinate 3,847,494 of NC_059134.1, forward strand.
CTAGGGCTGATGCTAACCCTAACCCTAACACTATCCTAGGGCTGATGCTAACCCTAACACTAACACTATCCTAGGGCGGATGCTAACCCTAACCCTAACCCTAACACTATCCTAGGGCTGATGCGAACCCTAACACTAACACTATCCTAGGGCTGATGCTAACCCTAACCCTAACCCTAACATTATCCTAGGGCTGATGCTAACCCTAACCCTAACTCTAACACTATCTTAGGGCTGAGGCTAACCCTAACCCTAACACTATCCTACGGCTGATGCTAACCCTAACCCTAACCCTAACACTATCCTAGGGCTAATGCTAACCCTAACCCTAACACTATCCTAGGGCTGATGCTAACACTAACCCTAACCCTAACACTATCCTAGGGCTGATGCTAACCCTAACCCTAACACTATCCTAGGGCTGATGCTAACCCTAACCCTAAACCTAACACTATCCTAGGGGGGATGCTAACCCTAACCCTAACCCTAACACTATCCTAGGGCTGATGCTAACCCTAACACTAACACTATCCTAGGGCTGATGCTAACCCTAACCCTAACCCTAACACTCTCCAAGGGCTGATGCTAACCCTAACCCTAACCCTAACACTATCCTAGGGCTGATGCTAACCCTAACCCTAACACTATCCTAGGGCTGATGCTAACCCTAACCCTAACCCTAACACTATCCTAGGGTTGATGCTAACCGTAACCCTAACACTATCCTAGGGCTGATGCTAACCCTAACCCTAACCCTAACACTATCTTAGGGCTGATGTTAACCCTAACCCTAACACTATCCCAGGGCTGATGCTAACCCTAACCCTAACCCTAACACTAACCTAGGGCTGATGCTAACCCTAACCCTAACACTATCCTAGGGCTGATGCTAACCCTAACCCTAACCCTAACACTATCCTAGGGCTGATGCTAACCCTAACCCTAACAGTATCCTAGGGCTGATGCTAACCCTAACCCTAACCCTAACACTATCCTAGGGCTGATGCTAACCCTAACACTAACACTATCCTAGGGCTGATGCTAACCCTAACCCTAACCCTAACACTATCCTAGGGCTGATGCTAACCCTAACCCTAACCCAAACACTATACTAGGGTTGATGCTAACCCTAACCCTAACACCATCCTAGGGCTGATGCTAACCCTAACCCTAACCCTAACAGTATCCTTGGGCTGATGCTAACCCTAACCCTAACACTATCCTGGGCCTGATGGTAACCCTAACCCTAACCCTAACACTATCCTAGGGCTGATGCTAACCCTAACCCTAACACTATCCTTGGGCTGATGCTAACCCTAACCCTAACCCTAACACTATCCTAGGGCAGATGCTAACCCTAACGCTAACCCTAACACTATCCTTGAACTGATGCTAACCCTAACCCTAACCCTAACACTATCCTAGGCCTGATGATAACCCTAACCCTAACCCTAACACTATCCTAGGGTTTATGTTAACCCTAACCCTAACACTATCCTAGGGCTGATGGTAACCCTAACCCTAACCCTAACACTATCCTAGGGCGGATGCTAACCCTAACCCTAACCCTAACACTATCCTAGGGCTGATGCTAACCCTAACACTAACACTATCCTAGGGCTGATGCTAACCCTAACCCTAACCCTAACATTATCCTAGGGCGGATGCTAACCCTAACCCTAACCCTAACACTATCCTAGGGCTGATGCTAACCCTAACACTAACACTATCCTAGGCCTGATGCTAACCCTAACCCTAACCCTAACACTATCCTAGGGCTAATGCTAACCCTAACCCTAACACTATCCTAGGGCTGATGCTCACCCTAACACTAACACTATCCTAGGGCTGATGCTAACCCTAACCCTAACCCTAACACTCTCCAAGGGCTGATGCTAACCCTAACCCTAACCCTAACACTATCCTAGGGCTGATGATAACCCTAACCCTAACTCTAACACTATCTTAGGGCTGAGGCTAACCCTAACCCTAACACTATCCTACGGCTGATGCTAACCCTAACCCTAACCCTAACACTATCCTAGGGCTGATGGTAACCCTAACCCTAACACTATCCTAGGCCTGATGCTAACCCTAACCCTAACCCTAACACTATCCTAGGGCTGATGCTAACCCAAACCCTAACACTATCCTAGGGCTGATGCTAACCCTAACACTAACCCTAACACTATCCTAGGGCTGATGCTAACCCTAACCCTAACTCTAACACTATCTTAGGGCTGAGGCTAACCCTAACCCTAACACTATCCTAGGGCTGATGCTAACCCGAACCCTAACCCTAACACTATCCTAGGGCTGATGCTAACCCTAACCATAACACGATCCTAGGCCTGATGCTAACCCTAACCCTAACCCTAACTCTATCCTAGCGTTGATGCTAACCCTAACCCTAACACTATCCTAGGCCTGATGCTAACCCTATCCCTAACCCTAACACTCTCCTAGGGCTAAGGCTAACCCTAACCCTAACACTATCCTAGGGCTGATGCTAACCCTAACCCTAACCCAAACACTATCCTAGGGTTGATGCTAACCCTAACCCTAACACTATCCTAGGGCTGATGCTAACCCTAACCCTAACCCTAACACTATCCTTGGGCTGATGCTAACCCTAACCTTAACACTATCCTGGGCCTGATGCTAACCCTAACCCTAACCCTAACACTATCCTAGGGCAGATGCTAACCCTAACGCTAACCCTAACACTATCCTTGAACTGATGCTAACAATAACCCTAACCCTAACACTATCCTAGGCCTGATGATAACCCTAACCCTAACCCTAACACTATCCTAGGGTTTATGTTAACCCTAACCCTAACACTCTCCTAGGGCTGATGCTAACCCTAACCCTAACCCTAACACTATCCTAGGCTGATGCTAACCCTAACACTAACACTATCCTAGGGCTGATGCTAACCCTAACCCTAACCCAAACATTATCCTAGGGCGGATGCTAACCCTAACCCTAACCCTAACACTTTCCTAGGGCTGATGCTAACCCTAACACTAACACTATCCTAGGCCTGATGCTAACCCTAACCCTAACCCTAACACTATCCTAGGGCTGATGCTCACCCTAAGCCTAACACTATCCTAGGGCGGATGCTAACCCTAACCCTAACCCTAACACTATCCTAGGGCTGATGCTAACCCTAACACTAACACTATCCTAGGGCTGATGCTAACCCTAACCTTAACCCTAACATTATCCTAGGGCTGATGCTAACCCTAACCCTAACTCTAACACTATCTTAGGGCTGAGGCTAACCCTAACCCTAACACTATCCTACGGCTGATGCTAACCCTAACCCTAACCCTAACACTATCCTAGGGCTGATGCTAACCCTAACCCTAACACTATCCTAGGGCTGATGCTAACCCTAACCCTAACCCTAACACTATCCTAGGGCTGATGCTAACCCTAACACTAACAATATCCTAGGGCTGATGCTAACCCTAACCCTAACCCTAACATTATCCTAGGGCGGATGCTAACCCTAACCCTAACCCAAACACTATCCTAGGGCTGATGCTAACCCTAACACTAACACTATCCTAGGCCTGATGCTAACCCTAACCCTAACCCTAACACTATCCTAGGGCTGATGCTAACCCTAACCCTAACACTATCCTAGGGCTGATGCTAACCCTAACCCTAACAATATCCTAGGGCTGATGCTAACCCTAACCCTAACGCTAACACTCTCCAAGGGCTGATGCTAACCCTAACCCTAACCCTAACACTATCCTAGGGCTGATGCTAACCCTAACCCTAACCCTAACACTATCCTAGGGCTGATGCTAACCCTAACGCTAACCCTAACACTGTCCTTGAACTGATGCTAACCCTAACCCTAACCCTAACACTATCCTAGGCCTGATGATAACCCTAACACTAACCCTAACACTATCCTAGGGTTTATGTTAACCCTAACCCTAACACTATCCTAGGGCTGATGCTAACCCTAACCCTAACCCAAACACTATCCTAGGGCTGCTGCTAACCCTAACACTAACACTATCCTAGGGCTGATGCTAACCCTAACCCTAACCCTAACACTCTCCAAGGGCTGATGCTAACCCTAACCCTAACCCTAACACTATCCTACGGCTGATGCTAACCCTAACCCTAACACTAACACTATCCTAGGGCTGATGCTAACCCTAACCCTATCACTATCCTAGGCCTGATGCTAACCCTAACCCTAACCCTAACACTATCCTAGGGCTGATGCTAACCCAAACCCTAACACTATCCTAGGGCTGATGCTAACCCTAACCCTAACCCTAACACTATCCTAGGGCTGATGCTAACCCTAACCCTAACTCTAACACTATCTTAGGGCTGAGGCTAACCCTAACCCTAACACTATCCTACGGCTGATGCTAACCCGAACCCTAACCCTAACACTATCCTAGGGCTGATGCTAACCCTAACCATAACACGATCCTAGGCCTGATGCTAACCCTAACCCTAACCCTAACTGTATCCTAGCGTTGATGCTAACCCTAACCCTAACACTATCCTAGGCCTGATGCTAACCCTATCCCTAACCCTAACACTCTCCTAGGGCTAAGGCTAACCCTAACCCTAACACTATCCTAGGGCTGATGCTAACCCTAACCCTAACCCAAACACTATCCTAGGGTTGATGCTAACCCTAACCCTAACACTATCCTAGGGCTGATGCTAACCCTAACCCTAACCCTAACACTATCCTTGGGCTGATGATAACCCTAACCCTAACACTATCCTGGGCCTGATGCTAACCCTAACCCTAACCCTAACACTATCATAGGGCTGATGCTAACCCTATCCCTAACACTATCCTTGGGCTGATGCTAAACCTAACCCTAACCCTAACACTATCCTAGGGCAGATGCTAACCCTAACGCTAACCCTAACACTATCCTTGAACTGATGCTAACCCTAACCCTAACCCTAACACTATCCTAGGCCTGATGATAACCCTAACCCTAACCCTAACACTATCCTAGGGTTTATGTTAACCCTAACCCTAACACTCTCCTAGGGCTGATGCTAACCCTAACCCTAACCCTAACACTATCCTAGGGCTGATGCTAACCCTAACACTAACACTATCCTAGGGCTGATGCTAACCCTAACCCTAACCCAAACATTATCCTAGGGCGGATGCTAACCCTAACCCTAACCCTAACACTATCCTAGGGCTGATGCTAACCCTAACACTAACACTATCCTAGGCCTGATGCTAACCCTAACCCTAACCCTAACACTATCCTAGGGCTGATGCTAACCCTAAGCCTAACACTATCCTAGGGCGGATGCTAACCCTAACCCTAACCCTAACACTATCCTAGGGCTGATGCTAACCCTAACACTAACACTATCCTAGGGCTGATGCTAACCCTAACCTTAACCCTAACATTATCCTAGGGCTGATGCTAACCCTAACCCTAACTCTAACACTATCTTAGGGCTGAGGCTAACCCTAACCCTAACACTATCCTACGGCTAATGCTAACCCTAACCCTAACCCTAACACTATCCTAGGGCTGATGCTAACCCTAACCCTAACACTATCCTAGGGCTGATGCTAACCCTAACCCTAACCCTAACACTATCCTAGGGCTGATGCTAACCCTAACACTAACACTATCCTAGAGCTGATGCTAAAACTAACCCTAACCCTAACATTATCCTAGGGCGGATGCTAACCCTAACCCTAACCCAAACACTATCCTAGGGCTGATGCTAACCCTAACACTAACACTATCCTAGGCCTGATGCTAACCCTAACCCTAACCCTAACACTATCCTAGGGCTGATGCTAACCCTAAGCCTAACACTATCCTAGGGCGGATGCTAACCCTAACCCTAACCCTAACACTATCCTAGGGCTGATGCTAACCCTAAGCCTAACACTATCCTAGGGCGGATGCTAACCCTAACCCTAACCCTAACACTATCCTAGGGCTGATGCTAACCCTAACACTAACACTATCCTAGGGCTGATGCTAACCCTAACCTTAACCCTAACATTATCCTAGGGCTGATGCTAACCCTAACCCTAACTCTAACACTATCTTAGGGCTGAGGCTAACCCTAACCCTAACACTATCCTACGGCTAATGCTAACCCTAACCCTAACCCTAACACTATCCTAGGGCTGATGCTAACCCTAACCCTAACACTATCCTAGGGCTGATGCTAACCCTAACCCTAACCCTAACACTATCCTAGGGCTGATGCTAACCCTAACACTAACACTATCCTAGGGCTGATGCTAAAACTAACCCTAACCCTAACATTATCCTAGGGCGGATGCTAACCCTAACACTAACCCAAACACTATCCTAGGGCTGATGCTAACCCTAACACTAACACTATCCTAGGCCTGATGCTAACCCTAACCCTAACCCTAACACTATCCTAGTTCTGATGCTAACCCTAACCCTAACACTATCCTAGGGCTGATGCTAACCCTAACCCTAACAATATCCTAGGGCTGATGCTAACCCTAACCCTAACGCTAACACTCTCCAAGGGCTGATGCTAACCCTAACCCTAACCCTAACACTATCCTAGGGCTGATGCTAACCCAAACCTAACCCTAACACTATCCTAGGGCTGATGCTAACCCTAACGATAACCCTAACACTGTCCTTGAACTGATGCTAACCCTAACCCTAACCCTAACACTATCCTAGGCCTGATGATAACCCTAACCCTAACCCTAACACTATCCTAGGGTTTATGTTAACCCTAACCCTAACACTATCCTAGGGCTGATGCTAACCCTAACCCTAACCCTAACACTATCCTAGGGCTGATGCTAACCCTAACACTAACACTATCCTAGGGCTGATGCTAACCCTAACCCTAACACTATCCTGGGCCTGATGCTAACCCTAACCCTAACCCTAACACTATCCTAGGGCTGATGATAAACCTAACCCTAACACTATCCTTGGGCTGATGCTAACCCTAACCCTAACCCTAACACTATCCTAGGGCAGATGCTAACCCTAACGCTAACCCTAACACTATCCTTGAACTGATGCTAACCCTAACCCTAAACCTAACACTATCCTAGGCCTGATGATAACCCTAACCCTAACCCTAATACTATCCTAGGGTTTATGTTAACCCTAACCCTAACACTAGCCTAGGGCTGATGCTAACCCTAACCCTAACCCTAACACTATCCTAGGGCGGATGCTAACCCTAACCCTAACCCTAACACTATCCTAGGGCTGATGCTAACCCTAACCCTAACACTATCCTAGGGCTGATGCTAACCCTAACCCTAACCCTAACATTATCCTAGGGCGGATACTAACCCTAACCCTAACCGTAACACTATCCTAGGGCTGATGCTAACCCTAACACTAACACTATCCTAGGCCTGATGCTAACCCTAACCCTAACCCTAACACTATCCTAGGGCTAATGCTAACCCTAACCCTAACACTATCCTAGGGCTGATGCTCACCCTAACACTAACACTATCCTAGGGCTGATGCTAACCCTAACCCTAACCCTAACACTCTCCAAGGGCTGATGCTAACCCTAACACTAACACTATCCTAGGGCTGATGCTAACCCTAACCCTAACCCTAACATTATCCTAGGGCTGATGCTAACCCTAACCCTAACTCTAACACTATCTTAGGGCTGAGGCTAACCCTAACCCTAACACTATCCTACGGCTGATGTTAACCCTAACCCTAACCCTAACACTATCCTAGGGCTGATGCTAACCCTAACTCTAACACTATCCTAGGGCTGATGCTAACCCTAATCCTAACCCTAACACTATCCTAGGGCTGATGCTAACCCTAACCCTAACACTATCCTAGGGCTGATGCTAACCCTAACCCTAAACCTAACACTATCCTAGGGGGGATGCTAACCCTAACCATAACCCTAACACTATCCTAGGGCTGATGCTATCCCTAACACTAACACTATCCTAGGGCTGATGCTAACCCTAACCCTAACCCTAACACTCTCCAAGGGCTGATGCTAACCGTAACCCTAACCCTAACTCTATCCTAGGGCTGATGCTAACCCTAACCCTAACACTATGCTAGGGCTGATGCTAACCCTAACCCTAACCCTAACACTATCCTAGGGTTGATGCTAACCCTAACCCTAACACTATCCTAGGGCTGATGCTAACCCTAACCCTAACCCTAACACTATCCTAGGGCTGATGCTAACCCTAAGCCTAACACTATCCTAGGGCTGATGCTAACCCTAACCCTAACCCTAACACTATCCTAGGTCTGATGCTAACCCTAACCCTAACACTATCTTAGGACTGATGCTAACCCTAACCCTAACCCTAACACTATCCTAGGCCTGATGCTAACCCTATCCCTAATCCTAACACTCTCCTAGGGCTGAGGCCAACCCTAACCCTAACACTATCCTACGGCTGATGCTAACCCTAACCCTAACCCAAACACTATCCTAGGGTTAATGCTAACCCTAACACTAACACTATCCTAGGGCTGATGCTAACCCTAACCCTAACCCTAACACTATCCTTGGGCTGATACTAACCCTAACCCTAACACTATCCTGGGCCTGATGCTAACCCTAACCCTAACCCTAACACTATCCTAGGGCTGATGCTAACCCTAACCCTAACACTATCCTTGGGCTGATGCTAACCCTAACCTTAACCCTAACACTATCCTAGGGCAGATGCTAACCCTAACGATAACCCTAACACTACCCTTGAACTGATGCTAACCCTAACCCTAACCCTAACACTATCCTAGGCATGATGCTAACCCTAACCCTAACCCTAACACTATCCTAGGGCTGATGCTAACCCTAACCCTAACACTATCCTAGGGCTGATGCTAACCCTAACCCTAACCCTAACACTATCCTAGGGCTGATGCTAACCCTAACCCTAACACTATCCTAGGCCTGATGGTAACCCTAACCCTAACCCTGACACTATCCTAGGGCTGATGCTAAACCTAACCCTAACACTATCCTAGGGCTGATGCTAACCCTAACCCTAACCCTAACACTATCCTAGGGCTGATGCTAACCCTAACGCTAACCCTAACACTATCCTTGAACTGATGCTAACTCTAACCCTAACCATAACACTATCCTAGGGCTGATGTTAACCCTAACCCTAACCCTAACACTATCCTAGGGTTTATGTTAACCCTAACCCTAACACTATCCTAGGGCTGATGCTAACCCTAACCCTAAACCTAACACTATCCTAGGGCGGATGCTAAACCTAACCCTAACCCTAACACTATCCTAGGGCTGATGCTAACCCTAACCCTAACAATAACACTATCCTAGGGCTGATGCTAACCCTAACCCTAACTCTAACACTATCTTCGGGCTGAGGCTAACCCTAACCCTAACACTATCCTAGGCCTGACGCTAACCCTAACCCTAACCCTAACTCTATCCTAGGGTTGATGCTAACCCTAACCCTAACACTATCCTAGGGCTGATGCTAACCCTAACCCTAACCCTAACACTATACTAGGGCTGATGCTAACCCTAAACCTAACACTATCCTAGGCCTGATGATAACCCTAACCCTAACCCTAACACTATCCTAGGGCTGATGCTAACCCTAACCCTAACACTATCCTAGGGCTGATGCTAACCCTAACCCTAACCTAACAGTAACCTAAGTCTGATGCTAACCCTAGCCTGACACTATCCTAGGCCTGATGATAACCCTAACCCTAACCTTAACACTATCCTAGGGCTGATGCTAACCCTAACCCTAACCCTAACACTATCCTAGAGCTGATGCTAACCCTAACCCTAACACTATCCTAGGCCTGATGATAACCCTAACCGTAACCCTGACACTATCCTAGGGCTGATGCTAACCCTAACCCTAACACTATCCTAGGGCTGATGCTAACCCTAACCCTAACCCTAACACTCTCCTAGGGCTGAGGCTAACCCTAACCCTAACACTATCCTAGGGTTGATGCTAACCGTAACCCTAACACTATCCTAGGGCTGATGCTAACCCTAACCCTAACCCTAACACTATCCTTGGGCTGATGCTAACCCTAACCCTAACACTATCCTGGGCCTGATGCTAACCCTAACCCTAACCCTAACACTATCCTAGGGTTGATGCTAACCCTAACGCTAACCCTAACACTATCCTTGAACTGATGCTAACCCTAACCCTAACCCTAACACTATCCTAGGCCTGATGATAACCCTAACCCTAACCCTAACACTATCCTAGGATTTATGTTAACCCTAACCCTAACACTATCCTACGGCTGATGCTAACCCTAACCCTAACCCTAACACTATCCTAGGGCGGATGCTAACCCTAATCCTAACCCTAACACTATCCTAGGGCTGATGCTAACCCTAACACTAACACTATCCTAGGGCTGATGCTAACCCTAACCCTAACATTATCCTAGGGCGGATGCTACCCCTAACCCTAACGCTAAAACTATCCTAGGGCTGATGCTAACCCTAACACTAACACTATCCTAGGCCTGATGCTAACCCTAACCCTAACCCTAACACTATCCTAGGGCTGATGCTAACCCTAACCCTAACACTATCCTAGGGCTGATGCTAACCCTAACCCTAACACTATCCTAGGGCTGATGCTAACCCTAACCCTAACCCTAACACTCTCCAAGGGCTGATGCTAACCCTAACCCTAACCCTAACACTACCTAGGGCTGATGCTAACCCTAACCCTAACTCTAACACTATCTTAGGGCTGAGGCTAACCCTAACCCTAACACTATCCTGGGCCTGATGCTAACCCTAACCCTAACCCTAACACTATCACCGGGCTGATGCTAACCCTAACCCTAACACTATCCTTGGGCTGATGCTAACCCTAACCCTAACCCTAACACTATCCTAGGGCAGATGCTAACCCTAACGCTAAGCCTAACACTATCCTTGAACTGATGCTAACCCTAACCCTAACCCTAACACTATCCTAGGCCTGATGATAACCCTAACCCTAACCCTAACACTATCCTAGGGTTTATGTTAACCCAACCCTAACACTATCCTAGGGCTGATGCTAACCCTAACCCTAACCCTAACACTATCCTAGGGCGGATGCTAACCCTAACCCTAACCCTAACACTATCCTAGGGCTGATGCTAACCCTAACACTAACACTATCCTAGGGCTGATGCTAACCCTAACCCTAACCCTAACATTATCCTGGGGCGGATGCTAACCGTAACCCTAACCCTAACACTATCCTAGGGGGGATGCTAACCCTAACCATAACCCTAACACTATCCTAGGGCTGATGCTATCCCTAACACTAACACTATCCTAGGGCTGATGCTAACCCTAACCCTAACCCTAACACTCTCCAAGGGCTGATGCTAACCCTAACCCTAACCCTAACACTATCGTAGGGCTGATGCTAACCCTAACCCTAACACTATGCTAGGGCTGATGCTAACCCTAACCCTAACCCTAACACTATCCTAGGGTTGATGCTAACCCTAACCCTAACACTATCCTAGGGCTGATGCTAACCCTAACCCTAACCCTAACACTATCCTAGGGCTGATGCTAACCCTAAGCCTAACACTATCCTAGGGCTGATGCTAACCCTAACCCTAACCCTAACACTATCCTAGGGCTGATGCTAACCCTAACGCTAAACCTAACACTATCCTAGGGGTGATGCCAACCCTAACCCTAACCCTAACACTATCCTAGGGCTGATGCTAACCCTAACCCTAACCCTAACACTATCCTAGGCCTGATGCTAACCCTATCCCTAACCCTAACACTCTCCTAGGGCTGATGCTAACCCTAACCCTAACACTATCCTAGGGCTGATGCTCACCCTAACCCTAACCCTAACACTATCCTAGGGCTGATGCTAACCCTAACCCTAACACTATCCTAGGTCTGATCCTAACCCTAACCCTAACACTATCTTAGGGCTGATGCTAACCCTAACCCTAACCCTAACACTATCCTAGGCCTGATGCTAACCCTATCCCTAACCCTAACACTCTCCTAGGGCTGAGGCCAACCCTAACCCTAACACTATCCTACGGCTGATGCTAACCCTAACCCTAACCCAAACACTATCCTAGGGTTAATGCTAACCCTAACACTAACACTATCCTAGGGCTGATGCTAACCCTAACCCTAACCCTAACACTATCCTTGGGCTGATGCTAACCCTAACCCTAACACTATCCTGGGCCTGATGCTAACCCTAACCCTAACCCTAACACTATCCTAGGGCTGATGCTAACCCTAAACCTAACACTATCCTTGGGCTGATGCTAACCCTAACCCTAACCCTAACACTATCCTAGGCATGATGCTAACCCTAACCCTAACCCTAACACTATCCTAGGGCTGATGCTAACCCTAACCCTAACACTATCCTAGGGCTGATGCTAACCCTAACCCTAACCCTAACACTATCCTAGGGCTGATGCTAACCCTAACCCTAACACTATCCTAGGCCTGATGGTAACCCTAACCCTAACCCTGACACTATCCTAGGGCTGATGCTAAACCTAACCCTAACACTATCCTAGGGCTGATGCTAACCCTAACCCTAACCCTAACACTATCCTAGGGCTGATGCTAACCCTAACGCTAACCCTAACACTATCCTTGAACTGATGCTAACTCTAACCCTAACCATAACACTATCCTAGGCCTGATGATAACCCTAACCCTAACCCTAACACTATCCTAGGGTTTATGTTAACCCTAACCCTAACACTATCCTAGGGCTGATGCTAACCCTAACCCTAAACCTAACACTATCCTAGGGCGGATGCTAAACCTAACCCTAACCCTAACACTATCCTAGGGCTGATGCTAACCCTAACCCTAACACTATCCTAGGGCTGATGCTAACCCTAACCCTAACTCTAACACTATCTTAGTGCTGAGGCTAACCCTAACACTAACACTATCCTAGGCCTGACGCTAACCCTAACCCTAACCCTAACTCTATCCTAGGGTTGATGCTAACCCTAACCCTAACACTATCCTAGGGCTGATGCTAACCCTAACCCTAACCCTAACACTATACTAGAGCTGATGCTAACCCTAAACATAACACTATCCTAGGCCTGATGATAACCCTAACCCTAACCCTAACACTATCCTAGGGCTGATGCTAACCCTAACCCTAACACTATCCTAGGGCTGATGCTAACCCTAACCCTAACACTAACACTAACCTAAGTCTGATGCTAACCCTAGCCTCACACTATCCTAGGCCTGATGATAACCCTAACCCTAACCTTAACACTATCCTAGGGCTGATGCTAACCCTAACCCTAACCCTAACACTATCCTAGAGCTGATGCTAACCCTAACCCTAACACTATCCTAGGCCTGATGATAACCCTAACCGTAACCCTGACACTATCCTAGGGCTGATGCTAACCCTAACCCTAACACTATCCTAGGGCTGATGCTAACCCTAACCCTAACCCTAACACTCTCCTAGGGCTGAGGCTAACCCTAACCCTAACACTATCCTAGGGTTGATGCTAACCCTAACCCTAACACTATCCTGGGGCTGATGCTAACCCTAACCCTAACCCTAACACTATCCTTGGGCTGATGCTAACCCTAACCCTAACACTATCCTGGGCCTGATGCTAACCCTAACCCTAACCCTAACACTATCCTAGGGCTGATGCTAACCCTAACCCTAACCCTAACACTATCCTAGGGCAGATGCTAACCCTAACGCTAACCCTAACACTATCCTTGAACTGATGCTAACCCTAACCCTAACCCTAACACTATCCTAGGCCTGATGATAACCCTAACCCTAACCCTAACACTATCCTAGGATTTATGTTAACCCTAACCCTAACACTATCCTAGGGCTGATGCTAACGCTAACCCTAACCCTAACACTATCCTAGGGCGGATGCTAACCCTAACCCTAACCCTAACACTATCCTAGGGCTGATGCTAACCCTAACACTAACACTATCCTAGGGCTGATGCTAACCCTAACCCTAACATTATCCTAGGGCAGTTGCTAACCCTAACCCTAACCCTAACACTATCCTAGGGCTGATGCTAACCCTAACACTAACACTATCCTAGGCCTGATGCTAACCCTAACCCTAACCCTAACACTATCCTAGGGCTGATGCTAACCCTAACCCTAACACTATCCTAGGGCTGATGCTAACCCTAACCCTAACACTATCCTAGGGCTGATGCTAACCCTAACCCTAACCCTAACACTCTCCAAGGGCTGATGCTAACCCTAACCCTAACACTATCCTAGGGCTGATGCTAACCCTAACCCTAACTCTAACACTATCTTAGGGCTGAGGCTAACCCTAACCCTAACACTATCCTACGGCTGATGCTAACCCTAACCCTAACCCTAACACTATCCTAGGGCTGATGCTAACCCTAACCCTAACACTATCCTAGGGCTGATGCTAACCCTAACCCTAACCCTAACACTATCCTAGGGCTGATGCTAACCCTAACCCTAACACTATCCTAGGGCTGATGCTAACCCTAACCCTAACCCTAACACTATCCTAGGGCTGATGCTAACCCTAACCCTAAACTATCCTAGGCCTGATGATAACCCTAACCCTAACCCTAACACTATCCTAGGGCTGATGCTAACCCTAACCCTAACACTATCCTAGGGCTGATGCTAACCCTAACCCTAAACCTAACACTATCCTAGGGCTGATGCTAACCCTAACGCTAACCCTAACACTATCCTTGAACTGATGCTAACCCTAACCCTAACCCTAACACTATCCTAGGCCTGATGATAACCCTAACCCTAACCCTAACAGTATCCTAGGCTTTATGTTAACCCTAACCCTAACACTATCCTAGGGCTGATGCTAACCCTAACCCTAAACCTAACACTATCCTAGGGCGGATGCTAACCCTAACCCTAACCCTAACACTATCCTAGGGCTGATGCTAACCCTAACACTAACACTATCCTAGGGCTGATGCTAACCCTAACCCTAACCCTAACACTATCCTTGGGCTGATGCTAAACCTAACCCTAACACTATCCTGGGCCTGATGCTAACCCTAACCCTAACCCTAACACTATCACAGGGCTGATGCTAACCCTAACCCTAACACTATCCTTGGGCTGATGCTAACCCTAACCCTAACCCTAACACTATCCTAGGGCAGATGCTAACCCTAACACTAAGCCTAACACTATCCTTGAACTGATGCTAACCCTAACCCTAACCCTAACACTATCCTAGGCCTGATGATAACCCTAACCCTAACCCTAACACTATCCTAGGGTTTATGTTAACCCTAACCCTAACACTATCCTAGGGCTGATGCTAACCCTAACCCTAACCCTAACACTATCCTAGGGCGGATGCTAACCCTAACCCTAACCCTAACACTATCCTAGGGCTGATGCTAACCCTAACACTAACACTATCCTAGGGCTGATGCTAACCCTAACCCTAACCCTAACATTATCCTGGGGCGGATGCTAACCCTAACCCTAACCCTAACACTATCCTAGGGGGGATGCTAACCCTAACCATAACCCTAACACTATCCTAGGGCTGATGCTATCCCTAACACTAACACTATCCTAGGGCTGATGCTAACCCTAACCCTAACCCTAACACTCTCCAAGGGCTGATGCTAACCCTAACCCTAACACTATCGTAGGGCTGATGCTAACCCTAACCCTAACACTATGCTAGGGCTGATGCTAACCCTAACCCTAACCCTAACACTATCCTAGGGTTGATGCTAACCCTAACCCTAACACTATCCTAGGGCTGATGCTAACCCTAACCCTAACCCTAACACTATCCTAGGGCTGATGCTAACCCTAAGCCTAACACTATCCTAGGGCTGATGCTAACCCTAACCCTAACCCTAACACTATCCTAGGGCTGATGCTAACCCTAACGCTAAACCTAACACTATCCTAGGGGTGATGCTAACCCTAACCCTAACCCTAACACTATCCTAGGGCTGATGCTAACCCTAACCCTAACCCTAACACTATCCTAGGCCTGATGCTAACCCTATCCCTAACCCTAACACTCTCCTAGGGCTGATGCTAACCCTAACCCTAACACTATCCTAGGGCTGATGCTAAACCTAACCATAACCCTAACACTATCCTAGGGCTGATGCTCACCCTAACCCTAACCCTAACACTATCCTAGGGCTGATGCTAACCCTAACCCTAACACTATCCTAGGTCTGATCCTAACCCTAACCCTAACACTATCTTAGGGCTGATGCTAACCCTAACCCTAACCCTAACACTATCCTAGGCCTGATGCTAACCCTATCCCTAACCCTAACACTCTCCTAGGGCTGAGGCCAACCCTAACCCTAACACTATCCTACGGCTGATGCTAACCCTAACCCTAACCCAAACACTATCCTAGGGTTAATGCTAACCCTAACACTAACACTATCCTAGGGCTGATGCTAACCCTAACCCTAACCCTAACACTATCCTTGGGCTGATGCTAACCCTAACCCTAACACTATCCTGGGCCTGATGCTAACCCTAACCCTAACCCTAACACTATCCTAGGGCTGATGCTAACCCTAACCCTAACACTATCCTAGGGCTGATGCTAACCCTAACCCTAACCCTAACACTATCCTAGGGCTGATGCTAACCCTAACCCTAACACTATCATAGGCCTGATGGTAACCCTAACCCTAACCCTGACACTATCCTAGGGCTGATGCTAAACCTAACCCTAACACTATCCTACAGCTGATGCTAACCCTAACCCTAACCCTTACACTATCCTAGGGCTGATGCTAACCCTAACGCTAACCCTAACTCTATCCTTGAACTGATGCTAACTCTAACCCTAACCATAACACTATCCTAGGCCTGATGATAACCCTAACCCTAACCCTAACACTATCCTAGGGTTTATGTTAACCCTAACCCTAACACTATCCTAGGGCTGATGATAACCCTAACCCTAAACCTAACACTATCCTAGGGCGGATGCTAAACCTAACCCTAACCCTAACACTATCCTAGGGCTGATGCTAACCCTAACCCTAACACTATCCTAGGGCTGATGCTAACCCTAACCCTAACTCTAACACTATCTTAGTGCTGAGGCTAACCCTAACCCTAACACTATCCTAGGCCTGACGCTAACCCTAACCCTAACCCTAACTCTATCCTAGGGTTGATGCTAACCCTAACCCTAACACTATCCTAGGGCTGATGCTAACCCTAACCCTAACCCTAACACTATACTAGAGCTGATGCTAACCCTAAACCTAACACTATCCTAGGCCTGATGATAACCCTAACCCTAACCCTAACACTATCCTAGGGCTGATGCTAACCCTAACCCTAACACTATCCTAGGGCTGATGCTAACCCTAACCCTAACCCTAACACTAACCTAAGTCTGATGCTAACCCTAGCCTCACACTATCCTAGGCCTGATGATAACCCTAACCCTAACCTTAACACTATCCTAGGGGTGATGCTAACCCTAACCCTAACCCTAACACTATCCTAGAGCTGATGCTAACCCTAACCCTAACACTATCCTAGGCCTGATGATAACCCTAACCGTAACCCTGACACTATCCTAGGGCTGATGCTAACCCTAACCCTAACACTATCCTAGGGCTGATGCTAACCCTAACCCTAACCCTAACACTCTCCTAGGGCTGAGGCTAACCCTAACCCTAACACTATCCTAGGGTTGATGCTAACCCTAACCCTAACACTATCCTAGGGCTGATGCTAACCCTAACCCTAACCCTAACACTATCCTTGGGCTGATGCTAACCCTAACCCTAACACTATCCTGGGCCTGATGCTAACCCTAACCCTAACCCTAACACTATCCTAGGGCTGATGCTAACCCTAACCCTAACCCTAACACTATCCTAGGGCAGATGCTAACCCTAACGCTAACCCTAACACTATCCTAGGGCTGATGCTAACCCTAACCCTAACCCTAACACTATCCTAGGCCTGATGATAACCCTAACCCTAACCCTAACACTATCCTAGGATTTATGTTAACCCTAACCCTAACACTATCCTAGGGCTGATGCTAACGCTAACCCTAACCCTAACACTATCCTAGGGCGGATGCTAACCCTAACCCTAACCCTAACACTATCCTAGGGCTGATGCTAACCCTAACACTAACACTATCCTAGGGCTGATGCTAACCCTAACCCTAACATTATCCTAGGGCAGATGCTAACCCTAACCCTAACCCTAACACTATCCTAGGGCTGATGCTAACCCTAACACTAACACTATCCTAGGCCTGATGCTAACCCTAACCCTAACCCTAACACTATCCTAGGGCTGATGCTAACCCTAACCCTAACACTATCCTAGGGCTGATGCTAACCCTAACCCTAACACTATCCTAGGGCTGATGCTAACCCTAACCCTAACCCTAACACTCTCCAAGGGCTGATGCTAACCCTAACCCTAACACTATCCTAGGGCTGATGCTAACCCTAACCCTAACTCTAACACTATCTTAGGGCTGAGGCTAACCCTAACCCTAACACTATCCTAAGGCTGATGCTAACCCTAACCCTAACCCTAACACTATCCTAGGGCTGATGCTAACCCTAACCCTAACACTATCCTAGGGCTGATGCTAACCCTAACCCTAACCCTAACACTATCCTAGGGCTGATGCTAACCCTAACCCTAACACTATCCTAGGGCTGATGCTAACCCTAACCCTAACCCTAACACTATCCTAGGGCTGATGCTAACCCTAACCCTAAACTATCCTAGGCCTGATGATAACCCTAACCCTAACCCTAACACTATCCTAGGGCTGATGCTAACCCTAACCCTAACACTATCCTAGGGCTGATGCTAACCCTAACCCTAAACCTAACACTATCCTAGGGCTGATGCTAACCCTAACGCTAACCCTAACACTATCCTTGAACTGATGCTAACCCTAACCCTAACCCTAACACTATCCTAGGCCTGATGATAACCCTAACCCTAACCCTAACAGTATCCTAGGCTTTATGTTAACCCTAACCCTAACACTATCCTAGGGCTGATGCTAACCCTAACCCTAAACCTAACACTATCCTAGGGCGGATGCTAACCCTAACCCTAACCCTAACACTATCCTAGGGCTGATGCTAACCCTAACACTAACACTATCCTAGGGCTGATGCTAACCCTAACCCTAACCCTAACACTCTCCAAGGGCTGATGCTAACCCTAACCCTAACCCTAACAGTATCCTAGGGCTGATGCTAACCCTAACCCTAACACTATCCTAGGGCTGATGCTAACCCTAACCCTAACCCTTACACTATCCTAGGGTTGATGCTAACCCTAACCCTAACACTATCCTAGGGCTGATGCTAACCTTAACCCTAACCCTAACACTATCCTAGGGCTGATGCTAACCCTAACGCTAACACTATCCTAGGGCTGATGCTAACCCTAACCCTAACCCTAACACTAACCTAGAGCTGATGCTAACCCTAACCCTAACACTATCCTAGGCCTGATGATAACCCTAACCGTAACCCTGACACTATCCTAGGGCTGATGCTAACCCTAACCCTAACACTATCCTAGGGCTGATGCTAACCCTAACCCTAACCCTAACACTCTCCTAGGGCTGAGGCTAACCCTAACCCTAACACTATCCTAGGGTTGATGCTAACCCTAACCCTAACACTATCCTGGGGCTGATGCTAACCCTAACCCTAACCCTAACACTATCCTTGGGCTGATGCTAACCCTAACCCTAACACTATCCTGGGCCTGATGCTAACCCTAACCCTAACCCTAACACTATCCTAGGGCTGATGCTAACCCTAACCCTAACCCTAACACTATCCTAGGGCAGATGCTAACCCTAACGCTAACCCTAACACTATCCTTGAACTGATGCTAACCCTAACCCTAACCCTAACACTATCCTAGGCCTGATGATAACCCTAACCCTAACCCTAACACTATCCTAGGATTTATGTTAACCCTAACCCTAACACTATCCTAGGGCTGATGCTAACGCTAACCCTAACCCTAACACTATCCTAGGGCGGATGCTAACCCTAACCCTAACCCTAACACTATCCTAGGGCTGATGCTAACCCTAACACTAACACTATCCTAGGGCTGATGCTAACCCTAACCCTAACATTATCCTAGGGCAGATGCTAACCCTAACCCTAACCCTAACACTATCCTAGGGCTGATGCTAACCCTAACACTAACACTATCCTAGGCCTGATGCTAACCCTAACCCTAACCCTAACACTATCCTAGGGCTGATGCTAACCCTAACCCTAACACTATCCTAGGGCTGATGCTAACCCTAACCCTAACACTATCCTAGGGCTGATGCTAACCCTAACCCTAACCCTAACACTCTCCAAGGGCTGATGCTAACCCTAACCCTAACACTATCCTAGGGCTGATGCTAACCCTAACCCTAACTCTAACACTATCTTAGGGCTGAGGCTAACCCTAACCCTAACACTATCCTACGGCTGATGCTAACCCTAACCCTAACCCTAACACTATCCTAGGGCTGATGCTAACCCTAACCCTAACACTATCCTAGGGCTGATGCTAACCCTAACCCTAACCCTAACACTATCCTAGGGCTGATGCTAACCCTAACCCTAACACTATCCTAGGGCTGATGCTAACCCTAACCCTAACCCTAACACTATCCTAGGGCTGATGCTAACCCTAACCCTAAACTATCCTAGGCCTGATGATAACCCTAACCCTAACCCTAACACTATCCTAGGGCTGATGCTAACCCTAACCCTAACACTATCCTAGGGCTGATGCTAACCCTAACCCTAAACCTAACACTATCCTAGGGCTGATGCTAACCCTAACGCTAACCCTAACACTATCCTTGAACTGATGCTAACCCTAACCCTAACCCTAACACTATCCTAGGCCTGATGATAACCCTAACCCTAACCCTAACAGTATCCTAGGCTTTATGTTAACCCTAACCCTAACACTATCCTAGGGCTGATGCTAACCCTAACCCTAAACCTAACACTATCCTAGGGCGGATGCTAACCCTAACCCTAACCCTAACACTATCCTAGGGCTGATGCTAACCCTAACACTAACACTATCCTAGGGCTGATGCTAACCCTAACCCTAACCCTAACACTATCCTTGGGCTGATGCTAAACCTAACCCTAACACTATCCTGGGCCTGATGCTAACCCTAACCGTAACCCTAACACTATCACAGGGCTGATGCTAACCCTAACCCTAACACTATCCTTGGGCTGATGCTAACCCTAACCCTAACCCTAACACTATCCTAGGGCAGATGCTAACCCTAACACTAAGCCTAACACTATCCTTGAACTGATGCTAACCCTAACCCTAACCCTAACACTATCCTAGGCCTGATGATAACCCTAACCCTAACCCTAACACTATCCTAGGGTTTATGTTAACCCTAACCCTAACACTATCCTAGGGCTGATGCTAACCCTAACCCTAACCCTAACACTATCCTAGGGCGGATGCTAACCCTAACCCTAACCCTAACACTATCCTAGGGCTGATGCTAACCCTAACACTAACACTATCCTAGGGCTGATGCTAACCCTAACCCTAACCCTAACATTATCCTGGGGCGGATGCTAACCCTAACCCTAACCCTAACACTATCCTAGGGGGGATGCTAACCCTAACCATAACCCTAACACTATCCTAGGGCTGATGCTATCCCTAACACTAACACTATCCTAGGGCTGATGCTAACCCTAACCCTAACCCTAACACTCTCCATGGGCTGATGCTAACCCTAACCCTAACACTATCGTAGGGCTGATGCTAACCCTAACCCTAACACTATGCTAGGGCTGATGCTAACCCTAACCCTAACCCTAACACTATCCTAGGGTTGATGCTAACCCTAACCCTAACACTATCCTAGGGCTGATGCTAACCCTAACCCTAACCCTAACACTATCCTAGGGTTGATGCTAACCCTAACCCTAACACTATCCTAGGGCTGATGCTAACCCTAACCCTAACCCTAACACTATCCTAGGGCTGATGCTAACCCTAAGCCTAACACTATCCTAGGGCTGATGCTAACCCTAACCCTAACCCTAACACTATCCTAGGGCTGATGCTAACCCTAACCCTAACACTATCCTAGGGCTGATGCTAACCCTAACCCTAACCCTAACACTATCCTAGGGCTGATGCTAACCCTAACCCTAAACTATCCTAGGCCTGATGATAACCCTAACCCTAACCCTAACACTATCCTAGGGCTGATGCTAACCCTAACCCTAACACTATCCTAGGGCTGATGCTAACCCTAACCCTAAACCTAACACTATCCTAGGGCTGATGCTAACCCTAACGCTAACCCTAACACTATCCTTGAACTGATGCTAACCCTAACCCTAACCCTAACACTATCCTAGGCCTGATGATAACCCTAACCCTAACCCTAACAGTATCCTAGGCTTTATGTTAACCCTAACCCTAACACTATCCTAGGGCTGATGCTAACCCTAACCCTAAACCTAACACTATCCTAGGGCGGATGCTAACCCTAACCCTAACCCTAACACTATCCTAGGGCTGATGCTAACCCTAACACTAACACTATCCTAGGGCTGATGCTAACCCTAACCCTAACCCTAACACTATCCTTGGGCTGATGCTAAACCTAACCCTAACACTATCCTGGGCCTGATGCTAACCCTAACCGTAACCCTAACACTATCACAGGGCTGATGCTAACCCTAACCCTAACACTATCCTTGGGCTGATGCTAACCCTAACCCTAACCCTAACACTATCCTAGGGCAGATGCTAACCCTAACACTAAGCCTAACACTATCCTTGAACTGATGCTAACCCTAACCCTAACCCTAACACTATCCTAGGCCTGATGATAACCCTAACCCTAACCCTAACACTATCCTAGGGTTTATGTTAACCCTAACCCTAACACTATCCTAGGGCTGATGCTAACCCTAACCCTAACCCTAACACTATCCTAGGGCGGATGCTAACCCTAACCCTAACCCTAACACTATCCTAGGGCTGATGCTAACCCTAACACTAACACTATCCTAGGGCTGATGCTAACCCTAACCCTAACCCTACATTATCCTGGGGCGGATGCTAACCCTAACCCTAACCCTAACACTATCCTAGGGGGGATGCTAACCCTAACCATAACCCTAACACTATCCTAGGGCTGATGCTATCCCTAACACTAACACTATCCTAGGGCTGATGCTAACCCTAACCCTAACCCTAACACTCTCCAAGGGCTGATGCTAACCCTAACCCTAACACTATCGTAGGGCTGATGCTAACCCTAACCCTAACACTATGCTAGGGCTGATGCTAACCCTAACCCTAACCCTAACACTATCCTAGGGTTGATGCTAACCCTAACCCTAACACTATCCTAGGGCTGATGCTAACCCTAACCCTAACCCTAACACTATCCTAGGGCTGATGCTAACCCTAAGCCTAACACTATCCTAGGGCTGATGCTAACCCTAACCCTAACCCTAACACTATCCTAGGGCTGATGCTAACCCTAACGCTAAACCTAACACTATCCTAGGGGTGATGCTAACCCTAACCCTAACCCTAACACTATCCTAGGGCTGATGCTAACCCTAACCCTAACCCTAACACTATCCTAGGCCTGATGCTAACCCTATCCCTAACCCTAACACTCTCCTAGGGCTGATGCTAACCCTAACCCTAACACTATCCTAGGGCTGATGCTAAACCTAACCATAACCCTAACACTATCCTAGGGCTGATGCTCACCCTAACCCTAACCCTAACACTATCCTAGGGCTGATGCTAACCCTAACCCTAACACTATCCTAGGTCTGATCCTAACCCTAACCCTAACACTATCTTAGGGCTGATGCTAACCCTAACCCTAACCCTAACACTATCCTAGGCCTGATGCTAACCCTATCCCTAACCCTAACACTCTCCTAGGGCTGAGGCCAACCCTAACCCTAACACTATCCTACGGCTGATGCTAACCCTAACCCTAACCCAAACACTATCCTAGGGTTAATGCTAACCCTAACACTAACACTATCCTAGGGCTGATGCTAACCCTAACCCTAACCCTAACACTATCCTTGGGCTGATGCTAACCCTAACCCTAACACTATCCTGGGCCTGATGCTAACCCTAACCCTAACCCTAACACTATCCTAGGGCTGATGCTAACCCTAACCCTAACACTATCCTAGGGCTGATGCTAACCCTAACCCTAACCCTAACACTAACCTAGGGCTGATGCTAACCCTAACCCTAACACTATCATAGGCCTGATGGTAACCCTAACCCTAACCCTGACACTATCCTAGGGCTGATGCTAAACCTAACCCTAACACTATCCTACGGCTGATGCTAACCCTAACCCTAACCCTTACACTATCCTAGGGCTGATGCTAACCCTAACGCTAACCCTAACTCTATCCTTGAACTGATGCTAACTCTAACCCTAACCATAACACTATCCTAGGCCTGATGATAACCCTAACCCTAACCCTAACACTATCCTAGGGTTTATGTTAACCCTAACCCTAACACTATCCTAGGGCTGATGATAACCCTAACCCTAAACCTAACACTATCCTAGGGCGGATGCTAAACCTAACCCTAACCCTAACACTATCCTAGGGCTGATGCTAACCCTAACCCTAACACTATCCTAGGGCTGATGCTAACCCTAACCCTAACTCTAACACTATCTTAGTGCTGAGGCTAACCCTAACCCTAACACTATCCTAGGCCTGACGCTAACCCTAACCCTAACCCTAACTCTATCCTAGGGTTGATGCTAACCCTAACCCTAACACTATCCTAGGGCTGATGCTAACCCTAACCCTAACCCTAACACTATACTAGAGCTGATGCTAACCCTAAACCTAACACTATCCTAGGCCTGATGATAACCCTAACCCTAACCCTAACACTATCCTAGGGCTGATGCTAACCCTAACCCTAACACTATCCTAGGGCTGATGCTAACCCTAACCCTAACCCTAACACTAACCTAAGTCTGATGCTAACCCTAGCCTCACACTATCCTAGGCCTGATGATAACCCTAACCCTAACCTTAACACTATCCTAGGGCTGATGCTAACCCTAACCCTAACCCTAACACTATCCTAGAGCTGATGCTAACCCTAACCCTAACACTATCCTAGGCCTGATGATAACCCTAACCGTAACCCTGACACTATCCTAGGGCTGATGCTAACCCTAACCCTAACACTATCCTAGGGCTGATGCTAACCCTAACCCTAACCCTAACACTCTCCTAGGGCTGAGGCTAACCCTAACCCTAACACTATCCTAGGGTTGATGCTAACCCTAACCCTAACACTATCCTAGGGCTGATGCTAACCCTAACCCTAACCCTAACCCTATCCTTGGGCTGATGCTAACCCAAACCCTAACACTATCCTGGGCCTGATGCTAACCCTAACCCTAACCCTAACACTATCCTAGGGCTGATGCTAACCCTAACCCTAACCCTAACACTATCCTAGGGCAGATGCTAACCCTAACGCTAACCCTAACACTATCCTAGGGCTGATGCTAACCCTAACCCTAACCCTAACACTATCCTAGGCCTGATGATAACCCTAACCCTAACCCTAACACTATCCTAGGATTTATGTTAACCCTAACCCTAACACTATCCTAGGGCTGATGCTAACGCTAACCCTAACCCTAACACTATCCTAGGGCGGATGCTAACCCTAACCCTAACCCTAACACTATCCTAGGGCTGATGCTAACCCTAACACTAACACTATCCTAAGGCTGATGCTAACCCTAACCCTAACATTATCCTAGGGCAGATGCTAACCCTAACCCTAACCCTAACACTATCCTAGGGCTGATGCTAACCCTAACACTAACACTATCCTAGGCCTGATGCTAACCCTAACCCTAACCCTAACACTATCCTAGGGCTGATGCTAACCCTAACCCTAACACTATCCTAGGGCTGATGCTAACCCTAACCCTAACACTATCCTAGGGCTGATGCTAACCCTAACCCTAACCCTAACACTCTCCAAGGGCTGATGCTAACCCTAACCCTAACACTATCCTAGGGCTGATGCTAACCCTAACCCTAACTCTAACACTATCTTAGGGCTGAGGCTAACCCTAACCCTAACACTATCCTACGGCTGATGCTAACCCTAACCCTAACCCTAACACTATCCTAGGGCTGATGCTAACCCTAACCCTAACACTATCCTAGGGCTGATGCTAACCCTAACCCTAACCCTAACACTATCCTAGGGCTGATGCTAACCCTAACCCTAACACTATCCTAGGGCTGATGCTAACCCTAACCCTAACCCTAACACTATCCTAGGGCTGATGCTAACCCTAACCCTAAACTATCCTAGGCCTGATGATAACCCTAACCCTAACCCTAACACTATCCTAGGGCTGATGCTAACCCTAACCCTAACACTATCCTAGGGCTGATGCTAACCCTAACCCTAAACCTAACACTATCCTAGGGCTGATGCTAACCCTAACGCTAACCCTAACACTATCCTTGAACTGATGCTAACCCTAACCCTAACCCTAACACTATCCTAGGCCTGATGATAACCCTAACCCTAACCCTAACAGTATCCTAGGCTTTATGTTAACCCTAACCCTAACACTATCCTAGGGCTGATGCTAACCCTAACCCTAAACCTAACACTATCCTAGGGCGGATGCTAACCCTAACCCTAACCCTAACACTATCCTAGGGCTGATGCTAACCCTAACACTAACACTATCCTAGGGCTGATGCTAACCCTAACCCTAACCCTAACACTCTCCAAGGGCTGATGCTAACCCTAACCCTAACCCTAACAGTATCCTAGGGCTGATGCTAACCCTAACCCTAACACTATCCTAGGGCTGATGCTAACCCTAACCCTAACCCTTACACTATCCTAGGGTTGATGCTAACCCTAACCCTAACACTATCCTAGGGCTGATGCTAACCTTAACCCTAACCCTAACACTATCCTAGGGCTGATGCTAACCCTAACGCTAACACTATCCTAGGGCTGATGCTAACCCTAACCCTAACCCTAACACTAACCTAGGGCTGATGCTAACCCTAACCCTAAACCTAACACTATCCTGGGGCTGATGCTAACCCTAACCCTAACCCTAACACTATCCTAGGGCTGATGCTAACCCTAACCCTAACACTATCCTAGGGCTGATGCTAACCCTAACCCTAACTCTAACATTATCTTAGGGCTGAGGCTAACCCTAACCCTAACACTATCCTAGGCCTGACGCTAACCCTAACCCTAACCCTAACTCTATCCTAGGGTTTATGCTAACCCTAACCCTAACACTATCCTAGGGCTGATGCTAACCCTAACCCTAACCCTAACACTATACTAGGGCTGATGCTAACCCTAAACCTAACACTATCCTAGGCCTGATGATAACCCTAACCCTAACCCTAACACTATCCTAGGGCTGATGCTAACCCTAACCCTAACACTATCCTTTGGCTGATGCTAACCCTAACCCTAACCCTAACACTAACCTAAGTCTGATGCTAACCCTAGCCTCACACTATCCTAGGCCTGATGATAACCGTAACCCTAACCCTAACACTATCCTAGGGCAGATGCTAACCCTAACGCTAAGCCTAACACTATCCTTGAACTGATGCTAACCCTAACCCTAACCCTAACACTATCCTAGGCCTGATGATAACCCTAACCCTAACCCTAACACTATCCTAGGGTTTATGTTAACCCTAACCCTAACACTATCCTAGGGCTGATGCTAACCCTAACCCTAACCCTAACACTAATCTAGGGCGGATGCTAACCCTAACCCTAACCCTAACACTATCCTAGGGCTGATGCTAACCCTAACACTAACACTATCCTAGGGCTGATGCTAACCCTAACCCTAACCCTAACATTATCCTGGGGCGGATGCTAACCCTAACCCTAACCCTAACACTATCCTAGGGCTGATGCTAAGCCTAACACTAACACTATCCTAGGCCTGATGCTAACCCTAACCCTAACCCTAACACTATCCTAGGGCTGATGCTAACCCTAACCCTAACACTATCCTAGGGCTCATGCTAACCCTAACCCTAACACTATCCTAGGGCTGATGCTAACCCTAACCCTAACCCTAACACTCTCCAAGGGCTGATGCTAACCCTAACCCTAACCCTAACACTATCCTAGGGCTGATGCTAACCCTAACCCTAACTCTAACACTATCTTAGGGCTGAGGCTAACCCTAACCCTAACACTATCCTACGGCTGATGCTAACCCTAACCCTAACCCTAACACTATCCTAGGGCTGATGCTAACCCTAACCCTAACACTATCCTAGGGCTGATGCTATCCCTAACCCTAACCCTAACACTATCCTAGGGCTGATGCTCACCCTAACGCTAACCCTAACACTATCCTAGAACTGATGCTAACCCTAACCCTAACCCTAACACTATCCTAGGCCTGATGATAACCCTAACCCTAACCCTAACACTATCCTAGGGTTTATGTTAACCCTAACCCTAACACTATCCTAGGGCTGATGCTAACCCTATCCCTAAACCTAACACTATCCTAGGGCGGATGCTAACCCTAACCCTAACCCTAACACTATCCTAGGGCTGATGCTAACCCTAACACTAACACTATCCTAGGGCTGATGCTAACCCTAACCCTAACCCTAACACTCACCAAGGGCTGATGCTAACCCTAACCCTAACCCTAACACTATCCTAGGGCTGATGCTAACCCTAACCCTAACACTATCCTAGGGCTGATGCTAACCCTAACCCTAACCCTAACACTATCCTAGGGTTGATGCTAACCCTAACCCTAACCCTAACACTATCCTAGGGCTGATGCTAACCCTAACGCTAACACTATCCTAGGGCTTATGCTAACCCTAACCCTAACCCTAACACTAACCTAGGGCTGATGCTAACCCTAACACTAACACTATCCTGGGGCTGTTGCTAACCCTAACCCTAACCCTAACACTATCCTAGGGCTGATGCTAACACTAACCCTAACACTATCCTAGGGCTGATGCTAACCCTAACCCTAACCCTAACACTATCCTAGGGCTGATGCTAACCCTAACACTAACACTATCATAGGGCTGATGCTAACCCTAACCCTAACCCTAACACTATCCTAGGGCTGATGCTAACCCTAACCCTAACCCAAACACTATCCTAGGGTTGATGCTAACCCTAACCCTAACACTATCCTAGGGCTGATGCTAACCCTAACCCTAACCCTAACACTATCCTTGGGCTGATGCTAACCCTAACCCTAACACTATCCTGGGCCTGATGCTAACCCTAACCCTAACCCTAACACTATCATAGGGCTGATGCTAACCCTAACCCTAACACTATCCTTGGGCTGATGCTATCCCTAACCCTAACCCTAACACTATCCTAGGCCTCATGATAACCCTAACCCTAACCCTAACACTATCCTAGGGTTTATGTTAACCCTAACCCTAACACAATCCTAGGGCTGATGCTAACCCTAACCCTATCCCTAACACTATCCTAGGGCGGATGCTAACCCTAACCCTAACCCTAACACTATCCTAGGGCTGATGCTAACCCTAACACTAACACTATCCTAGGGCTGATGCTAACCCTAACCCTAACCCAAACATTATCCTAGGGCGGATGCTAACCCTAACCCTAACACTAACACTTTCCTAGGGCTGATGCTAACCCTAACACTAACACTATCCTAGGCCTGATGCTAACCCTAACCCTAACCCTAACACTATCCTAGGGCTGATGCTAACCCTAACACTAACACTATCCTAGGGCTGATGCTAACCCTAACACTAACACTATCCTAGGGCGGATGCTAACCCTAACCCTAACCCTAAGACTATCCTAGGGCTGATGCTAACCCTAACACTAACACTATCCTAGGGCTGATGCTAACCCTAACCCTAACCCTAACATTATCCTAGGGCTGATGCTAACCCTAACCCTAACTCTAACACTATCTTAGGGCTGAGGCTAACCCTAACCCTAACACTATCCTACGGCTGATGCTAACCCTAACCCTAACCCTAACACTATCCGAGGGCTGATGCTAACCCTAACCCTAACACTATCCTAGGGCTGATGCTAACCCTAACCCTAACCCTAACACTATCCTAGGGCTGATGCTAACCCTAACCCTAACACTATCCTAGGGCTGATGCTAACCCTAACCCTAAACCAAACACTATCCTAGGGGGGATGCTAACCCTAACCCTAACCCTAACACTATCCTAGGGCTGATGCTAACCCTAACACTAACACTATCCTAGGGCTGATGCTAACCCTAACCCTAACCCTAACACTATCCTAGGGCTGATGCTAACCCTAACCCTAACCCTAACACTCTCCAAGGTCTGATGCTAACCCTAACCCTAACCCTAACACTATCCTAGGGCTGATGCTAACCCTAACCCTAACACTATCCTAGGGCTGATGCTAACCCTAACCCTAACCCTAACACTATCCTAGGGCTGATGCTAACCCTAACACTAACACTATCCTAGGGCTGATGCTAACCCTAACCCTAACCCAAACACTATCCTAGGGTTGATGCTAACCCTAACCCTAACACTATCCTAGGGCTGATGCTAACCCTAACCCTAACCCTAACACTATCCTTGGGCTGATGCTAACCCTAACCCTAACACTATCCTGGGCCTGATGCTAACCCTAACCCTAACCCTAACACTATCCTAGGGCTGATGCTAACCCTAACACTAACACTATCCTAGGGCTGATGCTAACCCTAACCCTAACCCTAACATTATCCTAGGGCTGATGCTAACCCTAACCCTAACTCTAACACTATCTTAGGGCTGAGGCTAACCCTAACCCTAACACTATCCTACGGCTGATGCTAACCCTAACCCTAACCCTAACACTATCCTAGGGCTGATGCTAACCCTAACCCTAACACTATCCTAGGGCTGATGCTAACCATAACCCTAACCCTAACACTATCCTAGGGCTGATGCTAACCCTAACCCTAACACTATCCTAGGGCTGATGCTAACCCTAACCCTAAACCTAACACTATCCTAGGGGGGATGCTAACCCTAACCCTAACCCTAACACTATCCTAGGGCTGATGCTAACCCTAACACTAACACTATCCTAGGGCTGATGCTAACCCTAACCCTAACCCTAACACTCTCCAAGGGCTGATGCTAACCCTTACCCTAACCCTAACACTCTCCAAGGGCTGATGCTAACCCTAACCCTAACCCTAACACTATCCTAGGGCTGATGCTAACCCTAACCCTAACACTATCCTAGGGCTGATGCTAACCCTAACCCTAACCCTAACACTATCCTAGGGCTGATGCTAACCCTAACCCTAACACTATCCTCGGGCTGATGCTAACCCTAACCCTAACCCTAACACTATCCTAGGGCTGATGCTAACCCTAACACTAACACTATCCTAGGGCTGATGCTAACCCTAACCCTAACCCTAACACTATCCTAGGGCTGATGCTAACCCTAACCCTAACCCAAACACTATACTAGGGTTGATGCTAACCCTAACCCTAACACTATCCTTGGGCTGATGCTAACCCTAACCCTAACCCTAACACTATCCTAGGGCAGATGCTAACCCTAACGCTAACCCTAACCCTATCCTTGAACTGATGCTAACCCTAACCCTAACCCTACAACTATCCTAGGCCTGATGATAACCCTAACCCTAACCCTAACACTATCCTAGGGTTCATGTTAACCCTAACCCTAATACTATCCTAGGGCTGATGCTAACCCTAACCCTAACCCTAACACTATCCTAGGGCGGATGCTAACCCTAACCCTAACCCTAACACTATCCTAGGGCTGATGCTAACCCTAACACTAACACTATCCTAGGGCTGATGCTAACCCTAACCCTAACCCTAACATTATCCTAGGGCGGATGCTAACCCTAACCCTAACCCTAACACTATCCTAGGGCTGATGCTAACCCTAACACTAACACTATCCTAGGCCTGATGCTAACCCTAACCCTAACCCTAACACTATCCTAGGGCTAATGCTAACCCTAACCCTAACACTATCCTAGGGCTGATGCTCACCCTAACACTAACACTATCCTAGGGCTGATGCTAACCCTAACCCTAACCCTAACACTCTCCAAGGGCTGACGCTAACCCTAAACATAACCCTAACACTATCCTAGGGCTGATGCTAACCCTAACCCTAACTCTAACACTATCCTAGGGCTGATGCTAACCCTAACCCTAACACTATCCTAGGCCTGATGGTAACCCTAACCCTAACCCTAACACTATCCTAGGGCTGATGCTAACCCTAACCCTAACACTATCCTAGGGCTGATGCTAACCCTAACCCTAACCCTAACACTATCCTAAGTCTGATGCTAACCCTAGCCCTCACACTATCCTAGGCCTGATGCTAACCCTAACCCTAACCTTAACACTATCCTAGGGCTGATGCTAACCCTAACCCTAACCCTAACACTATCCTAGAGTTGATGCTAACCCTAACCCTAACACTATCCTAGGCCTGATGATAACCCTAACCCTAACCCTGACACTATCCTAGGCCTGATGCTAACCCTAACCCTAACACTATCCTAGGGCTGATGTTAACCCTAACCCTAACCCTAACACTATCCTAGGCCTGATGCTAACCCTATCCCTAACCCTAACACTCTCCTAGGGCTAAGGCTAACCCTAACCCTAACACTATCCTAGGGCTGATGCTAACCCTAACCCTAACCCAAACACTATCCTAGGGTTGATGCTAACCCTAACCCTAACACTATCCTTGGCCTGATGCTAACCCTAACCCTAACCCTAACACTATCCTAGGGCAGATGCTAACCCTAACGCTAACCCTAACACTATCCTTGAACTGATGCTAACCCTAACCCTAACCCTAACACTATCCTAGGCCTGACGATAACCCTAACCCTAACCCTAACACTATCCTAGGGTTTATGTTAACCCTAACCCTAAAACTATCCTAGGGCTGAGGCTAACCCTAACCCTAACCCTAACACTATCCTAGGGCTGTTGCTAACCCTAACACTAACACTATCCTAGGGCTGATGCTAACCCTAACCCTAACCCAAACATTATCCTAGGGCGGATGCTAACCCTAACCCTAACCCTAACACTATCCTAGGGCTGATGCTAACCCTAACACTAACACTATCCTAGGCCTGATGCTAACCCTAACCCTAACCCAAACACTATCCTAGGCCTGATGCTAACCCTAAGCCTAACACTATCCTAGGGCTGATGCTAACCCTAATACTAACACTATCCTAGGGCGGATGCTAACCCTAACCCTAACCCTAACACTATCCTAGGGCTGATGCTAACCCTAACGCTGACACTATCCTAGGGCTGATGATAACCCTAACCCTAACCCTAACATTATCCTAGGGCTGATGCTAACCCTAACCCTAACTCTAACACTATCTTAGGGCTGAGGCTAACCCTAACCCTAACACTATCCTACGGCTGATGCTAACCCTAACCCTAACCCTAACACTATCCTAGGGCTGATGCTAACCCTAACCCTAA
Organism: Lemur catta; assembly: GCF_020740605.2. Taxonomy (NCBI): domain Eukaryota; kingdom Metazoa; phylum Chordata; class Mammalia; order Primates; family Lemuridae; genus Lemur; species Lemur catta. Next base: position 3,881,205 of record NC_059134.1, read on the forward strand.
CCCTAACGCTATCCTAGGGCTGATGCTAACCCTAACCCTAACACTATCCTAGGTCTGATGCTAACCCTAACCCTAAACCTAACACTATCCTAGGGGGGATGCTAACCCTAACCCTAACCCTAACACTATCCTAGGGCTGATGCTAACCCTAACACTAACACTATCCTAGGGCTGATGCTAACCCTAACCCTAACCCTAACACTCTCCAAGGGCTGATGCTAACCCTAACCCTAACCCTAACACTATCCTAGGGCTGATGCTAACCCTAACCCTAACAGTATCCTAGGGCTGATGCTAACCCTAACCCTAACACTATCCTAGGGCTGATGCTAACCCTAACCCTAACCCTAACACTATCTTAGGGCTGATGTTAACCCTAACCCTAACACTATCCTAGGGCTAATGCTAACCCTAACACTAACCCTAACACTAACCTAGGGCTGATGGTAACCCTAACCCTAACACTATCCTAGGGCTGATGCTAACCCTAACCCTAACCCTAACACTATCCTAGGGCTGATGCTAACCCTAACCCTAACACTATCATAGGGCTGATGCTAACCCTAACCTTAACCCTAACACTATCCTAGGGCTGATGCTAACCCTAACACTAACACTATCCTAGGGCTGATGCTAACCCTAACCCTAACCCTAACACTATCCTAGGGCTGATGCTAACCCTAACCCTAACCCAAACACTATCCTAGGGTTGATGCTAACCCTAACCCTAACACTATCCTAGGGCTGATGCTAACCCTAACCCTAACCATAACACTATCCTTGGGCTGATGCTAACCCTAACCATAACACTATCCTGGGGCTGATGCTAACCCTAACCCTAACCCTAACACTATCCTAGGCCTGATGATAACCCTAACCCTAACCCTAACACTATCCTAGGATTTATGTTAACCCTAACCCTAACACTATCCTAGGGCTGATGCTAACCCTAACCCTAACCCTAACACTATCCTAGGGCGGATGCTAACCCTAACCCTAACCCTAACACTATCCTAGGGCTGATGCTAACCCTAACACTAACACTATCCTAGGGCTGATGCTAACCCTAACCCTAACCCTAACATTATCCTAGGGCGGATGCTAACACTAACCCTAACCCAAACACTATCCTAGGGCTGATGCTAACCCTAACACTAACACTATCCTAGGCCTGATGCTAACCCTAACCCTAACCCTAACACTATCCTAGGGCTGATGCTAACCCTAACCCTAACACTATCCTAGGGCTGATGCTAACCCTAACCCTAACAATATCCTAGGGCTGATGCTAACCCTAACCCTATCCCTAACACTCTCCAAGGGCTGATGCTAACCCTAACCCTAACCCTAACACTATCCTAGGGCTGATGCTAACCCTAACCCTAACCCTAACACTATCCTAGGGCTGATGCTAACCCTAACGCTAACCCTAACACTATCCTTGAACTGATGCTAACCCTAACCCTAACCCTAACACTATCCTAGGCCTGATGATAACCCTAACCCTAACCCTAACACTATCCTAGGGTTTATGTTAACCCTAACCCTAACACTATCCTAGGGCTGATGATAACCCTAACCCTAACCCTAACACTATCCAAGGGCTGATGCTAACCCTAACCCTAACCATAACACTATCCTTGGGCTGATGCTAACCCTAACCATAACACCATCCTGGGGCTGATGCTAACCCTAACCCTAACCCTAACACTATCCTAGGCCTGATGATAACCCTAACCCTAACCCTAACACTATCCTAGGATTTATGTTAACCCTAACCCTAACACTATCCTAGGGCTGATGCTAACCCTAACCCTAACCCTAACACTATCCTAGGGCGGATGCTAACCCTAACCCTAACCCTAACACTATCCTAGGGCTGATGCTAACCCTAACACTAACACTATCCTAGGGCTGATGCTAACCCTAACCCTAACCCTAACACTATCCAAGGGCTGATGCTAACCCTAACCCTAACCCTAACACTATCCTAGGGCTGATGCTAACCCTAACCCTAACACTATCCTAGGGCTGATGCTAACCCTAACCCTAACCCTAACACTATCCTAGGGTTGATGCTAACCCTAACCCTAACACTATCCTAGGGCTGATGCTAACCTTAACCCTAACCCTAACACTATCCTAGGGCTGATGCTAACCCTAACGCTAACACTATCCTAGGGCTGATGCTAACCCTAACCCTAACCCTAACACTAACCTAGGGCTGAAGCTAACCCTAACCCTAACACTATCCTGGGGCTGATGCTAACCCTAACCCTAACCCTAACACTATCCTAGGGCTGATGCTAACCCTAACCCTAACACTATCCTAGGGCTGATGCTAACGATAACCCTAACCCTAACACTATCCTAGGGCTGATGCTAACCCTAACCCTAACACTATCCTAGGGCTGATGCTAACCCTAACACTAACACTATCCTAGGGCGGATGCTAACCCTAACCCTAACCCTAACACTATCCTAGGGCTGATGCTAACCCTAACACTAACACTATCCTAGGGCTGATGCTAACCCTAACCCTAACCCTAACATTATCCTAGGGCTGATGCTAACCCTAACCCTAACTCTAACACTATCTTAGGGCTGAGGCTAACCCTAACCCTAACACTATCCTACGGCTGATGCTAACCCTAACCCTAACCCAAACACTATCCTAGGGCTGATGCTAACCCTAACCCTAACACTATCCTAGGGCTGATGCTAACCCTAACCCTAACCCTAACACTATCCTAGGGCTGATGCTAACCCTAACCCTAACACTATCCTAGGGCTGATGCTAACCCTAACCCTAAACCTAACACTATCCTAGGGGGGATGCTAACCCTAACCCTAACCCTAACACTATCCTAGGGCTGATGCTAACCCTAACCCTAACCCTAACACTATCCTAGGGTTGATGCTAACCGTAACCCTAACACTATCCTAGGGCTGATGCTAACCCTAACCCTAACCCTAACACTATCTTAGGGCTGATGTTAACCCTAACCCTAACACTATCCTAGGGCTGATGCTAACCCTAACCCTAACCCTAACACTAACCTAGGGCTGATGCTAACCCTAACCCTAACACTATCCTAGGGCTGATGCTAACCCTAACCCTAACCCTAACACTATCCTAGGGCTGATGCTAACCCTAACCCTAACAGTATCCTAGGGCTGATGCTAACCCTAACACTAACCCTAACACTATCCTAGGGCTGATGCTAACCCTAACATTAACACTATCCTAGGGCTGATGCTAACCCTAACCCTAACCCTAACACTATCCTAGGGCTGATGCTAACCCTAACCCTAAACCAAACACTATACTAGGGTTGATGCTAACAATAACCCTAACACTATCCTAGGGCTGATGCTAACCCTAACCCTAACCCTAACACTATACTTGGGCTGATGCTAACCCTAACCCTAACACTATCCTGGGCCTGATGGTAACCCTAACCCTAACCCTAACACTATCCTAGGGCTGATGCTAACCCTAAACCTAACACTATCCTTGGGCTGATGCTAACCCTAACCCTAACCCTAACACTATCCTAGGGCAGATGCTAACCCTAACGCTAATCCTAACACTATCCTTGAACTGATGCTAACCCTAACCCTAACCCTAACACTATCCTAGGCCTGATGATAACCCTAACCCTAACCCTAACACTATCCTAGGGTTTATGTTAACCCTAACCCTAACACTATCCTAGGGCTGATGCTAACCCTAACCCTAACCCTAACACTAACCTAGGGCGGATGCTAACCCTAACCCTAACCCTAACACTATCCTAGGGCTGATGCTAACCCTAACACTAACACTATCCTATGGCTGATGCTAACCCTAACCCTAACCCTAACATTATCCTAGGGCGGATGCTAACCCTAACCCTAACCCTAACAGTATCCTAGGGCTGATGCTAACCCTAACACTAACACTATCCTAGGCCTGATGCTAACCCTAACCCTAACCCTATCACTATCCTAGGGCTAATGCTAACCCTAACCCTAACACTATCCTAGGGCTGATGCTCACCCTAACACTAACACTATCCTAGGGCTGATGCTAACCCTAACCCTAACCCTAACACTCTCCAAGGGCTGATGCTAACCCTAACCCTAACCCTAACACTATCCTAGGGCTGATGCTAACCCTAACCCTAACTCTAACACTATCTTAGGGCTGAGGCTAACCCTAAGCCTAACACTATCCTACGGCTGATGCTAACCCTAACCCTAACCCTAACACTATCCTAGGGCTGATGCTAACCCTAACCCTAACACTATCCTAGGCCTGATGCTAACCCTAACCCTAACCCTAACACTATCCTAGGGCTGATGCTAACACTAACCCGAACACTATCCTAGGGCTGATGCTAACCCTAACCCTAACCCTAACACTATCCTAGGGCTGATGCTAACCCTAACCCTAACTCTAACACTATCTTAGGGCTGAGGCTAACCCTAACCCTAACACTATCCTAGGGCTGATGCTAACCCGAACCCTAACCCTAACACTATCCTAGGGCTGATGCTAACCCTAACCATAACACGATCCTAGGCCTGATGCTAACCCTAACCCTAACCCTAACTCTATCCTAGTGTTGATGCTAACCCTAACCCTAACACTATCCTAGGCCTGATGCTAACCCTATCCCTAACCCTAACACTCTCCTAGGGCTAAGGCTAACCCTAACCCTAACACTATCCTAGGGCTGATGCTAACCCTAACCCTAACCCAAACACTATCCTAGGGTTGATGCTAACCCTAACCCTAACACTATCCTAGGGCTGATGCTAACCCTAACCCTAACCCTAACACTATCCTTGGGCTGATGCTAACCCTAACCCTAACAGTATCCTGGGCCTGATGCTAACCCTAACCTTAACCCTAACACTATCATAGGGCTGATGCTAACTCTAACCCTAACACTATCCTTGGGCTGATGCTAACCCTAACCCTAACCCTAACACTATCCTAGGGCAGATGCTAACCCTAACGCTAACCCTAACACTATCCTTGAACTGATGCTAACCCTAACCCTAACCCTAACACTATCCTAGGCCTGATGATAACCCTAACCCTAACACTATCCTAGGGCTGATGCTAACCCTAACCCTAACCCTAACACTATCCTAAGTCTGATGCTAACCCTAGCCCTCACACTATCCTAGGCCTGATGCTAACCCTAACCCTAACCTTAACACTATCCTAGGGCTGATGCTAACCCTAACCCTAACCCTAACACTATCCTAGAGTTGATGCTAACCCTAACCCTAACACTATCCTAGGCCTGATGATAACCCTAACCCTAACCCTGACACTATCCTAGGCCTGATGCTAACCCTAACCCTAACACTATCCTAGGGCTGATGTTAACCCTAACCCTAACCCTAACACTATCCTAGGCCTGATGCTAACCCTATCCCTAACCCTAACACTCTCCTAGGGCTAAGGCTAACCCTAACCCTAACACTATCCTAGGGCTGATGCTAACCCTAACCCTAACCCAAACACTATCCTAGGGTTGATGCTAACCCTAACCCTAACACTATCCTTGGCCTGATGCTAACCCTAACCCTAACCCTAACACTATCCTAGGGCAGATGCTAACCCTAACGCTAACCCTAACACTATCCTTGAACTGATGCTAACCCTAACCCTAACCCTAACACTATCCTAGGCCTGACGATAACCCTAACCCTAACCCTAACACTATCCTAGGGTTTATGTTAACCCTAACCCTAAAACTATCCTAGGGCTGAGGCTAACCCTAACCCTAACCCTAACACTATCCTAGGGCTGATGCTAACCCTAACACTAACACTATCCTAGGGCTGATGCTAACCCTAACCCTAACCCAAACATTATCCTAGGGCGGATGCTAACCCTAACCCTAACCCTAACACTATCCTAGGGCTGATGCTAACCCTAACACTAACACTATCCTAGGCCTGATGCTAACCCTAACCCTAACCCAAACACTATCCTAGGCCTGATGCTAACCCTAAGCCTAACACTATCCTAGGGCTGATGCTAACCCTAATACTAACACTATCCTAGGGCGGATGCTAACCCTAACCCTAACCCTAACACTATCCTAGGGCTGATGCTAACCCTAACGCTGACACTATCCTAGGGCTGATGATAACCCTAACCCTAACCCTAACATTATCCTAGGGCTGATGCTAACCCTAACCCTAACTCTAACACTATCTTAGGGCTGAGGCTAACCCTAACCCTAACACTATCCTACGGCTGATGCTAACCCTAACCCTAACCCTAACACTATCCTAGGGCTGATGCTAACCCTAACCCTAACCCTAACGCTATCCTAGGGCTGATGCTAACCCTAACCCTAACACTATCCTAGGTCTGATGCTAACCCTAACCCTAAACCTAACACTATCCTAGGGGGGATGCTAACCCTAACCCTAACCCTAACACTATCCTAGGGCTGATGCTAACCCTAACACTAACACTATCCTAGGGCTGATGCTAACCCTAACCCTAACCCTAACACTCTCCAAGGGCTGATGCTAACCCTAACCCTAACCCTAACACTATCCTAGGGCTGATGCTAACCCTAACCCTAACAGTATCCTAGGGCTGATGCTAACCCTAACCCTAACACTATCCTAGGGCTGATGCTAACCCTAACCCTAACCCTAACACTATCTTAGGGCTGATGTTAACCCTAACCCTAACACTATCCTAGGGCTAATGCTAACCCTAACACTAACCCTAACACTAACCTAGGGCTGATGGTAACCCTAACCCTAACACTATCCTAGGGCTGATGCTAACCCTAACCCTAACCCTAACACTATCCTAGGGCTGATGCTAACCCTAACCCTAACACTATCATAGGGCTGATGCTAACCCTAACCTTAACCCTAACACTATCCTAGGGCTGATGCTAACCCTAACACTAACACTATCCTAGGGCTGATGCTAACCCTAACCCTAACCCTAACACTATCCTAGGGCTGATGCTAACCCTAACCCTAACCCAAACACTATCCTAGGGTTGATGCTAACCCTAACCCTAACACTATCCTAGGGCTGATGCTAACCCTAACCCTAACCATAACACTATCCTTGGGCTGATGCTAACCCTAACCATAACACTATCCTGGGGCTGATGCTAACCATAACCCTAACCCTAACACTATCCTAGGCCTGATGATAACCCTAACCCTAACCCTAACACTATCCTAGGATTTATGTTAACCCTAACCCTAACACTATCCTAGGGCTGATGCTAACCCTAACCCTAACCCTAACACTATCCTAGGGCGGATGCTAACCCTAACCCTAACCCTAACACTATCCTAGGGCTGATGCTAACCCTAACACTAACACTATCCTAGGGCTGATGCTAACCCTAACCCTAACCCTAACATTATCCTAGGGCGGATGCTAACACTAACCCTAACCCAAACACTATCCTAGGGCTGATGCTAACCCTAACACTAACACTATCCTAGGCCTGATGCTAACCCTAACCCTAACCCTAACACTATCCTAGGGCTGATGCTAACCCTAACCCTAACACTATCCTAGGGCTGATGCTAACCCTAACCCTAACAATATCCTAGGGCTGATGCTAACCCTAACCCTATCCCTAACACTCTCCAAGGGCTGATGCTAACCCTAACCCTAACCCTAACACTATCCTAGGGCTGATGCTAACCCTAACCCTAACCCTAACACTATCCTAGGGCTGATGCTAACCCTAACGCTAACCCTAACACTATCCTTGAACTGATGCTAACCCTAACCCTAACCCTAACACTATCCTAGGCCTGATGATAACCCTAACCCTAACCCTAACACTATCCTAGGGTTTATGTTAACCCTAACCCTAACACTATCCTAGGGCTGATGATAACCCTAACCCTAACCCTAACACTATCCAAGGGCTGATGCTAACCCTAACCCTAACCATAACACTATCCTTGGGCTGATGCTAACCCTAACCATAACACCATCCTGGGGCTGATGCTAACCCTAACCCTAACCCTAACACTATCCTAGGCCTGATGATAACCCTAACCCTAACCCTAACACTATCCTAGGATTTATGTTAACCCTAACCCTAACACTATCCTAGGGCTGATGCTAACCCTAACCCTAACCCTAACACTATCCTAGGGCGGATGCTAACCCTAACCCTAACCCTAACACTATCCTAGGGCTGATGCTAACCCTAACACTAACACTATCCTAGGGCTGATGCTAACCCTAACCCTAACCCTAACACTATCCAAGGGCTGATGCTAACCCTAACCCTAACCCTAACACTATCCTAGGGCTGATGCTAACCCTAACCCTAACACTATCCTAGGGCTGATGCTAACCCTAACCCTAACCCTAACACTATCCTAGGGTTGATGCTAACCCTAACCCTAACACTATCCTAGGGCTGATGCTAACCTTAACCCTAACCCTAACACTATCCTAGGGCTGATGCTAACCCTAACGCTAACACTATCCTAGGGCTGATGCTAACCCTAACCCTAACCCTAACACTAACCTAGGGCTGAAGCTAACCCTAACCCTAACACTATCCTGGGGCTGATGCTAACCCTAACCCTAACCCTAACACTATCCTAGGGCTGATGCTAACCCTAACCCTAACACTATCCTAGGGCTGATGCTAACGATAACCCTAACCCTAACACTATCCTAGGGCTGATGCTAACCCTAACCCTAACACTATCCTAGGGCTGATGCTAACCCTAACACTAACACTATCCTAGGGCGGATGCTAACCCTAACCCTAACCCTAACACTATCCTAGGGCTGATGCTAACCCTAACACTAACACTATCCTAGGGCTGATGCTAACCCTAACCCTAACCCTAACATTATCCTAGGGCTGATGCTAACCCTAACCCTAACTCTAACACTATCTTAGGGCTGAGGCTAACCCTAACCCTAACACTATCCTACGGCTGATGCTAACCCTAACCCTAACCCAAACACTATCCTAGGGCTGATGCTAACCCTAACCCTAACACTATCCTAGGGCTGATGCTAACCCTAACCCTAACCCTAACACTATCCTAGGGCTGATGCTAACCCTAACCCTAACACTATCCTAGGGCTGATGCTAACCCTAACCCTAAACCTAACACTATCCTAGGGGGGATGCTAACCCTAACCCTAACCCTAACACTATCCTAGGGCTGATGCTAACCCTAACCCTAACCCTAACACTATCCTAGGGTTGATGCTAACCGTAACCCTAACACTATCCTAGGGCTGATGCTAACCCTAACCCTAACCCTAACACTATCTTAGGGCTGATGTTAACCCTAACCCTAACACTATCCTAGGGCTGATGCTAACCCTAACCCTAACCCTAACACTAACCTAGGGCTGATGCTAACCCTAACCCTAACACTATCCTAGGGCTGATGCTAACCCTAACCCTAACCCTAACACTATCCTAGGGCTGATGCTAACCCTAACCCTAACAGTATCCTAGGGCTGATGCTAACCCTAACACTAACCCTAACACTATCCTAGGGCTGATGCTAACCCTAACATTAACACTATCCTAGGGCTGATGCTAACCCTAACCCTAACCCTAACACTATCCTAGGGCTGATGCTAACCCTAACCCTAAACCAAACACTATACTAGGGTTGATGCTAACAATAACCCTAACACTATCCTAGGGCTGATGCTAACCCTAACCCTAACCCTAACACTATACTTGGGCTGATGCTAACCCTAACCCTAACACTATCCTGGGCCTGATGGTAACCCTAACCCTAACCCTAACACTATCCTAGGGCTGATGCTAACCCTAAACCTAACACTATCCTTGGGCTGATGCTAACCCTAACCCTAACCCTAACACTATCCTAGGGCAGATGCTAACCCTAACGCTAATCCTAACACTATCCTTGAACTGATGCTAACCCTAACCCTAACCCTAACACTATCCTAGGCCTGATGATAACCCTAACCCTAACCCTAACACTATCCTAGGGTTTATGTTAACCCTAACCCTAACACTATCCTAGGGCTGATGCTAACCCTAACCCTAACCCTAACACTATCCTAGGGCGGATGCTAACCCTAACCCTAACCCTAACACTATCCTAGGGCTGATGCTAACCCTAACACTAACACTATCCTATGGCTGATGCTAACCCTAACCCTAACCCTAACATTATCCTAGGGCGGATGCTAACCCTAACCCTAACCCTAACAGTATCCTAGGGCTGATGCTAACCCTAACACTAACACTATCCTAGGCCTGATGCTAACCCTAACCCTAACCCTATCACTATCCTAGGGCTAATGCTAACCCTAACCCTAACACTATCCTAGGGCTGATGCTCACCCTAACACTAACACTATCCTAGGGCTGATGCTAACCCTAACCCTAACCCTAACACTCTCCAAGGGCTGATGCTAACCCTAACCCTAACCCTAACACTATCCTAGGGCTGATGCTAACCCTAACCCTAACTCTAACACTATCTTAGGGCTGAGGCTAACCCTAAGCCTAACACTATCCTACGGCTGATGCTAACCCTAACCCTAACCCTAACACTATCCTAGGGCTGATGCTAACCCTAACCCTAACACTATCCTAGGCCTGATGCTAACCCTAACCCTAACCCTAACACTATCCTAGGGCTGATGCTAACCCAAACCCGAACACTATCCTAGGGCTGATGCTAACCCTAACCCTAACCCTAACACTATCCTAGGGCTGATGCTAACCCTAACCCTAACTCTAACACTATCTTAGGGCTGAGGCTAACCCTAACCCTAACACTATCCTAGGGCTGATGCTAACCCGAACCCTAACCCTAACACTATCCTAGGGCTGATGCTAACCCTAACCATAACACGATCCTAGGCCTGATGCTAACCCTAACCCTAACCCTAACTCTATCCTAGTGTTGATGCTAACCCTAACCCTAACACTATCCTAGGCCTGATGCTAACCCTATCCCTAACCCTAACACTCTCCTAGGGCTAAGGCTAACCCTAACCCTAACACTATCCTAGGGCTGATGCTAACCCTAACCCTAACCCAAACACTATCCTAGGGTTGATGCTAACCCTAACCCTAACACTATCCTAGGGCTGATGCTAACCCTAACCCTAACCCTAACACTATCCTTGGGCTGATGCTAACCCTAACCCTAACAGTATCCTGGGCCTGATGCTAACCCTAACCTTAACCCTAACACTATCATAGGGCTGATGCTAACTCTAACCCTAACACTATCCTTGGGCTGATGCTAACCCTAACCCTAACCCTAACACTATCCTAGGGCAGATGCTAACCCTAACGCTAACCCTAACACTATCCTTGAACTGATGCTAACCCTAACCCTAACCCTAACACTATCCTAGGCCTGATGATAACCCTAACCCTAACCCTAACACTATCCTAGGGTTTATGTTAACCCTAACCCTAACACTCTCCTAGGGCTGATGCTAACCCTAACCCTAACCCTAACAGTATCCTAGGGCTGATGCTAACCCTAACACTAACACTATCCTAGGGCTGATGCTAACCCTAACCCTAACCCAAACATTATCCTAGGGCGGATGCTAACCCTAACCCTAACCCTAAGACTATCCTAGGGCTGATGCTAACCCTAACACTAACACTATCCTAGGCCTGATGCTAACCCTAACCCTAACCCTAACACTATCCTAGGGCTGATGCTAACCCTAAGCCTAACACTATCCTAGGGCGGATGCTAACCCTAACCCTAACCCTAACACTATCCTAGGGCTGATGCTAACCCTAACACTAACACTATCCTAGGGCTGATGCTAACCCTAACCTTAACCCTAACATTATCCCAGGGCTGATGCTAACCCTAACCCTAACCCTAACACTATCCTAGGGCTGATGCTCACCCTAACCCTAACACTATCCTAGGGCTGATGCTAACCCTAACCCTAACCCTAACACTATCCTAGGGCTGATGCTAACCCTAACACTAACAATATCCTAGGCCTGATGCTAACCCTATCCCTAACCCTAACACTCTCCTAGGGCTAAGGCTAACCCTAACCCTAACACTATCCTAGGGCTGATGCTAACCCTAACCCTAACCCAAACACTATCCTAGGGTTGATGCTAACCCTAACCCTAACACTATCCTAGGGCTGATGCTAACCCTAACCCTAACCCTAACACTATCCTTGGGCTGATGCTAACCCTAACCCTAACACTATCCTGGGCCTGATGCTAACCCTAACCCTAACCCTAACACTATCATAGGGCTGATGCTAACCCTAACCCTAACACTATCCTTGGGCTGATGCTAAACCTAACCCTAACCCTAACACTATCCTAGGGCAGATGCTAACCCTAACGCTAACCCTAACACTATCCTTGAACTGATGCTAACACTAACCCTAACCCTAACACTATCCTAGGCCTGATGATAACCCTAACCCTAACCCTAACACTATCCTAGGGTTTATGTTAACCCTAACCCTAACACTCTCCTAGGGCTGATGCTAACCCTATCCCTAACCCTAACACTATCCTAGGGCTGATGCTAACCCTAACACTAACACTATCCTAGGGCTGATGCTAACCCTAACCCTAACCCAAACATTATCCTAGGGCGGATGCTAACCCTAACCCTAACCCTAACACTATCCTAGGGCTGATGCTAACCCTAACACTAACACTATCCTAGGCCTGATGCTAACCCTAACCCTAACCCTAACACTATCCTAGGGCTGATGCTAACCCTAAGCCTAACACTATCCTAGGGCGGATGCTAACCCTAACCCTAACCCTAACACTATCCTAGGGCTGATGCTAACCCTAACACTAACACTATCCTAGGGCTGATGCTAACCCTAACCGTAACCCTAACATTATCCTAGGCCTGATGCTAACCCTAACCCTAACTCTAACACTATCTTAGGGCTGAGGCTAACCCTAACCCTAACACTATCCTACGGCTGATGCTAACCCTAACCCTAACCCTAACACTATCCTAGGGCTGATGCCAACCCTAACCCTAACACTATCCTAGGGCTGATGCTAACCCTAACCCTAACCCTAACACTATCCTAGGGCTGATGCTAACCCTAACAGTAACACTATCCTAGGGCTGATGCTAACCCTAACCCTAACCCTAACATTATCCTAGGGCGGATGCTAACCCTAACCCTAACCCAAACACTATCCTAGGGCTGATGCTAACCCTAACACTAACACTATCCTAGGCCTCATGCTAACCCTAACCCTAACAATAACACTATCCTAGGGCTGATGCTAACCCTAACCCTAACACTATCCTAGGGCTGATGCTAACCCTAACCCTAACAACATCCTAGGGCTGATGCTAACCCTAACCCTAACGCTAACACTCTCCAAGGGCTGATGCTAACCCTAACCCTAACCCTAACACTATCCTAGGGCTGATGCTAACCCTAACCCTAACCCTAACACTATCCTAGGGCTGATGCTAACCCTAACGCTAACCCTAACACTGTCCTTGAACTGATGCTAACCCTAACCCTAACCCTAACACTATCCTAGGCCTGATGATAACCCTAACCCTAACCCTAACACTATCCTAGGGTTTATGTTAACCCTAACCCTAACACTATCCTAGGGCTGATGCTAACCCTAACCCTAACCCTAACACTATCCTAGGGCTGATGCTAACCCTAACCCTAACACTATCCTAGGGCTGATGCTAACCCTAACCCTAACCCTAACACTATCCTAGGGTTGATGCTAACCCTAACCCTAACACTATCCTAGGGCTGATGCTAACCTTAACCCTAACCCTAACACTATCCTAGGGCTGATGCTAACCCTAAAGCTAACACTATCCTAGGGCTGATGCTAACCCTAACCCTAACCCTAACACTAACCTAGGGCTGATGCTAACCCTAACCCTAACACTATCCTGGGGCTGATGCTAACCCTAACCCTAACCCTAACACTATCCTAGGGCTGATGCTAACCCTAACCCTAACACTATCCTAGGGCTGATGCTAACCATAACCCTAACCCTAACACTATCCTAGGGCTGATGCTAACCCTAACCCTAACACTATCCTAGGGCTGATGCTAACCCTAACACTAACACTATCCTAGGGCGGATGCTAACCCTAACCCTAACCCTAACACTATCCTAGGGCTGATGCTAACCCTAACACTAACACTATCCTAGGGCTGATGCTAACCCTAACCCTAACCCTAACATTATCCTAGGGCTGATGCTAACCCTAACCCTAACCCTAACACTATCCTAGGGCTGATGCTAACCCTAACCCTAACACTATCCTAGGGCTGATGCTAACCCTAACCCTAACCCTAACACTATCCTAGGGCTGATGCTAACCCTAACCCTAACACTATCCTAGGGCTGATGCTAACCCTAACCCTAAACCTAACACTATCCTAGGGGGGATGCTAACCCTAACCCTAACCCTAACACTCTCCTAGGGCTAAGGCTAACCCTAACCCTAACACTATCCTAGGGCTGATGCTAACCCTAACCCTAACCCAAACACTGTCCTAGGGTTGATGCTAACCCTAACCCTAACACTATCCTAGGTCTGATGCTAACCCTAACCCTAACCCTAACACTATCCTTGGGCTGATGCTAACCCTAACCCTAACAGTATCCTGGGCCTGATGCTAACCCTAACCTTAACCCTAACACTATCATAGGGCTGATGCTAACTCTAACCCTAACACTATCCTTGGGCTGATGCTAACCCTAACCCTAACCCTAACACTATCCTAGGGCAGATGCTAACCCTAACGCTAACCCTAACACTATCCTTGAACTGATGCTAACCCTAACCCTAACCCTAACACTATCCTAGGCCTGATGATAACCCTAACCCTAACCCTAACACTATCCTAGGGTTTATGTTAACCCTAACCCTAACACTCTCCTAGGGCTGATGCTAACCCTAACCCTAACCCTAACAGTATCCTAGGGCTGATGCTAACCCTAACACTAACACTATCCTAGGGCTGATGCTAACCCTAACCCTAACCCAAACATTATCCTAGGGCGGATGCTAACCCTAACCCTAACCCTAAGACTATCCTAGGGCTGATGCTAACCCTAACACTAACACTATCCTAGGCCTGATGCTAACCCTAACCCTAACCCTAACACTATCCTAGGGCTGATGCTAACCCTAAGCCTAACACTATCCTAGGGCGGATGCTAACCCTAACCCTAACCCTAACACTATCCTAGGGCTGATGCTAACCCTAACACTAACACTATCCTAGGGCTGATGCTAACCCTAACCTTAACCCTAACATTATCCCAGGGCTGATGCTAACCCTAACCCTAACCCTAACACTATCCTAGGGCTGATGCTCACCCTAACCCTAACACTATCCTAGGGCTGATGCTAACCCTAACCCTAACCCTAACACTATCCTAGGGCTGATGCTAACCCTAACACTAACAATATCCTAGGCCTGATGCTAACCCTATCCCTAACCCTAACACTCTCCTAGGGCTAAGGCTAACCCTAACCCTAACACTATCCTAGGGCTGATGCTAACCCTAACCCTAACCCAAACACTATCCTAGGGTTGATGCTAACCCTAACCCTAACACTATCCTAGGGCTGATGCTAACCCTAACCCTAACCCTAACACTATCCTTGGGCTGATGCTAACCCTAACCCTAACACTATCCTGGGCCTGATGCTAACCCTAACCCTAACCCTAACACTATCATAGGGCTGATGCTAACCCTAACCCTAACACTATCCTTGGGCTGATGCTAAACCTAACCCTAACCCTAACACTACCCTAGGGCAGATGCTAACCCTAACGCTAACCCTAACACTATCCTTGAACTGATGCTAACACTAACCCTAACCCTAACACTATCCTAGGCCTGATGATAACCCTAACCCTAACCCTAACACTATCCTAGGGTTTATGTTAACCCTAACCCTAACACTCTCCTAGGGCTGATGCTAACCCTATCCCTAACCCTAACACTATCCTAGGGCTGATGCTAACCCTAACACTAACACTATCCTAGGGCTGATGCTAACCCTAGCCCTAACCCAAACATTATCCTAGGGCGGATGCTAACCCTAACCCTAACCCTAACACTATCCTAGGGCTGATGCTAACCCTAACACTAACACTATCCTAGGCCTGATGCTAACCCTAACCCTAACCCTAACACTATCCTAGGGCTGATGCTAACCCTAAGCCTAACACTATCCTAGGGCGGATGCTAACCCTAACCCTAACCCTAACACTATCCTAGGGCTGATGCTAACCCTAACACTAACACTATCCTAGGGCTGATGCTAACCCTAACCGTAACCCTAACATTATCCTAGGCCTGATGCTAACCCTAACCCTAACTCTAACACTATCTTAGGGCTGAGGCTAACCCTAACCCTAACACTATCCTACGGCTGATGCTAACCCTAACCCTAACCCTAACACTATCCTAGGGCTGATGCCAACCCTAACCCTAACACTATCCTAGGGCTGATGCTAACCCTAACCCTAACCCTAACACTATCCTAGGGCTGATGCTAACCCTAACAGTAACACTATCCTAGGGCTGATGCTAACCCTAACCCTAACCCTAACATTATCCTAGGGCGGATGCTAACCCTAACCCTAACCCAAACACTATCCTAGGGCTGATGCTAACCCTAACACTAACACTATCCTAGGCCTCATGCTAACCCTAACCCTAACAATAACACTATCCTAGGGCTGATGCTAACCCTAACCCTAACACTATCCTAGGGCTGATGCTAACCCTAACCCTAACAACATCCTAGGGCTGATGCTAACCCTAACCCTAACGCTAACACTCTCCAAGGGCTGATGCTAACCCTAACCCTAACCCTAACACTATCCTAGGGCTGATGCTAACCCTAACCCTAACCCTAACACTATCCTAGGGCTGATGCTAACCCTAACGCTAACCCTAACACTGTCCTTGAACTGATGCTAACCCTAACCCTAACCCTAACACTATCCTAGGCCTGATGATAACCCTAACCCTAACCCTAACACTATCCTAGGGTTTATGTTAACCCTAACCCTAACACTATCCTAGGGCTGATGCTAACCCTAACCCTAACCCTAACACTATCCTAGGGCTGATGCTAACCCTAACCCTAACACTATCCTAGGGCTGATGCTAACCCTAACCCTAACCCTAACACTATCCTAGGGTTGATGCTAACCCTAACCCTAACACTATCCTAGGGCTGATGCTAACCTTAACCCTAACCCTAACACTATCCTAGGGCTGATGCTAACCCTAAAGCTAACACTATCCTAGGGCTGATGCTAACCCTAACCCTAACCCTAACACTAACCTAGGGCTGATGCTAACCCTAACCCTAACACTATCCTGGGGCTGATGCTAACCCTAACCCTAACCCTAACACTATCCTAGGGCTGATGCTAACCCTAACCCTAACACTATCCTAGGGCTGATGCTAACCATAACCCTAACCCTAACACTATCCTAGGGCTGATGCTAACCCTAACCCTAACACTATCCTAGGGCTGATGCTAACCCTAACACTAACACTATCCTAGGGCGGATGCTAACCCTAACCCTAACCCTAACACTATCCTAGGGCTGATGCTAACCCTAACACTAACACTATCCTAGGGCTGATGCTAACCCTAACCCTAACCCTAACATTATCCTAGGGCTGATGCTAACCCTAACCCTAACCCTAACACTATCCTAGGGCTGATGCTAACCCTAACCCTAACACTATCCTAGGGCTGATGCTAACCCTAACCCTAACCCTAACACTATCCTAGGGCTGATGCTAACCCTAACCCTAACACTATCCTAGGGCTGATGCTAACCCTAACCCTAAACCTAACACTATCCTAGGGGGGATGCTAACCCTAACCCTAACCCTAACACTATCCTAGGGCTGATGCTAACCCTAACACTAACACTATCCTAGGGCAGATGCTAACCCTAACCCTAACCCTAACACTCTCCAAGGGCTGATGCTAACCCTAACCCTAACCCTAACACTATCCCAGGGCTGATGCTAACCCTAACCCTAACACTATCCTAGGGCTGATGCTAACCCTAACCCTAACCCTAACACTATCCTAGGGTTGATGCTAACCGTAACCCTAACACTATCCTAGGGCTGATGCTAACCCTAACCCTAACCCTAACACTATCTTAGGGCTGATGTTAACCCTAACCCCAACACTATCCTAGGGCTGATGCTAACCCTAACCCTAACCCTAACACTAACCTAGGGCTGATGCTAACCCTAACCCTAACACTATCCTAGGGCTGATGCTAACCCTAACCCTAACCCTAACACTATCCTAGGGCTGATGCTAACCCTAACCCTAACAGTATCCTAGGGCTGATGCTAACCCTAACCCTAACCCTAACACTATCCTAGGGCTGATGCTAACCCTAACACTAACACTATCCTAGGGCTGATGCTAACCCTAACCCTAACCCTAACACTATCCTACGGCTGATGCTAACCCTAACCCTAACCCAAACACTATACTAGGGTTGATGCTAACCCTAGCCCTAACACTATCCTAGGGCTGATGCTAACCCTAACCCTAACCCTAACACTATACTTGGGCTGATGCTAACCCTAACCCTAACACTATCCTGGGCCTGATGGTAACCCTAACCCTAACCCTAACACTATCCTAGGGCTGATGCTAACCCCAACCCTAACACTATCCTTGGGCTGATGCTAACCCTAACCCTAACCCTAACACTATCCTAGGGCAGATGCTAACCCTAACGCTAACCCTAACACTATCCTTGAACTGATGCTAACCCTAACCCTAACCCTAACACTATCCTAGGCCTGATGATAACCCTAACCCTAACCCTAACACTATCCTAGGGTTTATGTTAACCCTAACCCTAACACTATCCTAGGGCTGATGCTAACCCTAACACTAACCCTAACACTATCCTAGGGCGGATGCTAACCCTAACCCTAACCCTAACACTATCCTAGGGCTGATGCTAACCCTAACACTAACACTATCCTAGGGCTGATGCTAACCCTAACCCTAACCCTAACATTATCCTAGGGCGGATGCTAACCCTAACCCTAACCCTAACACTATCCTAAGGCTGATGCTAACCCTAACACTAACACTATCCTAGGCCTGATGCTAACCCTAACCCTAACCCTAACACTATCCTAGGGCTAATGCTAACCCTAACCCTAACCCTAACACTATCCTAGGGCTGATGCTAACCCTAACACTAACACTATCCTAGGGCTGATGCTAACCCTAACCCTAACCCTAACATTATCCTAGGGCGGATGCTAACCCTAACCCTAACCCTAACACTATCCTAGGGCTGATGCTAACCCTAACACTAACACTATCCTAGGCCTGATGCTAACCCTAACCCTAACCCTAACACTATCCTAGGGCTAATGCTAACCCTAACCCTAACACTATCCTAGGGCTGATGCTCACCCTAACACTAACACTATCCTAGGGCTGATGCTAACCCTAACCCTAACCCTAACACTCTCCAAGGGCTGATGCTAACCCTAACCCTAACCCTAACACTATCCTAGGGCTGATGCTAACCCTAACCCTAACTCTAACACTATCTTAGGTCTGAGGCTAACCCTAACCCTAACACTATCCTACGGCTGATGCTAACCCTAACCCTAACCCTAACACTATCCTAGGGCTGATGCTAACCCTAAACCTAACACTATCCTAGGCCTGATGCTAACCCTAACCCTAACCCTAACACTATCCTAGGGCTGATGCTAACCCAAACCCTAACACTATCCTAGGGCTGATGCTAACCCTAACCCTAACCCTAACACTATCCTAGGGCTGATGCTAACCCTAACCCTAACTCTAACACTATCTTAGGGCTGAGGCTAACCCTAACCCTAACACTATCCTAGGGCTGATGCTAACCCGAACCCTAACCCTAACACTATCCTAGGGCTGATGCTAACCCTAACCATAACACGATCCTAGGCCTGATGCTAACCCTAACCCTAACCCTAACTCTATCCTAGTGTTGATGCTAACCCTAACCCTAACACTATCCTAGGCCTGATGCTAACCCTATCCCTAACCCTAACACTCTCCTAGGGCTAAGGCTAACCCTAACCCTAACACTATCCTAGGGCTGATGCTAACCCTAACCCTAACCCAAACACTATCCTAGGGTTGATGCTAACCCTAACCCTAACACTATCCTAGGGCTGATGCTAACCCTAACCCTAACCCTAACACTATCCTTGGGCTGATGCTAACCCTAACCCTAACACTATCCTGGGCCTGATGCTAACCCTAACCCTAACCCTAACACTATCATAGGGCTGATGCTAACCCTAACCCTAACACTATCCTTGGGCTGATGCTAACCCTAACCCTAACCCTAACACTATCCTAGGGCAGATGCTAACCCTAACGCTAACCCTAACACTATCCTTGAACTGATGCTAACCCTAACCCTAACCCTAACACTATCCTAGGCCTGATGATAACCCTAACCCTAACCCTAACACTATCCTAGGGTTTATGTTAACCCTAACCCTAACACTCTCCTAGGGCTGATGCTAACCCTAACCCTAACCCTAACAGTATCCTAGGGCTGATGCTAACCCTAACACTAACACTATCCTAGGGCTGATGCTAACCCTAACCCTAACCCAAACATTATCCTAGGGCGGATGCTAACCCTAACCCTAACTCTAAGACTATCCTAGGGCTGATGCTAACCCTAACACTAACACTATCCTAGGCCTGATGCTAACCCTAACCCTAACCCTAACACTATCCTAGGGCTGATGCTAACCCTAAGCCTAACACTATCCTAGGGCGGATGCTAACCCTAACCCTAACCCTAACACTATCCTAGGGCTGATGCTAACCCTAACACTAACACTATCCTAGGGCTGATGCTAACCCTAACCTTAACCCTAACATTATCCTAGGGCTGATGCTAACCCTAACCCTAACCCTAACACTATCCTAGGGCTGATGCTCACCCTAACCCTAACACTATCCTAGGGCTGATGCTAACCCTAACCCTAACCCTAACACTATCCTAGGGCTAATGCTAACCCTAACCCTAACCCTAACACTATCCTAGGGCTGATGCTAACCCTAACACTAACACTATCCTAGGGCTGATGCTAACCCTAACCCTAACCCTAACATTATCCTAGGGCGGATGCTAACCCTAACCCTAACCCAAACACTATCCTAGGGCTGATGCTAACCCTAACACTAACACTATCCTAGGCCTGATGCTAACCCTAACCCTAACCCTAACACTATCCTAGGGCTGATGCTAACCCTAACCCTAACACTATCCTAGGGCTGATGCTAACCCTAACCCTAACAATATCCTAGGGCTGATGCTAACCCTAACCCTAACGCTAACACTCTCCAAGGGCTGATGCTAACCCTAACCCTAACCCTAACACTATCCTAGGGCTGATGCTAACCCTAACCCTATCCCTAACACTATCCTAGGGCTGATGCTAACCCTAACGCTAACCCTAACACTGTCCTTGAACTGATGCTAACCCTAACCCTAACCCTAACACTATCCTAGGCCTGATGATAACCCTAACCCTAACCCTAACACTATCCTAGGGTTTATGTTAACCCTAACCCTAACACTATCCTAGGGCTGATGCTAACCCTAACCCTAACCCTAACACTATCCTAGGGCTGATGCTAACCCTAACACTAACACTATCCTAGGGCTGATGCTAACCCTAACCCTAACCCTAACACTCTCCAAGGGCTGATGCTAACCCTAACCCTAACCCTAACACTAACCTACGGCTGATGCTAACCCTAACCCTAACCCTAACACTATCCTAGGGCTGATGCTAACCCTAACCCTAACACTATTCTAGGCCTGAAGCTAACCCTAACCCTAACCCTAACACTATCCTAGGGCTGATGCTAACCCAAACCCTAACACTATCCTAGGGCTGATGCTAACCCTAACCCTAACCCTAACTCTATCCTAGCGTTGATGCTAACCCTAACCCTAACACTATCCTAGGCCTGATGCTAACCCTATCCCTAACCCTAACACTCTCCTAGGGCTAAGGCTAACCCTAACCCTAACACTATCCTAGGGCTGATGCTAACCCTAACCCTAACCCAAACACTATCCTAGGGTTGATGCTAACCCTAACCCTAACACTATCCTAGGGCTGATGCTAACCCTAACCCTAACCCTAACACTATCCTTGGGCTGATGCTAACCCTAACCCTAACACTATCCTGGGCCTGATGCTAACCCTAACCCTAACCCTAACACTATCATAGGTCTGATGCTAACCCTAACCCTAACACTATCCTTGGGCTGATGCTAAACCTAACCCTAACCCTAACACTATCCTAGGGCAGATGCTACCCCTAACGCTAACCCTAACACTATCCTTGAACTGATGCTAACACTAACCCTAACCCTAACACTATCCTAGGCCTGATGATAACCCTAACCCTAACCCTAACACTATCCTAGGGTTTATGTTAACCCTAACCCTAACACTCTCCTAGGGCTGATGCTAACCCTATCCCTAACCCTAACACTATCCTAGGGCTGATGCTAACCCTAACACTAACACTATCCTAGGGCTGATGCTAACCCTAACCCTAACCCAAACATTATCCTAGGGCGGATGCTAACCCTAACCCTAACCCTAACACTATCCTAGGGCTGATGCTAACCCTAACACTAACACTATCCTAGGCCTGATGCTAACCCTAACCCTAACCCTAACACTATCCTAGGGCTGATGCTAACCCTAAGCCTAACACTATCCTAGGGCGGATGCTAACCCTAACCCTAACCCTAACACTATCCTAGGGCTGATGCTAACCCTAACACTAACACTATCCTAGGGCTGATGCTAACCCTAACCGTAACCCTAACATTATCCTAGGCCTGATGCTAACCCTAACCCTAACTCTAACACTATCTTAGGGCTGAGGCTAACCCTAACCCTAACACTATCCTAGGGCTGATGCTAACCCTAACCCTAACCCTAACACTATCCTAGGGCTGATGCTAACCCTAACCCTAATACTATCCTAGGGCTGATGCTAACCCTAACCCTAACAACATCCTAGGGCTGATGCTAACCCTAACCCTAACGCTAACACTCTCCAAGGGCTGATGCTAACCCTAACCCTAACACTAACACTATCCTAGGGCTGATGCTAACCCTAACCCTAACCCTAACACTATCCTAGGGCTGATGCTAACCCTAACGCTAACCCTAACACTGTCCTTGAACTGATGCTAACCCTAACCCTAACCCTAACACTATCCTAGGCCTGATGATAACCCTAACCCTAACCCTAACACTATCCTAGGGTTTATGTTAACCCTAACCCTAACACTATCCTAGGGCTGATGCTAACCCTAACCCTAACCCTAACACTATCCTAGGGCTGATGCTAACCCTAACCCTAACACTATCCTAGGGCTGATGCTAACCCTAACCCTAACCCTAACACTATCCTAGGGTTGATGCTGACCCTAACCCTAACACTATCCTAGGGCTGATGCTAACCTTAACCCTAACCCTAACACTATCCTAGGGCTGATGCTAACCCTAACGCTAACACTATCCTAGGGCTGATGCTAACCCTAACCCTAACCCTAACACTAACCTAGGGCTGATGCTAACCCTAACACTAACACTATCCTGGGGCTGATGCTAACCCTAACCCTAACCCTAACACTATCCTAGGGCTGATGCTAACCCTAACCCTAACACTATCCTAGGGCTGATGCTAACCATAACCCTAACCCTAACACTATCCTAGGGCTGATGCTAACCCTAACCCTAACACTATCCTAGGGCTGATGCTAACCCTAACACTAACACTATCCTAGGGCGGATGCTAACCCTAACCCTAACACTAACACTATCCTAGGGCTGATGCTAACCCTAACACTAACACTATCCTATGGCTGATGCTAACCCTAACCCTAACCCTAACATTATCCTAGGGCTGATGCTAACCCTAACCCTAACTCTAACACTATCTTAGGGCTGAGGCTAACCCTAACACGAACACTATCCTAGGGCGGATGCTAACCCTAACCCTAACCCTAACACTATCCTAGGGCTGATGCTAACCCTAACACTAACACTATCCTAGGGCTGATGCTAACCCTAACCCTAACCCTAACATTATCCTAGGGCTGATGCTAACCCTAACCCTAACCCTAACACTATCCTAGGGCTGATGCTAACCCTAACCCTAACACTATCCTAGGGCTGATGCTAACCCTAACCCTAACCCTAACACTATCCTAGGGCTGATGCTAACCCTAACACTAACACTATCCTAGAGCTGATGCTAACCCTAACCCTAACCCTAACATTATCCTAGGGCGGATGCTAACCCTAACCCTAACCCTAACACTATCCTAGGGCTGATGCTAACCCTAACACTAACACTATCCTAGGCCTGATGCTAACCCTAACCCTAACCCTAACACTATCCTAGGGCTAATGCTAACCCTAACCCTAACCCTAACACTATCCTAGGGCTGATGCTAACCCTAACACTAACACTATCCTAGGGCTGATGCTAACCCTAACCCTAACCCTAACATTATCCTAGGGCGGATGCTAACCCTAACCCTTACCCTAACACTATCCTAGGGCTGATGCTAACCCTAACACTAACACTATCCTAGGCCTGATGCTAACCCTAACCCTAACCCTAACACTATCCTAGGGCTAATGCTAACCCTAACCCTAACACTATCCTAGGGCTGATGCTCACCCTAACACTAACACTATCCTAGGGCTGATGCTAACCCTAACCCTAACCCTAACACTCTCCAAGGGCTGATGCTAACCCTAACCCTAACCCTAACACTATCCTAGGGCTGATGCTAACCCTAACCCTAACTCTAACACTATCTTAGGGCTGAGGCTAACCCTAACCCTAACACTATCCTACGGCTGATGCTAACCCTAACCCTAACCCTAACACTATCCTAGGGCTGATGCTAACCCTAACCCTAACACTATCCTAGGGCTGATGCTAACCCTAACCCTAACAACATCCTAGGGCTGATGCTAACCCTAACCCTAACGCTAACACTCTCCAAGGGCTGATGCTAACCCTAACCCTAACCCTAACACTATCCTAGGGCTGATGCTAACCCTAACCCTAACCCTAACACTATCCTAGGGCTGATGCTAACCCTAACGCTAACCCTAACACTGTCCTTGAACTGATGCTAACCCTAACCCTAACCCTAACACTATCCTAGGCCTGATGATAACCCTAACTCTAACCCTAACACTATCCTAGGGTTTATGTTAACCCTAACCCTAACACTATCCTAGGGCTGATGCTAACCCTAACCCTAACCCTAACACTATCCTAGGGCTGATGCTAACCCTAACCCTAACACTATCCTAGGGCTGATGCTAACCCTAACCCTAACCCTAACACTATCCTAGGGTTGATGCTAACCCTAACCCTAACACTATCCTAGGGCTGATGCTAAACCTAACCCTAACCCTAACACTATCCTAGGGCTGATGCTAACCCTAACGCTAACACTATCCTAGGGCTGATGCTAACCCTAACCCTAACCCTAACACTAACCTAGGGCTGATGCTAACCCTAACCCTAACACTATCCTGGGGCTGATGCTAACCCTAACCCTAACCCTAACACTATCCTAGGGCTGATGCTAACCCTAACCCTAACACTATCCTAGGGCTGATGCTAACCATAACCCTAACCCTAACACTATCCTAGGGCTGATGCTAACCCTAACCCTAACACTATCCTAGGGCTGATGCTAACCCTAACACTAACACTATCCTAGGGCGGATGCTAACCCTAACCCTAACACTAACACTATCCTAGGGCTGATGCTAACCCTAACACTAACACTATCCTAGGGCTGATGCTAACCCTAACCCTAACCCTAACATTATCCTAGGGCTGATGCTAACCCTAACCCTAACTCTAACACTATCTTAGGGCTGAGGCTAACCCTAACACGAACACTATCCTAGGGCGGATGCTAACCCTAACCCTAACCCTAACACTATCCTAGGGCTGATGCTAACCCTAACACTAACACTATCCTAGGGCAGATGCTAACCCTAACCCTAACCCTAACACTCTCCAAGGGCTGAGGCTAACCCTAACCCTAACCCTAACACTATCCTAGGGCTGATGCTAACCCTAACCCTAACACTATCCTAGGGCTGATGCTAACCCTAACCCTAACCCTAACACTATCCTAGGGTTGATGCTAACCGTAACCCTAACACTATCCTAGGGCTGATGCTAACCCTAACCCTAACCCTAACACTATCTTAGGGCTGATGTTAACCCTAACCCCAACACTATCCTAGGGCTGATGCTAACCCTAACCCTAACCCTAACACTAACCTAGGGCTGATGCTAACCCTAACCCTAACACTATCCTAGGGCTGATGCTAACCCTAACCCTAACCCTAACACTATCCTAGGGCTGATGCTAACCCTAACCCTAACAGTATCCTAGGGCTGATGCTAACCCTAACCCTAACCCTAACACTATCCTAGGGCTGATGCTAACCCTAACACTAACACTATCCTAGGGCTGATGCTAACCCTAACCCTAACCCTAACACTATCCTAGGGCTGATGCTAACCCTAACCCTAACCCAAACACTATACTAGGGTTGATGCTAACCCTAGCCCTAACACTATCCTAGGGCTGATGCTAACCCTAACCCTAACCCTAACACTATACTTGGGCTGATGCTAACCCTAACCCTAACACTATCCTGGGCCTGATGGTAACCCTAACCCTAACCCTAACACTATCCTAGGGCTGATGCTAACCCTAACCCTAACACTATCCTTGGGCTGATGCTAACCCTAACCCTAACCCTAAAACTATCCTATGGCAGATGCTAACCCTAACGCTAACCCTAACACTATCCTTGAACTGATGCTAACCCTAACCCTAACCCTAACACTATCCTAGGCCTGATGATAACCCTAACCCTAACCCTAACACTATCCTAGGGTTTATGTTAACCCTAACCCTAACACTATCCTAGGGCTGATGCTAACCCTAACACTAACCCTAACACTATCCTAGGGCGGATGCTAACCCTAACCCTAACCCTAACACTATCCTAGGGCTGATGCTAACCCTAACACTAACACTATCCTAGAGCTGATGCTAACCCTAACCCTAACCCTAACATTATCCTAGGGCGGATGCTAACCCTAACCCTAACCCTAACACTATCCTAGGGCTGATGCTAACCCTAACACTAACACTATCCTAGGCCTGATGCTAATCCTAACCCTAACCCTAACACTATCCTAGGGCTAATGCTAACCCTAACCCTAACCCTAACACTATCCTAGGGCTGATGCTAACCCTAACACTAACACTATCCTAGGGCTGATGCTAACCCTAACCCTAACCCTAACATTATCCTAGGGCGGATGCTAACCCTAACCCTTACCCTAACACTATCCTAGGGCTGATGCTAACCCTAACACTAACACTATCCTAGGCCTGATGCTAACCCTAACCCTAACCCTAACACTATCCTAGGGCTAATGCTAACCCTAACCCTAACACTATCCTAGGGCTGATGCTCACCCTAACACTAACACTATCCTAGGGCTGATGCTAACCCTAACCCTAACCCTAACACTCTCCAAGGGCTGATGCTAACCCTAACCCTAACCCTAACACTATCCTAGGGCTGATGCTAACCCTAACCCTAACTCTAACACTATCTTAGGGCTGAGGCTAACCCTAACCCTAACACTATCCTACGGCTGATGCTAACCCTAACCCTAACCCTAACACTATCCTAGGGCTGATGCTAACCCTAACCCTAACACTATCCTAGGGCTGATGCTAACCCTAACCCTAACAACATCCTAGGGCTGATGCTAACCCTAACCCTAACGCTAACACTCTCCAAGGGCTGATGCTAACCCTAACCCTAACCCTAACACTATCCTAGGGCTGATGCTAACCCTAACCCTAACCCTAACACTATCCTAGGGCTGATGCTAACCCTAACGCTAACCCTAACACTGTCCTTGAACTGATGCTAACCCTAACCCTAACCCTAACACTATCCTAGGCCTGATGATAACCCTAACCCTAACCCTAACACTATCCTAGGGTTTATGTTAACCCTAACCCTAACACTATCCTAGGGCTGATGCTAACCCTATCCCTAACCCTAACACTATCCTAGGGCTGATGCTAACCCTAACCCTAACACTATCCTAGGGCTGATGCTAACCCTAACCCTAACCCTAACACTATCCTAGGGTTGATGCTAACCCTAACCCTAACACTATCCTAGGGCTGATGCTAACCTTAACCCTAACCCTAACACTAATCTAGGGCTGATGCTAACCCTAACGCTAACACTATCCTAGGGCTGATGCTAACCCTAACCCTAACCCTAACACTAACCTAGGGCTGATGCTAACCCTAACCCTAACACTATCCTGGGGCTGATGCTAACCATAACCCTAACCCTAACACTATCCTAGGGCTGATGCTAACCCTAACCCTAACACTATCCTAGGGCTGATGCTAACCATAACCCTAACCCTAACACTATCCTTGGGCTGATGCTAACACTAACCCTAACACTATCCTAGGGCTGATGCTAACCCTAACACTAACACTATCCTAGGGCGGATGCTAACCCTAACCCTAACACTAACACTATCCTAGGGCTGATGCTAACCCTAACACTAACACTATCCTAGGGCTGATGCTAACCCTAACCCTAACCCTAACATTATCCTAGGGCTGATGCTAACCCTAACCCTAACTCTAACACTATCTTAGGGCTGAGGCTAACCCTAACACGAACACTATCCTAGGGCGGATGCTAACCCTAACCCTAACCCTAACACTATCCTAGGGCTGATGCTAACCCTAACACTAACACTATCCTAGGGCTGATGCTAACCCTAACCCTAACCCTAACATTATCCTAGGGCTGATGCTAACCCTAACCCTAACCCTAACACTATCCTAGGGCTGATGCTAACCCTAACCCTAACACTATCCTAGGGCTGATGCTAACCCTAACCCTAACCCTAACACTATCCTAGGGCTGATGCTAACCCTAACCCTAACACTATCCTAGGGCTGATGCTAACCCTAACCCTAAACCTAACACTATCCTAGGGGGGATGCTAACCCTAACCCTAACCCTAACACTATCCTAGGGCTGATGCTAACCCTAACACTAACACTATCCTAGGGCAGATGCTAACCCTAACCCTAACCCTAACACTCTCCAAGGGCTGATGCTAACCCTAACCCTAACCCTAACACTATCCTAGGGCTGATGCTAACCCTAACCCTAACACTATCCTAGGGCTGATGCTAACCCTAACCCTAACCCTAACACTATCCTAGGGTTGATGCTAACCGTAACCCTAACACTATCCTAGGGCTGATGCTAACCCTAACCCTAACCCTAACACTATCTTAGGGCTGATGTTAACCCTAACCCCAACACTATCCTAGGGCTGATGCTAACCCTAACCCTAACCCTAACACTAACCTAGGGCTGATGCTAACCCTAACCCTAACACTATCCTAGGGCTGATGCTAACCCTAACACTAACACTATCCTAGGGCTGATGCTAACCCAAACCCTAAACCTAACACTATCCTAGGGCTGATGCTAACCCTAACCCTAACACTAACACTATCCTAGGGCTGATGCTAACCCTAACACTAACACTATCCTAGGGCTGATGCTAACCCTAACACTAACACTATCCTAGGGCGGATGCTAACCCTAACCCTAACCATAACACTATCCTAGGGCTGATGCTAACCCTAACCCTAACCCTAACACTATCCTAGGGCTGATGCTAACCCTAACCCTAACACTATCCTAGGGCTGATGCTAACCCAAACCCTAAACCTAACACTATCCTAGGGGGGATGCTAACCCTAACCCTAACCCTAACACTATCCTAGGGCTGATGCTAACCCTAACACTAACACTATCCTAGGGCAGATGCTAACCCTAACCCTAACCCTAACACTCTCCAAGGGCTGATGCTAACCCTATCCCTAACCCTAACACTATCCTAGGGCTGATGCTAACCCTAACCCTAACACTATCCTAGGGCTGATGCTAACTCTAACCCTAACCCTAACACTATCCTAGGGTTGATGCTAACCGTAACCCTAACACTATCCTAGGGCTGATGCTAACCCTAACCCTAACCCTAACACTATCTTAGGGCTGATGTTAACCCTAACCCCAACACTATCCTAGGGCTGATGCTAACCCTAACCCTAACCCTAACACTAACCTAGGGCTGATGCTAACCCTAACCCTAACACTATCCTAGGGCTGATGCTAACCCTAACCCTAACCCTAACACTATCCTAGGGCTGATGCTAACCCTAACCCTAACAGTATCCTAGGGCTGATGCTAACCCTAACCCTAACCCTAACACTATCCTAGGGCTGATGCTAAC
The DNA here is from genome assembly GCF_020740605.2 of Lemur catta. Taxonomy (NCBI): domain Eukaryota; kingdom Metazoa; phylum Chordata; class Mammalia; order Primates; family Lemuridae; genus Lemur; species Lemur catta. The sequence goes on from NC_059134.1 coordinate 3,911,775, forward strand.
CCTAACACTAACACTATCCTAGGGCTGATGCTAACCCTAACCCTAACCCTAACACTATCCTAGGGCTGATGCTAACCCTAACCCTAACCAAAACACTATACTAGGGTTGATGCTAACCCTAGCCCTAACACTATCCTAGGGCTGATGCTAACCCTAACCCTAACCCTAACACTATACTTGGGCTGATGCTAACCCTAACCCTAACACTATCCTGGGCCTGATGGTAACCCTAACCCTAACCCTAACACTATCCTAGGGCTGATGCTAACCCTAACCCTAACACTATCCTTGGGCTGATGCTAACCCTAACCCTAACCCTAACACTATCCTAGGGCAGATGCTAACCCTAACGCTAACCCTAACAGTATCCTTGAACTGATGCTACCCCTAACCCTAACCCTAACACTATCCTAGGCCTGATGATAACCCTAACCCTAACCCTAACACTATCCTAGGGTTTATGTTAACCCTAACCCTAACACTATCCTAGGGCTGATGCTAACCCTAACACTAACCCTAACACTATCCTAGGGCGGATGCTAACCCTAACCCTAACCCTAACACTGTCCTAGGGCTGATGCTAACCCTAACACTAACACTATCCTAGAGCTGATGCTAACCCTAACCCTAACCCTAACATTATCCTAGGGCGGATGCTAACCCTAACCCTAACCCTAACACTATCCTAGGGCTGATGCTAACCCTAACACTAACACTATCCTAGGCCTGATGCTAACCCTAACCCTAACCCTAACACTATCCTAGGGCTAATGCTAACCCTAACCCTAACCCTAACACTATCCTAGGGCTGATGCTAACCCTAACACTAACACTATCCTAGGGCTGATGCTAACCCTAACCCTAACCCTAACATTATCCTAGGGCGGATGCTAACCCTAACCCTTACCCTAACACTATCCTAGGGCTGATGCTAACCCTAACACTAACACTATCCTAGGCCTGATGCTAACCCTAACCCTAACCCTAACACTATCCTAGGGCTAATGCTAACCCTAACCCTAACACTATCCTAAGGCTGATGCTCACCCTAACACTAACACTATCCTAGGGCTGATGCTAACCCTAACCCTAACCCTAACACTCTCCAAGGGCTGATGCTAACCCTAACCCTAACCCTAACACTATCCTAGGGCTGATGCTAACCCTAACCCTAACTCTAACACTATCTTAGGGCTGAGGCTAACCCTAACCCTAACACTATCCTACGGCTGATGCTAACCCTAACCCTAACCCTAACACTATCCTAGGGCTGATGCTAACCCTAACCCTAACACTATCCTAGGGCTGATGCTAACCCTAACCCTAACAACATCCTAGGGCTGATGCTAACCCTAACCCTAACGCTAACACTCTCCAAGGGCTGATGCTAACCCTAACCCTAACCCTAACACTATCCTAGGGCTGATGCTAACCCTAACCCTAACCCTAACACTATCCTAGGGCTGATGCTAACCCTAACGCTAACCCTAACACTGTCCTTGAACTGATGCTAACCCTAACCCTAACCCTAACACTATCCTAGGCCTGATGATAACCCTAACCCTAACCCTAACACTATCCTAGGGTTTATGTTAACCCTAACCCTAACCCTATCCTAGGGCTGATGCTAACCCTAACCCTAACCCTAACACTATCCTAGGGCTGATGCTAACCCTAACCCTAACACTATCCTAGGGCTGATGCTAACCCTAACCCTAACCCTAACACTATCCTAGGGTTGATGCTAACCCTAACCCTAACACTATCCTAGGGCTGATGCTAACCCTAACCCTAACCCTAACACTATCCTAGGGCTGATGCTAACCCTAACGCTAACACTATCCTAGGGCTGATGCTAACCCTAACCCTAACCCTAACACTAACCTAGGGCTGATGCTAACCCTAACCCTAACACTATCCTGGGGCTGATGCTAACCCTAACCCTAACCCTAACACTATCCTAGGGCTGATGCTAACCCTAACCCTAACACTATCCTAGGGCTGATGCTAACCATAACCCTAACCCTAACACTATCCTAGGGCTGATGCTAACCCTAACCCTAACACTATCCTAGGGCTGATGCTAACCCTAACACTAACACTATCCTAGGGCGGATGCTAACCCTAACCCTAACACTAACACTATCCTAGGGCTGATGCTAACCCTAACACTAACACTATCCTAGGGCTGATGCTAACCCTAACCCTAACCCTAACATTATCCTAGGGCTGATGCTAACCCTAACCCTAACTCTAACACTATCTTAGGGCTGAGGCTAACCCTAACACGAACACTATCCTAGGGCGGATGCTAACCCTAACCCTAACCCTAACACTATCCTAGGGCTGATGCTAACCCTAACACTAACACTATCCTAGGGCAGATGCTAACCCTAACCCTAACCCTAACACTCTCCAAGGGCTGATGCTAACCCTAACCCTAACCCTAACACTATCCTAGGGCTGATGCTAACCCTAACCCTAACACTATCCTAGGGCTGATGCTAACCCTAACCCTAACCCTAACACTATCCTAGGGTTGATGCTAACCGTAACCCTAACACTATCCTAGGGCTGATGCTAACCCTAACCCTAACCCTAACACTATCTTAGGGCTGATGTTAACCCTAACCCCAACACTATCCTAGGGCTGATGCTAACCCTAACCCTAACCCTAACACTAACCTAGGGCTGATGCTAACCCTAACCCTAACACTATCCTAGGGCTGATGCTAACCCTAACCCTAACCCTAACACTATCCTAGGGCTGATGCTAACCCTAACCCTAACAGTATCCTAGGGCTGATGCTAACCCTAACCCTAACCCTAACACTATCCTAGGGCTGATGCTAACCCTAACACTAACACTATCCTAGGGCTGATGCTAACCCTAACCCTAACCCTAACACTATCCTAGGGCTGATGCTAACCCTAACCCTAACCCAAACACTATACTAGGGTTGATGCTAACCCTAGCCCTAACACTATCCTAGGGCTGATGCTAACCCTAACCCTAACCCTAACACTATACTTGGGCTGATGCTAACCCTAACCCTAACACTATCCTGGGCCTGATGGTAACCCTAACCCTAACCCTAACACTATCCTAGGGCTGATGCTAACCCTAACCCTAACACTATCCTTGGGCTGATGCTAACCCTAACCCTAACCCTAACACTATCCTAGGGCAGATGCTAACCCTAACGCTAACCCTAACACTATCCTTGAACTGATGCTAACCCTAACCCTAACCCTAACACTATCCTAGGCCTGATGATAACCCTAACCCTAACCCTAACACTATCCTAGGGTTTATGTTAACCCTAACCCTAACACTATCCTAGGGCTGATGCTAACCCTAACACTAACCCTAACACTATCCTAGGGCGGATGCTAACCCTAACCCTAACCCTAACACTATCCTAGGGCTGATGCTAACCCTAACACTAACACTATCCTAGAGCTGATGCTAACCCTAACCCTAACCCTAACATTATCCTAGGGCGGATGCTAACCCTAACCCTAACCCTAACACTATCCTAGGGCTGATGCTAACCCTAACACTAACACTATCCTAGGGCTGATGCTAACCCTAACCCTAACCCTAACATTATCCTAGGGCGGATGCTAACCCTAACCCTTACCCTAACACTATCCTAGGGCTGATGCTAACCCTAACACTAACACTATCCTAGGCCTGATGCTAACCCTAACCCTAACCCTAACACTATCCTAGGGCTAATGCTAACCCTAACCCTAACACTATCCTAGGGCTGATGCTCACCCTAACACTAACACTATCCTAGGGCTGATGCTAACCCTAACCCTAACCCTAACACTCTCCAAGGGCTGATGCTAACCCTAACCCTAACCCTAACACTATCCTAGGGCTGATGCTAACCCTAACCCTAACTCTAACACTATCTTAGGGCTGAGGCTAACCCTAACCCTAACACTATCCTACGGCTGATGCTAACCCTAACCCTAACCCTAACACTATCCTAGGGCTGATGCTAACCCTAACCCTAACACTATCCTAGGGCTGATGCTAACCCTAACCCTAACAACATCCTAGGGCTGATGCTAACCCTAACCCTAACGCTAACACTCTCCAAGGGCTGATGCTAACCCTAACCCTAACCCTAACACTATCCTAGGGCTGATGCTAACCCTAACCCTAACCCTAACACTATCCTAGGGCTGATGCTAACCCTAACGCTAACCCTAACACTGTCCTTGAACTGATGCTAACCCTAACCCTAACCCTAACACTATCCTAGGCCTGATGATAACCCTAACCCTAACCCTAACACTATCCTAGGGTTTATGTTAACCCTAACCCTAACACTATCCTAGGGCTGATGCTAACCCTAACCCTAACCCTAACACTATCCTAGGGCTGATGCTAACCCTAACCCTAACACTATCCTAGGGCTGATGCTAACCCTAACCCTAACCCTAACACTATCCTAGGGTTCATGCTAACCCTAACCCTAACACTATCCTAGGGCTGATGCTAACCTTAACCCTAACCCTAACACTATCCTAGGGCTGATGCTAACCCTAACGCTAACACTATCCTAGGGCTGATGCTAACCCTAACCCTAACCCTAACACTAACCTAGGGCTGATGCTAACCCTAACCATAACACTATCCTGGGGCTGATGCTAACCATAACCCTAACCCTAACACTATCCTAGGGCTGATGCTAACCCTAACCCTAACACTATCCTAGGGCTGATGCTAACCATAACCCTAACCCTAACACTATCCTAGGGCTGATGCTAACACTAACGCTAACACTATCCTAGGGCTGATGCTAACCCTAACACTAACACTATCCTAGGGCGGATGCTAACCCTAACCCTAACACTAACACTATCCTAGGGCTGATGCTAACCCTAACACTAACACTATCCTAGGGCTGATGCTAACCCTAACCCTAACCCTAACATTATCCTAGGGCTGATGCTAACCCTAACCCTAACTCTAACACTATCTTAGGGCTGAGGCTAACCCTAACACTAACACTATCCTAGGGCGGATGCTAACCCTAACCCTAACCCTAACACTATCCTAGGGCTGATGCTAACCCTAACACTAACACTATCCTAGGGCTGATGCTAACCCTAACCCTAACCCTAACATTATCCTAGGGCTGATGCTAACCCTAACCCTAACCCTAACACTTTCCTAGGGCTGATGCTAACCATAACCCTAACACTATCCTAGGGCTGATGCTAACCCTAACCCTAACCCTAACACTATCCTAGGGCTGATGCTAACCCTAACCCTAACACTATCCTAGGGCTGATGCTAACCCTAACCCTAAACCTAACACTATCCTAGGGGGGATGCTAACCCTAACCCTAACCCTAACACTATCCTAGGGCTGATGCTAACCCTAACACTAACACTATCCTAGGGCAGATGCTAACCCTAACCCTAACCCTAACACTCTCCAAGGGCTGATGCTAACCCTAACCCTAACCCTAACACTATCCTAGGGCTGATGCTAACCCTAACCCTAACACTATCCTAGGGCTGATGCTAACCCTAACCCTAACCCTAACACTATCCTAGGGTTGATGCTAACCGTAACCCTAACACTATCCTAGGGCTGATGCTAACCCTAACCCTAACCCTAACACTATCTTAGGGCTGATGTTAACCCTAACCCCAACACTATCCTAGGGCTGATGCTAACCCTAACCCTAACCCTAACACTAACCTAGGGCTGATGCTAACCCTAACCCTAACACTATCCTAGGGCTGATGCTAACCCTAACCCTAACCCTAACACTATCCTAGGGCTGATGCTAACCCTAACCCTAACAGTATCCTAGGGCTGATGCTAACCCTAACCCTAACCCTAACACTATCCTAGGGCTGATGCTAACCCTAACACTAACACTATCCTAGGGCTGATGCTAACCCTAACCCTAACCCTAACACTATCCTAGGGCTGATGCTAACCCTAACCCTAACCCAAACACTATACTAGGGTTGATGCTAACCCTAGCCCTAACACTATCCTAGGGCTGATGCTAACCCTAACCCTAACCCTAACACTATACTTGGGCTGATGCTAACCCTAACCCTAACACTATCCTGGGCCTGATGGTAACCCTAACCCTAACCCTAACCTTATCGTAGGGCTGATGCTAACCCTAACCCTAACACTATCCTAGGGCTGATGCTAACCCTAACCCTAACACTATCCTAGGGCTGATGCTAACCATAACCCTAACCCTAACACTATCCTAGGGCTGATGCTAACACTAACCCTAACACTATCCTAGGGCTGATGCTAACCCTAACACTAACACTATCCTAGGGCGGATGCTAACCCTAACCCTAACACTAACACTATCCTAGGGCTGATGCTAACCCTAACACTAACACTATCCTAGGGCTGATGCTAACCCTAACCCTAACCCTAACATTATCCTAGGGCTGATGCTAACCCTAACCCTAACTATAACACTATCTTAGGGCTGAGGCTAACCCTAACACGAACACTATCCTAGGGCGGATGCTAACCCTAACCCTAACCCTAACACTATCCTAGGGCTGATGCTAACCCTAACACTAACACTATCCTAGGGCTGATGCTAACCCTAACCCTAACCCTAACATTATCCTAGGGCTGATGCTAACCCTAACCCTAACCCTAACACTCTCCAAGGGCTGATGCTAACCCTAACCCTAACCCTAACACTATCCTAGTGCTGATGCTAACCCTAACCCTAACTCTAACACTATCTTAGGGCTGAGGCTAACCCTAACCCTAACACTATCCTACGGCTGATGCTAACCCTAACCCTAACCCTAACACTATCCTAGGGCTGATGCTAACCCTAACCCTAACACTATCCTAGGCCTGATGCTAACCCTAACCCTAACCCTAACACTATCCTAGGGCTGATGCTAACCCAAACCCTAACACTATCCTAGGGCTGATGCTAACCCTAACCCTAACCCTAACACTATCCTAGGGCTGATGCTAACCCTAACCCTAACTCTAACACTATCTTAGGGCTGAGGCTAACCCTAACCCTAACACTGTCCTAGGGCTGATGCTAACCCGAACCCTAACCCTAACACTATCCTAGGGCTGATGCTAACCCTAACCATAACACGATCCTAGGCCTGATGCTAACCCTAACCCTAACCCTAACTCTATCCTAGCGTTGATGCTAACCCTAACCCTAACACTATCCTAGGCCTGATGCTAACCCTATCCCTAACCCTAACACTCTCCTAGGGCTAAGGCTAACCCTAACCCTAACACTATCCTAGGGCTGATGCTAACCCTAACCCTAACCCAAACACTATCCTAGGGTTGACGCTAACCCTAACCCTAACACTATCCTAGCGCTGATGCTAACCCTAACCCTAACCCTAACACTATCCTTGGGCTGATGCTAACCCTAACCCTAACACTATCTTGGGCCTGATGCTAACCCTAACCCTAACCCTAACACTATCATAGGGCTGATGCTAACCCTAACCCTAACACTATCCTTGGGCTGATGCTAACCCTAACCCTAACCCTAACACTATCCTAGGGCAGATGCTAACCCTAACGCTAACGCTAACACTATCCTTGAACTGATGCTAACCCTAACCCTAACCCTAACACTATCCTAGGCCTGATGATAACCCTAACCCTAACCCTAACACTATCCTAGGGTTTATGTTAACCCTAACCCTAACACTCTCCTAGGGCTGATGCTAACCCTAACCCTAACCCTAACACTATCATAGGGCTGATGCTAACCCTAACACTAACACTATCCTAGGGCTGATGGTAACCCTAACCCTAACCCAAACATTATCCTAGGGCGGATGCTAACCCTAACCCTAACCCTAACACTATCCTAGGGCTGATGCTAACCCTAACACTAACACTATCCTAGGCCTGATGCTAACCCTAACCCTAACCCTAACACTATCCTAGGGCTGATGCTAACCCTAAGCCTAACACTATCCTAGGGCGGATGCTAACCCTAACCCTAACCCTAACACTATCCTAGGGCTGATGCTAACCCTAACACTAACACTATCCTAGGGCTGATGCTAACCCTAACCTTAACCCTAACATTATCCTAGGGCTGATGCTAACCCTAACCCTAACTCTAACACTATCTTAGGGCTGAGGCTAACCCTAACCCTAACACTATCCTACGGCTGATGCTAACCCTAACCCTAACCCTAACACTATCCTAGGGCTGATGCTCACCCTAACCCTAACACTATCCTAGGGCTGATGCTAACCCTAACCCTAACCCTAACACTATCCTAGGGCTGATGCTAACCCTAACACTAACACTATCCTAGGGCTGATGCTAACCCTAACCCTAACCCTAACACTATCCTAGGGCTGATGCTAACCCTAACCCTAACACTATCCTAGGGCTGATGCTAACCATAACCCTAACCCTAACACTATCCTAGGGCTGATGCTAACCCTAACCCTAACACTATCCTAGGGCTGATGCTAACCCTAACACTAACACTATCCTAGGGCGGATGCTAACCCTAACCCTAACCCTAACACTATCCTAGGGCTGATGCTAACCCTAACACTAACACTATCCTAGGGCTGATGCTAACCCTAACCCTAACCCTAACATTATCCTAGGTCTGATGCTAACCCTAACCCTAACCCTAACATTATCTTAGGGCTGATGTTAACCCTAACCCTAACACTATCCTAGGGCTGATGCTAACCCTAACCCTAACCCTAACACTAACCTAGGGCTGATGCTAACCCTAACCTTAACACTATCCTAGGGCTGATGCTAACCCTAACCCTAACCCTAACACTATCCTAGGGCTGATGCTAACCCTAACCCTAACACTATCCTAGGGCTGATGCTAACCCTAACACTAACACTATAATAGGGCTGATGCTAACCCTAACCCTAACCCTAACACTCTCCAAGGGCTGATGCTAACCCTAACCCTAACCCTAACACTATCCTACGGCTGATGCTAACCCTAACCCTAACCCTAACACTATCCTAGGGCTGATGCTAACCCTAACCCTAACACTATCCTAGGCCTGATGCTAACCCTAACCCTAACCCTAACACTATCCTAGGGCTTATGCTAACCCAAACCCTAACACTATCCTAGGGCTGATGCTAACCCTAACCCTAACCCTAACACTATCCTAGGGCTGATGCTAACCCTAACCCTAACTCTAACACTATCTTAGGGTTGAGGCTAACCCTAACCCTAACACTATCCTACGGCTGATGCTAACCCGAACCCTAACCCTAACACTATCCTAGGGCTGATGCTAACCCTAACCATAACACGATCCTAGGCCTGATGCTAACCCTAACCCTAACCCTAACTCTATCCTAGCGTTGATGCTAACCCTAACCCTAACACTATCCTAGGCCTGATGCTAACCCTATCCCTAACCCTAACACTCTCCTAGGGCTAAGGCTAACCCTAACCCTAACACTATCCTAGGGCTGATGCTAACCCTAACCCTAACCCAAACACTATCCTAGGGTTGATGCTAACCCTAACCCTAACACTATCCTAGGGCTGATGCTAACCCTAACCCTAACCCTAACACTATCCTTGGGCTGATGCTAACCCTAACCCTAACACTATCCTGGGCCTGATGCTAACCCTAACCCTAACCCTAACACTATCATAGGGCTGATGGTAACCCTAACCCTAACACTATCCTAGGCCTGATGCTAACCCTAATCCTAACACTATCCTAGGGCTGATGCTAACCCTAACCCTAACAATATCCTAGGGCTGATGCTAACCCTAACCCTAACGCTAACACTCTCCAAGGGCTGATGCTAACCCTAACCCTAACCCTAACACTATCCTAGGGCTGATGCTAACCCTAACCCTAACCCTAACACTATCCTAGGGCTGATGCTAACCCTAACGCTAACCCTAACACTGTCCTTGAACTGATGCTAACCCTAACCCTAACCCTAACACTATCCTAGGCCTGATGATAACCCTAACCCTAACCCTAACACTATCCTAGGGCTGATGCTAACCCTAACCCTAACACTATCCTAGGGCTGATGCTAACCCTAACCCTAACACTAACACTATCCTAGGGCTGATGCTAACCCAAACACTAACACTATCCTAGGGCTGATGCTAACCCTAACCCTAACCCTAACACTCTCCAAGGGCTGATGCTAACCCTAACCCTAACCCTAACACTATCCTAGGGCTGATGCTAACCCTAACCCTAACACTATCCTAGGGCTGATGCTAACCCTAACCCTAACCCTAACACTATCCTAGGGTTGATGCTAACCCTAACCCTAACACTATCCTAGGGCTCATGCTAACCTTAACCCTAACCCTAACACTATGCTAGGGCTGATGCTAACCCTAACCCTAACACTATCCTAGGGCTCATGCTAACCTTAACCCTAACCCTAACACTATGCTAGGGCTGATGCTAACCCTAACACTAACACTATCCTAGGGCGGATGCTAACCCTAACCCTAACCCTAACACTATCCTAGGGCTGATGCTAACCCTAACACTAACACTATCCTAGGGCTGATGCTAACCCTAACCCTAACCCTAACATTATCCTAGGGCTGATGCTAACCCTAACCCTAACCCTAACATTATCTTAGGGCTGATGTTAACCCTAACCCTAACAATATCCTAGGGCTGATGCTAACCCTAACCCTAACCCTAACACTAACCTAGGGCTGATGCTAACCCTAACGCTAACACTATCCTAGGGCTGATGCTAACCCTAACCCTAACCCTAACACTATCCTAGGGCTGATGCTAACCCTAACCCTAACACTATCCTAGGGCTGATGCTAACCCTAACACTAACACTATCCTAGGGCTGATGCTAACCCTAACCCTAACCCTAACACTCTCCAAGGGCTGATGCTAACCCTAACCCTAACCCTAACACTATCCTATGGCTGATGCTAACCCTAAACCTAACCCTAACACTATCCTAGGGCTGATGCTAACCCTAACCCTAACACTATCCTAGGCCTGATGCTAACCCTAACCCTAACCCTAACACTATCCTAGGGCTTATGCTAACCCAAACCCTAACACTATCCTAGGGCTGATGCTAACCCTAACCCTAACCCTAACACTATCCTAGGGCTGATGCTAACCCTAACCCTAACTCTAACACTATCTTAGCGTTGAGGCTAACCCTAACCCTAACACTATCCTACGGCTGATGCTAACCCGAACCCTAACCCTAACACTATCCTAGGGCTGATGCTAACCCTAACCATAACACGATCCTAGGCCTGATGCTAACCCTAACCCTAACCCTAACTCTATCCTAGCGTTGATGCTAACCCTAACCCTAACACTATCCTAGGCCTGATGCTAACCCTATCCCTAACCCTAACACTCTCCTAGGGCTAAGGCTAACCCTAACCCTAACACTATCCTAGGGCTGATGCTAACCCTAACCCTAACTCAAACACTATCCTAGGGTTGATGCTAACCCTAACACTAACACTATCCTAGGGCTGATGCTAACCCTAACCCTAACCCTAACACTATCCTTGGGCTGATGCTAACCCTAACCCTAACACTATCCTGGGCCTGATGCTAACCCTAACCCTAACCCTAACACTATCATAGGGCTGATGGTAACCCTAACCCTAACACTATCCTTGGGCTGATGCTAAACCTAACCCTAACCCTAACACTATCCTAGGGCAGATGCTAACCCTAACGCTAACCCTAACACTATCCTTGAACTGATGCTAACCCTAACCCTAACCCTAACACTATCCTAGGCCTGATGATAACCCTAACCCTAACCCTAACACTATCCTAGGGTTTATGTTAACCCTAACCCTAGCACTCTCCTAGGGCTGATGCTAACCCTAACCCTAACCCTAACACTATCCTAGGGCTGATGCTAACCCTAACACTAACACTATCCTAGGGCTGATGCTAACCCTAACCCTAACCCAAACATTATCCTAGGGCGGATGCTAACCCTAACCCTAACCCTAACACTATCCTAGGGCTGATGCTAACCCTAACACTAACACTATCCTAGGCCTGATGCTAACCCTAACCCTAACCCTAACACTATCCTAGGGCTGATGCTAACCCTAAGCCTAACACTATCCTATTGCGGATGCTAACCCTAACCCTAACCCTAACACTATCCTAGGGCTGATGCTAACCCTAACACTAACACTATCCTAGGGCTGATGCTAACCCTAACCTTAACCCTAACATTATCCTAGGGCTGATGCTAACCCTAACCCTAACTCTAACACTATCTTAGGGCTGAGGCTAACCCTAACCCTAACACTATCCTACGGCTGATGCTAACCCTAACCCTAACCCTAACACTATCCTAGGGCTGATGCTAACCCTAACCCTAACACTATCCTAGGGCTGATGCTAACCCTAACCCTAACCCTAACACTATCCTAGGGCTGATGCTAACCCTAACACTAACGCTATCCTAGGGCTGACGCTAACCCTAACCCTAACCCTAACATTATCCTAGGGCGGATGCTAACCCTAACCCTTACCCAAACACTATCCTAGGGCTGATGCTAACCCTAACACTAACACTATCCTAGGCCTCATGCTAACCCTAACCCTAACCCTAACACTATCCTAGGCCTGATGCTAACCCTAACCCTAACACTATCCTAGGGCTGATGCTAACCCTAACCCTAACAATATCCTAGGGCTGATGCTAACCCTAACCCTAACGCTAACACTCTCCAAGGGCTGATGCTAACCCTAACCCTAACCCTAACACTATCCTAGGGCTGATGCTAACCCTAACCCTAACACTAACACTATCCTAGGGCTGATGCTAACCCTAACCCTAACACTAACACTATCCTAGGGCTTATGCTAACCCAAACCCTAACACTATCCTAGGGCTGATGCTAACCCTAACCCTAACCCTAACACTATCCTAGGGCTGATGCTAACCCTAACCCTAACTCTAACACTATCTTAGGGTTGAGGCTAACCCTAACCCTAACACTATCCTACGGCTGATGCTAACCCGAACCCTAACCCTAACACTATCCTAGGGCTGATGCTAACCCTAACCATAACACGATCCTAGGCCTGATGCTAACCCTAACTCTAACCCTAACTCTATCCTAGCGTTGATGCTAACCCTATCCCTAACAATATCCTAGGCCTGATGCTAACCCTATCCCTAACCCTAACACTCTCCTAGGGCTAAGGCTAACCCTAACCCTAACACTATCCTAGGGCTGATGCTAACCCTAACCCTAACCCAAACACTATCCTAGGGTTGATGCTAACCCTAACCCTAACACTATCCTAGGGCTGATGCTAACCCTAACCCTAACCCTAACACTATCCTTGGGCTGATGCTAACCCTAACCCTAACACTATCCTGGGCCTGATGCTAACCCTAACCCTAACCCTAACACTATCATAGGGCTGATGGTAACCCTAACCCTAACACTATCCTTGGGCTGATGCTAAACCTAACCCTAACCCTAACACTATCCTAGGGCAGATGCTAACCCTAACGCTAACCCTAACACTATCCTTGAACTGATGCTAACCCTAACCCTAACCTTAACACTATCCTAGGCCTGATGATAACCCTAACCATAACCTTAACACTATCCTAGGGTTTATGTTAACCCTAACCCTAACACTCTCCTAGGGCTGATGCTAACCCTAACCCTAACCCTAACACTATCCTAGGGCTGATGCTAACCCTAACACTAACACTATCCTAGGGCTGATGCTAACCCTAACCCTAACCCAAACATTATCCTAGGGCGGATGCCAACCCTAACCCTAACCCTAACACTATCCTAGGGCTGATGCTAACCCTAACACTAACACTATCCTAGGCCTGATGCTAACCCTAACCCTAACCCTAACACTATCCTAGGGCTGATGCTAACCCTAAGCCTAACACTATCCTAGGGCGGATGCTAACCCTAACCCTAACCCTAACACTATCCTAGGGCTGATGCTAACCCTAACACTAACACTATCCTAGGGCTGATGCTAACCCTAACCTTAACCCTAACATTATCCTAGGGCTGATGCTAACCCTAACCCTAACTCTAACACTATCTTAGGGCTGAGGCTAACCCTAACCCTAACACTATCCTACGGCTGATGCTAACCCTAACCCTAACCCTAACACTATCCTAGGGCTGATGCTAACCCTAACCCTAACACTATCCTAGGGCTGATGCTAACCCTAACCCTAACCCTAACACTATCCTAGGGCTGATGCTAACCCTAACACTAACGCTATCCTAGGGCTGACGCTAACCCTAACCCTAACCCTAACATTATCCTAGGGCGGATGCTAACCCTAACCCTTACCCAAACACTATCCTAGGGCTGATGCTAACCCTAACACTAACACTATCCTAGGCCTCATGCTAACCCTAACCCTAACCCTAACACTATCCTAGGCCTGATGCTAACCGTAACCCTAACACTATCCTAGGGCTGATGCTAACCCTAACACTAACGCTATCCTAGGGCTGAGGCTAACCCTAACCCTAACCCTAACATTATCCTAGGGCGGATGCTAACCCTAACCCTTACCCAAACACTATCCTAGGGCTGATGCTAACCCTAACACTAACACTATCCTAGGCCTCATGCTAACCCTAACCCTAACCCTAACACTATCCTAGGCCTGATGCTAACCCTAACCCTAACACTATACTAGGGCTGATGCTAACCCTAACCCTAACAATATCCTAGGGCTGATGCTAACCCTAACCCTAACGCTAACACTCTCCAAGGGCTGATGCTAACCCTAACCCTAACCCTAACACTATCCTAGGGCTGATGCTAACCCTAACCCTAACCCTAACACTATCCTAGGGCTGATGCTAACCCTAACGCTAACCCTAACACTGTCCTTGAACTGATGCTAACCCTAACCCTAACCCTAACACTATCCTAGGCCTGATGATAACCCTAACCCTAACCCTAACACTATCCTAGGGTTTATGTTAACCCTAACCCTAACACTATCCTAGGGCTGATGCTAACCCTAACCCTAACCCTAACACTATCCTAGGGCTGATGCTAACCCAAACACTAACACTATCCTAGGGCTGATGCTAACCCTAACCCTAACCCTAACACTCTCCAAGGGCTGATGCTAACCCTAACCCTAACCCTAACACTATCCTAGGGCTGATGCTAACCCTAACCCTAACACTATCCTAGGGCTGATGCTAACCCTAACCCTAACCCTAACACTATCCTAGGGTTGATGCTAACCCTAACCCTAACACTATCCTAGGGCTCATGCTAACCTTAACCCTAACGCTAACACTATCCTAGGGCTGATGCTAACCCTAACGCTAACACTATCCTAGGGCTGATGCTAACCCTAACCCTAACCCAAACACTAACCTAGGGCTGATGCTAACCCTAACCCTAACACTATCCTGGGGCTCATGCTAACCCTAACCCTAACCCTAACACTATCCTAGGGCTGATGCTAACCCTAACCCTAACACTATCCTAGGGCTGATGCTAACCATAACCCTAACCCTAACACTATCCTAGGGCTGATGCTAACCCTAACCCTAACACTATCCTAGGGCTGATGCTAACCCTAACACTAACACTATCCTAGGGCGGATGCTAACCCTAACCCTAACCCTAACACTATCCTAGGGCTGATGCTAACCCTAACACTAACACTATCCTAGGGCTGATGCTAACCCTAACCCTAACCCTAACATTATCCTAGGGCTGATGCTAACCCTAACCCTAACCCTAACATTATCTTAGGGCTGATGTTAACCCTAACCCTAACACTATCCTAGGGCTGATGCTAACCCTAACCCTAACCCTAACACTAACCTAGGGCTGATGCTAACCCTAACACTAACACTATCCTCGGGCTGATGCTAACCCTAACCCTAACCCTAACACTATCCTAGGGCTGATGCTAACCCTAACCCTAACACTATCCTAGGGCTGATGCTAACCCTAACACTAACACTATCCTAGGGCGGATGCTAACCCTAACCCTAACCCTAACACTATCCTAGGGCTGATGCTAACCCTAACACTAACACTATCCTAGGGCTGATGCTAACCCTAACCCTAACCCTAACATTATCCTAGGGCTGATGCTAACCCTAACCCTAACTCTAAAACTATCTTAGGGCTGAGGCTAACCCTAACCCTAACACTATCCTACGGCTGATGCTAACCCTAACCCTAACCCTAACACTATCCTAGGGCTAATGCTAACCCTAACCCTAACACTATCCTAGGGCGGATGCTAACCCTAACCCTAACCCTAACACTATCCTAGGGCTGATGCTAACCCTAACCCTAACACTATCCTAGGGCTGATGCTAACCCTAACCCTAAACCTAACACTATCCTAGGGGGGATGCTAACACTAACCCTAACCCTAACACTATCCTAGGGCTGATGCTAACCCTAACACTAACACTATCCTAGGGCTGATGCTAACCCTAACCCTAACCCTAACACTCTCCAAGGGCTGATGCTAACCCTAACCCTAAACCTAACACTATCCTAGGGCTGATGCTAACCCTAACCCTAACACTATCCTAGGGCTGATGCTAACCCTAACCCTAACCCTAACACTATCCTAGGGTTGATGCTAACCGTAACCCTAACACTATCCTAGGGCTGATGCTAACCCTATCCCTAACCCTAACACTATCCTAGGGCTGATGCTAACCCTAACCCTAACAGTATCCTAGGGCTGATGCTAACCCTAACCCTAACCCTAACACTATCCTAGGGCTGATGCTAACCCTAACACTAACACTATCCTAGGGCTGATGCTAACCCTAACCCTAACCCTAACACTATCCTAGGGCTGATGCTAACCCTAACCCTAACCCAAACACTATACTAGGGTTGATGCTATCCCTAACCCTAACACTATCCTAGGGCTGATGCTAACCCTAACCCTAACCCTAACACTATCCTTGGGCTGATGCTAACCCTAACACTAACACTATCTTGGGCCTGATGGTAACCCTAACCCTAACCCTAACACTATCCTAGGGCTGATGCTAACCCTAACCCTAACACTATCCTTGGGCTGATGCTAACCCTAACCCTAACCCTAACACTATCCTAGGGCAGATGCTAACCCTAACGCTAACCCTAACACTATCCTTGAACTGATGCTAACCCTAACCCTAACCCTAACACTATCCTAGGCCTGATGATAACCCTAACCCTAACCCTAACACTATCCTAGGGTTTATGTTAACCCTAACCCTAACACTATCCTAGGGCTGATGCTAACCCTAACCCTAACCCTAACACTATCCTAGGGCGGATGCTAACCCTAACCCTAACCCTAACACTATCCTAGGGCTGATGCTAACCCTAACACTAACACTATCCTAGGGCTGATGCTAACCCTAACCCTAACCCTAACATTATCCTAGGGCGGATGCTAACCCTAACCCTAACCCTAACACTATCCTAGGGCTGATGCTAACCCTAACACTAACACTATCCTAGGCCTGATGCTAACCCTAACCCTAACCCTAACGCTATCCTAGGGCTAATGCTAACCCTAACCCTAACACTATCCTAGGGCTGATGCTCACCCTAACACTAACACTATCCTAGGGCTGATGCTAACCCTAACCCTAACCCTAACACTATCCTAGGGCTGATGCTAACCCTAACCCTAACTCTAACACTATCTTAGGGCTGAGGCTAACCCTAACCCTAACACTATCCTACGGCTGATGCTAACCCTAACCCTAACCCTAACACTATCCTAGGGCTGATGCTAACCCTAACCCTAACACTATCCTAGGCCTGATGCTAACCCTAACCCTAACCCTAACACTATCCTAGGGCTGATGCTAACCCAAACCCTAACACTATCCTAGGGCTGATGCTAACCCTAACCCTAACCCTAACACTATCATAGGGCTGATGGTAACCCTAACCCTAACACTATCCTTGGGCTGATGCTAAACCTAACCCTAACCCTAACACTATCCTAGGGCAGATGCTAACCCTAACGCTAACCCTAACACTATCCTTGAACTGATGCTAACCCTAACCCTAACCTTAACACTATCCTAGGCCTGATGATAACCCTAACCATAACCTTAACACTATCCTAGGGTTTATGTTAACCCTAACCCTAACACTCTCCTAGGGCTGATGCTAACCCTAACCCTAACCCTAACACTATCCTAGGGCTGATGCTAACCCTAACACTAACACTATCCTAGGGCTGATGCTAACCCTAACCCTAACCCAAACATTATCCTAGGGCGGATGCCAACCCTAACCCTAACCCTAACACTATCCTAGGGCTGATGCTAACCCTAACACTAACACTATCCTAGGCCTGATGCTAACCCTAACCCTAACCCTAACACTATCCTAGGGCTGATGCTAACCCTAAGCCTAACACTATCCTAGGGCGGATGCTAACCCTAACCCTAACCCTAACACTATCCTAGGGCTGATGCTAACCCTAACACTAACACTATCCTAGGGCTGATGCTAACCCTAACCTTAACCCTAACATTATCCTAGGGCTGATGCTAACCCTAACCCTAACTCTAACACTATCTTAGGGCTGAGGCTAACCCTAACCCTAACACTATCCTACGGCTGATGCTAACCCTAACCCTAACCCTAACACTATCCTAGGGCTGATGCTAACCCTAACCCTAACACTATCCTAGGGCTGATGCTAACCCTAACCCTAACCCTAACACTATCCTAGGGCTGATGCTAACCCTAACACTAACGCTATCCTAGGGCTGACGCTAACCCTAACCCTAACCCTAACATTATCCTAGGGCGGATGCTAACCCTAACCCTTACCCAAACACTATCCTAGGGCTGATGCTAACCCTAACACTAACACTATCCTAGGCCTCATGCTAACCCTAACCCTAACCCTAACACTATCCTAGGCCTGATGCTAACCGTAACCCTAACACTATCCTAGGGCTGATGCTAACCCTAACACTAACGCTATCCTAGGGCTGAGGCTAACCCTAACCCTAACCCTAACATTATCCTAGGGCGGATGCTAACCCTAACCCTTACCCAAACACTATCCTAGGGCTGATGCTAACCCTAACACTAACACTATCCTAGGCCTCATGCTAACCCTAACCCTAACCCTAACACTATCCTAGGCCTGATGCTAACCCTAACCCTAACACTATACTAGGGCTGATGCTAACCCTAACCCTAACAATATCCTAGGGCTGATGCTAACCCTAACCCTAACGCTAACACTCTCCAAGGGCTGATGCTAACCCTAACCCTAACCCTAACACTATCCTAGGGCTGATGCTAACCCTAACCCTAACCCTAACACTATCCTAGGGCTGATGCTAACCCTAACGCTAACCCTAACACTGTCCTTGAACTGATGCTAACCCTAACCCTAACCCTAACACTATCCTAGGCCTGATGATAACCCTAACCCTAACCCTAACACTATCCTAGGGTTTATGTTAACCCTAACCCTAACACTATCCTAGGGCTGATGCTAACCCTAACCCTAACCCTAACACTATCCTAGGGCTGATGCTAACCCAAACACTAACACTATCCTAGGGCTGATGCTAACCCTAACCCTAACCCTAACACTCTCCAAGGGCTGATGCTAACCCTAACCCTAACCCTAACACTATCCTAGGGCTGATGCTAACCCTAACCCTAACACTATCCTAGGGCTGATGCTAACCCTAACCCTAACCCTAACACTATCCTAGGGTTGATGCTAACCCTAACCCTAACACTATCCTAGGGCTCATGCTAACCTTAACCCTAACGCTAACACTATCCTAGGGCTGATGCTAACCCTAACGCTAACACTATCCTAGGGCTGATGCTAACCCTAACCCTAACCCAAACACTAACCTAGGGCTGATGCTAACCCTAACCCTAACACTATCCTGGGGCTCATGCTAACCCTAACCCTAACCCTAACACTATCCTAGGGCTGATGCTAACCCTAACCCTAACACTATCCTAGGGCTGATGCTAACCATAACCCTAACCCTAACACTATCCTAGGGCTGATGCTAACCCTAACCCTAACACTATCCTAGGGCTGATGCTAACCCTAACACTAACACTATCCTAGGGCGGATGCTAACCCTAACCCTAACCCTAACACTATCCTAGGGCTGATGCTAACCCTAACACTAACACTATCCTAGGGCTGATGCTAACCCTAACCCTAACCCTAACATTATCCTAGGGCTGATGCTAACCCTAACCCTAACCCTAACATTATCTTAGGGCTGATGTTAACCCTAACCCTAACACTATCCTAGGGCTGATGCTAACCCTAACCCTAACCCCAACACTAACCTAGGGCTGATGCTAACCCTAACACTAACACTATCCTCGGGCTGATGCTAACCCTAACCCTAACCCTAACACTATCCTAGGGCTGATGCTAACCCTAACCCTAACACTATCCTAGGGCTGATGCTAACCCTAACACTAACACTATCCTAGGGCGGATGCTAACCCTAACCCTAACCCTAACACTATCCTAGGGCTGATGCTAACCCTAACACTAACACTATCCTAGGGCTGATGCTAACCCTAACCCTAACCCTAACATTATCCTAGGGCTGATGCTAACCCTAACCCTAACTCTAAAACTATCTTAGGGCTGAGGCTAACCCTAACCCTAACACTATCCTACGGCTGATGCTAACCCTAACCCTAACCCTAACACTATCCTAGGGCTAATGCTAACCCTAACCCTAACACTATCCTAGGGCGGATGCTAACCCTAACCCTAACCCTAACACTATCCTAGGGCTGATGCTAACCCTAACCCTAACACTATCCTAGGGCTGATGCTAACCCTAACCCTAAACCTAACACTATCCTAGGGGGGATGCTAACACTAACCCTAACCCTAACACTATCCTAGGGCTGATGCTAACCCTAACACTAACACTATCCTAGGGCTGATGCTAACCCTAACCCTAACCCTAACACTCTCCAAGGGCTGATGCTAACCCTAACCCTAAACCTAACACTATCCTAGGGCTGATGCTAACCCTAACCCTAACACTATCCTAGGGCTGATGCTAACCCTAACCCTAACCCTAACACTATCCTAGGGTTGATGCTAACCGTAACCCTAACACTATCCTAGGGCTGATGCTAACCCTATCCCTAACCCTAACACTATCCTAGGGCTGATGCTAACCCTAACCCTAACAGTATCCTAGGGCTGATGCTAACCCTAACCCTAACCCTAACACTATCCTAGGGCTGATGCTAACCCTAACACTAACACTATCCTAGGGCTGATGCTAACCCTAACCCTAACCCTAACACTATCCTAGGGCTGATGCTAACCCTAACCCTAACCCAAACACTATACTAGGGTTGATGCTATCCCTAACCCTAACACTATCCTAGGGCTGATGCTAACCCTAACCCTAACCCTAACACTATCCTTGGGCTGATGCTAACCCTAACACTAACACTATCTTGGGCCTGATGGTAACCCTAACCCTAACCCTAACACTATCCTAGGGCTGATGCTAACCCTAACCCTAACACTATCCTTGGGCTGATGCTAACCCTAACCCTAACCCTAACACTATCCTAGGGCAGATGCTAACCCTAACGCTAACCCTAACACTATCCTTGAACTGATGCTAACCCTAACCCTAACCCTAACACTATCCTAGGCCTGATGATAACCCTAACCCTAACCCTAACACTATCCTAGGGTTTATGTTAACCCTAACCCTAACACTATCCTAGGGCTGATGCTAACCCTAACCCTAACCCTAACACTATCCTAGGGCGGATGCTAACCCTAACCCTAACCCTAACACTATCCTAGGGCTGATGCTAACCCTAACACTAACACTATCCTAGGGCTGATGCTAACCCTAACCCTAACCCTAACATTATCCTAGGGCGGATGCTAACCCTAACCCTAACCCTAACACTATCCTAGGGCTGATGCTAACCCTAACACTAACACTATCCTAGGCCTGATGCTAACCCTAACCCTAACCCTAACGCTATCCTAGGGCTAATGCTAACCCTAACCCTAACACTATCCTAGGGCTGATGCTCACCCTAACACTAACACTATCCTAGGGCTGATGCTAACCCTAACCCTAACCCTAACACTATCCTAGGGCTGATGCTAACCCTAACCCTAACTCTAACACTATCTTAGGGCTGAGGCTAACCCTAACCCTAACACTATCCTACGGCTGATGCTAACCCTAACCCTAACCCTAACACTATCCTAGGGCTGATGCTAACCCTAACCCTAACACTATCCTAGGCCTGATGCTAACCCTAACCCTAACCCTAACACTATCCTAGGGCTGATGCTAACCCAAACCCTAACACTATCCTAGGGCTGATGCTAACCCTAACCCTAACCCTAACACTATCCTAGGGCTGATGCTAACCCTAACCCTAACTCTAACACTATCTTAGGGCTGAGGCTAACCCTAACCCTAACACTATCCTAGGGCTGATGCTAACCCGAACCCTAACCATAACACTATCCTAGGGCTGATGCTAACCCTAACCATAACACGATCCTAGGCCTGATGCTAACCCTAACCCTAACCCTAACTCTATCCTAGCGTTGATGCTAACCCTAACCCTAACACTATCCTAGGCCTGATGCTAACCCTATCCCTAACCCTAACACTCTCCTAGGGCTAAGGCTAACCCTAACCCTAACACTATCCTAGGGCTGATGCTAACCCTAACCCTAACCCAAACACTATCCTAGGGTTGATGCTAACCCTAACCCTAACACTATCCTAGGGCTGATGCTAACGCTAACCCTAACCCTAACACTATCCTTGGGCTGATGCTAACCCTAACCTTAACACTATCCTGGGCCTGATGCTAACCCTAACCCTAACCCTAACACTATCATAGGGCTGATGCTAACCCTAACCCTAACACTATCCTTGGGCTGATGCTAACCCTAACCCTAACCCTAACACTATCCTAGGGCAGATGCTAACCCTAACGCTAACCCTAACACTATCCTTGAACTGATGCTAACAATAACCCTAACCCTAACACTATCCTAGGCCTGATGATAACCCTAACCCTAACCCTAACACTATCCTAGGGTTTACGTTAACCCTAACCCTAACACTCTCCTAGGGCTGATGCTAACCCTAACCCTAACCCTAACACTATCCTAGGGCTGATGCTAACCCTAACACTAACACTATCCTAGGGCTGATGCTAACCCTAACCCTAACCCAAACATTATCCTAGGGCGGATGCTAACCCTAACCCTAACCCTAACACTATCCTAGGGCTGATGCTAACCCTAACACTAACACTATCCTAGGCCTGATGCTAACCCTAACCCTAACCCTAACACTATCCTAGGGCTGATGCTCACCCTAAGCCTAACACTATCCTAGGGCGGATGCTAACCCTAACCCTAACCCTAACACTATCCTAGGGCTGATGCTAACACTAACACTAACACTATCCTAGGGCTGATGCTAACCCTAACCTTAACCCTAACATTATCCTAGGGCTGATGCTAACCCTAACCCTAACTCTAACACTATCTTTGGGCTGAGGCTAACCCTAACCCTAACACTATCCTACGGCTGATGCTAACCCTAACCCTAACCCTAACACTATCCTAGGGCTGATGCTAACCCTAACCCTAACACTATCCTAGGACTGATGCTAACCCTAACCCTAACCCTAACACTATCCTAGGGCTGATGCTAACCCTAACACTAACAATATCCTAGGGCTGATGCTAACCCTAACCCTAACCCTAACATTATCCTAGGGCGGATGCTAACCCTAACCCTAACCCAAACACTATCCTAGGGCTGATGCTAACCCTAACACTAACACTATCCTAGGCCTGATGCTAACCCTAACCCTAACCCTAACACTATCCTAGGGCTGATGCTAACCCTAACCCTAACACTATCCTAGGGCTGATGCTAACCCTAACCCTAACCCTAACACTATCCTAGGGCTGATGCTAACCCTAACCCTAACTCTAACACTATCTTAGGGCTGAGGCTAACCCTAACCCTAACACTATCCTACGGCTGATGCTAACCCGAACCCTAACCCTAACACTATCCTAGGGCTGATGCTAACCCTAACCATAACACGATCCTAGGCCTGATGCTAACCCTAACCCTAACCCTAACTCTATCCTAGCGTTGATGCTAACCCTAACCCTAACACTATCCTAGGCCTGATGCTAACCCTATCCCTAACCCTAACACTCTCCTAGGGCTAAGGCTAACCCTAACCCTAACACTATCCTAGGGCTGATGCTAACCCTAACCCTAACCCAAACACTATCCTAGGGTTGATGCTAACCCTAACCCTAACACTATCCTAGGGCTGATGCTAACCATAACCCTAACCCTAACACTATCCTTGGGCTGATGATAACCCTAACCCTAACACTATCCTGGGCCTGATGCTAACCCTAACCCTAACCCTAACACTATCATAGGGCTGATGCTAACCCTAACCCTAACACTATCCTTGGGCTGATGCTAAACCTAACCCTAACCCTAACACTATCCTAGGGCAGATGCTAACCCTAACGCTAACCCTAAAACTATCCTTGAACTGATGCTAACCCTAACCCTAACCCTAACACTATCCTAGGCCTGATGATAACCCTAACCCTAACCCTAACACTATCCTAGGGTTTATGTTAACCCTAACCCTAACACTCTCCTAGGGCTGATGCTAACCCTAACCCTAACCCTAACACTATCCTAGGGCTGATGCTAACCCTAACACTAACACTATCCTAGGGCTGATGCTAACCCTAACCCTAACCCAAACATTATCCTAGGGCGGATGCTAACCCTAACCCTAACCCTAACACTATCCTAGGGCTGATGCTAACCCTAACACTAACACTATCCTAGGCCTGATGCTAACCCTAACCCTAACCCTAACACTATCCTAGGGCTGATGCTAACCCTAAGCCTAACACTATCCTAGGGCGGATGCTAACCCTAACCCTAACCCTAACACTATCCTAGGGCTGATGCTAACCCTAACACTAACACTATCCTAGGGCTGATGCTAACCCTAACCTTAACCCTAACATTATCCTAGGGCTGATGCTAACCCTAACCCTAACTCTAACACTATCTTGGGGCTGAGGCTAACCCTAACCCTAACACTATCCTACGGCTAATGCTAACCCTAACCCTAACACTAACACTATCCTAGGGCTGATGCTAACCCTAACCCTAACACTATCCTAGGGCTGATGCTAACCCTAACCCTAACCCTAACACTATCCTAGGGCTGATGCTAACCCTAACACTAACACTATCCTAGGGCTGATGCTAACCCTAACCCTAACCCTAACATTATCCTAGGGCGGATGCTAACCCTAACCCTAACCCAAACACTATCCTAGGGCTGATGCTAACCCTAACACTAACACTATCCTAGGCCTGATGCTAACCGTAACCCTAACCCTAACACTATCCTAGGGCTGATGCTAACCCTAACCCTAACACTATCCTAGGGCTGATGCTAACCCTAACCCTAAAAATATCCTAGGTCTGATGCTAACCCTAACCCTAACGCTAACACTCTCCAAGGGCTGATGCTAACCCTAACCCTAACCCTAACACTATCCTAGGGCTGATGCTAACCCTAACCCTAACCCTAACACTATCCTAGGGCTGATGCTAACCCTAACTCTAACCCTAACACTGTCCTTGAACTGATGCTAACCCTAACCCTAACCCTAACACTATCCTAGGCCTGATGATAACCCTAACCCTAACCCTAACACTATCCAAGGGTTTATGTTAACCCTAACCCTAACACTATCCTAGGGCTGATGCTAACCCTAACCCTAACCCTAACACTATCCTAGGGCTGATGCTAACCCTAACACTAACACTATCCTAGGGCTGATGCTAACCCTAACCCTAACCCTAACACTCTCCAAGGGCTGATGCTAACCCTAACCCTAACTCTAACACTATCCTAGGGCTGATGCTAACCCTAACCCTAACACTATCCTAGGGCTGATGCTAACCCTAACCCTAACCCTAACACTATCCTAGGGTTGATGCTAACCCTAACCCTAACACTATCCTAGGGCTGATGCTAACCTTAACCCTAACCCTAACACTATCCTAGGGCTCATGCTAACCCTAACGCTAACACTATCCTAGGGCTGATGCTAACCCTAACTCTAACCCTAACACTAACCTAGGGCTGATGCTAACCCTAACCCTAACACTATCGTGGGGCTCATGCTAACCCTAACCCTAACCCTAACACTATCCTAGGGCTGATGCTAACCCTAACCCTAACACTATCCTAGGGCTGATGCTGACCATAACCCTAACCCTAACACTATCCTAGGGCTGATGCTAACCCTAACCCTAACACTATCCTAGGGCTGATGCTAACCCTAACACTAACACTATCCTAGAGCGGATGCTAACCCTAACCCTAACCCTAACACTATCCTAGGGCTGATGCTAACCCTAACACTAACACTATCCTAGGGCTGATGCTAACCCTAACCCTAACCCTAACATTATCCTAGGGCTGATGCTAACCCTAACCCTAACCCTAACACTATCTTAGGGCTGATGTTAACCCTAACCCTAACACTATCCTAGGGCTGATGCTAACCCTAACCCTAACCCTAACACTAACCTAGGGCTGATGCTAACCCTAACCCTAACACTATCCTAGGGCTGATGCTAACCCTAACCCTAACCCTCACACTATCCTAGGGCTGATGCTAACCCTAACACTAACACTATCCTAGGGCTGATGCTAACCCTAACCCTAACCCTAACACTATCCTAGGGCTGATGCTAACCCTAACCCTAACCCAAACACTATACTAGGGTTGATGCTAACCCTAACCCTAACACTATCCTAGGGCTGATGCTAACCCTAACCCTAACCCTAACACTATCCTTGGGCTGATGCTAACCCTAACCCTAACACTATCCTGGGCCTGATGCTAACCCTAACCCTAACCCTAACACTATCCTAGGGCTGATGATAACCCTAACCCTAACACTATCCTTGGGCTGATGCTAACCCTAACCCTAACCCTAACACTATCCTAGGGCAGATGCTAACCCTAACACTAACCCTAACACTATCCTTCAACTGATGCTAACCCTAACCCTAAACCTAACACTATCCTAGGCCTGATGATAACCCTAACCCTAACCCTAATACTATCCTAGGGTTTATGTTAACCCTAACCCTAACACTATCCTAGGGCTGATGCTAACCCTAACCCTAACCCTAACACTATCCTAGGGCGGATGCTAACCCTAACCCTAACCCTAACACTATCCTTGGGCTGATGCTAACCCTAACACTAACACTATCCTAGGGCTGATGCTAACCCTAACCCTAACCCTAACATTATCCTAGGGCGGATACTAACCCTAACCCTAACCCTAACACTATCCTAGGGCTGATGCTAACCCTAACACTAACACTATCCTAGGCCTGATGCTAACCCTAACCCTAACCCTAACACTATCCTAGGGCTAATGCTAACCCTAACCCTAACACTATCCTAGGGCTGATGCTCACCCTAACACTAACACTATCCTAGGGCTGATGCTAACCCTAACCCTAACCCTAACACTCTCCAAGGGCTGATGCTAACCCTAACCCTAACCCTAACACTATCCTAGGGCTGATGCTAACCCTAACACTAACTCTAACACTATCTTAGGGCTGAGCCTAACCCTAACCCTAACACTATCCTACGGCTGATGCTAACCCTAACCCTAACCCTAACACTATCCTAGGGCTGATGCTAACCCTAACCCTAACACTATCCTAGGCCTGATGCTAACCCTAACCCTAACCCTAACACTATCCTAGGGCTGATGCTAACCCTAAACCTAACACTATCCTAGGGCTGATGCTAACCCTAACCCTAACCCTAACACTATCCTAGGGCTGATGCTAACCCTAACCCTAACACTATCCTAGGGCTGATGCTAACCCTAACACTAACACTATCCTAGGGCGGATGCTAACCCTAACCCGAACCCTAACACTATCCTAGGGCTGATGCTAACCCTAACACTAACACTATCCTAGGGCTGATGCTAACCTTAACCCTAACCCTAACATTATCCTAGGGCTGATGCTAACCCTAACCCTAACTCTAACACTATCTTAGGGCTGAGGCTAACCCTAACACTAACACTATCCTAGGGCGGATGCTAACCCTAACCCTAACACTAACACTATCCTAGGGCTGAAGCTAACCCTAACACTAACACTATCCTAGGGCTGATGCTAACCCTAACCCTAACCCTAACATTATCCTAGGGCTGATGCTAACCCTAACCCTAACCCTAACACTATCCTAGGGCTGATGCTAACCCTAACCCTAACACTATCCTAGGGCTGATGCTAACCCTAACCCTAACCCTAACACTATCCTAGGGCTGATGCTAACCCTAACCCTAACACTATCCTAGGGCTGATGCTAACCCTAACCCTAAACCTAACACTATCCTAGGGGGGATGCTAAACCTAACCCTAACCCTAACACTATCCTAGGGCTGATGCTAACCCTAACACTAACACTATCCTAGGACTGATGCTAACCCTAACCCTAACCCTAACACTCTCCAAGGGCTGATGCTAACCCTAACCCTAACCCTAACACTATCCTAGGGCTGATGCTAACCCTAACCCTAACACTATCCTAGGGCTGATGCTAACCCTAACCCTAACCCTAACACTATCCTAGGGTTGATGCTAACCGTAACCCTAACACTGTCCTAGGGCTGATGCTAACCCTAACCCTAACCCTAACACTATCTTAGGGCTGATGTTAACCCTAACCCTAACACTATCCTAGGGCTGATGCTAACCCTAACCCTAACCCTAACACTAACCTAGGGCTGATGCTAACCCTAACCCTAACACTATCCTAGGGCTGATGCTAACCCTAACCCTAACCCTAACACTATCCTAGGGCTGATGCTAACCCTAACCCTAACAGTATCCTAGGGCTGATGCTAACCCTAACCCTAACCCTAACACTATCCTAGGGCTGATGCTAACCCTAACACTAACACTATCCTAGGGCTGATGCTAACCCTAACCCTAACCCTAACACTATCCTAGGGCTGATGCTAACCCTAACCCTAACCCAAACACTATACTAGGGTTGATGCTAACCCTAGCCCTAACACTATCCTAGGGCTGATGCTAACCCTAACCCTAACCCTAACACTATACTTGGGCTGATGCTAACCCTAACCCTAACACTATCCTGGGCCTGATGGTAACCCTAACCCAAACCCTAACACTATCCTAGGGCTGATGCTAACCCTAACCCTAACACTATCCTTGGGCTGATGCTAACCCTAACCCTAACCCTAACACTATCCTAGGGCAGATGCTAACCCTAACGCTAACCCTAACACTATCCTTGAACTGATGCTAACCCTAACCCTAACCCTAACACTATCCTAGGCCTGATGATAACCCTAACCCTAACCCTAACACTATCCTAGGGTTTATGTTAACCCTAACCCTAACACTATCCTAGGGCTGATGCTAACCCTAACCCTAACCGTAACACTATCCTAGGGCGGATGCTAACCCTAACCCTAACCCTAACACTATCCTGGGGCTGATGCTAACCCTAACACTAACACTATCCTAGGGCTGATGCTAACCCTAACCCTAACCCTAACATTATCCTAGGGCGGATGCTAACCCTAACCCTAACCGTAACACTATCCTAGGGCTGATGCTAACCCTAACACTAACACTATCCTAGGCCTGATGCTAACCCTAACCCTAACCCTAACACTATCCTAGGGCTAATGCTAACCCTAACCCTAACACTATCCTAGGGCTGATGCTCACCCTAACACTAACACTATCCTAGGGCTGATGCTAACCCTAACCCTAACCGTAACACTATCCTAGGGCGGATGCTAACCCTAACCCTAACCCTAACACTATCCTGGGGCTGATGCTAACCCTAACACTAACACTATCCTAGGGCTGATGCTAACCCTAACCCTAACCCTAACATTATCCTAGGGCGGATGCTAACCCTAACCCTAACCGTAACACTATCCTAGGGCTGATGCTAACCCTAACACTAACACTATCCTAGGCCTGATGCTAACCCTAACCCTAACCCTAACACTATCCTAGGGCTAATGCTAACCCTAACCCTAACACTATCCTAGGGCTGATGCTCACCCTAACACTAACACTATCCTAGGGCTGATGCTAACCCTAACCCTAACTCTAACACTATCTTAGGGCTGAGGCTAACCCTAACCCTAACACTATCCTACGGCTGATGCTAACCCTAACCCTAACCCTAACACTATCCTAGGGCTGATGCTAACCCTAACCCTAACACTATCCTAGGCCTGATGCTAACCCTAACCCTAACCCTAACACTATCCTAGGGCTGATACTAACCCAAACCCTAACACTATCCTAGGGCTGATGCTAACCCTAACCCTAACACTATCCTAGGGCTGATGCTAACCCTAACCCTAACTCTAACACTATCTTAGGGCTGAGGCTAACCCTAACCCTAACACTATCCTAGGGCTGATGCTAACTCGAACCCTAACCCTAACACTATACTAGGGCTGATGCTAACCCTAACCATAACACGATCCTAGGCCTGATGCTAACCCTAACCCTAACCCTAACTCTATCCTAGCGTTGATGCTAACCCTAACCCTAACACTATCCTAGGCCTGATGCTAACCCTATCCCTAACCCTAACACTCTCCTAGGGCTAAGGCTAACCCTAACCCTAACACTATCCTAGGGCTGATGCTAACCCTAACCCTAACCCAAACACTATCCTAGGGTTGATGCTAACCCTAACCCTAACACTATCCTAGGGCTGATGCTAACCCTAACCCTAACCCTAACACTATCCTTGGGCTGATGCTAACCCTAACCCTAACACTATCCTGGGCCTGATGCTAACCCTAACCCTAACCCTAACACTATCATAGGGCTGATGCTAACCCTAACCCTAACACTATCCTTGGGCTGATGCTAACCCTAACCCTAACCCTAACACTATCCTAGGGCAGATGCTAACCCTAACGCTAACCCTAACACTATCCTTGAACTGATGCTAACCCTATCCCTAACCCTAACACTATCCTAGGCCTGATGATAACCCTAACCCTAACCCTAACACTATCCTAGGGTTTATGTTAACCCTAACCCTAACACTCTCCTAGGGCTGATGCTAACCCTAACCCTAACCCTAACACTATCCTAGGGCTGATGCTAACCCTAACACTAACACTATCCTAGGGCAGATGCTAACCCTAACCCTAACCCAAACATTATCCTAGGGCGGATGCTAACCCTAACCCTAACCCTAACACTATCCTAGGGCTGATGCTAACCCTAACACTAACACTATCCTAGGCCTGATGCTAACCCTAACCCTAACCCTAACACTATCCTAGGGCTGATGCTAACCCTAAGCCTAACACTATCCTAGGGCGGATGCTAACCCTAACCCTAACCCTAACACTATCCTAGGGCTGATGCTAACCCTAACACTAACACTATCGTAGGGCTGATGCTAACCCTATCCTTAACCCTAACATTATCCTAGGGCTGATGCTAACCCTAACCCTAACTCTAACACTATCTTAGGGCTGAGGCTAACCCTAACCCTAACACTTTCCTACGGCTGATGCTAACCCTAACCCTAACCCTAACACTATCCTAGGGCTGATGCTCACCCTAACCCTAACACTATCCTAGGGCTGATGCTAACCCTAACCCTAAACCTAACACTATCCTAGGGCTGATGCTAACCCTAACACTAACAATATCCTAGGGCTGATGCTAACCCTAACCCTAACCCTAACATTATCCTAGGGCGGATGCTAACCCTAACCCTAACCCAAACACTATCCTAGGGCTGATGCTAACCCTAACACTAACACTATCCTAGGCCTGATGCTAACCCTAACCCTAACCCTAACACTATCCTAGGGCTGATGCTAACCCTAACCCTAACACTATCCTAGGGCTGATGCTAACCCTAACCCTAACAATATCCTAGGGCTGATGCTAACCCTAACCCTAACGCTAACACTCTCCAAGGGCTGATGCTAACCCTAACCCTAACCCTAACACTATCCTAGGGCTGATGCTAACCCTAACGCTAACCCTAACACTGTCCTTGAACTGATGCTAACCCTAACCCTAACCCTAACACTATCCTAGGCCTGATGATAACCCTAACCCTAACCCTAACACTATCCTAGGGTTTATGTTAACCCTAACCCTAACACTATCCTAGGGCTGATGCTAACCCTAACCCTAACCCTAACACTATCCTCGGGCTGATGCTAACCCTAACACTAACACTATCCTAGGGCTGATGCTAACCCTAACCCTAACCCTAACACTCTCCAAGGGCTGATGCTAACCCTAACCCTAACCCTAACACTATCCTACGGCTGATGCTAACCCTAACCCTAACCCTAACACTATCCTAGGGCTGATGCTAACCCTAACCCTAACACTATCCTAGGCCTGATGCTAACCCTAACCCTAACCCTAACACTATCCTAGGGCTTATGCTAACCCAAACCCTAACACTATCCTAGGGCTGATGCTAACCCTAACCCTAACCCTAACACTATCCTAGGGCTGATGCTAACCCTAACCCTAACTCTAACACTATCTTAGGGCTGAGGCTAACCCTAACCCTAACACTATCCTACGGCTGATGCTAACCCGAACCCTAACCCTAACACTATCCTAGGGCTGATGCTAACCCTAACCATAACACGATCCTAGGCCTGATGCTAACCCTATCCCTAACCCTAACTCTATCCTAGCGTTGATGCTAACCCTAACCCTAACACTATCCTAGGCCTGATGCTAACCCTATCCCTAACCCTAACACTCTCCTAGGGCTAAGGCTAACCCTAACCCTAACACTATCCTAGGGCTGATGCTAACCCTAACCCTAACCCAAACACTATCCTAGGGTTGATGCTAACCCTAACCCTAACACTATCCTAGGGCTGATGCTAACCCTAACCCTAACCCTAACACTATCCTTGGGCTGATGCTAACCCTAACCCTAACACTATCCTGGGCCTGATGCTAACCCTAACCCTAACCCTAACACTATCATAGGGCTGATGCTAACCCTAACCCTAACACTATCCTTGGGCTGATGCTAAACCTAACCCTAACCCTAACACTATCCTAGGGCAGATGCTAACCCTAACGCTAACCCTAACACTATCCTTGAACTGATGCTAACCCCAGCCCTAACCCTAACACTATCCTAGGCCTGATGATAACCCTAACCCTAACGCTAACACTATCCTAGGGTTTTTGTTAACCCTAACCCTAACACTCTCCTAGGGCTGATGCTAACCCTAACCCTAACCCTAACACTATCCTAGGGCTGATGCTAACCCTAACACTAACACTATCCTAGGGCTGATGCTAACCCTAACCCTAACCCAAACATTATCCTAGGGCGGATGCTAACCCTAACCCTAACCCTAACACTATCCTAGGGCTGATGCTAACCCTAACACTAACACTATCCTAGGCCTGATGCTAACCCTAACCCTAACCCTAACACTATCCTAGGGCTTATGCTAACCCTAAGCCTAACACTATCCTAGGGCTGATGCTAACCCTAACCCTAACCCTAACACTATCCTAGGGCTGATGCTAACCCTAACACTAACACTATCCTAGGGCTGATGCTAACCCTAACCTTAACCCTAACATTATCCTAGGGCTGATGCTAACCCTAACCCTAACTCTAACACTATCTTAGGGCTGAGGCTAACCCTAACCCTAACACTATCCTACGGCTGATGCTAACCCTAACCCTAACACTAACACTATCCTAGGGCTGATGCTAACCCTAACCCTAACACTATCCTAGGGCTGATGCTAACCCTAACCCTAACCCTAACACTATCCTAGGGCTGATGCTAACCCTAACACTAACACTATCCTAGGGCTGACGCTAACCCTAACCCTAACCCTAACATTATCCTAGGGCGGATGCTAACCCTAACCCTAACCCAAACACTATCCTAGGGCTGATGCTAACCCTAACACTAACACTATCCTAGGCCTCATGCTAACCCTAACCCTAACCCTAACACTATCCTAGGGCTGATGCTAACCCTAACCCTAACACTATCCTAGGGCTGATGCTAACCCTAACCCTAACAATATCCTAGGGCTGATGCTAACCCTAACCCTAACGCTAACACTCTCCAAGGGCTGATGCTAACCCTAACCCTAACCCTAACACTATCCTAGGGCTGATGCTAACCCTAACCCTAACCCTAACACTATCCTAGGGCTGATGCTAACCCTAACGCTAACCCTAACACTGTCCTTGAACTGATGCTAACCCTAACCCTAACCCTAACACTATCCTAGGCCTGATGATAACCCTAACCCTAACCCTAACACTATCCTAGGGTTTATGTTAACCCTAACCCTAACACTATCCTAGGGCTGATGCTAACCCTAACCCTAACCCTAACACTATCCTAGGGCTGATGCTAACCCTAACACTAACACTATCCTAGGGCGGATGCTAACCCTAACCCTAACCCTAACACTCTCCAAGGGCTGATGCTAACCCTAACCCTAACCCTAACACTATCCTAGGGCTGATGCTAACCCTAACCCTAACACTATCCTAGGGCTGATGCTAACCCTAACCCTAACCCTAACACTATCCTAGGGTTGATGCTAACCCTAACCCTAACACTATCCTAGGGCTGATGCTAACCCTAACCCTAACACTATCCTAGGCCTGATGCTAACCCTAACCCTAACACTATCCTAGGGCTGATGCTAACCCTAACCCTAACCCAAACACTATCCTAGGCCTGATGCTAACCCTATCCCTAACCCTAACACTCTCCTAGGGCTGAGGCTAACCCTAACCCTAACACTATCCTAGGGCTGATGCTAACCCTAGCCCTAACCCTAACAGTATCCCAGGGCTGATGCTAACCCTAACCATAACACTATCTTGGGCCTGATGCTAACCCTATCCCTAACCCTAACACTATCCTAGGGCTGATGCTAACCCTAACCCTAACACTACCCTTGGGCTGATGCTAACCCTAACCCTAACCCTAACACTATCCTAGGGCAGATGCTAACCCTAACGCTAACCCTAACACTATCCTTGAACTGATGCTAACCCTAACCCTAACCCTAACACTATCCTAGGCCTGATGATAACCCTAACCCTAACCCTAACACTATCCTAGGGCGGATGCTAACCCTAACCCTAACCCTAACACTATCCTAGGGCTGATGCTAACCCTAACACTAACACTATCCTAGGGCTGATGCTAACCCTAACCCTAACCCTAACACTGTCCTAGGGCTGATGCTAACCCTAACCCTAACTCTAACACTATCTTAGGGCTGAGGCTAACCCTAACCCTAACACTATCCTACGGCTGATGCTAACCCTAACCTTAACCCTAACACTATCCTAGGGCTGATGCTAACCCTAACCCTAACACTATCCTAGGGCTGATCCTAACCCTAACCCTAACACTATCCTATTGCTGATGCTAACCCTAACCCTAACACTATCCTAGGGCTGATGGTAACCCTAACCCTAACCCTAACACTATCCTAGGGCTGATGCTAACCCTAACCCTAACACTATCCTAGGCCTGATGATAACCCTAACCATAACCCTAACACTATCCTAGGGCTGATGCTAACCCTAACCCTAACACTATCCTAGGGCTGATGCTAAACCTAACCCTAACCCTAACACTATCCTAGTGCTGATGCTAAACTTAACCCTAACCCTAACGCTATCCTACGGCTGATTCTAACCATAACCCTAACACTATCCTAGGCCTGATGCTAACCCTAAGCCTAACCTTAACTCTATCCTAGGGCTGATGCTAACCCTAACCCTAACACTATCCTAGGGCTGATGCTAACCCTAACCCTAACACTATCCTAGGGCTGATGCTAACCCTAACCCTAACCCTAACACTATCCTAGGGCTGATGCTAACCCTAACCCTAACTCTAACACTATCGTAGGGCTGAGGCTAACCCTAACCCTAACACTATCGTACGGCTGATGATAACCCTAACCTTAACCCTAACACTATCCTAGGGCTGATGCTAACCCTATCCCTAACACTATCCTAGGCCTGATGCGAACCCTAACCCTAACCGTAACACTATCCTAGAGCTGATGCTAACCCTAACCCTAACACTATCCTAGGGCTGATGCTAACCCTAACCCTAACCCTAACACTATCCTAGGGCTGATGCTAACCCTAACTCTAACACTATCCTAGGCCTGATGATAACCCTAACCCTAACCCTAACACTATCCTGGGGCTGATGCTAACCCTAACCCTAACACTATCCTAGGGCTGATGCTAACCCTAACCCTAACCCTAACACTATCCTAGGGCTGATGCTAAACTTAACCCTAACCCTAACGCTATCCTAGGGCTGATTCTAACCGTAACCCTAACACTTTCCTAGGCCTGATGCTAACCCTAACCCTTACCCTAACACTATCCTACGGCTGATGCTAAACCTAACCAAAACCCTAACACTATCCTAGGGCTGATTCTAACCCTAACCCTAACTCTATCCTAGCCCTGATGCTAACCCTAACCCTAACACTATCTTAGGGCTGATGCTAACCCTAACCCTAACCCAAACACTATCCTAGGCCTGATGCTAACCCTATCCCTAACCCTAACACTCTCCTAGGGCTGATGCTAACCCTAAACCTAACCCTAACACTATCCTAGGGCTGATGCTAACCATAACACTAACACTATCCTAGGGCTGATGCTAACCCTAACCCTAACACTAACACTATCTTAGGGCGGATGGTAACCCTAACCCTAACCCTAACACTATCCTAGGGCTGATGCTAACCATAACACTAACACTATCCTAGGGCTGATGCTAACCCTAACCCTAACTCTAACACTATCTTAGGGCTGATGCTAACCCTAACCCTAACCCTAACACTATCCTAGTGCGGATGCTCACCCTAACCCTAACCCTAACACTATCCTAGGGCTGATGCTAACCCTAACCTTAACCCTAACACTATCCTAGGGCTGATGCTAACCCTAACCTTAACCCTAACACTATCCTAGGCCTGATGCTAACCCTAACCCTAACCCAAACCCTAACACTATCCGAGGGCTGATGCTAACCCTAAACCTAACACTATCCTAGGGCTGATGCTAACCCTAACCCTAACCCTAACACTATCCTAGGGCTGATGCTAACCCTAACCCTAACAATATCCTAGGCCTGATGATAACCCTAACCCTAACCCTAACACTATCCTAGGGCTGATGCTAACCCTAACCCTAACACTATCCTAGGGCTGATGCTAACCCTAACCCTAACCCTAACACTATCCTAGGGCTGATGCTAAACTTAACCCTAACCCTAACGCTATCCTAGGGCTGATTCTAACCGTAACCCTAACACTATCTTAGGCCTGATGCTAACCCTAACCCTTACCGTAACACTATCCTAGGGCAGATGCTAAACCTAACCAAAACCCTAACACTATCCTAGGGCTGATGCTAACCCTAACCCTAACCTTAACACTATCCTAGGGCTGATGCTAACCCTAACCCTAACACTATCCTAGGCCTGATGCTAACCCTAACCCTAACACTATCCTAGGGCTGATGCTAACCCTAACCCTAACCCTAACATTGTCCAAGGCCTGATGCTAACCCTATCCCTAACCCTAACACTCTGCTAGGGCTGAGGCTAACCCTAACCCAAACACTATCCTAGGGCTGATGCTAACCCTAACCCTAACCCAAACACTATCCTAGGGTTGATGCTAACCCTAACCCTAACACTATCCTAGGCCTGATGCTAACCCTAACCCTAACACTATCCTAGGGCTGATGCTAACCCTAACCCTAACCCAAACACTATCCTAGGCCTGATGCTAACCCTATCCCTAACCTTAACACTATCCTAGGGCTGATGCTAACCCTAACCGTAACACTATCCTAGGGCTGATGCTAACCCTAACTCCAACACTATCCTAGGCCTGATGATAACCCTAACCCTAACCCTAACACTATCCTAGGGCTGATGCTAACCCTAACCCTAACCCAAACACTATCCTAGGCCTGATGCTAACCCTATCCCTAACCCTAACACTCTCATAGGGCTGAGGCTAACCCTAACCCTAACACTATCCTAGGGCTGATGCTAACCCTAACCCTAACCCAAACACTATCCTAGGGCTGATGCTAACCCTAAACCTAACACTATCCTAGGGCTGATGCTAACCCTAACCCTAACCCTAACACTATCCTAGGGCTGATGCTAACCCTAACCCTAACAATATCCTAGGCCTGATGATAACCCTAACCCTAACCCTAACACTATCCTAGGGCTGATGCTAACCCTAACCCTAACACTATCCTAGGGCTGATGCTAACCCTAACCCTAACCCTAACACTATCCTAGGGCTGATGCTAAACTTAACCCTAACCCTAACGCTATCCTAGGGCTGATTCTAACCGTAACCCTAACACTATCTTAGGCCTGATGCTAACCCTAACCCTTACCGTAACACTATCCTAGGGAAGATGCTAAACCTAACCATAACCATAACACTATCCTAGGGCTGATGCTAACCCTAACCCTAACCTTAACACTATCCTAGGGCTGATGCTAACCCTAACCCTAACACTATCCTAGGCCTGATGCTAACCCTAACCCTAACACTATCCTAGGGCTGATGCTAACCCTAACCCTAACCCTAACATTGTCCAAGGCCTGATGCTAACCCTATCCCTAACCCTAACACTCTGCTAGGGCTGAGGCTAACCCTAACCCTAACACTATCCTAGGGCTGATGCTAACCCTAACCCTAACCCAAACACTATCCTAGGGTTGATGCTAAACCTAACCCTAACACTGTCCTAGGGCTGATGCTAACCCTAACCCTAACCCTAACACTATCCTAGGGCTGATGCTAACCCTAACCCTAACACTATCCTGGGCCTGATGCTAACCCTAACACTAACCCTAACACTATCCTAGGGCTGATGCTAACCCTAACCCTAACACTATCCTAGGCCTGATGATAACCCTAACCCTAACCCTAACACTATCCTAGGTCTGATGCTAACCCTAACCCTAACACTATCCTAGGGCTGATGATAACCCTAACCCTAACCCTAACACTATCCTAGGCCTGATGCTAACCCTAACCCTAACACTATCCTAGGCCTGATGCTAACCCTAACCCTAACCCTAACACTATCCTAGGGCTGATGCTAACCCTAACCCTAACACTATCCTAGGGCTGATGCTAACCCTAACCCTAACCCTAACACTATCCTAGGGCTGATGCTAACCCTAACCCTAACACTATCCTATGCCTGATGCTAACCCTAACCCTAACCCTAACACTATCCTAGGGCTGATGCTAACCCTAACCGTAACACTATCCTAGGGCTGATGCTAACCCTAACCCTAATCCTAACACTATCCTAGGGCTGATTCTAACCCTAACGCTAACCCTAAAACTATCCTTGAACTGATACTAACCCTAACCCTAACCCTAACACTATCCTAGGCCTGAGGATAACCCAAACCTAACCCTAACACTATCCTAGGGCTGATGCTAAACCTAACGCTAACCCTAAAACAATCCTTGAACTAATGCTAACCCTAACCCTAACCCTAACACTATCCTAGGCCTGATGATAACCCTAACCATAACCCTAACACTATCCTAGGGTTTATGTTAACCCTAACCCTAACACTATCCTAGGGCTGATGCTAACCCAAACCCTAACTCTAACACTATCCTAGGGCGGATGCTAAATCTAACCCTAACCCTAACACTATCCTAGGGCTGATTCTAACCATAACACTAACACTATCCTAGGGCTGATGCTAAAACTAACCCTAACCCTAACACTATCCTAGGGCTGATGCTAACCCTAACCCTAACTCTAACACTATCTTAGGGCTGAGGCTAACCCTAACCCTAACAATATCCCACAGCTGATGCCAACCCTAACCTTAACCCTAACACTATCCTAGGGCTGATGCTAACCCTAACCCTAGCACTATCCTAGGCCTGATGCTAACCCTAACCCTAACCGTAAAACTATCCTATTGCTGATGCTAACCCTAACCCTAACACTATCCTAGGGCTGATGCTAACCCTAACCCTAACCCTAACACTATCCTAGGGCTGATGCTAACCCTAACCCTAACCCTATCCTAGGCCTGATGATAACCCTAACCCTAACCCTAACACTATCCTAGGGCTGATGCTAACCCTAACCCTAACACTATCCTAGGGCTGATGCTAAACCTAACCCTAACCCTAACACTATCCTAGGGCTGATGCTAAACTTAACCCTAACCCTAACGCTATCCTACGGCTGATTCTAACCGTAACACTAACACTATCCTAGGCATGATGCTAACCCTAAGCCTAACCCTAACACTATCCTAGGGCTGATGCTAACCCTAACCCTAACACTATCCTAGGGCTGATGCTAACCCTAACCCTAACACTATCCTAGGGCTGATGCTAACCCTAACACTAACCCTAACACTATCCTAGGGCTGATGCTAACCCTAACCCTAACTCTAACACTATCGTAGGGCTGAGGCTAACCCTAACCCTAACACTATCCTACGGCTGATGCTAACCCTAACCTTAACCCTAACACTATCCTAGGGCTGAGCTAACCCTAACCCTAACACTATCCTAGGCCTGATGCGAACCCTAACCCTAACCCTAACACTATCCTAGAGCTGATGCTAACCCTAACCCTAACACTATCCTAGGGCTGATGCTAACCCTAACCCTAACCCTAACACTATCCTACGGCTGATGCTAACCCTAACTCTAACACTATCCTAGGCCTGATGATAACCCTAACCCTAACCCTAACACTATCCTAGGGCTGATGCTAACCCTAACCCTAACAGTATCCTAGGGCTGATGCTAACCCTAACCCTAACCCTAACACTATCCTAGGGCTGATGCTAAACTTAACCCTAACCCTAACGCTATCCTAGGGCTGATTCTAACCGTAACCCTAACACTATCTTAGGCCTGATGCTAACCCTAACCCTTACCGTAACACTATCCTAGGGCAGATGCTAAACCTAACCAAAACCCTAACACTATCCTAGGGCTGATGCTAACCCTAACCCTAACCTTAACACTATCCTAGGGCTGATGCTAACCCTAACCCTAACACTATCCTAGGCCTGATGCTAACCCTAACCCTAACACTATCCTAGGGCTGATGCTAACCCTAACCCTAACCCTAACATTGTCCAAGCCCTGATGCTAACCCTATCCCTAACCCTAACACTCTGCTAGGGCTGAGGCTAACCCTAACCCAAACACTATCCTAGGGCTGATGCTAACCCTAACCCTAACCCAAACACTATCCTAGGGTTGATGCTAACCCTAACCCTAACACTATCCTAGGCCTGATGCTAACCCTAACCCTAACACTATCCTAGGGCTGATGCTAACCCTAACCCTAACCCAAACACTATCCTAGGCCTGATGCTAACCCTATCCCTAACCTTAACACTATCCTAGGGCTGATGCTAACCCTAACCGTAACACTATCCTAGGGCTGATGCTAACCCTAACTCCAACACTATCCTAGGCCTGATGATAACCCTAACCCTAACCCTAACACTATCCTAGGGCTGATGCTAACCCTAACCCTAACCCAAACACTATCCTAGGCCTGATGCTAACCCTATCCCTAACCCTAACACTCTCCTAGGGCTGAGGCTAACCCTAACCCTAACACTATCCTAGGGCTGATGCTAACCCTAACCCTAACCCAAACACTATCCTAGGGCTGATGCTAACCCTAAACCTAACACTATCCTAGGGCTGATGCTACTCCTAACCCTAACCCTAACACTATCCTAGGGCTGATGCTAACCCTAACCCTAACAATATCCTAGGCCTGATGATAACCCTAACCCTAACACTATCCTAGGGCTGATGCTAACCCTAACCCTAACACTATCCTAGGGCTGATGCTAACCCTAACCCTAACCCTAACACTATCCTAGGGCTGATGCTAAACTTAACCCTAACCCTAACGCTATCCTAGGGCTGATTCTAACCGTAACCCTAACACTATCTTAGGCCTGATGCTAACCCTAACCCTTACCGTAACACTATCCTAGGGCAGATGCTAAACCTAACCATAACCATAACACTATCCTAGGGCTGATGCTAACCCTAACCCTAACCTTAACACTATCCTAGGGCTGATGCTAACCCTAACCCTA
This sequence comes from Lemur catta, assembly GCF_020740605.2. Taxonomy (NCBI): domain Eukaryota; kingdom Metazoa; phylum Chordata; class Mammalia; order Primates; family Lemuridae; genus Lemur; species Lemur catta. The sequence continues at coordinate 3,954,217 of NC_059134.1, forward strand.
ACACTATCCTAGGCCTGATGCTAACCCTAACCCTAACACTATCCTAGGGCTGATGCTAACCCTAACCCTAACCCTAACATTGTCCAAGGCCTGATGCTAACCCTATCCCTAACCCTAACACTCTGCTAGGGCTGAGGCTAACCCTAACCCTAACACTATCCTAGGGCTGATGCTAACCCTAACCCTAACCCAAACACTATCCTAGGGTTGATGCTAAACCTAACCCTAACACTGTCCTAGGGCTGATGCTAACCCTAACCCTAACCCTAACACTATCCTAGGGCTGATGCTAACCCTAACCCTAACACTATCCTGGGCCTGATGCTAACCCTAACACTAACCCTAACACTATCCTAGGGCTGATGCTAACCCTAACCCTAACACTATCCTAGGCCTGATGATAACCCTAACCCTAACCCTAACACTATCCTAGGTCTGATGCTAACCCTAACCCTAACACTATCCTAGGGCTGATGATAACCCTAACCCTAACCCTAACACTATCCTAGGCCTGATGCTAACCCTAACCCTAACACTATCCTAGGCCTGATGCTAACCCTAACCCTAACCCTAACACTATCCTAGGGCTGATGCTAACCCTAACCCTAACACTATCCTAGGGCTGATGCTAACCCTAACCCTAACCCTAACACTATCCTAGGGCTGATGCTAACCCTAACCCTAACACTATCCTATGCCTGATGCTAACCCTAACCCTAACAGTAACACTATCCTAGGGCTGATGCTAACCCTAACCGTAACACTATCCTAGGGCTGATGCTAACCCTAACCCTAACCCTAACTCTATCCTAGGCCTGAGGATAACCCTAACCCTAACCCTAACACTATCCTAGGGCTGATGCTAAACCTAACGCTAACCCTAACACTATCCTTGAACTAATGCTAACCCTAACCCTAACCCTAACACTATCCTAGGCCTGATGATAACCCTAACCATAACCCTAACACTATCCTAGGGTTTATGTTAACCCTAACCCTAACACTATCCTAGGGCTGATGCTAACCCAAACCCTAACTCTAACACTATCCTAGGGCGGATGCTAAATCTAACCCTAACCCTAACACTATCCTAGGGCTGATTCTAACCATAACACTAACACTATCCTAGGGCTGATGCTAAAACTAACCCTAACCCTAACACTATCCTAGGGCTGATGCTAACCCTAACCCTAACTCTAACACTATCTTAGGGCTGAGGCTAACCCTAACCCTAACAATATCCCACAGCTGATGCCAACCCTAACCTTAACCCTAACACTATCCTAGGGCTGATGCTAACCCTAACCCTAGCACTATCCTAGGCCTGATGCTAACCCTAACCCTGACCGTAAAACTATCCTATTGCTGATGCTAACCCTAACCCTAACACTATCCTAGGGCTGATGCTAACCCTAACCCTAACCCTAACACTATCCTAGGGCTGATGCTAACCCTAACCCTAACCCTATCCTAGGCCTGATGATAACCCTAACCCTAACCCTAACACTATCCTAGGGCTGATGCTAACCCTAACCCTAACACTATCCTAGGGCTGATGCTAAACCTAACCCTAACCCTAACACTATCCTAGGGCTGATGCTAAACTTAACCCTAACCCTAACGCTATCCTACGGCTGATTCTAACCGTAACACTAACACTATCCTAGGCATGATGCTAACCCTAAGCCTAACCCTAACACTATCCTAGGGCTGATGCTAACCCTAACCCTAACACTATCCTAGGGCTGATGCTAACCCTAACCCTAACACTATCCTAGGGCTGATGCTAACCCTAACACTAACCCTAACACTATCCTAGGGCTGATGCTAACCCTAACCCTAACTCTAACACTATCGTAGGGCTGAGGCTAACCCTAACCCTAACACTATCCTACGGCTGATGCTAACCCTAACCTTAACCCTAACACTATCCTAGGGCTGAGCTAACCCTAACCCTAACACTATCCTAGGCCTGATGCGAACCCTAACCCTAACCCTAACACTATCCTAGAGCTGATGCTAACCCTAACCCTAACACTATCCTAGGGCTGTTGCTAACCCTAACCCTAACCCTAACACTATCCTAAGGCTGATGGTAACCCTAACACTAACACTATCCTAAGCCTGGTGCTAACCCTAACTCTAACCCTAACACTATCCTAGGGTTGATGCTAACCCTAACCCTAAAATATCCTAGGGCTGATGCTAACACTAACCCTAACTCTAACACTATCCTAGGGCTGATGCTAACCCTAACCCTAACCCTAACACTATCCTAGGGCTGATGCTAACCCTAACCCTAACACTATCCTAGGCCTGATGCTAACCCTAACCCTAACCCTAACACTATCCTAGGGCTGATGCTAACCCTAACCCTAACACTATCCTAGGCCTGATGCTAACCCTAAGCCTAACCCTAACACTATCCTAGGGCTGATGCTAACCCTAACCCTAACACTATCCTAGGGCTGATGCTAACCCTAACCCTAACACTATCCTAGGGCTGATGCTAACCCTAACCCTAACCCTAACACTATCCTAGGGCTGATGCTAACCCTAACCCTAACTCTAACACTATCGTAGGGCTGAGGCTAACCCTAACCCTAACACTATCGTACGGCTGATGATAACCCTAACCTTAACCCTAACACTATCCTAGGGATGATGCTAACCCTAACCCTAACACTATCCTATTCCTGATGCGAACCCTAACCCTAACCGTAACACTATCCTAGAGCTGATGCTAACCCTAACACATACACTATCCTAGGGCTGATACTAACCCTAACCCTAACCCTAACACTATCCTAGGGCTGATGCTAACCCTAACTCTAACACTATCCTAGGCCTGATGATAACCCTAACCCTAACCCTAACACTATCCTGGGGCTGATGCTAACCCTAACCCTAACACTATCCTAGGGCTGATGCTAACCCTAACACTAACCCTAACACTATCCTAGGGCTGATGCTAACCCTAACCCTAACACTATCCTAGGGCTGATGCTAACCCTAACACTAACCCTAACACTATCCTAGGGCTGATGCTAACCCTAACCCTAACTCTAACACTATCGTAGGGCTGAGGCTAACCCTAACCCTAACACTATCCTACGGCTGATGCTAACCCTAACCTTAACCCTAACACTATCCTAGGGCTGAGCTAACCCTAACCCTAACACTATCCTAGGCCTGATGCGAACCCTAACCCTAACCCTAACACTATCCTAGAGCTGATGCTAACCCTAACCCTAACACTATCCTAGGGCTGTTGCTAACCCTAACCCTAACCCTAACACTATCCTAAGGCTGATGGTAACCCTAACACTAACACTATCCTAAGCCTGGTGCTAACCCTAACTCTAACCCTAACACTATCCTAGGGTTGATGCTAACCCTAACCCTAAAATATCCTAGGGCTGATGCTAACACTAACCCTAACTCTAACACTATCCTAGGGCTGATGCTAACCCTAACCCTAACCCTAACACTATCCTAGGGCTGATGCTAACCCTAACCCTAACACTATCCTAGGCCTGATGCTAACCCTAACCCTAACCCTAACACTATCCTAGGGCTGATGCTAACCCTAACCCTAACACTATCCTAGGCCTGATGCTAACCCTAAGCCTAACCCTAACACTATCCTAGGGCTGATGCTAACCCTAACCCTAACACTATCCTAGGGCTGATGCTAACCCTAACCCTAACACTATCCTAGGGCTGATGCTAACCCTAACCCTAACCCTAACACTATCCTAGGGCTGATGCTAACCCTAACCCTAACTCTAACACTATCGTAGGGCTGAGGCTAACCCTAACCCTAACACTATCGTACGGCTGATGATAACCCTAACCTTAACCCTAACACTATCCTAGGGATGATGCTAACCCTAACCCTAACACTATCCTATTCCTGATGCGAACCCTAACCCTAACCGTAACACTATCCTAGAGCTGATGCTAACCCTAACACATACACTATCCTAGGGCTGATACTAACCCTAACCCTAACCCTAACACTATCCTAGGGCTGATGCTAACCCTAACTCTAACACTATCCTAGGCCTGATGATAACCCTAACCCTAACCCTAACACTATCCTGGGGCTGATGCTAACCCTAACCCTAACACTATCCTAGGGCTGATGCTATCCCTAACCCTAACCCTAACACTATCCTAGGGCTGATGCTAAACTTAACCCTAACCCTAACGCTATCCTAGGGCTGATTCCAACCGTAGCCCTAACACTATCCTAGGCCCGATGCTAACCCTAACCCTTACCCTAACACTATCCTAGGGCTGATGCTAAACCTAACCAAAACCCTAACACTATCCTAGGGCTGATGCTAACCCTAACCCTAACCCTAACACTATCCTAGGGCTGATGCTAACCCTAACCCTAACACTATCCTAGGCCTGATGCTAACCCTAACCCAAACACTGTCCTAGGCCTGATGCTAACATTATCCCTAACCCTAACACTCTCCTAGGGCTGATGCTAACCCTAACCCTAACCCTAACACTATCCTAGGGCTGATGCTAACCATAACACTAACACTATCCTAGGGCTGATGCTAACACTAACCCTAACCCTAACACAATCCTAGGGCGGATGCTAACCCTAACCCTAACCCTAACACTATCCTAGGGCTGATGCTAACCATAACACTAACACTATCCTAGGGCTGATGCTAACCCTAACCCTAACCCTAACACTATCCTAGGGCTGATGCTAACCCTAACCCTAACTCTAACACTATCTTAGGGCTGATGCTAACCCTAACCCTAACCCTAACACTATCCTAGTGCGGATGCTCACCCTAACCCTAACCCTAACACTATCCTAGGGCTGATGCTAACCATAACACTAACACTATCCTAGGGCTGATGCTAACCCTAACCTTAACCCTAACACTATCCGAGGGCTGATGCTAACCCTAAACCTAACACTATCCTAGGGCTGATGCTAACCCTAACCCTAACCCTAACACTATCCTAGGGCTGATGCTAACCCTAACCCTAACAATATCCTAGGCCTGATGATAACCCTAACCCTAACCCTAACACTATCCTAGGGCTGATGCTAACCCTAACCCTAACACTATCCTAGGGCTGATGCTAACCCTAACCCTAACCCTAACACTATCCTAGGGCTGATGCTAAACTTAACCCTAACCCTAACACTATCCTAGGGCTGATGCTAACCCTAACCCTAAAACTAACACTATCCTAGGGCTGATGCTAACCCTAACCCTAACACTATCCTAGGCCTGATGATAACCCTAACCCTTACCCTAACACTATCCTAGGGCTGATGCTAAACCTAACCAAAACCCTAACACTATCCTAGGGCTGATGCTAACACTAACCCTAACCCTAACACAATCCTAGGGCGGATGCTAACCCTAACCTTAACCCTAACACTATCCTAGGGCTGATGCTAACCATAACACTAACACTATCCTAGGCCTGATGATAACCCTAACCCTAACCCTAACACTATCCTAGGGCTGATGCTAACCCTAACCCTAACAGTATCCTAGGGCTGATGCTAACCCTAACCCTAACCCTAACACTATCCTAGGGCTGATGCTAAACTTAACCCTAACCCTAACGCTATCCTAGGGCTGATTCTAACCGTAACCCTAACACTATCCTAGGCTTGATGCTAACCCTAACCCTTACCCTAACACTATCCTAGGGCTGATGCTAAACCTAACCAAAACCCTAACACTATCCTAGGGCTGATGCTAACCCTAACCCTAACACTATCCTAGGGCTGATGCTAACCCTAACCCTAACACTATCCTAGGCCTGATGCTAACCCTAACCCTAACACTATCCTAGGGCTGATGATAACCCTAACCCTAACCCAAACACTATCCTAGGCCTGATGCTAACCCTATCCCTAACCCTAACACTCTCCTAGGGCTGAGGCTAACCCTAACCCTAACACTATCCTAGGGCTGATGCTAACCCTAGCCCTAACCCTAACACTATCCTAGGGCTGATGCTAACCCTAACCATAACACTATCCTGGGCCTGATGCTAACCCTAACCCTAACCCTAACACTATCCTAGGGCTGATGCTAACCCTAACCCTAACACTACCCTTGGGCTGATGCTAACCCTAACCCTAACCCTAACACTATCCTAGGGCAGATGCTAACCCTAACGCTAACCCTAACACTATCCTTGAACTGATGCTAACCCTAACCCTAACCCTAACACTATCCTAGGCCTGATGATAACCGTAACCCTAACCCTAATACTATCCTAGGGTTTAAGATAACCCTAACCCTAACACTATCCTAGGGCTGATGCTAACCCTAACCCTAACCCTAAAACTATCCTAGGGCGGATGCTAACCCTAACCCTAACCCTAACACTATCCTAGGGCTGATGCTAACCCTAACACTAACACTATCCTAGGGCGGATGCTAACCCTAACCCTAACCCTAACACTATCCTAGGGCTGATGCTAACCCTAACCCTAACACTATCCTAGGCCTGATGCTAACCCTAACCCTAACCCTAACACTATCCTAGGGCTGATGCTAACCCTAAACCTAACCCTACCACTATCTTGGGCCTGATGCTAACCCTAACCCTAACACTAACACTATCCTAGGGCTGATGCTAACCCTAACCCTAACACTATCCTAGGGCTGATGCTAACCCTAACCCTAACACTATCCTAGGGCTGATGCTAACCCTAACCCTAACCCTAACACTATCCTAGGGCTGATGCGAACCCTAACCCTAAAACTATCCTAGGGCTGATGCTAACCCTAACCCTAACCCTAACACTATCCTAGGGCTGATGCTAACCCTAACCCTAACACTATCCTAGGGCTGATGCTAACCCTAACCCTAACCCTAACACTATCCTAGGGCTGATGCTAACCCTAACCCTAACACTATCCTAGGGCTGATGGTAACCCTAACCCTAACCGTAACATTATCCCAGGGCTGATGGTAACCCTAACCCTAACCCTAACAGTATCCTAGAGCTGATGCTAACCCTAACCCTAACCCTAACCCTAACCCTAATACTATCCTAGGGCTGATGCTAACCCTAACCCTAACCCTAACACCATCCTAGGGCTGATGCTAACCCTAACACTAACACTATCCTAGGGCTGATGCTAACCCTAACCCTACCCCTAACACTATCCTAGGGCTGATGCTAACCCTAACCCTAACTCTAACACTATCCTAGGCCTGATGATAACCCTAACCCTAACCCTAACACTATCCTAGGGCTGATGCTAACCCTAACCCTAACAGTATCCTAGGGCTGATGCTAACCCTAACCCTAACCCAAACACTATCCTAGGCCTGATGCTAACCCTATCCCTAACCCTAACACTCTGCTAGGGCTGAGGCTAACCCTAACCCTAACACTATCCTAGGGCTGATGCTAACCCTAGCCCTAACCCTAACACTATCCTAGGGCTGATGCTAACCCTAACCATAACACTATCCTGGGCCTGATGCTAACCCTAACCCTAACCCTAACACTATCCTAGGGCTGATGCTAACCCTAACCCTAACACTACCCTTGGGCTGATGCTAACCCTAACCCTAACACTAACACTATCCTAGGGCAGATGCTAACCCTAACGCTAACCCTAACACTATCCTTGAACTGATGCTAACCCTAACCATAACCCTAACACTATCCTAGGCCTGATGATAACCCTAACCCTAACCCTAATACTATCCTAGGGTTTAAGATAACCCTAACCCTAACACTATCCTAGGGCTGATGCTAACCCTAACCCTAACCCTAAAACTATCCTAGGGCGGATGCTAAGCCTAACACTAACACTATCCTAGGGCGGATGCTAACCCTAACCCCAACCCTAACACTATCCTAGGGCTGATGCTAACCCTAACCCTAACACTATCCTAGGGCTGATGCTAACCCTAGCCCTAACCCTAACACTATCCTAGGGCTGATGCTAACCCTAACCATAACACTATCCTGGGCCTGATGCTAACCCTAACCCTAACCCTAACACTATCCTAGGGCTGATGCTAACCCTAACCCTAACACTACCCTTGGGCTGATGCTAACCCTAACCCTAACACTAACACTATCCTAGGGCAGATGCTAACCCTAACGCTAACCCTAACACTATCCTTGAACTGATGCTAACCCTAACCATAACCCTAACACTATCCTAGGCCTGATGATAACCCTAACCCTAACCCTAATACTATCCTAGGGTTTAAGATAACCCTAACCCTAACACTATCCTAGGGCTGATGCTAACCCTAACCCTAACCCTAAAACTATCCTAGGGCGGATGCTAAGCCTAACACTAACACTATCCTAGGGCGGATGCTAACCCTAACCCCAACCCTAACACTATCCTAGGGCTGATGCTAACCCTAACCCTAACACTATCCTAGGCCTGATGCTAACCCTAACCCTAACCCTAACACTATCCTAGGGCTGATGCTAACCCTAACCCTAACCCTACCACTATCTTGGGCCTGATGCTAACCCTAACCCTAACACTAACACTATCCTAGGGCTGATGCTAACCCTAACCCTAACACTATCCTAGGGCTGATGCTAACCCTAACCCTAACCCTAACACTATCCTAGGGCTGATGCTAACCCTAACCCTAACACTATCCTAGGGCTGATGGTAACCCTAACCCTAACCGTAACATTATCCCAGGGCTGATGGTAACCCTAACCCTAACACTATCCTAGGACTGATGCTAACCCTAACCCTAACCCTAACACTATCCTAAGGCTGATGATAACCCTAACCCTAACCCTAACGGTATCCTAGAGCTGATGCTAACCCTAACCCTAACCCTAACCCTAACCCTAATACTATCCTAGGGCTGATGCTAACCCTAACCCTAACCCTAACACTATCCTAGGGCTGATGCTAACCCTAACACTAACACTATCCTAGGGCTGATGCTAACCCTAACCCTAACGCTAACACTATCCTAGGGCTTAGGCTAACCCTAACCCTAACCCTAACACTATCCTAGGGCTGATGCTAACCCTAACCCTAACACTATCCTAGGCCTGATGCTAACCCTAACCCTAACCCTAACACTATCCTAGGGCTGATGCTAACCCTAACCCTAACCCTACCACTATCTTGGGCCTGATGCTAACCCTAACCCTAACACTAACACTATCCTAGGGCTGATGCTAACCCTAACCCTAAAACTATCCTAGGGCTGATGCTAACCCTAACCCTAACACTATCCTAGTTCTGATGCTAACCCTAACCCTAACCCTAACACTATCCTAGGGCTGATGCGAACCCTAACCCTAACACTATCCTAGGGCTGATGCTAACCCTAACCCTAACCCTAACACTATCCTAGGGCTGATGCTAACCCTAACCCTAACACTATTCTAGGGCTGATGGTAACCCTAACCCTAACCGTAACATTATCCCAGGGCTGATGGTAACCCTAACCCTAACACTATCCTAGGGCTGATGCTAACCCTAACCCTAAAGCTAACACTATCCTAGGGCTGATGCTAACCCTAACCCTAACCCTAACACTATCCTAGAGCTGATGCTAACCCTAACCCTAACCCTAACCCTAACCCTAATACTATCCTAGGGCTGATGCTAACCCTAACCCTAACCCTAACACTATCCTAGGGCTGATGGTAACCCTAACACTAACACTATCCTAGGGCTGATGCTAACCCTAACCCTACCCCTAACACTATCCTAGGGCTGATGCTAACCCTAACCCTAACGCTAACACTATCCTAGGGCTGAGGCTAACCCTAACCCTAACACTATCCTACGGCTGATGCGAACCGTAACCCTAACCCTAACACTATCCTAAGGCTGATGGTAACCCTAACACTAACACTATCCTAAGCCTGGTGCTAACCCTAACTCTAACCCTAACACTATCCTAGGGTTGATGCTAACCCTAACCCTAAAATATCCTAGGGCTGATGCTAACACTAACCCTAACCCTAACACTATCCTAGGGCTGATGCTAACCCTAACCCTAACCCTAACACTATCCTAGGGCTGATGCTAACCCTAACCCTAACACTATCCTAGGCCTGATGCTAACCCTAACCCTAACCCTAACACTATCCTAGGGCTGATGCTAACCCTAACCCTAACACTATCCTAGGCCTGATGCTAACCCTAAGCCTAACCCTAACACTATCCTAGGGCTGATGCTAACCCTAACCCTAACACTATCCTAGGGCTGATGCTAACCCTAACCCTAACACTATCCTAGGGCTGATGCTAACCCTAACCCTAACCCTAACACTATCCTAGGGCTGATGCTAACCCTAACCCTAACTCTAACACTATCGTAGGGCTGAGGCTAACCCTAACCCTAACACTATCGTACGGCTGATGATAACCCTAACCTTAACCCTAACACTATCCTAGGGATGATGCTAACCCTAACCCTAACACTATCCTATTCCTGATGCGAACCCTAACCCTAACCGTAACACTATCCTAGAGCTGATGCTAACCCTAACACATACACTATCCTAGGGCTGATACTAACCCTAACCCTAACCCTAACACTATCCTAGGGCTGATGCTAACCCTAACTCTAACACTATCCTAGGCCTGATGATAACCCTAACCCTAACCCTAACACTATCCTGGGGCTGATGCTAACGCTAACCCTAACACTATCCTAGGGCTGATGCTATCCCTAACCCTAACCCTAACACTATCCTAGGGCTGATGCTAAACTTAACCCTAACCCTAACGCTATCCTAGGGCTGATTCCAACCGTAGCCCTAACACTATCCTAGGCCCGATGCTAACCCTAACCCTTACCCTAACACTATCCTAGGGCTGATGCTAAACCTAACCAAAACCCTAACACTATCCTAGGGCTGATGCTAACCCTAACCCTAACCCTAACACTATCCTAGGGCTGATGCTAACCCTAACCCTAACACTATCCTAGGCCTGATGCTAACCCTAACCAAACACTATCCTAGGCCTGATGCTAACATTATCCCTAACCATAACACTCTCCTAGGGCTGATGCTAACCCTAACCCTAACCCTAACACTATCCTAGGGCTGATGCTAACCATAACACTAACACTATCCTAGGGCTGATGCTAACACTAACCCTAACCCTAACACAATCCTAGGGCGGATGCTAACCCTAACCCTAACCCTAACACTATCCTAGGGCTGATGCTAACCATAACACTAACACTATCCTAGGGCTGATGCTAACCCTAACCCTAACCCTAACACTATCCTAGGGCTGATGCTAACCCTAACCCTAACTCTAACACTATCTTAGGGCTGATGCTAACCCTAACCCTAACCCTAACACTATCCTAGTGCGGATGCTCACCCTAACCCTAACCCTAACACTATCCTAGGGCTGATGCTAACCATAACACTAACACTATCCTAGGGCTGATGCTAACCCTAACCTTAACCCTAACACTATCCGAGGGCTGATGCTAACCCTAAACCTAACACTATCCTAGGGCTGATGCTAACCCTAACCCTAACCCTAACACTATCCTAGGGCTGATGCTAACCCTAACCCTAACAATATCCTAGGCCTGATGATAACCCTAACCCTAACCCTAACACTATCCTAGGGCTGATGCTAACCCTAACCCTAACACTATCCTAGGGCTGATGCTAACCCTAACCCTAACCCTAACACTATCCTAGGGCTGATGCTAAACTTAACCCTAACCCTAACACTATCCTAGGGCTGATGCTAACCCTAACCCTAAAACTAACACTATCCTAGGGCTGATGCTAACCCTAACCCTAACACTATCCTAGGCCTGATGATAACCCTAACCCTAAACCTAACACTATCCTATGGCTGATGCTAACCCTAACCCTAACACTATCCTAGGGCTGATGCTAACCCTAAGCCTAACACTAACACTATCCTAGGGCTGATGCTAACCTTAACCCTAACCCTAACGCTATCCTAGGGCTGAATCTAACCGTAACCCTAACACTACCCTAGGCCTGATGCTAACCCTAACCCTTACCCTAACACTATCCTAGGCCTGATGCTAACCCTAACCCTAACCCTAACCCTAACACTATCCTTGGGCTGATGCTAAACTTAACCCTAACCCTAACACTATCCTAGGGCTGATGCTAACCCTAACCCTAACACTATCGTAGGCCTGATGATAACCCTAACCATAACCCTAACACTATCCTAGGGCTGATGCTAACCCTAACCCTAACACTATCCTAGGGCTGATGCTAAACCTAACCCTAACCCTAACACTATCCTAGTGCTGATGCTAAACTTAACCCTAACCCTAACGCTATCCTACGGCTGATTCTAACCGTAACCCTAACACTATCCTAGGCCTGATGCTAACCCTAAGCCTAACCCTAACACTATCCTAGGGCTGATGCTAACCCTAACCCTAACACTATCCTAGGGCTGATGCTAACCCTAACCCTAACACTATCCTAGGGCTGATGCTAACCCTAACCCTAACCCTAACACTATCCTAGGGCTGATGCTAACCCTAACCCTAACTCTAACACTATCGTAGGGCTGAGGCTAACCCTAACCCTAACACTATCGTACGGCTGATGATAACCCTAACCTTAACCCTAACACTATCCTAGGGCTGATGCTAACCCTAACCCTAACACTATCCTAGGCCTGATGCGAACCCTAACCCTAACCGTAACACTATCCTAGAGCTGATGCTAACCCTAACCCTAACACAATCCTAGGGCTGATGCTAACCCTAACCCTAACCCTAACACTATCCTAGGGCTGATGCTAACCCTAACTCTAACACTATCCTAGGCCTGATGATAACCCTAACCCTAACCCTAACACTATCCTGGGGCTGATGCTAACCCTAAACCTAACACTATCCTAGGGCTGATGCTAACCCTAACCCTAACCCTAACACTATCCTAGGGCTGATGCTAACCCTAACCCTAACCCTAACACTATCCTAGGGCTGATGCTAACCCTAACCCTAACACTATCCTAGGCCTGATGCTAACCCTAACCCTAACCCTAACACTATCCTAGGGCTCATGCTAACCCTAACCCTAACCCTACCACTATCTTGGGCCTGATGCTAACCCTAACCCTAACACTAACACTATCCTAGGGCTGATGCTAACCCTAACCCTAACACTATCCTAGGGCTGATGCTAACCCTAACCCTAACACTATCCTAGGGCTGATGCTAACCCTAACCCTAACCCTAACACTATCCTATGGCTGATGCGAACCCTAACCCTAACACTATCCTAGGGCTGATGGTAACCCTAACCCTAACCCTAACACTATCCTAGGGCTGATGCTAACCCTAACCCTAACACTATCCTAGGGCTGATGGTAACCCTAACCCTAACCGTAACATTATCCCAGGGCTGATGGTAACCCTAAACCTAACACTATCCTAGGGCTGATGCTAACCCTAACCCTAAACCTAACACTATCCTAGGGCTGATGCTAACCCTAACCCTAACCCTAACCCTAACCCTAATACTATCCTAGGGCTGATGCTAACCCTAACCCTAACCCTAACACTATCCTAGGGCTGATGCTAACCCTAACACTAACACTATCCTAGGGCTGATGCTAACCCTAACCCTACCCCTAACACTATCCTAGGGCTGATGCTAACCCTAACCCTAACGCTAACACTATCCTAGGGCTGAGGCTAACCCTAACCCTAACACTATCCTACGGCTGATGCTAACCCTAACCCTAACCCTAACACTATCCTAGGGCTGATGCTAAACTTAACCCTAACCCTAACACTATCCTAGGGCTGATGCTAACCCTAACCCTAAAACTAACACTATCCTAGGGCTGATGCTAACCCTAACCCTAACACTATCCTAGGCCTGATGATAACCCTAACCCTAAACCTAACACTATCCTAGGGCTGATGCTAACCCTAACCCTAACACTATCCTAGGGCTGATGCTAACCCTAAGCCTAACACTAACACTATCCTAGGGCTGATGCTAACCTTAACCCTAACCCTAACGCTATCCTAGGGCTGAATCTAACCGTAACCCTAACACTACCCTAGGCCTGATGCTAACCCTAACCCTTACCCTAACACTATCCTAGGCCTGATGCTAACCCTAACCCTAACCCTAACCCTAACACTATCCTTGGGCTGATGCTAAACTTAACCCTAACCCTAACACTATCCTAGGGCTGATGCTAACCCTAACCCTAACACTATCGTAGGCCTGATGATAACCCTAACCATAACCCTAACACTATCCTAGGGCTGATGCTAACCCTAACCCTAACACTATCCTAGGGCTGATGCTAAACCTAACCCTAACCCTAACACTATCCTAGTGCTGATGCTAAACTTAACCCTAACCCTAACGCTATCCTACGGCTGATTCTAACCGTAACCCTAACACTATCCTAGGCCTGATGCTAACCCTAAGCCTAACCCTAACACTATCCTAGGGCTGATGCTAACCCTAACCCTAACACTATCCTAGGGCTGATGCTAACCCTAACCCTAACACTATCCTAGGGCTGATGCTAACCCTAACCCTAACCCTAACACTATCCTAGGGCTGATGCTAACCCTAACCCTAACTCTAACACTATCGTAGGGCTGAGGCTAACCCTAACCCTAACACTATCGTACGGCTGATGATAACCCTAACCTTAACCCTAACACTATCCTAGGGCTGATGCTAACCCTAACCCTAACACTATCCTAGGCCTGATGCGAACCCTAACCCTAACCGTAACACTATCCTAGAGCTGATGCTAACCCTAACCCTAACACAATCCTAGGGCTGATGCTAACACTAACCCTAACCCTAACACTATCCTAGGGCTGATGCTAACCCTAACTCTAACACTATCCTAGGCTTGATGATAACCCTAACACTAACCCTAATACTATCCTAGGGTTTAAGATAACCCTAACCCTAACACTATCCTAGGGCTGATGCTAACCCTAACCCTAACCCTAAAACTATCCTAGGGCGGATGCTAACCCTAACCCTAACCCTAACACTATCCTAGGGCTGATGCTAACCCTAACACTAACACTATCCTAGGGCGGATGCTAACCCTAACCCTAACCCTAACACTATCCTAGGGCTGATGCTAACCCTAACCCTAACACTATCCTAGGCCTGATGCTAACCCTAACCCTAACCCTAACACTATCCTAGGGCTGATGCTAACCCTAACCCTAACCCTACCACTATCTTGGGCCTGATGCTAACCCTAACCCTAACACTAACACTATCCTAGGGCTGATGCTAACCCTAACCCTAACACTATCCTAGGGCTGATGCTAACCCTAACCCTAACACTATCCTAGGGCTGATGCTAACCCTAACCCTAACCCTAACACTATCCTAGGGCTGATGCGAACCCTAACCCTAAAACTATCCTAGGGCTGATGCTAACCCTAACCCTAACCCTAACACTATCCTAGGGCTGATGCTAACCCTAACCCTAACACTATCCTAGGGCTGATGCTAACCCTAACCCTAACCCTAACACTATCCTAGGGCTGATGCTAACCCTAACCCTAACCCTAACCCTAACCCTAATACTATCCTAGGGCTGATGCTAACCCTAACCCTAACCCTAACACCATCCTAGGGCTGATGCTAACCCTAACACTAACACTATCCTAGGGCTGATGCTAACCCTAACCCTACCCCTAACACTATCCTAGGGCTGATGCTAACCCTAACCCTAACTCTAACACTATCCTAGGCCTGATGATAACCCTAACCCTAACCCTAACACTATCCTAGGGCTGATGCTAACCCTAACCCTAACAGTATCCTAGGGCTGATGCTAACCCTAACCCTAACCCAAACACTATCCTAGGCCTGATGCTAACCCTATCCCTAACCCTAACACTCTGCTAGGGCTGAGGCTAACCCTAACCCTAACACTATCCTAGGGCTGATGCTAACCCTAGCCCTAACCCTAACACTATCCTAGGGCTGATGCTAACCCTAACCATAACACTATCCTGGGCCTGATGCTAACCCTAACCCTAACCCTAACACTATCCTAGGGCTGATGCTAACCCTAACCCTAACACTACCCTTGGGCTGATGCTAACCCTAACCCTAACACTAACACTATCCTAGGGCAGATGCTAACCCTAACGCTAACCCTAACACTATCCTTGAACTGATGCTAACCCTAACCATAACCCTAACACTATCCTAGGCCTGATGATAACCCTAACCCTAACCCTAATACTATCCTAGGGTTTAAGATAACCCTAACCCTAACACTATCCTAGGGCTGATGCTAACCCTAACCCTAACCCTAAAACTATCCTAGGGCGGATGCTAAGCCTAACACTAACACTATCCTAGGGCGGATGCTAACCCTAACCCCAACCCTAACACTATCCTAGGGCTGATGCTAACCCTAACCCTAACACTATCCTAGGGCTGATGCTAACCCTAGCCCTAACCCTAACACTATCCTAGGGCTGATGCTAACCCTAACCATAACACTATCCTGGGCCTGATGCTAACCCTAACCCTAACCCTAACACTATCCTAGGGCTGATGCTAACCCTAACCCTAACACTACCCTTGGGCTGATGCTAACCCTAACCCTAACACTAACACTATCCTAGGGCAGATGCTAACCCTAACGCTAACCCTAACACTATCCTTGAACTGATGCTAACCCTAACCATAACCCTAACACTATCCTAGGCCTGATGATAACCCTAACCCTAACCCTAATACTATCCTAGGGTTTAAGATAACCCTAACCCTAACACTATCCTAGGGCTGATGCTAACCCTAACCCTAACCCTAAAACTATCCTAGGGCGGATGCTAAGCCTAACACTAACACTATCCTAGGGCGGATGCTAACCCTAACCCCAACCCTAACACTATCCTAGGGCTGATGCTAACCCTAACCCTAACACTATCCTAGGCCTGATGCTAACCCTAACCCTAACCCTAACACTATCCTAGGGCTGATGCTAACCCTAACCCTAACCCTACCACTATCTTGGGCCTGATGCTAACCCTAACCCTAACACTAACACTATCCTAGGGCTGATGCTAACCCTAACCCTAACACTATCCTAGGGCTGATGCTAACCCTAACCCTAACACTCTCCTAGGGCTGATGCTAACCCTAACCCTAACAATAACACTATCCTAGGGCTGATGCGAACCCTAACCCCAAAACTATCCTAGGGCTGATGCTAACCCTAACCCTAACCCTAACACTATCCTAGGGCTGATGCTAACCCTAACCCTAACACTATCCTAGGGCTGATGCTAACCCTAACCATATCCCTAACACTATCCTAGGGCTGATGCTAACCCTAACCCTAACACTATCCTAGGGCTGATGGTAACCCTAACCCTAACCGTAACATTATCCCAGGGCTGATGGTAACCCTAACCCTAACACTATCCTAGGACTGATGCTAACCCTAACCCTAACCCTAACACTATCCTAAGGCTGATGATAACCCTAACCCTAACCCTAACGGTATCCTAGAGCTGATGCTAACCCTAACCCTAACCCTAACCCTAACCCTAATACTATCCTAGGGCTGATGCTAACCCTAACCCTAACCCTAACACTATCCTAGGGCTGATGCTAACCCTAACACTAACACTATCCTAGGGCTGATGCTAACCCTAACCCTAACGCTAACACTATCCTAGGGCTTAGGCTAACCCTAACCCTAACCCTAACACTATCCTAGGGCTGATGCTAACCCTAACCCTAACACTATCCTAGGCCTGATGCTAACCCTAACCCTAACCCTAACACTATCCTAGGGCTGATGCTAACCCTAACCCTAACCCTACCACTATCTTGGGCCTGATGCTAACCCTAACCCTAACACTAACACTATCCTAGGGCTGATGCTAACCCTAACCCTAAAACTATCCTAGGGCTGATGCTAACCCTAACCCTAACACTATCCTAGTTCTGATGCTAACCCTAACCCTAACCCTAACACTATCCTAGGGCTGATGCGAACCCTAACCCTAACACTATCCTAGGGCTGATGCTAACCCTAACCCTAACCCTAACACTATCCTAGGGCTGATGCTAACCCTAACCCTAACACTATTCTAGGGCTGATGGTAACCCTAACCCTAACCGTAACATTATCCCAGGGCTGATGGTAACCCTAACCCTAACACTATCCTAGGGCTGATGCTAACCCTAACCCTAAAGCTAACACTATCCTAGGGCTGATGCTAACCCTAACCCTAACCCTAACACTATCCTAGAGCTGATGCTAACCCTAACCCTAACCCTAACCCTAACCCTAATACTATCCTAGGGCTGATGCTAACCCTAACCCTAACCCTAACACTATCCTAGGGCTGATGGTAACCCTAACACTAACACTATCCTAGGGCTGATGCTAACCCTAACCCTACCCCTAACACTATCCTAGGGCTGATGCTAACCCTAACCCTAACGCTAACACTATCCTAGGGCTGAGGCTAACCCTAACCCTAACACTATCCTACGGCTGATGCGAACCGTAACCCTAACCCTAACACTATCCTAAGGCTGATGGTAACCCTAACACTAACACTATCCTAAGCCTGGTGCTAACCCTAACTCTAACCCTAACACTAACCTAGGGTTGATGCTAACCCTAACCCTAAAATATCCTAGGGCTGATGCTAACACTAACCCTAACCCTAACACTATCCTAGGGCTGATGCTAACCCTAACCCTAACCCTAACACTATCCTAGGGCTGATGCTAACCCTAACCCTAACACTATCCTAGGCCTGATGCTAACCCTAACCCTAACCCTAACACTATCCTAGGGCTGATGCTAACCCTAACCCTAACACTATCCTAGGCCTGATGCTAACCCTAAGCCTAACCCTAACACTATCCTAGGGCTGATGCTAACCCTAACCCTAACACTATCCTAGGGCTGATGCTAACCCTAACCCTAACACTATCCTAGGGCTGATGCTAACCCTAACCCTAACCCTAACACTATCCTAGGGCTGATGCTAACCCTAACCCTAACTCTAACACTATCGTAGGGCTGAGGCTAACCCTAACCCTAACACTATCGTACGGCTGATGATAACCCTAACCTTAACCCTAACACTATCCTAGGGATGATGCTAACCCTAACCCTAACACTATCCTATTCCTGATGCGAACCCTAACCCTAACCGTAACACTATCCTAGAGCTGATGCTAACCCTAACACATACACTATCCTAGGGCTGATACTAACCCTAACCCTAACCCTAACACTATCCTAGGGCTGATGCTAACCCTAACTCTAACACTATCCTAGGCCTGATGATAACCCTAACCCTAACCCTAACACTATCCTGGGGCTGATGCTAACCCTAACCCTAACACTATCCTAGGGCTGATGCTATCCCTAACCCTAACCCTAACACTATCCTAGGGCTGATGCTAAACTTAACCCTAACCCTAACGCTATCCTAGGGCTGATTCCAACCGTAGCCCTAACACTATCCTAGGCCCGATGCTAACCCTAACCCTTACCCTAACACTATCCTAGGGCTGATGCTAAACCTAACCAAAACCCTAACACTATCCTAGGGCTGATGCTAACCCTAACCCTAACCCTAACACTATCCTAGGGCTGATGCTAACCCTAACCCTAACACTATCCTAGGCCTGATGCTAACCCTAACCCAAACACTATCCTAGGCCTGATGATAACCCTAACCCTAACCCTAACACTATCCTAGGGCTGATGCTAACCATAACACTAACACTATCCTAAGGCTGATGCTAACACTAACCCTAACCCTAACACAATCCTAGGGCGGATGCTAACCCTAACCCTAACCCTAACACTATCCTAGGGCTGATGCTAACCATAACACTAACACTATCCTAGGGCTGATGCTAACCCTAACCCTAACCCTAACACTATCCTAGGGCTGATGCTAACCCTAACCCTAACTCTAACACTATCTTAGGGCTGATGCTAACCCTAACCCTAACCCTAACACTATCCTAGTGCGGATGCTCACCCTAACCCTAACCCTAACACTATCCTAGGGCTGATGCTAACCATAACACTAACACTATCCTAGGGCTGATGCTAACCCTAACCTTAACCCTAACACTATCCGAGGGCTGATGCTAACCCTAAACCTAACACTATCCTAGGGCTGATGCTAACCCTAACCCTAACCCTAACACTATCCTAGGGCTGATGCTAACCCTAACCCTAACAATATCCTAGGCCTGATGATAACCCTAACCCTAACCCTAACACTATCCTAGGGCTGATGCTAACCCTAACCCTAACACTATCCTAGGGCTGATGCTAACCCTAACCCTAACCCTAACACTATCCTAGGGCTGATGCTAAACTTAACCCTAACCCTAACACTATCCTAGGGCTGATGCTAACCCTAACCCTAAAACTAACACTATCCTAGGGCTGATGCTAACCCTAACCCTAACACTATCCTAGGCCTGATGATAACCCTAACCCTAAACCTAACACTATCCTATGGCTGATGCTAACCCTAACCCTAACACTATCCTAGGGCTGATGCTAACCCTAAGCCTAACACTAACACTATCCTAGGGCTGATGCTAACCTTAACCCTAACCCTAACGCTATCCTAGGGCTGAATCTAACCGTAACCCTAACACTACCCTAGGCCTGATGCTAACCCTAACCCTTACCCTAACACTATCCTAGGCCTGATGCTAACCCTAACCCTAACCCTAACCCTAACACTATCCTTGGGCTGATGCTAAACTTAACCCTAACCCTAACACTATCCTAGGGCTGATGCTAACCCTAACCCTAACACTATCGTAGGCCTGATGATAACCCTAACCATAACCCTAACACTATCCTAGGGCTGATGCTAACCCTAACCCTAACACTATCCTAGGGCTGATGCTAAACCTAACCCTAACCCTAACACTATCCTAGTGCTGACGCTAAACTTAACCCTAACCCTAACGCTATCCTACGGCTGATTCTAACCGTAACCCTAACACTATCCTAGGCCTGATGCTAACCCTAAGCCTAACCCTAACACTATCCTAGGGCTGATGCTAACCCTAACCCTAACACTATCCTAGGGCTGATGCTAACCCTAACCCTAACACTATCCTAGGGCTGATGCTAACCCTAACCCTAACCCTAACACTATCCTAGGGCTGATGCTAACCCTAACCCTAACTCTAACACTATCGTAGGGCTGAGGCTAACCCTAACCCTAACACTATCGTACGGCTGATGATAACCCTAACCTTAACCCTAACACTATCCTAGGGCTGATGCTAACCCTAACCCTAACACTATCCTAGGCCTGATGCGAACCCTAACCCTAACCGTAACACTATCCTAGAGCTGATGCTAACCCTAACCCTAACACAATCCTAGGGCTGATGCTAACCCTAACCCTAACCCTAACACTATCCTAGGGCTGATGCTAACCCTAACTCTAACACTATCCTAGGCCTGATGATAACCCTAACCCTAACCCTAACACTATCCTGGGGCTGATGCTAACCCTAAACCTAACACTATCCTAGGGCTGATGCTAACCCTAACCCTAACCCTAACACTATCTTAGGGCTGATGCTAACCCTAACCCTAACCCTAACACTATCCTAGGGCTGATGCTAACCCTAACCCTAACACTATCCTAGGCCTGATGCTAACCCTAACCCTAACCCTAACACTATCCTAGGGCTCATGCTAACCCTAACCCTAACCCTACCACTATCTTGGGCCTGATGCTAACCCTAACCCTAACACTAACACTATCCTAGGGCTGATGCTAACCCTAACCCTAACACTATCCTAGGGCTGATGCTAACCCTAACCCTAACACTATCCTAGGGCTGATGCTAACCCGAACCCTAACCCTAACACTATCCTAGGGCTGATGCGAACCCTAACCCTAACACTATCCTAGGGCTGATGGTAACCCTAACCCTAACCCTAACACTATCCTAGGGCTGATGCTAACCCTAACCCTAACACTATCCTAGGGCTGATGGTAACCCTAACCCTAACCGTAACATTATCCCAGGGCTGATGGTAACCCTAACCCTAACACTATCCTAGGGCTGATGCTAACCCTAACCCTAAACCTAACACTATCCTAGGGCTGATGCTAACCCTAACCCTAACCCTAACACTATCCTAGGGCTGATGCTAACCCTAACAATAACACTATCCTAGGGCTGATGCTAACCCTAACCCTACCCCTAACACTATCCTAGGGCTGATGCTAACCCTAACCCTAACGCTAACACTATCCTAGGGCTGAGGCTAACCCTAACCCTAACACTATCCTACGGCTGATGCTAACCCTAACCCTAACCCTAACACTATCCTAAGGCTGATGGTAACCCTAACACTAACACTATCCTAAGCCTGGTGCTAACCCTAACTCTAACCCTAACACTATCCTAGGGTTGATGCTAACCCTAACCCTAATAATATCCTAGGGCTGATGCTAACACTAACCCTAACCCTAACACTATCCTAGGGCTGATGCTAACCCTAACCCTAACCCTAACACTATCCTAGGGCTGATGCTAACCCTAACCCTAACACTATCCTAGGCCTGATGCTAACCCTAACCCTAACCCTAACACTATCCTAGGGCTGATGCTAACCCTAACCCTAACACTAACCTAGGCCTGATGCTAACCCTAACCCTAACCCTAACCCTATCCTAGGGCTGATGCTAACCCTAACCCTAACACTATCCTAGGGCTGATGCTAACCCTAACCCTAACCCTAACACTATCCTAGGGCTGATGCTAACCCTAACCCTAACACTATCCTAGGCCTGATGCTAACCCTAACCCTAACACTAACACTATCCTAGGCCTGATGATAACCCTAACCCTAACCCTAACACTATCCTAGGGCTGATGCTAACCGTAACCCTAACACTATCCTAGGGCTCATGCTAACCCTAAGCCTAACCCTAACACTATCCTAGGGCTGATGCTAAACTTAACCCTAACCCTAACGCTATCCTAGGGCTGAATCTAACCGTAACCCTAACACTACCTTAGGCCTGATGCTAACCCTAACCCTTACCCTAACACTATCCTAGGCCTGATGCTAACCCTAACCCTAACCCTAACCATAACACTATCCTTGGGCTGATGATAAACTTAACCCTAACCCTAACACTATCCTAGGGCTGATGCTAACCCTAACCCTAACACTATCGTAGGCCTGATGATAACCCTAACCATAACCCTAACACTATCCTAGGGCTGATGCTAACCCTAACCCTAACACTATCCTAGGGCTGATGCTAAACCTAACCCTAACCCTAACACTATCCTAGTGCTGATGCTAAACTTAACCCTAACCCTAACGCTATCCTACGGCTGATTCTAACCGTAACCCTAACACTATCCTAGGCCTGATGCTAACCCTAAGCCTAACCCTAACACTATCCTAGGGCTGATGCTAACCCTAACCCTAACACTATCCTAGGGCTGATGCTAACCCTAACCCTAACACTATCCTAGGGCTGATGCTAACCCTAACCCTAACCCTAACACTATCCTAGGGCTGATGCTAACCCTAACCCTAACTCTAACACTATCGTAGGGCTGAGGCTAACCCTAACGCTAACACTATCGTACGGCTTATGATAACCCTAACCTTAACCCTAAAACTATCCTAGGGCTGATGCTAACCCTAACCCTAACACTATCCTAGGCCTGATGCGAACCCTAACCCTAACCGTAACACTATCCTAGAGCTGATGCTAACCCTAACCCAAACACTATCCTAGGGCTGATGCTAACCCTAACCCTTACCCTAACACTATCCTAGGGCTGATGCTAACCCTAACTCTAACACTATCCTAGGCCTGATGCTAACCCTAACACTAACCCTAACACTATACTAGGGCTGATGCTAACCCTAACCCTAACACTATCCTAGGCCTGATGCTAACCCTAACCCTAACCCTAACCCTATCCTAGGGCTGATGCTAACCCTAACCCTAACACTATCCTAGGGCTGATGCTAACCCTAACCCTAACCCTAACACTATCCTAGGGCTGATGCTAACCCTAACCCTAACACTATCCTAGGCCTGATGCTAACCCTAACCCTAACCCTAACACTATCCTAGGGCTGATGCTAACCCTAACCCTAACACTATCCTAGGGCTGATGCTAACCCTAACCCTAAAACTAACACTATCCTAGGGCTGATGCTAACCCTAACCCTAACACTATCCTAGGCCTGATTATAACCCTAACCCTAACCCTAACACTATCCTAGGGCTGATGCTAACCGTAACCCTAACACTATCCTAGGGCTGATGCTAACCCTAAGCCTAACCCTAACACTATCCTAGGGCTGATGCTAAACTTAACCCTAACCCTAACGCTATCCTAGGGCTGAATCTAACCGTAACCCTAACACTATCCTAGGCCTGATGCTAACCCTAACCCTTACCCTAACACTATCCTAGGCCTGATGCTAACCCTAACCCTAACCCTAACCCTAACACTATCCTAGGGCTGATGCTAAACTTAACCCTAACCCTAACACTATCCTAGGGCTGATGCTAACCCTAACCCTAACACTATCCTAGGCCTGATGATAACCCTAACCATAACCCTAACACTATCCTAGGGCTGATGCTAACCCTAACCCTAACACTATCCTAGGGCTGATGCTAAACCTAACCCTAACCCTAACACTATCCTAGTGCTGATGCTAAACTTAACCCTAACCCTAACGCTATCCTACGGATGATTCTAACCGTAACCCTAACACTATCCTAGGCCTGATGCTAACCCTAAGCCTAACCCTAACACTATCCTAGGGCTGATGCTAACCCTAACCCTAACACTATCCTAGGTCTGATGCTAACCCTAACCCTAACACTATCCTAGGGCTGATGCTAACCCTAACCCTAACCCTAACACTATCCTAGGGCTGATGCTAACCCTAACCCTAACTCTAACACTATCGTAGGGCTGAGGCTAACCCTAACCCTAACACTATCGTACGGCTGATGATAACCCTAACCTTAACCCTAACACTATCCTAGGGCTGATGCTAACCCTAACCCTAACACTATCCTAGGACTGATGCGAACCCTAACCCTAACCGTAACACTATCCTAGAGCTGATGCTAACCCTAACCCAAACACTATCCTAGGGCTGATGCTAACCCTAACCCTAACCCTAACACTATCCTAGGGCTGATGCTAACCCTAACCCTAACACTATCCTAGGGCTGATGGTAACCCTAACCCTAACCGTAACATTATCCCAGGGCTGATGGTAACCCTAACCCTAACACTATCCTAGGACTGATGCTAACCCTAAGCCTAACCCTAACACTATCCTAGGGCTGATGCTAACCCTAACCCTAACCCTAACAGTATCCTAGAGCTGATGCTAACCCTAACCCTAACCCTAACCCTAACCCTAATACTATCCTAGGGCTGATGCTAACCCTAACCCTAACCCTAACACTATCCTAGGGCTGATGCTAACCCTAACACTAACACTATCCTAGGGCTGATGCTAACCCTAACCCTACCCCTAACACTATCCTAGGGCTGATGCTAACCCTAACCCTAACTCTAACACTATCCTAGGCCTGATGATAACCCTAACCCTAACCCTAACACTATCCTAGGGCTGATGCTAACCCTAACCCTAACAGTATCCTAGGGCTGATGCTAACCCTAACCCTAACACTAACACTATCCTAGGGCTGATGCTAAACTTAACCCTAACCCTAACGCTATCCTAGGGCTGATTCTAACCGTAACCCTAACACTATCCTAGGCTTGATGCTAACCCTAACCCTTACCCTAACACTATCCTAGGGCTGATGCTAAACCTAACCGAAACCCTAACACTATCCTAGGGCTGATGCTAACCCTAACCCTAACCCTAACACTATCCTAGGGCTGATGCTAACCATAACCCCAACACTATCCTAGGGCTGATGCTAACCCTAACCCTAACCCAAACACTATCCTAGGCCTGATGCTAACCCTATCCCTAACCCTAACACTCTGCTAGGGCTGAGGCTAACCCTAACCCTAACACTATCCTAGGGCTGATGCTAACCCTAGCCCTAACCCTAACACTATCCTAGGGCTGATGCTAACCCTAACCATAACACTATCCTGGGCCTGATGCTAACCCTAACCCTAACCCTAACACTATCCTAGGGCTGATGCTAACCCTAACCCTAACACTACCCTTGGGCTAATGCTAACCCTAACCCTAACACTAACACTATCCTAGGGCAGATGCTAACCCTAACGCTAACCCTAACACTATCCTTGAACTGATGCTAACCCTAACCCTAACCCTAACACTATCCTAGGCCTGATGATAACCCTAACCCTAACCCTAATACTATCCTAGGGTTTAAGATAACCCTAACCCTAACACTATCCTAGGGCTGATGCTAACCCTAGCCCTAACCCTAAAACTATCCTAGGGCGGATGCTAACCCTAACACTAACACTATCCTAGGGCGGATGCTAACCCTAACCCCAACCCTAACACTATCCTAGGGCTGATGCTAACCCTAACCCTAACACTATCCTAGGCCTGATGCTAACCCTAACCCTAACCCTAACACTATCCTAGGGCTGATGCTAACCCTAACCCTAACCCTACCACTATCTTGGGCCTGATGCTAACCCTAACCCTAACACTAACACTATCCTAGGGCTGATGCTAACACTAACCCTAACACTATCCTAGGGCTGATGCTAACCCTAACCCTAACACTCTCCTAGGGCTGATGCTAACCCTAACCCTAACCCTAACACTATCCTAGGGCTGATGCGAACCCTAACCCTAAAACTATCCTAGAGCTGATGCTAACCCTAACCCTAACCCTAACACTATCCTAGGGCTGATGCTAACCCTAACCCTAACACTATCCTAGGGCTGATGCTAACCCTAACCCTAACCCTAACACTATCCTAGGGCTGATGCTAACCCTAACCCTAGCACTATCCTAGGGCTGATGGTAACCCTAACCCTAACCGTAACATTATCCCAGGGCTGATGGTAACCCTAACCCTAACACTATCCTAGGTCTGATGCTAACCCTAACCCTAACCCTAACACTATCCTAGGGCTGATGCTAACCCTAACCCTAACCCTAACAGTATCCTAGAGCTGATGCTAACCCTAACCCTAACCCTAACCCTAACCCTAATACTATCCTAGGGCTGATGCTAACCCTAACCCTAACCCTAACACTATCCTAGGGCTGATGCTAACCCTAACACTAACACTATCCTAGGGCTGATGCTAACCCTAACCCTAACGCTAACACTATCCTAGGGCTTAGGCTAACCCTAACCCTAACCCTAACACTATCCTAGGGCTGATGCTAACCCTCACCCTAACACTATCCTAGGCCTGATGCTAACCCTAACCATAACCCTAACACTATCCTAGGGCTGATGCTAACCCTAACCCTAACCCTACCACTATCTTGGGCCTGATGCTAACCCTAACCCTAACACTAACACTATCCTAGGGCTGATGCTAACCCTAACCCTAAAACTATCCTAGGGCTGATGCTAACCCTAACCCTAACACTATCCTAGTTCTGATGCTAACCCTAACCCTAACCCTAACACTATCCTAGGGCTGATGCGAACCCTAACCCTAACACTATCCTAGGGCTGATGCTAACCCTAACCCTAACCCTAACACTATCCTAGGGCTGATGCTAACCCTAACCCTAACACTATCCTAGGCCTGATGCTAACCCTAACCCTAACCCTAACACTATCCTAGGGCTGATGCTAACCCTAACCCTAACTCTAACACTATCGTAGGGCTGAGGCTAACCCTAACCCTAACACTATCGTACGGCTGATGATAACCCTAACCTTAACCCTAACACTATCCTAGGGCTGATGCTAACCCTAACCCTATCACTATCCTAGGACTGATGCGAACCCTAACCCTAACCGTAACACTATCCTAGAGCTGATGCTAACCCTAACCCAAACACTATCCTAGGGCTGATGCTAACCCTAACCCTAACCCTAACACTATCCTAGGGCTGATGCTAACCCTAACCCTAACACTATCCTAGGGCTGATGGTAACCCTAACCCTAACCGTAACATTATCCCAGGGCTGATGGTAACCCTAACCCTAACAC
Organism: Lemur catta; assembly: GCF_020740605.2. Taxonomy (NCBI): domain Eukaryota; kingdom Metazoa; phylum Chordata; class Mammalia; order Primates; family Lemuridae; genus Lemur; species Lemur catta. Next base: position 3,982,413 of record NC_059134.1, read on the forward strand.
TATCCTAGGACTGATGCTAACCCTAACCCTAACCCTAACACTATCCTAGGGCTGATGCTAACCCTAACCCTAACCCTAACAGTATCCTAGAGCTGATGCTAACCCTAACCCTAACCCTAACCCTAACCCTAATACTATCCTAGGGCTGATGCTAACCCTAACCCTAACCCTAACACTATCCTAGGGCTGATGCTAACCCTAACACTAACACTATCCTAGGGCTGATGCTAACCCTAACCCTACCCCTAACACTATCCTAGGGCTGATGCTAACCCTAACCCTAACTATAACACTATCCTAGGCCTGATGATAACCCTAACCCTAACCCTAACACTATCCTAGGGCTGATGCTAACCCTAACCCTAACAGTATCCTAGGGCTGATGCTAAACTTAACCCTAACCCTAACGCTATCCTAGGGCTGATTCTAACCGTAACCCTAACACTATCCTAGGCTTGATGGTAACCCTAACCCTTACCCTAACACTATCCTAGGGCTGATGCTAAACCTAACCGAAACCCTAACACTATCCTAGGGCTGATGCTAACCCTAACCCTAACCCTAACACTATCCTAGGGCTGATGCTAACCATAACCCTAACACTATCCTAGGGCTGATGCTAACCCTAACCCTAACCCAAACACTATCCTAGGCCTGATGCTAACCCTATCCCTAACCCTAACACTCTGCTAGGGCTGAGGCTAACCCTAACCCTAACACTATCCTAGGGCTGATGCTAACCCTAGCCCTAACCCTAACACTATCCTAGGGCTGATGCTAACCCTAACCATAACACTATCCTGGGCCTGATGCTAACCCTAACCCTAACCCTAACACTATCCTAGGGCTGATGCTAACCCTAACCCTAACACTACCCTTGGGCTGTTGCTAACCCTAACCCTAACACTAACACTATCCTAGGGCAGATGCTAACCCTAACGCTAACCCTAACACTATCCTTGAACTGATGCTAACCCTAACCCTAACCCTAACACTATCCTAGGCCTGATGATAACCCTAACCCTAACCCTAATACTATCCTAGGGTTTAAGATAACCCTAACCCTAACACTATCCTAGGGATGATGCTAACCCTAACCCTAACCCTAAAACTATCCTAGGGCGGATGCTAACCCTAACACTAACACTATCCTAGGGCGGATGCTAACCCTAACCCCAACCCTAACACTATCCTAGGGCTGATGCTAACCCTAACCCTAACACTATCCTAGGCCTGATGCTAACCCTAACCCTAACCCTAACACTATCCTAGGGCTGATCCTAACCCTAACCCTAACCCTACCACTATCTTGGGCCTGATGCTAACCCTAACCCTAACACTAACACTATCCTAGGGCTGATGCTAACCCTAACCCTAACACTATCCTAGGGCTGATGCTAACCCTAACCCTAACACTCTCCTAGGGCTGATGCTAACCCTAACCCTAACCCTAACACTATCATAGGGCTGATGCGAACCCTAACCCTAAAACTATCCTAGGGCTGATGCTAACCCTAACCCTAACCCTAACACTATCCTAGGGCTGATGCTAACCCTAACCCTAACACTATCCTAGGGCTGATGCTATCCCTAACCCTAACCCTAACACTATCCTAGGGCTGATGCTAACCCTAACCCTAACACTATCCTAGGGCTGATGGTAACCCTAACCCTAACCGTAACATTATCCCAGGGCTGATGGTAACCCTAACCCTAACACTATCCTAGGACTGATGCTAACCCTAACCCTAACCCTAACACTATCCCAAGGCTGATGATAACCCTAACCCTAACCCTAACAGTATCCTAGAGCTGATGCTAACCCTAACCCTAACCCTAACCCTAACCCTAATACTATCCTAGGGCTGATGCTAACCCTAACCCTAACCCTAACACTATCCTAGGGCTGATGCTAACCCTAACACTAACACTATCCTAGGGCTGATGCTAACCCTAACCCTAACGCTAACACTATCCTAGGGCTTAGGCTAACCCTAACCCTAACCCTAACACTATCCTAGGGCTGATGCTAACCCTAACCCTAACACTATCCTAGGCCTGATGCTAACCCTAACCCTAACCCTAACACTATCCTAGGGCTGATGCTAACCCTAACCCTAACCCTACCACTATCTTGGGCCTGATGCTAACCCTAACCCTAACACTAACACTATCCTAGGGCTGATGCTAACCCTAACCCTAAAACTATCCTAGGGCTGATGCTAACCCTAACCCTAACACTATCCTAGTTCTGATGCTAACCCTAACCCTAACCCTAACACTATCCTAGGGCTGATGCGAACCCTAACCCTAACACTATCCTAGGGCTGATGCTAACCCTAACCCTAACCCTAACACTATCCTAGGGCTGATGCTAACCCTAACCCTAACACTATCCTAGGGCTGATGGTAACCCTAACCCTAACCGTAACATTATCCCAGGGCTGATGGTAACCCTAACCCTAACACTATCCTAGGGCTGATGCTAACCCTAACCCTAAAGCTAACACTATCCTAGGGCTGATGCTAACCCTAACCCTAACCCTAACACTATCCTAGAGCTGATGCTAACCCTAACCCTAACCCTAACCCTAACCCTAATACTATCCTAGGGCTGATGCTAACCCTAACACTAACCCTAACACTATCCTAGGGCTGATGGTAACCCTAACACTAACACTATCCTAGGGCTGATGCTAACCCTAACCCTACCCCTAACACTATCCTAGGGCTGATGCTAACCCTAACCCTAATGCTAACACTATCCTAGGGCTGAGGCTAACCCTAACCCTAACACTATCCTACGGCTGATGCTAACCCTGACCCTAACCCTAACACTATCCTAAGGCTGATGGTAACCCTAACACTAACACTATCCTAAGCCTGGTGCTAACCCTAACTCTAACCCTAACACTATCCTAGGGTTGATGCTAACCCTAACCCTAATAATATCCTAGGGCTGATGCTAACACTAACCCTAACCCTAACACTATCCTAGGGCTGATGCTAACCCTAACCCTAACCCTAACACTATCCTAGGGCTGATGCTAACCCTAACCCTAACACTATCCTAGGCCTGATGCTAACCCTAACCCTAACCCTAACACTATCCTAGGGCTGATGCTAACCCTAACCCTAACACTATCCTAGGGCTGATGCTAACCCTAACCCTAAAACTAACACTATCCTAGGGCTGATGCTAACCCTAACCCTAACACTATCCTAGGCCTGATGATAACCCTAACCCTAACCCTAACACTATCCTAGGGCTGATGCTAACCGTAACCCTAACACTATCCTAGGGCTGATGCTAACCCTAAGCCTAACCCTAACACTATCCTAGGGCTGATGATAAACTTAACCCTAACCCTAACGCTATCCTAGGGCTGAATCTAACCGTAACCCTAACACTACCCTAGGCCTGATGCTAACCCTAACCCTTACCCTAACACTATCCTAGGCCTGATGCTAACCCTAACCCTAACCCTAACCCTAACACTATCCTAGGGCTGATGCTAAACTTAACCCTAACCCTAACACTATCCTAGGGCTGATGCTAACCCTAACCCTAACACTATCCTAGGCCTGATGATAACCCTAACCATAACCCTAACACTATCCTAGGGCTGATGCTAAACCTAACCCTAACCCTAACACTATCCTAGTGCTGATGCTAAACTTAACCCTAACCCTAACGCTATCCTACGGCTGATTCTAACCGTAACCCTAACACTATCCTAGGCCTGATGCTAACCCTAAGCCTAACCCTAACACTATCCTAGGGCTGATGCTAACCCTAACCCTAACACTATCCTAGGGCTGATGCTAACCCTAACCCTAACCCGAACACTATCCTAGGGCTGATGCTAACCCTAACCCTAACTCTAACACTATCGTAGGGCTGAGGCTAACCCTAACCCTAACACTATCGTACGGCTGATGATAACCCTAACCTTAACCCTAACACTATCCTAGGGCTGATGCTAACCCTAACCCTAACACTTTCCTAGGCCTGATGCGAACCCTAACCCTAACCGTAACACTATCCTAGAGCTGATGCTAACCCTAACACAAACACTATCCTAGGGCTGATACTAACCCTAACCCTAACCCTAACACTATCCTAGGGCTGATGCTAACCCTAACTCTAACACTATCCTAGGCCTGATGATAACCCTAACCCTAACCCTAACACTATCCTGGGGCTGATGCTAACCCTAACCCTAACACTATCCTAGGGCTGATGCTAACCCTAACCCTAACCCTAACACTATCCTAGGGCTGATGCTAAACTTAACCCTAACCCTAACGCTATCCTAGGGCTGATTCTAACCGTAACCCTAACACTATCCTAGGCCTGATGCTAACCCTAACCCTTACCCTAACACTATCCTAGGGCTGATGCTAAACCTAACCAAAACCCTAACACTATCCTAGGGCTGATGCTAACCCTAACCCTAACCCTAACACTATCCTAGGGCTGATGCTAACCCTAACCCTAACACTATCCTAGGCCTGATGCTAACCCTAACCCTAACACTATCTTAGGGCTGATGCTAACCCTAACCCTAACCCAAACACTATCCTAGGCCTGATGCTAACATTATCCCTAACCCTAACACTCTCCTAGGGCTAATGCTAACCCTAACCCTAACCCTAACACTATCCTAGGGCTGATGCTAACCATAACACTAACACTATCCTAGGGCTGATGCTAACCCTAACCCTAACCCTAACACTATCCTAGGGCGGATGCTAACCCTAACCCTAACCCTAACACTATCCTAGGGCTGATGCTAACCATAACACTAACACTATCCTAGGGCTGATGCTAACCCTAACCCTAACCCTAACACTATCCTAGGGCTGATGCTAACCCTAACCCTAACTCTAACACTATCTTAGGGCTGATGCTAACCCTAACCCTAAACCTAACACTATCCTAGTGCGGATGCTCACCCTAACACTAACCCTAACACTATCCTAGGGTTGATGCTAACCATAACACTAACACTATCCTAGGGCTGATGCTAACCCTAAGCCTAACCCTAACACTATCGTAGGGCTGATGCTAAACTTAACCCTAACCCTAACGCTATCCTAGGGCTGAATCTAACCGTAACCCTAACACTACCCTAGGCCTGATGCTAACCCTAACCCTTACCCTAACACTATCCTAGGCCTGATGCTAACCCTAACCCTAACCCTAACCCTAACACTATCCTTGGGCTGATGCTAAACTTAACCCTAACCCTAACACTATCCTAGGGCTGATGCTAACCCTAACCCTAACACTATCGTAGGCCTGATGATAACCCTAACCATAACCCTAACACTATCCTAGGGCTGATGCTAACCCTAACCCTAACACTATCCTAGGGCTGATGCTAACCCTAACCCTAACCCTAACACTATCCTAGGGCTGATGCTAACCCTAACCCTAACTCTAACACTATCGTAGGGCTGAGGCTAACCCTATCCCTAACACTATCGTACGGCTGATGATAACCCTAACCTTAACCCTAACACTATCCTAGGGCTGATGCTAACCCTAACCCTAACACTATCCTAGGCCTGATGCGAACCCTAACCCTAACCGTAACACTATCCTAGAGCTGATGCTAACCCTAACCCTAACACTATCCTAGGGCTGATGCTAACCCTAACCCTAACCCTAACACTATCCTAGGGCTGATGCTAACCCTAACTCTAACACTATCCTAGGCCTGATGATAACCCTAACACTAACCCTAACACTATCCTGGGGCTGATGCTAACCCTAAACCTAACACTATCCTAGGGCTGATGCTAACCCTAACCCTAACCCTAACACTATCCTAGGGCTGATGCTAACCCTAACCCTAACCCTAACACTATCCTAGGGCTGATGCTAACCCTAACCCTAACACTATCCTAGGCCTGATGCTAACCCTAACCCTAACCGTAACATTATCCCAGGGCTGATGGTAACCCTAACCCTAACACTATCCTAGGACTGATGCTAACCCTAACCCTAACCCTAACACTATCCTAGGGCTGATGCTAACCCTAACCCTAACCCTAACAGTATCCTAGAGCTGATGCTAACCCTAACCCTAACCCTAACCCTAACCCTAATACTATCCTAGGGCTGATGCTAACCCTAACCCTAACCCTAACACTATCCTAGGGCTGATGCTAACCCTAACACTAACACTATCCTAGGGCTGATGCTAACCCTAACCCTACCCCTAACACTATCCTAGGGCTGATGCTAACCCTAACCCTAACTCTAACACTATCCTAGGCCTGATGATAACCCTAACCCTAACGCTAACACTATCCTAGGGCTGATGCTAACCCTAACCCTAACAGTATCCTAGGGCTGATGCTAACCCTAACCCTAACACTAACACTATCCTAGGGCTGATGCTAAACTTAACCCTAACCCTAACGCTATCCTAGGGCTGATTCTAACCGTAACCCTAACACTATCCTAGGCTTGATGCTAACCCTAACCCTTACCCTAACACTATCCTAGGGCTGATGCTAAACCTAACCGAAACCCTAACACTATCCTAGGGCTGATGCTAACCCTAACCCTAACCCTAACACTATCCTAGGGCTGATGCTAACCATAACCCTAACACTATCCTAGGGCTGATGCTAACCCTAACCCTAACCCAAACACTATCCTAGGCCTGATGCTAACCCTATCCCTAACCCTAACACTCTGCTAGGGCTGAGGCTAACCCTAACCCTAACACTATCCTAGGGCTGATGCGAACCCTAACCCTAAAACTATCCTAGGGCTGATGCTAACCCTAACCCTAACCCTAACACTATCCTAGGGCTGATGCTAACCCTAACCCTAACACTATCCTAGGGCTGATGCTAACCCTAACCCTAACCCTAACACTATCCTAGGGCTGATGCTAACCCTAACCCTAACACTATCCTAGGGCTGATGGTAACCCTAACCCTAACCGTAACATTATCCCAGGGCTGATGGTAACCCTAACCCTAACACTATCCTAGGACTGATGCTAACCCTAACCCTAACCCTAACACTATCCTAGGGCTGATGCTAACCCTAACCCTAACCCTAACAGTATCCTAGAGCTGATGCTAACCCTAACCCTAACCCTAACCCTAACCCTAATACTATCCTAGGGCTGATGCTAACCCTAACCCTAACCCTAACACTATCCTAGGGCTGATGCTAACCCTAACACTAACACTATCCTAGGGCTGATGCTAACCCTAACCCTAACGCTAACACTATCCTAGGGCTTAGGCTAACCCTAACCCTAACCCTAACACTATCCTAGGGCTGATGCTAACCCTAACCCTAACACTATCCTAGGCCTGATGCTAACCCTAACCCTAACCCTAACACTATCCTAGGGCTGATGCTAACCCTAACCCTAACCCTACCACTATCTTGAGCCTGATGCTAAACCTAACCCTAATACTAACAGTATCCTAGGGCTGATGCTAACCCTAACCCTAAAACTATCCTAGGGCTGATGCTAACCCTAACCCTAACACTATCCTAGTTCTGATGCTAACCCTAACCCTAACCCTAACACTATCCTAGGGCTGATGCGAACCCTAACTCTAACACTATCCTAGGGCTGATGCTAACCCTAACCCTAACCCTAACACTATCCTAGGGCTGATGTTAACCCTAACCCTAACACTATCCTAGGGCTGATGGTAACCCTAACCCTAACCGTAACATTATCCCAGGGCTGATGGTAACCCTAACCCTAACACTATCCTAAGGCTGATGCTAACCCTAACCCTAAAGCTAACACTATCCTAGGGCTGATGCTAACCCTAACCCTAACCCTAACACTATCCTAGAGCTGATGCTAACCCTAACCCTAACCCTAACCCTAACCCTAATACTATCCTAGGGCTGATGCTAACCCTAAACCTAACCCTAACACTATCCTAGGGCTGATGGTAACCCTAACACTAACACTATCCTAGGGCTGATGCTAACCCTAACCCTACCCCTAACACTATCCTAGGGCTGATGCTAACCCTAACCCTAACGCTAACACTATCCTAGGGCTGAGGCTAACCCTAACCCTAACACTATCCTACGGCTGATGCTAACCCTGACCCTAACCCTAACACTATCCTAAGGCTGATGGTAACCCTAACACTAACACTATCCTAAGCCTGGTGCTAACCCTAACTCTAACCCTAACACTATCCTAGGGTTGATGCTAACCCTAACCCTAATAATATCCTAGGGCTGATGCTAACACTAACCCTAACCCTAACACTATCCTAGGGCTGATGATAACCCTAACCCTAACCCTAACACTATCCTAGGGCTGATGCTAACCCTAACCCTAACACTATCCTAGGCCTGATGCTAACCCTAACCCTAACACTAACACTATCCTAGGGCTGATGCTAACCCTAACCCTAACACTATCCTAGGCCTGATGCTAACCCTAACCCTAACCCTACCCCTATCCTAGGGCTGATGCTAACCCTAACCTTAACACTATCCTAGGGCTGATGCTAACCCTAACCCTAACCCTAACACTATCCTAGGGCTGATGCTAACCCTAACCCTAACACTATCCTAGGCCTGATGCTAACCCTAACCCTAACCCTAACACTATCCTAGGGCTGATGCTAACCCTAACCCCAACACTATCCTAGGGCTGATGCTAACCCTAACCCTAAAACTAACACTATCCTAGGGCTGATGCTAACCCTAACCCTAACACTATCCTAGGCCTGATGATAACCCTAACCCTAACCCTAACACTATCCTAGGGCTGATGCTAACCGTAACCCTAACACTATCCTAGGGCTGATGCTAACCCTAAGCCTAACCCTAACACTATCCTAGGGCTGATGCTAAACTTAACCCTAACCCTAACGCTATCCTAGGGCTGAATCTAACCGTAACCCTAACACTACCCTAGGCCTGATGCTAACCCTAACCCTTACCCTAACACTATCCTAGGCCTGATGCTAACCCTAACCCTAACCCTAACCCTAACACTATCCTAGGGCTGATGCTAAACTTAACCCTAACCCTAACACTATCCTAGGGCTGATGCTAACCCTAACCCTAACACTATCCTAGGCCTGATGATAACCCTAACCATAACCCTAACACTATCCTAGGGCTGATGCTAACCCTAACCCTAACACTATCCTAGGGCTGATGCTAAACCTAACCCTAACCCTAACACTATCCTAGTGCTGATGCTAAACTTAACCCTAACCCTAACGCTATCCTACGGCTGATTCTAACCGTAACCCTAACACTATCCTAGGCCTGATGCTAACCCTAAGCCTAACCCTAACACTATCCTAGGGCTGATGCTAACCCTAACCCTAACACTATCCTAGGGCTGATGCTAACCCTAACCCTAACACTATCCTAGGGCTGATGCTAACCCTAACCCTAACCCGAACACTATCCTAGGGCTGATGCTAACCCTAACCCTAACTCTAACACTATCGTAGGGCTGAGGCTAACCCTAACCCTAACACTATCGTACGGCTGATGATAACCCTAACCTTAACCCTAACACTATCCTAGGGCTGATGCTAACCCTAACCCTAACACTATCCTAGGCCTGATGCGAACCCTAACCCTAACCGTAACACTATCCTAGAGCTGATGCTAACCCTAACACAAACACTATCCTAGGGCTGATACTAACCCTAACCCTAACCCTAACACTATCCTAGGGCTGATGCTAACCCTAACCCTAACCCTAACACTATCCTAGGGCTGATGCTAAACTTAACCCTAACCCTAACGCTATCCTAGGGCTGATTCTAACCGTAACCCTAACACTATCCTAGGCCTGATGCTAACCCTAACCCTTACCCTAACACTATCCTAGGGCTGATGCTAAACCTAACCAAAACCCTAACACTATCCTAGGGCTGATGCTAACCCTAACCCTAACCCTAACACTATCCTAGGGCTGATGCTAACCCTAACCCTAACACTATCCTAGGCCTGATGCTAACCCTAACCCTAACACTATCTTAGGGCTGATGCTAACCCTAACCCTAACCCAAACACTATCCTAGGCCTGATGCTAACATTATCCCTAACCCTAACACTCTCCTAGGGCTGATGCTAACCCTAACCCTAACCCTAACACTATCCTAGGGCTGATGCTAAGCATAACACTAACACTATCCTAGGGCTGATGCTAACCCTAACCCTAACCCTAACACTATCCTAGGGCGGATGCTAACCCTAACCCTAACCCTAACACTATCCTAGGGCTGATGCTAACCATAACACTAACACTATCCTAGGGCTGATGCTAACCCTAACCCTAACCCTAACACTATCCTAGGGCTGATGCTAACCCTAACCCTAACTCTAACACTATCTTAGGGCTGATGCTAACCCTAACCCTAACCCTAACACTATCCTAGTGCGGATGCTCACCCTAACCCTAACCCTAACACTATCCTAGGGCTGATGCTAACCATAACACTAACACTATCCTAGGGCTGATGCTAACCCTAACCTTAACCCTAACACTATCCGAGGGCTGATGCTAACCCTAAACCTAACACTATCCTAGGGCTGATGCTAACGCTAACCCTAACCCTAACACTATCCTAGGGCTGATGCTAACCCTAACCCTAACAATATCCTAGGTCTGATGATAACCCTAACCCTAACCCTAACACTATCCTAGGGCTGATGCTAACCCTTACCCTAACACAATCCTAGGGCTGATGCTAACCCTAACCCTAACCCTAACACTATCCTAGGGCTGATGCTAACCCTAACCCTAACCCTAACACTATCCTAGGGCTGATGCTAACCCTAACTCTAACACTATCCTAGGCCTGATGATAACCCTAACACTAACCCTAACACTATCCTGGGGCTGATGCTAACCCTAAACCTAACACTATCCTACGGCTGATGCTAACCCTAACCCTAACCCTAACACTATCCTAGGGCTGATGCTAACCCTAACCCTAACCCTAACACAATCCTAGGGCTGATGCTAACCCTAACCCTAACACTATCCTAGGCCTGATGCTAACCCTAACCCTAACCCTAACACTATCCTAGGGCTGATGCTAACCCTAACCCTAACCCTACCACTATCTTGGGCCTGATGCTAACCCTAACCCTAACACTAACACTATCCTAGGGCTGATGCTAACCCTAACCCTAACACTATCCTAGGGCTGATGCTAACCCTAACCCTAACACTATCCTAGGGCTGATGCTAACCCTAACCCTAACCCTAACACTATCCTAGGGCTGATGCGAACCCTAACCCTAACACTATCCTAGGGCTGATGCTAACCCTAACCCTAACCCTAACACTATCCTAGGGCTGATGCTAACCCTAACCCTAACACTATCCTAGGGCTGATGGTAACCCTAACCCTAACCGTAACGTTATCCCAGGGCTGATGGTAACACTAACCCTAACACTATCCTAGGGCTGATGCTAACCCTAACCCTAAACCTAACACTATCCTAGGGCTGATGCTAACCCTAACCCTAACCCTAACACTATCCTAGAGCTGATGCTAACCCTAACCCTAACCCTAACCCTAACCCTAATACTATCCTAGGGCTGATGCTGACCCTAACCCTAACCCTAACACTATCCTAGGGCTGATGGTAACCCTAACACTAACACTATCCTAGGGCTGATGCTAACCCTAACCCTACCCCTAACACTATCCTAGGGCTGATGCTAACCCTAACCCTAACGCTAACACTATCCTAGGGCTGAGGCTAACCCTAACCCTAACACTATCCTACGGCTGATGCTAACCCTAACCCTAACCCTAACACTATCCTAAGGCTGATGGTAACCCTAACACTAACACTATCCTAAGCCTGGTGCTAACCCTAACTCTAACCCTAACACTATCCTAGGGTTGATGCTAACCCTAACCCTAATAATATCCTAGGGCTGATGCTAACACTAACCCTAACCCTAACACTATCCTAGGGCTGATGCTAACCCTAACCCTAACCCTAACACTATCCTAGGGCTGATGCTAACCCTAACCCTAACACTATCCTAGGCCTGATGCTAACCCTAACCCTAACCCTAACACTATCCTAGGGCTGATGCTAACCCTAACCCTAACACTATCCTAGGCCTGATGCTAACCCTAACCCTAACCCTAATCCTATCCTAGGGCTGATGATAACCCTAACCCTAACACTATCCTAGGGCTGATGCTAACCCTAACCCTAACCCTAACACTATCCTAGGGCTGATGCTAACCCTAACCCTAACACTATCCTAGGCCTGATGCTAACCCTAACCCTAACCCTAACACTATCCTAGGGCTGATGCTAACCCTAACCCTAACACTATCCTAGGGCTGATGCTAACCCTAACCCTAACACTATCCTAGGCCTGATGCTAACCCTAACCCTAACCCTAACCCTATCCTAGGGCTGATGCTAACCCTAACCCTAACACTATCCTAGGGCTGATGCTAACCCTAACCCTAACCCTAACACTATCCTAGGGCTGATGCTAACCCTAACCCTAACACTATCCTAGGCCTGATGCTAACCCTAACCCTAACCCTAACACTATCCTAGGGCTGATGCTAACCCTAACCCTAACACTATCCTAGGGCTGATGCTAACCCTAAGCCTAACCCTAACACTATCCTAGGGCTGATGCTAAACTTAACCCTAACCCTAACGCTATCCTAGGGCTGAATCTAACCGTAACCCTAACACTACCCTAGGCCTGATGCTAACCCTAACCCTTACCCTAACACTATCCTAGGCCTGATGCTAACCCTAACCCTAACCCTAACCCTAACACTATCCTAGGGCTGATGCTAAACTTAACCCTAACCCTAACACTATCCTAGGGCTGATGCTAACCCTAACCCTAACACTATCCTAGGCCTGATGATAACCCTAACCATAACCCTAACACTGTCCTAGGGCTGATGCTAACCCTAACCCTAACACTATCCTAGGGCTGATGCTAAACCTAACCCTAACCCTAACACTATCCTAGTGCTGATGCTAAACTTAACCCTAACCCTAACGCTATCCTACGGCTGATTCTAACCGTAACCCTAACACTATCCTAGGCCTGATGCTAACCCTAAGCCTAACCCTAACACTATCCTAGGGCTGATGCTAACCCTAACCCTAACACTATCCTAGGGCTGATGCTAACCCTAACCCTAACACTATCCTAGGGCTGATGCTAACCCTAACGCTAACCCTAACACTATCCTAGGGCTGATGCTAACCCTAACCCTAACTCTAACACTATCGTAGGGCTGAGGCTAACCCTAACCCTAACACTATCGTACGGCTGATGATAACCCTAACCTTAACCCTAACACTCTCCTAGGGCTGATGCTAACCCTAACCCTAACACTATCCTAGGACTGATGCGAACCCTAACCCTAACCGTAACACTATCCTAGAGCTGATGCTAACCCTAACCCAAACAGTATCCTAGGGCTGATGATAACCCTAACCCTAACCCTAACACTATCCTAGGGCTGATGCTAACCCTAACTCTAACACTATCCTAGGCCTGATGATAACCCTAACCCTAACCCTAACACTATCCTGGGGCTGATGCTAACCCTAACCCTAACACTATCCTAGGGCTGATGCTAACCCTAACCCTAACCCTAACACTATCCTAGGGCTGATGCTAAACTTAACCCTAACCCTAACGCTATCCTAGGGCTGATTCTAACCGTAACCCTAACACTATCCTAGGCCTGATGCTAACCCTAACCCTTACCCTAACACTATCCTAGGGCTGATGCTAACCCTAACCCTAACACTATCCTAGGCCTGATGCTAACCCTAACCCTAACACTATCTTAGGGCTGATGCTAACCCTAACCCTAACCCAAACACTATCCTAGGCCTGATGCTAACCCTATCCCTAACCCTAACACTCTCCTAGGGCTGATGCTAACCCTAACCCTAACCCTAACACTATCCTAGGGCTGATGCTAACCATAACACTAACACTATCCTAGGGCTGATGCTAACCCTAACCCTAACCCTAACACTATCCTAGGGCGGATGCTAACCCTAACTCTAACCCTAACACTATCCTAGGGCTGATGCTTACCATAACACTAACACTATCCTAGGGCTGATGCTAACCCTAACCCTAACCCTAACACTATCCTAGGGCTGATGCTAACCCTAACCCTAACTCTAACACTATCTTAGGGCTGATGCTAACCCTAACCCTAACCGTAACACTATCCTAGTGCGGATGCTCACCCTAACCCTAACCCTAACACTATCCTAGGGCTGATGCTAACCATAACACTAACACTATCCTAGGGCTGATGCTAACCCTAACCTTAACCCTAACACTATCCGAGGGCTGATGCTAACCCTAAACATAACAATATCCTAGGGCTGATGCTAACCCTAACCCTAACCCTAACACTATCCTAGGGCTGATGCTAACCCTAACCCTAACAATATCCTAGGCCTGATGATAACCCTAACCCTAACCCTAACACTATCCTAGGGCTGATGCTAACCCTAACCCTAACACTATCCTAGGGCTGATGCTAACCCTAACCCTAACCCTAACACTATCCTAGGGCTGATGCTAAACTTAACCCTAACCCTAACGCTATCCTAGGGCTGATTCTAACCGTAACCCTAACACTAACTTAGGCCTGATGCTAACCCTAACCCTTACCGTAACACTATCCTAGGGCTGATGCTAAACCTATCCATAACCCTAACACTATCCTAGGGCTGATGCTAACCCTAACCCTAACCCTAACACTATCCTAGGGCTGATGCTAACCCTAACCCTAACACTATCCTAGGCCTGATGCTAACCCTAACCCTAACACTATCCTAGGGCTGATGCTAACCCTAACCCTAACCCTAACACTGTCCAAGGCCTGATGCTAACCCTATCCCTAACCCTAACACTCTGCTAGGGCTGAGGCTAACCCTAACCCTAACACTATCCTAGGGCTGATGCTAACCCTAACCCTAACCCTAACACTGTCCAAGGCCTGATGCTAACCCTAACCCTAACCCTAACACTATCCTAGGGCTGATGCTAACCATAACACTAACACTATCCTAGGGCTGATGCTAACCCTAACCCTAACCCTAACACTATCCTAGGGCGGATGCTAACCCTAACCCTAACCCTAACACTATCCTAGGGCTGATGCTAACCATAATACTAACACTATCCTAGAGCTGATGCTAACCCTAACCCTAACCCTAACACTATCCTAGGGCTGATGCTAACCCTAACCCTAACTCTAACACTATCTTAGGGCTGATGCTAACCCTAACCCTAACCCTAACACTATCCTAGTGCGGATGCTCACCCTAACCCTAACCCTAACACTATCCTAGGGCTGATGCTAACCATAACACTAACACTATCCTAGGGCTGATGCTAACCCTAACCTTAACCCTAACACTATCCGAGGGCTGATGCTAACCCTAAACATAACACTATCCTAGGGCTGATGCTAACCCTAACCCTAACCCTAACACTATCCTAGGGCTGATGCTAACCCTAACCCTAACAATATCCTAGGCCTGATGATAACCCTAACCCTAACCCTAACACTATCCTAGGGCTGATGCTAACCCTAACCCTAACACTATCCTAGGGCTGATGCTAACCCTAACCCTAACCCTAACACTATCCTAGGGCTGATGCTAAACTTAACCCAAACCCTAACTCTATCCTAGGGCTGATTCTAACCGTAACCCTAAAACTATCTTAGGCCTGATGCTAACCCTAACCCTTACCGTAACACTATCCTAGGGCTGATGCTAAACCTATCCATAACCCTAACACTATCCTAGGGCTGATGCTAACCCTAACCCTAACCCTAACACTATCCTAGGGCTGATGCTAACCCTAACCCTAACACTATCCTAGGGCTGATGCTAACCCTAACCCTAACCCTAACACTGTCCAAGGCCTGATACTAACCCTATCCCTAACCCTAACACTCTGCTAGGGCTGAGGCTAACCCTAACCCTAACATTATCCTAGGGCTGATGCTAACCCTAACCCTAACCCAAACACTATCCTAGGGTTGATGCTAACCCTAACCCTAACACTATCCTAGGGCTGATGCTAACCCTAACCCTAACACTATCCTGGGCCTGATGCTAACCCTAACCCTAACCCTAACACTATCCTAGGGCTGATGCTAACCCTAACCCTAACACTATCCTAGGCCTGATGATAACCCTAACCCTAACCCTAACACTATCCTAGGTCTGATGCTAACCCTAACCCTAACACAATCCTAGGGATGATGCTAAAACTAACCCTAACCCTAACACTATCCTAGGGCTGATGCTAACCCTAACCCTACCACTATCCTAGGGCTGATGCTAACCCTAACCCTAACCCAAACACTATCCTAGGGTTGATGCTAACCCTAACCCTAACACTATCCTAGGGCTGATGCTAACCCTAACCCTAACACTATCCTGGGCCTGATGCTAACCCTAACCCTAACCCTAACACTATCCTAGGGCTGATGCTAACCCTAACCCTAACACTATCCTAGGCCTGATGATAACCCTAACCCTAACCCTAACACTATCCTAGGTCTGATGCTAACCCTAACCCTAACACTATCCTAGGGCTGATGCTAAAACTAACCCTAACCCTAACACTATCCTAGGGCTGATGCTAACCCTAACCCTAACACTATCCTAGGGCTGATGCTAACCCTAACCCTAACCCTAACACTATCCCAGGGCTGATGCTAACCCTAACCCTAACACTATCCTAGGGCTGATGCTAACCCTAACCCTAACCCTAACACTATCCTAGGGCTGATGCTAACCCTAACCCTAACACTATCCTAGGGCTGATGCTAACCCTAACCCTAACACTAACACTATCCTAGGGCTGATGCTAACCCTAACCCTAACACTATCCTAGGGCTGATGGTAACCCTAACCCTAACCGTAACATTATCCCAGGGCTGATGGTAACCCTAACCGTAACACTATCCTAGGGCTGATGCTAACCCTAACCCTAACCCTAACACTATCCTAGGGCTGATGCTAACCCTAACCCTAACCCTAACACTATCCTAGAGCTGATGCTAACCCTAACCCTAACCCTAACCCTAACCCTAATACTATCCTACGGCTGATGCTAACCCTAACCCTAACCCTATCACTATCCTAGGGCTGATGCTAACCCTAACACTAATACTATCCTAGGGCTGATGCTAACCCTAACCCTACCCCTAACACTATCCTAGGGCTGATGCTAACCCTAACCCTAACGCTAACACTATCCTAGGCCTGAGGGTAACCCTAACCCTAACACTATCCTACGGCTGATGCTAACCCTAACCCTAACACTATGCTAAGGCTGATGGTAACCCTAACACTAACACTATCCTAAGCCTGGTGCTAACCCTAAATCTAACCCTAACACTATCCTAGGGCTGATGCTAACCCTAACCCTAATAATATCCTAGGGCTGATGCTAACACTAACCCTAACACTAACACTATCCTAGGGCTGATGCTAACCCTAACCCTAACCCTAACACTATCCTAGGGCTGATGCTAACCCTAACCCTAACACTATCCTAGGCCTGATGATAACCCTAACCCTAACCCTAACACTATCCTAGGCCTGATGCTAACCCTAACCCTAACACTATCCTCGCCTGATGCTAACCCTAACCCTAACCCTAACACTATCCTAGGGCTGATGCTAACCCTAACCCTAACGCTATCCTAGCGCTGATGCTAACCCTAACGCTAACCCTAACACTATCCTAGGGCTGATGCTAACCCTAACCCTAACACTATCATACGCCTGATGATAACCCTAACCATAACCCTAACACTATCCTAGGGATGATGGTAACCCTAACCCTAACACTATCCTATGCCTGATGCTAACCCTAACCCTAACCCTAACACTATCCTAGGGCTGATGCTAACCCTAACCGTAACACTATCCTAGGGCTGATGCTAACCCTAACCCTAACCCTAACACTATCCTAGTTCTGATGCTAACCCTAACGCTAACCCTAACACTATCCTTGAACTAATGCTAACCCTAACCCTAACCCTAACACTATCCTAGGCCTGATGATAACCCTAACCATAACCCTAACACTATCCTAGGTTTTATGTTAACACTAACCCTAACACTATCCTAGGGCTGATGCTAACCCTAACCATAACCCTAACACTATCCTAGGGCGGATGCTAAATCTAACCCTAACCCTAACACTATCCTAGGGCTGATTCTAACCATAACACTAACACTATCCTAGGGCTGATGCTAACCCTAACCCTAACCCTAACACTATCCTAGGGCTGATGCTAACCCTAACCCTAACTCTAACACTATCTTAGGGCTGAGGCTAACCCTAACCCTAACAATATCCTACGGCTGATGCCAACACTAACCTTAACCCTAACACTATCCTAGGGCTGATGCTAACCCTAACCCTAGCACTATCCTAGGCCTGATGCTAACCCTAACCCTAACCCTAACACTATCCTATTGCTGATGCTAACCCTAACCCTAACACTATCCTAGGGCTGATGCTAACCCTAACCCTAACCCTAACACTATCCTAGGGCTGATGCTAACCCTAACCCTAACACTTTCCTAGGCCTGATGATATCCCTAACCCTAACCCTAACACTATCCTAGGGCTGATGCTAACCCTAACCCTAACACTATCTTAGGGCTGATGCTAACCCTAACCCTAACCCTAACACTATCCTAGGGCTGATGCTAACCATAACACTAACACTATCCTAGGGCTGATGCTAACCCTAACCCTAACCCTAACGCTATCCTACGGCTGATTCTAACCGTAACCCTAACACTATCCTAGGCCTGATGCTAACCCTAAGCCTAACCCTAACACTATCCTAGGGCTGATGCTAACCCTAACCCTAACACTATCCTAGGGCTGATGCTAACCCTAACCCTAACACTATCCTAGGGCTGATGCTAACCCTAACCCTAACCCTAACGCTATCCTAGGGCTGATGCTAACCCTAACCCTAACTCTAACACTATCGTAGGGCTGAGGCTAACCCTAACCCTAACACTATCCAAAGGCTGATGCTAACCCTAACCTTAACCCTAACACTATCCTAGGGCTGATGCTAACCCTAACCCTAACACTATCCGAGGTCTGATGCGAACCCTAAACCTAACCCTAACACTATCCTAGAGCTGATGCTAACCCTAACCCTAACACTATCCTAGGGCTGATGCTAACCCTAACCCTAACCCTAACACTATCCTAGGGCTGATGCTAACCCTAACTCTAACACTATCCTAGGCCTGATGATAACCCTAACCCTAATGCTAACAGTATCCTAGGGCTGATGCTAACCCTAACCCTAACACTATCCTAGGGCTGATGCTAACCCTAACCCTAACAATATCCTAGGCCTGATGATAACCCTAACCCTAACCCTAACACTATCCTAGGGCTGATGCTAACCCTAACCCGAACACTATCCTAGGGCTGATGCTAACCCTAACCCTAACCCTAACACTATCCTAGGGCTGATGCTAAACTTAACCCTAACCCTAACGCTATCCTAGGGCTGATTCTAACCGTAACCCTAACACTATCTTAGGCCTGATGCTAACCCTAACCCTTACCGTAACACTATCCTAGGGCTGATGCTAAACCTAACCATAACACTGACACTCTCCTAGGGCTGATGCTAACCCTAACCCTAACCCTAACACTATCCTAGGGCTGATGCTAACCCTAACCCTAACACTATCCTAGGCCTGATGCTAACCCTAACCCTAACACTATCCTAGGGCTGATGCTAACTCTAACCCTAACCCTAACACAGTCCAAGGCCTGATGCTAACCCTATCCCTAACCCTAACACTCTGCTAGGGCTGAGGCTAACCCTAACCCTAACACTATCCTAGGGCTGATGCTAACCCTAACCCTAACCCAAACACTATCCTAGGGTTGATGCTAACCCTAACCCTAACACTATCCTAGGGCTGATGCTAACCCTAACCCTAACACTAACACTATCCTAGGGCTGATGCTAACCCTAAGCCTAACACTATCCTGGGCCTGATGCTAACCCTAACCCTAACCCTAACA
The DNA here is from genome assembly GCF_020740605.2 of Lemur catta. Lineage (NCBI taxonomy): Eukaryota > Metazoa > Chordata > Mammalia > Primates > Lemuridae > Lemur > Lemur catta. Next base: position 4,002,545 of record NC_059134.1, read on the forward strand.
CTATCCTAGGGCTGATGCTAACCCTAACCCTAACACTATCCTAGGCCTGATGCTAACCCTAACCCTAACCCTAACACTATCCTAGGGCTGATGCTAAACTTAACCCTAACCCTAACGCTATCCTAGGGCTGATTCTAACCGTAACCCTAACACTATCCTTGGCCTGATGCTAACCCTAACCCTTACCCTAACACTATCCTAGGGCTGATGCTAAACCTAACCAAAACCCTAACACTATCCTAGGGCTGATGCTAACCCTAACCCTAACCCTAACACTATCCTAGGGCTGATGCTAACCCTAACCCTAACACTATCCTAGGCCTGATGCTAACCCTAACCCTAACACTATCTTAGGGCTGATGCTAACCCTAACCCTAACCCAAACACTATCCTAGGCCTGATGCTAACCCTATCCCTAACCCTAACACTCTCCTAGGGCTGATGCTAACCCTAACCCTAACCCTATCACTATCCTAGGGCTGATGCTAACCATAACACTAACACTATCCTAGGGCTGATGCTAACCCTAACCCTAACCCTAACACTATCCTAGGGCGGATGCTAACCCTAACCCTAACCCTAACACTATCCTAGGGCTGATGCTAACCCTAACCCTAACACTAACACTATCCTAGGGCTGATGCTAACCCTAAACCTAACCCTAACACTATCCTAGGGCTGATGCTAACGCTAACCCTAACTCTAACACTATCTTAGGGCTGATGCTAACCCTAACCCGAACCCTAACACTATCCTAGTGCGGATGCTCACCCTAACCCTAACCCTAACACTATCCTAGGGCTGATGCTAACCATAACACTAACACTATCCTAGGGCTGATGCTAACCCTAACGTTAACCCTAACACTATCCTAGGGCTGATGCTAACCCTAACCTTAACCCTAACACTATCCGAGGGCTGATGCTAACCCAAAACCTAACACTATCCTAGGGCTGATGCTAACCCTAACCCTAACCCTAACACTATCCTAGGGCTGATGCTAACCCTAACCCTAACAATATCCTAGGCCTGATGTTAACCCTAACCCTAACCCTAACACTATCCTAGGGCTGATGCTAACCCTAACCCTAACACTATCCTAGGGCTGATGCTAACCCTAACCCTAACCCTAACACTATCCTAGGGCTGATGCTAAACTTAACCCTAACCCTAACGCTATCCTAGGGCTGATTCTAACCGTAACCCTAACACTATCTTAGGCCTGATGCTAACCCTAACCCTTACCGTAACACTATCCTAGGGCTGATGCTAAACCTAACCATAACCCTAACACTATCCTAGGGCTGATGCTAACCCTAACCCTAACCCTAACACTATCCTAGGGCTGATGCTAACCCTAACCCTAACACTATCCTAGGCCTGATGCTAACCCTAACCCTAACACTATCCTAGGGCTGATGCTAACCCTAACCCTAACCCTAACACTGTCCAAGGCCTGATGCTAACCCTATCCCTAACCCTAACACTCTGCTAGGGCTGAGGCTAACCCTAACCCTAACACTATCCTAGGGCTGATGCTAACCCTAACCCTAACCCTAACACTATCCTAGGGCTGATGCTAACCCTAACCCTAACACTATCCTAGGGCTGATGCTAACCCTAACCCTAACCCTAACGCTATCCTAGGGCTGATGCTAACCCTAACCCTAACTCTAACACTATCGTAGGGCTGAGGCTAACCCTAACCCTAACACTATCCAAAGGCTGATGCTAACCCTAACCTTAACCCTAACACTATCCTAGGGCTGATGCTAACCCTAACCCTAACACTATCCGAGGTCTGATGCGAACCCTAAACCTAACCCTAACACTATCCTAGAGCTGATGCTAACCCTAACCCTAACACTATCCTAGGGCTGATGCTAACCCTAACCCTAACCCTAACACTATCCTAGGGCTGATGCTAACCCTAACTCTAACACTATCCTAGGCCTGATGATAACCCTAACCCTAATGCTAACAGTATCCTAGGGCTGATGCTAACCCTAACCCTAACACTATCCTAGGGCTGATGCTAACCCTAACCCTAACAATATCCTAGGCCTGATGATAACCCTAACCCTAACCCTAACACTATCCTAGGGCTGATGCTAACCCTAACCCGAACACTATCCTAGGGCTGATGCTAACCCTAACCCTAACCCTAACACTATCCTAGGGCTGATGCTAAACTTAACCCTAACCCTAACGCTATCCTAGGGCTGATTCTAACCGTAACCCTAACACTATCTTAGGCCTGATGCTAACCCTAACCCTTACCGTAACACTATCCTAGGGCTGATGCTAAACCTAACCATAACACTGACACTCTCCTAGGGCTGATGCTAACCCTAACCCTAACCCTAACACTATCCTAGGGCTGATGCTAACCCTAACCCTAACACTATCCTAGGCCTGATGCTAACCCTAACCCTAACACTATCCTAGGGCTGATGCTAACTCTAACCCTAACCCTAACACAGTCCAAGGCCTGATGCTAACCCTATCCCTAACCCTAACACTCTGCTAGGGCTGAGGCTAACCCTAACCCTAACACTATCCTAGGGCTGATGCTAACCCTAACCCTAACCCAAACACTATCCTAGGGTTGATGCTAACCCTAACCCTAACACTATCCTAGGGCTGATGCTAACCCTAACCCTAACACTAACACTATCCTAGGGCTGATGCTAACCCTAAGCCTAACACTATCCTGGGCCTGATGCTAACCCTAACCCTAACCCTAACACTATCCTAGGGCTGATGCTAACCCTAACCCTAACACTATCCTAGGCCTGATGCTAACCCTAACCCTAACCCTAACACTATCCTAGGGCTGATGCTAAACTTAACCCTAACCCTAACGCTATCCTAGGGCTGATTCTAACCGTAACCCTAACACTATCCTTGGCCTGATGCTAACCCTAACCCTTACCCTAACACTATCCTAGGGCTGATGCTAAACCTAACCAAAACCCTAACACTATCCTAGGGCTGATGCTAACCCTAACCCTAACCCTAACACTATCCTAGGGCTGATGCTAACCCTAACCCTAACACTATCCTAGGCCTGATGCTAACCCTAACCCTAACACTATCTTAGGGCTGATGCTAACCCTAACCCTAACCCAAACACTATCCTAGGCCTGATGCTAACCCTATCCCTAACCCTAACACTCTCCTAGGGCTGATGCTAACCCTAACCCTAACCCTATCACTATCCTAGGGCTGATGCTAACCATAACACTAACACTATCCTAGGGCTGATGCTAACCCTAACCCTAACCCTAACACTATCCTAGGGCGGATGCTAACCCTAACCCTAACCCTAACACTATCCTAGGGCTGATGCTAACCCTAACCCTAACACTAACACTATCCTAGGGCTGATGCTAACCCTAAACCTAACCCTAACACTATCCTAGGGCTGATGCTAACGCTAACCCTAACTCTAACACTATCTTAGGGCTGATACTAACCCTAACCCGAACCCTAACACTATCCTAGTGCGGATGCTCACCCTAACCCTAACCCTAACACTATCCTAGGGCTGATGCTAACCATAACACTAACACTATCCTAGGGCTGATGCTAACCCTAACGTTAACCCTAACACTATCCTAGGGCTGATGCTAACCCTAACCTTAACCCTAACACTATCCGAGGGCTGATGCTAACCCAAAACCTAACACTATCCTAGGGCTGATGCTAACCCTAACCCTAACCCTAACACTATCCTAGGGCTGATGCTAACCCTAACCCTAACAATATCCTAGGCCTGATGTTAACCCTAACCCTAACCCTAACACTATCCTAGGGCTGATGCTAACCCTAACCCTAACACTATCCTAGGGCTGATGCTAACCCTAACCCTAACCCTAACACTATCCTAGGGCTGATGCTAAACTTAACCCTAACCCTAACGCTATCCTAGGGCTGATTCTAACCGTAACCCTAACACTATCTTAGGCCTGATGCTAACCCTAACCCTTACCGTAACACTATCCTAGGGCTGATGCTAAACCTAACCATAACCCTAACACTATCCTAGGGCTGATGCTAACCCTAACCCTAACCCTAACACTATCCTAGGGCTGATGCTAACCCTAACCCTAACACTATCCTAGGCCTGATGCTAACCCTAACCCTAACACTATCCTAGGGCTGATGCTAACCCTAACCCTAACCCTAACACTGTCCAAGGCCTGATGCTAACCCTATCCCTAACCCTAACACTCTGCTAGGGCTGAGGCTAACCCTAACCCTAACACTATCCTAGGGCTGATGCTAACCCTAACCCTAACCCAAACACTATCCTAGGGTTGATGCTAACCCTAACCCTAACACTATCCTAGGGCTGATGCTAACCCTAACCCTAACCCTAACACTATCCTAGGGCTGATGCTAACCCTAACCCTAACACTATCCTGGGCCTGATGCTAACCCTAACCCTAACCCTAACACTATCCTAGGGCTGATGCTAACCCTAACCCTAACACTATCCTAGGCCTGATGATAACCCTAACCCTAACCCTAACACTATCCTAGGTCTGATGCTAACCCTAACCCTAACAGTATCCTAGGGCTGATGCTAAAACTAACCCTAACCCTAACACTATCCTAGGGCTGATGCTAACCCTAACCCTAACACTATCCTAGGGCTGATGCTAACCCTAACCCTAACCCTAACACTATCCCAGGGCTGATGTTAACCCTAACCCTAACACTATCCTAGGGCTGATGCTAACCCTAACCCTAACCCTAACACTATCCTAGGGCTGATGCTAACCCTAACCCTAACACTATCCTAGGGCTGATGCTAACCCTAACCCTAACACTAACACTATCCTAGGGCTGATGCTAACCCTAACCCTAACACTATCCTAGGGCTGATGGTAACCCTAACCCTAACCGTAACATTATCCCAGGGCTGATGGTAACCCTAACCGTAACACTATCCTAGGGCTGATGCTAACCCTAACAATAACCCTAACACTATCCTAGGGCTGATGCTAACCCTAACCCTAACCCTAACACTATCCTAGAGCTGATGCTAACCCTAACCCTAACCCTAACCCTAACCGTAATACTATCCTACGGCTAATGCTAACCCTAACCCTAACCCTATCACTATCCTAGGGCTGATGCTAACCCTAACCCTAACACTATCCTAGGGCTGATGCTAACCCTAACCCTAACCCTAACACTGTCCAAGGCCTGATGCTAACCCTATCCCTAACCCTAACACTCTGCTAGGGCTGAGGCTAACCCTAACCCTAACACTATCCTAGGGCTGATGCTATCCCTAACCCTAACCCAAACACTATCCTAGGGTTGATGCTAACCCTAACCCTAACACTATCCTAGGGCTGATGCTAACCCTAACCCTAACCCTAACACTATCCTAGGGCTGATGCTAACCCTAACCCTAACACTATCCTGGGCCTGATGCTAACCCTAACCCTAACCCTAACACTATCCTAGGGCTGATGCTAACCCTAACCCTAACACTATCCTAGGCCTGATGATAACCCTAACCCTAACCCTAACACTATCCTAGGTCTGAATCTAACCCTAACCCTAACACTATCCTAGGGCTGATGCTAAAACTAACCCTAACCCTAACACTATCCTAGGGCTGATGCTAACCCTAACCCTAACACTATCCTAGGGCTGATGCTAACCCTAACCCTAACCCTAACACTATCCCAGGGCTGATGCTAACCCTAACCCTAACACTATCCTAGGGCTGATGCTAACCCTAACCCTAACCCTAACACTATCCTAGGGCTTATGCTAACCCTAACCCTAACACTATCCTAGGGCTGATGCTAACCCTAACCCTAACACTAACACTATCCTAGGGCTGATGCTAACCCTAACCCTAACACTATCCTAGGGCTGATGGTAACCCTAACCCTAACCGTAACATTATCCCAGGGCTAATGGTAACCCTAACCGTAACACTATCCTAGGGCTGATGCTAACCCTAACCCTAACCCTAACACTATCCTAGGGCTGATGCTAACCCTAACCCTAACCCTAACACTATCCTAGAGCTGATGCTAACCCTAACCCTAACCCTAACCCTAACCCTAATACTATCCTACGGCTGATGCTAACCCTAACCCTAACCCTATCACTATCCTAGGGCTGATGCTAACCCTAACACTAATACTATCTTAGGGCTGATGCTAACCCTAACCCTACCCCTAACACTATCCTAGGGCTGATGCTAACCCTAACCCTAACGCTAACACTATCCTAGGCCTGAGGGTAATCCTAACCCTAACACTATCCTACGGCTGATGCTAACCCTAACCCTAACCCTAACACTATGCTAAGGCTGATGGTAACCCTAACACTAACACTATCCTAAGCCTGGTGCTAACCCTAAATCTAACCCTAACACTATCCTAGGGCTGATGCTAACCCTAACCCTAATAATATCCTAGGGCTGATGCTAACACTAACCCTAACCCTAACACTATCCTAGGGCTGATGCTAACCCTAACCCTAACCCTAACACTATCCTAGGGCTGATGCTAACCCTAACCCTAACACTATCCTAGGCCTGATGATAACCCTAACCCTAACCCAAACACTATCCTAGGGTTGATGCTAACCCTAACCCTAACACTATCCTAGGGCTGATGCTAACCCTAACCCTAACACTATCCTGGGCCTGATGCTAACCCTAACCCTAACCCTAACACTATCCTAGGGCTGATGCTAACCCTAACCCTAACACTATCCTAGGCCTGATGATAACCCTAACCCTAACCCTAACACTATCCTAGGTCTGATGCTAACCCTAACCCTAACACTATCCTAGGGCTGATGCTAAAACTAACCCTAACCCTAACACTATCCTAGGGCTGATGCTAACCCTAACCCTAACACTATCCTAGGGCTGATGCTAACCCTAACCCTAACCCTAACACTATCCCAGGGCTGATGCTAACCCTAACCCTAACACTATCCTAGGGCTGATGCTAACCCTAACCCTAACCCTAACACTATCCTAGGGCTGATGCTAACCCTAACCCTAACACAATCCTAGGGCTGATGCTAACCCTAACCCTAACACTAACACTATCCTAGGGCTGATGCTAACCCTAACCCTAACACTATCATAGGGCTGATGGTAACCCTAACCCTAACCGTAACATTATCCCAGGGCTGATGGTAACCCTAACCGTAACACTATCCTAGGGCTGATGCTAACCCTAACCCTAACCCTAACACTATCCTAGGGCTGATGCTAACCCTAACACTAACCCTAACACTATCCTAGAGCTGATGCTAACCCTAACCCTAACCCTAACCCTAACCCTAACCCTAATACTATCCTACGGCTGATGCTAACCCTAACCCTAACCCTATCACTATCCTAGGGCTGATGCTAACCCTAACACTAATACTATCCTAGGGCTGATGCTAACCCTAACCCTACCCCTAACACTATCCTAGGGCTGATGCTAACCCTAACCCTAACGCTAACACTATCCTAGGCCTGAGGGTAACCCTAACCCTAACACTATCCTACGGCTGATGCTAACCCTAACCCTAACCCTAACACTATGCTAAGACTGATGGTAACCCTAACACTAACACTATCCTAAGCCTGGTGCTAACCCTAAATCTAACCCTAACACTATCCTAGGGCTGATGCTAACCCTAACCCTAATAATATCCTAGGGCTGATGCTAACACTAACCCTAACCCTAACACTATCCTAGGGCTGATGCTAACCCTAACCCTAACCCTAACACTATCCTAGGGCTGATGCTAACCCTAACCCTAACACTATCCTAGGCCTGATGATAACCCTAACCCTAACCCTAACACTATCCTCGCCTGATGCTAACCCTAACCCTAACCCTAACACTATCCTAGGGCTGATGCTAACCCTAACCCTAACACTATCCTAGCGCTGATGCTAACCCTAACCCTAACCCTAACACTATCCTAGGGCTGATGCTAACCCTAACCCTAACACTATCATAGGCCTGATGATAACCCTAACCCTAACCCTAACACTATCCTAGGGCTGATGCTAACCCTAACCCTAACACTATCCTATGCCTGATGCTAACCCTAACCCTAACCCTAACACTATCCTAGGGCTGATGCTAACCCTAACCGTAACACTATCCTAGGGCTGATGCTAACCCTAACCCTAACCCTAACACTATCCTAGGGCTGATGCTAACCCTAACGCTAACCCTAACACTATCCTTGAACTAATGCTAACCCTAACCCTAACCCTAACACTATCCTAGGCCTGATGATAACCCTAACCATAACCCTAACACTATCCTAGGTTTTATGTTAACCCTAACCCTAACACTATCCTAGGGCTGATGCTAACCCTAACCCTAACCCTAACACTATCCTAGGGCGGATGCTAAATCTAACCCTAACCCTAACACTATCCTAGGGCTGATTCTAACCATAACACTAACACTATCCTAGGGCTGATGCTAACCCTAACCCTAACCCTAACACTATCCTAGGGCTGATGCTAACCCTAACCCTAACTCTAACACTATCGTAGGGCTGAGGCTAACCCTAACCCTAACACTATCCAAAGGCTGATGCTAACCCTAACCTTAACCCTAACACTATCCTAGGGCTGATGCTAACCCTAACCCTAACACTATCCTAGGTCTGATGCGAACCCTAAACCTAACCCTAACACTATCCTAGAGCTGATGCTAATCCTAACCCTAACACTATCCTAGGGCTGATGCTAACCCTAACCCTAACCCTAACACTATCCTAGGGCTGATGCTAACCCTAACTCTAACACTATCCTAGGCCTGATGATAACCCTAACCCTAACGCTAACACTATCCTAGGGCTGATGCTAACCCTAACCCTAACACTATCCTAGGGCTGATGCTAACCCTAACCCTAACAATATCCTAGGCCTGATGATAACCCTAACCCTAACCCTAACACTATCCTAGGGCTGATGCTAACCCTAACCCTAACACTATCCTAGGGCTGATGCTAACCCTAACCCTAACCCTAACACTATCCTAGCGCTGATGCTAAACTTAACCCTAACCCTAACGCTATCCTAGGGCTGATTCTAACCGTAACCCTAACACTATCTTAGGCCTGATGCTAACCCTAACCCTTACCGTAACACTATCCTAGGGCTGATGCTAAACCTAACCATAACCCTAACACTATCCTAGGGCTGATGCTAACCCTAACCCTAACCCTAACACTATCCTAGGGCTGATGCTAACCCTAACCCTAACACTATCCTAGGCCTGATGCTAACCCTAACCCTAACACTATCCTAGGGCTGATGCTAACCCTAACCCTAACCCTAACACAGTCCAAGGCCTGATGCTAACCCTATCCCTAACCCTAACACTCTGCTAGGGCTGAGGCTAACCCTAACCCTAACACTATCCTAGGGCTGATGCTAACCCTAACCCTAACCCAAACACTATCCTAGGGTTGATGCTAACCCTAACCCTAACACTATCCTAGGGCTGATGCTAACCCTAACCCTAACCCTAACACTATCCTAGGGCTGATGCTAACCCTAACCCTAACACTATCCTGGGCCTGATGCTAACCCTAACCCTAACCCTAACACTATCCTAGGGCTGATGCTAACCCTAACCCTAACACTATCCTAGGCCTGATGATAACCCTAACCCTAACCCTAACACTATCCTAGGTCTGATGCTAACCCTAACCCTAACACTATCCTAGGGCTGATGCTAACCCTAACCCTAAGCCTAACACTATCCTAGGGCTGATGCTAAACTTAACCCTAACCCTAACGCTATCCTAGGGCTGATTCTAACCGTAACCCTAACACTATCCTTGGCCTGATGCTAACCCTAACCCTTACCCTAACACTATCCTAGGGCTGATGCTAAACCTAACCAAAACCCTAACACTATCCTAGGGCTGATGCTAACCCTAACCCTAACCCTAAAACTATCCTAGGGCTGATGCTAACCCTAACCCTAACACTATCCTAGGCCTGATGCTAACCCTAACCCTAACACTATCTTAGGGCTGATGCTAACCCTAACCCTAACCCAAACACTATCCTAGGCCTGATGCTAACCCTATCCCTAAGCCTAACACTCTCCTAGGGCTGATGCTAACCCTAACCCTAACCCTAACACTATCCTAGGGCTGATGCTAACCATAACACTAACACTATCCTAGGGCTGATGCTAACCCTAACCCTAACCCTAACACTATCCTAGGGTGGATGCTAACCCTAACCCTAACCCTAACACTATCCTAGGGCTGATGCTAAACCTAACCCTAACACTAACACTATCCTAGGGCTGATGCTAACCCTAACCCTAACCCTAACACTATCCTAGGGCTGATGCTAACCCTAACCCTAACTCTAACACTATCTTAGGGCTGATGCTAACCCTAACCCTAACACTATCCTAGTGCGGATGCTCACCCTAACCCTAACCCTAACACTATCCTAGGGCTGATGCTAACCATAACACTAACACTATCCTAGGGCTGATGCTAACCCTAAGCCTAACCCTAACACTATCCTAGGGCTGATGCTAACCCTAACCCTAACACTATCCTAGGGCTGATGCTAACCCTAACGCTAACACTATCCTAGGGATGATGCTAACCCTAACCCTAACCCTAACACTATCCTAGGGCTGATGCTAACCCTAACCCTAACTCTAACACTATCGTAGGGCTGAGGCTAACCCTAACCCTAACACTATCCAAAGGCTGATGCTAACCCTAACCTTAACCCTAACACTATCCTAGGGCTGATGCTAACCCTAACCCTAACACTATCCTAGGTCTGATGCGAACCCTAAACCTAACCCTAACACTATCCTAGAGCTGATGCTAATCGTAACCCTAACACTATCCTAGGGCTGATGCTAACCCTAACCCTAACCCTAACACTATCCTAGGGCTGATGCTAACCCTAACTCTAACACTATCCTAGGCCTGATGATAACCCTAACCCTAACGCTAACACTATCCTAGGGCTGATGCTAACCCTAACCCTAACACTATCCTAGGGCTGATGCTAACCCTAACCCTAACAATATCCTAGGCCTGATGATAACCCTAACCCTAACCCTAACACTATCCTAGGGCTGATGCTAACCCTAACCCTAACACTATCCTAGGGCTGATGCTAACCCTAACCCTAACCCTAACACTATCCTAGCGCTGATGCTAAACTTAACCCTAACCCTAACGCTATCCTAGGGCTGATTCTAACCGTAACCCTAACACTATCTTAGGCCTGATGCTAACCCTAACCCTTACCGTAACACTATCCTAGGGCTGATGCTAAACCTAACCATAACCCTAACACTATCCTAGGGCTGATGCTAACCCTAACCCTAACCCTAACACTATCCTAGGGCTGATGCTAACCCTAACCCTAACACTATCCTAGGCCTGATGCTAACCCTAACCCTAACACTATCCTAGGGCTGATGCTAACCCTAACCCTAACCCTAACACAGTCCAAGGCCTGATGCTAACCCTATCCCTAACCCTAACACTCTGCTAGGGCTGAGGCTAACCCTAACCCTAACACTATCCTAGGGCTGATGCTAACCCTAACCCTAACCCAAACACTATCCTAGGGTTGATGCTAACCCTAACCCTAACACTATCCTAGGGCTGATGCTAACCCTAACCCTAACCCTAACACTATCCTAGGGCTGATGCTAACCCTAACCCTAACACTATCCTGGGCCTGATGCTAACCCTAACCCTAACCCTAACACTATCCTAGGGCTGATGCTAACCCTAACCCTAACACTATCCTAGGCCTGATGATAACCCTAACCCTAACCCTAACACTATCCTAGGTCTGATGCTAACCCTAACCCTAACACTATCCTAGGGCTGATGCTAACCCTAACCCTAAGCCTAACACTATCCTAGGGCTGATGCTAAACTTAACCCTAACCCTAACGCTATCCTAGGGCTGATTCTAACCGTAACCCTAACACTATCCTTGGCCTGATGCTAACCCTAACCCTTACCCTAACACTATCCTAGGGCTGATGCTAAACCTAACCAAAACCCTAACACTATCCTAGGGCTGATGCTAACCCTAACCCTAACCCTAAAACTATCCTAGGGCTGATGCTAACCCTAACCCTAACACTATCCTAGGCCTGATGCTAACCCTAAACCTAACACTATCTTAGGGCTGATGCTAACCCTAACCCTAACCCAAACACTATCCTAGGCCTGATGCTAACCCTATCCCTAAGCCTAACACTCTCCTAGGGCTGATGCTAACCCTAACCCTAACCCTAACACTATCCTAGGGCTGATGCTAACCATAACACTAACACTATCCTAGGGCTGATGCTAACCCTAACCCTAACCCTAACACTATCCTAGGGTGGATGCTAACCCTAACCCTAACCCTAACACTATCCTAGGGCTGATGCTAAACCTAACCCTAACACTAACACTATCCTAGGGCTGATGCTAACCCTAACCCTAACCCTAACACTATCCTAGGGCTGATGCTAACCCTAACCCTAACTCTAACACTATCTTAGGGCTGATGCTAACCCTAACCCTAACACTATCCTAGTGCGGATGCTCACCCTAACCCTAACCCTAACACTATCCTAGGGCTGATGCTAACCATAACACTAACACTATCCTAGGGCTGATGCTAACCCTAACCTTAACCCTAACACTATCCTAGGGCTGATGCTAACCCTAACCTTAACCCTAACACTATCCGAGGGCTGATGCTAACCCAAAACCTAACACTATCCTAGGGCTGATGCTAACCCTAACCCTAACCCTAACACTATCCTAGGGCTGATGCTAACCCTAACCCTAACAATATCCTAGGCCTGATGATAACCCTAACCCTAACCCTAACACTATCCTAGGGCTGATGCTAACCCTAACCCTAACACTATCCTAGGGCTGATGCTAACCCTAACCCTAACCCTAACACTATCCTAGGGCTGATGCTAAACTTAACCCTAACCCTAACGCTATCCTAGGGCTGATTCTAACCGTAACCCTAACACTATCTTAGGCCTGATGCTAACCTTAACCCTTACCGTAACACTATCCTAGGGCTGATGCTAAACCTAACCATAACCCTAACACTATCCTAGGGCTGATGCTAACCCTAACCCTAACCCTAACACTATCCTAGGGCTGATGCTAACCCTAACCCTAACACTATCCTAGGCCTGATGCTAACCCTAACCCTAACACTATCCTAGCGCTGATGCTAACCCTAACCCTAACCCTAACACTGTCCAAGGCCTGATGCTAACCCTATCCCTAACCCTAACACTCTGCTAGGGCTGAGGCTAACCCTAACCCTAACACTATCCTAGGGTTGATGCTAACCCTAACCCTAACACTATCCTAGGGCTGATGCTAACCCTAACCCTAACCCTAACACTATCCTAGGGCTGATGCTAACCCTAACACTAACACTATCCTAGGGCTGATGCTAACCCTAACCCTAACTCTAACACTATCCTAGGGCTGAGGCTATGCCTAACCCTAACACTATCCTACGGTTGATGCTAACCCTAACCCTAACCCTAACACTACCCTAAGGCTGATGCTAACCCTAACACAAACACTATCCTAGGCCTGGTGCTAACCCTAACCCTAACCCTAACACTATCCTAGGGCTGATGCTAACCCTAACCCTAACCCTAACACTATCCTAGGTCTGATGCTAACCCTAACCCTAACACTATCCTAGGCCTGATGATATCCCTAACCGTAACCCTAACACTATCCTAGGGCTGATGCTAACCCTAACCCTAACACTATCCTAGGGCTGATGCTAAACCTAACCCTAACCCTAACACTATCCTAGGTCTGATGCTAAACGTAACCCTAACCCTAACGCTATCCTACGGCTGATTCTAACCGTAACCCTAACACTATCCTAGGCCTGATGCTAACCCTAAGCCTAACCCTAACACTATCCTAGGGCTGATGCTAACCCTAACCCTAACACTATCCTAGGGCTGATGCTAAACCTAACCAAAACCCTAACACTATCCTAGGGGTGATGTTAACCCTAACCCTAACCCTAACACTATCCTAGGGCTGATGCTAACCCTAACCCTAACACTATCCTAGGCCTGATGCTAACCCTAACCCTAACACTATCTTAGGGCTGATGCTAACCCTAACCCTAACCCAAACACTATCCTAGGCCTGATGCTAACCCTATCCCTAACCCTAACACTCTCCTAGGGCTGATGCTAACCCTAACCCTAACACTAACACTATCCTAGGGCTGATGCTAACCATAACACTAACACTATCCTAGGGCTGATGCTAACCCTAACCCTAACCCTAACACTATCCTAGGGCGGATGCTAACCCTAACCCTAACCCTAACACTATCCTAGGGCTGATGCTAACCATAACACTAACACTATCCTAGGGCTGATGCTAACCCTAACCCTAACCCTAACACTATCCTAGGGCTGATGCTAACCCTAACCCTAACTCTAACACTATCTTAGGGCTGATGCTAACCCTAACCCTAACCCTAACACTATCCTAGTGCGGATGCTCACCCTAACCCTAACCCTAACACTATCCTAGGGCTGATGCTAACCATAACACTAACACTATCCTAGGGCTGATGCTAACCCTAACCTTAACCCTAACACTATCCTAGGGCTTATGCTAACCCTAACCTTAACCCTCACACTATCCGAGGGCTGATGCTAACCCTAAACCTAACACTATCCTAGGGCTGATGCTATCCCAAACCCTAACCCTAACACTATCCTAGAGCTGATGCTAACCCTAACCCTAACAATATCCTAGGCCTGATGATAACCCTAACCCTAACCCTAACACTATCCTAGGGCTGATGCTAACCCTAACCCTAACACTATCCTAGGGCTGATGCTAACCCTAACCCTAACCCTAACACTATCCTAGGGCTGATGCTAAACTTAACCCTAACCCTAACGCTATCCTAGGGCTGATTCTAACCGTAACCCTAACACTATCTTAGGCCCGATGCTAACCCTAACTCTTACCGTAACACTATCCTACGGCTGATGCTAAACCTAACCATAACCCTAAAACTATCCTAGGGCTGATGCTAACCCTAACACTAACCCTAACACTATCCTAGGGCTGATGCTAACCCTAACCCTAACACTATCCTAGGCCTGATGCTAACCCTAACCCTAACACTAACACTATCCTAGGCCTGATGATAACCCTAACCATAACCCTAACACTATCCTAGGTTTTATGTTAACCCTAACCCTAACACTATCCTAGGGCTGATGCTAACCCTAACCCTAACCCTAACACTATCCTAGGGCGGATGCTAAATCTAACCCTAACCCTAACACTATCCTAGGGCTGATTCTAACCATAACACTAACACTATCCTAGGGCTGATGCTAACCCTAACCCTAACCCTAACACTATCCTAGGGCTGATGCTAACCCTAACCCTAACTCTAACACTATCGTAGGGCTGAGGCTAACCCTAACCCTAACACTATCCAAAGGCTGATGCTAACCCTAACCTTAACCCTAACACTATCCTAGGGCTGATGCTAACCCTAACCCTAACACTATCCTAGGTCTGATGCGAACCCTAAACCTAACCCTAACACTATCCTAGAGCTGATGCTAATCCTAACCCTAACACTATCCTAGGGCTGATGCTAACCCTAACCCTAACCCTAACACTATCCTAGGGCTGATGCTAACCCTAACTCTAACACTATCCTAGGCCTGATGATAACCCTAACCCTAACGCTAACACTATCCTAGGGCTGATGCTAACCCTAACCCTAACACTATCCTAGGGCTGATGCTAACCCTAACCCTAACAATATCCTAGGCCTGATGATAACCCTAACCCTAACCCTAACACTATCCTAGGGCTGATGCTAACCCTAACCCTAACACTATCCTAGGGCTGATGCTAACCCTAACCCTAACCCTAACACTATCCTAGCGCTGATGCTAAACTTAACCCTAACCCTAACGCTATCCTAGGGCTGATTCTAACCGTAACCCTAACACTATCTTAGGCCTGATGCTAACCCTAACCCTTACCGTAACACTATCCTAGGGCTGATGCTAAACCTAACCATAACCCTAACACTATCCTAGGGCTGATGCTAACCCTAACCCTAACCCTAACACTATCCTAGGGCTGATGCTAACCCTAACCCTAACACTATCCTAGGCCTGATGCTAACCCTAACCCTAACACTATCCTAGGGCTGATGCTAACCCTAACCCTAACCCTAACACAGTCCAAGGCCTGATGCTAACCCTATCCCTAACCCTAACACTCTGCTAGGGCTGAGGCTAACCCTAACCCTAACACTATCCTAGGGCTGATGCTAACCCTAACCCTAACCCAAACACTATCCTAGGGTTGATGCTAACCCTAACCCTAACACTATCCTAGGGCTGATGCTAACCCTAACCCTAACCCTAACACTATCCTAGGGCTGATGCTAACCCTAACCCTAACACTATCCTGGGCCTGATGCTAACCCTAACCCTAACCCTAACACTATCCTAGGGCTGATGCTAACCCTAACCCTAACACTATCCTAGGCCTGATGATAACCCTAACCCTAACCCTAACACTATCCTAGGTCTGATGCTAACCCTAACCCTAACACTATCCTAGGGCTGATGCTAACCCTAACCCTAAGCCTAACACTATCCTAGGGCTGATGCTAAACTTAACCCTAACCCTAACGCTATCCTAGGGCTGATTCTAACCGTAACCCTAACACTATCCTTGGCCTGATGCTAACCCTAACCCTTACCCTAACACTATCCTAGGGCTGATGCTAAACCTAACCAAAACCCTAACACTATCCTAGGGCTGATGCTAACCCTAACCCTAACCCTAAAACTATCCTAGGGCTGATGCTAACCCTAACCCTAACACTATCCTAGGCCTGATGCTAACCCTAACCCTAACACTATCTTAGGGCTGATGCTAACCCTAACCCTAACCCAAACACTATCCTAGGCCTGATGCTAACCCTATCCCTAAGCCTAACACTCTCCTAGGGCTGATGCTAACCCTAACCCTAACCCTAACACTATCCTAGGGCTGATGCTAACCATAACACTAACACTATCCTAGGGCTGATGCTAACCCTAACCCTAACCCTAACACTATCCTAGGGTGGATGCTAACCCTAACCCTAACCCTAACACTATCCTAGGGCTGATGCTAAACCTAACCCTAACACTAACACTATCCTAGGGCTGATGCTAACCCTAACCCTAACCCTAACACTATCCTAGGGCTGATGCTAACCCTAACCCTAACTCTAACACTATCTTAGGGCTGATGCTAACCCTAACCCTAACACTATCCTAGTGCGGATGCTCACCCTAACCCTAACCCTAACACTATCCTAGGGCTGATGCTAACCATAACACTAACACTATCCTAGGGCTGATGCTAACCCTAAGCCTAACCCTAACACTATCCTAGGGCTGATGCTAACCCTAACCCTAACACTATCCTAGGGCTGATGCTAACCCTAACGCTAACACTATCCTAGGGATGATGCTAACCCTAACCCTAACCCTAACACTATCCTAGGGCTGATGCTAACCCTAACCCTAACTCTAACACTATCGTAGGGCTGAGGCTAACCCTAACCCTAACACTATCCAAAGGCTGATGCTAACCCTAACCTTAACCCTAACACTATCCTAGGGCTGATGCTAACCCTAACCCTAACACTATCCTAGGTCTGATGCGAACCCTAAACCTAACCCTAACACTATCCTAGAGCTGATGCTAATCGTAACCCTAACACTATCCTAGGGCTGATGCTAACCCTAACCCTAACCCTAACACTATCCTAGGGCTGATGCTAACCCTAACTCTAACACTATCCTAGGCCTGATGATAACCCTAACCCTAACGCTAACACTATCCTAGGGCTGATGCTAACCCTAACCCTAACACTATCCTAGGGCTGATGCTAACCCTAACCCTAACAATATCCTAGGCCTGATGATAACCCTAACCCTAACCCTAACACTATCCTAGGGCTGATGCTAACCCTAACCCTAACACTATCCTAGGGCTGATGCTAACCCTAACCCTAACCCTAACACTATCCTAGCGCTGATGCTAAACTTAACCCTAACCCTAACGCTATCCTAGGGCTGATTCTAACCGTAACCCTAACACTATCTTAGGCCTGATGCTAACCCTAACCCTTACCGTAACACTATCCTAGGGCTGATGCTAAACCTAACCATAACCCTAACACTATCCTAGGGCTGATGCTAACCCTAACCCTAACCCTAACACTATCCTAGGGCTGATGCTAACCCTAACCCTAACACTATCCTAGGCCTGATGCTAACCCTAACCCTAACACTATCCTAGGGCTGATGCTAACCCTAACCCTAACCCTAACACAGTCCAAGGCCTGATGCTAACCCTATCCCTAACCCTAACACTCTGCTAGGGCTGAGGCTAACCCTAACCCTAACACTATCCTAGGGCTGATGCTAACCCTAACCCTAACCCAAACACTATCCTAGGGTTGATGCTAACCCTAACCCTAACACTATCCTAGGGCTGATGCTAACCCTAACCCTAACCCTAACACTATCCTAGGGCTGATGCTAACCCTAACCCTAACACTATCCTGGGCCTGATGCTAACCCTAACCCTAACCCTAACACTATCCTAGGGCTGATGCTAACCCTAACCCTAACACTATCCTAGGCCTGATGATAACCCTAACCCTAACCCTAACACTATCCTAGGTCTGATGCTAACCCTAACCCTAACACTATCCTAGGGCTGATGCTAACCCTAACCCTAAGCCTAACACTATCCTAGGGCTGATGCTAAACTTAACCCTAACCCTAACGCTATCCTAGGGCTGATTCTAACCGTAACCCTAACACTATCCTTGGCCTGATGCTAACCCTAACCCTTACCCTAACACTATCCTAGGGCTGATGCTAAACCTAACCAAAACCCTAACACTATCCTAGGGCTGATGCTAACCCTAACCCTAACCCTAAAACTATCCTAGGGCTGATGCTAACCCTAACCCTAACACTATCCTAGGCCTGATGCTAACCCTAAACCTAACACTATCTTAGGGCTGATGCTAACCCTAACCCTAACCCAAACACTATCCTAGGCCTGATGCTAACCCTATCCCTAAGCCTAACACTCTCCTAGGGCTGATGCTAACCCTAACCCTAACCCTAACACTATCCTAGGGCTGATGCTAACCATAACACTAACACTATCCTAGGGCTGATGCTAACCCTAACCCTAACCCTAACACTATCCTAGGGTGGATGCTAACCCTAACCCTAACCCTAACACTATCCTAGGGCTGATGCTAAACCTAACCCTAACACTAACACTATCCTAGGGCTGATGCTAACCCTAACCCTAACCCTAACACTATCCTAGGGCTGATGCTAACCCTAACCCTAACTCTAACACTATCTTAGGGCTGATGCTAACCCTAACCCTAACACTATCCTAGTGCGGATGCTCACCCTAACCCTAACCCTAACACTATCCTAGGGCTGATGCTAACCATAACACTAACACTATCCTAGGGCTGATGCTAACCCTAACCTTAACCCTAACACTATCCTAGGGCTGATGCTAACCCTAACCTTAACCCTAACACTATCCGAGGGCTGATGCTAACCCAAAACCTAACACTATCCTAGGGCTGATGCTAACCCTAACCCTAACCCTAACACTATCCTAGGGCTGATGCTAACCCTAACCCTAACAATATCCTAGGCCTGATGATAACCCTAACCCTAACCCTAACACTATCCTAGGGCTGATGCTAACCCTAACCCTAACACTATCCTAGGGCTGATGCTAACCCTAACCCTAACCCTAACACTATCCTAGGGCTGATGCTAAACTTAACCCTAACCCTAACGCTATCCTAGGGCTGATTCTAACCGTAACCCTAACACTATCTTAGGCCTGATGCTAACCTTAACCCTTACCGTAACACTATCCTAGGGCTGATGCTAAACCTAACCATAACCCTAACACTATCCTAGGGCTGATGCTAACCCTAACCCTAACCCTAACACTATCCTAGGGCTGATGCTAACCCTAACCCTAACACTATCCTAGGCCTGATGCTAACCCTAACCCTAACACTATCCTAGCGCTGATGCTAACCCTAACCCTAACCCTAACACTGTCCAAGGCCTGATGCTAACCCTATCCCTAACCCTAACACTCTGCTAGGGCTGAGGCTAACCCTAACCCTAACACTATCCTAGGGTTGATGCTAACCCTAACCCTAACACTATCCTAGGGCTGATGCTAACCCTAACCCTAACCCTAACACTATCCTAGGGCTGATGCTAACCCTAACACTAACACTATCCTAGGGCTGATGCTAACCCTAACCCTAACTCTAACACTATCCTAGGGCTGAGGCTATGCCTAACCCTAACACTATCCTACGGTTGATGCTAACCCTAACCCTAACCCTAACACTACCCTAAGGCTGATGCTAACCCTAACACAAACACTATCCTAGGCCTGGTGCTAACCCTAACCCTAACCCTAACACTATCCTAGGGCTGATGCTAACCCTAACCCTAACCCTAACACTATCCTAGGTCTGATGCTAACCCTAACCCTAACACTATCCTAGGCCTGATGATATCCCTAACCGTAACCCTAACACTATCCTAGGGCTGATGCTAACCCTAACCCTAACACTATCCTAGGGCTGATGCTAAACCTAACCCTAACCCTAACACTATCCTAGGTCTGATGCTAAACGTAACCCTAACCCTAACGCTATCCTACGGCTGATTCTAACCGTAACCCTAACACTATCCTAGGCCTGATGCTAACCCTAAGCCTAACCCTAACACTATCCTAGGGCTGATGCTAACCCTAACCCTAACACTATCCTAGGGCTGATGCTAAACCTAACCAAAACCCTAACACTATCCTAGGGGTGATGTTAACCCTAACCCTAACCCTAACACTATCCTAGGGCTGATGCTAACCCTAACCCTAACACTATCCTAGGCCTGATGCTAACCCTAACCCTAACACTATCTTAGGGCTGATGCTAACCCTAACCCTAACCCAAACACTATCCTAGGCCTGATGCTAACCCTATCCCTAACCCTAACACTCTCCTAGGGCTGATGCTAACCCTAACCCTAACACTAACACTATCCTAGGGCTGATGCTAACCATAACACTAACACTATCCTAGGGCTGATGCTAACCCTAACCCTAACCCTAACACTATCCTAGGGCGGATGCTAACCCTAACCCTAACCCTAACACTATCCTAGGGCTGATGCTAACCATAACACTAACACTATCCTAGGGCTGATGCTAACCCTAACCCTAACCCTAACACTATCCTAGGGCTGATGCTAACCCTAACCCTAACTCTAACACTATCTTAGGGCTGATGCTAACCCTAACCCTAACCCTAACACTATCCTAGTGCGGATGCTCACCCTAACCCTAACCCTAACACTATCCTAGGGCTGATGCTAACCATAACACTAACACTATCCTAGGGCTGATGCTAACCCTAACCTTAACCCTAACACTATCCTAGGGCTTATGCTAACCCTAACCTTAACCCTCACACTATCCGAGGGCTGATGCTAACCCTAAACCTAACACTATCCTAGGGCTGATGCTATCCCAAACCCTAACCCTAACACTATCCTAGAGCTGATGCTAACCCTAACCCTAACAATATCCTAGGCCTGATGATAACCCTAACCCTAACCCTAACACTATCCTAGGGCTGATGCTAACCCTAACCCTAACACTATCCTAGGGCTGATGCTAACCCTAACCCTAACCCTAACACTATCCTAGGGCTGATGCTAAACTTAACCCTAACCCTAACGCTATCCTAGGGCTGATTCTAACCGTAACCCTAACACTATCTTAGGCCCGATGCTAACCCTAACTCTTACCGTAACACTATCCTACGGCTGATGCTAAACCTAACCATAACCCTAAAACTATCCTAGGGCTGATGCTAACCCTAACACTAACCCTAACACTATCCTAGGGCTGATGCTAACCCTAACCCTAACACTATCCTAGGCCTGATGCTAACCCTAACCCTAACACTATCCTAGGGCTGATGCTAACCCTAACCCTAACCCTAACACTGTCCAACGCCTGATGCTAACCCTATCCCTAACCCTAACACTCTGTTGGGGTGAGGCTAACCCTAACCCTAACACTATGCTAGGGCTGATGCTAACCCTAACCCAAACACTATCCTAGGGTTGATGCTAACCCTAACCCTAACACTATCCTAGGGCTGATGCTAACCCTAACCCTAACCCTAACACTATCCTAGGACTGATGCTAACCCTAACCCTAACACTATCCTGGGCCTGATGCTAACCCTAACACTAACCCTAACACTATCCTAGGGCTGATGCTAACCCTAACCCTAACACTATCCTAGGCCTGATGTAACCCTAACCCTAACCCTAACACTATCCTAGGTCTGATGCTAACCCTAACCCTAACACTATCCTAGGGCTGATGTAACCCTAACCCTAACCCTAACACTATCCTAGGTCTGATGCTAACCCTAACCCTAACACTATCCTAGGGCTGATGCTAAAACTAACCCTAACCCTAACACTATCCTAGGGCTGATGCTAACCCTAACCCTATCACTATCCTAGGGCTGATGCTAACCCTAACCCTAACCCTAACACTATCCCAGGGCTGATGCTAACCCTAAACCTAACACTATCCTAGGGCTGATGCTAACCCTAACCCTAACCCTAACACTATCCTAGGGCTGATGCTAACCCTAACCCTAACACTATCCTAGGGCTGATGCTAACCCTAACCCTAACACTAACACTATCCTAGGGCTGATGCTAACCCTAACCCTAACACTATCCTAGGGCTGATGCTAACCCTAACCCTAACCCTAACACTATCCCAGGGCTGATGCTAACCCTAACCCTAACACTATCCTAGGGCTGATGCTAACCCTAACCCTAACCCTAACACTATCCTAGGGCTGATGCTAACCCTAACCCTAACACTATCCTAGGGCTGATGCTAACCCTAACCCTAACACTAACACTATCCTAGGGCTGATGCTAACCCTAACCCTAACACTATCCTAGGGCTGATGCTAAACCTAACCAAAACCCTAACACTATCCTAGGGGTGATGCTAACCCTAACCCTAACCCTAACACTATCCTAGGGCTGATGCTAACCCTAACCCTAACACTATCCTAGGCCTGATGCTAACCCTAACCCTAACACTATCTTAGGGCTGATGCTAACCCTAACCCTAACCCAAACACTATCCTAGGCCTGATGCTAACCCTATCCCTAACCCTAACACTCTCCTAGGGCTGATGCTAACCCTAACCCTAACCCTAACACTATCCTAGGGCTGCTGCTAACCATAACACTAACACTATCCTAGGGCTGATGCTAACCCTAACCCTAACCCTAACACTATCCTAGGGCGGATGCTAACCCTAACCCTAACCCTAACACTATCCTAGGGCTGATGCTAACCATAACACTAACACTATCCTAGGGCTGATGCTAACCCTAACCCTAACCCTAACACTATCCTAGGGCTGATGCTAACCCTAACCCTAACTCTAACACTATCTTAGGGCTGATGCTAACCCTAACCCTAACCCTAACACTATCCTAGTGCGGATGCTCACCCTAACCCTAACCCTAACACTATCCTAGGGCTGATGCTAACCATAACACTAACACTATCCTAGGGCTGATGCTAACCCTAACCTTAACCCTAACACTATCCTAGGGCTTATGCTAACCCTAACCTTAACCCTAACACTATCCGAGGGCTGATGCTAACCCTAAACCTAACACTATCCTAGGGCTGATGCTAACCCAAACCCTAACCCTAACACTATCCTAGAGCTGATGCTAACCCTAACCCTAACAATATCCTAGGCCTGATGATAACCCTAACCCTAACCCTAACACTATCCTAGGGCTGATGCTAACCCTAACCCTAACACTATCCTGGGGCTGATGCTAACCCTAACCCTAACCCTAACACTATCCTAGGGCTGATGCTAAACTTAACCCTAACCCTAACGCTATCCTAGGGCTGATTCTAACCGTAACCCTAACACTATCTTAGGCCTGATGCTAACCCTAACCCTTACCGTAACACTATCCTAGGGCTGATGCTAAACCTAACCATAACCCTAAAACTATCCTAGGGCTGATGCTAACCCTAACCCTAACCCTAACACTATCCTAGGGCTGATGCTAACCCTAACCCTAACACTATCCTAGGCCTGATGCTAACCCTAACCCTAACACTATCCTAGGGCTGATGCTAACCCTAACCCTAACCCTAACACTGTCCAACGCCTGATGCTAACCCTATCCCTAACCCTAACACTCTGTTGGGGTGAGGCTAACCCTAACCCTAACACTATGCTAGGGCTGATGCTAACCCTAACCCTAACCCAAACACTATCCTAGGGTTGATGCTAACCCTAACCCTAACACTATCCTAGGGCTGATGCTAACCCTAACCCTAACCCTAACACTATCCTAGGACTGATGCTAACCCTAACCCTAACACTATCCTAGGCCTGATGATAACCCTAACCCTAACCCTAACACTATCCTAGGTCTGATGCTAACCCTAACCCTAACACTATCCTAGGGCTGATGCTAAAACTAACCCTAACCCTAACACTATCCTAGGGCTGATGCTAACCCTAACCCAAACACTATCCTAGGGCTGATGCTAACCCTAACCCTAACCCTAACACTATCCCAGGGCTGATGCTAACCCTAACCCTAACACTATCCTAGGGCTGATGCTAACCCTAACCCTAACCCTAACACTATCCTAGGGCTGATGCTAACCCTAACCCTAACACTATCCTAGGGCTGATGCTAACCCTAACCCTAACACTAACACTATCCGAGGGCTGATGCTAACCCTAACCCTAACACTATCCTAGGGATGATGGTAACCCTAACCCTAACCGTAACATTATCCCAGGGCTGATGGTAACCCTAACCGTAACACTATCCTAGGGCTGATGCTAACCCTAACCCTAACCCTAACACTATCCTAGGGCTGATGCTAACCCTAACCCTAACCCTAACACTATCCTAGAGCTGATGCTAACCCTAACCCTAACCCTAACCCTAACTCTAACACTATCTTAGGGCTGATGCTAACCCTAACCCTAACCCTATCACTATCCTAGGGCTGATGCTAACCCTAACACTAATATTATCCTAGGGCTGATGCTAACCCTAACCCTACCCCTAACACTATCCTAGGGCTGATGCTAACCCTAACCCTAACCCTAACACTATCCTAGGGCTGATGCTAACCCTAACCCTAACACTATCATAGGCCTGATGATAACCCTAACCCTAACCCTAACACTATCCTAGGGCTGATGCTAACCCTAACCCTAACACTATCCTATGCCTGATGCTAACCCTAACCCTAACCCTAACACTATCCTAGGGCTGATGCTAACCCTAACCGTAACACTATCCTAGGGCTGATGCTAACCCTAACCCTAACCCTAACACTATCCTAGGGCTGATGCTAACCCTAACGCTAACCCTAACACTATCCTTGAACTAATGCTAACCCTAACCCTAACCCTAACACTATCCTAGGCCTGATGATAACCCTAACCATAACCCTAACACTATCCTAGGTTTTATGTTAATCCTAACCCTAACACTATCCTAGGGCTGATGCTAACCCTAACCCTAACCCTAACACTATCCTAGGGCGGATGCTAAATCTAACCCTAACCCTAACACTATCCTAGGGCTGATTCTAACCATAACACTAACACTATCCTAGGGCTGATGCCAACCCTAACCCTAACCCTAACACTATCCTAGGGCTGATGCTAACCCTAACCCTAACTCTAACACTATCTTAGGGCTGAGGCTAACCCTAACCCTAACAATATCCTACGGCTGATGCCAACCCTAACCTTAACCCTAACACTATCCTAGGGCTGATGCTAACCCTAACCCTAGCACTATCCTAGGCCTGAGCTAACCCTAAGCCTAACCCTAACACTATCCTAGGGCTGATGCTAAACTTAACCCTAACCCTAACGCTATCCTAGGGCTGATTCTAACCGTAACCCTAACACTATCTTAGGCCTGATGCTAACCCTAACCCTTACCGTAACACTATCCTAAGGCTGATGCTAAACCTAACCATAACCCTAACACTATCCTAGGGCTGATGCTAACCCTAACCCTAACCCTAACACTATCCTAGGGCTGATGCTAACCCTAACCCTAACACTATCTTAGGCCTGATGCTAACCCTAACCCTAACACTATCCTAGGGCTGATGCTAACCCTAACCCTAACCCTAACACTGTCCAAGGCCTGATGCTAACCCTATCCCTAACCCTAACACTCTGCTAGGGCTGAGGCTAACCCTAACCCTAACACTATCCTAGGGCTGATGCTAACCCTAACCCTAACCCAAACACTATCCTAGGGTTCATGCTAACCCTAACCCTAACACTATCCTAGGGCTGATGCTAACCCTAACCCTAACCCTAACACTATCCTAGGGCTGATGCTAACCCTAACACTAACACTATCCTAGGGCTGATGCTAACCCTAACCCTAACCCTAACACTATCCTAGGGCTGATGCTAACCCTAACCCTAACTCTAACACTATCCTAGGGCTGAGGCTATGCCTAACCCTAACACTATCCTACGGTTGATGCTAACCCTAACCCTAACCCTAACACTACCCTAAGGCTGATGCTAACCCTAACACAAACACTATCCTAGGACTGGTGCTAACCCTAACCCTAACCCTAACACTATCCTAGGGCTGATGCTAACCCTAACCCTAACCCTAACACTATCCTAGGGCTGATGCTAACCCTAACCCTAACACTATCCTAGGCCTGATGATATCCCTAACCGTAACCCTAACACTATCCTAGGGCTGATGCTAACCCTAACCCTAACACTATCCTAGGGCTGATGCTAAACCTAACCCTAACCCTAACACTATCCTAGGTCTGATGCTAAACGTAACCCTAACCCTAACGCTATCCTACGGCTGATTCTAACCGTAACCCTAACACTATCCTAGGCCTGATGCTAACCCTAAGCCTAACCCTAACACTATCCTAGGGCTGATGCTAACCCTAACCCTAACACTATCCTAGGGCTGATGCTAACCCTAACCCTAACACTATCCTAGGGCTGATGCTAACCCTAACCCTAACTCTAACACTATCGTAGGGCTGAGGCTAACCCTAACCCTAACACTATCCTACGGCTCATGCTAACCCTAACCTTAACCCTAACACTATCCTAGGGCTGATGCTAACCCTAACCCTAACACTATCCTAGGTCTGATGCGAACCCTAACCCTAACCCTAACACTATCCTAGAGCTGATGCTAACCCTAACCCTAACACTATCCTAGGGCTGATGCTAACCCTAACCCTAACCCTAACACTATCCGAGGGCTGATGCTAACCCTAACCTTAACCCTAACACTATCCGAGGGCTGATGCTAACCCTAAACCTAACACTAACCTAGGGCTGATGCTAACCCAAACCCTAACCCTAACACTATCCTAGGGCTGATGCTAACCCTAACCCTAACAATATCCTAGGCCTGATGATAACCCTAACCCTAACCCTAACACTATCCTAGGGCTGATGCTAACCCTAACCCTAACACTATCCTAGGGCTGATGCTAACCCTAACCCTAACCCTAACACTATCCTAGGGCTGATGCTAAACTTATCCCTAACCCTAACGCTATCCTAGGGCTGATGCTAACCCTAACCCTAACACTATCCTGGGCCTGATGCTAACCCTAACCCTAACCCTAACACTATCTTAGGCCTGATGCTAACCCTAACCCTTACCGTAACACTATCCTAGGGCTGATGCTAAACCTAACCATAACCCTAACACTATCCTAGGGCTGATGCTAACCATAACCCTAACCCTAACACTATCCTAGGGCTGATGCTAACCCAAACCCTAACCCTAACACTCTGCTAGGGCTGAGGCTAAACCTAACCCTAACACTATCCTAGGGCTGATGCTAACCCTAACTCTAACCCAAACACTATCCTAGGGTTGATGCTAACCCTAACCCTAACACTATCCTAGGGCTGATGCTAACCCTAACCCTAACCCTAACACTATCCTAGGGCTGATGCTAACCCTAACCCTAACACTATCCTGGGCCTGATGCTAACCCTAACCCTAACCCTAACACTATCCTAGGGCTGATGCTAACCCTAACCCTAACACTATCCTAGGCCTGATGATAACCCTAACCCTAACCCTAACACTATCCTAGGTCTGATGCTAACCCTAACCCTAACACTATCCTAGGGCTGATGCTAAAACTAACCCTAACCCTAACACTATCCTAGGGCTGATGCTAACCCTAACCCTAACACTATCCTAGGGCTGATGCTAACCCTAACCCTAACCCTAACACTATCCCAGGGCTGATGCTAACCCTAACCCTAACACTATCCTAGGGCTGATGCTAACCCTAACCCTAACCCTAACACTATCCTAGGGCTGATGCTAACCCTAGCACTAACACTATCCTAGGGCTGATGCTAACCCTATTCCTAACACTAACACTATCCTAGGGCTGATGCTAACCCTAACCCTAACACTATCCTAGGGCTGATGGTAACCCTAACCCTAACCGTAACATTATCCCAGGGCTGATGGTAACCCTAACCGTAACACTATCCTAGGGCTGATGCTAACCCTAACCCTAACCCTAACACTATCCTAGGGCTGATGCTAACCCTAACCCTAACCCTAACACTATCCTAGAGCTGATGCTAACCCTAACCCTAACCCTAACCCTAACCCTAATACTATCCTACGGCTGATGCTAACCCTAACCTTAACCCTAACACTATCCTAGGGCTGATGCTAACCCTAACCCTAACACTATCCTAGGTCTGATGCGAACCCTAACCCTAACCCTAACACTATCCTAGAGCTGATGCTAACCCTAACCCTAACACTATCCTAGAGCTGATGCTAACCCTAACCCTAACCCTAACACTATCCGAGGGCTGATGCTAACCCTAACCTTAACCCTAACACTATCCGAGGGCTGATGCTAACCCTAAACCTAACACTATCCTAGGGCTGATGCTAACCCAAACCCTAACCCTAACACTATCCTAGGGCTGATGCTAACCCTAACCCTAACAATATCCTAGGCCTGATGATAACCCTAACCCTAACCCTAACACTATCCTAGGGCTGATGCTAACCCTAACCCTAACACTATCCTAGGGCTGATGCTAACCCTAACCCTAACCCTAACACTATCCTAGGGCTGATGCTAAACTTAACCCTAACCCTAACGCTATCCTAGGGCTGATTCTAACCGTAACCCTAACACTATCTTAGGCATGATGCTAACCCTAACCCTTACCGTAACACTATCCTAGGGCTGATGCTAAACCTAACCATAACCCTAACACTATCCTAGGGCTGATGCTAACCCTAACCCTAACCCTAACACTATCCTAGGGCTGATGCTAACCCTAACCCTAACACTATCCTAGGCCTGAGGCTAACCCTAACCCTAACACTATCCTAGGGCTGATGCTAACCCTAACACTAACACTATCCTAGGGCTGATGCTAGACCTATCCCTAACACTAACACTATCCTAGGGCTGATGCTAACCCTAACCCTAACACTATCCTAGGGCTGATGGTAACCCTAACCCTAACCGTAACATTATCCCAGGGCTGATGGTAACCCTAACCGTAACACTATCCTAGGGCTGATGCTAACCCTAACCCTAACCCTAACACTATCCTAGGGCTGATGCTAACCCTAACCCTAACCCTAACACTATCCTAGAGCTGATGCTAACCCTAACCCTAACCCTAACCCTAACCCTAATACTATCCTACGGCTGATGCTAACCCTAACCCTAACCCTATCACTATCCTAGGGCTGATGCTAACCATAACACTAATACTATCCTAGGGCTGATGCTAACCCTAACCCTACACCTAACACTATCCTAGGGCTGATGCTAACCCAAACCCTAACGCTAACACTATCCTAGGCCTGAGGGTAACCCTAACCCTAACACTATCCTACGGCTGATTCTAACCCTAACCCTAACCCTAACACTATGCTAAGGCTGATGGTAACCCTAACACTAACACTATCCTAAGCCTGGTGCTAACCCTAAATCTAACCCTAACACTATCCTAGGGCTGATGCTAACCCTAACCCTAATAATATCCTAGGGCTGATGCTAACACTAACCCTAACCCTAACACTATCCTAGGGCTGATGCTAACCCTAACCCTAACCCTAACACTATCCTAGGGCTGATGCTAACCCTAACCCTAACACTATCCTAGGCCTGATGATAACCCTAACCCTAACCCTAACACTATCCTAGGGCTGATGCTAACCCTAACCCTAACACATCCTAGGCCTGATGCTAACCCTAACCCTAACCCTAACACTATCCTAGGGCTGATGCTAACCCTAACCCTAACACTATCCTAGGGCTGATGCTAACCCTAACCCTAACCCTAACACTATCCTAGGGCTGATGCTAACCTTAACCCTAACACTATCATAGGCCTGATGATAACCCTAACCCTAACCCTAACACTATCCTAGGGCTGATGCTAACCCTAACCCTAACACTATCCTATGCCTGATGCTAACCCTAACCCTAACCCTAACACTATCCTAGGGCTGATGCTAACCCTAACCGTAACACTATCCTAGGGCTAATGCTAACCCTAACCCTAACCCTAACACTATCCTAGGGCTGATGCTAACCCTAACGCTAACCCTAACACTATCCTTGAACTAATGCTAACCCTAACCCTAACCCCAACACTATCCTAGGCCTGATGATAACCCTAACCATAACCCTAACACTATCCTAGGTTTTATGTTAATCCTAACCCTAACACTATCCTAGGGCTGATGCTAACCCTAACCCTAACCCTAACACTATCCTAGGGCGGATGCTAAATCTAACCCTAACCCTAACACTATCCTAGGGCTGATTCTACCCATAACACTAACACTATCCTAGGGCTGATGCTAACCCTAACCCTAACCCTAACACTATCCTAGGGCTGATGCTAACCCTAACCCTAACTCTAACACTATCTTAGGGCTGAGGCTAACCCTAACCCTAACAATATCCTACGGCTGATGCCAACCCTAACCTTAACCCTAACACTATCCTAGGGCTGATGCTAACCCTAACCCTAGCACTATCCTAGGCCTGATGCTAACCCTAACCCTAACCCTAACACTATCCTATTGCTGATGCTAACCCTAACCCTAACACTATCCTAGGGCTGATGCTAACCCTAACCCTAACCCTAACACTATCCTAGGGCTGATGCTAACCCTAACCCTAACACTATCCTAGGCCTGATGATATCCCTAACCCTAACCCTAACACTATCCTAGGGCTGATGCTAACCCTAACCCTAACACTATCCTAGGGCTGATGCTAAACCTAACCCTAACCCTAACACTATCCTAGGTCTGATGCTAAACTTAACCCTAACCCTAACGCTATCCTATGGCTGATTCTAACCGTAACCCTAACACTATCCTAGGCCTGATGCTAACCCTAAGCCTAACCCTAACACTATCCTAGGGCTGATGCTAACCCTAACCCTAACACTATCCTAGGGCTGATGCTAACCCTAACCCTAACACTATCCTAGGGCTGATGCTAACCCTAACCCTAACCCTAACACTATCCTAGGGCTGATGCTAACCCTAACCCTAACTCTAACACTATCGTAGGGCTGAGGCTAACCCTAACCCTAACACTATCCTACGGCTTATGCTAACCCTAACCTTAACCCTAACACTATCCTAGGGCTGATGCTAACCCTAACCCTAACACTATCCTAGGTCTGATGCGAACCCTAACCCTAACCCTAACACTATCCTAGAGCTGATGCTAACCCTAACCCTAACACTATCCTAGGGCTGATGCTAACCCTAACCCTAACCCTAACACTATCCTAGGGCTGATGCTAACCCTAACTCTAACACTATCCTAGGCCTGATGATAACCCTAACCCTAACGCTAACATTATCCTAGGGCTGATGCTAACCCTAACCCTAACACTATCCTAGGGCTGATGCTAACCCTAACCCTAACCCTAACACTATCCTAGGGCAGATGCTAAACTTAACCCTAACCCTAACGCTATCCTAGGGCTGATTCTAACCGTAACCCTAACACTATCCTAGGCTTGATGCTAACCCTAACCCTTACCCTAACACTATCCTAGGGCTGATGCTAAACCTAACCAAAACCCTAACACTATCCTAGGGCTGATGCTAACCCTAACCCTAACCCTAACACTATCCTAGGGCTGATGCTAACCCTAACCCTAACACTATCCTAGGCCTGATGCTAACCCTAACCCTAACACTATCCTAGGGCTGATGCTAACCCTAACCCTAACCCAAACACTATCCTAGGCCTGATGCTAACCCTAACCCTAACCCTAACACTCTCCTAGGGCTGAGGCTAACCCTAACCCTAACACTATCCTAGGGCTGATCCTAACCCTAGCCCTAACCCTAACACTATCCTAGGGCTGATGCTAACCCTAACCATAACACTATCCTGGGCCTGATGCTAACCCTAACCCTAACCCTAACACTATCTTAGGGCTGATGCTAACCCTCACCCTAACACTACCCTTGGGCTGATGCTAACCCTAACCCTAACCCTAACACTATCCTAGGGCAGATGCTAACCCTAACGCTAACCCTAACACTATCCTTGAAGTGATGCTAACCCTAACCCTAACCCTAACCTATCCTAGGCATGATGATAACCCTAACCCTAACCCTAACACTATCCTAGGGCTGATGCTAACCCTAACCCTAACTCTAACACTATCTTAGGGCTGAGGCTAACCCTAACCCTAACAATATCCTACGGCTGATGCCAACCCTAACCTTAACCCTAACACTATCCTAGGGCTGATGCTAACCCTAACCCTAGCACTATCCTAGGCCTGATGCTAACCCTAACCCTAACCCTAACACTATCCTATTGCTGATGCTAACCCTAACCCTAACACTATCATAGGGCTGATGCTAACCCTAACCCTAACCCTAACACTATCCTAGGGCTGATGCTAACCCTAACCCTAACACTATCCTAGGCCTGATGATATCCCTAACCCTAACCCTAACACTATCCTAGGGCTGATGCTAACCCTAACCCTAACACTATCCTAGGGCTGATGCTAAACCTAACCCTAACCCTAACACTATCCTAGGTCTGATGCTAAACGTAACCCTAACCCTAACGCTATAATACGGGTGATTCTAACCGTAACCCTAACACTATCCTAGGCCTGATGCTAACCCTAAGCCTAACCCTAACACTATCCTAGGGCTGATGCTAACCCTAACCCTAACACTATCCTAGGGCTCATGCTAACCCTAACCCTAACACTATCCTAGGGCTGATGCTAACCCTAACCCTAACCCTAACACTATCCTAGGGCTGATGCTAACCCTAACCCTAACTCTAACACTATCGTAGGGCTGAGGCTAACCCTAACCCTAACACTATCCTACGGCTGATGCTAACCCTAACCTTAACCCTAACACTATCCTAGGGCTGATGCTAACCCTAACCCTAACAATATCCTAGGTCTGATGCGAACCCTAACCCTAACCCTAACACTATCCTAGAGCTGATGCTAACCCTAACCCTAACACTATCCTAGGGCTGATGCTAACCCTAACCCTAACCCTAACACTATCCGAGGGCTGATGCTAACCCTAACCTTAACCCTAACACTATCCGAGGGCTGATGCTAACCCTAAACCTAACACTATCCTAGGGCTGATGCTAACCCAAACCCTAACCCTAACAATATCCTAGGGCTGATGCTAACCCTAACCCTAACAATATCCTAGGCCTGATGATAACCCTAACCCTAACCCTAACACTATCCTAGGGCTGATGCTAACCCTAACCCTAACACTATCCTAGGGCTGATGCTAACCCTAACCCTAACCCTAACACTATCCTAGGGCTGATGCTAAACTTAACCCTAACCCTAACGCTATCCTAGGGCTGATTCTAACCGTAACCCTAACACTATCTTAGGCATGATGCTAACCCTAACCCTTACCGTAACACTATCCTAGGGCTGATGCTAAACCTAACCATAACCCTAACACTATCCTAGGGCTGATGCTAACCCTAACCCTAACCCTAACAGTATCCTAGGGCTGATGCTAACCCTAACCCTAACACTATCCTAGGCCTGAGGCTAACCCTAACCCTAACACTATCCTAGGGCTGATGCTAACCCTAACCCTAACCCTAACACTGTCCAAGGCCTGATGCTAACCCTATCCCTAACCCTAACACTCTGCTAGGGCTGAGGCTAACCCTAACCCTAAAACTATCCTAGGGCTGATGCTAACCCTAACCCTAACCCAAACACTATCCTAGGGTTGATGCTAACCCTAACCCTAACACTATCCTAGGGCTGATGCTAACCCTAACCCTAACCCTAACACTATCCTAGGGCTGATGCTAACCCTAACCCTAACACTATCCTAGGCCTGATGATATCCCTAACCCTAACCCTAACACTATCCTAGGTCTGATGCTAACCCTAACCCTAACACTATCCTAGGGCTGATGCTAAAACTAACCCTAACCCTAACACTATCCTAGGGCTGATGCTAACCCTAACCCTAACACTATCCTAGGGCTGATGCTAACCCTAACCCTAACCCTAACACTATCCCAGGGCTGATGCTAACCCTAACCCTAACACTATCCTAGGGCTGATGCTAACCCTAACCCTAACCCTAACACTATCCTAGGGCTGATGCTAACCCTAACCCTAACACTATCCTAGGGCTGATGCTAACCCTATCCCTAACACTAACACTATCCTAGGGCTGATGCTAACCCTAACCCTAACACTATCCTAGGGCTGATGGTAACCCTAACCCTAACCGTAACATTATCCCAGGGCTGATGGTAACCCTAACCGTAACACTATCCTAGGGCTGATGCTAACCCTAACCCTAACCCTAACACTATCCTAGGGCTGATGCTAACCCTAACCCTAACCCTAACACTATCCTAGAGCTGATGCTAACCCTAACCCTAACCCTAACCCTAACCCTAATACTATCCTACGGCTGATGCTAACCCTAACCCTAACCCTATCACTATCCTAGGGCTGATGCTAACCATAACACTAATACTATCCTAGGGCTGATGCTAACCCTAACCCTACACCTAACACTATCCTAGGGCTGATGCTAACCCTAACCCTAACGCTAACACTATCCTAGGCCTGAGGGTAACCCTAACCCTAACACTATCCTACGGCTGATGCTAACCCTAACCCTAACCCTAACACTATGCTAAGGCTGATGGTAACCCTAACACTAACACTATCCTAAGCCTGGTGCTAACCCTAAATCTAACCCTAACACTATCCTAGGGCTGATGCTAACCCTAACCCTAATAATACCTTGGGCTGATGGTAACACTAACCCTAACCCTAACACTATCCTAGGGCTGATGCTAACCCTAACCCTAACCCTAACACTATCCTAGGGCTGATGCTAACCCTAACCCTAACACTATCCTAGGCCTGATGATAACCCTAACCCTAACCCTAACACTATCCTAGGCCTGATGCTAACCCTAACCCTAACACTATCCTAGGCCTGATGCTAACCCTAACCCTAACCCTAACACTATCCTAGGGCTGATGCTAACCCTAACCCTAACACTATCCTAGGGCTGATGCTAACCCTAACCCTATCCCTAACACTATCCTAGGGCTGATGCTAACCTTAACCCTAACACTATCATAGGCCTGATGATAACCCTAAACCTAACCCTAACACTATCCTAGGGCTGATGCTAACCCTAACCCTAACCCTAACACTATCCTAGGGCTGATGCTAACCTTAACCCTAACACTATCATAGGCCTGATGATAACCCTAACCCTAATCCTAACACTATCCTAGGGCTGATGCTAACCCTAACCCTAACACTATCCTATGCCTGATGCTAACCCTAACCCTAACCCTAACACTATCCTAGGGCTGATGCTAACCCTAACCGTAACACTATCCTAGGGCTGATGCTAACCCTAACCCTAACCCTAACACTATCCTAGGGCTGATGCTAACCCTAACGCTAACCCTAACACTATCCTTGAACTAATGCTAACCCTAACCCTAACCCTAACACTATCCTAGGCCTGATGATAACCCTAACCATAACCCTAACACTATCCTAGGTTTTATGTTAATCCTAACCCTAACACTATCCTAGGGCTGATGCTAACCCTAACCCTAACCCTAACACTATCCTAGGGCGGATGCTAAATCTAACCCTAACCCTAACACTATCCTAGGCCTGATGATATCCCTAACCCTAACCCTAACACTATCCTAGGGCTGATGCTAACCCTAACCCTAACACTATCCTAGGGCTGATGCTAAACCTAACCCTAACCCTAACACTATCCTAGGTCTGATGCTAAACTTAACCCTAACCCTAACGCTATCCTACGACTGATTCTAACCGTAACCCTAACACTATCCTAGGCCTGATGCTAACCCTAAGCCTAACCCTAACACTATCCTAGGGCTGATGCTAACCCTAACCCTAACACTATCCTAGGGCTGATGCTAACCCTAACCCTAACACTATCCTAGGGCTGATGCTAACCCTAACCCTAACCCTAACACTATCCTAGGGCTGATGCTAACCCTAACCCTAACTCTAACACTATCGTAGGGCTGAGGCTAACCCTAAACCTAACACTATCCTACGGCTGATGCTAACCCTAACCTTAACCCTAACACTATCCTAGGGCTGATGCTAACCCTAACCCTAACACTATCCTAGGTCTGATGCGAACCCTAACCCTAACCCTAACACTACCCTAGAGCTGATGCTAACCCTAACCCTAACACTATCCTAGGGCTGATGCTAACCCTAACCCTAACCCTAACACTATCCTAGGGCTGATGCTAACCCTAACTCTAACACTATCCTAGGCCTGATGATAACCCTAACCCTAACGCTAACACTATATTAGGGCTGATGCTAACCCTAACCCTAACACTATCCTAGGGCTTATGCTAACCCTAACCCTAACCCTAACACTATCCTAGGGCTGATGCTAAACTTAACCCTAACCCTAACGCTATCCTAGGGCTGATTCTAACCGTAACCCTAACACTATCCTAGGCTTGATGCTAACCCTAACCCTTACCCTAACACTATCCTAGGGCTGATGCTAAACCTAACCAAAACCCTAACACTATCCTAGGGCTGATGCTAACCCTAACCCTAACCCTAACACTATCCTAGGGCTGATGCTAACCCTAACCCTAACACTATCCTAGGCCTGATGCTAACCCTAACCCTAACACTATCCTAGGGCTGATGCTAACCCTAACCCTAACCCAAACACTATCCTAGGCCTGATGCTAACCCTATCCCTAACCCTAACACTTTCCTAGGGCTGAGGCTAACCCTAACCCTAACACTATCCTAGGGCTGATGCTAACCCTAGCCCTAACCCTAACACTATCCTAGGGCTGATGCTAACCCTAAACATAACACTATCCTGGGCCTGATGCTAACCCTAACCCTAACCCTAACGCTATCCTAGGGCTGATGCTAACCCTCACCCTAACACTACCCTTGGGCTGATGCTAACCCTAACCCTAACCCTAACACTATCCTAGGGCAGATGCTAACCCTAACCCTAACCCTAACACTATCCTAGGGCTGATGCTAACCCTAACCCTAACCCTAACACTATCCTAGGGCTGATGCTAACCCTAACCCTAACCCTAACACTGTCCCAGGCCTGATGCTAACCCTATCCCTAACCCTAACACTCTGCTAGGGCTGAGGCTAACCCTAACCCTAACACTATATTAGGGCTGATGCTAACCCTAACCCTAACCCAAACACTATCCTAGGGTTGATGCTAACCCTAACCCTAACACTATCCTAGGGCTGATGCTAACCCTAACCCTAACCCTAACACTATCCTAGGGCTGATGCTAACCCTAACCCTAACTCTATCCTGGGCCTGATGCTAACCCTAACCCTAACCCTAACACTATCCTAGGGCTGATGCTAACCCTAACCCTAACACTATCCTAGGCCTGATGATAACCCTAACCCTAACCCTAACACTATCCTAGGTCTGATGCTAACCCTAACCCTAACACTATCCTAGGGCTGATGCTAAAACTAACCCTAACCCTAACACTATCCTAGGGCTGATGCTCACCCTAACCCTAACACTATCCTAGGGCTGATGCTAACCCTAACCCTAACCCTAACATTATCCCAGGGCTGATGCTAACCCTAACCCTAACACTATCCTAGGGCTGATGCTAACCCTAACCCTAACCCTAACACTATCCTAGGGCTGATGCTAACCCTAACCCTAACACTATCCTAGGGCTGATGCTAACCCTAACCCTAACACTAACACTATCCTAGGGATGATGCTAACCCTAACCCTAACACTATCGTAGGGCTGATGGTAACCCTAACCCTAACCGTAACATTATCCCAGGGCTGATGGTAACCCTAACCGTAACACTATCCTAGGGCTGATGCTAACCCTAACCCTAACCCTAACACTATCCTAGGGCTGATGCTAACCCTAACCCTAACCCTTACACTATCCTAGAGCTGATGCTAACCCTAACCCTAACCCTAACCCTAACCCTAATACTATCCTACGGCTGATGCTAACCCTAACCCTAACCCTATCACTATCCTAGGGCTGATGCTAACCCTAACACTAATACTATCCTAGGGCTGATGCTAACCCTAACCCTACCCCTAACACTATCCTAGGGCTGATGCTAACCCTAACCCTAACGCTAACATTATCCTAGGCCTGAGGGTAACCCTAACCCTAACACTATCCTACGGCTGATGCTAACCCTAACCCTAACCCTAAAACTATGCTAAGGCTGATGGTAACCCTAACACTAACACTATCCTAAGCCTGGTGCTAACCCTAAATCTAACCCTAACACTATCCTAGGGCTGATGCTAACCCTAACCCTAATAATATCCTAGGGCTGATGCTAACACTAACCCTAACCCTAACACTATCCTAGGGCTGATGCTAACCCTAACCCTAACCCTAACACTATCCTAGGGCTGATGCTAACCCTAACCCTAACACTATCCTAGGCCTGATGATAACCCTAACCCTAACCCTAACACTATCCTAGGCCTGATGCTAACCCTAACCCTAACACTATCCTAGGCCTGATGCTAACCCTAACCCTAACCCTAACACTATCCTAGGGCTGATGCTAACCCTAACCCTAACACTATCCTAGGGCTGATGCTAACCCTAACCCTAACCCTAACACTATCCTAGGGCTGATGCTAACCCTAACCCTAACACTATCATAGGCCTGATGATAACCCTAACCCTAACCCTAACACTATCCTAGGGCTGATGCTAACCCTAACCCTAACACTATCCTATGCCTTATGCTAACCCTAACCCTAACCCTAACACTATCCTAGGGCTGATGCTAACCCTAACAGTAACACTATCCTAGGGCTGATGCTAACCCTAACCCTAACCCTAACACTATCCTAGGCCTGATGCTAACCCTAACCCTAACACTATCCTAGGGCTGATGCTAACCCTAACCCTAACCCTAACACTGTCCAAGGCCTGATGCTAACCCTATCCCTAACCCTAACACTCTGCTAGGGCTGAGGCTAACCCTAACCCTAACACTATCCTAGGGCTGATGCTAACCCTAACCCTAACCCAAACACTATCCTAGGGTTCATGCTAACCCTAACCCTAACACTATCCTAGGGCTGATGCTAACCCTAACCCTAACCCTAACACTATCCTAGGGCTGATGCTAACCCTAACATTAACACTATCCTAGGGCTGATGCTAACCCTAACCCTAACCCTAACACTATCCTAGGGCTGATGCTAACCCTAACCCTAACTCTAACACTATCCTAGGGCTGAGGCTATGCCTAACCCTAACACTATCCTACGGTTGATGCTAACCCTAACCCTAACCCTAACACTACCCTAAGGCTGATGCTAACCCTAACACAAACACTATCCTAGGCCTGGTGCTAACCCTAACCCTAACCCTAACACTATCCTAGGGCTGATGCTAACCCTAACCCTAACCCTAACACTATCCTAGGGCTGATGCTAACCCTAACCCTAACACTATCCTAGGCCTGATGATATCCCTAACCGTAACCCTAACACTATCCTAGGGCTGATGCTAACCCTAACCCTAACACTATCCTAGGGCTGATGCTAAACCTAACCCTAACCCTAACACTATCCTAGGTCTGATGCTAAACGTAACCCTAACCCTAACGCTATCCTACGGCTGATTCTAACCGTAACCCTAACACTATCCTAGGCCTGATGCTAACCCTAACCCTAACCCTAACACTATCCTAGGGCTGATGCTAACCCTAACCCTAACACTATCCTAGGGCTGATGCTAACCCTAACCCTAACACTATCCTAGGGCTGATGCTAACCCTAACCCTAACCCTAACACTATCCTAGGGCTGATGCTAACCCTAACCCTAACTCTAACACTATCGTAGGGCTGAGGCTAACCCTAACCCTAACACTATCCTACGGCTCATGCCAACCCTAACCTTAACCCTAACACTATCCTAGGGCTGATGCTAACCCTAACCCTAACACTATCCTAGGTCTGATGCGAACCCTAACCCTAACCCTAACACTATCCTAGAGCTGATGCTAACCCTAACCCTAACACTATCCTAGGGCTGATGCTAACCCTAACCCTAACCCTAAAACTATCCGAGGGCTGATGCTAACCCTAACCTTAACCCTAACACTATCCGAGGGCTGATGCTAACCCTAAACCTAACACTATCCTAGGGCTGATGCTAACCCAAACCCTAACCCTAACACTATCCTAGGGCTGATGCTAACCCTAACCCTAACAATATCCTAGGCCTGATGATAACCCTAACCCTAACCCTAACACTATCCTAGGGCTGATGCTAACCCTAACCCTAACACTATCCTAGGGCTGATGCTAACCCCAACCCTAACCCTAACACTATCCTAGGGCTGATGCTAAACTTAACCCTAACCCTAACGCTATCCTAGGGCTGATGCTAACCCTAACCCTAACACTATCCTGGGCCTGATGCTAACCCTAACCCTAACCCTAACACTATCTTAGGCCTGATGCTAACCCTAACCCTTACCGTAACACTATCCTAGGGCTGATGCTAAACCTAACCATAACCCTAACACTATCCTAGGGCTGATGCTAACCATAACCCTAACCCTAACACTATCCTAGGGCTGATGCTAACCCTAACCCTAACACTATCCTAGGCCTGATGCTAACCCTAACCCTAACACTATCCTAGGGCTGATGATAACCCTAACCCTAACCCTAACACTGTCCAAGGCCTGATGCTAACCCTATCCCTAACCCTAACACTCTGCTAGGGCTGAGGCTAACCCTAACCCTAACACTATCCTAGGGCTGATGCTAACCCTAACTCTAACCCAAACACTATCCTAGGGTTGATGCTAACCTTAACCCTAACACTATCCTAGGGCTGATGCTAACCCTAACCCTAACCCTAACACTATCCTAGGGCTGATGCTAACCCTAACCCTAACACTATCCTGGGCCTGATGCTAACCCTAACCCTAACCCTAACACTATCCTAGGGCTGATGCTAACCATAACCCTAACACTATCCTAGGCCTGATGATAACCCTAACCCTAACCCTAACACTATCCTAGGTCTGATGCTAACCCTAACCCTAACACTATCCTAGGGCTGATGCTAACCCTAACCCTAACCCAAACACTATCCTAGGGTTCATGCTAACCCTAACCCTAACACTATCCTAGGGCTGATGCTAACCCTAACCCTAACCCTAACACTATCCTAGGGCTGATGCTAACCCTAACATTAACACTATCCTAGGGCTGATGCTAACCCTAACCCTAACCCTAACACTATCCTAGGGCTGATGCTAACCCTAACCCTAACTCTAACACTATCCTAGGGCTGAGGCTATGCCTAACCCTAACACTATCCTACGGTTGATGCTAACCCTAACCCTAACCCTAACACTACCCTAAGGCTGATGCTAACCCTAACACAAACACTATCCTAGGCCTGGTGCTAACCCTAACCCTAACCCTAACACTATCCTAGGGCTGATGCTAACCCTAACCCTAACCCTAACACTATCCTAGGGCTGATGCTAACCCTAACCCTAACACTATCCTAGGCCTGATGATATCCCTAACCGTAACCCTAACACTATCCTAGGGCTGATGCTAACCCTAACCCTAACACTATCCTAGGGCTGATGCTAAACCTAACCCTAACCCTAACACTATCCTAGGTCTGATGCTAAACGTAACCCTAACCCTAACGCTATCCTACGGCTGATTCTAACCGTAACCCTAACACTATCCTAGGCCTGATGCTAACCCTAACCCTAACCCTAACACTATCCTAGGGCTGATGCTAACCCTAACCCTAACACTATCCTAGGGCTGATGCTAACCCTAACCCTAACACTATCCTAGGGCTGATGCTAACCCTAACCCTAACCCTAACACTATCCTAGGGCTGATGCTAACCCTAACCCTAACTCTAACACTATCGTAGGGCTGAGGCTAACCCTAACCCTAACACTATCCTACGGCTCATGCCAACCCTAACCTTAACCCTAACACTATCCTAGGGCTGATGCTAACCCTAACCCTAACACTATCCTAGGTCTGATGCGAACCCTAACCCTAACCCTAACACTATCCTAGAGCTGATGCTAACCCTAACCCTAACACTATCCTAGGGCTGATGCTAACCCTAACCCTAACCCTAAAACTATCCGAGGGCTGATGCTAACCCTAACCTTAACCCTAACACTATCCGAGGGCTGATGCTAACCCTAAACCTAACACTATCCTAGGGCTGATGCTAACCCAAACCCTAACCCTAACACTATCCTAGGGCTGATGCTAACCCTAACCCTAACAATATCCTAGGCCTGATGATAACCCTAACCCTAACCCTAACACTATCCTAGGGCTGATGCTAACCCTAACCCTAACACTATCCTAGGGCTGATGCTAACCCCAACCCTAACCCTAACACTATCCTAGGGCTGATGCTAAACTTAACCCTAACCCTAACGCTATCCTAGGGCTGATGCTAACCCTAACCCTAACACTATCCTGGGCCTGATGCTAACCCTAACCCTAACCCTAACACTATCTTAGGCCTGATGCTAACCCTAACCCTTACCGTAACACTATCCTAGGGCTGATGCTAAACCTAACCATAACCCTAACACTATCCTAGGGCTGATGCTAACCATAACCCTAACCCTAACACTATCCTAGGGCTGATGCTAACCCTAACCCTAACACTATCCTAGGCCTGATGCTAACCCTAACCCTAACACTATCCTAGGGCTGATGATAACCCTAACCCTAACCCTAACACTGTCCAAGGCCTGATGCTAACCCTATCCCTAACCCTAACACTCTGCTAGGGCTGAGGCTAACCCTAACCCTAACACTATCCTAGGGCTGATGCTAACCCTAACTCTAACCCAAACACTATCCTAGGGTTGATGCTAACCTTAACCCTAACACTATCCTAGGGCTGATGCTAACCCTAACCCTAACCCTAACACTATCCTAGGGCTGATGCTAACCCTAACCCTAACACTATCCTGGGCCTGATGCTAACCCTAACCCTAACCCTAACACTATCCTAGGGCTGATGCTAACCATAACCCTAACACTATCCTAGGCCTGATGATAACCCTAACCCTAACCCTAACACTATCCTAGGTCTGATGCTAACCCTAACCCTAACACTATCCTAGGGCTGATGCTAAAACTAACCCTAACCCTAACACTATCCTAGGGCTGATGCTAACCCTAACCCTAACACTATCCTAGGGCTGATGCTAACCCTAACCCTAACCCTAACACTATCCCAGGGCTGATGCTAACCCTAACCCTAACACTATCCTAGGGCTGATGCTAACCCTAACCCTAACAATAACACTATCCTAGGGCTGATGCTAACCCTAACACTAACACTATCCTAGGGCTGATGCTAACCCTATCCCTAACACTAACACTATCCTAGGGCTGATGCTAACCCTAACCCTAACACTATCCTAGGGCTGATGGTAACCCTAACCCTAACCGTAACATTATCCCAGGGCTGATGGTAACCCTAACCGTAACACTATCCTAGGGCTGATGCTAACCCTAACCCTAACCCTAACACTATCCTAGGGCTGATGCTAACCCTAACCCTAACCCTAACACTATCCTAGAGCTGATGCTAACCCTAACCCTAACCCTAACCCT
Source organism: Lemur catta (assembly GCF_020740605.2). Classification (NCBI taxonomy): domain Eukaryota; kingdom Metazoa; phylum Chordata; class Mammalia; order Primates; family Lemuridae; genus Lemur; species Lemur catta. The sequence continues at coordinate 4,047,158 of NC_059134.1, forward strand.
AACCCTAATACTATCCTACGGCTGATGCTAACCCTAACCCTAACCCTATCACTATCCTAGGGCTGATGCTAACCATAACACTAATACTATCCTAGGGCTGATGCTAACACTAACCCTACACCTAACACTATCCTAGGGCTGATGCTAACCCTAACCCTAACGCTAACACTATCCTAGGCCTGAGGGTAACCCTAACCCTAACACTATCCTACGGCTGATGCTAACCCTAACCCTAACCCTAACACTATGCTAAGGCTGATGGTAACCCTAACACTAAGACTATCCTAAGCCTGGTGCTAACCCTAAATCTAACCCTAACACTATCCTAGGGCTGATGCTAACCCTAACCCTAATAATATCCTAGGGCTGATGCTAACACTAACCCTAACCCTAACACTATCCTAGGGCTGATGCTAACCCTAACCCTAACCCTAACACTATCCTAGGGCTGATGCTAACCCTAACCCTAACACTATCCTAGGCCTGATGATAACCCTAACTCTAACCCTAACACTATCCTAGGCCTGATGCTAACCCTAACCCTAACACTATCCTAGGCCTGATGCTAACCCTAACCCTAACCCTAACACTATCCTAGGGCTGATGCTAACCCTAACCCTAACACTATCCTAGGGCTGATGCTAACCCTAACCCTAACCCTAACACTATCCTAGGGCTGACGCTAACCTTAACCCTAACACTATCATAGGCCTGATGATAACCCTAACCCTAACCCTAACACTATCCTAGGGCTGATGCTAACCCTAACCCTAACACTATCCTATGCCTGATGCTAACCCTAACCCTAACCCTAACACTATCCTAGGGCTGATGCTAACCCTGACCGTAACACTATCCTAGGGCTGATGCTAACCCTAACCCTAACCCTAACACTATCCTAGGGCTGATGCTAACCCTAACACTAACCCTAACACTATCCTTGAACTAATGCTAACCCTAACCCTAACCCCAACACTATCCTAGGCCTGATGATAACCCTAACCATAACCCTAACACTATCCTAGGTTTTATGTTAATCCTAACCCTAACACTATCCTAGGGCTGATGCTAACCCTAACCCTAACCCTAACACTATCCTAGGGCGGATGCTAAATCTAACCCTAACCCTAACACTATCCTAGGGCTGATTCTACCCATAACACTAACACTATCCTAGGGCTGATGCTAACCCTAACCCTAACCCTAACACTATCCTAGGGCTGATGCTAACCCTAACCCTAACTCTAACACTATCTTAGGGCTGAGGCTAACCCTAACCCTAACAATATCCTACGGCTGATGCCAACCCTAACCTTAACCCTAACACTATCCTAGGGCTGATGCTAACCCTAACCCTAGCACTATCCTAGGACTGATGCTAACCCTAACCCTAACCCTAACACTATCCTATTGCTGATGCTAACCCTAACCCTAACACTATCCTAGGGCTGATGCTAACCCTAACCCTAACCCTAACACTATCCTAGGGCTGATGCTAACCCTAACCCTAACACTATCCTAGGCCTGATGATATCCCTAACCCTAACCCTAACACTATCCTAGGGCTGATGCTAACCCTAACCCTAACACTATCCTAGGGCTGATGCTAAACCTAACCCTAACCCTAACACTATCCTAGGTCTGATGCTAAACTTAACCCTAACCCTAACGCAATCCTACGGCTGATTCTAACCGTAACCCTAACACTATCCTAGGCCTGATGCTAACCCTAAGCCTAACCCTAACACTATCCTAGGGCTGATGCTAACCCTAACCCTAACACTATCCTAGGGCTGATGCTAACCCTAACCCTAACACTATCCTAGGGCTGATGCTAACCCTAACCCTAACCCTAACACTATCCTAGGGCTGATGCTAAACTTAACCCTAACCCTAACGCTATCCTAGGGCTGATTCTAACCGTAACCCTAACACTATCCTAGGCTTGATGCTAACCCTAACCCTTACCCTAACACTATCCTAGGGCTGATGCTAAACCTAACCAAAACCCTAACACTATCCTAGGGCTGATGCTAACCCTAACCCTAACCCTAACACTATCCTAGGGCTGATGCTAACCCTAACCCTAACACTATCCTAGGCCTGATGCTAACCCTAACCCTAACACTATCCTAGGGCTGATGCTAACCCTAACCCTAACCCAAACACTATCCTAGGCCTGATGCTAACCCTATCCCTAACCCTAACACTTTCCTAGGGCTGAGGCTAACCCTAACCCTAACACTATCCTAGGGCTGATGCTAACCCTAGCCCTAACCCTAACACTATCCTAGGGCTGATGCTAACCCTAAACATAACACTATCCTGGGCCTGATGCTAACCCTAACCCTAACCCTAACACTATCCTAGGGCTGATGCTAACCCTAACCCTAACCCTAACACTATCCTAGGGCTGATGCTAACCCTAACCCTAACCCTAACACTGTCCCAGGCCTGATGCTAACCCTATCCCTAACCCTAACACTCTGCTAGGGCTGAGGCTAACCCTAACCCTAACACTATATTAGGGCTGATGCTAACCCTAACCCTAACCCAAACACTATCCTAGGGTTGATGCTAACCCTAACCCTAACACTATCCTAGGGCTGATGCTAACCCTAACCCTAACCCTAACACTATCCTAGGGCTGATGCTAACCCTAACCCTAACTCTATCCTGGGCCTGATGCTAACCCTAACCCTAACCCTAACACTATCCTAGGGCTGATGCTAACCCTAACCCTAACACTATCCTAGGCCTGATGATAACCCTAACCCTAACCCTAACACTATCCTAGGTCTGATGCTAACCCTAACCCTAACACTATCCTAGGGCTGATGCTAAAACTAACCCTAACCCTAACACTATCCTAGGGCTGATGCTAACCCTAACCCTAACACTATCCTAGGGCTGATGCTAACCCTAACCCTAACCCTAACATTATCCCAGGGCTGATGCTAACCCTAACCCTAACACTATCCTAGGGCTGATGCTAACCCTAACCCTAACCCTAACACTATCCTAGGGCTGATGCTAACCCTAACCCTAACACTATCCTAGGGCTGATGCTAACCCTAACCCTAACACTAACACTATCCTAGGGATGATGCTAACCCTAACCCTAACACTATCGTAGGGCTGATGGTAACCCTAACCCTAACCGTAACATTATCCCAGGGCTGATGGTAACCCTAACCGTAACACTATCCTAGGGCTGATGCTAACCCTAACCCTAACCCTAACACTATCCTAGGGCTGATGCTAACCCTAACCCTAACCCTAACACTATCCTAGAGCTGATGCTAACCCTAACCCTAACCCTAACCCTAACCCTAATACTATCCTACGGCTGATGCTAACCCTAACCCTAACCCTATCACTATCCTAGGGCTGATGCTAACCCTAACACTAATACTATCCTAGGGCTGATGCTAACCCTAACCCTACCCCTAACACTATCCTAGGGCTGATGCTAACCCTAACCCTAACGCTAACATTATCCTAGGCCTGAGGGTAACCCTAACCCTAACACTATCCTACGGCTGATGCTAACCCTAACCCTAACCCTAACACTATGCTAAGGCTGATGGTAACCCTAACACTAACACTATCCTAAGCCTGGTGCTAACCCTAAATCTAACCCTAACACTATCCTAGGGCTGATGCTAACCCTAACCCTAATAATATCCTAGGGCTGATGCTAACACTAACCCTAACCCTAACACTATCCTAGGGCTGATGCTAACCCTAACCCTAACCCTAACACTATCCTAGGGCTGATGCTAACCCTAACCCTAACACTATCCTAGGCCTGATGATAACCCTAACCCTAACCCTAACACTATCCTAGGCCTGATGCTAACCCTAACCCTAACACTATCCTAGGCCTGATGCTAACCCTAACCCTAACCCTAACACTATCCTAGGGCTGATGCTAACCCTAACCCTAACACTATCCTAGGGCTGATGCTAACCCTAACCCTAACCCTAACACTATCCTAGGGCTGATGCTAACCCTAACCCTAACACTATCATAGGCCTGATGATAACCCTAACCCTAACCCTAACACTATCCTAGGGCTGATGCTAACCCTAACCCTAACACTATCCTATGCCTTATGCTAACCCTAACCCTAACCCTAACACTATCCTAGGGCTGATGCTAACCCTAACAGTAACACTATCCTAGGGCTGATGCTAACCCTAACCCTAACCCTAACACTATCCTAGGCCTGATGCTAACCCTAACCCTAACACTATCCTAGGGCTGATGCTAACCCTAACCCTAACCCTAACACTGTCCAAGGCCTGATGCTAACCCTATCCCTAACCCTAACACTCTGCTAGGGCTGAGGCTAACCCTAACCCTAACACTATCCTAGGGCTGATGCTAACCCTAACCCTAACCCAAACACTATCCTAGGGTTCATGCTAACCCTAACCCTAACACTATCCTAGGGCTGATGCTAACCCTAACCCTAACCCTAACACTATCCTAGGGCTGATGCTAACCCTAACATTAACACTATCCTAGGGCTGATGCTAACCCTAACCCTAACCCTAACACTATCCTAGGGCTGATGCTAACCCTAACCCTAACTCTAACACTATCCTAGGGCTGAGGCTATGCCTAACCCTAACACTATCCTACGGTTGATGCTAACCCTAACCCTAACCCTAACACTACCCTAAGGCTGATGCTAACCCTAACACAAACACTATCCTAGGCCTGGTGCTAACCCTAACCCTAACCCTAACACTATCCTAGGGCTGATGCTAACCCTAACCCTAACCCTAACACTATCCTAGGGCTGATGCTAACCCTAACCCTAACACTATCCTAGGCCTGATGATATCCCTAACCGTAACCCTAACACTATCCTAGGGCTGATGCTAACCCTAACCCTAACACTATCCTAGGGCTGATGCTAAACCTAACCCTAACCCTAACACTATCCTAGGTCTGATGCTAAACGTAACCCTAACCCTAACGCTATCCTACGGCTGATTCTAACCGTAACCCTAACACTATCCTAGGCCTGATGCTAACCCTAAGCCTAACCCTAACACTATCCTATGGCTGATGCTAACCCTAACCCTAACACTATCCTAGGGCTGATGTTAACCCTAACCCTAACACTATCCTAGGGCTGATGCTAACCCTAACCCTAACCCTAACACTATCCTAGGGCTGATGCTAACCCTAACCCTAACTCTAACACTATCGTAGGGCTGAGGCTAACCCTAACCCTAACACTATCCTACGGCTCATGCCAACCCTAACCTTAACCCTAACACTATCCTAGGGCTGATGCTAACCCTAACCCTAACACTATCCTAGGTCTGATGCGAACTCTAACCCTAACCCTAACACTATCCTAGAGCTGATGCTAACCCTAACCCTAACACTATCCTAGGGCTGATGCTAACCCTAACCCTAACCCTAACACTATCCGAGGGCTGATGCTAACCCTAACCTTAACCCTAACACTATCCGAGGGCTGATGCTAACCCTAAACCTAACACTATCCTAGGGCTGATGCTAACCCAAACCCTAACCCTAACACTATCCTAGGGCTGATGCTAACCCTAACCCTAACAATATCCTAGGCCTGATGATAACCCTAACCCTAACCCTAACACTATCCTAGGGCTGATGCTAACCCTAACCCTAACACTATCCTAGGGCTGATGCTAACCCTAACCCTAACCCTAACACTATCCTAGGGCTGATGCTAAACTTAACCCTAACCCTAACGCTATCCTAGGGCTGATGCTAACCCTAACCCTAACACTATCCTGGGCCTGATGCTAACCCTAACCCTAACCCTAACACTATCTTAGGCCTGATGCTAACCCTAACCCTTACCGTAACACTATCCTAGGGCTGATGCTAAACCTAACCATAACCCTAACACTATCCTAGGGCTGATGCTAACCATAACCCTAACCCTAACACTATCCTAGGGCTGATGCTAACCCTAACCCTAACACTATCCTAGGCCTGATGCTAACCCTAACCCTAACCCTAACACTATCCTAGGGCTGATGCTAACCCTAACCCTAACACTCTCCTAGGCCTGATGATAACCCTAACCCTAACCCTAACACTATCCTAGGTCTGATGCTAACCCTAACCCTAACACTATCCTAGGGCTGATGCTAAAACTAACCCTAACCCTAACACTATCCTAGGGCTGATGCTAACCCTAACCCTAACACTATCCTAGGGCTGATGCTAACCCTAACCCTAACCCTAACACTATCCTAGGGCTGATGCTAACCCTAACCCTAACACTATCCTAGGGCTGATGCTAACCCTAACCCTAACACTAACACTATCCTAGGGATGATGCTAACCCTAACCCTAACACTATCGTAGGGCTGATGGTAACCCTAACCCTAACCGTAACATTATCCCAGGGCTGATGGTAACCCTAACCGTAACACTATCCTAGGGCTGATGCTAACCCTAACCCTAACCCTAACACTATCCTAGGGCTGATGCTAACCCTAACCCTAACCCTAACACTATCCTAGAGCTGATGCTAACCCTAACCCTAACCCTAACCCTAACCCTAATACTATCCTACGGCTGATGCTAACCCTAACCCTAACCCTATCACTATCCTAGGGCTGATGCTAACCCTAACACTAATACTATCCTAGGGCTGATGCTAACCCTAACCCTACCCCTAACACTATCCTAGGGCTGATGCTAACCCTAACCCTAACGCTAACATTATCCTAGGCCTGAGGGTAACCCTAACCCTAACACTATCCTACGGCTGACGCTAACCCTAACCCTAACCCTAACACTATGCTAAGGCTGATGGTAACCCTAACACTAACACTATCCTAAGCCTGGTGCTAACCCTAAATCTAACCCTAACACTATCCTAGGGCTGATGCTAACCCTAACCCTAATAATATCCTAGGGCTGATGCTAACACTAACCCTAACCCTAACACTATCCTAGGGCTGATGCTAACCCTAACCCTAACCCTAACACTATCCTAGGGCTGATGCTAACCCTAACCCTAACACTATCCTAGGCCTGATGATAACCCTAACCCTAACCCTAACACTATCCTAGGCCTGATGCTAACCCTAACCCTAACACTATCCTAGGCCTGATGCTAACCCTAACCCTAACCCTAACACTATCCTAGGGCTGATGCTAACCCTAACCCTAACACTATCCTAGGGCTGATGCTAACCCTAACCCTAACCCTAACACTATCCTAGGGCTGATGCTAACCCTAACCCTAACACTATCATAGGCCTGATGATAACCCTAACCCTAACCCTAACACTATCCTAGGGCTGATGCTAACCCTAACCCTAACACTATCCTATGCCTTATGCTAACCCTAACCCTAACCCTAACACTATCCTAGGGCTGATGCTAACCCTAACAGTAACACTATCCTAGGGCTGATGCTAACCCTAACCCTAACCCTAACACTATCCTAGGCCTGATGCTAACCCTAACCCTAACACTATCCTAGGGCTGATGCTAACCCTAACCCTAACCCTAACACTGTCCAAGGCCTGATGCTAACCCTATCCCTAACCCTAACACTCTGCTAGGGCTGAGGCTAACCCTAACGCTAACACTATCCTAGGGCTGATGCTAACCCTAACCCTAACCCAAACACTATCCTAGGGTTCATGCTAACCCTAACCCTAACACTATCCTAGGGCTGATGCTAACCCTAACCCTAACCCTAACACTATCCTAGGGCTGATGCTAACCCTAACATTAACACTATCCTAGGGCTGATGCTAACCCTAACCCTAACCCTAACACTATCCTAGGGCTGATGCTAACCCTAACCCTAACTCTAACACTATCCTAGGGCTGAGGCTATGCCTAACCCTAACACTATCCTACGGTTGATGCTAACCCTAACCCTAACCCTAACACTACCCTAAGGCTGATGCTAACCCTAACACAAACACTATCCTAGGCCTGGTGCTAACCCTAACCCTAACCCTAACACTATCCTAGGGCTGATGCTAACCCTAACCCTAACCCTAACACTATCCTAGGGCTGATGCTAACCCTAACCCTAACACTATCCTAGGCCTGATGATATCCCTAACCGTAACCCTAACACTATCCTAGGGCTGATGCTAACCCTAACCCTAACACTATCCTAGGGCTGATGCTAAACCTAACCCTAACCCTAACACTATCCTAGGTCTGATGCTAAACGTAACCCTAACCCTAACGCTATCCTACGGCTGATTCTAACCGTAACCCTAACACTATCCTAGGCCTGATGCTAACCCTAAGCCTAACCCTAACACTATCCTATGGCTGATGCTAACCCTAACCCTAACACTATCCTAGGGCTGATGTTAACCCTAACCCTAACACTATCCTAGGGCTGATGCTAACCCTAACCCTAACCCTAACACTATCCTAGGGCTGATGCTAACCCTAACCCTAACTCTAACACTATCGTAGGGCTGAGGCTAACCCTAACCCTAACACTATCCTACGGCTCATGCCAACCCTAACCTTAACCCTAACACTATCCTAGGGCTGATGCTAACCCTAACCCTAACACTATCCTAGGTCTGATGCGAACTCTAACCCTAACCCTAACACTATCCTAGAGCTGATGCTAACCCTAACCCTAACACTATCCTAGGGCTGATGCTAACCCTAACCCTAACCCTAACACTATCCGAGGGCTGATGCTAACCCTAACCTTAACCCTAACACTATCCGAGGGCTGATGCTAACCCTAAACCTAACACTATCCTAGGGCTGATGCTAACCCAAACCCTAACCCTAACACTATCCTAGGGCTGATGCTAACCCTAACCCTAACAATATCCTAGGCCTGATGATAACCCTAACCCTAACCCTAACACTATCCTAGGGCTGATGCTAACCCTAACCCTAACACTATCCTAGGGCTGATGCTAACCCTAACCCTAACCCTAACACTATCCTAGGGCTGATGCTAAACTTAACCCTAACCCTAACGCTATCCTAGGGCTGATGCTAACCCTAACCCTAACACTATCCTGGGCCTGATGCTAACCCTAACCCTAACCCTAACACTATCTTAGGCCTGATGCTAACCCTAACCCTTACCGTAACACTATCCTAGGGCTGATGCTAAACCTAACCATAACCCTAACACTATCCTAGGGCTGATGTTAACCATAACCCTAACCCTAACACTATCCTAGGGCTGATGCTAACCCTAACCCTAACACTATCCTAGGCCTGATGCTAACCCTAACCCTAACACTATCCTAGGGCTGATGATAACCCTAACCCTAACCCTAACACTGTCCAAGGCCTGATGCTAACCCTATCCCTAACCCTAACACTCTGCTAGGGCTGAGGCTAACCCTAACCCTAACACTATCCTAGGGCTGATGCTAACCCTAACTCTAACCCAAACACTATCCTAGGGTTGATGCTAACCTTAACCCTAACACTATCCTAGGGCTGATGCTAACCCTAACCCTAACCCTAACACTATCCTAGGGCTGATGCTAACCCTAACCCTAACACTATCCTGGGCCTGATGCTAACCCTAACCCTAACCCTAACACTATCCTAGGGCTGATGCTAACCATAACCCTAACACTATCCTAGGCCTGATGATAACCCTAACCCTAACCCTAACACTATCCTAGGTCTGATGCTAACCCTAACCCTAACACTATCCTAGGGCTGATGCTAAAACTAACCCTAACCCTAACACTATCCTAGGGCTGATGCTAACCCTAACCCTAACACTATCCTAGGGCTGATGCTAACCCTAACCCTAACCCTAACACTATCCCAGGGCTGATGCTAACCCTAACCCTAACACTATCCTAGGGCTGATGCTAACCCTAACCCTAACCCTAACACTATCCTAGGGCTGATGCTAACCCTAACACTAACACTATCCTAGGGCTGATGCTAACCCTATCCCTAACACTAACACTATCCTAGGGCTGATGCTAACCCTAACCCTAACACTATCCTAGGGCTGATGGCAACCCTAACCCTAACCGTAACATTATCCCAGGGCTGATGGTAACCCTAACCGTAAAACTATCCTAGGGCTGATGCTAACCCTAACCCTAACCCTAACACTATCCTAGGGCTGATGCTAACCCTAACCCTAACCCTAACACTATCCTAGAGCTGATGCTAACCCTAACCCTAACCCTAACCCTAACCCTAATACTATCCTACGGCTGATGCTAACCCTAACCCTAACCCTATCACTATCCTATGGCTGATGCTAACCATAACACTAATACTATCCTAGGGCTGATGCTAACACTAACCCTACACCTAACACTATCCTAGGGCTGATGCTAACCCTAACCCTAACGCTAACACTATCCTAGGCCTGAGGGTAACCCTAACCCTAACACTATCCTACGGCTGATGCTAACCCTAACCCTAACCCTAACACTATGCTAAGGCTGATGGTAACCCTAACACTAAGACTATCCTAAGCCTGGTGCTAACCCTAAATCTAACCCTAACACTATCCTAGGGCTGATGCTAACCCTAACCCTAATAATATCCTAGGGCTGATGCTAACACTAACCCTAACCCTAACACTATCCTAGGGCTGATGCTAACCCTAACCCTAACCCTAACACTATCCTAGGGCTGATGCTAACCCTAACCCTAACACTATCCTAGGCCTGATGATAACCCTAACTCTAACCCTAACACTATCCTAGGCCTGATGCTAACCCTAACCCTAACACTATCCTAGGCCTGATGCTAACCCTAACCCTAACCCTAACACTATCCTAGGGCTGATGCTAACCCTAACCCTAACACTATCCTAGGGCTGATGCTAACCCTAACCCTAACCCTAACACTATCCTAGGGCTGACGCTAACCTTAACACTAACACTATCATAGGCCTGATGATAACCCTAACCCTAACCCTAACACTATCCTAGGGCTGATGCTAACCCTAACCCTAACACTATCCTATGCCTGATGCTAACCCTAACCCTAACCCTAACACTATCCTAGGGCTGATGCTAACCCTGACCGTAACACTATCCTAGGGCTGATGCTAACCCTAACCCTAACCCTAACACTATCCTAGGGCTGATGCTAACCCTAACACTAACCCTAACACTATCCTTGAACTAATGCTAACCCTAACCCTAACCCCAACACTATCCTAGGCCTGATGATAACCCTAACCATAACCCTAACACTATCCTAGGTTTTATGTTAATCCTAACCCTAACACTATCCTAGGGCTGATGCTAACCCTAACCCTAACCCTAACACTATCCTAGGGCGGATGCTAAATCTAACCCTAACCCTAACACTATCCTAGGGCTGATTCTACCCATAACACTAACACTATCCTAGGGCTGATGCTAAACCTAACCCTAACCCTAACACTATCCTAGGGCTGATGCTAACCCTAACCCTAACACTATCCTAGGGCTGATGCTAAACCTAACCCTAACCCTAACACTATCCTAGGTCTGATGCTAAACTTAACCCTAACCCTAACGCAATCCTACGGCTGATTCTAACCGTAACCCTAACACTATCCTAGGCCTGATGCTAACCCTAAGCCTAACCCTAACACTATCCTAGGGCTGATGCTAACCCTAACCCTAACACTATCCTACGGCTGATGCTAACCCTAACCCTAACACTATCCTAGGGCTGATGCTAACCCTAACCCTAACCCTAACACTATCCTAGGGCTGATGCTAACCCTAACCCTAACTCTAACACTATCGTAGGGCTGAGGCTAACCCTAACCCTAACACTATCCTACGGCTTATGCTAACCCTAACCTTAACCCTAACACTATCCTAGGGCTGATGCTAACCCTAACCCTAACACTATCCTAGGTCTGATGCGAACCCTAACCCTAACCCTAACACTATCCTAGAGCTGATGCTAACCCTAACCCTAACACTATCCTAGGGCTGATGCTAACCCTAACCCTAACCCTAACACTATCCTAGGGCTGATGCTAACCCTAACTCTAACACTATCCTAGGCCTGATGATAACCCTAACCCTAACGCTAACACTATCCTAGGGCTGATGCTAACCCTAACCCTAACACTATCCTAGGGCTGATGCTAACCCTAACCCTAACCCTAACACTATCCTAGGGCTGATGCTAAACTTAACCCTAACCCTAACGCTATCCTAGGGCTGATTCTAACCGTAACCCTAACACTATCCTAGGCTTGATGCTAACCCTAACCCTTACCCTAACACTATCCTAGGGCTGATGCTAAACCTAACCAAAACCCTAACACTATCCTAGGGCTGATGCTAACCCTAACCCTAACCCTAACACTATCCTAGGGCTGATGCTAACCCTAACCCTAACACTATCCTAGGCCTGATGCTAACCCTAACCCTAACACTATCCTAGGGCTAATGCTAACCCTAACCCTAACCCAAACACTATCCTAGGCCTGATGCTAACCCTATCCCTAACCCTAACACTCTCCTAGGGCTGAGGCTAACCCTAACCCTAACACTATCCTAGGGCTGATGCTAACCCTAGCCCTAACCCTAACACTATCCTAGGGCTGATGCTAACCCTAACCATAACACTATCCTGGGCCTGATGCTAACCCTAACCCTAACCCTAACACTATCCTAGGGCTGATGCTAACCCTCACCCTAACACTACCCTTGGGCTGATGCTAACCCTAACCCTAACCCTAACACTATCCTAGGGCAGATGCTAACCCTAACGCTAACCCTAACACTATCCTTGAAGTGATGCTAACCCTAACCCTAACCCTAACCTATCCTAGGCCTGATGATAACCCTAACCCTAACCCTAACACTATCCTAGGGCTGATGCTAACCCTAACCCTAACTCTAACACTATCTTAGGGCTGAGGCTAACCCTAACCCTAACAATATCCTACGGCTGATGCCAACCCTAACCTTAACCCTAACACTATCCTAGGGCTGATGCTAACCCTAACCCTAGCACTATCCTAGGCCTGATGCTAACCCTAACCCTAACCCTAACACTATCCTATTGCTGATGCTAACCCTAACCCTAACACTATCATAGGGCTGATGCTAACCCTAACCCTAACCCTAACACTATCCTAGGGCTGATGCTAACCCTAACCCTAACACTATCCTAGGCCTGATGATATCCCTAACCCTAACCCTAACACTATCCTAGGGCTGATGCTAACCCTAACCCTAACACTGTCCTAGGGCTGATGCTAAACCTAACCCTAACCCTAACACTATCCTAGGGCTGATGCTAAACGTAACCCTAACCCTAACGCTATAATACGGGTGATTCTAACCGTAACCCTAACACTATCCTAGGGCTGATGCTAACCCTAACCCTAACACTATCCTAGGGCTGATGCTAACCCTAACCCTAACCCTAACACTATCCTAGGGCTGATGCTAACCCTAACCCTAACTCTAACACTATCGTAGGGCTGAGGCTAACCCTAACCCTAACACTATCCTACGGCTGATGCTAACCCTAACCTTAACCCTAACACTATCCTAGGGCTGATGCTAACCCTAACCCTAACACTATCCTAGGTCTGATGCGAAACCTAACCCTAACCCTAACACTATCCTAGAGCTGATGCTAACCCTAACCCTAACACTATCCTAGGGCTGATGCTAACCCTAACCCTAACCCTAACACTATCCGAGGGCTGATGCTAACCCTAACCTTAACCCTAACACTATCCGAGGGCTGATGCTAACCCTAAACCTAACACTATCCTAGGGCTGATGCTAACCCAAACCCTAACCCTAACACTATCCTAGGGCTGATGCTAACCCTAACCCTAACAATATCCTAGGCCTGATTATAACCCTAACCCTAACCCTAACACTATCCTAGGGCTGATGCTAACCCTAACCCTAACACTATCCTAGGGCTGATGCTAACCCTAACCCTAACCCTAACACTATCCTAGGGCTGATGCTAAACTTAACCCTAACCCTAACGCTATCCTAGGGCTGATTCTAACCGTAACCCTAACACTATCTTAGGCCTGATGCTAACCCTAACCCTTACCGTAACACTATCCTAGGGCTGATGCTAAACCTAACCATAACCCTAACACTATCCTAGGGCTGATGCTAACCCTAACCCTAACCCTAACACTATCCTAGGGCTGATGCTAACCCTAACCCTAACACTATCTTAGGCCTGATGCTAACCCTAACCCTAACACTATCCTAGGGCTGATGCTAACCCTAACCCTAACCCTAACACTGTCCAAGGCCTGATGCTAACCCTATCCCTAACCCTAACACTCTGCTAGGGCTGAGGCTAACCCTATCTCTAACACTAACACTATCCTAGGGCTGATGGTAACCCTAACCCTAACACTATCCTAGGGCTGATGGTAACCCTAACCCTAACCGTAACATTATCCCAGGGCTGATGGTAACCCTAACCGTAACACTATCCTAGGGCTGATGCTAACCCTAACCCTAACCCTAACACTATCCTAGGGCTGATGCTAACCCTAACCCTAACCCTAACACTATCCTAGAGCTGATGCTAACCCTAACCCTAACCCTAACCCTAACCCTAATACTATCCTACGGCTGATGCTAACCCTAACCCTAACCCTATCACTATCCTAGGGCTGATGCTAACCATAACACTAATACTATCCTAGGGCTGATGCTAACCCTAACCCTACACCTAACACTATCCTAGGGCTGATGCTAACCCTAACCCTAACGCTAACACTATCCTAGGCCTGAGGGTAACCCTAACCCTAACACTATCCTACGGCTGATGCTAAACCTAACCCTAACCCTAACACTATGCTAAGGCTGATGGTAACCCTAACACTAACACTATCCTAAGCCTGGTGCTAACCCTAAATCTAACCCTAACACTATCCTAGGGCTGATGCTAACCCTAACCCTAACAATACCTTGGGCTGATGGTAACACTAACCCTAACCCTAACACTATCCTAGGGCTGATGCTAACCCTAACCCTAACCATAACACTATCCTAGGGCTGATGCTAACCCTAACCCTAACACTATCCTAGGCCTGATGATAACCCTAACCCTAACCCTAACACTATCCTAGGCCTGATGCTAACCCTAACCCTAACACTATCCTAGGCCTGATGCTAACCCTAACCCTAACCCTAACACTATCCTAGGGCTGATGCTAACCCTAACCCTAACACTATCCTAGGGCTGATGCTAACCCTAACCCTAACCCTAACACTATCCTAGGGCTGATGCTAACCTTAACCCTAACACTATCATAGGCCTGATGATAACCCTAACCCTAACCCTAACACTATCCTAGGGCTGATGCTAACCCTAACCCTAACACTATCCTATGCCTGATGCTAACCCTAACCCTAACCCTAACACTATCCTAGGGCTGATGCTAACCCTAACCGTAACACTATCCTAGGGCTGATGCTAACCCTAACCCTAACCCTAACACTATCCTAGGGCTGATGCTAACCCTAACGCTAACCCTAACACTACCCTTGAACTAATGCTAACCCTAACCCTAACCCTAACACTATCCTAGGCCTGATGATAACCCTAACCATAACCCTAACACTATCCTAGGTTTTCTGTTAATCCTAACCCTAACACTATCCCAGGGCTGATGCTAACCCTAACCCTAACCCTAACACTATCCTAGGGCGGATGCTAAATCTAACCCTAACCCTAACACTATCCTAGGCCTGATGAGATCCCTAACCCTAACCCTAACACTATCCTAGGGCTGATGCTAACCCTAACCCTAACACTATCCTAGGGCTGATGCTAAACCTAACCCTAACCCTAACACTATCCTAGGTCTGATGCTAAACTTAACCCTAACCCTAACGCTATCCTACGACTGATTCTAACCGTAACCCTAACACTATCCTAGGCCTGATGCTAACCCTAAGCCTAACCCTAACACTATCCTAGGGCTGATGCTAACCCTAACCCTAACACTATCCTAGGGCTGATGCTAACCCTAACCCTAACCCTAACACTATCCTAGGGCTGATGCTAACCCTAACCCTAACACTATCCTAGGGCTGATGCTAACCCTACCCTAACACTATCATAGGCCTGATGATAACCCTAACCCTAACCCTAACACTATCCTAGGGCTGATGCTAACCCTAACCCTAACACTATAAAAGCCTGATGCTAACCCTAACCCTAACCCTAACACTATCCTAGGGCTGATGCTAACCCTAACCGTAACACTATCCTAGGGCTGATGCTAACCCTAACCCTAACCCTAACAGTATCCTAGGGCTGATGCTAACCCTAACGCTAACCCTAACACTATCCTTGAACTAATGCTAACCCTAACCCTAACCCTAACACTATCCTAGGCCTGATGATAACCCTAACCATAACCCTAACACTATCCTAGGTTTTATGTTAACCCTAACCCTAACACTATCCTAGGGCTGATGCTAACCCTAACCCTAACCCTAACACTATCCTAGGGCGGATGCTAAATCTAACCCTAACCCTAACACTACCCTAGGGCTGATTCTAACCATAACACTAACACTATCCTAGGGCTGATGCTAACCCTAACCCTAACCCTAACACTATCCTAGGGCTGATTCTAACCCTAACCCTAACTCTAACACTATCTTAGGGCTGAGGCTAACCCTAACCCTAACAATATCCTACGGCTGATGCCAACCCTAACCTTAACCCTAACACTATCCTAGGGCTGATGCTAACCCTAACCCTAGCAAATCCTAGGCCTGATGCTAACCCTAACCCTAACCCTAACACTATCCTATTGCTGATGCTAACCCTAACCCTAACACTATCCTAGGGCTGATGCTAACCCTAACCCTAACCCTAACACTATCCTAAGGCTGATGCTAACCCTAACCCTAACACTATCCTAGGCCTGATGATATCCCTAACCCTAACCCTAACACTATCCTAGGGCTGATGCTAACCCTAACCCTAACACTATCCTAGGGCTGATGCTAAACCTAACCCTAACCCTAACATTATCCTAGGGCTGATGCTAAACTTAACCCTAACCCTAACGCTATCTAACGGCTGATTCTAACCGTAACCCTAACACTATCCTAGGCCTGATGCTAACCCTAAGCCTAACCCTAACACTATCCTAGGGCTGATGCTAACCCTAACCCTAACACTATCCTAGGGCTGATGCTAACCCTAACCCTAACACTATCCTAGGGCTGATGCTAACCCTAACCCTAACCCTAACACTATCCTAGGGCTGATGCTAACCCTAACACTAACTCTAACACTATCTTAGGGCTGAGGCTAACCCTAACCCTAACACTATCCTACGGCTGATGCTAACCCTAACCTTAACCCTAACACTATCCTAGGGCTGATTCTAACCGTAACCCTAACACTATCTTAGGCCTGATGCTAACCCTAACCCTTACCGTAACACTATCCTAGGGCTGATGCTAAACCTAACCATAACCCTAACACTATCCTAGGGCTGATGCTAACCCTAACCCTAACCCTAACACTATCCTAGGGCTGATGCTAACCCTAACCCTAACACTATCCTAGGCCTGATGCTAACCCTAACTCTAACACTATCCTAGGGCTGATGCTAACCCTAACCCTAACCCTAACACTGTCCAAGGCCTGATGCTAACCCTATCCCTAACCCTAACACTCTGCTAGGGCTGAGGATAACCCTAACCCTAACACTATCCTAGGGCTGATGCTAACCTTAACCCTAACCCAAACACTATCCTAGGGTTGATGCTACCCCTAACCCTAACACTATCCTAGGGCTGATGCTAACCATAACCCTAACCCTAACACTATCCTAGGGCTGATGCTAACCCTAACCCTAACACTATCCTGGGCCTGATGCTAACCCTAACCCTAACCCTAACACTATCCTAGGGCTGATGCTAACCCTAACACTAACACTATCCTAGGCCTGATGATAACCCTAACCCTAACCCTAACACTATCCTAGGTCTGATGCTAACCCTAACCCTAACACTATCCTGGGCCTGATGCTAACCCTAACCCTAACCCTAACACTATCCTAGGGCTGATGCTAACCCTAACCCTAACACTATCCTAGGGCTGATGCTAACCCTAACCCTAACCCTAACACTATCCCAGGGCTGATGCTAACCCTAACCCTAACATTATCCTAGGGCTGATGCTAACCCTAACCCTAACCCTAACACTATCCTAGGGCTGATGCTAACCCTAACCCTAACACTATCCTAGGGCTGATGCTAACCCTAACCCTAACACTAACACTATCCTAGGGCTGATGCTAACCCTAACCCTAACACTATCCTAGGGCTGATGGTAACCCTAACCCTAACCGTAACATTATCCCAGGGCTGATGGTAACCCTAACCGTAACACTATCCTAGGGCTGATGCTAACCCTAACCCTAACCCTAACACTATCCTAGGGCTGATGCTAACCCTAACCCTAACCCTAACACTATCCTAGAGCTGATGCCAACCCTAACCCTAACCCTAACCCTAACCCTAATACTATCCTACGGCTCATGCTAACCCTAACCCTAACCCTATCACTATCCTAGGGCTGATGCTAACCCTAACACTAATACTATCCTAGGGCTGATGCTAACCCTAACCCTACCCCTAACACTATCCTAGGGCTGATGCTAACCCTAACCCTAACGCTAACACTATCCTAGGCCTGAGGGTAACCCTAACCCTAACACTATCCTACGGCTGATGCTAACCCTAACCCTAACCCTAACACTATGCTAAGGCTGATGGTAACCCTAACACTAACACTATCCTAAGCCTGGTGCTAACCCTAAATCTAACCCTAACACTATCCTAGGGCTGATGCTAACCCTAACCCCAATAATATCCTAGGGCTGATGCTAACACTAACCCTAACCCTAACACTGTCCTAGGGCTGATGCTAACCCTAACCCTACCCCTAACACTATCCTAGGGCTGATGCTAACCCTAACCCTAACACTATCCTAGGCCTGATGATAACCCTAACCCTAACCCTAACACTATCCTAGGCCTGATGCTAACCCTAACCATAACACTATCCTAGGCCTGATGCTAACCCTATCCCTAACCCTAACACTCTCCTAGGGCTGAGGCTAACCCTAACCCTAACACTATCCTAGGGCTGATGCTAACCCTAGCCCTAACCCTAACACTATCCTAGGGCTGATGCTAACCCTAACCATAACACTATCCTGGGCCTGATGCTAACCCTAACCCTAACCCTAACACTATCCTAGGGCTGATGCTAACCCTCAACCTAACACTAACCTTGGGCTGATGCTAACCCTAACCCTAACCCTAACACTATCCTAGGGCAGATGCTAACCCTAACGCTAACCCTAACACTATCCTTGAAGTGATGCTAACCCTAACCCTAACCCTAACCTATCCTAGGCCTGATGATAACCCTAACCCTAACCCTAACACTATCCTAGGGCTGATGCTAACCCTAAACCTAACTCTAACACTATCTTAGGGCTGAGGCTAACCCTAACCCTAACAATATCCTACGGCTGATGCCAACCCTAACCTTAACCCTAACACTATCCTAGGGCTGATGCTAACCCTAACCCTAGCACTATCCTAGGCCTGATGCTAACCCTAACCCTAACCCTAACACTATCCTATTGCTGATGCTAACCCTAACCCTAACACTATCATAGGGCTGATGCTAACCCTAACCCTAACCCTAACACTATCCTAGGGCTGATGCTAACCCTAACCCTAACACTATCCTAGGCCTGATGATATCCCTAACCCTAACCCTAACACTATCCTAGGGCTGATGCTAACCCTAACCCTAACACTATCCTAGGGCTGATGCTAAACCTAACCCTAACCCTAACACTATCCTAGGGCTGATGCTAAACGTAACCCTAACCCTAACGCTATAATACGGGTGATTCTAACCGTAACCCTAACACTATCCTAGGCCTGACGCTAACCCTAAGCCTAACCCTAACACTATCCTAGGGCTGATGCTAACCCTAACCCTAACACTATCCTAGGGCTGATGCTAACCCTAACCCTAACACTATCCTAGGGCTGATGCTAACCCTAACCCTAACCCTAACACTATCCTAGGGCTGATGCTAACCCTAACCCTAACTCTAACACTATCGTAGGGCTGAGGCTAACCCTAACCCTAACACTATCCTACGGCTGATGCTAACCCTAACCTTAACCCTAACACTATCCTAGGGCTGATGCTAACCCTAACCCTAACACTATCCTAGGTCTGATGCGAAACCTAACCCTAACCCTAACACTATCCTAGAGCTGATGCTAACCCTAACCCTAACACTATCCTAGGGCTGATGCTAACCCTAACCCTAACCCTAACACTATCCGAGGGCTGATGCTAACCCTAACCTTAACCCTAACACTATCCGAGGGCTGATGCTAACCCTAAACCTAACACTATCCTAGGGCTGATGCTAACCCAAACCCTAACCCTAACACTATCCTAGGGCTGATGCTAACCCTAACCCTAACAATATCCTAGGCCTGATGATAACCCTAACCCTAACCCTAACACTATCCTAGGGCTGATGCTATCCCTAACCCTAACACTATCCTAGGGCTGATGCTAACCCTAACCCTAACCCTAACACTATCCTAGGGCTGATGCTAAACTTAACCCTAACCCTAACGCTATCCTAGGGCTGATTCTAACCGTAACCCTAACACTATCTTAGGCCTGATGCTAACCCTAACCCTTACCGTAACACTATCCTAGGGCTGATGCTAAACCTAACCATAACCCTAACACTATCCTAGGGCTGATGCTAACCCTAACCCTAACCCTAACACTATCCTAGGGCTGATGCTAACCCTAACCCTAACACTATCCTAGGCCTGATGCTAACCCTAACCCTAACACTATCCTAGGGCTGATGCTAACCCTAACCCTAACCCTAACACTGTCCAAGGCCTGATGCTAACCCTATCCCTAACCCTAACACTCTGCTAGGGCTGAGGCTAACCCTAACCCTAACACTATCCTAGGGCTGATGCTAACCCTAACCCTAACCCAAACACTATCCTAGGGTTGATGCTAACCCTAACCCTAACACTATCCTAGGGCTGATGCTAACCCTAACCCTAACCATAACACTATCCTAGGGCTGATGCTAACCCTAACCCTAACACTATCCTGGGCCTGATGCTAACCCTAACCCTAACCCTAACACTATCCTAGGGCTGATGCTAACCCTAACCCTAACACTATCCTAGGCCTGATGATATCCCTAACCCTAACCCTAACACTATCCTAGGTCTGATGCTAACCCTAACCCTAACACTATCCTAGGGCTGATGCTAAAACTAACCCTAACCCTAACACTATCCTAGGGCTGATGCTAACCCTAACCCTAACACTATCCTAGGGCTGATGCTAACCCTAACCCTAACCCTAACACTATCCCAGGGCTGATGCTAACCCTAACCCTAACACTATCCTAGGGCTGATGCTAACCCTAACCCTAACCCTAACACTATCCTAGGGCTGATGCTAACCCTAACCCTAACACTATCCTAGGGCTGATGCTAACCCTATCTCTAACACTAACACTATCCTAGGGCTGATGGTAACCCTAACCCTAACACTATCCTAGGGCTGATGGTAACCCTAACCCTAACCGTAACATTATCCCAGGGCTGATGGTAACCCTAACCGTAACACTATCCTAGGGCTGATGCTAACCCTAACCCTAACCCTAACACTATCCTAGGGCTGATGCTAACCCTAACCCTAACCCTAACACTATACTAGAGCTGATGCTAACCCTAACCCTAACCCTAACCCTAACCCTAATACTATCCTACGGCTGATGCTAACCCTAACCCTAACCCTATCACTATCCTAGGGCTGATGCTAACCATAACACTAATACTATCCTAGGGCTGATGCTAACCCTAACCCTACACCTAACACTATCCTAGGGCTGATGCTAACCCTAACCCTAACGCTAACACTATCCTAGGCCTGAGGGTAACCCTAACCCTAACACTATCCTACGGCTGATGCTAAACCTAACCCTAACCCTAACACTATGCTAAGGCTGATGGTAACCCTAACACTAACACTATCCTAAGCCTGGTGCTAACCCTAAATCTAACCCTAACACTATCCTAGGGCTGATGCTAACCCTAACCCTAATAATACCTTGGGCTGATGGTAACACTAACCCTAACCCTAACACTATCCTAGGGCTGATGCTAACCCTAACCCTAACCCTAACACTATCCTAGGGCTGATGCTAACCCTAACCCTAACACTATCCTAGGCCTGATGATAACCCTAACCCTAACCCTAACACTATCCTAGGCCTGATGCTAACCCTAACCCTAACACTATCCTAGGCCTGATGCTAACCCTAACCCTAACCCTAACACTATCCTAGGGCTGATGCTAACCCTAACCCTAACACTATCCTAGGGCTGATGCTAACCCTAACCCTAACCCTAACACTATCCTAGGGCTGATGCTAACCTTAACCCTAACACTATCATAGGCCTGATGATAACCCTAACCCTAACCCTAACACTATCCTAGGGCTGATGCTAACCCTAACCCTAACACTATCCTATGCCTGATGCTAACCCTAACCCTAACCCTAACACTATCCTAGGGCTGATGCTAACCCTAACCGTAACACTATCCTAGGGCTGATGCTAACCCTAACCCTAACCCTAACACTATCCTAGGGCTGATGCTAACCCTAACGCTAACCCTAACACTACCCTTGAACTAATGCTAACCCTAACCCTAACCCTAACACTATCCTAGGCCTGATGATAACCCTAACCATAACCCTAACACTATCCTAGGTTTTCTGTTAATCCTAACCCTAACACTATCCCAGGGCTGATGCTAACCCTAACCCTAACCCTAACACTATCCTAGGGCGGATGCTAAATCTAACCCTAACCCTAACACTATCCTAGGCCTGATGAGATCCCTAACCCTAACCCTAACACTATCCTAGGGCTGATGCTAACCCTAACCCTAACACTATCCTAGGGCTGATGCTAAACCTAACCCTAACCCTAACACTATCCTAGGTCTGATGCTAAACTTAACCCTAACCCTAACGCTATCCTACGACTGATTCTAACCGTAACCCTAACACTATCCTAGGCCTGATGCTAACCCTAAGCCTAACCCTAACACTATCCTAGGGCTGATGCTAACCCTAACCCTAACACTATCCTAGGGCTGATGCTAACCCTAACCCTAACACTATCCTAGGGCTGATGCTAACCCTAACCCTAACCCTAACACTATCCTAGGGCTGATGCTAACCCTAACCCTAACTCTAACACTATCGTAGGGCTGAGGCTAACCCTAAACCTAACACTATCCTACGGCTGATGCTAACCCTAACCTTAACCCTAACACTATCCTAGGGCTGATGCTAACCCTAACCCTAACACTATCCTAGGTCTGATGCGAACCCTAACCCTAACCCTAACACTATCCTAGAGCTGATGCTAACCCTAACCCTAACACTATCCTAGGGCTGATGCTAACCCTAACCCTAACCCTAACACTATCCTAGGGCTGATGCTAACCCTAACTCTAACACTATCCTAGGCCTGATGATAACCCTAACCCTAACGCTAACACTATATTAGGGCTGATGCTAACCCTAACCCTAACACTATCCTAGGGCTTATGCTAACCCTAACCCTAACCCTAACACTATCCTAGGGCTGATGCTAAACTTAACCCTAACCCTAACGCTATCCTAGGGCTGATTCTAACCGTAACCCTAACACTATCCTAGGCTTGATGCTAACCCTACCCCTTACCCTAACACTATCCTAGGGCTGATGCTAAACCTAACCAAAACCCTAACACTATCCTAGGGCTGATGCTAACCCTAACCCTAACGCTAACACTATCCTAGGGTTGATGCTAACCCTAACCCTAACACTATCCTAGGCCTGATGCTAACCCTAACCCTAACACTATCCTAGGGCTGATGCTAACCCTAACCCTAACCCAAACACTATCCTAGGCCTGATGCTAACCCTATCCCTAACCCTAACACTTTCCTAGGGCTGAGGCTAACCCTAACCCTAACACTATCCTAGGGCTGATGCTAACCCTAAACATAACACTATCCTGGGCCTGATGCTAACCCTAACCCTAACCCTAACACTATCCTAGGGCTGATTCTAACCCTAACCCTAACTCTAACACTATCTTAGGGCTGAGGCTAACCCTAACCCTAACAATATCCTACGGCTGATGCCAACCCTAACCTTAACCCTAACACTATCCTAGGGCTGATGCTAACCCTAACCCTAGCAAATCCTAGGCCTGATGCTAACCCTAACCCTAACCCTAACACTATCCTATTGCTGATGCTAACCCTAACCCTAACACTATCCTAGGGCTGATGCTAACCCTAACCCTAACCCTAACACTATCCTAAGGCTGATGCTAACCCTAACCCTAACATTATCCTAGGCCTGATGATATCCCTAACCCTAACCCTAACACTATCCTAGGGCTGATGCTAACCCTAACCGTAACACTATCCTAGGGCTGATGCTAAACCTAACCCTAACCCTAACATTATCCTAGGGCTGATGCTAAACTTAACCCTAACCCTAACGCTATCTAACGGCTGATTCTAACCGTAACCCTAACACTATCCTAGGCCTGATGCTAACCCTAAGCCTAACCCTAACACTATCCTAGGGCTGATGCTAACCCTAACCCTAACACTATCCTAGGGCTGATGCTAACCCTAACCCTAACACTATCCTAGGGCTGATGCTAACCCTAACCCTAACCCTAACACTATCCTAGGGCTGATGCTAACCCTAACACTAACTCTAACACTATCTTAGGGCTGAGGCTAACCCTAACCCTAACACTATCCTACGGCTGATGCTAACCCTAACCTTAACCCTAACACTATCCTAGGGCTGATTCTAACCGTAACCCTAACACTATCTTAGGCCTGATGCTAACCCTAACCCTTACCGTAACACTATCCTAGGGCTGATGCTAAACCTAACCATAACCCTAACACTATCCTAGGGCTGATGCTAACCCTAACCCTAACCCGAACACAATCCTAGGGCTGATGCTAACCCTAACCCTAACACTATCCTAGGCCTGATGCTAACCCTAACCCTAACACTATCCTAGGGCTGATGCTAACCCTAACCCTAACCCTAACACTGTCCAAGGCCTGATGCTAACCCTATCCCTAACCCTAACACTCTGCTAGGGCTGAGGATAACCCTAACCCTAACACTATCCTAGGGCTGATGCTAACCTTAACCCTAACCCAAACACTATCCTAGGGTTGATGCTACCCCTAACCCTAACACTATCCTAGGGCTGATGCTAACCCTAACCCTAACCCTAACACTATCCTAGGGCTGATGCTAACCCTAACCCTAACACTATCCTGGGCCTGATGCTAACCCTAACCCTAACCCTAACACTATCCTAGGGCTGATGCTAACCCTAACACTAACACTATCCTAGGCCTGATGATAACCCTAACCCTAACCCTAACACTATCCTAGGTCTGATGCTAACCCTAACCCTAACACTATCCTGGGCCTGATGCTAACCCTAACCCTAACCCTAACACTATCCTAGGGCTGATGCTAACCCTAACACTAACACTATCCTAGGGCTGATGCTAACCCTAACCCTAACCCTAACACTATCCCAGGGCTGATGCTAACCCTAACCCTAACATTATCCTAGGGCTGATGCTAACCCTAACCCTAACCCTAACACTATCCTAGGGCTGATGCTAACCCTAACCCTAACACTATCCTAGGGCTGATGCTAACCCTAACCCTAACACTAACACTATCCTAGGGCTGATGCTAACCCTAACCCTAACACTATCCTAGGGCTGATGGTAACCCTAACCCTAACCGTAACATTATCCCAGGGCTGATGGTAACCCTAACCGTAACACTATCCTAGGGCTGATGCTAACCCTAACCCTAACCCTAACACTATCCTAGGGCTGATGCTAACCCTAACCCTAACCCTAACACTATCCTAGAGCTGATGCCAACCCTAACCCTAACCCTAACCCTAACCCTAATACTATCCTACGGCTCATGCTAACCCTAACCCTAACCCTATCACTATCCTAGGGCTGATGCTAACCCTAACACTAATACTATCCTAGGGCTGATGCTAACCCTAACCCTACCCCTAACACTATCCTAGGGCTGATGCTAACCCTAACCCTAACGCTAACACTATCCTAGGCCTGAGGGTAACCCTAACCCTAACACTATCCTACGGCTGATGCTAACCCTAACCCTAACCCTAACACTATGCTAAGGCTGATGGTAACCCTAACACTAACACTATCCTAAGCCTGGTGCTAACCCTAAATCTAACCCTAACACTATCCTAGGGCTGATGCTAACCCTAACCCCAATAATATCCTAGGGCTGATGCTAACACTAACCCTAACCCTAACACTGTCCTAGGGCTGATGCTAACCCTAACCCTACCCCTAACACTATCCTAGGGCTGATGCTAACCCTAACCCTAACACTATCCTAGGCCTGATGATAACCCTAACCCTAACCCTAACACTATCCTAGGCCTGATGCTAACCCTAACCATAACACTATCCTAGGCCTGATGCTAACCCTATCCCTAACCCTAACACTCTCCTAGGGCTGAGGCTAACCCTAACCCTAACACTATCCTAGGGCTGATGCTAACCCTAGCCCTAACCCTAACACTATCCTAGGGCTGATGCTAACCCTAACCATAACACTATCCTGGGCCTGATGCTAACCCTAACCCTAACCCTAACACTATCCTAGGGCTGATGCTAACCCTCACCCTAACACTACCCTTGGGCTGATGCTAACCCTAACCCTAACCCTAACACTATCCTAGGGCAGATGCTAACCCTAACGCTAACCCTAACACTATCCTTGAAGTGATGCTAACCCTAACCCTAACCCTAACCTATCCTAGGCCTGATGATAACCCTAACCCTAACCCTAACACTATCCTAGGGCTGATGCTAACCCTAAACCTAACTCTAACACTATCTTAGGGCTGAGGCTAACCCTAACCCTAACAATATCCTACGGCTGATGCCAACCCTAACCTTAACCCTAACACTATCCTAGGGCTGATGCTAACCCTAACCCTACCACTATCCTAGGCCTGATGCTAACCCTAACCCTAACCCTAACACTATCCTATTGCTGATGCTAACCCTAACCCTAACACTATCATAGGGCTGATGCTAACCCTAACCCTAACCCTAACACTATCCTAGGGCTGATGCTAACCCTAACCCTAACACTATCCTAGGCCTGATGATATCCCTAACCCTAACCCTAACACTATCCTAGGGCTGATGCTAACCCTAACCCTAACACTATCCTAGGGCTGATGCTAAACCTAACCCTAACCCTAACACTATCCTAGGGCTGATGCTAAACGTAACCCTAACCCTAACGCTATAATACGGGTGATTCTAACCGTAACCCTAACACTATCCTAGGCCTGATGCTAACCCTAAGCCTAACCCTAACACTATCCTAGGGCTGATGCTAACCCTAACCCTAACACTATCCTAGGGCTGATGCTAACCCTAACCCTAACACAATCCTAGGGCTGATGCTAACCCTAACCCTAACCCTAACACTATCCTAGGGCTGATGCTAACCCTAACCCTAACTCTAACACTATCGTAGGGCTGAGGCTAACCCTAACCCTAACACTATCCTACGGCTGATGCTAACCCTAACCTTATCCCTAACACTATCCTAGGGCTGATGCTAACCCTAACCCTAACACTATCCTAGGTCTGATGCGAAACCTAACCCTAACCCTAACACTATCCTAGAGCTGATGCTAACCCTAACCCTAACACTATCCTAGGGCTGATGCTAACCCTAACCCTAACCCTAACACTATCCGAGGGCTGATGCTAACCCTAACCTTAACCCTAACACTATCCGAGGGCTGATGCTAACCCTAAACCTAACACTATCCTAGGGCTGATGCTAACCCAAACCCTAACCCTAACACTATCCTAGGGCTGATGCTAACCCTAACCCTAACAATATCCTAGGCCTGATGATAACCCTAACCCTAACCCTAACACTATCCTAGGGCTGATGCTATCCCTAACCCTAACACTATCCTAGGGCTGATGCTAACCCTAACCCTAACCCTAACACTATCCTAGGGCTGATGCTAAACTTAACCCTAACCCTAACGCTATCCTAGGGCTGATTCTAACCGTAACCCTAACACTATCTTAGGCCTGATGCTAACCCTAACCCTTACCGTAACACTATCCTAGGGCTGATGCTAAACCTAACCATAACCCTAACACTATCCTAGGGCTGATGCTAACCCTAACCCTAACCCTAACACTATCCTAGGGCTGATGCTAACCCTAACCCTAACACTATCCTAGGCCTGATGCTAACCCTAACCCTAACACTATCCTAGGGCTGATGCTAACCCTAACCCTAACCCTAACACTGTCCAAGTCCTGATGCTAACCCTATCCCTAACCCTAACACTCTGCTAGGGCTGAGGCTAACCCTAACCCTAACACTATCCTAGGGCTGATGCTAACCCTAACCCTAACCCAAACACTATCCTAGGGTTGATGCTAACCCTAACCCTAACACTATCCTAGGGCTGATGCTAACCCTAACCCTAACCCTAACACTATCCTAGGGCTGATGCTAACCCTAACCCTAACACTATCCTGGGCCTGATGCTAACCCTAACCCTAACATTAACACTATCCTAGGGCTGATGCTAACCCTAACCCTAACACTATCCTAGGCCTGATGATATCCCTAACCCTAACCCTAACACTATCCTAGGTCTGATGCTAACCCTAACCCTAACACTATCCTAGGGCTGATGCTAAAACTAACCCTAACCCTAACACTATCCTAGGGCTGATGCTAACCCTAACACTAACACTATCCTAGGGCTGATGCTAACCCTAACCCTAACCCTAACACTATCCCAGGGCTGATGCTAACCCTAACCCTAACACTATCCTA
This sequence comes from Lemur catta, assembly GCF_020740605.2. NCBI lineage: Eukaryota > Metazoa > Chordata > Mammalia > Primates > Lemuridae > Lemur > Lemur catta. The sequence continues at coordinate 4,076,246 of NC_059134.1, forward strand.
GGGCTGATGCTAACCCTAACCCTAACCCTAACACTATCCTAGGGCTGATGCTAACCCTAACCCTAACACTATCCTAGGGCTGATGCTAACCCTATCTCTAACACTAACACTATCCTAGGGCTGATGGTAACCCTAACCCTAACACTATCCTAGGGCTGATGGTAACCCTAACCCTAACCGTAACATTATCCCAGGGCTGATGGTAACCCTAACCGTAACACTATCCTAGGGCTGATGCTAACCCTAACCCTAACCCTAACACTATCCTAGGGCTGATGCTAACCCTAACCCTAACCCTAACACTATACTAGAGCTGATGCTAACCCTAACCCTAACCCTAACCCTAACCCTAATACTATCCTACGGCTGATGCTAACCCTAACCCTAACCCTATCACTATCCTAGGGCTGATGCTAACCATAACACTAATACTATCCTAGGGCTGATGCTAACCCTAACCCTACACCTAACACTATCCTAGGGCTGATGCTAACCCTAACCCTAACGCTAACACTATCCTAGGCCTGAGGGTAACCCTAACCCTAACACTATCCTACGGCTGATGCTAAACCTAACCCTAACCCTAACACTATGCTAAGGCTGATGGTAACCCTAACACTAACACTATCCTAAGCCTGGTGCTAACCCTAAATCTAACCCTAACACTATCCTAGGGCTGATGCTAACCCTAACCCTAATAATACCTTGGGCTGATGGTAACACTAACCCTAACCCTAACACTATCCTAGGGCTGATGCTAACCCTAACCCTAACCCTAACACTATCCTAGGGCTGATGCTAACCCTAACCCTAACACTATCCTAGGCCTGATGATAACCCTAACCCTAACCCTAACACTATCCTAGGCCTGATGCTAACCCTAACCCTAACACTATCCTAGGCCTGATGCTAACCCTAACCCTAACCCTAACACTATCCTAGGGCTGATGCTAACCCTAACCCTAACACTATCCTAGGGCTGATGCTAACCCTAACCCTAACCCTAACACTATCCTAGGGCTGATGCTAACCTTAACCCTAACACTATCATAGGCCTGATGATAACCCTAACCCTAACCCTAACACTATCCTAGGGCTGATGCTAACCCTAACCCTAACACTATCCTATGCCTGATGCTAACCCTAACCCTAACCCTAACACTATCCTAGGGCTGATGCTAACCCTAACCGTAACACTATCCTAGGGCTGATGCTAACCCTAACCCTAACCCTAACACTATCCTAGGGCTGATGCTAACCCTAACGCTAACCCTAACACTACCCTTGAACTAATGCTAACCCTAACCCTAACCCTAACACTATCCTAGGCCTGATGATAACCCTAACCATAACCCTAACACTATCCTAGGTTTTCTGTTAATCCTAACCCTAACACTATCCCAGGGCTGATGCTAACCCTAACCCTAACCCTAACACTATCCTAGGGCGGATGCTAAATCTAACCCTAACCCTAACACTATCCTAGGCCTGATGAGATCCCTAACCCTAACCCTAACACTATCCTAGGGCTGATGCTAACCCTAACCCTAACACTATCCTAGGGCTGATGCTAAACCTAACCCTAACCCTAACACTATCCTAGGTCTGATGCTAAACTTAACCCTAACCCTAACGCTATCCTACGACTGATTCTAACCGTAACCCTAACACTATCCTAGGCCTGATGCTAACCCTAAGCCTAACCCTAACACTATCCTAGGGCTGATGCTAACCCTAACCCTAACACTATCCTAGGGCTGATGCTAACCCTAACCCTAACACTATCCTAGGGCTGATGCTAACCCTAACTCTAACCCTAACACTATCCTACGGCTGATGCTAACCCTAACCTTAACCCTAACACTATCCTAGGGCTGATGCTAACCCTAACCCTAACACTATCCTAGGTCTGATGCGAACCCTAACCCTAACCCTAACACTATCCTAGAGCTGATGCTAACCCTAACCCTAACACTATCCTAGGGCTGATGCTAACCCTAACCCTAACCCTAACACTATCCTAGGGCTGATGCTAACCCTAACTCTAACACTATCCTAGGCCTGATGATAACCCTAACCCTAACGCTAACACTATATTAGGGCTGATGCTAACCCTAACCCTAACACTATCCTAGGGCTTATGCTAACCCTAACCCTAACCCTAACACTATCCTAGGGCTGATGCTAAACTTAACCCTAACCCTAACGCTATCCTAGGGCTGATTCTAACCGTAACCCTAACACTATCCTAGGCTTGATGCTAACCCTAACCCTTACCCTAACACTATCCTAGGGCTGATGCTAAACCTAACCAAAACCCTAACACTATCCTAGGGCTGATGCTAACCCTAACCCTAACCCTAACACTATCCTAGGGTTGATGCTAACCCTAACCCTAACACTATCCTAGGCCTGATGCTAACCCTAACCCTAACACTATCCTAGGGCTGATGCTAACCCTAACCCTAACCCAAACACTATCCTAGGCCTGATGCTAACCCTATCCCTAACCCTAACACTTTCCTAGGGCTGAGGCTAACCCTAACCCTAACACTATCCTAGGGCTGATGCTAACCCTCAACCTAACACTACCCTTGGGCTGATGCTAACCCTAACCCTAACCCTAACACTATCCTAGGTCAGATGCTAACCCTAACCCTAACCCTAACACTATCCTAGGGCTGATGCTAACCCTAACCCTAACCCTAACACTATCCTAGGGCTGATGCTAACCCTAACCCTAACCCTAACACTGTCCCAGGCCTGATGCTAACCCTATCCCTAACCCTAACACTCTGCTAGGGCTGAGGCTAACCCTAACCCTAACACTATATTAGGGCTGATGCTAACCCTAACCCTAACCCAAACACTATCCTAGGGTTGATGCTAACCCTAACCCTAACACTATCCTAGGGCTGATGCTAACCCTAACCCTAACCCTAACACTATCCTAGGGCTGATGCTAACCCTAACCCTAACACTATCCTAGGCCTGATGCTAACCCTAACCCTAACCCTAACACTATCCTAGGGCTGATTCTAACCCTAACCCTAACACTATCATAGGCTTGATGATAACCCTAACCCTAACCCTAACACTATCCTAGGGCTGATGCTAACCCTAACCCTAACACTATCCTATGCCTGATGCTAACCCTAACCCTAACCCTAACACTATCCTAGGGCTGATGCTAACCCTAACAGTAACACTATCCTAGGGCTGATGCTAACCCTAACCCTAACCCTAACACTATCCTAGGGCTGATGCTAACCCTAACGCTAACCCTAACACTATTCTTGAACTAATGCTAACCCTAACCCTAACCCTAACACTATCCTAGGCCTGATGATAACCCTAACCATAACCCTAACACTATCCTAGGTTTTATGTTAACCCTAACCCTAACACTATCCTAGGGCTGATGCTAACCCTAACCCTAACCCTAACACTACCCTAGGGCGGATGCTAAATCTAACCCTAACCCTAACACTATCCTAGGGCTGATTCTAACCATAACACTAACACTATCCTAGGGCTGATGCTAACCCTAACCCTAACCCTAACACTATCCTAGGGCTGATGCTAACCGTAACCCTAACTCTAACACTATCTTAGGGCTGAGGCTAACCCTAACCCTAACAATATCCTACGGCTGATGCCAACCCTAACCTTAACCCTAACACTATCCTAGGGCTGATGCTAACCCTAACGCTAGCACTATCCTAGGCCTGATGCTAACCCTAACCCTAACCCTAACACTATCCTATTGCTGATGATAACCCTAACCCTAACACTATCCTAGGGCTGATGCTAACCCTAACCCTAACCCTAACACTATCCTAGGGCTGATGCTAACCCTAACCCTAACACTATCCTAGGCCTGTTGATATCCCTAACCCTAACCCTAACACTATCCTAGGGCTGATGCTAACCCTAACCCTAACACTATCCTAGGGCTGATGCTAAACCTAACCCTAACCCTAACACTATCCTAGGGCTGATGCTAAACTTAACCCTAACGCTAACGCTATCCTACGGCTGATTCTAACCGTAACCCTAACACTATCCTAGGCCTGATGCTAACCCTAAGCCTAACCCTAACACTATCCTAGGGCTGATGCTAACCCTAACCCTAACACTATCCTAGGGTTGATGCTAACCCTAACCCTAACACTATCCTAGAGCTGATGCTAACCCTAACCCTAACACTATCCTAGGGCTGATGCTAACCCTAACCCTAACCCTAACACTATCCTAGGGCTGATGCTAACCCTAACTCTAACACTATCCTAGGCCTGATGATAACCCTAACCCTAACGCTAACACTATCCTAGGGCTGATGCTAACCCTAACCCTAACACTATCCTAGGTTTGATGGTAACCCTAACCCTAACCCTAACACTATCCTAGGGCTGATGCTAAACTTAACCCTAACCCTAACGCTATCCTAGGGCTGATTCTAACCGTAACCCTAACACTATCCTAGGCTTGATGCTAACCCTAACCCTTACCCTAACACTATCCTAGGGCTGATGCTAAACCTAACCAAAACCCTAACACTATCCTAGGGCTGATGCTAACCCTAACCCTAACCCTAACACTATCCTAGGGCTGAATCTAACCCTAACCCTAACACTATCCTAGGCCTGATGCTAACCCTAACCCTTACCGTAACACTATCCTAGGGCTGATGCTAAACCTAACCATAACCCTAACACTATCCTAGGGCTGATGCTAACCCTAACCCTAACCCTAACACTATCCTAGGCCTGATGCTAACCCTAACCCTAACACTATCTTAGGCCTGATGCTAACCCTAACCCTTACCGTAACACTATCCTAGGGCTGATGCTAAACCTAACCATAACCCTAACACTATCCTAGGGCTGATGCTAACCCTAACCCTAACCCTAACACTATCCTAGGCCTGATGCTAACCCTAACCCTAACACTATCCTAGGGCTGATGCTAACCCTAACCCTAACCCTAACACTGTCCAAGGCCTGATGCTAACCCTATCCCTAACCCTAACACTCTGCTAGGGCTGAGGATAACCCTAACCCTAACACTATCCTAGGGCTGATGCTAACCTTAACCCTAACCCAAACACTATCATAGGGTTGATGCTACCCCTAACCCTAACACTATCCTAGGGCTGATGCTAACCCTAACCCTAACCCTAACACTATGCTAAGGCTGATGGTAACCCTAACACTAACACTATCCTAAGCCTGGTGCTAACCCTAAATCTAACCCTAACACTATCCTAGGGCTGATGCTAACCCTAACCCTAATAATATCCTAGGGCTGATGCTAACACTAACCCTAACCCTAACACTGTCCTAGGGCTGATGCTAACCCTAACCCTAACCCTAACACTATCCTAGGGCTGATGCTAACCCTAACCCTAACACTATCCTAGGCCTGATGATAACCCTAACCCTAACCCTAACACTATCCTAGGCCTGATGCTAACCCTAACCATAACACTATCCTAGGCCTGATGCTAACCCTAACCCTAACCCTAACACTATCCTAGGGCTGATGCTAACCCTAACCCTAACACTATCCTAGGGCTGATGCTAACCCTAACCCTAACCATAACACTATCCTAGGGCTGATGCTAACCCTACCCTAACACTATCATAGGCCTGATGATAACCCTAACCCTAACCCTAACACTATCCTAGGGCTGATGCTAACCCTAACCCTAACACTATAAAAGCCTGATGCTAACCCTAACCCTAACCCTAACACTATCCTAGGGCTGATGCTAACCCTAACCGTAACACTATCCTAGGGCTGATGCTAACCCTAACCCTAACCCTAACAGTATCCTAGGGCTGATGCTAACCCTAACGCTAACCCTAACACTATCCTTGAACTAATGCTAACCCTAACCCTAACCCTAACACTATCCTAGGCCTGATGATAACCCTAACCATAACCCTAACACTATCCTAGGTTTTATGTTAACCCTAACCCTAACACTATCCTAGGGCTGATGCTAACCCTAACCCTAACCCTAACACTATCCTAGGGCGGATGCTAAATCTAACCCTAACCCTAACACTACCCTAGGGCTGATTCTAACCATAACACTAACACTATCCTAGGGCTGATGCTAACCCTAACCCTAACCCTAACACTATCCTAGGGCTGATGCTAACCCTAACCCTAACTCTAACACTATCTTAGGGCTGAGGCTAACCCTAACCCTAACAATATCCTACGGCTGATGCCAACCCTAACCTTAACCCTAACACTATCCTAGGGCTGATGCTAACCCTAACCCTAGCAAATCCTAGGCCTGATGCTAACCCTAACCCTAACGCTAACACTATCCTATTGCTGATGCTAACCCTAACCCTAACACTATCCTAGGGCTGATGCTAACCCTAACCCTAACCCTAACACTATCCTAAGGCTGATGCTAACCCTAACCCTAACACTATCCTAGGCCTGATGATATCCCTAACCCTAACCCTAACACTATCCTAGGGCTGATGCTAACCCTAACCCTAACACTATCCTAGGGCTGATGCTAAACCTAACCCTAACCCTAACATTATCCTAGGGCTGATGCTAAACTTAACCCTAACCCTAACGCTGTCTAACGTCTGATTCTAACCGTAACCCTAACACTATCCTAGGCCTGATGCTAACCCTAAGCCTAACCCTAACACTATCCTAGGGCTGATGCTAACCCTAACCCTAACACTATCCTAGGGCTGATGCTAACCCTAACCCTAACACTATCCTAGGGCTGATGCTAACCCTAACCCTAACCCTAACACTATCCTAGGGCTGATGCTAACCCTAACACTAACTCTAACACTATCTTAGGGCTGAGGCTAACCCTAACCCTAACACTATCCTACGGCTGATGCTAACCCTAACCTTAACCCTAACACTATCCTAGGGCTGATTCTAACCGTAACCCTAACACTATCTTAGGCCTGATGCTAACCCTAACCCTTACCGTAACACTATCCTAGGGCTGATGCTAAACCTAACCATAACCCTAACACTATCCTAGGGCTGATGCTAACCCTAACCCTAACCCTAACACTATCCTAGGGCTGATGCTAACCCTAACCCTAACACTATCCTAGGCCTGATGCTAACCCTAACCCTAACACTATCCTAGGGCTGATGCTAACCCTAACCCTAACCCTAACACTGTCCAAGGCCTGATGCTAACCCTATCCCTAACCCTAACACTCTGCTAGGGCTGAGGATAACCCTAACCCTAACACTATCCTAGGGCTGATGCTAACCTTAACCCTAACCCAAACACTATCCTAGGGTTGATGCTACCCCTAACCCTAACACTATCCTATGGCTGATTCTAACCCTAACCCTAACCCTAACACTATCCTAGGGCTGATGCTAACCCTAACCCTAACACTATCCTGGGCCTGATGCTAACCCTAACCCTAACCCTAACACTATCCTAGGGCTGATGCTAACCCTAACACTAACACTATCCTAGGCCTGATGATAACCCTAACCCTAACCCTAACACTATCCTAGGTCTGATGCTAACCCTAACCCTAACACCATCCTGGGCCTGATGCTAACCCTAACCGTAACCCTAACACTATCCTAGGGCTGATGCTAACCCTAACCCTAACACTATCCTAGGGCTGATGCTAACCCTAACCCTAACCCTAACACTATCCCAGGGCTGATGCTAACCCTAACCCTAACATTATCCTAGGGCTGATGCTAACCCTAACCCTAACCCTAACACTATCCTAGGGCTGATGCTAACCCTAACCCTAACCCTAACACTATCCTAGGGCTGATGCTAACCCTAACCCTAACCCTAACACTATCCTAGAGCTGATGCTAACCCTAACCCTAACCCTAACCCTAACCCTAATACTATCCTACGGCTCATGCTAACCCTAACCCTAACCCTATCACTATCCTAGGGCTGATGCTAACCCTAACCCTACCCCTAACACTATCCTAGGGCTGATGCTAACCCTAACCCTAACGCTAACACTATCCTAGGCCTGAGGGTAACCCTAACCCTAACACTATCCTACGGCTGATGCTAACCCTAACCCTAACCCTAACACTATGCTAAGGCTGATGGTAACCCTAACACTAACACTATCCTAAGCCTGGTGCTAACCCTAAATCTAACCCTAACACTATCCTAGGGCTGATGCTAACCCTAACCCTAATAATATCCTAGGGCTGATGCTAACACTAACCCTAACCCTAACACTGTCCTAGGGCTGATGCTAACCCTAACCCTACCCCTAACACTATCCTAGGGCTGATGCTAACCCTAACCCTAACACTATCCTAGGCCTGATGATAACCCTAACCCTAACCCTAACACTATCCTAGGCCTGATGCTAACCCTAACCATAACACTATCCTAGGCCTGATGCTAACCCTAACCCTAACCCTAACACTATCCTAGGGCTGATGCTAACCCTAACCCTAACACTATCCTAGGGCTGATGCTAACCCTAACCCTAACCCTAACACTATCCTAGGGCTGATGCTAACCCTACCCTAACACTATCATAGGCCTGATGATAACCCTAACCCTAACCCTAACACTATCCTAGGGCTGATGCTAACCCTAACCCTAACACTATCCAAGCCTGATGCTAACCCTAACCCTAACCCTAACACTATCCTAGGGCTGATGCTAACCCTAACCGTAACACTATCCTAGGGCTGATGCTAACCCTAACCCTAACCCTAACAGTATCCTAGGGCTGATGCTAACCCTAACGCTAACCCTAACACTATCCTTGAACTAATGCTAACCCTAACCCTAACCCTAACACTATCCTAGGCCTGATGATAACCCTAACCATAACCCTAACACTATCCTAGGTTTTATGTTAACCCTAACCCTAACACTATCCTAGGGCTGATGCTAACCCTAACCCTAACCCTAACACTATCCTAGGGCGGATGCTAAATCTAACCCTAACCCTAAAACTATCCTAGGGCTGATTCTAACCATAACACTAACACTATCCTAGGGCTGATGCTAACCCTAACCCTAACCCTAACACTATCCTAGGGCTGATGCTAACCCTAACCCTAACTCTAACACTATCTTAGGGCTGAGGCTAACCCTAACCCTAACAATATCCTACGGCTGATGCCAACCCTAACCTTAACCCTAACACTATCCTAGGGCTGATGCTAACCCTAACCCTAGCAAATCCTAGGCCTGATGCTAACCCTAACCCTAACCCTAACACTATCCTATTGCTGATGCTAACCCTAACCCTAACACTATCCTAGGGCTGATGCTAACCCTAACCCTAACCCTAACACTATCCTAAGGCTGATGCTAACCCTAACCCTAACACTATCCTAGGCCTGATGATATCCCTAACCCTAACCCTAACACTATCCTAGGGCTGATGCTAACCCTAACCCTAACACTATCCTAGGGCTAATGCTAAACCTAACCCTAACCCTAACATTATCCTAGGGCTGATGCTAAACTTAACCCTAACCCTAACGCTATCCTACGGCTGATTCTAACCGTAACCCTAACACTATCCTAGGCCTGATGCTAACCCTAAGCCTAACCCTAACACTATCCTAGGGCTGATGCTAACCCTAACCCTAACACTATCCTAGGGCTGATGCTAACCCTAACCCTAACACTATCCTAGGGCTGATGCTAACCCTAACCCTAACCCTAACACTATCCTAGGGCTGATGCTAACCCTAACCCTAACTCTAACACTATCTTAGGGCTGAGGCTAACCCTAACCCTAACACTATCCTACGGCTGATGCTAACCCTAACCTTAACCCTAACACTATCCTAGGGCTGATTCTAACCGTAACCCTAACACTATCTTAGGCCTGATGCTAACCCTAACCCTTACCGTAACACTATCCTAGGGCTGATGCTAAACCTAACCATAACCCTAACACTATCCTAGGGCTGATGCTAACCCTAACCCTAACCCTAACACTATCCTAGGGCTGATGCTAACCCTAACCCTAACACTATCCTAGGCCTGATGCTAACCCTAACCCTAACACTATCCTAGGGCTGATGCTAACCCTAACCCTAACCCTAACACTGTCCAAGGCCTGATGCTAACCCTATCCCTAACCCTAACACTCTGCTAGGGCTGAGGATAACCCTAACCCTAACACTATCCTAGGGCTGATGCTAACCTTAACCCTAACCCAAACACTATCCTAGGGTTGATGCTACCCCTAACCCTAACACTATCCTAGGGCTGATGCTAACCCTAACCCTAACCCTAACACTATCCTAGGGCTGATGCTAACCCTAACCCTAACTCTAACACTATCTTAGGGCTGAGGCTAACCCTAACCCTAACACTATCCTACGGCTGATGCTAACCCTAACCTTAACCCTAACACTATCCTAGGGCTGATTCTAACCGTAACCCTAACACTATCTTAGGCCTGATGCTAACCCTAACCCTTACCGTAACACTATCCTAGGGCTGATGCTAAACCTAACCATAACCCTAACACTATCCTAGGGCTGATGCTAACCCTAACCCTAACCCTAACACTATCCTAGGGCTGATGCTAACCCTAACCCTAACACTATCCTAGGCCTGATGCTAACCCTAACCCTAACACTATCCTAGGGCTGATGCTAACCCTAACCCTAACCCTAACACTGTCCAAGGCCTGATGCTAACCCTATCCCTAACCCTAACACTCTGCTAGGGCTGAGGATAACCCTAACCCTAACACTATCCTAGGGCTGATGCTAACCTTAACCCTAACCCAAACACTATCCTAGGGTTGATGCTACCCCTAACCCTAACACTATCCTAGGGCTGATGCTAACCCTAACCCTAACCCTAACACTATCCTAGGGCTGATGCTAACCCTAACCCTAACACTATCCTGGGCCTGATGCTAACCCTAACCCTAACCCTAACACTATCCTAGGGCTGATGCTAACCCTAACACTAACACTATCCTAGGCCTGATGATAACCCTAACCCTAACCCTAACACTATCCTAGGTCTGATGCTAACCCTAACCCTAACACTATCCTGGGCCTGATGCTAACCCTAACCCTAACCCTAACACTATCCTAGGGCTGATGCTAACCCTAACCCTAACACTATCCTAGGGCTGATGCTAACCCTAACCCTAACCCTAACACTATCCCAGGGCTGATGCTAACCCTAACCCTAACATTATCCTAGGGCTGATGCTAACCCTAACCCTAACCCTAACACTATCCTAGGGCTGATGCTAACCCTAACCCTAACACTATCCTAGGGCTGATGCTAACCCTAACCCTAACACTAACACTATCCCAGGGCTGATGCTAACCCTAACCCTAACACTATCCTAGGGCTGATGGTAACCCTAACCCTAACCGTAACATTATCCCAGGGCTGATGGTAACCCTAACCGTAACACTATCCTAGGGCTGATGCTAACCCTAACCCTAACCCTAACACTATCCTAGGGCTGATGCTAACCCTAACCCTAACCCTAACACTATCCTAGAGCTGATGCTAACCCTAACCCTAACCCTAACCCTAACCCTAATACTATCCTACGGCTGATGCTAACCCTAACCCTAACCCTATCACTATCCTAGGGCTGATGCTAACCCTAACACTAATACTATCCTAGGGCTGATGCTAACCCTAACCCTACCCCTAACACTATCCTAGGGCTGATGCTAACCCTAACCCTAACGCTAACACTATCCTAGGCCTGAGGGTAACCCTAACCCTAACACTATCCTACGGCTGATGCTAACCCTAACCCTAACCCTAACACTATGCTAAGGCTGATGGTAACCCTAACACTAACACTATCCTAAGCCTGGTGCTAACCCTAAATCTAACCCTAACACTATCCTAGGGCTGATGCTAACCCTAACCCTAATAATATCCTAGGGCTGATGCTAACACTAACCCTAACCCTAACACTGTCCTAGGGCTGATGCTAACCCTAACCCTACCCCTAACACTATCCTAGGGCTGATGCTAACCCTAACCCTAACACTATCCTAGGCCTGATGATAACCCTAACCCTAACCCTAACACTATCCTAGGCCTGATGCTAACCCTAACCATAACACTATCCTAGGCCTGATGATAACCCTAACCCTAACCCTAACACTATCCTAGGGCTGATGCTAACCCTAACCCTAACACTATCCTAGGGCTGATGCTAACCCTAACCCTAACCCTAACACTATCCTAGGGCTGATGCTAACCCTACCCTGACACTATCATAGGCCTGATGATAACCCTAACCCTAACCCTAACACTATCCTAGGGCTGATGCTAACCCTAACCCTAACACTATCCAAGCCTGATGCTAACCCTAACCCTAACCCTAACACTATCCTAGGGCTGATGCTAACCCTAACCGTAACACTATCCTAGGGCTGATGCTAACCCTAACCCTAACCCTAACAGTATCCTAGGGCTGATGCTAACCCTAACGCTAACCCTAACACTATCCTTGAACTAATGCTAACCCTAACCCTAACCCTAACACTATCCTAGGCCTGATGATAACCCTAACCATAACCCTAACACTATCCTAGGTTTTATGTTAACCCTAACCCTAACACTATCCTAGGGCTGATGCTAACCCTAACCCTAACCCTAACACTATCCTAGGGCGGATGCTAAATCTAACCCTAACCCTAACACTATCCTAGGGCTGATTCTAACCATAACACTAACACTATCCTAGGGCTGATGCTAACCCTAACCCTAACCCTAACACTATCCTAGGGCTGATGCTAACCCTAACCCTAACTCTAACACTATCTTAGGGCTGAGGCTAACCCTAACCCTAACAATATCCTACGGCTGATGCCAACCCTAACCTTAACCCTAACACTATCCTAGGGCTGATGCTAACCCTAACCCTAGCAAATCCTAGGCCTGATGCTAACCCTAACCCTAACCCTAACACTATCCTATTGCTGATGCTAACCCTAACCCTAACACTATCCTAGGGCTGATGCTAACCCTAACCCTAACCCTAACACTATCCTAAGGCTGATGCTAACCCTAACCCTAACACTATCCTAGGCCTGATGATATCCCTAACCCTAACCCTAACACTATCCTAGGGCTGATGCTAACCCTAACCCTAACACTATCCTAGGGCTGATGCTAAACCTAACCCTAACCCTAACATTATCCTAGGGCTGATGCTAAACTTAACCCTAACCCTAACGCTATCCTACGGCTGATTCTAACCGTAACCCTAACACTATCCTAGGCCTGATGCTAACCCTAAGCCTAACCCTAACACTATCCTAGGGCTGATGCTAACCCTAACCCTAACACTATCCTAGGGCTGATGCTAACCCTAACCCTAACACTATCCTAGGGCTGATGCTAACCCTAACCCTAACCCTAACACTATCCTAGGGCTGATGCTAACCCTAACCCTAACTCTAACACTATCTTAGGGCTGAGGCTAACCCTAACCCTAACACTATCCTACGGCTGATGCTAACCCTAACCTTAACCCTAACACTATCCTAGGGCTGATTCTAACCGTAACCCTAACACTATCTTAGGCCTGATGCTAACCCTAACCCTTACCGTAACACTATCCTAGGGCTGATGCTAAACCTAACCATAACCCTAACACTATCCTAGGGCTGATGCTAACCCTAACCCTAACCCTAACACTATCCTAGGGCTGATGCTAACCCTAACCCTAACACTATCCTAGGCCTGATGCTAACCCTAACCCTAACACTATCCTAGGGCTGATGCTAACCCTAACCCTAACCCTAACACTGTCCAAGGCCTGATGCTAACCCTATCCCTAACCCTAACACTCTGCTAGGGCTGAGGATAACCCTAACCCTAACACTATCCTAGGGCTGATGCTAACCTTAACCCTAACCCAAACACTATCCTAGGGTTGATGCTACCCCTAACCCTAACACTATCCTAGGGCTGATGCTAACCCTAACCCTAACCCTAACACTATCCTAGGGCTGATGCTAACCCTAACCCTAACACTATCCTGGGCCTGATGCTAACCCTAACCCTAACCCTAACACTATCCTAGGGCTGATGCTAACCCTAACCCTAACACTATCCTAGGCCTGATGATAACCCTAACCCTAACCCTAACACTATCCTAGGCCTGATGCTAACCCTAACCATAACACTATCCTAGGCCTGATGCTAACCCTAACCCTAACCCTAACACTATCCTAGGGCTGATGCTAACCCAAACCCTAACACTATCCTAGGGCTGATGCTAACCCTAACCCTAACCCTAACACTATCCTAGGGCTGATGCTAACCCTACCCTAACACTATCATAGGCCTGATGATAACCCTAACCCTAACCCTAACACTATCCTAGGGCTGATGCTAACCCTAACCCTAACACTATCCAAGCCTGATGCTAACCCTAACCCTAACCCTAACACTATCCTAGGGCTGATGCTAACCCTAACCGTAACACTATCCTAGGGCTGATGCTAACCCTAACCCTAACCCTAACAGTATCCTAGGGCTGATGCTAACCCTAACGCTAACCCTAACACTATCCTTGAACTAATGCTAACCCTAACCCTAACCCTAACACTATCCTAGGCCTGATGATAACCCTAACCATAACCCTAACACTATCCTAGGTTTTATGTTAACCCTAACCCTAACACTATCCTAGGGCTGATGCTAACCCTAACCCTAACCCTAACACTATCCTAGGGCGGATGCTAAATCTAACCCTAACCCTAACATTATCCTAGGGCTGATTCTAACCATAACACTAACACTATCCTAGGGCTGATGCTAACCCTAACCCTAACCCTAACACTATCCTAGGGCTGATGCTAACCCTAACCCTAACTCTAACACTATCTTAGGGCTGAGGCTAACCCTAACCCTAACAATATCCTACGGCTTATGCCAACCCTAACCTTAACCCTAACACTATCCTAGGGCTGATGCTAACCCTAACCCTAGCAAATCCTAGGCCTGATGCTAACCCTAACCCTAACCCTAACATTATCCTAGGGCTGATGCTAAACTTAACCCTAACCCTAACGCTATCCTACGGCTGATTCTAACCGTAACCCTAACACTATCCTAGGCCTGATGCTAACCCTGAGCCTAACCCTAACACTATCCTAGGGCTGATGCTAACCCTAACCCTAACACTATCCTAGGGCTGATGCTAACCCTAACCCTAACACTATCCTAGGGCTGATGCTAACCCTAACCCTAACCCTAACACTATCCTAGGGCTGTTGCTAACCCTAACCCTAACTCTAACACTATCTTAGGGCTGAGGCTAACCCTAACCCTAACACTATCCTACGGCTGATGCTAACCCTAACCTTAACCCTAACACTGTCCAAGGCCTGATGCTAACCCTATCCCTAACCCTAACACTCTGCTAGGGCTGAGGATAACCCTAACCCTAACACTATCCTAGGGCTGATGCTAACCTTAACCCTAACCCAAACACTATCCTAGGGTTGATGCTACCCCTAACCCTAACACTATCCTAGGGCTGATGCTAACCCTAACCCTAACCCTAACACTATCCTAGGGCTGATGCTAACCCTAACCCTAACACTATCCTGGGCCTGATGCTAACCCTAACCCTAACCCTAACACTATCCTAGGGCTGATGCTAACCCTAACCCTAACACTATCCTAGGCCTGATGATAACCCTAACCCTAACCCTAACACTATCCTAGGTCTGATGCTAACCCTAACCCTAACACTATCCTAGGGCTGATGCTAAAACTAACCCTAACCCTAACACTATCCTAGGGCTGATGCTAACCCTAACCCTAACACTATCCTAGGGCTGATGCTAACCCTAACCCTAACCCTAACACTATCCCAGGGCTGATGCTAACCCTAACCATAACACTATCCTAGGGCTGATGCTAACCCTAACCCTAACCGTAACACTATCCTAGGGCTGATGCTAACCCTAACCCTAACACTATCCTAGGGCTGATGCTAACCCTAACCCTAACACTAACACTATCCTAGGGCTGATGCTAACCCTAACCCTAACACTATCCTAGGGCTGATGGTAACCCTAACCCTAACCGTAACATTATCCCAGGGCTGATGGTAACCCTAAACGTAACACTATCCTAGGGCTGATGCTAACCCTAACCCTAACCCTAACACTATCCTAGGGCTGATGCTAACCCTAACCCTAACCCTAACACTATCCTAGAGCTGATGCTAACCCTAAACCTAACCCTAACCCTAACCCTAATACTATCCTACGGCTGATGCTAACCCTAACCCTAACCCTATCACTATCCTAGGGCTGATGCTAACCCTAACACTAATACTATCCTAGGGCTGATGCTAACCCTAACCCTACCCCTAACACTATCCTAGGGCTGATGCTAACCCTAACCCTAACGCTAACACTATCCTAGGCCTGAGGGTAACCCTAACCCTAACACTATCCTACGGCTGATGCTAACCCTAACCCTAACCCTAACACTATGCTAAGGCTGATGGTAACCCTAACACTAACACTATCCTAAGCCTGGTGCTAACCCTAAATCTAACCCTAACACTATCCTAGGGCTGATGCTAACCCTAACCCTAACACTATCCAAGCCTGATGCTAACCCTATCCCTAACCCTAACACTATCCTAGGGCTGATGCTAACCCTAACCGTAACACTATCCTAGGGCTGATGCTAACCCTAAACCTAACCCTAACAGTACCCTAGGGCTGATGCTAACCCTAACGCTAACCCTAACACTGTCCTTGAACTAATGCTAACACTAACCCTAACCCTAACACTATCCTAGGCCTGATGATAACCCTAACCATAACCCTAACACTATCCAAGGTTTTATGTTAACCCTAACCCTAACACTATCCTAGGGCTGATGCTAACCCTAACCCTAACCCTAACACTATCCTAGGGCGGATGCTAAATCTAACCCTAACCCTAACACTAACCTAGGGCTGATTCTAACCATAACACTAACACTATCCTAGGGCTGATGCTAACCCTAACCCTAACCCTAACACTATCCTAGGCCTGATGCTAACCCTAACCCTAACACTATCCTAGGGCTGATGCTAACCCTAACCCTAACACTATCCTAGGGCTGATGCTAACCCTAACCCTAACCCTAACACTATCCTAGGGCTGTTGCTAACCCTAACCCTAACTCTAACACTATCTTAGGGCTGAGGCTAACCCTAACCCTAACACTATCCTACGGCTGATGCTAACCCTAACCTTAACCCTAACACTGTCCAAGGCCTGATGCTAACCCTATCCCTAACCATAACACTCTGCTAGGGCTGAGGATAACCCTAACCCTAACACTATCCTAGGGCTGATGCTAACCTTAACCCTAACCCAAACACTATCCTAGGGTTGATGCTACCCCTAACCCTAACACTATCCTAGGGCTGATGCTAAAACTAACCCTAACCCTAACACTATCCTAGGGCTGATGCTAACCCTAACCCTAACACTATCCTGGGCCTGATGCTAACCCTAACCCTAACCCTAACACTATCCTAGGGCTGATGCTAACCCTAACCCTAACACTATCCTAGGCCTGATGATAACCCTAACCCTAACCCTAACACTATCCTAGGTCTGATGCTAACCCTAACCCTAACACTATCCTAGGGCTGATGCTAAAACTAACCCTAACCCTAACACTATCCTAGGGCTGATGCTAACCCTAACCCTAACACTATCCTAGGGCTGATGCTAACCCTAACCCTAACCCTAACACTATCCCAGGGCTGATGCTAACCCTAACCATAACACTATCCTAGGGCTGATGCTAACCCTAACCCTAACCGTAACACTATCCTAGGGCTGATGCTAACCCTAACCCTAACACTATCCTAGGGCTGATGCTAACCCTAACCCTAACACTAACACTATCCTAGGGCTGATGCTAACCCTAACCCTAACACTATCCTAGGGCTGATGGTAACCCTAACCCTAACCGTAACATTATCCCAGGGCTGATGGTAACCCTAAACGTAACACTATCCTAGGGCTGATGCTAACCCTAACCCTAACCCTAACACTATCCTAGGGCTGATGCTAACCCTAACCCTAACCCTAACACTATCCTAGAGCTGATGCTAACCCTAAACCTAACCCTAACCCTAACCCTAATACTATCCTACGGCTGATGCTAACCCTAACCCTAACCCTATCACTATCCTAGGGCTGATGCTAACCCTAACACTAATACTATCCTAGGGCTGATGCTAACCCTAACCCTACCCCTAACACTATCCTAGGGCTGATGCTAACCCTAACCCTAACGCTAACACTATCCTAGGCCTGAGGGTAACCCTAACCCTAACACTATCCTACGGCTGATGCTAACCCTAACCCTAACCCTAACACTATGCTAAGGCTGATGGTAACCCTAACACTAACACTATCCTAAGCCTGGTGCTAACCCTAAATCTAACCCTAACACTATCCTAGGGCTGATGCTAACCCTAACCCTAACACTATCCAAGCCTGATGCTAACCCTATCCCTAACCCTAACACTATCCTAGGGCTGATGCTAACCCTAACCGTAACACTATCCTAGGGCTGATGCTAACCCTAAACCTAACCCTAACAGTACCCTAGGGCTGATGCTAACCCTAACGCTAACCCTAACACTGTCCTTGAACTAATGCTAACACTAACCCTAACCCTAACACTATCCTAGGCCTGATGATAACCCTAACCATAACCCTAACACTATCCAAGGTTTTATGTTAACCCTAACCCTAACACTATCCTAGGGCTGATGCTAACCCTAACCCTAACCCTAACACTATCCTAGGGCGGATGCTAAATCTAACCCTAACCCTAACACTAACCTAGGGCTGATTCTAACCATAACACTAACACTATCCTAGGGCTGATGCTAACCCTAACCCTAACCCTAACACTATCCTAGGGCTGATGCTAACCCTAACCCTAACTCTAACACTATCTTAGGGCTGAGGCTAACCCTAACCCAAACAATATCCTACGGCTGATGCCAACCCTAACCTTAACCCTAACACTATCCTAGGGCTGATGCTAACCCTAACCCTAGCACTATCCTAGGCCTGATGCTAACCCTAACCCTAACCCTAACACTATCCTATTGCTGATGCTAACCCTAACCCTAACGCTATCCTAGGGCTGATGCTAACCCTAACCCTAACCCTAACACTATCCTAGGGCTGATGCTAACCCTAACCCTAACACTATCCTAGGCCTGATGATATCCCTAACCCTAACCCTAACACTATCCTGGGGCTGATGCTAACCCTAACCCTAACACTATCCTAGGGCTGATGCTAAACCTAACCCTAACCCTAACATTATCCTAGGGCTGATGCTAAACTTAACCCTAACCCTAACGCTATCCTACGGCTGATTCTAACCGTAACCCTAACACTATCCTAGGCCTGATGCTAACCCTAAGCCTAACCCTAACACTATCCTAGGGATGATGCTAACCCTAACCCTAACACTATCCTACGGCTGATGCTAACCCTAACCCTAACACTATCCTAGGGCTGATGCTAACCCTAACCCTAACCCTAACACTATCCTAGGGCTGATGCTAACCCTAACCCTAACACTATCCTAGGGCTGATGCTAACCCTAACCCTAACCGTAACACTATCCTAGGGCTGATGCTAACCCTAACCCTAACACTATCCTAGGGCTGATGCTAACCCTAACCCTAACACTAACACTATCCTAGGGCTGATGCTAACCCTAACCCTAATACTATCCTAGGGCTGATGGTAACCCTAACCCTAACCGTAACATTATCCCAGGGCTGATGGTAACCCTAACCGTAACACTATCCTAGGGCTGATGCT
This sequence comes from Lemur catta, assembly GCF_020740605.2. Classification (NCBI taxonomy): domain Eukaryota; kingdom Metazoa; phylum Chordata; class Mammalia; order Primates; family Lemuridae; genus Lemur; species Lemur catta. The sequence continues at coordinate 4,096,116 of NC_059134.1, forward strand.
AACCCTAACCCTAACCCTAACACTATCCTAGGGCTGATGCTAACCCTATCCCTAACCCTAACACTATCCTAGAGCTGATGCTAACCCTAACCCTAACCCTAACCCTAACCCTAATACTATCCTACGGCTGATGCTAACCCTAACCCTAACCCTATCACTATCCTAGGGCTGATGCTAACCCTAACACTAATACTGTCCTAGGGCTGATGCTAACCCTAACCCTACCCCTAACACTATCCTAGGGCTGATGCTAACCCTAACCCTAACGCTAACACTATCCTAGGCCTGAGGGTAACCCTAACCCTAACACTATCCTACGGCTGATGCTAACCCTAACCCTAACCCTAACACTATGCTAAGGCTGATGGTAACCCTAACACTAACACTATCCTAAGCCTGGTGCTAACCCTAAATCTAACCCTAACACTATCCTAGGGCTGATGCTAACCCTAACCCTAATAATATCCTAGGGCTGATGCTAACACTAACCCTAACCCTAACACTGTCCTAGGGCTGATGCTAACCCTAACCCTAACCCTAACACTATCCTAGGGCTGATGCTAACCCTAACCCTAACACTATCCTAGGCCTGATGATAACCCTAACCATAACCCTAACACTATCCTAGGCCTGATGCTAACCCTAACCATAACACTATCCTAGGCCTGATGCTAACCCTAACCCTAACCCTAACACTATCCTAGGGCTGATGCTAACCCTAACCCTAACACTATCCTAGGGCTGATGCTAACCCTAACCCTAACCCTAACACTATCCTAGGGCTGATGCTAACCCTACCCTAACACTATCATAGGCCTGATGATAACCCTAACCCTAACCCTAACACTATCCTAGGGCTGATGCTAACCCTAACCCTAACACTATCCAAGCCTGATGCTAACCCTAACCCTAACCCTAACACTATCCTAGGGCTGATGCTAACCCTAACCGTAACACTATCCTAGGGCTGATGCTAACCCTAAACCTAACCCTAACAGTACCCTAGGGCTGATGCTAACCCTAACGCTAACCCTAACACTATCCTTGAACTAATGCTAACCCTAACCCTAACCCTAACACTATCCTAGGCCTGATGATAACCCTAACCATAACCCTAACACTATCCAAGGTTTTATGTTAACCCTAACCCTAACACTATCCTAGGGCTGATGCTAACCCTAACCCTAACCCTAACACTATCCTAGGGCGGATGCTAAATCTAACCCTAACCCTAACACTAACCTAGGGCTGATTCTAACCATAACACTAACACTATCCTAGGGCTGATGCTAACCCTAACCCTAACCCTAACACTATCCTAGGGCTGATGCTAACCCTAACCCTAACTCTAACACTATCTTAGGGCTGAGGCTAACCCTAACCCTAACAATATCCTACGGCTGATGCCAACCCTAACCTTAAACCTAACACTATCCTAGGGCTGATGCTAACCCTAACCCTAGCACTATCCTAGGCCTGATGCTAACCCTAACCCTAACCCTAACACTATCCTATTGCTGATGCTAACCCTAACCCTAACACTATCCTAGGGCTGATGCTAACCCTAACCCTAACCCTAACACTATCCTAGGGCTGATGCTAACCCTAACCCTAACACTATCCTAGGCCTGATGATATCCCTAACCCTAACCCTAACACTATCCTAGGGCTGATGCTAACCCTAACCCTAACACTATCCTAGGGCTGATGCTAAACCTAACCCTAACCCTAACATTATCCTAGGGCTGATGCTAAACTTAACCCTAACCCTAACGCTGTCCTACGGCTGATTCTAACCGTAACCCTAACACTATCCTAGGCCTGATGCTAACCCTAAGCCTAACCCTAACACTATCCTTGGGCTGAGGCTAACCCTAACCCTAACACTATCCTAGGGCTGATGCTAACCCTAACCCTAACACTATCCTAGGGCTGATGCTAACCCTAACCCTAACCCTAACACTATCCTAGGGCTGATGCTAACCCTAACCCTAACTCTATCTTAGGGCTGAGGCTAACCCTAACCCTAACACTATCCTACGGCTGATGCTAACCCTAACCTTAACCCTAACACTATCCTAGGGCTGATGCTAACCCTAACCCTAACACTATCCTAGGTCTGATGCGAACCCTAACCCTAACCCTAAGACTATCCTAGAGCTGATGCTAACCCTAACCCTAACACTATCCTAGGGCTGATGCTAACCCTAACCCTAACCCTAACACTATCCTAGGGCTGATGCTAACCCTAACTCTAACACTATCCTAGGCCTGATGATAACCCTAACCCTAACGCTAACACTATTCTAGGGCTGATGCTAACCCTAACCCTAACACTATCCTAGGGCTGATGCTAACCCTAACCCTAACCCTAACACTATCCTAGGGCTGATGCTAAACTTAACCCTAACCCTAACGCTATCCTAGGGCTGATTCTAACCGTAACCCTAACACTATCCTAGGCTTGATGCTAACCCTAACCCTTACCCTAACACTATCCTAGGGCTGATGCTAAACCTAACCAAAACCCTAACACTATCCTAGGGCTGATGCTAACCCTAACCCTAACACTATCCTAGGGCTGATGCTAACCCTAACCCTAACCCTAACACTATCCTAGGGCTGATGCTAACCCTAACCCTAACACTATCCTAGGCCTGATGCTAACCCTAACCCTAACACTATCCTAGGGCTGATGCTAACCCTAACCCTAACCCAAACACTATCCTAGGCCTGATGCTAACCCTATCCCTAACCCTAACACTCTCCTAGAGCTGAGGCTAACCCTAACCCTAACACTATCCTAGGGCTGATGCTAACCCTAGCCCTAACCCTAACACTATCCTAGGGCTGATGCTAACCCTAACCATAACACTATCCTGGGCCTGATGCTAACCCTAACCCTAACCCTAACCCTAACACTATCCTAGGGCTGATGCTAACCCTAACGCTAACCCTAACACTATCCTTGAACTGATGCTAACCCTAACCCTAACCCTAAAACTATCCTAGGCCTGATGATAACCCTAACCCTAACCCTAACACTATCTTAGGGTTTAAGATAACCCTAACCCTAACACTATCCTAGGGCTGATGGTAACCCTAACCCTAACCCTAAAACTATCCTAGGGCGGATGCTAACCCTAACCCTAACCCTAACACTATCCTAGGGCTGATGCTAACCCTAACACTAACACTATCCTAGGGCTGATGCTAACCCTAAGACTAACCCTAACACTATCCTAGGGCTGATGCTAACCCTAACCCTAACACTATCCTAGGGCTGATGCTAACCCTAACCCTAACACTATCCTAGGGCTGATGCTAACCCTAACCCTAACACTATCCTAGGGCTGATGCTAACCCTAACCCTAACACTAACACTATCCTAGGGCTGATGCTAACCCTAACCCTAACACTATCCTAGGGCTGATGGTAACCCTAACCCTAACCGTAACATTATCCCAGGGCTGATGGTAACCCTAACCGTAACACTATTCTAGGGCTGATGCTAACCCTAACCCTAACCCTAACACTATCCTAGGGCTGATGCTAACCCTAACCCTAACCCTAACACTATCCTAGAGCTGATGCTAACCCTAACCCTAACCCTAACCCTAATACTATCCTACGGCTGATGCTAACCCTAACCCTAACCCTATCACTATCCTAGGGCTGATGCTAACCCTAACACTAATACTATCCTAGGGCTGAAGCTAACCCTAACCCTACCCCTAACACTATCCTAGGGCTGATGCTAACCCTAACCCTAACGCTAACACTATCCTAGGCCTGAGGGTAACCCTAACCCTAACACTATCCTACGGCTGATGCTAACCCTAACCCTAACCCTAACACTATGCTAAGGCTGATGGTAACCCTAACACTAACACTATCCTAAGCCTGGTGCCAACCCTAAATCTAACCCTAACACTATCCTAGGGCTGATGCTAACCCTAACCCTAATAATATCCTAGGGCTGATGCTAACACTAACCCTAACCCTAACACTGTCCTAGGGCTGATGCTAACCCTAACCCTAACCCTAACACTATCCTAGGGCTGATGCTAACCCTAACCCTAACACTATCCTAGGCCTGATGATAACCCTAACCCTAACCCTAACACTATCCTAGGCCTGATGCTAACCCTAACCATAACACTATCCTAGGCCTGATGCTAACCCTAACCCTAACCCTAACACTATCCTAGGGCTGATGCTAACCCTAACCCTAACACTATCCTAGGGCTGATGCTAACCCTAACCATAACCCTAACACTATCCTAGGGCTGATGCTAACCCTACCCTAACACTATCATAGGCCTGATGATAACCCTAACCCTAACCCTAACACTATCCTAGGGCTGATGCTAACCCTAACCCTAACACTACCCTTGGGCTGATGCTAACCCTAACCCTAACCCTAACACTATCCTAGGGCAGATGCTAACCCTAACGCTAACCCTAACACTATCCTTGAACTGATGCTAACCCTAACCCTAACCCTAACACTATCCTAGGCCTGATGATAACCCTAACCCTAACCCTAACACTATCCTAGGGTTTAAGATAACCCTAACCCTAACACTATCCTAGGGCTGATGCTAACCCTAACCCTAACCCTAAAACTATCCTAGGGCGGATGCTAACCCTAACCCTAACCCTAACACTATCCTAGGGCTGATGCTAACCCTAACACTAACACTATCCTAGGGCTGATGCTAACCCTAACCCTAACCCTAACACTATCCTAGGGCTGATGCTAACCCTAACCCTAACACTATCCTAGGCCTGATGCTAACCCTAACCCTAACCCTAACACTATCCTAGGCCTGATGCTAAACCTAACCCTAACCCTAACCCTAACATTATCCGAGGGCTGATGCTAACCCTAAACCTAACACTATCCTAGGGCTGATGCTAACCCTAACGCTAACCCTAACACTATCCTAGGGCTGATGCTAACCCTAACCCTAAAAATATCCTAGGCCTGATGATAACCCTAACCCTAACCCTAACACGATCCTAGGGCTGATGCTAACCCTAACCCTAACACTATCCTAGGGCTGTTGCTAACCCTAACCCTAACCTTAACACTATCCTAGGGCTGATGCTAAACTTAACCCTAACCCTAACGCTATCCTAGGGCTGATTCTAACCGTAACCCTAACACTATCTTAGGCCTGATGCTAACCCTAACCCTTACCGTAACACTATCCTAGGGCTGATGCTAAACCTAACCATAACCCTAACACTATCCTACGGCTGATGCTAACCCTAACCCTAACCCTAACACTATCCTAGGGCTGATGCTAACCCTAACCCTAACACTATCCTAGGCCTGATGCTAACCCTAACCCTAACACTATCCTAGGGCTGATGCTAACCCTAACCCTAACCCTAACACTGTCCAAGGCCTGATGCTAACCCTATCCCTAACCTTAACACTCTGCTAGGGCTGAGGATAACCCTAACCCTAACACTATCCTAGGGCTGATGCTAAACCTAACCCTAACCCTAACATTATCCTAGGGCTGATGCTAAACTTAACCCTAACCCTAACGCTGTCCTACGGCTGATTCTAACCGTAACCCTAACACTATCCTAGGCCTGATGCTAACCCTAAGCCTAACCCTAACACTATCCTTGGGCTGAGGCTAACCCTAACCCTAACACTATCCTAGGGCTGATGCTAACCCTAACCCTAACACTATCCTAGGGCTGATGCTAACCCTAACCCTAACCCTAACACTATCCTAGGGCTGATGCTAACCCTAACCCTAACTCTATCTTAGGGCTGAGGCTAACCCTAACCCTAACACTATCCTACGGCTGATGCTAACCCTAACCTTAACCCTAACACTATCCTAGGGCTGATGCTAACCCTAACCCTAACACTATCCTAGGTCTGATGCGAACCCTAACCCTAACCCTAAGACTATCCTAGAGCTGATGCTAACCCTAACCCTAACACTATCCTAGGGCTGATGCTAACCCTAACCCTAACCCTAACACTATCCTAGGGCTGATGCTAACCCTAACTCTAACACTATCCTAGGCCTGATGATAACCCTAACCCTAACGCTAACACTATTCTAGGGCTGATGCTAACCCTAACCCTAACACTATCCTAGGGCTGATGCTAACCCTAACCCTAACCCTAACACTATCCTAGGGCTGATGCTAAACTTAACCCTAACCCTAACGCTATCCTAGGGCTGATTCTAACCGTAACCCTAACACTATCCTAGGCTTGATGCTAACCCTAACCCTTACCCTAACACTATCCTAGGGCTGATGCTAAACCTAACCAAAACCCTAACACTATCCTAGGGCTGATGCTAACCCTAACCCTAACACTATCCTAGGGCTGATGCTAACCCTAACCCTAACCCTAACACTATCCTAGGGCTGATGCTAACCCTAACCCTAACACTATCCTAGGCCTGATGCTAACCCTAACCCTAACACTATCCTAGGGCTGATGCTAACCCTAACCCTAACCCAAACACTATCCTAGGCCTGATGCTAACCCTATCCCTAACCCTAACACTCTCCTAGAGCTGAGGCTAACCCTAACCCTAACACTATCCTAGGGCTGATGCTAACCCTAGCCCTAACCCTAACACTATCCTAGGGCTGATGCTAACCCTAACCATAACACTATCCTGGGCCTGATGCTAACCCTAACCCTAACCCTAACCCTAACACTATCCTAGGGCTGATGCTAACCCTAACGCTAACCCTAACACTATCCTTGAACTGATGCTAACCCTAACCCTAACCCTAAAACTATCCTAGGCCTGATGATAACCCTAACCCTAACCCTAACACTATCTTAGGGTTTAAGATAACCCTAACCCTAACACTATCCTAGGGCTGATGGTAACCCTAACCCTAACCCTAAAACTATCCTAGGGCGGATGCTAACCCTAACCCTAACCCTAACACTATCCTAGGGCTGATGCTAACCCTAACACTAACACTATCCTAGGGCTGATGCTAACCCTAAGACTAACCCTAACACTATCCTAGGGCTGATGCTAACCCTAACCCTAACACTATCCTAGGGCTGATGCTAACCCTAACCCTAACACTATCCTAGGGCTGATGCTAACCCTAACCCTAACACTATCCTAGGGCTGATGCTAACCCTAACCCTAACACTAACACTATCCTAGGGCTGATGCTAACCCTAACCCTAACACTATCCTAGGGCTGATGGTAACCCTAACCCTAACCGTAACATTATCCCAGGGCTGATGGTAACCCTAACCGTAACACTATTCTAGGGCTGATGCTAACCCTAACCCTAACCCTAACACTATCCTAGGGCTGATGCTAACCCTAACCCTAACCCTAACACTATCCTAGAGCTGATGCTAACCCTAACCCTAACCCTAACCCTAATACTATCCTACGGCTGATGCTAACCCTAACCCTAACCCTATCACTATCCTAGGGCTGATGCTAACCCTAACACTAATACTATCCTAGGGCTGAAGCTAACCCTAACCCTACCCCTAACACTATCCTAGGGCTGATGCTAACCCTAACCCTAACGCTAACACTATCCTAGGCCTGAGGGTAACCCTAACCCTAACACTATCCTACGGCTGATGCTAACCCTAACCCTAACCCTAACACTATGCTAAGGCTGATGGTAACCCTAACACTAACACTATCCTAAGCCTGGTGCCAACCCTAAATCTAACCCTAACACTATCCTAGGGCTGATGCTAACCCTAACCCTAATAATATCCTAGGGCTGATGCTAACACTAACCCTAACCCTAACACTGTCCTAGGGCTGATGCTAACCCTAACCCTAACCCTAACACTATCCTAGGGCTGATGCTAACCCTAACCCTAACACTATCCTAGGCCTGATGATAACCCTAACCCTAACCCTAACACTATCCTAGGCCTGATGCTAACCCTAACCATAACACTATCCTAGGCCTGATGCTAACCCTAACCCTAACCCTAACACTATCCTAGGGCTGATGCTAACCCTAACCCTAACACTATCCTAGGGCTGATGCTAACCCTAACCATAACCCTAACACTATCCTAGGGCTGATGCTAACCCTACCCTAACACTATCATAGGCCTGATGATAACCCTAACCCTAACCCTAACACTATCCTAGGGCTGATGCTAACCCTAACCCTAACACTACCCTTGGGCTGATGCTAACCCTAACCCTAACCCTAACACTATCCTAGGGCAGATGCTAACCCTAACGCTAACCCTAACACTATCCTTGAACTGATGCTAACCCTAACCCTAACCCTAACACTATCCTAGGCCTGATGATAACCCTAACCCTAACCCTAACACTATCCTAGGGTTTAAGATAACCCTAACCCTAACACTATCCTAGGGCTGATGCTAACCCTAACCCTAACCCTAAAACTATCCTAGGGCGGATGCTAACCCTAACCCTAACCCTAACACTATCCTAGGGCTGATGCTAACCCTAACACTAACACTATCCTAGGGCTGATGCTAACCCTAACCCTAACCCTAACACTATCCTAGGGCTGATGCTAACCCTAACCCTAACACTATCCTAGGCCTGATGCTAACCCTAACCCTAACCCTAACACTATCCTAGGCCTGATGCTAAACCTAACCCTAACCCTAACCCTAACATTATCCGAGGGCTGATGCTAACCCTAAACCTAACACTATCCTAGGGCTGATGCTAACCCTAACGCTAACCCTAACACTATCCTAGGGCTGATGCTAACCCTAACCCTAAAAATATCCTAGGCCTGATGATAACCCTAACCCTAACCCTAACACGATCCTAGGGCTGATGCTAACCCTAACCCTAACACTATCCTAGGGCTGTTGCTAACCCTAACCCTAACCTTAACACTATCCTAGGGCTGATGCTAAACTTAACCATAACCCTAACACTATCCTACGGCTGATGCTAACCCTAACCCTAACCCTAACACTATCCTAGGGCTGATGCTAACCCTAACCCTAACACTATCCTAGGCCTGATGCTAACCCTAACCCTAACACTATCCTAGGGCTGATGCTAACCCTAACCCTAACCCTAACACTGTCCAAGGCCTGATGCTAACCCTATCCCTAACCTTAACACTCTGCTAGGGCTGAGGATAACCCTAACCCTAACACTATCCTAGGGCTGATGCTAACCTTAACCCTAACCGAAACACTATCCTAGGGTTGATGCTACCCGTAACCCTAACACTATCCTAGGGCTGATGCTAACCCTAACCCTAACCCTAACACTATCCTAGGGCTGATGCTAACCCTAACCCTAACACTATCCTGGGCCTGATGCTAACCCTAACCCTAACCCTAACACTATCCTAGGGCTGATGCTAACCCTAACCCTAACACTATCCTAGGCCTGATGATAACCCTAACCCTAACCCTAACACTATCCTAGGTCTGATGCTAACCCTAACCCTAACACTATCCTAGGGCTGATGCTAAAACTAACCCTAACCCTAACACTATCCTAGGGCTGATGCTAACCCTAACCCTAACACTATCCTAGGGCTGATGCTAACCCTAACCCTAACCCTAACACTAACCCAGGGCTGATGCTAACCCTAACCCTAACATTATCCTAGGGCTGATGCTAACCCTAACCCTAACCCTAACAATATCCTAGGGCTGATGCTAACCCTAACCCTAACACTATCCTAGGGCTGATGCTAACCCTAACCCTAACACTAACACTATCCTAGGGCTGATGCTAACCCTAACCCTAACACTATCCTAGGGCTGATGGTAACCCTAACCCTAACCGTAACATTATCCCAGGGCTGATGGTAACCCTAACCGTAACACTATCCTAGGGCTGATGCTAACCCTAACCCTAACCCTAACACTATCCTAGGGCTGATGCTAACCCTAACCCTAACCCTAACACTATCCTAGAGCTGATGCTAACCCTAACCCTAACCCTAACCCTAACCCTATCACTATCCTAGGGCTGATGATAACCCTAACACTAATACTATCCTAGGGCTGATGCTAACCCTAACCCTACCCCTAACACTATCCTAGGGCTGATGCTAACCCTAACCCTAACGCTAACACTATCCTAGGCCTGAGGGTAACCCTAACCCTAACACTATCCTACGGCTGATGCTAACCCTAACCCTAACCCTAACACTATGCTAAGGCTGATGGTAACCCTAACACTAACACTATCCTAAGCCTGGTGCTAACCCTAAATCTAACCCTAACACTATCCTAGGGCTGATGCTAACCCTAACCCTAATAATATCCTAGGGCTGATGCTAACACTAACCCTAACCCTAACACTGTCCTAGGGCTGATGCTAACCCTAACCCTAACCCTAACACTATCCTAGGGCTGATGCTAACCCTAACCCTAACACTATCCTAGGCCTGATGATAACCCTAACCCTAACCCTAACACTATCCTAGGCCTGATGCTAACCCTAACCATAACACTATCCTAGGCCTGATGCTAACCCTAACCCTAACCCTAACACTATCCTAGGGCTGATGCTAACCCTAACCCTAACACTATCCTAGGGCTGATGCTAACCCTAACCCTAACCCTAACACTATCCTAGGGCTGATGCTAACCCTACCCTAACACTATCATAGGCCTGATGATAACCCTAACCCTAACCCTAACACTATCCTAGGGCTGATGCTAACCCTAACCCTAACACTAAAAAAGCCTGATGCTAACCCTAACCCTAACCCTAACACTATCCTAGGGCTGATGCTAACCCTAACGCTAACCCTAACACTATCCTTGAACTAATGCTAACCCTAACCCTAACCCTAACACTATCCTAGGCCTGATGATAACCCTAACCATAACCCTAACACTATCCTAGGTTTTATGTTAACCCTAACCCTAACACTATCCTAGGGCTGATGCTAACCCTAACCGTAACCCTAACACTATCCTAGGGCGGATGCTAAATCTAACCCTAACCCTAACACTATCCTAGGGCTGATTCTAACCATAACACTAACACTATCCTAGGGCTGATGCTAACCCTAACCCTAACCCTAACACTATCCTAGGGCTGATGCTAACCCTAACCCTAACTCTAACACTATCTTAGGGCTGAGGCTAACCCTAACCCTAACAATATCCTACGGCTGATGCCAACCCTAACCTTAACCCTAACACTATCCTAGGGCTGATGCTAACCCTAACCCTAGCAAATCCTAGGCCTGATGCTAACCCTAACCCTAACCCTAACACTATCCTATTGCTGATGCTAACCCTAACCCTAACACTATCCTAGGGCTGATGCTAACCCTAACCCTAACCCTAACACTATCCTAAGGCTGATGCTAACCCTAACCCTAACACTATCCTAGGCCTGATGATATCCCTAACCCTAACCCTAACACTATCCTAGGGCTGATGCTAACCCTAACCCTAACACTATCCTAGGGCTGATGCTAAACCTAACCCTAACCCTAACATTATCCTAGGGCTGATGCTAAACTTAACCCTAACCCTAACGCTATCTTACGGCTGATTCTAACCGTAACCCTAACACTATCCTAGGCCTGATGCTAACCCTAAGCCTAACCCTAACACTATCCTAGGGCTGATGCTAACCCTAACCCTAACACTATCCTAGGGCTGATGCTAACCCTAACCCTAACTCTAACACTATCTTAGGGCTGAGGCTAACCCTAACCCTAACACTATCCTACGGCTGATGCTAACCCTAACCTTAACCCTAACACTATCCTAGGGCTGATTCTAACCGTAACCCTAACACTATCTTAGGCCTGATGCTAACCCTAACCCTTACCGTAACACTATCCTAGGGCTGATGCTAAACCTAACCATAACCCTAACACTATCCTAGGGCTGATGCTAACCCTAACCCTAACCCTAACACTATCCTAGGGCTGATGCTAACCCTAACCCTAACACTATCCTAGGCCTGATGCTAACCCTAACCCTAACACTATCCTAGGGCTGATGCTAACCCTAACCCTAACCCTAACACTGTCCAAGGCCTGATGCTAACCCTATCCCTAACCCTAACACTCTGCTAGGGCTGAGGATAACCCTAACCCTAACACTATCCTAGGGCTGATGCTAACCTTAACCCTAACCCAAACACTATCCTAGGGTTGATGCTACCCCTAACCCTAACACTATCCTAGGGCTGATGCTAACCCTAACCCTAACCCTAACACTATCCTAGGGCTGATGCTAACCCTAACCCTAACACT